>NW_026606557.1:0-1355000 GCF_029890125.1 Rhinichthys klamathensis goyatoka
AAGAAGGTCAAAAGAAGTGATTGGGGTGTTTTTAGGATTATTAGCAGCTCGCCTTAGAATTGAATATGCTTATCACAAACTGACAAACAATTTACAGTGTTTTGCTGAAAAATGGTCTGTTGCAAGTGTTCTTTGTGATGTTGATGATGATGGAGAGATGGTTTTGTCTTTTAAAATTACAATGTGTGTGTAAGATTAATGTAATAATGTTGAATTGAATGTTAAATTATGAATTAAATGATACTTTTCAATCTCTCTCTCTCTCTCTCTCTCTCTCTCTCTCTCTCTCTCTCTCTCACACACACACACACACACACACACACACACACACACACAACACACACACACACACACACACACACACACACACACACACACACACACACACACACACACACACACACACACTGACACAGAGACGCAGGGCCTAAGGAGTCCTCTCTCTCTCTCTCTCTCTCTCTCTCTCTCTCTCTCTCTCTCTCTCTCTCTCTCTCTCTCTCTCTCTCTCTCTCTCTCTCTCTCTCTCTCTCTCATCTCTCTCTCTCTCTCTCTCTCACTCACACACACACACACTGACACACACACACACACACACTGACACAGAGATGCAGGGCCTAAGGAGTCCTCTCTCTCTCTCTCTCTCTCTCTCTCTCTCTCTCTCTCTCTCTCTCTCTCTCACACACACACACACACACACCACACACACACACACACACACTCTCACACACACACACACTCTCACACACACACACACACACACTGACACAGAGACGCAGGGCCTAAGGGGTCCCCTCTCTCTCTCTCTCTCTCTCTCTCTCTCTCTCTCTCTCTCTCTCTCTCACTCTCTCTCTCTCTCTCTCTCTCTCTCTCTCTCTCTCTCTCTCTCTCTCTCTCTCTCTCACACACACACACACAAACACACACACACACACACACAGGGCCTCAAGGTCCCAATCAGTAACGTGCGGTGAAGTCTTGTCATGGGTAGGCTGTGATCAATGTGGCATATTCACAGGGGCGTAATTTGCCGCTGCGATCGGTGGCGCGGTTACAGTGCGGATCCTTAAAAAGTCTTAAAAAGTCTTAAATTAGATTTTTAAAATTTAAGACCATAAAAAGTCTTATAAAGTCTTATTTTTACTTATGAAAGGTCTTAAATTTTAGATGACACTTTGACTTAGACATATCTAAAAGCTTTCCAAATTAAAACTATCTAATTAGCGTACGTATTTTTATTTATTTATTATTCTATCTTTGTGGATTTGCTAGTTCACGTGACATTTCGCATCACTCGCGAGTCGCGGCAGCATAACTGTCTCCTGCACGCGAGAGGAGAGAAGGAGAAGAAAGGTCGTAAATGTCAGTTCAGTTGTAAGTTCATTCTTTATGTGCGTATGGTGTGCGATGTCTATTGTCTATTATGATATTGTAATTCATTGTTTTAACAATGTACGAGGCACTGCGAGCTGACATCGCATTTGTCTCTCGTGCTTTCACTGCGTGATGTGTGCAGTGTAACTGTTATGTCCCCAAGTTAGTTTTTGTCTTATATTTATATCATATTATGTTCTTATATTAGAGTATCACATCAGAAAGAGTGCCGTTTTCCCGTGCACAATTCCAAGTGTGATAGTTATGTTATACAACAGTTAAATTAACAATGTTAACATTGAAACTACTTTTTAGACACAATATTGTCAATATTGTTTGTTTTCCCTTTATTTCGCCGACTATAATTTTAAAATGAAACCGTAGCAAAGTCTCAATGCAACACAGCGATGATTTCTTGACTGAAATCCGCGTTTTGAACGAATCACTTGCTTCTTTCCCGAATGAATCAGCCGTTTGAACGAATCGGTTGAATGAATGACTCCCTCAACTCACTTATTAAGACAGTGATTTGCCGCTGCGGTTTCATATTTAAAGTACCCTTTAAATAAAATGTTAAAATTAGAAATCATTTCATATTTAAATATTGAATATTGATTTAAAAATATATATCTCATAGCTTTATTTATGCAGTTGTAAATGGAGTGTAAATATATTAATGTCACTTCTAATGCCGCTTCTGTCACCTCTGCACTGCAAAGATGGATTTTGATTTAATGATTTAATTTGACTGGTAACAGTGGTACTGTATGATTATTATATACTTAAGTATTATTGTATAATTACTGTATAATTTAATTTGAATGATAGTATTTGACATTAAAGGTGATGCATAACTCTAAATAAGTTTAGAAAAAATGTCCATATATAGGTGAAAATGCCCCTGAAAAAATCAATTTAAGGTGGCAAATATTGCCCCTTAATTAAAATATTAATTTCTGTCACTGCTGTGAACTGACCACTGCATAGAATATGAAAAATATGAATATCTTCGTGAGTCAGCTGTCAACAACAGGCCTAAACCAGCCATGGCACCAGCACAAAAACACAATCAGTAAAATATCATCTAATTATTATCAACAAAACGTTGAAAATACCAAGATATATTTGTCAATACTGCACAGCCCTAATGTACGGTATTAAATTTGATTTCTTAAGGTCTTAAAAAGGTCTTAAAAAGCCTTAAATTTGACTTTCAAAAGTGTGCAGGAACCCTGCAGTGTATCTCGTGGCTCACGCAGTCTTCACATGCACGCGTGCTTCAATCTGTTTCGGAGACTCTTTGTTCGTTCCGGTGAAATCACAAAACAAAAATGCACACAAACGTGTCCCTGCTTAATATAATACAACCACTGATGAACATATTCGGTTTTGATAAAAAAAAAAAAAAAAAAAAAAATATACGATTGCGGATTAGAACCCAAAACCTCTGACATGCTCGGCAAAAGTTCCACCACTGGACCATTAAAGGACTCACAACAAGTTGTCGGATCTATATATTTATTCATGTGATTCATTCATTCATTTATACACACATACGCGCGAGCGCACACACACACACACACACACACACACACACACTTTTTAAAATAAAGTTAAGCCACTGTATATTCATTCCGGTAATTTAGCAACCCAAGTTAATATCAGGCATCATCACATCGCTGCCTGCATACAGAGCAAAGTCAGAATCGCGGATTGAGTGAGAGCGAGTGGATCACGTGATATGAAGCAGTCTCGGTCTCTGCCTCAATGTTGATAATTCAAAACAGCATGAGAACTGACTGCGCATGCGCAAACCTCCGTAAACTACGTTCTATGGACCAAAGAGGCACTGCGAACCTCTGCCTCAATGGCCATGGCCTTGAATTTCCTGCATGAAACAATGGTTTTTAGGAGCAAACTATGGCAAAAGGAGTATTATATAAGTATTCCTAATTTTTTTTTGTTACAAAAATTAATATTTGGAATAAAATAAATGCAATTAATAATGTGGTGAATTAATAAAGCTCTTGGGATTAATAAATGTAATGTCAACATTTCCTTTGGTGAGGCACTGCCTACCCTGACCGCACGTCCCTTGTCCCAATATACTCCCGGCGAAGTTCTTTTTCGTTCTTCATTAAGCCGGTGACACACTTAACGACTGTGAGGCTGATTATGAATGTAATTTTATCCTTACGACTGACCATTCGAACAAGCCGAGTTAGAGACACACACACACACACACAGTCACGCCCAAACACGCCGAGTTAGAGACAGTTGCATTCAGTCGTTGTTTACAGTCGGTGTTTAAAATCTGCTCTAGTCCTGAAACTCTGTAAGTGTGTTCAGTTCAGTTTCAGCCAGTCGTGAAGTGTGTCAGCTCTCCTGTTCTGTCTCTGAAATGTCTTCAGCAAAGATACCCAACATTTTTTATATTTTCTTTAGAGCAGCATTTTTGTTTATTTGTTTATTTCGATAGGGACAGATATAAAAACACAGATAAACTTAAACAGTCATCTGATGTATGTCATAGTGTTTTTAGCTAAAGCTAATTCACAACACAGCGTTATTTAGGCATTTGAAGAACAATTTAACAAAGTGCAGGGAGATAAAATTAGCAAAGCTTAAAATCGTATATTTGCTTAGAAGTGGCGTATCCCAGTCCTAACTCGTGCGCTAACAGAACCATTCTTACATTTATATCAAGAGCTGCATCACTCCTGGGTGACTCTTGTAGACGTGAGGATGAGGAAACACTTTTTCTGTTTCCATTTTCTAGTGATTTACATTCACTAAAATTACATTCACATTATTACCCTTGATTTCAGGGATCTGTTTATTTGTAGAGCATCTGACGTACAAATTGGACAAATTAATTCTTCAACCAACTCGTTCACACTGATAATATCTGACATCATCTGATCAGTTTCTCTGGTGCTTTTGCCATAACTAACACATGTGTCAGCTGATGATGTTAAACATGTCGGCCTATACCATGATTGAGCTGACACACAAACCGTCTTATTAAATATTAGTCATCGTAGGTATTATTTAGCATTATTATTATTAATATTCACGCGAGTGGGGCTGAGGGCTGGGCTGGAAAATATGTGACGTCATTAAGTTGTGGCCAACGACAAGACACGAAATTTCTCTGTATGTGTAGCAAAAAAACTAATGTTCAAAACTCACAGACTCGAGAGTCACGAGCTCAACTAAAGCAAACACTGATCACAACTTTATTATTTACAATAAAACATCAACATCTAAACTGTTAATTCTCCATAAGAACTTCAGCATGAAAGAAATAAAGTCTGTAATAAGTGGAGACGCTGAGATCTCGAGAGATGTGTGTGTGTGTGTGTGTGTGTGTGTGTGTGTGTGTGTGTGTGTGTGTGTGTGTGTGTGTGTGTGTGTGTGTGTGTGTGTGTGTGTGTGTGTGTGTGTGTGTGTGTGTGTGTGTGTGTTAGTAATAATTCAGGAAATTCCTGTAAAATAAGTGTTTTTCTGTGAAACGTTTAATGAAAACTTGTGCACTTTAGAAAAGTTTTGTGGACTTTATTTCAATTTTGATATAATACTGTAATTTCACGTTTGTTGTTTACAGTTTTTGTACGATTATTTGTTTACAGTGCATTTATGAATCATAACATCATATGACGAGAGACGAGAGGCTTTGGCTCTTTAGATTTGGACAGACATCCAGTCTATTAGTTTATTCTAATAGTATATATTCCATAATAATATATACTATAATATAATATATCTATAATATAACTCTACCAGTTTATTAGTTTAACCCTGCTAACTGTCTAGCCACATCATGGCAACCGTTTAGAGCTCCCTAACAACCGTATAACATCATGAATAAGCCATATTTCAGCACCAGAACATAATGCAGACTTATGAAAACCAGAAAACACCAAGAACATCCCAGCAACCACCCAGAACACCCTAGCAACCATCTAGAACACCCTAGTAACTGCTGTGCAAACACATAGAGTAACCTAGCAACCACATAGCAACTGTCTAACAACCACCCAGAACACCATAGCAACCACCTAGAACACCCTAGTAACTGCCTAACAACCACCCATAGCACCCTAGCACCCACCTAGAACACCCTAGTAAATGAGAGTAACTTAGCAACCACATAACAACTGTCTAGCAAACACCATAGCAACCACCTAGAACACCCTAGCAACCATCTAGAACACCTTGCTAACTGCCCTGCAAACACTCAGAGTAACCTAGCAACTGTCTAGTAACCACCTAGAACACCCTAGTAACCACCTAGTAAACACTTAGAGTAACCAAGCAACTACCTAGCAACTGTCCAGCAACCACCCAGAACACCATAGCAACCACCCAGAACACCCTAGTAACCGTCTAGTAGTAACCACCTAGTAAACACTTAGAGTAACCAAGCAACTACCTAGCAACCACCCAGAACACCATAGCAACCACCCAGAACACCATAGCAACCACATAGAACACCATAGTAACTGCCTAGCAAACACAGAGTAACCTAGCAACTGTCCAGCAACCACCCAGAAAACACTAGCAACCACCTAGAACACCCTAGCAACCACCCATAACACCCTAGTAACTGCCTAGCAAACACGTAGAGTAACCTAGCAACCACCTAGCAACTGTCTAGCAACCAACCAGAACACCATAGCAACTACCTATAACACCCTACTAACCGCCTAGCAAAGATTTAGAGTAACCATAGCAACTACACTACCGTTCAAAAGTTTGGGGTCGGTACGATTTTAAATACTTTTAAAAGAATTCTCTTCTGCTAACCATGGCTGCGCTTATTTGATTAAAAATACAACAAAAATCAGTTATAGTATTAAATATTATTCCAGTGTAAATCAGCTGTTTTCTGTGTGAATATATAGTAAAGTGTCATTTATTCCTGTGATCAAAGCTGAATTTTCAGCATCACCAGTGTCAGTGTCTTCAGTGTCAAATGATCCTTCACAAATCAGTATAATATGAGGATTTGATGCTCAAGAAACATTTATTATTATTATCAATGTTGAAACAGTTGTTGGTCTGTCAGTTGTACAGTTTTTTTTTTTTTTTTTTTTTTTAGGATTCTTTGATGAATAGGAAGTTCAAAAGAACAGCATTTGTTTGAAATAGAATCTTTTGTAACATTATAAATGTCTTTACGAAGGTGGTCACGTGACCCGCTGCAGGATGGACGCTTGAGACCTCGCTCCTTGCTAAACCACGGATTATATTCCCCTTTTTCCAAACAAACGTCATCTTACTTAGTTACTCTTTTATCTCAAGTATGCCTAAACCTCCTCGCGACAAAGAATTTCCTATATTTTCATCGCCCGGCCCGTCTATCGGGAGGAAGAAAGCGAAGACTCAACCAACCGCGAGTTCGTCTGCTGAGGATCAACATGGCGAAACTAGCCCTGTGGGAGCTATCGGCACGGCAACAATGGATCAGATTCTGACGGAAATCCAATCAGTAGCCTCGCGTGTCAACAACATGGATGAATCTGTTGAATCTCGTTTGGACACGATAGACAGTACTCTGGGTGACATAAAAACATCCATCGGATCGGTCGAACTCTCTATCTCAAATCTATCCAACCGGGCAACAGATCTGGAAACGCGAATGGATGAAGCCGAGACTCGGATCTCTACTGCGGAGGATGTTTGCGATAACCACGTCGGTCGATTAACAGCTATGCAAAAGATAATGGATACCCTACAGCTGAAGGTTGACGACCTAGAGAACCGCGGTCGTCGAAAGAATTTAAAAATTGTCAATCTCCCGGAGAAGGCGGAGGGTTCCACTTCACTCGTGGACTTTCTCCAAACGAATATTCCAGTTTTAGTCGGCCTACCTGCTGACTTTCCCTCTCTGGAGATTGAACGTGCTCATCGTGCTCTGGTCCCCAGTCCGGACGCAAGCAAGCCGCCAAGAAGTATCCTAGTACGATTTCTCCGATACTCTCAGAAAGAAGCGGTTCTCAGGGCAGCTCTGCAGAAGCATGACATCCTCTACAATGGATCCAGATTACGGTTTTACTCCGACCTGTCGGTGGAGGTCCTGCGCAAACGTCGCGAGTTTGATTCCGTTGGAAAGCTGATGGCCCGTCGTAACTTGTATCATCGTGGCTTCGCTTACCCGGCGCGGCTCCGCTGTCTTCACAACGGGCAGATTCGTCTTTTTGATACCCCCGAAGCGGCCGCCACCTTCTTGGAAACTCTAACTTGAGATATTTAATCTTCTTTTGTTCGGGAGGAACGCAAGAATAATGTCTTGATATAGTGAGTCCTTGTGCCATTACTTTTGACTTTCTCCTGATAATATTTAACAGAGCTAACCTCATTGATGAGGTAATAACCAGTACGGTTTGATTTTATTTCAAATATAGCTCCCTGTTTATATTATAGCTTTCATTTTATTCCCACGTGACTGTTGTTTCTCTTTGGGTTCATATAATGTTACTTTTACACTTCCCGTGGTTTGGCCGTTGTCTCTGGCGTCCGAACTGTTATGGTGGTCTTTGAATTAAGTTTGGTTTTGTATTTGATTACTATGTTGTTTGTTGACTTCATTTTGGGGGATTTTACTCTGTCGTTTGGGGACAGAGTGTGGGCGGGCGTGCGTTGCAAGTTGTTTTTCTATGTCTTATTTGTCTGTTGTAGTGGGCCAGCTCTCTGCCGTATTACGGTGCCTAACATTTTCGTTTTATCTACGCGATTAATTCACACGCTTTATGGCTGGTTCACTTAAACTTGTCACATGGAACGTTCAAGGGATTGGTCATGTAATTAAGAGGAAAAAAATCTTAACTCATTTGAAAAAACAAAAACCTGACATACCGTAATTCCTCAAATAAAGGCCGGGGCCTTTATTTACCTGAACTGCAGATGGTAGCCGGCTTTTATTTGAAGCAGGCTTTTATTAGAGGCAGGCCTTTATTTCTAATTCGCGATCCCCGCCCGCCCGCCAGCCAAGTTTCCATGGTGACGCGTCATGCTTGGCACGTGTTCACCACAGCCAAAATAGCGCTGTATGACAGATGTAGCGCTTTTATTTCTAAATATTAACAAACTTGCTCACCATGTCATCAACTATCTTCTATTCTGACTCTCAAATCCGTGTAAGTGAGTTTGTTTTGTCGTTTAAAACCCTTTATAAATGATCTTGATCTGTAACGTGAGATGGGCACCGCAGTTCGGAGATTCCTGTTGTAACTTATTTGTTAAGTTACAGCGCGTGAATTCTTCAGTTTCTCCCGAAATACATGAAAGTAAGTGGCCGGTGAACTGGGAGAAGAATAGAGTAAACTTTATAGTTACTTACACACTGTGTATCTGATATGAATAAAACACGTCGCCAAATATATTTGAATGGATTGTTATTGCTGCTTCCATAGACACCATTGTGTATTTTACAAACTATAAATTTATTGTTTTGCTATAAATCATATCTATTTAAATGTCTGAAACCTAAAATAAACATGTGGTTAAAAACACTGAATAGTTGTGATATATGACAAGCGCTGAGCGCGTCCGTCTTTGAGTGTACACTCATTTAAAGTGTACCTATTCACACTATTTTTTCCCCGGCCTTAATTTGAGACCGGCCTTTATTTGTCCGCGTTGACCACGCCCCCGGCCACTATCAGAGGCCCGGCGTTTATTTGAATACCGGTCTTTATTTGAGGAATTACGGTAGTACTGCTTCAGGAAACAAAATTATCCGACATTGAACACTCAAAGCTGAGGAGAGACTGGGTGGGCCAAGTTTATTCTTCCTCTTATTCACAGAACAAAAGAGGGGTAGCCATTCTTTTTAATAAAAATCTACCTTTTATTTTAGAACATAAAGAATCGGATCCTGAAGGGAGATTTATCTTGGTTACGGGCTCCATTCTCAATCACCATATAACTATCCTCAACGTTTATGCTCCAAATGTAGACTCCCCTAACTTTATATCTCAGATGATTTTATTGTTTATTTACCATTGCAAAGGCTTAGGTTTTCTAGCCGGAGACTTTAATTGTATAATGGATGCTTCTCTAGATAAATCCTCATCTGCAAATGTGTCAAACCCTAAATCATCTAAGGCGCTCAACAATTTATGTTCGGATTCTGGTTTAGTAGATATATGGCGTCAACTAAATCCTAAGGTGAAGGATTATACATTTTATTCTCACCCTCACAATTCATATTCCAGGCTTGACTATTTTTTTCTTCCTAAAAATTTTCTGCATGCAGTCCAGTCTTGTCATATTGACCCTATTGTCTTATCAGATCACGCTGCTGTACGTTTGCAAATTGACCCTGCATTCAGTATCCCTAGAACCTCCAATTGGAGGTTTAATACATCCCTTTTAAATAGCGATCCCTTCTCTGCTTTCGTCTCAGACAGTTTGTCTCAATACTGGCTGGACAATAGAAATTCTCCAGTGTCTTCTGCCATGATCTGGGATGCAGCCAAAGCCACTCTACGCGGTCACCTAATTTCCTACACTTCCCACCTTAAGAGAGTCAAAGACAGTAACAGGAAAAATCTTGAAAATGAGGTAACTAGATTGGAACAAATACATAAGCATTTTCCTACTGTCTCGAACTTAAAAGCCTTGGTGAATGCAAGAACTAAGCTAAATATGGATCATACCTCTCATATTCAGAAGCTTCTGCTCTTCACTAAACAAAAGTATTACGAATTTGGCAATAAATCTAGTCGGTTATTGGCATACCAATTAAAAAATCTGAATAATGACCGGTCAATTAATATGATACGAAATATAAGTGGTATCTCTTCGAGTGACCCTTTAACCATAAACAGTACTTTCAAGGAATTTTATAAATCTCTTTACAGTTCTGAATCAAAAGCGACAGATTTTAACATCGCTGCCTTTTTAAGTAATATCACACTACCGGCATGCTCCGAAGACGATCGTATTAATTTAAGTGCCCCGTTCTCAGTAGAGGAGGTTTGGTCAGCAATTCAGTCCATGCCGAACGGGAAATGTCCCGGTCCAGATGGTTTTCCATTGGAATTTTTCAAAAAATTCTGGCCTAATATTCATCCGATTCTTATGCCTGCGATTAATGGTATCTGGAAGGGTGAAGTCCCCCCTTCGTGGAGACAAGCTTCAATTAGTTTACTTCTAAAAAAAGATAAAAATCCTCTGGACTGCTCATCTTATAGGCCCATTAGTCTGCTTAATGTGGACTATAAGATATTAGCAAAAGTTTTAGCCCGTAGATTGGAACCTATTCTTCCAAAGGTGATAGACCCTGATCAAGCAGGATTTGTGAAATCCAGATACGGTTCAGATAATGTTCGCCGTGCTCTTAATGCTATACACTACTTTCGTACTCAAAATAAGTCCTCAATGATACTATCTTTGGATGCCGAAAAGGCTTTTGACCGCGTGGAGTGGCCTTTCTTGTTTATGGTCTTGGAAAAATTCGGACTAAGTTCTAATTTCATTAATGTTATAAAGCTTCTTTACTCAGACTCTATTTCCTCTGTCAACACAAACAGCTTGATGTCTGAGGCCTTTCCAGTACGAAGAGGTTGCAGACAGGGATGCCCCTTATCACCCTTATTGTTTACGTTATTTATTGAGCCCTTGGCAGAATCTATCAGGACCAATCCCGATATATCCGTAATTACTATCAGAGGGAAAAAACACGTAATCTCTCTGTATGCGGATGACGTCCTTTTATATTTACAGAATTTGCGGACCTCCATTTCTGCAGTTCTGGATTCCCTGGCTTCGTTCAGCTCTGTGTCAGGCTATAAAGTCAATATCGTAAAGTCTGTCTCTATGTCGTTTAATTACTCCCAAGAATATCTGACTCAATTTCCTTTCGAGGTTTCTAAAAAAGGCTTTAAATATTTGGGCATTTTCCTCACTCCCGATTTAAATAATCTGTTTGAAACTAATTTTTCTCCCTTAACTCAAAAAATTAAAAAAGATTTAGAAAAGTGGGCACCTTTACCAATTTCCCTTCTCGGGAGAGCTAATGTTATCAGGATGAACATACTTCCCCGATTAAATTATCTTTTTCAGAATCTCCCATGTTACCTAGCATCCTCGTTCTTTCAATCTTTGAACTCTGACATATCTCGTTTTATTTGGAACGGTAAGCAACAGAGAGTTGGTTTCACTAAACTTTGTAAACCAAGGGAACTCGGGGGTCTCTCCTTACCTAATTTCCAGCTTTACTACTGGGCTGCCCAGATCAAAATGATAATAAGCTGGGTTAGGAAAAGGCAGGACGCTTTATGGATTGACTTTGAATCTTCTTTTTGCCATCCGAGAAGTTTAGAGTCCCTGTGCTTTATTAATAGCATAACTCAGTTAAACTCTCTCACTGACAATATGATTGTCCATAATACTTTGCTAGTCTGGAGGGATGTGAAAAAACATTTGAATATTCCTCCAAATGTTTCTATTCACTCCCCCCTGGCTTTGAACCCGGACTTTCCCTCTCAGATTAGAAGCATTGGGCTGCTGGATTGGGGTTTTAGAGGTCTGTCCGATTTTTCAGGAATGTTTATCTCTGAAACTCTGAGATCATTTTCACAAATTAGAACAGAGTTTGGTATTCCCCCCGAAGATTTTTTTAAATATCTACAAATTCGGCACTTTATAGAGTCTCTTATAAAGCAAAACAAATTTCGATTCAATTTAACGGAATTGGAAGAAACCATAATGTCAGTTAATTCATTCAAGGGGCTTATTTCCAGACTTTATATCTTACTAGCTTACTCTGACTCCTCAGTTTACGATTCTCTGAAGCCGGTGTGGGAACGAGACTTGGGAGTTCAGTTTGACCCCGAAAATTGGACCAGGATCTGTGATGGTATTTTTCCAAAATGCACCTCGATTTCCATACATGAGCAAAATTTTAAATTCTTTCATAGAATTTATTTTACACCTGTCCGTTTGCATAAAATGTTTCCTGGTTGTTCCGACCTCTGTTTCAAATGCAGGACTTGTAAGGGCACTTTTTTTCATGTTTTTTGGTCTTGTGTTCTTATTCAACCATTCTGGAAGGGGGTTCATTCTGCTATACAGGAGATAACAGGAAAACATTTAATTTTATCTCCTTCACTCTTTCTGCTGAATGACATTCCTATTGACCTGCTTGACTCGGACTTTAAACCTTTGATTACAACTCTCATATTCCTGGGTAAGAAATGTATTCTATTGAAATGGTCTACACCCCAGGTCCCTACTATTTCTATGTGGATTTCCCAGCTGTCAGCCTTTCTTCCTTTGGAGAAATTAACTTATGACCTCAACCACAAACAGGACAAATTCAGGAGACTTTGGGAACCTCTCCAATCCTTCCTACAGAAAATTTGAATAATTTTATTTTGAGAAGGTTTTGGCTTCTCTCGTTTTGTTTTGTTTTGTTTTGTTTTGACTAACGTTTTCTGTAATACAGAAACATTTGTATATTGTACATTTTATTTAACTTGCAGCGCCGGGGGTTTGTTTGTTTGTTTGTTTGTTTGTTTGTTTGTTTGTTTGTTGATTGTTTGTCCATTTTTGTTTTTTGATGTTTGTATTTGAAAATCCTTAATAAAAAAAAAATTAATAAAAAAAATAAATGTCTTTACTGTCACTTTCGATCAAATTAATTATTCCTTGATAAATAAAAGTATTGATTTCTTTCCTCCAAAAAATAAAAATAAAATTCTCACTGACCCCAAACTTTTGAACGGTAGTGTACCTAGCAACTGTCCAGCAACCACCCAGAACACCCTAGCAACCACCCAGAACACCCTAGCAACCACCCAGAACACCCTAGTAACTGTCTAGAAACATCATATCTGTCTGTCTGTGATCAAGACTGTATTTCCTTCAAAACCTTCAGACTTTCTGGTCAGGCTTTCTCAAGCCAACATCAAAGTTTGTCTTGAAAGTTTTGATCTAGTTGTAAATGTTCTGTTGTAATGTGTGTTCTTGTGTTCAGACGCCGTTGATCTCACACTGGATCCAAACACAGCACACACTCGTCTCGCTCTGTCTGAGGAGAACAGAAAGGTGACGTGTGTGTCAGAGAGTCAGTCGTATCCTGATCATCCAGAGAGATTTGACTATCATCCTCAGGTTCTGTGTGGAGAGAGTCTGACTGGACGCTGTTACTGGGAGGCTGAATGCAGTGGAGATTATACTGATATATCAGTGTCATATAAAGGAATCAGGAGGAAAGGAGTGAGGAGTGACTGTGTGTTTGGATTGAATGAGAAGTCCTGGAGTCTGATCCGCTCTGATCACAGTCTCTCTGTCCGGCACAATAATAACTCCACTGCTGTTTCTGCTGGTTCAGGATCCTGTAAGAGAGTAGGAGTGTGTGTGGACGAGTCGGCCGGCACTCTGTCCTTCTACAGCGTCTCTGACACACACACACTCACACGCTTACACACATTCACACACACATTCACTGAACCACTTTATGCTGGATTTACACTTTATAATGTTAACTCTTCAGTGTCTCTGTGTCACAATAAACACACACACACACACACTAACTGACTGACACATACACACACACTGACTGACACGCACACATACAACTAACACACACAATTACTGAACACACACACACACACACACACACACACACACACACACACACACACACACACACACACACACACACACACAGATCTAGTGTGGAGATTGAGCCGCCAGAGGATGAAGGAGAGGAATTCACTCACTCAAGCCTCAGTGACGGCGGGTTAGTGGAGCTCATGCTCTCTTCCTCTAGTATGAGCTTCTGTGTGAATAATGTGTGTGTGTCTCCCTCTGCTGGATCAGTGAGCAAACCTTCAGCCCGATCACACACTTCAGATCGAGGACTGGAAAACACCAGGAGGGACATTACAGTTTATCATCATGGCAAATGCTTTCTTACCGATGATGAACAAAAGACAAACACAAGACTGTTAAAGCAACGATCATTTCTGGAGAAACAGAGACTGAAACTGCAGAATAATAGGAGAAGATGCTCATCATTTACAGTTCAACTACAATAAATACACTTTTAGAAGATACTAACAACATTTACACGCTTAAAGGAGACAATATCATTTACAATATACACTCACCGGCCACTTTATTAGGTACACCTGTCCAACTGCTCGTTAACACTTAATTTCTAAGCAGCCAATCACATGGCGGCAACTCAGTGCATTTAGGCATGTAGACATGGTCAAGACAATCTCCTGCAGTTCAAACCGAGCATCAGTATGGGGAAGAAAGGTGATTTGAGTGACTTTGAACGTGGCATGATTGTTGGTGCCAGAAGGGCTGGTCTGAGTATTTCAGAAACTGCTAATCTACTGGGATTTTCACGCACAACCATCTCTAGGGTTTACAGAGAATGGTCCGAAAAAGAAAAAACATCCAGTGAGCGGCAGTTCTGTGGGCGGAAATGCCTTGTTGATGCCAGAGGTCAGAGGAGAATGGCCAGACTGGTTCGAGCTGATAGAAGGGCAACAGTGGCTGAAATAACCACTCGTTACAACCGAGGTATGCAGCAAAGTATTTGTGAAGCCACAACACGCACAACCTTGAGGCGGATGGGCTACAACAGCAGAAGACCCCACCGGGTACCACTCATCTCCACTACAAATAGGAAAAAGAGGCTACAATTTGCAAGAGCTCACCAGAATTGGACAGTTGAAGACTGGAAAAATGTTGCCTGGTCTGATGAGTCTCGATTTCTGTTGAGACATTCAGATGGTAGAGTCAGAATTTGGCGTAAACAGAATGAGAACATGGAACCATCATGCCTTGTTACCACTGTGCAGGCTGGTGGTGGTGGTGTAATGGTGTGGGGGGTGTTTTCCTGGCACACTTTAGGCCCCTTAGTGCCAATTGGGCATCGTTTAAATGCCACGGCCTACCTGAGCATTGTTTCTGACCATGTCCATCCCTTTATGGCCACCATGTACCCATCCTCTGATGGCTACTTCCACCATGTCACAAAGCTCTAATCATTTCAAATTGGTTTCTTGAACATGACAATGAGTTCACTGTACTAAAATGGCCTCCACAGTCACCAGATCTCAACCCAATAGAGCATCTTTGGGATGTGGTGGAACGGGAGATTCGCATCATGGATGTGCAGCCGACAAATCTGCGGCAACTGTGTGATGCCATCATGTCAATATGGACCAAACTCCCTGAGGAATGCTTCCAGCACCTTGTTGAATCTATGCCACGAAGAATTGAGGCAGTTCTGAAGGCAAAAGGGGGTCCAACCCGTTACTAGCATGGGGTACCTAATAAAGTGGCCGGTGAGTGTATAACTATTGGATTATGAAATTTATTTCTGCCATGAAAAGCTTAAAATAGGATGAACATTTAGATTCACGCTAAATACACCTAAAAAATCTAGAAAACGAATTAATAATTACATAAAGCGCAGTGATGACAGCAGCACTGAACATTTATTTGGCATTTATTGTATATTACACATTTTCACAACGAAGTTTAAACATGTTTAAGGATTAGAGAAACCGAAAATAAAGAGATTCATGCAGTGAGTGTTTCCAGCTGAACGTCCACACTGTAAAAACATCCTTATTTCACAGAAAATAACTGATTTTTTTTATGTTCATTTTATTTAATTTTAAATTGTACTCAAATTAAAAATAATATCGGTAAATAAAAAATTCAGCTGTTATTTTAGGTATTGTGATATTAATGACAAATTGCAGTAATTCACATTTTTATAGTTTTTTTTCTGTTTTCTTAAATTACATAAAATGTATGATTAGAAATATAATCTGTAATTAAACAGTAACAAAACAGTTAAATGATAAAACGATTGAATGACTGGCAGCCCAATGAAGACCTGTAACATTAAAGTAAAACATCATACATTAAATAAACTGAAGAACACAGGAAATACCTGTAAAATAACAATCAAAAATCATAAAAAGGGTTAAATGACAGGCAGCTGCCAAACCATAAAATTAAAGTAAAATGTTCATTTAAAATATGAAATAGCTGTGTTTCGGTTAAAAAGTTTAATGAAGATTTCTGTTAAAATATTTTGCACTTTATTTAAATTAGGATATTTTACATTAATTTTTACGTTTTTTTTTATGCCAGCCATTTTTGAATATATATATATTTCTTTTTTACAGTGAAGGTGTTTGATCGTAATAAATCAGGAAATAGCTGTAAAATAACAGTATTTTTCTGTAAAACATTTAAGGACAATTTCTGTAAAGTTTCTTTTTTTTTGCACTTTATTTAAATTAGGATATTTTACTTAATTTTTTTACGTTTTTTTGTTTTGTAGCTGACAGTCAGACCGTTTTTTAAGATTTTATTTTGTACAGGTCAATCACACACGCTGACCTGCACACACACACACACACACACACACACACACACACACACACACACTGACTGACCTGCACACACACACACACACTCACACTCACACACTGACTGACCTGCACACACACACACACACACACTCACTCACTCACACACTGACTGACCTGCACACACACACGCACACACACACACTGACTGACCTGCACACACACACACACACACTCACTCACTCACACTGACTGACCTGCACACACACACACACACTCACACACACTGACTGACCTGCACACACACACACACACACTGACTGACCTGCACACACACACACACACACACACACACACACACACACACACACTGACTGACCTGCACACACACACACACACTGACTGACCTGCACACACACACACACACACCCGAGACTGATCCAGAGTCACACACACTCCACCATAGAGCGGTTCGTTTGAGAAAAAGCCTTCCTGCTACTGTAGATAACAATCACACATTTACAGATAATAACCTCAACAATAACTTACACACAACTATTAGACATGTTGTTTGTTTTTATGTGATCCAGTGAAAAAGAAAGAAGCGTTGTCGTGTGTTTCCTCAGTGTCGACACCGGAGAGATGAAGTGTGTTATGAATGATGTTTAAAGAAATGTAATTTCTCATTCAGAGCATTTTTATGTCAGAGAAAAGAGAAACACTGAATATAAAACACACTCGAGCCGCTGATTAATATACACTTTATTATAAAGTTGCAAACAGAAAATACATGATAACTGCTATATAGATTTGAACCTAGTTTTAATAATTTTACAGAATGTTTGAATAATATATGAATGTGCAGCGAGAGTCAAAACTGATTTAAACAGTCTAGAGTTCAGTCATACACACAGTCTAGAGTTCAGTCATACACACGTGTTTCTCTCGCAGTGCTTTTGAATGCGCTTCATTCTGTGAACTCTAATACAGTAAAATCACATGATCTCTGAAAATACATCCTGAGAAATATTACACAATATTAATGTCAACAATACAGTGAAGCCTGAGCATCAAGTGTGTCTATTTGTGTCTCTTTCTTAGACTAGTGTGTGTGTGTGTGTGTGTTAATACATGTTGGAACAGTTTCCATTGAAACTCTCTCTCTTTCTGTCATTCTCTCTCTTTCACAGACTAACACAATAACTTGACAACAAAAGTGACCAAACAAATGAAAGTGGAAACAGAAACTCAGCGGCTCGTCTCGCTCTTCTGGAACAATAGATGCTCAAATATATTTAAAGAAACCACAAAAACCCAGAAAACATCCGGATATTCTTCATATGATCAACAAGATCTTCACACCAGGATCAACAAACGTTCAGACACAATAACACACACACACACACACAACAGGACAGTGAGTTTATACACTGATCACAGAAAACAAAACACACACGAGAGAAGAAACAACAAGAACAGCAACACTGTGTTTTTAATGTGTGTTAGTCTGTGTGTGTGTGTGTGTGTGTGTGTGTGTCTAACAACACGATTCACTCACACACCGCTTGCAAACACTGATACATGTATGAAGGGAAAAGAGGAGCAAAACTCCAGAGCACGCAGATGTGAATTTGACAACTTGTACAATATTCGCACTTGTGCGCTGAAATTTACACTCGCAGCTCCAGTGTGAAAACCTGTGAGTTTCTGTGAGTGGCATTTCACACACTTGTGACTTTTCTGCAGCTTCAGATTCAGAATACAGGTTTGTGACTATTGTCTGCGAGCGCAAATCTCAACATTCAACTTCAGATTTTCATTTGACAGATTTTCACATTGGAGTTGTGTAAATTTTCACTTACAAATATGAATATTTATTGTACAAGTTCTCAAATTCACATCTACATGTTCTGGAGTTTTGCTCCTCTTTTCCCTTCATATAAACGCCTCCATCCATCGCCTGTAATGCTGGGAATGAAAGATATAGAAGTGTGTAAATCTCTTTTAAGAGATGGACGTGTGTGAGATCATGTTCAAGCATGATGTCTCAGCATGAGCTCCTGTGTGTGTGCGTGTGTGTGTGTGTGTGTGTCGCAGTGGAAACTCATTAAATGCTCTATAAATGTCTTTAAAGTGTTGCGGTGAGCAGCATCTCTGACACACACACACACACACACACACGATCTTCTACTCCACCTCACAGCTGGACTCCTCGTTCACACACACACACACACACACAACGCTGTAACTTTATTCAGATTTCATGTCTAAACCCTCTTCAGACTAACAGACCCAGCAGAGCCGGACGAGACCGCAGTTCAACACCTGTGACGGACATACTAGACTTAGTTTTCAAGCCGTTTGTAAGCGTGTGTTCACCAAAAACAGTGACAAAATTACCTTTTTGCACATATTATTTACAATTCCTAAAGCCAGTCAGCTGTTATTGTGCAACACACAACTTCCCGTTCAATAGGAAATACATCAACACTAGACAGAAAAACACAGTTTACCTCTATTCTTTAAAAAGAAATCAAAATAATATTTATTACACTTGTACAATAACACATAAATATTACAACAGATTGTTTTTTAATGCCATCATAAACACAGATGACAACATAACACTGTTTCTCTGGCACTGAGGAGAACATCATCATTTATGACTGACATCAGGAAACACAAGTAATATCAATATGAAATGTCATCAATATGAAAACGGTACAGGTGTAGTTTCATAACATCAGCAACATGAACCATTTAAAACAGCACTTTCATAGTGACACTGCGGTTAAATATCACACACTAATGCAGTTCTGGCTGATATTTACAGTGTTGGGATGTTATGAACAGAATGAAGCTGTAATTGTGTGTTTCCAGTTTGAGCTTTAAGGAAACTGAAATAACTCTGTCTGTCCCACAACTATTCCTCATGATGAACCCAGAAAATGACAGACGGACAGATACTAAACGACAATAAAACACTGGTAAACAACGCTTTAAAACATCTGCTAAACTATATTACATTAAAGATAGAAAGAAAAGTGAGAAATAAACGCTAATGTGAATGGAAGATTTCAACATATTATTCTGGCCTTTTGAGACAAAGAGTTTTCCAGCAGAAGCAACAACAATAACAGCTGAAATAACAGCATGAATGAATCAGTTGAACTGCTTTCCTTTGGTTTGCGCACAATATTGGTCTCCAGATTTGTGTGAATGGATGGATGAGGAAAGATCAGCTCAATGATGGAGTCGAGCGTCAGGCGAGTCTGTTCTGTGTCTCAGCATCTGGTGATGAAGCTCCTGGATTGGGTTTTGGCCACCAGTAATCGCAGCGAATCGCTGGACGTCCGGATGAGTTCTCTTCCACTGACAGGGAAAGACAGAGCGGAGGAGGGTTATTCCTTCAGTTTCAGTGTCAAGAACGTCCATCATCTCATCTGTGAAACCTCAGTGTTCAATTTATAAAGTGAATCTCATGTCCATAACATGTTCAAGTTTCTTATTTCAGAATCAGAATGATCTTTATCCACCAAGTGTGCACAAACACACATGGCATTTGTTGTGGTTTTTCAGGAGCTCTGGGTACATACATACATATTGCAAAAATAAAACAAGTTATCCTATATCCCTTCCTATGACTGGTACAATACTAATACAATATTTTTCAGCTTTTTGACAATATTTTATATATTTGCTCTCAAAAAAGCTCATGGGTGCTTTTTTTCAATCAGAGGATCAATTCTTTCAGCCAAATCAGTACAAATCTAGTCAAAAATAATGAGAATGGGTTTGTTTTTTTAAATCAACGGAGACAAAGAAGAAGTATTTCAACATATGATGTTGAACACCAGTAAGTTAGCATGTCCAATGTTTTGATAAGTGGCACTGTAAAAACAAAAGTAGAGCCAACTTTAAAAAAAGAAATAAGGCAAACTATCACGCTCAACTTTAAGTTAACTCCACGCATTTGCTCCTATTAAAGTCAACTTAAAACTTGTGTTCATCTAATGAGTAACAGGTAGTCTTTTGCAACTGTGGGATGTTTAGCATCTAGCAATGCAAGCAACAACGATCCTTGTTTTGTCTCTTAAAACTTCACTGTTCACCTGTGGTAGTCCACGCCAACCAGACTGAGTCCATTCACAGCGAGGATCCGGTCGCCCACTCGCAGTCTCTGGCTGAGGGCCGCTGGGGAATCTGGCACCACTGACTTCACGTAGATCCCGCTCACTCGCAGTGGCGTTTTCTGTCACCAACCAGCCAAAACAAAGAGAAGACTCAAGATTAGCGGTGACTAGATGAAAATCTGCATCAGCAGGAAACGAATGATTCATTTCTGTATCACCCTAATGCCACTGATCCATTTGTTTGAGAGCGTCCTGAGTCACATGGAGAAAGTAGATGTTTTATTGTCTCTGAATGCTTAAACCACATAGTCATCAGGTTCTTACTTCAGCTTATTGTTAACATGAACCTCATTGTCAATGCAGTTCTGGGAAACATGGGAGATCTCACGTTCTGTCAAGCTCTGGACTCATTGTTGGCTTCAAAAGACTATCGGTGTGGCCAACGCAAACCCATTCATCCCCTACTGAGCAGCTTCTCGTAAAATATAACCCCCACATGTGTACCTCATAGCTAACAACTAAGTCAGCAATTCCAAGTCATTTACAGGGACAAATGAACAAAATAGCTATAACTATATGCTCTAAGCTGCCTATGTAGGCAGTATTTTAAGGTCTCACATACGCACTCATGATGCAAAATCTGTTTGAAAAGTTAGGCAACAACATTGTCCTGCCGTCCAAGACATCTTTGACCAAAACCAAATTCCAAGGTAGCAAAACATGTATCCTTTGCAGAGAAGACAATCCCATAATGCGCTGCAACAAGTTCAGTGAACAAATCTAGCCAGATAGGGGATGAAGTGTGCTTATAATAAAATAAAATAAATAGTCCTACTATCCCCAATGGTGAACGTGATTTCACCAAGTACCATATGTTCCTGGATCAACATCTTTGTTGATCCTGGAACAACTTTCCAATCGACCAATCAGATTTGAGGGACAAGTTTACAGTTTATGTCAAGTTTAGGCTTAGAACCAGGGTGAAGTACTTACACATCAGTGTTATTCACCTATCATTACCCTCTGATTTTAGGGTAAAGTTATGGGTAGGGTAAGGGATTGGGTAAGGACTACATTTTGGGACAGGAATGTTGATCCAGGAACATGTCTTACTTGGCAAAATCACGGTGACCCAATAGATGTTTATCATATAAAGTGATATTTTTCCTCATTTACAGGAAAGACTTATTGGGTTTGGATCAACATGAGGGTGAGTAAATGTTGACAGGAGTTTCATTTTGGGGTGTATTTCCCTTTAAAGATGCTGTCTATGTAGGCAGTAGCTCTAGGTTTTGGAGCACAGTCTACATGTCCGGATCTAATCTAGCCCTGTTATTTTTAATCATAACAGCTGTTGACTGGCCTTGATTTGAAGGTGTTAAATAAAGAGTAGTGCAGCAAGCAAGCTCAAATGACATTAGAGTTTGCATTCGACTTATACAACCGTGTGTCTACTGAGAAATGGATATGAAATACCTTCTATATATAAAACAGGGTAATTTCATCAGCATGATCACAATGAAGGATCAACTATTACAGTCAATATGTTTATCAACTCACCAGAGGAACCATCATTTATTTATCTGCTTCAAATGTTACATCGTCTACAGTAAATAGAGAGTGTGTATTAAACAAAACTTGTCCAGGTCATTTTCCTGGTAACTTCTTATTACCGTAATGCACAAAAATCTCTTTCTCATTACCGTAATGCGTCCCAACCATCATGTAGTTATTCCATGCATATACTGTGCACATTTTACATACTATACACTGTAGGAAGAGTAGACAAGTATAGAATGATAAATAGAATATAAAAATAGGACAAAGATAATCCTCACCATTCCATCCACCAGTGCCAGCCCAAGACCTCGAGGTCCTTTCATCAGCTCTACAGTGAACACCTCATCACTGTCCTCCTCATCTTCCTCTCTTCTGTGCTCTGTGTTTCCTTCCACGCCATTCTTTTCTGAGAAAACAACATCAAACGCATCACATTATCAGCTCAGGGTCTTCACCAGATCAAATAACGCATAAACAAAATCAAATATCACCGAATGTCCAGGTCATCCCAAAATCAGAAATTATATTTTGCAATGAAGAAAATTAAGGTTGTTTTCAGGACTATCAATAGTATTATCATAGTGATTATTTCATGGCATTAAAGTCAAAATGAAATCAGAATTGTAGGTCAAATTGGAAAGGTCAAAAGGCACTCGTAAACAACTGAACTGACATAAACATCAGATAATTCTGCATGATGATGATACAAGAATTACCATTTTCATGTTCCCATAAAGATCTTATACTGTGGGCTGGTGTAACCACAAAGGGCTTTCCTCCAGCGCTCGGCCACCCGGCCCGCGTCCCGAACAATGCCTGTCCCGATTAAGATTCCACCCAGCAAGTCAACTGTAAATTCCCATGATGCTTTATCCATTGCTCTTTTTTCTCCTGACATCACCACCTCTCTGTAATTCTTGAACCAGATTATAGGATTTGTGGCAGTACCAAAAAAGCAGCCAAACCTAGTGTGATCTAAGCAGAGTCGCTTTGATTAGGAAAGCCCACACTAGTCTTTAGAAAGAGGAGGCGGGACACCAGTGGGAACAGGACGCCACATGTAGAGCTCTACCAGTCCTCAACTATATATTAAAAGTACAAATGTCCAGTTTACACGCTATTTTAGTTCACTCTTTGTTTCAACTCTATATTCTGTGTTTGAAGCTGTTGTTAAATGCGGCGATTTTCTTGGCAACATAAACTAGTGGAGAACGTCAACAACACGCATCAGAGATAAACTGTATGTGGAAGTTGAGATATTTTGTGAATAAAACGTTTTTTTCTTTTTTTTGCGAATACAAAGCATTTGCATTGCTTCATAAAATCTGGATTCAACCATGGTAGTCAGATTTTTATGACATTTTTGAAGTTTTGTTGGAATGGGCTTTTAATGGAGGACAAAATCTCTTAGGTTTCATTTAAATAATTTTTGTTTTGAAGGTGAACAAAAGTTGAATGGGTTTATAACAACATGAGGGTGAGTAAATGATGGCAGAATTTTCATTTTTGGGTGAACTATTACAATATGCTTTTTTTCAGAGCTGAATTTGCATGCTGCTTCAGTTCATGAAGGGTTCCTGCTGATTGGATTCTCATTCTTTAAAAATGTATGACCTGTAATCATGGTAATCATTCCTCGACATTGATGAAACAGCAAGAGTTTAACATATTCCTCCAAATGCCCCAACAATAAGTGTTAAAGCGCTGAAGAAACTCTATGATTTACCTGATCCTGAGAGAGAGAGATTGAGGAACAATTTGGATTGCTTAATTCTGAATAGGTTTTTTTTATTTATTCTCACCTGACCATTGCTCATTTTATAAATATATTATGCTTGGGAAAAACATTCTGGAGAGGAGATATGCTGGTTTCCAGCTTCTTCACCCGATGGAGCCAGAGCACACAAACCCAACTCCACATCAACAGCAGCACATCCCATACGCCTCCAAAGACAATACACCCTGCCTTTGAAATCAGGGAACACACTACAGGGTGAACATGTCTGAGGTATTTCTCAGAGTACAGCTCACAAACTAATAGAAGACAAGCAGTACGAGAGCTACATCACTGAGGGTACATCAGTGTAAAATCATGCATATATGCAAGGAACGCTGCTTTTTTGTTGTTGTTCCCAAACCTACACAGCAAAAACTCTGAATTAACTCTCCTGGGAGTTTATTTGGCTCCAGACTCAAGAGTATTAAAGTGTTAAAATATGAGTGTTAAATTAACACTCAAGAGTGTTAAAGTTATTGAGCTAATTAAGTGATTAATTGAATGATGATTGACCATCATTGAAGACACCTGATGTTAACAAGCAGAATCACTGAAGGAGAAAATCTCATTTTCAAAGTCACCATTATGGTGATCATCGTTTGCTTTAGTTGGCCTCCTGACCCTTAAACTATTAACATTAGATTTAGTTTGGCAGTTGTAACTGAGTTACAACTGCCAGATGAACTAAGAGAAAAGGTGGTCAGGTGGTGTTGGTTATGGTTTGACATAATCATCGTTTGACCAGAATCACAAAACCTATTTAGAGCGTTAGGATTACCTTGTTAATTACAGCAACACTATAATTCTATAGCAAACGTTTTTCAGCACTTTCAATATAATCCAAAATATTTCTTAAACTTTGTTCTGATCAAAAGAGTTTATTTAGAGTTTATGAAAAATTATTTTATTTAGACACACTGACATCAATGATCAGCCTGTGAATCTCAACAATGGTGACAATAATAAAGCATGTTGAAGTGCATTATGGCCTCCACCAATCAAAACTCATTCATGGCTCCCATCATGCATTGCAGTATGAATAAATTATGATCTGAATTGTCTTAGTAATTTCCTTTTCCTAATTGAAAAATCAGTTTGTCACCATTGTTGAGATTCATACACTGATTCTTGATGTCTGTGAGTGCCTAAAAGAAATAAATTTTTTTATCAGAACAACTTTTAAGAAAGCATTTGAATTGTATCAAAAATTCTGGATCTTACGTTGTAGAATCACTGTGATGCTGTAATCAACAATATACATTTAAGTCAGAGATTAAGCTCTAAATTAGTTCAGTGATTCAGGTCAACTGATGATTTTTTAAAAACATAACCAACACCATCAGGTCATCTTTTCTCTTTGTTCATCTGGCAGTTATAATGCTCTTACAACAGCCAAACAAAATCTAAAGTAAAAAATTGTAAGGGTTAACTGACCAACTAAAGCAAACACTGATCTCCATAATGGTGACTTAAAATTCACCTTCAGTGATTCTACTTGTTAACATCAGGTGTCTTCAATGTTGGTCAATCATCACTCAATTAATCACTTAATTATCTCATTAACTTTAACACTGTTTCAGTGTTAATTTAACACTCTTGAGTGTGGAGTCATATAAACTCCCAGGAGAGTTAATTTAACACTGGAGTTTTGGCTGTGTAGTGACTAAACAGACCTTTATCCAGAATCTGGTGGAGAAAAGCAGATCAGCAAGTGTACTGGTGTCTCCTTGATCATTGCAAATCAGGGATTGGTGCTTACATTTTTCCCAAGGTCCACATGTGCGCCTTAGTTTTTTATAGGCCTACTTAAAATAAATAATTTTACAGGTCAGCCAAGACAAAAGCTAGCAAAAATTTGCGTTGAATTTAATGCCAGATACAGTTTATTGTGTAACCAAAATACCAATAATAACCAGGAAAAACTTTTTTCATAATGGGCTTTTATTTATAAACAAGCATAAAATACACTGGGACTCTTATTTTGAAAAATTGTACGTTTTACTATAGAGTGCAACAGTCTGGTTCCAGAAGTAAACAATAATTTTCTCCATAAGAAAATTGAGTTTTATCATTTTAAATGAGTATTTTATGTTTCTCAGACATTAATTTGATCATGCTTCGTGGGATTGTAGTTCTTTTCCTCCCAAAAAACGTTAAGTACACTGACTATTTTTTTTATTACTTT
This sequence comes from Rhinichthys klamathensis goyatoka, assembly GCF_029890125.1. NCBI lineage: Eukaryota > Metazoa > Chordata > Actinopteri > Cypriniformes > Leuciscidae > Rhinichthys > Rhinichthys klamathensis. The sequence goes on from NW_026606557.1 coordinate 26,389, forward strand.
TACTAAGTTTGTGGTGTTGTGATTCAACTCGTAGCTGTGGTTGCTTTGCTTCATGGCTTATAGCTCTTTAATGAAGTTTTTTTTTAAATCCCTATGGGAAAAATCAATGAAAACAAAAAAAAATACTTTAGGAACCAGTGCCACCAAAAAAGAGGGCTATATTGCCAGCTGCTCATTCAAAAAGATGAGGAAGATAAAATAAGCACTATTACAACCATATACAGCCATCCACATCATATTACAATATACACACCATAATGTAAACATTGTCAACAGTAGATCATAAGCGACTGCTTGGCATAAATATGCGGTGTTCATTGTTTGAGAACAGCTCTGAAACCACAAGCTTGTAGAAAGTGCATTTTTACTTTGAAATGTGTCATATTTATTTAATGCCATCATAGCCTTTCGTAATTTAATAATCACACTGGGCTGTATCGCGATTCCTGTTTTTCCATCCACAAATTTACGTTTGCTATACTATTTTAGATATTAAAGACTTTTTATAACCTTATATTTCACAAAGCTGAGGACTTGCGGGGACCTTTTTTTATCCACACACGTGCGGGTTACCTTTCCTGTGCTGGTGTGCCGTCTGCTGCGTCGCCCCCTCCAGTGGGCCTGTTTCCAGCTCGGCCTGGTCGAGATTCTGAGGGGTGTTGGGAGGCGTGAGCAGGCAGGAGGGGTCGAGGGCCAGACTCTTGTGGTAGCCCAGGTCTGTACTCCCAGACAAGCTGTTTTGGAGCTCCAGGCTCTTGAGTTTCTGGGTCAGGACGGCCTCACACGAGCTCAGGTTGCTGTGAGAGTCCCGGAGCGGAGGAGGTGTTATGGTGGCAGGGTGTTGATCTGTTGCCTCTGAATCCTGGCAGGTGATTGGTTCAGTCGTTGGTTCAGTCTCTTCATTCAAGTTACTGCTGGAGCCCTGAATGAATCCAAAATGACAAAAATAATTATCAGCCCATATTTCAAGTCATGTTCGATTTATTTGTAGAGCACTTTTCAGAATATGCATCACTTCAAAGCAGCTTTGGAAAAAGTCATACAGTTCTATCAGTAATGCCTTAGTGCTTTACCATTAATTTAAGTGATCTTGGATGATATGACAATATAAAACAGGATACTGGTGATCCCCCGGATTTAGATCTATCTATTATTGTATTTGTAGTGTTGTCTAGCACATATATCCGTGGCATAATGACTCAGGCACACATCTGAGCGCCCAAAGGCAATTAAGATATAAATATTGGTAATTTTGTTCTATCAGGAGATATAAATGTTGGTTGGTTTTGTTCTATCACGAGATGTAAAGTGCCCCTATTATGCTTACTATTATACTGCTGTTTGGTTTGTGAATGTTAGGGCTCCATTTCGATTGTCAGAAGTTGTGAATGGTACCAAAATCCTGAATCGTACCATACCCTTCCGTTGGGGTACCTAGCACAGTAGTTCGGTACTAAAGGGTGGAGCTAGACACATTGCAGAACGCTGATTGGTTGACAGAGAATCGTCACTTGCGCATGCTTTTCGGCTGTGTTTTCCCCTCCAGCCTTAATTTTGCTCAAACAAAGCTCGTCTTCTCCTTGTGACAAACAGCCACATGTAGAGAAGCAAGAACAATATTTGCTGTATGTCCTCCATTGTTGTTTACTGTGTTGCTTTCTTCTTCATGAGAATGACGTTGATCGCTACACCACGCCTATCAAGTAAGGGTACTGTTGCTGGTGGCCGCAACGCAAGACGTATCAGGGGTTACCGTCCTGAATCGTTCTGTACCGCTTGGTGGAAACGAGCCATAAAAGGTCTGCAAAGTTTTAAAGATTTAAGTGAACAACAAATATAGTTCAGTCAGGACCACTCTGTTTGATTAAGATTATTGTAGAGGCTCTGACTGTTATTTGATATTAATTCTGAATGTTATATCAGAATTTTTATAAGCAACAGTACATAGTTCCAAGCGGAAGTAATATAATATAAAGAACTGTAGAAAGATTGACAAGACTGAGCAACAATGTGTGATGAGATTGACAAGATTGAGCAACAATGAGCTGGATAGATATATCTCTTTGACAAGCACCTAAACGATTATGTGCTGCATAAGGAGGAGTTGGGGATGGAGGATGGTTAAGCACTAGTCTGTGCGACAGACTGAAGTGCGTGTCTGTGCGAACTGAGTGTACGAATGAAATTGTGCCTTGATTAATGGTAGTGGGAGGAGTTTCGACTCAGCTGAGCATTAGCTGATAGCTAGCTGTCACGCCATGGTCTTCTTGAACTACGCTTGAGCTCCATTCAGTCACTCAAACTACATTTACTGTCTCCGAAAAGAAAAAGAAAAAAACGATTTGGAACTGCCATTCTCACTTCCTGTTACATACCAGTTAACACTGTAACAAATTTGCATAATGCCAGACTGGTCTTCAATGACCGGCTGTGACAACGTCTAATTTGACCTGAAACACTGTTGTTGTACCTCAGGCCCAGAAGAGTTTGGTGTGTGTTGTCGGCGTGTCAAGACGATGCTGTTTTCAGCGCTGCAAATCACTTTGAATGTTAGGATTAGGACACAGACATTGATACGGCAAAACCGATGCCGTTGTTCGTATCACTGGGTATTAAGCGCTGAGAAAGCCTCTGGAGTGGAAATTCAGATGTGACCAATCAGAGCAGAGTAGACCAATCAACACAGACTGGTCCATCTGACCAATCAGAGCAGAGTAGACCAATCAACACAGACTGGACCATCTGACCAATCAGAGCAGAATAGACCAATCACAACAGACTGGACCATCTGACCAATCAGAGCAGAGTAGACCAATCACAACAGACTGGACCATCTGACCAATCAGAGCAGAGTAGACCAATCACAACAGACTGGGCCATCTGACCAATCAGAGCAGAGTAGACCAATCACAACAGACTGGGCCATCTGACCAATCAGAGCAGAGTAGACCAGTCACTAAAGACTGGGCCATCTGACCAATCAGAGCAGAGTAGACCAATCACAACAGACTGGACCATCTGACCAATCAGAGCAGAGTAGACCAGTCACTAAAGACTGGGCCATCTGACCAATCAGAGCAGAGTAGACTAATCACAACAGACTGGGAAATCTGACCAATCAGAGCAGAGTAGACCAATCAACACAGACTGGACCATCTGACCAATCAGAGCAGAATAGACCAATCACTAAAGACTGGGCCATCTGACCAATCAGAGCAGAGTAGACCAATCACAACAGACTGGACCATCTGACCAATCAGAGCAGAGTAGACCAATCACAACAGACTGGGCCATCTGACCAATCAGAGCAGAGTAGACCAATCACAACAGACTGGGCCATCTGACCAATCAGAGCAGAGTAGACCAATCACAACAGACTGGACCATCTGACCAATCAGAGCAGAGTAGACCAATCACAACAGACTGGACCATCTGACCAATGAGAGCAGAGTAGACCAATCACAACAGACTGGGCCATCTGATCAATCAGAGCAGAGTAGACCAGTCACTAAAGACTGGGCCATCTGACCAATCAGAGCAGAGTAGACCAATCACAACAGACTGGACCATCTGACCAATCAGAGCAGAGTAGACCAGTCACTAAAGACTGGGCCATCTGACCAATCAGAGCAGAGTAGACCAGTCACTAAAGACTGGGCCATCTGACCAATCAGAGCAGAGTAGACCAATCACAACAGACTGGGAAATCTGACCAATCAGAGCAGAGTAGACCAATCACAACAGACTGGGCCATCTGACCAATCAGAGCAGAGTAGACCAATCACAACAGACTGGACCATCTGACCAATCAGAGCAGAGTAGACCAATCACAACAGAGTGGAAAATCTGACCAATCAGAGCAGAGTAGACCAATCACAACAGACTGGACCATCTGACCAATCAGAGCAGAGTAGACAAATCACAACAGAGTGGGAAATCTGACCAATCAGAGCAGAGTAGACCAATCACTAAAGACTGGGCCATCTGACCAATCAGAGCAGAGTAGACCAATCAACACAGACTGGTCCATCTGACCAATCAGAGCAGAGTAGACCAATCAACACAGACTGGTCCATCTGACCAATCAGAGCAGAGTAGACCAATCAACACAGACTGGTCCATCTGACCAATCAGAGTAGAGTAGACCAATCACTAAAGACTGGTCCATCTGACCAATCAGAGCAGAGTAGACAAATCACGACGGACTGGGCCGCTTGACAAGTAGGCTCGCGGAAAGGAGGGCTTTAGTGAGACCAAATCTTCAAACAAACCGTTTTCAGACTCTTTGAGAAATTAGGTGATGTGCAATGTATATTACGAAAAATACATTTTTGAGAATTAAAAAAAAAAAACTTGGATAGGTTAAATGGTTGATGTAAACCAATTGTAGGAGACCTCAAAACTAAATAAGGAACCTTTAACATAGCCCAATAGGGCCACTTTAAATATTGGTCAGTATTGTTCTATTAAGAGATTTTAATATTGTTCATTGTTGTTCTATTAGGAGATTTAAATATTGGTTGGTTTTGTTGTAAGCGAGACTAAACAATTCTCAAAAAGCATCAATGAAGATATGATTTTCTTGTCTTAAGTGAAAAATAGTCAGTTGTCAAAGAGTTTGATGCGAGTTAAATATTTAATTTCAATTAGTAAAGTCTCTGAGTACAATTGACAATTATTTGTTTCTTAACTATAGGCCAACATTTCGAAATATAAAAAAAAAAAAAAAAAACGCCTATACCCGTCAACTAACCATTGCAACAAATGTCTGTGCATTTTGTGTGGCGTCTATGGAGTTCACAGCATGGAGGTGGTGTACCTGTGAGGGCTGATGATCAGACGGTGTCTGGCTCTCTGGGAGAGACTGGATAAACTCCTGCAGATTCTGCAATGGAGGGAACAGCCCTGGCTCTGTGATGGGATTTCCCAGCTCCAGATGAAAGATGCTGCCGGGCAGGATTAGAGGAGGATGGTTGTCGAAACTTTCCAGGATATTAGCTAAGACAAAAAATATTTTTGCTGTCAGGCACAGAGAATCTCAGTGAGCATTCAAGACATCATTTGAGCCCTTTATACATAGGCCTCCCCCTGATAATGAATCACCCAATGCTAAAAAGGTTAGTTGAAAGCAACATGGACACTGTATGTTTATTGCTTTAAAGATGCCTGCTTTAAACCAATCAATTTTATAATGTGCTATATACAAATAAGTGTGATGTGACTTTACTGGAGAGTTGAAGTGCAGAGCTGGAGCATCTCTATGATCAGATGCTTTCTTAACTGCTGTTTTCTCACTGCTGTCATTTTTGTTGTATGTTTATTTTGTTATTGAGAGAAAAGCACGCATTACATATAAAATATTCATCTAAACGCGGCTCTCATCAGTTTGGGTGGTGTCGCAGACATTCGCTTACAGTAAACTGCTGAAAAGGTATTTGAAACTTATTTTTACCTCCGAGTGAAGAAAGAAAAATAACGTTGTCATGAGTATATCAGGGCCTTAAGGACAACCTTTTAAAATACACATATAAAACAGTATTTAATCAATTTAGGCTGTAGGTATACTATATTATGGAACTGACAATTGTCAAACGTCACTGTTCATCTGTGATTACAGGATGATGTGTGTGCGTTCATATTTGAGCTCACATGTATGGAGGGCCGCCGCTGAATCCTCTGGAGACGGGGTCCAGCATGGAGGGCACGTACGGGCTGTGTTGTACTCTCTCAGCATATGATGCAGCTGTGCAGGGTTCAAATGAACAAACTCAGCTCGCAGAGTGGACCATGATGCCTGTAAACACACACAGATGCATAGAAGAATGAAAAATCCACATAAAACTAAAAGGGCTTTTCAGGCCCAGACAGATTTCTCAGCAAGGTTAGCTAACTATTCAGGAAAGGAGAAATGTGAGATGTGTTGACTCACAATTGGTCACATACATTGTAATCTTGATTTTGCAGCACACAATGGGCACAGAATTGTATTTGACTTATAATGCTTCTGGGAAACACAGCCCTACATGATTTAGCAACGGTAACTGTGGTGAAAAACTGCTTTCAGTTAGTGTACTCATTCACACATCTCACAAATCAATTTAGATGCAATGTGTGTGTAGTCTTGTATAATAATGAAAATACATTTTTAGTAATATCACCTAAAGGGAGCATGTACAAAGAAAATAGCAAAGGACCCAAGACTGAGCCTTGTGGTATACCCTCCTTTACAGATGTTTTACACAAACAAACGGGTAGAATCTAAACTAGGTTAGTGTCTGTCCAGAAATGGCAACACAATATAAAATGAATGTGTCAAATGTAGCACTTAGTTCAAGTAACACTAGCAGAGATATGCAACCCTGGTCAAATATCATTTAGTCTGAATGTTTTAGTACATTTCCATGTAGTAAGGAGAATAATTGGGTGGACACAACAGTTTCCAGAATTTAAATGTAAATGGGTAAATAATCATTCTTTTCACAAAGTTACATATTCTCTGACAACACATGACAAGCAAACTCTGTTGTCCAATATCAAAACATCTTTAAAATACCACAAAGGAAATACAGCCAAAACACTTAAACAAAAGACAGCTCACCAAATAACACTCCTCATTTATTTTTGCATTCTCCTTTACTGGTTTGTCTTATGAATAGCCTGTCTAAATAACAGAGTAGTGTTTTCTTCTGTGTCATTTTTTTTGCATCCAGAACAAAACAACATTCACTTCTTGTATGTAATTAAACCAAATCTCTTCACAAAATGATATAGGAAGCAGTGGCTGGGAATGAACATTGTACAAACTCACTAGAACAACAGACTCTTGCTGAACCTGACAGGATATGTTAGGCATTTCCTTACAGTTACAGCTTAGTTTCATTCAACAGAGAGTTTATCTTTAGAGTTTTGCTTAGGTTTATTTCTTTTAGTTTCATTTAATTTGAATACAGAATATAGTCCATATGCCTTGAACTAAAACAAAGTTTCGGGGAGACCTATAAGGCTATTTTACAAAGTCTTGATTTTGGTTTTGGGGTCTTCTAGAATAGGTTTTCATGCTTGAAAGTTCAAAAGACACATTATTTTCCACATATTTGACATTGTTGCAGCACCTCTCTTCCTAGTCTGTCAGTAACACTCTGTTTAGTTCCTGTCTATATGAAGCCTCTCCTTTCCAAAAGTTTCAGAAATGCCATGCCCTATACCATAACCGCAAGTTTCAACATACTCATTTATTCTACGTATGCCTCGGGTGGGAATTATTTAAATGAGGAATATTGACATGTTTGTTCCTGGAAAACATGAAGGCATTAACCTATTTTAAAATATTTAATACACTGTTTTGAGGGTCGCATGCCAATTATACTGATAGTTACTTAATTTAATTAACCAATTAACTATAAATCAGACATTGCTAAATATTATTTCTTTTTTCTTTATTTTGGGAAGAAATATCACGTGGCATGATTCACCATTATACCCTGAAATGAAGCATGAGAGATTTTTCATAAATCATTTAGCTGATGCATAGACATTATTAGGACGCCTCAAACACATGTGATGGGTGGTGTAACATGAGTCTGGGAAGGGCTGTGATCTGTAGGGCTAAGCCGCAGGACTCACTCTTGGCTAATAAAGCAACAACACAGTCGTGCATGTGCATCAGAAGCATGTTTATGAGTAACTCATTTTCTCCAGCTGAATGTGCAAATTATTTGCGTTTCCCTTCTATCCGTAGCCAAGTCTGGTCTTGGTTTCTCCTTGGGTTTGACTGTAAAAGGTCTAAACAAGTAACCAGTCCCATGAGTAAAGCAGGTCTGGTGTAGATGTTGGATTTACGTCTTGGTTCACAATTATATATATATATATATATATATATATACACAATGAATGTGTATAGAAGCTCAGATCGTTTGGTCTTGAAAGAATTTGATGAGGAATGCTGGAGATCTCTGATTTTGACTGCATTTTGAATATGTGACAAATCTGTGAGAGCACAGTTTAAGAGACTGTTGAGAGAACATGAAATGACTTGTGTCATGTTGTAATTTTTCTTTGCTATAGACACCCACAAAAGGCTGGACTGAAGAGTCAGAATGGCTGTCCCAAAATAGTTGGTTGGAAAAGGGGAAAAGACATCTGCAACTATGTGCAGAAATGGATGTTTTACGAACCACAAACTGTGCGCTCATGCCATGGGTGGGAACTTAACAACCAGTCTCCCAGCAACTTTGACATGCAACCATTGTTTGTTGACGGATAGAGGAAGTTAACATTCTCTAATTGCACACTGGATGATACTGACAGACACATGCTGTCTCTTTAGCCTCAACAAGTGCTACATGTGATAACGTTATTAGCCGGAAAAGCACAGTTCCTCAAGACAAACTTTGATGTTAGCTTGACCTAAAAGTTTCAAATCAATACAGTATTAAGGGTTAGATCGATTGAATGCTAGTGTGTTCGGAGTGGTTACTACAGTTGTCTGTGTTGTAGCTATGGTGTTCCATAGAGGCTGATAGTGTGTTTTTAGGATACTTTTTCACGCTTACAATGGTTAATCCCGGATGATTCAAAATCCTGGGTAAACTATTCCTCGACGACCACGCAACCAGTTTTAATGTGGAAATGTGTGAAACATTGCTGAACCCAAAGTTAAATTTCACCTTCACTCAGGGTTTAAATAGACGTTAACCCAGAGTCACAGCCTGTTCATACAAACACAAAAACTCGGCCTGAATTTTGCATGCGATTTCTGTTAGATCAAAATAAATAAATCATATAGTAATTTAGGCTGACAGAGTATTTTTGTAGATTAAAGTCTTAACCCAAACTTGTAAAATAATATGTTGGCTTATAGGGTTAGATAGCCTTCTTAAAAAGAAGTGCATGTAATTGTGTTGAATGTGCACTTGTAGTTAAGTTTAAAATTAAAATTTTTGAAAAGTACATTTAAAAAAAAACTGTACTTGCAAATAATATAATATTAATGAAATAAAAGGATACTTATGTGAAGTTCAAGAGAGTTTTGTCACTATGTACACTTTTGAAAATTCACTTTAGCAAAGCTAGTAAAGTTTTTCTTCAAAGCACATTTAAATGATTGTTTTAATAACGTTTAGTCATGTTTTAAAGAAGTACGCTTATTTTGATGTTTTGACTAACCTACTAAAGCACATGTAAAGTACTTGATTATGATTTGATCTGTGTAAATTATCTTTAAAGTTAATTTCAAAATTGTAATTTCAAGTGTGTAATTACAAATACATGTTTCAATATAAATTAATATGATTCATATTAATATCTTTTTGTTTACAAAAATGCTTGTCAGTAAATTTAATAACACACTTTAACCTGACAATAAAATAATTACGAAATTGCATATAAAAGGTGTACATGAGTCATACTTAAATGATCTTGTACATTTACATTTTTTCCTCATGTATTATTTATGTATATTGTCCCTTATTAAAATAATAAATCAAAATCCAACAAACATGCAATTGAATATATTCAATTTTTACTACATTATTTCTGTAATAAAAACTCTTTTTAAAAGTAAGCTAAAGTTTTTCACAAGGGTACATCTCTCCGAGTATGTCATAGTTTTAATAACGGAGAAACACCGCTAATCAAATTTGGAATGAAATAGTTTTATAGTAAATATTTACATGTCCCTCATTTACTGTAAAAAGTGCATTTATGGTTGACTGCGTAATGCAGAACAAATAAACAGAGAGATCATGTGACAGAGTGAGTCATGTATATGTTTGTTTGGAGTTTAAACTCAGTCACTTAAGACAGTGAGATCATACTAGCCCCTCCCACTTGTAATCCAGCTCTCTGATTGGTTAAGAGGCTTAACGGTCAAAGTTCGTTTACCGCAGAGACTTCACGAGACCTGTAAACCCCCACGGTACAGGATGTGTTTGGGTGACGTGCTGTAAACCTTGTACTATCCTCTGTTATTCTGCCTTTTTTATGGTATGATAAGCTAAGTGAAACTCATTTCCTCACGCACAAAAGAGTAAACAATGCATCTCCCCACTATCAATGGCTTTTGAAGAAAGTTAACAGGTCTGAGACCAGACAAACAGCTGTTTTGACTTCTTCCATTTCCTGTTCATCAGGTACTAAAGTCCCTCCTGCCTGCGGCGATACGTCTACATTGTATTTACAAAATGATTCAACTTTGATGACTGAGCTGAATACTTATTTAGAATTATATGACAGGCTGAATGCGGCGGCATGTTGAGGCAAGCTGAACAGGGTTTTTTTTATGTGGTGAATGGAAAAATGGCATGACTCAAGGACTAATATGACGTTTGTCATGAGTTTGATGCCATCATGAGGTTATATTGAATTAACTTGATACCTCAAGTCTTGTGAAACAGGTTTGCTCTGTGTTTCTTGAAACATCAGGTCATTTTTATGTCTTTTACAAGGGTTATTGGTGTTCCTATCACTGATACTCACACCTGTCCAATCAGCAGTCAAACCCAGATTACAACCTCCAGCACACCTTGCTGTCAAACCCAAGTTTATTCTTCTTTGCAACTGAGGAATTTCCTTATTTATTCACAAGGAAACTCGATCAAGCTGTTTGTCAAGTGAACTGAACAAACAATATAAGGGTGCACCAACACCATTTTGCCCAATGAATTCCCTTTCTAGTGAATTGTGATCTCTGGATAGGGGCATTTAAAATGATTTAGACTGATTCTCAAATAAATCATTCAGACTGAGTTGTGAACTGTTTTGACTTTAATTCAAGGGAACAACTCAAGATAAAATGTATCTCGCGACACTATGGTTTGCACTTTTACTCTACTGATGTTATATTTCAGTGTGTAACAACAACAATGTACAGGTAGCACTTTATAATAACATTAGTTAACTAACATAAACTAACAATTAAACATCATTCTAAAGCATATATTTTTGGTTAAAGGTTAAGTTTAACATTTACTAATACATTACTAAAATAAAAATACTAAAATCTGTTAATATTTTAATGGACCTGAACTGAACAATAAACAGCTGTATTTTTATTAACTAAAATGAAGAAAGATCAATAAATGTTTTAACAAATGTATTGCTCATTGTTAGTTAATGCATTAAGTAATGTTATTATAAGGCATTATTGTATAGTGTTACAAATGTATATTCACTATAGAAACATCCATGATGTTTAAGGGTGGGTTCACATATGAACACAACACAGAACAAAGTCATCTACTGTAAACGAACCAAAAACAGGACATGATGTCACAAGATGTGACCCTAAAAAGGACACAATGTTCAAGCAAACCTGTTTTTTCACGCCATAGCCGTGATGTTGACATTCACAATTCAGTTCAGGCACAACTTGTTTTCTTGTTAAAAATGACAGTGTGAACACGAAGCGAACCAGGACTTAATGTATCTTCTTCTGTCTTTTTTTTTATTATCCGGATCAAACAAACCAAGAGAACCCAACCACAAGTGTGAACACACCCTTAATTTTAATTCATCTCCATGACTTTTCCATGACAATAGGAAACAACATATTGGGTAGATGGTTCAAATCATATTTTGCCTAAAAATTAAAAGAGAAATTATATAAAATATAAAATTATCTTTAGCCTTTAGAAAATGAAACATTTCCCCAAAATTCTCATTTTCTCATACGTACGGATGGATGGATGGATGGATGGAGGGATGGATGAATTAATGGATGGGTGGATGAATTGATGGATGGATGGATGGGTGGGTGGGTGGGTGGGTGGATGGATGGATGAATGGATGGATGAATGAATGAATGAATGGATGGATGAATGGGTGGGTGGATGGATGGATGGATGGATGGATGGATGGATGGATGGATGGATGGATGGATGAATGGATGGATGGATGAATGAATGGATGAATGGATGGATGGATGGATGGGTGGGTGGATGAAGGAATGGATGGATGGATGGATGAATGGGTGGGTGGATAAAGGAATGGATGGATGGATGAATGAATGAATGGATGAATGGATGGATGGATGAATGGGTGGGTGGATGAAGGAATGGATGGATGGATGGATGAATGGGTGGGTGGATAAAGGAATGGATGGATGGATGAATGAATGAATGGATGAATGGATGGATGGATGAATGGGTGGGTGGATGAAGGAATGGATGGACGGATGGATGAATGGGTGGGTGGATAAAGGAATGGATGGATGGATGGATGAATGAATGAATGGATGAATGGATGGATGGATGAATGGGTGGGTGGATGAAGGAATGGATGGATGGATGGATGAATGAATGAATTCAGCTTAAGGCACATTATTAATCTTATATCTGTATGGAAAATATAGCTTTACTAATTGTACAAATATTGTCTTTTTTACTGTTTATAAAATTGAATGTTGTTTGAATCCTGTAAAGATTTGATTTATTTTGTGTCAGAACATGTCATTGTGTGCAAGAACATGAGCAGGGTACTGGAATCATCCCTAAAACAACGGTTTTGCAAGCACTTGTGAAGCATCTCTGCGAGAGTCTGACCTGCAGCAGGGTCTCTTTGGGGGTCGCGAGCAGGTTGACGGCTGAGGAGAGTTTCTGGAAGGAGTCGGCAGCCAAATCTCCCAGCCCGACGCTTTGGGTCCAGTCCATCAGCAAATCCAGGTTGGCCCGGATCTGCACTCCTCTGGACCACTGGTAGAAACCACCGCCAGACCCTTCAAACACAACCACCACTATATTTATTCTAATGTCCCAGTTAGTGCAATCATGGTAACATGTTCATCATATTAAGCTTCTCTTTATGTTTCAATAATCATCAAAAGTCACAAGCTGGATTTAAACTCAACCAGTCATAGTTGTGTCTGGCTTCAGCAGAGCAAACAGCTTTTCCGTGCGGCCAATGATATTTACACCTGGATGCAAATATTCACTCTGTAAAATTCACACCCTTGTGAGAAACACGTCCCAACAGAGAAGCAGGACCACTGCGGTGAAAACAGCCGGTTCTACAAAGTAGTTTACAATGCACTCTCTCGTCTTCTCTTTTGTTCTTATTTTGGTGTGTGAATTCATATAACTTGCATCGAGACCTCAGTGGTGAGTCGCATTCAGAAAACCCAAAGAGTTCACGCACAGTAAATTTACTCTGATTATTTTTGAGTCGGTCAGGTTTTGTCGAGTCTCCAGAAGGACAGTGCGCGCGTGTGCTCACCTCTCTCCATGAGCGCGTTGAAGAGCGAGGCGTTGGTGAAGAAGAACAGGTAGGTCAGCAGCTGAGACGTGATCTCGCGGTGCACCAGGAAAGTGTTGAGCAGGTGCAGTGCCTCCTTCAGGACGTCCAGGACTCGGCTGAGTCCCGCGGGCATGCGCAGCTGTCCGCTCTCAGAGAAAGGGTTACTGTCCAGCAGCTCCGGTAACACAGCATACATGCTCTAACAGACGGGACGGGGAAATGATGCTCGATTAATGTGCTTAACAATCCATCAACTGACGTATCCTGTACAGACTCTTATAATGTGAATGCTGCAAGCTTAAATACTTGCTAAATAGTTTACTTTATTAAGAGCACCACCCCATATATAACACATCGTTTACTGAAGTATATATGGATTGTGTAGTTATAATAATTACTCCAAAGTCATGTGAAAATGATGAATTCATTATTTTGCGCACAATGCAGTCATATAATATCTACAACATATATATCATGGGGGGCACACAGGACATAGAGAAAAATCTATGTATAGAGTTGTAAGTTTTAATATACATTTTTAAATCTGAATATATAATTGAAAATCTGAATATATTGCTAGAAAAATCTTGACTTGTGACTGAAAAAAATTATATATAATTTAAATATCTAAATAAAATTATATATATATATATATATATATATATATATATATATATATATATATCCAAAATTTTATCCAAATTGTAAATGTAAAATATAAGTTGTAAAATATCTATGTTTAAAAATGGAAATGTATAGTAATCTAAATACTGTTACGTTTGGGATAAGTGAGATTATTTTTTTTTCTTCTTTGTAAGAAATTAATACTTTTATTAAGCAAGGATGCATTTAGGTGTTAAAAAAAGTGATAGTAAAGGTATTTATAATGTCACAAACATTTCTGTGTCAAATATATATATATATATATATATATATTTTACTTTTTATTAAACAAAAAAAATTTAAATGTTTCTTGGGCATCAAATCATCATATTAGAGTGATTTCTGAAGGATCATGTGACACTAAAGACTGGAGTAATGATGCTTTTAAATGCTATTAAAATAGTATTTTAAATTGTAATAGTATTTCACATTATAACTGTTTTACTGTATTTTTGATCAAATCAACTTTTGAACGGAGGTGTACATGTACAGTATATATTCTAAATATATCTGAATATAAAGTTTAAAGCTCAATAATTATTTATAAATCCTGAATGTGCAGTGGAATACATACAAAGTAACTACGAATATATCTGTAAATGCTGAATGTGCAAACGCAAGCCTAAAGCATAGGAGAAAACACAGGAGAGATTAAGCCAGGTCACATTTTTTGTGCCTTCAGTAGAGAGGACATAGTGAGCGTCCCGTCCGAGCCGACAGGAAGAGCGGCACGGGCCGGCTTCCCCTCAGCAGGAGATATGTGACTGTGACTGGACTCTGGAGAATGTCTCGGCCCTGACTGGCCATTGTTCCAGCGCCAGTGAGAGTCTTGAGAATCATTCAGATAAGACTAAACCAGCAGATGCATCTCACATCCACACTCACTTTTCCCACTGACTAAACCACTGCTGGGAGAGATAAAAGGATTTTGTAAACATATAAGGGCCATGCAGATAAGTGTGCCAGACGCCGGGAACTCGGGCAAGGCTAAGAGTCTAGAGGGAACGTGTTTTATCACAAAGCTGACAAAAACACAGCATGCTGAACTATAACCCTGAAATAAAGGAAAATATTGATGATTCTTTAAGCACAAGAAAAGTGCTTAAATTATGTTTTAGAGATCATGACAACCCATAGAAGCTAATAAAAGGTCAGGTTTCAAACTAAAGGAGTGGTCACATTAGCGAAATTTCAGCTAAATTTAATGAGCAAACAGCGTCCATATTGTCAATAGTGTAGCGATGACACACAGCTCACCTTCACTATGATCATCCATTGCGAATGAAACGTCAGATCTCAATGTAAAGATGTGGTTACATTACTGAAATTTGAGCAGAATTTTATGGGCAAAAGAATACATTGTTTATTGTCAACGGCGATAGATTGAAGAGCGCGTCCGAGTGGAGACTGCGCGCGCCGCCACATCGGGTGACCAGACGTCCCGAAAAATTCAGGACAGTCACGAAATCTAAGCTGTTGTCCCGAATCCGGCCCTAATTGTCCCTTAAATTATACTAAAGCAAAATCTTGAGAAGTTATTGTCTTGATAAAATATTAAAAACTGTCCGTGGAGGTTGAGTCGGCCCCCGCCGGCGGCTCATTGGCTGAAGCATCTTTTCTGTTTCTTTTTTTGAAGTTCTACAAAGATGTAGGCGCGAATTTAGATATTGATACGCAAATTTTCATTCATTCGTTTCGTTGACATGGCTGGTGTACCGGAACCACAACACGCCGTTTTTTAGTGGCAGACTAAAGACTAATGACAGGGTGTTGATCTTTGAAAAAACATGTTTGGTTCAGGTTTTAAATTCATTATCTTTTATTATAGGCTATGTAGTCTAATATCATAGTCGGCCTACCCATAAACACCCCCTAGATCTCTTATTTAAAGGCACACTATGCAAGATTTGTATTTTGTACCTTAATATAACAGCTTCAAAGGGGTATCAGGCCGTAAGTGCAGAGACGCTCTGCTTGAGTGGTATTTACGACAGTAACGTTAAATACAGGTACTCCACAGCGACTTTAGGGGTCGCTATTTGACAAAAACGGAATTCCTGCATAGTGCGCCTTTAACACAACTCTTTAAGTCATCATGAAATCATAATGGACAGTTCTCGTTTTTTTTATGGAATATATAAATGATTTATCTATGCACGTCATTTTTTGTTTAATTCATGTGCCTTTGTAATCAAAATAACTTGCAGTGATATATCTACTTTTTTCTGATGACGTGTTTACTGGGGCGAGGGCGAGACAACCTGTCACTCACATGAGATCCACCAATAGCAAACCACTACCATCCAATCAATTCCCCATGGACAAAAACAAGCCCCGCCCTACATTTGTTCTTGTTCTAGAAGCCGTTTCACTCAGATATACGTCACAATAGGGAAGACAAGATTATCGCAACTTCCGTTTCAATGCCGTCATTGAAACACACATAAACACACTGCCAGGTTGTCAGGGCACAGCAGAGGTTAATGAACCTGAAATAAGTGCTTCAAACTCAAATGCACTTCAGGCATATGAGGTCATTGAGGAACTAACCAGAGCCAAAGGTCCCGCCTCCGATGACTCATCACTGACCGACACATTCTGGCCTTTTACACACCCATGACATCACAGCATTCATGGGCATGACTAAGACATGGATGAATCGCACCATTCACAACCATTAACAATTGATATATGATGAAACAGACCATTAAAACATGTGTTAACAGGAAAGCAGTTTATTTCCATTATTATAACCTGTTTAATATTCCGTACGTTCTTTTATCATGAAACAATACAATTTCCAGACACCAACCAATCACCTTACACAGTCTGACATCACAGGCAAAAGAAAAGGAGTTTATGGCTTGTTAAACGACATTTACATGCTAATTATCTGGTAACCGTTAACTTTCTGGTAGGCATTATGATTGCTGTAACTGGACAATCCTCTCCCTTTCTGGGGATGAGAACAGAATATTTCCTGGTCAGGAAACAGATGAACTCTCAGAGTCCAAATGTGGAGGTGCACAGCTGCTTCCTCATCAGGCAGAGGATGGGTAACTCTGTCCTTCCTATCCGCTACAATGCCTCTTAACTCCTGACTCGCCAGTTGTTTTCTAGTTTAGGACTGGAGTGTTTGAACCGTGAAGGACTTAACCTCTCCACTGACTATTTATCAATGAAGTTATTCTGTAACAAACACGTCACATATTTCTTGTCTCCAACTTGAGGTGACTTCATTGCGTGGACCATCGAAACTGATGTAATATAATGGAGATTGAGTTTCAAAATGTTCCCTTTCATTTTCATTTAGCGATTTTTAATAGTTTTAGTTTTAGTAAACCATAACAACACTGGTTTCCTTGAGAGGTTCCCATGGAGGCACATCAAAGATTAAAGGAATAGGTCTTAGAAAAGTAAACAATTCTCCTTATGTTCCATTGAGAAAATAACAATGGACAGAAAATAACAATTTCTACCTGATTGAACTATTCCTTTAAGACATGCATCACGTACGGCAACAGACAAATCCAGCAAGAAAATAAATGTTCTGAAACATTCCCCGCTCATCTGAGAGGGGCAGGGATTTGCCATTAACTTGAGCCTTGAGAAAATACACTGTTAATGTGTTTGTTTTTGATTCTTTGGGAAAGAGAGGACAAGTTATCTCGCTCACCAATAGCTGTGGCCAATCCCTATGTCTCACCGCCTTGTTATGACTTTACTTTGGCTGACAGACTGGAAGTACAAAATGCTGTTTACGCAGTTATGTCCTGTTTCACATATTTTAAATCCTTTCAGGGCTATGAGGAAAATATTTAATGTAAAATAAACATTACATATTAAATACTAGCACAGTACAATATTGGACCTAATGGCCAATACTATTAGTAATATTGGACCTATATTTGATAGTGCAAAATATCAATTGGACCTAATAGCCTTTAATATACTTACTTTGGTGAGATAGTAGACACACTGCTGGAAGGTGAACATGATGACTTCCTCTAGGACAGTCATGGCCTCCTCACTGGCAGCACGTGTGGACTGGATCTGACAATCCAATGATTCTGAGCAGATGGAGACATGATGTTACTGCACATTCGCAAGTGACTTCTAAGTACAGATCTACCAGTCGCTGGAAGATCAAAAGATAAAATAATAACTAAAGCAATGAGCGAACAAGGTCAGTGATCTAATACATATTTGGGACAACACATAGGGAAGGCTGGTACCTTTGTCCTGTTCCTGTCTGTCCTGCTGTCTCCATGTTAAGAGCAGAGGGACCTCATGCTGGATGAAGTGCAGCAGCTCAATGGAGTTGGACATCCACAGCACCAGCGGCTGCAGGCCTGGGATCAGATCCTTCATGTTCAACACATGCAGCTCTGCTGACATATCACTGGAGCTTCTGTTGCATAAAGAGCACAATGCCCACATGTTATAAAAACATAGGCAGACAGACAGATGGATAAACTTGTGTGAGTCTACCCAACAAACCAATAATCCATTAATTATCAGGCCAACCAACCAACAAAACATCCATCTATCCACCTATATATCGGTCTGCCCAAACAAGAAATCAAGATTCATTTGTCTAACCAACCAACCAACCAACCATATAAACAACCATCCCTTCATCTGTCTTATTAACCAACCAGTTGTCTATACATAAAAATATCTGTCCAACCAACTAACCAACCATCTTTCTGTCTATATACACCTATGTATAAGCTTGTTCATTCAAACAAACTATCATAAACCTATCCATTTTTCTGGCCAACAATCCATCTACCTTTTTGCCAGTCAGTCTAAATATCTGTTCAAAAACCAACTGACATCCATCTATCTAACCATTTATTTATCTGTCTGTCTGTCTAACCAACCCATCAAACAACTAAATAGCTATCTATCTTCCTGATTAACCAAGATCTGTCTATATATCAAAATTTCTGTCCATCCAACCAACTAACCAAACAAACATCTCTAGTCATCCAACACCTATTCATTGGTCTGTCCAACCAATCACCCAGCATTTATCAATTAGTTTTTCTAACCAACCAACCATTCTGTATTTTTACATGTCTGTCCAACCAAAAAAGCAATCACCAACCATATCTAACCATTTATGTATCTGTCTGGCTAACCAACCATTCATCCATCTATTCAATTGTCTGTCCAAACAACCAACCAACCATCCATCTGTCTCTCCATACATTTGTCGGTTTGTCTAAATGTCCAACCAAACAACCATCCTAACAACTAAATGCTCAAATGATGTCACTGAATTAACAACTTACTACACCTATATGCTTGTAAAACCTGTCTTTTTTTTCCATTTCAATACTTTGAATAGCAGCAAGCCAAATCAAAGTTCAAATCATTGAGGAATTGAGGTTAAGATTCCCCTTTAATACCTACGTTTTAACTACTAATCTCACCACAATATGAAGGGAAATGACTGAACATCAGGATGTGGACTGAGAGGAAAATACCAGCTTATTGACAACGCCTCCTCTTTGCTAGCCAAATTCACAATTTAAACAAGACAATCAGAGCCTGAAACACTTTAACACTGCTGTCTGTCAGCAGACAGATTTATTACCGGACAATTCAACAGTTAATGACACGCTCAAGTGGCCCTGTCCCGGGTGGAGATCGGGCACCACAAAGAAAACAAAAGTGAATTGATAATACGCTAGTTGAAGTCGTACTTTAAGTTCCCTGCTCTTATTTCAGAGGCGTGTGAAAGAAGAATGGTTTCAAGAAGAAATAAGCTCTCTCACATGTCTGGCTGCAGAGCTGCAAGTTCTTTTGTTCTTTCCTGTGGAGGAGGGGAAAAAAGAAGAATCTCAGAAGAACCGCTCTGTTAAGTGTGCCACAACCTTTAATCCCCTGATGACAACATTGACCTACTTTAGCTCTCCAAAAGGGGTGTCAAACTGGACACAAGTTCTTGTGTCCAGTATTGTAAATGTAAATATGCATCAAATGGACATCATGGACTTTATTTAAATGCTATTCAAATATGTTACTCCAAAGCTTCATGCAGTTTACTTGTACTTTCTGCTTAGTTAGTGGACTTGTTGGCTGTTTCATAGTCTATTCCACCAGCCCACATAGTGAGTTATAAACATAAACAGAAGGGCTTTACACACTTGAAATAGTACACCCTGGGTCAATCTGCACCTTGGGTAAATGGGATCCTGAGTTATCTCGCTTCACATTTCACACTGCTCAAAATTGGCCTGGGTTAACCATTAATCCTGGTACAAATAGCTCAAACGCATGCGCTGACTTTTCACACTGTACATTTCTAAACCCCGGGTTAACATTAATATTTGTGGTGTCAGTATCATTGATGAACGCAGCAGGCGACATTTTTACATATTGGCCCTAGTGTTGCGCATCATCATAATGTATATTGTCGATTGTACAATCAAGTTTTTTCCGAATGGACTTTTCAGACTATGGAGGTAAGAATTGAACATCTTCTTCTTCAATTCAATTGTGGCATTTTCTGTCACCATTTGACAAAATTCTCCTCAAATGCTGAAACTACTGTTTATACAAATCACTGTGTTTCTGTGATTGTCCAAAGCATGAGAATATGAAGCATGCGACTGGTTTTCTGGGGCTATGCATCTAGCCGTAACAATCTAACACCACTTTATTTTACACCATAAACGTTTCGCACAACAATGTGTGGTTCACTCCGCTTATATATTATAAGTGTGAAATGGTCCTCTATCCGGGGTTAAGTTCAGTGTGAAAAGCACAAAGTGGTAATCAAAGGTATTTCAAAGAATACCATGGTACATGTCCAAAAACACAATTACTGTATATACCCGAATATAAGACGACCCTGAATATAAGACCACCCCCCCATTTTCCAGACTTTTTTTGGGGGAAAAATAGATTTTTGTGGAAAAAAATCTGTTTTTCAACAGAAAATAATTTTAAGAGCAAATTTCCGAGGCGTTGTTCCAAATGCCTCGCATCACCTGAGCCTCGTGTAGAGGCCCGCTCGTCGGCGGAGACCGGTGTTGTACCGAATTGCGACCCCCTGCCAAATTATTACCCCCCTCGTTGAAGTCAGTACCTGATTGCCTAATCCAGACCCCGCCCCTAATCCTACCCCCTCCCCCACAACTAATCCTAAACCTACCAATGCTAGGGGGGTAATAATTTGGCCGGGGTCGAAATTCGGCACAACACCTGTACATATGCGCTTCCTGATTGGCCATGACTGCGGCT
Organism: Rhinichthys klamathensis goyatoka; assembly: GCF_029890125.1. Classification (NCBI taxonomy): domain Eukaryota; kingdom Metazoa; phylum Chordata; class Actinopteri; order Cypriniformes; family Leuciscidae; genus Rhinichthys; species Rhinichthys klamathensis. The sequence continues at coordinate 47,539 of NW_026606557.1, forward strand.
GCCCTGAGTGCGACCATGGATTGGTCCACCCTGCGGGGTAGTCTGGCCGTTTTCGACGACGATCCGGCTCCCGTTCTCTCTCTCTCTCCCTCTGCTCGAGCCGCGCAAGAAAAAGCGCCGTTCACAGAGGATGCCAGAGCGGATGGAGACAAGCGAGCAGAGACCCGTCCCCCCTGTTCACATATCGCGTCTTTTGCGCGCTCAAGTTCGTTATTTCAAATGTAAGAAAGAAAAAGGCTATCAATCGATTCCTCCACTCGAATATAAGATGACCCTGAATATAAGACGACCCCCCATTTTTCAGCCTATTTTTTAGGACAAAAACCTCGTCTTATATTCGGGTATATACGGTACTGTGGTACAACATTATAATAGTGTGCTTTTCTTGTTTTTGGCATGTGTTTTTTGTACTCTGTAAACTCTCACTCACCCACATGGTGAGCTGGATATGATTGGCGATAGAGAGCAGCAATTTCCGAAGGTGAGCCATCTCAAAGTTGGTGGCCGAGTGTTGAATGCACAGACACAGTAGAAAGGCTGGAGTGAGTTTGGGTTCTTCCCTTCCTGAATCCACCATCCGGAGAATCTTCTCCAAGACTTGATCTTCGTGCTGCACCTGATAGGATAGCGACACCACCCTACCATCCAAGTCCCTCCAGCGGGCGGCCATTTTTTGAGTCCTCCTCCTCCTGACAGACGTCCCACACAGTTTACAGGGGGACGTCGTGGCAGGGGGACACAGGGTGGCCATCCAGGACGGGGTCTGAAAGTCTCCTGAGGCCGTAGGGTCCTTGAACATGAAGAGATAGTGCTGACCGAGCCCCACCAGGTCACCTGGAAACAACTCAACCTCGTCATCAAGAGGGACGCCGTTGTGTGTTACACATGCGCTGTGGAGGGGTCTGAGCATGGTTTGCGTCTTACTGCCGCCCTTAGTTTGGTCTTTGGCGGCGTCTAGGCGCTGTACGCAGCAATGCTGAGGTAGGATGTCGGGAGCAAAGAGTAAGACGTCAATCTTCAGGTTCTCCTCATTCTTACCAGTGGAGGATTTACTGGGACAGCCAAATACACAACTGTTCCCACTCATCAGATAGATCAGAAAGTCCTGGCAAGAGATTAGTAGAAGAAACAGGAGAGTTCATTAAATTAAACAAGATAACTTTAGGAAAATAGAATCTTAAACAAAACTATCAAGCAGTGAGTTCACTATTGGTTGAGTACTGGGGCAAGATGAGGGAAAATGATTTATATACCAAGGGTTAAAGGATGAATCTGTAAAACATGTATTCACCTTTGTGTTGGTGAAACTTCCTGCATCTTTCATTTTCTCTGTTATATTCGAAACGAATGGCAGTTAAAGGTGTGGGGCATGCATTGTTCAATGTCTCAAGAATCAATGTGTTATATAATCCCAGTGAATGGACAACTAATAGTAACAGAATTCAGGAAGGAAGTATGAGGATGCTCTTATCTAAATTCTTCATCTGCTTATTGTGGTGTCAAAACAGACCACACAGTTAATAGATTGATCCACTTTGTGCTGCTAAACCACATGATTCTTCTGATCTGAAAGAAGCGCCTCTCAGCACAATGAGAAGTGATTGACATAGAGCTGTTCTAAGTCCCTAAACCAGAGATAATCTCTCAAGCACCTGCTTTAGGCCATAAACTCACTCTCATTCACCCCTTTATAAAACCCTTTTGCTTGACATTAGCAACATGTGATGAGCAGAGCCACTCGGATGTGCAGAATTGAAACATCTGTCACTCGCAACGCTCTACTCATCACTCGTTTCTTGTGGAAATGGACTGAGGACCCCATCCCGGCTAAAGTAGGCCAAAATTAAAGCCCACGTGGTGCAGTGTAAATGTCAAGAGTGTTTAATGCTTCATGAATTATCATTTGGTATTACTTAATCATCAAAATGCATTATACTTTAGCTGTTGGAACATATAAAATCACTGATATCAAAATCACATTATTAACATTTCCTTGAATTAATATACAAACAGTAATATAATGGTGTGGGGGAAAAAACAACCCCATATGTGACTGAATGTATTATGTATATTTTATTTTAATTTAACACATCTCTTCAAGTTGTGAGTGTCCGTTGTACAGTGCCCTGCGGGTTAAAGAGTGCCACCCATTTTTCTAGCATCGTTGGTTCCTGAAATATTTTTTCCATTAATTTCTCCTATAGGGATTTTTTTTTAAAGTCTTTGCTAAAGCGCCATAAAGCATGAAACAAACCAACTAGCTAAGAGGTAAATCACAACATTACAAACTTTGATTCCAATCAAAACGTAATTGAAAATTAGACACAAATTCAGCGGTACAAGACTGTGTACTTAACGGCCTTAGTGAGGGAAATAATTACAATCCAACAAAAGTCATTCGCAGTGCTTCATGGGAGTAGGCGGAGCTTGTGCGTTTTATTTGCGTCAAATCTCTGATTGGTGGAACTTTCTTCACAGCATTATAGGTAATGTAGTTTTTCACCACTAATTCTGCTGCTGAACATGATTATTTTAAAAATAAGTTGAATTTATGCGGGCTGACAGCTTCAACTGAAGCAAATACCATAGATTACTAACCTCATATCTCACTGTAGGGCTGTCTTTACCGGTTTATAAATTAGGATTAAAAACATATTTCCCTGTGGAGAAAATGAATGGAGTATTTACTCTCCGAAACCCGCCTGTTGCACTCTGTAATTGGAGAAAAGACATTGTGCTAAGAGAAATACTAACATTTCCAGCTAAAAATGTAGAGACTCAAGGGACAAAGAACAAAAACAATAAAGAGAAACTGTACAGCGTGGCAGAGCGAGTTGTGTTTCTGCCATGACTGACCGCAGGGTAAGTAAACAATGCTGATTATTACCTAGAGTAAACTGCAGTGCTGCACATATCCTCATGGCACTGGAGCTTTTACTCTTGATTATAGTTCAGCCTTTTAACGAGACATCACTCATATAATTACTGCTAGAACCTCAAACTTGTTTATTCCTCTCTCCCATGCATGTTCTGCGCAAGCGAATTAAATGTTTGTCTTCATAATCTTTTAACAAATTATAATAACTTCTTTCTGGATGATATCAGTCTCTGTTCTGGTATGTAATGCCCACTTTTCACAATCCAATCGACTGTAGATGGATTATCATTGGACATTGTTTCAACTGTGAATATTTCACATTGAGAAGGCTAAAAAATGTGGTTATGGTTGCAGTTTTCCAGTTTAGTGTGTACATGCAAAAACTCACACACCCTTGACAATGCGTACTCAGCAACACTGACTGTGAGAATAGCCGGGTAGCACATTTCCTGTCTCTGAAAACGTGTGGCTTTTCCACACAGTTTTCCACACAGATGTTTAAAATGTTCTACAAACACTAGAACAAGTAGTCAGTTTTTGACACCATTGTCATTTTTTTAGTTGTATATGAGCTACTGATTTGGTTTGTAATTTAATTGATCATATTGATTTGTCATGGTATATTGGTTCTGTGATGGAAACAAATGGCACAAGCACACTTTTCATGCAAAAACTATTTCACTAAAAGAACTCAAAATGTGGACATGGGATGTGCGAAAACGGCCCTCAGTCTATTTTTCCTTCACTGTTGCCTTTAATCTGTTGGATCTCTGGGTTTATTAAGGGCTTTTGGGATTCTGTGTGTTCTTAATGTGTGTCTCACGCACTTTGGCGTGTTGTGGTTTCTTCAAATCTTCTCCACCTGTGTGAGAGCTCATGTTGAGCAGAGCTCCAGTTTAGCTCCTCACTCACTGTCGGCCAGTCCCAGGATGCCTTGAGACACGCGGATCATCTGTCGTCCATATGTCCACCTGCCTGTCCAAATCCTGTTGCTCTGACCTGGCGGCTAATCCTATAGAAAACTACCACACCACACCACACACTCTCTCTACAGTGAATGGCTCCAGATTAAGTCAAGACTTTTCACCACTCTCAACAACACCGGAGGATTGTGCCAATGTCTTACATAAGGTTTGAGATCTGCTTTCAGGGATACTGTGCTGCCTTTGATTCATTTACAACAAAACAGCAAAACTTAGTTGGGTTTGTATTGAACCTTAGAATGATTGTTTTGACAAATATTGCTTTTTTCGACCATTATATGAAACATATGAAGCATCTCAGACTGCGGCTGGAAAGATTTCAAGGCTAAAAGAATAAAAAAGGCATCAAATAACACTGAAACAGCAGCTGATGTGTAATGCTGTGCCAATACTAGACACAATGACTTTTGTCAAAAAGTTAAATCCTCATTCTCCAATTCTCTGCTGCCAAACAATCATTCTTCAAGGGTCTTTACACTTGAGTCCTTGTAAAAAAAAAAAAAAAACGAGCCTCAAACCTAAGTTTCGTCTAAAAAGTCTAAAAAATTCTAATAAAAAGAGCCTATACTCTCAATTTTCTCAACGCTCTATGATATATTGTTCCCTAGCCCTTGTATTTGGTTCCAATTTGACCCTAATTGATTGCATTAGCAAACAACACTACGCCACTAACGCTACTAGCGTATCTACGGATGTGGCAGCAAACGAGTGTGAGGATTCTTTCCAAGGTTTAGCGAACACTGCGGATCACGCCATTTCACCATGGGAAAATACATTGATCCACGTGTCTTGACAAATCACCAATGTTCATAATGCCAATTGTGTGGGAAGAGCTGCGTTCCAAAGTTCGATTCTTTAGGTTTAATGTTACAGATAAAAATCCAACACTAAATAAGAGTACTAGTAACAGAAAAGGCTGTGGTTGTCTTATGCCAGGTTCAGACTACACGGTATTTTGGCACAATGTTTGATGTAGGGTGTCATGGTGATTCGTAAACAACAATGGCCGTGAGGAAGCAAGAATTTGATCGTTTTATCTCGTATAGTGTGTCATAGCGGACAACAACAACGACACAGCATCTGCGACGCTTCACGACATCACGACTGAAAAACTAGCATGTATCATTTTTTCCGTCACATCTGTGACATTGACCAATAGGAGCGCAGAAGCTCCTCCATACACAGCTTTCAAACATGGGGAAACGAAAGAAAGACGGTGTGACTGGTACGGCTAGGTGGAATTATGCAATGGAGGAAAGGTTTGTGGAGCTGTGGCAACAATACTCCTAACTTTATGATGTTTCCTTGAGGAACGACCACAACAGAGTGAAAAACAAAGAAGATAAATGCTGGCAAACAATAGTGGAGGAGCTTCAGCAACCCAGAGAGTACTGGAATTAGCATTAGGCTAGCACAACCATTGTTTGTTTTACGCTCTCACTAGTTCTGCCTTCTCGATGACATCATTAAAGATGGCAAGTGATGATTGGTCGGGAAGCAACGTGTATTTGACGTGTTTCTTGTCGAAGACACGACAAGATTTTAGGATTCAAAATCGCATAATCCGACACAGTTACTATCGTAACAGACAAAGATATTGCGTAGTCTGAACCCGGCATCCCCTACAGTTTCAGAAGCATAACTATCACCCTAATCCAAATAACCACATCACCGAGGGTCCAAAGAGCCACTGTCCTACCTGTGTGTGGCTGTATCCCTGCAGCAGAAGGAAATATGGGAAATCAAAGGGCAGGTGGATGGAGTACTGCGTGTGGTTGTCGTCGCTGCTTTCCGTCTCCTCTTTCTCTGCGTTGAGGCGGTGAGCCTCTTTATCAGCCTCTGCCTCTGGATCCTCCAGCTGAGGTGCATTATGGGTCTCACTGGCTCCTTTTCCCATGGTGGAGACATCCATTTCACTCAAGCTCCTCCAGATACCCAGAGCATCTACCCCTTCATTCGTCCCATCCACGAACAGGGAGGTGACCCGCGAACGGGCGTGCAGCAGCTTTCGGGCCTGCGCATTGAGGCCTAGGGGATGAAATAAAATAAAAAAACTATGATTTGCACAGAAAAAATTTGTACATTCTCACAGTGTCATGATGACAAAAGATGGAGCACATTTGCTGAAGAGGTTAATAGTACTGATTATGGCTTAGTCAGCCTTATTACTGCGTGAGCAATGTCATAACTGCCTAAAATGATGAGGGAAATACTATTAAAAGCTTTGAGATAATGCTTGCATACATTCGTCTAAATATAGCGGTAAATCCGCCACATTTCTGTCAGATGCTCGGCTATAAGATGACTCTTTGGTAGTGACGTAACATAAACATTGTGAAAGGTTCTCAGAGGTCAGGCTTTCACACCCATCGGCACTCTGGGCGTTATCAGCTGTGGAAATGGGCGGTCGTCTACATTGTTCTGCCAGAACACACAGCTTCCCCCCTCCCCGTCACCGATTCTCAAGAGATCCCTGTGGAACAGCACAGCCCGCGCCAAAAAACACCCTCAAGAGTGCAGGAAACACGCTCAGAAAAGAAAAACAAGCGGCCATTTGGATGTTGGCGTCCGGAGCGCGGTGGGAAAGCGCAGTGCGAGTGCTGATAGGACTATCCCAATAAAACACACTTCTGAGAGAGCAATTTCACTAAGCTTCTTGCTGACGGGCTTTTGTTGGGATAAGCTCACCTCAGACTGTTAAAACATTCCTAAATTGTGTCAACTGGAACATAGATCAAAGGTCAGCCAGTCAAAACATCTCTAAAGGCACGTTCACACCAATGCCGATAACTATGAGGATGATGGTATTAGCGTACACACCAGTACACAATAACCATTTCGTTTATTGTAAGAATGGTGCTGTTATGTCGTCTTTAAAAGCTCAAGCTCGTTAAAGACAGGTTGATTCTGATTGGCTGACAATGTCTTTATAGTTAAAAAAAAAATCAGCCTGAAAGTGATTCCAACGATATTGTTTCTCTGTTAGACGTGATGAGGACTCACTACTCACAGAATTACAACTTTATTAAAGCTTTATAGTTATAGTGAACGTTAGGGCTAATCTAAGGATAAGTCTAAATAAAATTAAAATCATGATATGAATGATGATTAACAAATTGCAAAGGCTGTGATTTAATGACATAAATGTATACGCTGTGTGTTTTCGCTTTGAAACGCGGCACTGTGTTCTTTTACACTTGAAATCTACACTCCACATAAATGACATCTCTGCATCTGTTCTCAATTTGAGTCGCTTTAAAAATGATTATTAGATTTTCCCCCCAAATCGTACAGCCCTATTTATCGTCCTTGGTGTAAAGAGGCCTTAAACTACTGAAAGTGCCGCTCACACTCACGGAGTCAAGCTGATATTGGCGCAGTACCTGCAGTGATGGTGTCTGTATCCTTGGCACTCTGCGCCTCCACGCTGGCTCTTCTCTGGATCTCGAAACGCCTGGAGAATCCCTCTTTGGGTTTCCAGAGTGACTGCAACATGAGGGGCTTCTCATGGTCGCCGACAACCCGAACGCACTCAGTCTTCCATTCGTGGTCCAACCCGGTTCGGCCAATCACATCGCAGAGCACATATGCACTGGAGTCTTCCTTTTCCAAGCAGTACCTGTGAGACCGGAGAACAGCTCAGATGGACTCACTGGCTGGACTAACATGACTCATGGGACAGTGGCGACCAGTGACTTGAGGTTGCAAGCATTTCTGGTCTTGGGTTTGAAGTAGTGATGCACCGAAATTTCAGCAACCGAAAATATTCAAATTAGCCCCAAAATAGTTTTGAAGGGTCAAAATCATTGACCGAAAGATATACGGTTCATTCACACTAAGAATGATAACTCTACAGATAACTATATTAGCATCCGCACCAATGAATGATAATGTTCTGTTTAATATATGCACATCTGCCGCTTTAAAAGCTCAAGGTCTATAAAGTCGTAGAGTCTAATTATCCAATTACCCAAATTTAATTACAAAAACTTTGGCCTTGTCCACTCTAATACATTTCCACTTTAAAACGCACCTTTTCCCTCCGTTCTGGTCTTCCGTCCACACTGAGATGGTGTTTTTGTTTTGAAAATGCTTTCCAAGTGGATAAATCTGAGAGCGGCGGTTTCGCGTTGTAGTGTGAACTGTTCAAACGGAGGCATTTGAAAACGATGACGCATGTTTAGTCATGTGACGCATATTAAACCGATAAATATCCATGTTCATACTGCTATTGTGCCTGTTATGTGCTATTCACTTTCACATTTCTGCTAAATATATGTTTCTTTGTACGCTTCTTCATATCACAGTCCTGCAAAGCTGACAGAACATTCACTCGCATTTGCTGCGGCAAAACACGAGAGCAGTCGCGATTTACACCAAACATATAATGGTGACGGAGAGCGACCTGGACGCATCAGTAAATGCTGAGATATTTTGTTGTTGATAAGTATGTTAGCCTGGTTAAAACCAGACCATTCTCAGTTGTAACTGAGTTATGGTCTGGCAAAGCGTCATAGACCAATCATTTCCAGAGGGGCGTCACCAACAGACGTCGCGGATAGACCTAAACCAATCAGAGCGATGAAGGAGATGACGTATGCAGAGCGGCGGAGAAACATCTCCGAGTGTTGTTCTTTGCTCGGTTTTTAACAAAAAGGAAACGTTCAAATGGCTTAAAACAGAAGTAGTAGTGATAGCTGATTCGAATGAGTGATGTTCGACGGCGGCATCCATCTTTGTAATGTAGGCTACAAAATCTGCTTCAAAATCACAGCGCTGTCGTCATCGTGTAAAGCCCGCCCCAACGTTTCTGATTGGTGCCTCGATTTCGGCGGATTGGAAATGGGCTTGAATGAGCTCTTTGCTAGACTAACTTTCAGAGCAAATCTAAATTTGCCGGAAGTTGTCTGGGTTTTCCCAGGCTATACGTATGTGCTTGTAAGGTGAATTTAGTGTTTTCTGAAAATTCAGTGTGGATGAGAAACTTTTGGAAAACACTAGTCTTGACGAAGATCGTTTTGAAACGAAAACGCCATGTATCCCGATTAATGTAGTATCCGCCTTTCGATTTCTTTAATTTCTGTTTCAGTGTTTCTTTATGGTCTTTTATGGTATCATGAAGAACCTTTAACATCCATGGAACTCTTCCATCCTGCAACGGTTCTTTATGGCAGAAAAGTTTCTTTAGATCATTAAAAATAGTCCTTTTAAGAACTGTTCACTGAAAGATTCTTTGGGGAACCCAAAGAGGTCCTTCTCTGCAAAAAAACCCCTTTATTTGTAAGAGTGTAGAGATGCGACCCTCACATCCAATCACACACACACACACACCTGACCCTTCATCCCTCACCTCTCCAGAGCCTCTCTGACCAGCTCTTTGGCACTGGAGTGACCGGTGGCCAGAACGCTCTTATAGTTGGTCCCCTGACAAATGTCACTGCCAAATATCTTGAGTATCCCTGGGACGGTCCTCTGACTGGACAGCTCTGCGGGGTCGTCCGCCGCGTGCGGCTCCAGGGTCCGGCCGTTCGGCAGGATAGGACTGCGGTTAAAGACCGTGGTCAGCTTGTTGTTGTGTCTGCGTATCTTGCTCTTGGCCGGCTGCCTGACTCCGGTGCTCTCCACAGACCGAGCCGTGCTGTCAGACGCGCTGGACCTGCCAGACACACACCGTTAACATCCCCGTGAAGATGCGCACATCCGCACACACTCGACTTCAGATGCAACAATGGCACATTGAGTTTAATAGGCGGCAGATCAAATACAAACCCCTGGGAAGAAGACGCGTTTACTGCTCGAGAAAAAGAGCTGTGAGTGTTTAATGCTGTCAGAAATGTAATATATTAAGGTTTGAGACTTATCGTACTATGTATACAGTTAAGTTGCATGTCAATTTAAACTTGCATCTATTTTATCTTTAGGTTGTGGGTTATAATGTAACATCACTGACAGATGCTCACTTTATCAATGGTAGCTACTGTACAAGATTTGATCATAAACTCTAACTTTTTAAAGGTTGGGCTTTTAAAAGGACTTTAAACCTGTATTATTCCTGACAAACAAAGGAATCAACACTTTATAAAGGCAAAAAAAACTATACATAGATATTAATATTGCATTAAATAAATACACAATTAAGAAAAATATGAATAAATATTAAATATGAATAAGTATTAAAGTAATATGTAACACTTTACAATATGGTCTCTTTTGTAAACATTAGTTAATGAATTAGTTAACATGAACTATGAGCAATAAATATTTACAGCATACTAACCTTTGTAATACAGGTGTACATTATTCATAGTGAATTAACTAATGTTAACAGATCAAACTTTTGATTGTAATAATGTGTCAGAAAATGTAGAAATTAGCATTAATTAACATTAGGCTACCTATGCTGTAGAACTATCGTTCATCGTTAGTTCATTCATGCTAACTAATAGTTTAAGTAATGTTAAAAATGAAATTATTATAATATAATAATCATATTATTTTAAGGCATTCTTTTATGTAGGTTTTTTATGTAACATAAGCCAATGAGACATTCTGATGTCTTCCAATCAGATTGATTATGTTTTTCCTCATATGTAAATATTTTAATATTACTATGACTGGTATACATGTGTATGTTTCTTATACCAAAAGATGGATATATTTGTAGTGTTGGAGTTATACAAATATATATATATATAAACAATAAATAAAAAAAGTTTACCCTAATCCCCTCATTCACACTTTTTGTTCTGTTATTGCAGAAGGCAGTAAATATAGCTAGCCTATATAGTACCAGATCTCAAATGTACAGTAATTTCTATAACTTTACAGCAGCGTTTTCCATGTCAAGGACCAGAGACATTCTAACAAATGTATTTTGGTGAAATAAATAATGAAATAATAATAAATAAATGGCACTTGATTTGTTATTTTCTTATTTAATGCCATGATTGTCATATACATGTTTAAGTGTGATTTAATCCCCGTAAATAATTCTTTATTTGTGTTATTAGTAAACGAGTGCAATCAACGCACGAGTGTGTATTAATAACTCACTGTAGAGATCCGTTGCTTGGCTTTCGGGTCAGCATCGCCAGGCGTCTCTTGGGCGAGCGGATCAATAACCCCACAGGGAAGCCGAGAGCTTGCTTAGAGATGTGATTGCTTCTCTCCTCCGAGATCATTTTAACAAGCGCACAAATATCATGTATTATTAGAAAAGATAATTTGTCAAAGCTATATGGCAGTCTGGCTGCTGTCACAATAACTGGCGTCAGGGAAACACATGTTGCGCCGAGAAGAGTAGCGCTACTGGAACAACATCACCAGACGTCCTGCCTCATGTCCTTTGATCGCTTCTATAAACATATTCCATTGCGACGTTTTGGAAAAAACATGATCCACTTGCGGCATTAAATGTTGCTGTATTATCCAGACCGGTTTGAAGAAGTCCTCTTTAAGTAGACGCGTCCGTGCGAATTACAACTAAAGATAATCCGATACAGTAAACCACCGCGTTTCTGTCCGCTCCAATGCCTGTGTGTGTGTGTGTCCTGTCCCGTGTGTGTGTGTGTGTGTGTATGTTTGGGTCCCGTTTGAAAAGTTAAGCGCTACTATACTATACTGACGTCATGAGGGCGTTTGGGAACTCTAACCGGAAGTCGAATCCTACTATGGGTGTAGGTTTAGCTCATGAATATTAATTCGGTAATGTGACTGGACGCACGAGGAGGAACACAACACACACTCCTGTGTTCAAGAGGGTGTAACGTTAGTTGTACTAGGAAAAAACGGGCCAAGCCAAAAAATGGCACAATATGTACTGGTCTTTGAATAATCTTAACCACTTTAATCACTGGTCAGAGGTTGAGTAGTTGAAAATTCAGTTTAGTGTGAGAGCAAATATTCAATTTAGGGTACAAATGTGGACTCTATAGGCAAAAACATGCGCCTGATGGACTTAAGCCACTTCTGGATTGTCTTTGCAATTTGGGCAGGATCATTGTCATGTTGAAAAATCTGATCATTCCTCTTTAGATAACTCTTCAGTTGTGGGAAGCAAGCCGTTCTGCTCTCTAAAGCATTAAATGACCTTTCACGTGAACCATGATCTCACCAGTACCACCAGCATCTGACGACTCTTCCTCGTGTTTCACTGTGAGATTCATTTCTTATTATATTTCTCTGCAGATTTTCAAAGTCACTGGTCTGGAGCTTCACCATGCAACTCGTGTTTCATTGTGATTCATCACTCCACACACCACTTCCCATATTCGGACAAAAACTTCATTCTGTCTGTGATGTTTTTATGAGACAGCAGAATTTAAGTAATGCATTTGCTTAAGTTTGGCTAATTTCCTGGCCAATAATTACAGCTTTTCCCATGTTTTTAAGGTTTTCAAAATGGGGTACGCAAGGGAGTGATGGGGATCCGTGGAAAACACTAAAGAGAAAAACATTTTTATACACATAAAAAAAAAAATTGAGAATAACTATTTTGTAGCATCATCATTTAAATGATTGACATACTCTATCATAAATATATACAGATATGCTTTATGGCATTAGTACCTTCACCGAATGTGAAAAAGAGGGACATACAACTTCTCCAAGAGGAAAAGGGAAGGGTGGGAGAGGATTTCCCTTGCCCGCGTATGAAAGGACTCAACAACGTGAAACATGCAAGCCATCTCTCTGCTTTCTCATAATATTAGCTCATTCTTCAAGTATTTGTGTGTATAACTTCCACACGCCCTGTTTTAATTCCACACAGCAGAGATTCGAGGCGTCCTCCACCTGGTGGCAGAAGCTGTAACTCCCATGAGAATCCCAGAACACCCATCAATTCTCCACTGGACAGCATTCATTTTCTTATTGAAGGTATTTGTACACTGAAATCATTTATTCATTTAGGGCTATTAACTCAATACCAAATTAAAGTAATTTATAAGTTATTTTAGTAAACCCCCCTAAGTAACCACAAATGACTGTGATTTGTACACCTTTGTCACGCATTATTCAGTGCTGTAAAAGGTGGACCACGTCATTGAACTGCGGCTCTAATGCTTTCTTAAGCGTGATTAAAGATTGCACATAATTAAATTATTATAAATGACACGTGCTTCTTTCAAAGGTTTATTTTAAACTGTCCACAAAATGCCTTGTAATGCCCGGCTTATAACACTTAAAGCTTTGGATATTATACATGTATAAAAAGAGAGCTGTGTATGGACTATATTGGGACACCTGACATTACACCAACTGGGACTGTAATGACATCACAAATACAGACATTAACATGGAGTCGGTCCCCTTTTGCAGCTTTAGCTCTTCTGGGAAGGCTTTCCATGAGATTTTGGAGTGTTTTTGTGGGAATTTTGGCCCAGTAGAGCGTTTGTGAAGTCAGGCACGGATTTTGGACGAGAAGGACCGACTCACAATCTCTGTTCCAGTTCATCCCAGAGGTGTGGGATAGGGGTTGAGGACGGGGATCTGTGCGGGCCAGTCAAGCTCTTCCACACCAACCTCATCCAAACATGTCTTTACTGACCCTGCTTTGTGCACTAGGACACATGAATCATAATGGGCCTTCCCCAAACTGATCCCACAAAGTTGGAAATATAGCATGGTCCAAAAAGAAGTGAGGGGGCGAGCCCAACCCCTGAAAAACAGCCCCGTACCAGTATCCCTCCTCCACCAAACTTCACAGTTGGCACAATGCAGTCAGGCATGTGATATTCTCCCAGAATCCAGACTCACCCATCAGAGCAAATGCAGACCGCATGGCTAGGAGTTAGATTTTACACTCCTGTGGCAATGGGTCTGATTGAAACGCCTCTATTCATTAATTAATAAGTGTGTCACAATACCTTTGTCCACATAGTGCATCTTTGACTCGTAGTCAGGAACCAAAAAGGTACTTGGTGGCTTATTTCATCATTTGTTTAGTGTAAAACAAATGCAGGCTCAAAAACGGTACTTTAACAGTTGGAAAAAAAAAAAGTAATGAACAAGGAAAGTCAAAGCGTAGGCTATGGGACGATGCTTGATCAGCAAAAGCACAGAGCGGCTCTGGTTTGAATTTTGACAGAATCACGAGAACGGCCTATTTTAATGTCACTCAACAACGGTCTGTTTCGAAGTGTGTGTTTAAACTACATCTTCAGTTCTGGTGAATTTGGTCGTTCCCCTTCAGGCGGCCATCGAGTGAACGGACACGCCTGTCCAGGTAAGCTTAAAATCCCATTCAGAGAACTGAAAAACATGAAGAACATCTCTACTGTTGCAGATGTGCGGTCTAGGGGCAATCCCGGACTTCCTACATCTGACACGTAACTCCCATGGCATTTGAAAAAATAATAATCAGACGCCAGCATTTTCTTCTTCGTTTTTATTCATGACAAATACAGGTTTTAAAACGGGAACAAAAATGAAAACACTTCACTAAACTAAAATCGTATAAAGATTTGGGATTGAGCATACAGAGGGAAAATAAGAGATAAAGCAGTGCAGAGACCTTTAAGGCTTCCAGTCAAAATACTGAACTAAACCGATCTTCAATATTTCCAACGTGTAAATTGAGAGCGGACTGTACAAAGCAAACATGCCACAAAGTATTTTATTCATTCTGAATGCATACTAACAGAAATAATGGTGGACTTGCATGTTCATCTATGCCAGCGTATAGCAGTGAGACCAAAAAAACCAAACAAACATAATAATAAAAACACGGAGGGTCCTGTGGGAACGCTGAAAAAGGGCTACAGAACCATTTTTTACATTTACAGCTTTATCTTATAGGCCACTACGTCTGTGGTTCACCTTGTTTTAAAGCAGCGGAGCTGAGTTGTGGGATGGAGGTCTTCAGGTCTTCCTCTTGCAGCTGTTCAAACTCCTCCTGATGTACACAAATGGTCAGAGAGAGCTCGATTAGTGCGTGAAATCACAAACATTTACAGTACATTTCAGTACAAGTTATGGAAACAAATAAAAAAAAGCTCCATTCTTTCATTAACACAACTTTTTAAAAATGATCAAACCACTTTTTAAATTTTTTTTTAGACAAATTATGTCCTTTGTCCAATCAGAAATCAATCAATTTGATCACTTTTATTAACATTCTCTTTATTCTATCCTCTCATCACTTGTTTATATCTTCATATTGTACATAGCAGCAGTGAGAGCAACTGCTCAGCTGTAAGTAAAATGATTGAAGGTAAGCACAGAAATA
Source organism: Rhinichthys klamathensis goyatoka (assembly GCF_029890125.1). Taxonomy (NCBI): domain Eukaryota; kingdom Metazoa; phylum Chordata; class Actinopteri; order Cypriniformes; family Leuciscidae; genus Rhinichthys; species Rhinichthys klamathensis. Next base: position 62,627 of record NW_026606557.1, read on the forward strand.
AAACCATGAAATATTGAAAGAATTGATATCCCCTCGTCTATACGGCCAGATTTTGACATTTAAGTGGCTGATCTTGTTCTGAAAGCATGCACTTCTATCTTAAGGACAACACAGGTAGGGAATTTAAACAAAACACGAGAGAAAGTAAAAAAGTTTACTTCAGAAAAGACACACCTGCATTAAAACAAGCTAATTCACACTAGGGCTGAGAGATATAGCCAATATGCCAAATAGATTCAGCAGCGGCATACAATTAATCGCAACAATTGTACTGCTTTTTGCCATTTTCCCTTAAATACCAGTAGCAAAAAGATATTTTCAAGATAGGAAAATGCTGAAAATTGGTACACTTATAGTGATGGTAATGAATAATAATCTGACCAACTTAAGGGTCTCTAGGACCAACTGTATAGCGCCACCACTAGTTCAAACATTTACATTTTGAAAAAGTTATAATAGGAATTCAAAACTATGATTCAGCATAAGTAGGTAAAATGACTGTTTATTTCTGTGTATTGTTATATACACATGAAAAGTATTTGTATTCATTTTTGATTATATTTAATTTTCATTTTTAACCTTGTACCAATTTTGAATGTTACGATGGTGGATTGGCTGAAATGTCGGTTCTACAAACTAAAAAAATCCTTCCTTTAAACCAACCGAGTACTGAATATCATCAGCTATGTTTCCAACGTTTCCATTTGTATGCAGACGGGGGAAAAACCCCACGCTGAATCGAAACGCCAAGATTAGAAGAGAATCGAAATGCGCATTAATTCTACAAATGCGCATTAAAAATGTATTTGCTCAATTGAGGCAGAACTGTTTTTACCCAATAAGACGGCATGCGCATATAAACTACGATGGAAACACCCTTCCCAAATAAATCCATCGATCCGCGACAAAAACAATTCGCATGACTTTGCCTCAACAGAGGCTGTGATTGGATAACATGAGTAACCAGTGGACCAATCGCATCACAGCATCTCAAATGTTAGTTTGGTCATTCTGGGATGCCAGAGCCAAAGTCTGTCATCAGAAGGATTTGGTTTAATTCCCTCCAGAAGCGTCTCTTGCATTTCCAAACACAAGCGTTTGAACGCAAGATAACATGACAGCGTTTAATGCTTATAGTCATTTATGATGGAGGATAAAAGAGCCACAGTTTCTTACTCGATTGCAGCAACTTCCTTTTTTATTACACCAGGATGATTTTGTTCTCAACACTGGACAAACGCTGCTTTACTCGCAAACGTTTTAGGCGACATTTCAAGTTATATTTGTAACTTTGAATGGAAACACAGCTTGTGAGATAAACAGATACAGCCCATGTTTGTTTAGCTATACCGCCCAGCCCTAATTCAAACCTATGACTTCTTACTAAACAGGCAAAATGAAAAATAAGCGACACAAACAAGGAGAAAGAACTGTTTTGAGCTTGATCTGGTTTGATAGGTTACTGTGGGATATCAATTGGGCTCATCTGTAAACCTGACACTTTACATCCACCCGTATTTAGGTGTAGAATAAGCCATTGGCACTTGAAACCAACAGAAAGCAAAACTGAGGACAATTAAAACTGGGAAAAAAGAGAGAGGGTATATAAAACATCAAGCTCTGAGACACGTTCACAGGCAACAGCATTCAAATGGATGTGGGTAGTGAAAGGAGTACCTTGGGTGAGTACCTGCATAGATTGACAGTATCCTTGATTTTTAAATGGGCTTTTCATGGGGGTCGCTCACAACACCAACGCTGTGTGAGGTGTGGAAGTCAGCTGCAATAATTCATTAACCCTACACTTCCATCATCCCAAAGCTAGCGGATCTCAACTTTAAGAACAGACGGTAATAAAAGTGCAACACATCCATGTTAACTCCAACAAAAAAGAAATGTATATATATATATCAGTATTCATTGCAGTTCAATGAACCTCTTATGAACACCTTATAGACATCAGATGGTAAAATGCTGTGTGTTTATGCATGTACTGCACATACATACGAGCACACAATCATTTTAGAAGTGCAATAGATGTGTAAACAAAGTTATCCACTAGTTTAATCTTACTGCGAGCATAGAGTAAACAGGTTGAGGTAGTAAAGGCAGAGTTAGGAAAAAGCTAAAAAAAAGAGAAAAAAATAATAAATAAAACACGTAAATTTGGAAGAGAACTTGTCTAAAGAGACAGATGTATGACCGATACAAAACGAGGTACCTCCAGGCATGTTTTTCAGGGCTACACTGGCCTTTCCCTCTGGGTTTGTTTCTTTCTACTTTCTTCCGTTTCATCAGCCTAGTCCCCATCTTCAGTGCATACTTACGATGCACTATTAAAAAACAGGAAGAAAAATCACAGACAGAACTGAAAGAAAAAGGGGGGAAGGGGAGAGGGGGAGAGACCGGGGCCGGGGAGGACGGTGCACTTACCTGGGGCTGATCTGAGGTCCTATCAGATCAGTTTTAATTGGACTGTGTGTCACCTTCAGAATGTAGCTCTTGGGCGGTGCCGTTCACTTCCGCTTTGGGAGGCTCGGCCTCCATGGGCTCGGGCTTGGAGAGCTCAATTGACTTGTCAACCGAGCCCTTTCTGCTGCTCCGTTTCTCATCCGAGGAGTCCTTGTGCTCTGCGAGAGGAGGCACAAACGCATTCAGTAAACGCACATGGCTCTCTGGGCGATGCTCAGATTGGAGTGTTTCCATACATTTTGAAAAGTTTAATTAGTCATGTTCAAGAAACTCTGCAGATTTTTCTTATATTGAAGGCTCAGTAAGTCCACATTTACTCACCCTGGTGTTGTTTTAATGCAGTACGCCGCCCTTTTTCAAACCATAACTTGTTTTTCTCAGCTCTTTTTCACACAACTTGTGCGTTTTCTAGGCAAGTCGGAGTGAACTGCGACGCTAATAGAGTCATGAACGTGTAGCCGTGCACAGAAGGTCAGGATTTTTGTTAAATAATACACTAACATTCGATTTGTTTTTCACCAAACCCTATAGGTATACCTTCTCAAAACACTCGAATATACGGTATGTGTCGCATGGGATCATTCTGTGAAACTTGTGTCTTTTTTCCCCACGATTCACTAGCCATGTTTCCATCCAGACTTTTTTATCTGCATTAAGTGATATCGAATGAAAAATGCCTTATGGAAACAGTAAAATTCGATTGAATTTCATGAATATCGACTCAAATGAAATACGATCGGTCTCATCGGATTTTATCTTGATCGATTTACGGCTTATGCGATAAAGGCGGATGGAAACGTTATTATGGTGCGATCCATTTTGCCTAGCAAAACTTTGTTCGCAAATGTTGTCTTGAATGTTGTGCAATTCGGTAAGAAAATGAATGGAAACACCTTAAAATGTCTCAAATCAATTCGTTATACCAATTTGATCGCAAAACAGCATGTGACGTCATTACTCACAGGTTTTTATCCGCTTTAAAGCCGTTTGATGGAAACACACTTTCACCAGCTTTATTCGCATGAGGTTTTTTACCGAACTTCAGATAATTCGATTGACAAGTGGATGGAAACATGGCTAGTGATATTATATGGACAGGCGTGAGAAGGACTTTTGGTCCGAGAAAAAAAATTAAATAAAAAATTGCATTACTGCATTAGAGAAATGATGTAATACATATTTATATCTAATTTAGTGAAACAAATGTGTAAATATTAAACCTTAAAGGGTAATTACTTACTCTTGCATTAAATACCTAGAATGTAACTGGTTAAAATAAGTCAAAATATTTCCTATTGTTGAAAGGATAAGACAAATTTATACAAAAACAAAACGGGTAACACTTTACAATAAGGAGTTAGTTAACAAACAGCATTTATTAATCTTAGTGAATGCTAATTTCAACATTTACCAATACATTATTACAATCAAAAGTTGTATTTGTTAACATTAATGCACTGTGAACTAACATGAACAACAGTATTTTTATAACAACGATTAATAAACACTGTAACAAATGTCTTGCTATTGGTAGTTCATGTTAGTTAATACATTAGCTAATGTTAACGAATGAGACCATATTGTAAAGCGTTACCACAAAAGGATACAAAAAATAAATATAAAATGATACAGCAAACAAAACAGATGATCAAACAAAACAAACTCTCAATGTTCTGATCGAAAACTTTGCAAAAAAATTAAAGAAAATAGTCTTGAGAAATGAATGGAAGTTAAATGCCAGACCTTTGTCCTTGGAGGATTTGTCCTTGTCTCGGTCTCCTCTGTCCTTTTCTCTGTCTCTGCTGCGGTGCCGGTGGCTCTTGCGCTCAGAGCTGCGGGACCTCTTCCTCTCCCTGCTCCGAGAGCGGCGCTTCCTGTCCGAGCGTTCCCGGCTGCGCCTCCTCTCTCGGTCCCGGCTCCTGCACACATCAGCGCAACTTTAATCTAGGAGATCTCAACTGGCACAACCACAGTGCAGTAAAGTACGTTCAGCCAGTATTATTACTATTAAATCAAACTATACAAATCATTTCCGTTAACTGAAGTAAAGCTAAAATAATATAAAATTAAAGAAGCTAAAATTTTTTTAAATATGAACTAAAATAAGTTATAAAATTAGTACAAATATATTTTTTGGGGACAAATGTAAACTTAAAAATGGCAAATGCACAAACATTACAAAACCTTCAATACTACTAAATGCTATAATAGGATAAAAATAATACTAAAACAACCCTTTACCAGGGATGCTAACCGATGACCGTTTGACCGATGGTTGACCGTCTCAACGTTAACTGATCAAAGTTGTCGGTAGTCGGTAAAAAAAAAAAAAAAAAGTGATCTCTAAATTAGGCTATTATAGACAGTGGACTAAACACTACTACAGTTAGCCATCTCATTCCAATATATTTGTGTGTGAAGTGAACAAATCCCTCACACTCAATTTTTCATAACTCGCCTGTTTGTACTTAATAAACCAATAAAAACATTTGGCGCGAGGTCACAGCGGTTGGGTTCGCGCGCTCACAAGGTTTGCGAAAAGTAAAGGCTACAGGTTAAAACACTGGAGCCAGGGCAGACGACAGGATGAAGCGTGTAAAGAAACGTAGTGTGTGGGACCATTTCACCAAAAAGAATGATAAAATGTAAGTTGCAACTTGTGTGATACAGTGCTTAAATACAGTAGTAATACTGTAGAAATACATTACATCTACATTTCAGTGGTAACAGATAAGGTGATGATGATCATCATCTTTCTTTATTATTGTTAGCACTAACGTTACCTCAAACTAAAACGAGTCTCTTCGGAGCTGTCATTTTCTTAAATGACCCGCTGCAATGTTTCAAATGAGCTTCTAACGCTAGACTAACGCTTTTATTTTCAACGCGATCACCTTGTACCCAAACCATTTCAAAACTAAGGAGCCATTTGTCCTCCGATTACATACAAACTCCTCGGCGCCGCGTTTGCGGGACTCATGTTTCGCGCTGTAGGAGATTTAAAAAAAGTGACGTGAGTGGAAGCGCGGCGCCAGGGCAGTGTGTGTGTGTGTGTGAGCGGGAGGCAGAGAGAAATGCGAAAGAGTTGCGAAATTGCAAGCGCGGCTCGAAATGGCTGTTATTTCAAATAGCGTGGCATATTTTAAACTAATCGGTTAACCGGTTTCAACCGGCTAATGAGGCTCGGTGGTCGGTCAAGTAAATTTTTAGTTTTCGCCATCCCTACCCTTTACTAAATTGAAATCTGTCATTTTAACACACAGATCCACGTTGACAGCTCAGCTGGAGTACAGGAGAGTGTGTGAGAGGTGCGCACCTGCTGCGCTTCCTGTCGCGCTCCTTACTCCTGGACCTCCTCCTGTCTCGGGAGCGGCTCCTGCGGCGGTCCGACGCTCGGCTGGAGTGTCTGCTGTTGGAGTGACTCCTCCTGCTGCGCCGGTCCCGCTCCCGTTCCCTGTCCCGCTCCCTCTCCCGCTCGCGCTCCCTCTCCTTCTCACGCTCTCTCTCCTTCTCCTTTTCTCGTTCTTTCTCCTTCTCTTCCTCCTCTTTGCGTTTTTTCTCGCGCTCCTCCCTTTCGCGTTCCCGGTCCTCCTTCTCTTTCTTCCCTCGGTCCTCCTTCTCCGGGTCCTCGGAGCGCCGGCGCAGCTTTTCCTGTGGGATCAAACAGAAAACCATGGTGTAAAACATGGCCAACTTTTGATTCGCAACAATCAGTCCAGTCAAAAACATGCATTACCACACTGTTGAAGTTCTGTGTTTTAGGATTTAAACTATACAACTTTTAATATTGAACAAAAAAAAGTTGAATAGTTTAAATTTTAAATGTTTTAAAGTCAATACATCATCAATCCTTCTGTATTTTAGACCCAGTCGGGATGGTTTTCGCAGGAAATTGCGCACATATGCCATATGTCTCGCCATATCCGTAAATAGAGAAAAGTTGCTCCTGCTACTTTAAAACATGTCTGGTGAGGGAGTTGCAGAGGTTAGTTGTCACAGCGAGTGAGAAAGGTTGAAATCTCCAAATTCTGTTCCAAGTTTGTTTAAAACTAGTGATTCTCCAAAGGAGAGTCTGCTGGTGAAGAGAGACCAAGCTCGTAATAGAACAAGAATCAACATTAGCTTGGCTTTTCAGAGATGGACAGAACTGAGGGATTTGATACGATGTAAAAGCGACGTGGAGATCATGGTGTTTTTATTGGTATGGTATTTTATTAAACAGATAAATCGCCATATGTAGCTCTCTAACAGAGTCCATCGTAAAGCATTATTGTGAAGGGTCATTTCACTGTAGTGCTCTGCTGGAATTTATTTTCTAGGAAGTACCGTGTCTATTAATGTGTAAAGCTACTGTAACGTCTTCAGCTAGTCAGCTTGAGGATCCTTTCCATCTAAAAATCTCTCAATGTTTTATGAGCTGTTGGATAATCACATTCATACGCAGAGCCGAAGCACAGCTGAAACAATGTTCTTCCACAAAATGCATGCGGTTCTGTGTTTAACCACTAGAGGGCCAAAAGTTACATGTGTACCTTAAGGCTGTCTAACGAAATTATTTTATAGAAATTAAATTTAAATCAGTCTTTCAAAATCCAATTTAAAAAGTATAACAATTTACAACAAAGCATTAAATTTTTATTATGTTTTTTAAATTATTTTTTTTTTATAATGGGCTGCAAAACCAAATGTGTACTGTATAAATTAAAACACTTCACGGCCATCTTGTTACATGATTTGACTGTTTTGGACACTAAGTGAGGAGGCGTGAATGCACACCACTTTAAAGGCAAGAAACAGAAATCATCTATCTCAATGATCATGTTTTCATAATTGTTGAAAGCCAAAATCACAACTGAAACCATTTTTGTTCAGCCAAAATAACTATAAAGTGAAGTACAGGATTGGCCAACATATCCATACAGGAGTTCGACCATCAACAAACCTTCAGTTCCTCCACCGTGGATTTGATCTTGGCATATCCCATATGCTGCTTGCCCATCAGATGATCGTCCACTCTGGACTGAGCGTCGCCGACTATGAGGAAAGCGCCGCACACTTCACACACCTCCATCTGCTTCTCCTGAGCCGCAAAGCTCTCGATCGTCTGACAAACGAGAAAACAGGTCAGTGCCAAAACACACTCGAGGTCTGTGGTCTACACTAAAACACAAGAAGAGAAAGCTGTAACTCACTGAAGGATTGGCGCTGAGCTCCTCCCGCTCCTCCTTCAGCTGCTCCACCAGCTTCATCATGCCCTGCGCCTCCTCCACACGACCCTCCGACCCCAGCTCCTCAATCTGAACACACACACACACACACATCATCAGAGCCGCTTCAACACACCCATGTTCCCTTCTCAGCTGAGGCGGCTCAGAACCAGTACCTGAAGAACAAGCTCTTCAATCTTCTCCGTGAGGACCTGCGCTTTCTCATCGTTCTTCCCAGTTGGACCCGGTACCTAGAAATCAGAGTTTGAAGTGACTTTGAAGAACAGCGAACAAACGAGGAAGAGTATAAAACAAGGAGTGCACAGCAGCGCTGCGTTCAAATTCACTTTCATTCTTCCTCCAAAATCAGTTTTTTTATTTATTTAAATTGTCCTGTATTCTATTTTATTGGTAATTTTAACTTTTTAGTAATGAAAAAGCATGTCTAATTACTCAACTTTGCAATTATTTACAAGTTTATGAAAAAATCAATTTAGTTTTTCACAAATTTTGTGTTAAAATTTTTTTTTTGGATATCGTTTTAATGGTTTCATTAAATTTTAATAATCAAAGAGCATGCCTAATGATCAATTTAACTTTTATTTAATGATTTAACAATGTAACATTTTTTACAACAATAGAAATGAAATATGAAGTGTTTTATTATTTTAGAAATTCTCAGTTTAATTTTTGCTGGATTTATGATTTAATACTATTTTTTTTTTAAAGTTGATAATCAAATGAAGGCATAAACATTATCAACTTAATTTTTCATAGTATTTTAAAAAAAAATTTAATCATCTTCATTATAAACTTTTTATTGTTATTGCGTCGTGAAGTACATTCTACAGTACAATAGTAATACATTTCTGTAACGTTAGCCTAGTAATATTAACTGCACCATGAAATGTGGAATATACATATTGAATTGTATTATATTATTAATGTAGACAATGTATTAAATGACTAATGGAATATAATTACAGTATTTAATAATGTATTTAGACTACTGTTTTTCATTCAAATACCATAGAAACCATAAAGTTACATTTTGCCATGATAGTGAGGTGCTATAGGCTATGCCTGGCTTTATCTGTGGTTATCATTTTGTTAATAAACATAAATTTAACATAGTAGTATTAGCTTGAGTTAGGATGCAGATTTACTGTCAACTCACTGTCAAATATGTGTTTCGAGATAAAACATGTAATATTAATATTGCGGCCTGCACTGCAAACTGTGCTGAAGATACGTGCCATCAAAGTCAGGCAACACAAACCTGTATCAAGAATAAACACAAACCTGTTTCAAGAATATCCCCCATTAGCACATGCAGAAACTAAGAAATATATGTTTGGCAAGTGTTTGTCATGATATGTTCTGACAATAAAGAGTAGTTTAAAACCACAACTGGTTTCTTAACGCACTGGTTTCTACACCTTTCACTCAGGAGCAAAAATCTGCCATTAAACTTGAAGGAAATAAAGATTTGACATTTATCGTGATAATTATCGATATCGACTGATATAAAAAAAATGATGGTGATAATTTTGTTTGGCCATATCGCCCAGCCCTAGTATATCGTCACAAGTGCTTCAGTATTTCGTAACTGTGGGACGGAAGCCTTGAATCTACCAAAAAAAAAAAAAAAAAAACGCATCTTTTTAGGAAATGGAAAAAACACTGTTTTTAAATAACTAAACACTGCGCTGTCAAAGTTAATACTGTGGCTTTGAATAAGGTCAGACACTTGCACGTGTCATTATATTATTAATATTTGACCAAAATCAAGCTCAAATTGAGATGCAATGTTTTTGAGCAGTGAATTTCGTTTTCTGTCCGTCATTAGAACGGACGCACATAAGGCAGCGCGTTACGTTTTCATCAACTTACAGGTTATAAAGTTCACTGTGGCTATGTGGGTGCTCAGTTTTGGGCCAGAATCTCATGTTATTAAAGATGAAGTGCTGTGGACAGGCTATTTAAGGCCATGTTGGCTATGAACCGACAACAAAATGCTCGACACTCTTCGCTCCTCAAATACATAAAACATCAGTCTTACATATAATGTTGCTTGAGTAAAGACTTGTACTTAAAACAACCAGTTTTTAATTTAGCCTCGCGGGAGATTTGAGGAGCCAATGGAGTTACAAGGTTCAGTCACATGCTCTTTTTAACACTTTTCACTGGTTGAATATTTGCAGAACCCACAGAGAGATGTAAAGGGTGAGATGTAAAGCAAAGCCGCGTTTCCACCGCAGGAACTTTACCCAGGAACTAGGAACTTTGGCCTGGTACTCGGTGTGTTTACACCGCAGGAACCAGGGTCTAAATGAAGTTCCGGGTAGATATTTCCCCCTCCGAAAGTCCCTGCTCGCGAGGTAGTACTTTTTCAAAGTTCAGGAACTTTCGCGGGTGGGGCTTGTGCGCTGAACATGCTGATTGGTTGTGTTCACGCCGCATTATGATTGGATAACTCCGCGCAGCATTTTATTTTAACCGGAATTTTTAGAATCTATTGCAGTTCGTGGCTTCATGCAGTAATGAAGTTCCATGCAGTAAGAGTTGTCTGTCTGCAAATATGGAATTTAATAAAAATAAAAAAGGCAGCTGGACCGACGACGAGATTCAGGCTTTATTAAGCGTATTTGCGGAAGAGAAATTTTCTGCGCGTTCGTCCCAGCCTTCTCACGGTCAATGTCCGCAATAGCTGATAACATACGCTGTCTAATTTTAGATCTAACGTTAGCATTACGAGCTTTCTGAACACGCTTTAGTATCAGTGCTCGTCTCTTTTCTGCCGTTTTGTTAATTACCTGGTTAGTAAACCAATACATCTCAAACAACTGCAGCACAGTGTGAATCTCTTCCATATTTATTATAAATGTGGCGCTCAAAACTGATTACTGTCCTTTACAGTCTACTGTCCGTCACAAGCAAGCAATGAGCAGTCGCGCGCAGTTTACCCGGTACTTTAGACCGCGATGTAAACGCAGAAAGCTACCGGTCTGGGGCAAAAAAAGTTCCTGGGAAAAAAGTTCCTGGGACAAATTGTTCCGGGCAATTGCGGTGGAAACGCGGCTCATGTTGCAATGGGGACATTCTTCAAAACATCTTCAAATAGCAGAGGAAATAAGGCTTTAAAGCACATGCAAATGAACTTTTGTGAAATGCAGTGTCCCGTGAGTGTGTGTTAACATGTGATGTGAATGCACAGTATGTTGAGACGGAGGAACCAGAACTGCACTGTTGCACGATAGTACGATATATCTTCAAAACCAGGCCGTGGAGACATTTGACTCATCCACGATCCAAAATCGTGATATCGCACACCCCTATTTAAGGAGATGATAGCGTTTCTGTCTGCATTTTTTTGCATCAGAGAAATCATATGGCTCTAATAAAGCACCAGGCCATTAATAAGACCTAAAAGTATGTGCAAGACACTGAAATGTTACCCCTGAGTTCTGCTGGGCTTGTGACAGGGCCAGACGCGCGTGACCCCTCCGAATCCTGCGCTCCACCTCGGCCAGGAGACTCTGCAGGTACCGCAGGAAGTCCCGCTCGTATCCCTCCTTCATGAAGCGGGAGCTCTTCTCATACCTGCGACACCAAAGTCAGGCTTCAGACACAACACTGAAGAGGCTGGGGTGGAACGGATCAGCTGACCCGGTTCGGCACGCGTGTGATTCACGGGTTAACTGCTAAATTTAACCGTCACAGACTGAAAGTTTAAAATTTGGATGTGTTTTGTCTTGCCAATTTACACATTCAAATCATTCTAAACGCGGGAGAGGCTAAAAACGGGACTAAACTGCACCCGAAGCGATAGCTCGAACATCAAATTGATTCCTCTTTCACGTTTCCTTGGACACAAACACAAAGTTATGTCAAAATGCCCGTCTAGGCAAGTATCCTCTCGGTTATGTCATAAGTGAACAGTTGAGAAAGAAGCCGGATGTTTGTCAGTTTGTCAGTCTGAAGTGAGAGCACACATCAAATATTCCTACTGTTGTCCGTGTCATTAATATTAATAAAACAACAAAATACAGCTTTAACAAAAGATGAAACTATATTTAATCTCTACAATAAACGAATAGTGTTATTTTACAATTAGGTTTAATTATTAATTTCTGTACCTGAATACTACCGTTAGACTTTGCAACTGTGTTATTCAGTATTCATCTCTGCTTGTAATGTGTGTATTTGTTCTTATTTTATTACTGACTGTTCACTTGTTTTAGATAATGTTTGAACTTTATCAGGTAGGCTAGTAGCTTTTGAAGAACTTCAAGTGAGCTTTAAGTGATAAATGAAAAGCTGATCCGATCCATGGCTCAAAAACCGTAAATGATCCGAACCGTGAATTTCGTGATCCGTTCCACCACTAGAAGACTCAAAACTACACGGGTCACGAATTACCTCAGGAAACAGTCAAGAGTGTGTCCAATCACATTTAATTTCATTTATCACCATTAATTAATGAGGTGAAATTAAAGAAAATAAAAACCACAGAAAACCAAGTTTTTTTTTTTTTGCTTCAAAACATTTTCATAAAATTTTAAAAAGTACAATTCTCAGACCAAAATGCAAAAAGTATATATTATATAGGCAACACTTTACAATAAGGTTCATTAGTTAACATGAACTTAGAATAAACAATACTTCTACAGCATTTATTAATCTTAGTTAATATTAATTTCAATATTTACGAAAACATTATTAAAATCAAAGGTTGTATTTGTTAACATTAATGCACTGTGAACAGCTGTATTTATATTAACTAATGTTAACAAAGATGAATAAATACTGTAACAAATGTATTGCTCGTTGTCAGTTCATGTTAGTTAATACATTATCAAATGTTATTATATGAAATGCATCTAAATGCTGACATTATTAACCGCATGTTTACAGTGCTGAGAAGCACCTCTGAGAATAATTACAATAATGGGATTTGTTTTTTGCATTTTAGTAACAGGAATCGTTGAGGATCCTAAAAAAGCTTTTTATTCTTCCCATGAGTTTTAACTTACACTTTCCTCAAGTTTTCATCATGGATTTTTTCACAAGGACCTGAAAAAACAAACAAACAGATCCATTACAATGTGGACGGCAAGAATAAAAGCAGATGAATGCGTTTAAGAAGCCGATCTTACCCAGGTCAGACCGTGTGTTTGTGAAGAGTTCAGCGGGGCAAAAGCCACACAGGTAATATTTGCAGACCTGCAGAAAAACGCTCATAGGTTACTCAAGATCTCTGTGTGTAAGTTTATGTGGGTTGTTAAGGGAGCATAATTCCCACCAAAATACTGTTGCTTCAGAAAAATGTGTCAGTAAACAAATGGTAAACAACTTGTGAAAAATAAGAACACTTAGGCTAATTGTATTGAATGTGCACGTGTAGTTAATTACAATCTCCCATTATATATAGGCCTATATGTGTGTGTTTGCAGAAATGTATTGAAATAAAAGGCCATTTAAGTGTACTTGAGACACATTTAGTGTACTTGAAGAGACACTCATGGCTGTTTACACACTTAAATGCACTTTTAAGTACTTTGAACAATGTGAAATTAAAAGTGTAAGTACATTAAGTCATTCTGTTTAGAAAATGCTTGTGTAGAAGTAACGTTACACTTATTTTAATGTGTTGACTAACACACTAAAGCACATGTAAAGTACTTTTTTAATTTTAACTGTAGTGCGTAATTTGATATATTTAAAGTAATGTATTTTAATTCATGACACGCTTAAGTTCAACTAAATGCATTTGATATCAATTTAAACAGACATTGACCATAACATGCAAAGTTAACATTAAATGACATTCAGTTCGAACTTTTTAAAGTATATTGATTACTTAAGTGGTTTTAAAAGTACGTTTTCAAACAGACTGTCATCATCGAAGTTAAAACATCGAAAATAATAAAATTTTTTATGATTTTACAGTATTAAAAATAACTGCAGTAACGTTATATTTTAAGCGAGTGGAGATGTTTGTATACAAATCAGTTGCTACGTAACTGTTAATGGTTAAAGTTAACAACTGAAAGGGTTCCATAGTGACTTTTTCCTTGACAACTGTAACTGAATCGAAACGAATCGTGAGGTGTGTGTCAATAATACCCAGCACTACTAGTAGTTACACTCAAACGTTTGATACTTTGCTGTTGTTTGCGCGTTAATAAAAGTGGTTGTCTGGCAGACACTGTAGATGAAGGCGGGACGCTGCGCGCGCATGTGTTCAACAATGTGGCACGAGCCTCGCGCGCTGCTAACTGACCCAAACAACCGAGACAAACTAGCAAACCAGGCATCGCTCAGATCCGTTTATATACAAACTATCACACACACACGCGTTTATTAAGTCGTTTGGTGACCTACAGAATTGTGTGTGTGTGTGTGTAATAAATGAATCGCGGCCGCTGTTTAGCCGTCATCTCACTTACAGTCTCATCATCCCAGCGCACATTACAGCGCTTCTCATCCGGAGCCAAGTTCCGGTCCCGGCCCATTAACTCATCGAGTAACTGGGCAGCGGAAAGCATCGTGCCTCGGCTCTAGTTCTGGTCCACTATAAGAGAGTTGTATTCTTCATTTACAGGATAACGTACGCCGCGTCCCTGCTCTCTGATCTCCACAACAAAATGGCAGATGAGCAGCACGAGCGGATGTTACCCATAATCCACCGCGAGGAACAGCCGTTAGAGCGCCATCTAGCGTTCGGGATGACGAGACTTAAATATCTCGTAGTACCCCAGAGTGCAGTCTGGACGATGGGGATAACGGAATCAATAGCTCTGTAGCTCTAGGGCATGGAACCTGCTCAAGATTTCCAATTAAAAGAGGGATTCGTCAGGGATGTGGTAGCTCTCCATTATTATTTATAATGGTTGCAGAGTTACTATCGATATTGATTAAAAATAATGGTATTGAAGGTCTTACAGTGTTGGATAGTCATATAATTATAAGTCAATTTGCTGACGATACAACATTGTTTCTAAAAAATGAATATCAAATTCCACTAGCTTTAAAGTCTATTAACCATTTTTCTAAAGCTTCGGGGCTACATTTAAACCTAAACAAATGTGTAATGTTAACATTACATGAGTATCCTTTGCAGTCATTATCTAATATACAAATTAAAAGGGAAGTTAAATATTTGGGGATTATTATTTCTAAAGATAAAGATGTTATGGAGAATAAAAACGTGTTGAATAACATAGATAAATGTAAGTCCATACTAAATAGATGGCTGCAGAGGGATCTTACAATTTTTGGAAGGGTTCTTTTATCTAAAATGGATAGTTTGTCCAGACTCATTTATCCAGCCTTCTCCTTGCCCATATCAACACGAATGATTAAATTAATAAATAAGGTGAATTTTAAATTTATTTGGAGAAATAAATGTCAGTACATAAGAAAGGATGACATGATTAAAAAATATGAAGATGGTGGGGTGAATGCGATCGATTTTGACATTATGAATGGTGTTTTGAAATTGAAATGGTTAAAATCCTTCATTCAAAATAGCCACTCCTTTTGGTTTATTGTCCCCAATGCGATCTTTAACAAACTGGGGGGAATACATTTTTTGTTATGTTGTGATTTTGAGTGCACCTCGTTACCAGTTAAACTTTCAGCCTTTCATCAGCAAGTGCTGCTATATTGGAAACTATTGTACAAACATAACTTCACGCCTCACAACACTCCAGTTTGGAATAGTAGATATATAAAGTTTGGCAGAAAATCTGTATATCTTGAGGAATGGAAATCTAAAGGGATTTGGGCTATTGCCCATTTCTTGGATGATAATGGTAATCTGTTACTCTATAGAGAGTTTTGTGAGAAATTCCAAGTACAGTGTACCGTTAATATTTTTAATAGAATGATTAGAGCCATACCAATTCCTTTAAGACTAATGGTTAGAGAAGACATGTTGTACTCCCAAATCTCCCCAGAACTGAGACCTCTCTCCTTAGAAGGTTATGATTTTTGTGATAAAAAATGTGCAAATAAAGTTATTAGAAATTTTATTTTACAGGCTAATTACCCAAACCCAATTAGACGGCACTACGTGCTTAAAGATTTTGATACGGTTGAAATAAAAAAAATTAGGAAAAATTATTTGTCTTTTCCCCTTCCTCCTAAAGCTAAGGAAGTGAACTTCAAAATTTTAAACGAGATTTATCCTACTAATGAATTTTTAAGATTGAAATTTAATTTTGAGGTGAATAATTGTGTTTTTTGTGAAAAAAATATTGAGAATTTAGAGCATGTCTTCTTTGATTGTGATATGGTGCAACCCTTTTGGAGTGAGGTGCAGAACTGGTTAAGGTCTAGGAGGGTTGAACTCCCACCTCTCACGGTGAAGTTGATTAGGTTTGGTGTGTGTCTGGATAACAAAGATTGTGATTTTGGTATTAATTTCTTGTTATGTTTTGGAAAGTTTTTCATACACAAATGCAGATGGTTTAAATCTAAACCCAACTTTAATCACTGGATGAATGAGGTTAAACTCTTGTGCAAATCTTTAAAATTAGTTAAAAATCAGAAAGCCCTTAAATTGATATCTTTTTTGGATATGTTTAAATTAATTTAAAAGTCCCTTTTTTTCTTTTCTTTTTTTTTTGTATTGCTCTTTATTTAATTATTTGTTTGTTCTAGTCTGTTTGTTTTTTTTTTTTTTTTTTTTTTCTGTACTAGCGATGCTCAACCTAAGGCTGAACAATTGAGGTTATTTTCAGAGATTTGTTAATGTACCTTGTTTGTTTGTGTTGTTGAAGAATAAAAAAAAAAAAAAAAAAAAAAAAAAAAAAAAAAAAAAAAGTCTGGACGATGGGGCGGGGCGACACTTTTAGGCGGGGCGACACGTGTCGCTCCGCCCACCCCCAATTTAATTGGTTTATAATACCGCAATCTTATTGGTGTAAACGATTCAGGTCTGAGCATGCGCATTCCTTAATGTACGATTTTGTGAATGATTTGGCCGTATCAAAGAAAAATTAAATGCTAACTTTAATCGTATCTTATTATCAGTTTACCATGGTAATTTTTGTTAATATCTATTGGCTAATACTTTATTATACTTAAGACACAGTATAGATTAAGTTATTGTTTAAAAACGAACGCTTGGTGACCCACTTGTACTTCAGGGAGATGTTTTACATTAGATTAGTGCGTCATTCACTTGGCTTCTTCATATTTCTATCAGGATCGATGGATCAGCACAAACTCGGGATTTTACGCAAATGATGATAATTGACTGTAAGAATGTAAGCAGCTGATTTTAAATTCTAAAGCATGACCGTTTTTTGTTGTCATTTTTTTAACGAGATTGTCCAATGCTTGCATTATTTATTTGGTACAAAGTGCAAATAAAATGTTTAATGGCAAACACGTTTCCTGGTTGATTACCTGTTCATACAAAATGAGGGCCTATTGGTTCTGTAAAGCCTTATGTTATATTTTTTAAAGATTCATGTTTTCTAATAAGTGTGTCAACCGGTTATGTACGACTGTCTATCTGTGACTGTGACATCAGTAGGCTATATTAAAAATCCAATTGTTTATTCATCCACCATCGCATGGTGGCTACTGTTCATGTTCATGTAGGCTACTGGATAAAAATGGTTACAAATATTAACACTCACATATAGGCTAGCTGCATAACCATAAAAAAACACGCTGCTATAAATCTGTGCAATTATAATAGGCTGTAATAAAATAAACATAAAAATAAAATAAAACACACTTTCGGATTTATCCTTTGTTTTACTGAAATACAGGGAATTATCATAATTTGTGCAAAATCCCGAGTTTGTGTTTATTCACTGATCCTAATGGAAAAACGAAGAAGCACGATTAATTGAGCTCTGCATGACATGCGGACAAATATTGTCTAAATCAGCCCACATAGAAATGATCTCTCCTTTGATCTGCCAGTAATTTCATGCAGTCATTCTCATTGCCCACCAAAAGTGGCACTGACTTATCTGTAGGGTAAATTAATATAGTATAGCTAGGCTAAATCTCAAACAGTGTATTATTTATCAGCAACATATGATATCGCCAAGCCATAAAACTGCTCAATATTAAAGCTTATATGACTTTTTGTAAAGCTGCTCTGAAACGATGTGAATTGTGAATACATTTTGACAGTAACTTCATCTAACTTGATTCGTAAGTTCATCAAAACATTATCCAATTGATCGTTACTGAAATCGCAACGGTTATCACTTAATATAGTACTACGGCCAAACAGCGTCATAGATAATTCATAAACTCGTACATAAAAGAATGCGCGCATGCTCGTGGCTCAAGCGTCTATGCCAATAAGATTGCTGTATTATAAACCAATAAAATCGGGTGTGGGCGGAGCGACACGTGTCGCCCCACCTAAAAGTGTCGCCCCGCCCCATCGTCCAGACTGCACTCTGGGGCTACTCAATATCCTGGCCAGAAAAAAAAGACCACACAGATTTCTATATAGGGAATTTATTTTTGGATTGTCATAGTATATATTACAGTTCAAAAGTTTGGGATCAAGAAAAGTGTATTATTAACAAAGTGCATTTATAACTTTTTTTAAGTATTTTTTTTTCAGCATGGGTTAATTAAATTGATCAAAAGTGACAGAAAATAATTTTACAATGCAGTTTTATAAAAATGTATCGGTGTTTCTACAAAAATATGAAGCAACATGACTGTTATAATAAATGTTTCTTGAGCATCAAATACTCTTATTAGATATATTAAATAATATTATAATATATATAATCATATAATCATATTATAATGATTTCTGAAGGATCATGTGACACCGGAGACTGGAGTAATGATGCTGAAAATTCAGCTTTTATCACAGGAATAAAACTATACATTATATAATATATTCACATAGAAAATTTATTTTAAATTGTATATTTCACGATATTACTAACAAAATATCAATACCTATTTTTCTCTTTCATTTTGGTGTGAAAATCTTTTGTGAGATTCACCCAATTCAGAATTTGCCTTGAATTTATAATTTCTTTGAATTTAACTTATATTTATGTATTTTATAAATTTATGCATTAATACAAGTTTCTGGAAAATCATCTTTCTCCAGAACATCATATCATACAGCAGAATCATCGAATACAGAATCAGTGAAATATATTCACACAAAGAAGCAACAAAAACCCAGAAAACATCCGGCTGATATTCTTAATATGATCAACAAGATCTTCAAACCAACATCAAACACGTGTGTGTGTGTGTTGTTTAATGTGACACAGAGACACTGAAGAGTTATTATAAACTCTAAATCCCTTACAGAGGGGTTCAGTGTGTGTGTGTGTGTGTGTGTGTGTTTGTCAGTCAGTTGTGTGTGTGTGTGTGTGTGTGTGTGCGTGCGTATTAGTCAGTGTGTGTGTGTGTGTGTGTGTGTGTCAGTCAGTTGTGTGTGTGTGAGTCAGTCAGTTGTGTGTGTGTGTGTGTGTGTGTGTGTGTGTGTGTGTGTGTCAGTCAGTTGTGTGTGTGCGTGCGTATTAGTCAGTGTGTGTGTGTGTGTGAGTCAGTCAGTTGTGTGTTTGTGTGTCAGTCAGTTGTGTGTGTGTGCGTGCGTATTAGTCAGTGTGTGTGTGTGTGTGTGTGTGTGTGTGTGTGTGCGTGTGTGTGTGTGTCAGTCAGTTGTGTGTGTGTGAGTCAGTCAGTGTGTGTGTGTGTGTGTGTGTGTCAGTCAGTTGTGTGTGTGTGTGTGTGTGTGAGTCAGTCAGTTGTGTGTTTGTGTGTCAGTCAGTTGTGTGTGTGTGTGTGCGTATTAGTCAGTGTGTGTGTGTGTCAGTCAGTTGTGTGTGTGTGTGTGTCAGTCAGTTGTGTGTGAGTGTGTGTGTGTGTGTGTGTATGTGTGTGTCAGTCAGTTAGTTGTGTGTGTGTGTGTGTGTTTAATGTGACACAGAGACACTGAAGAGTTAACATTATAAAGTCTAAATCCAGCATAAAGTGGTTCAGTGAATGTGTGTGTGAATGTGTGTAAGTGTGTGAGTGTGTGTGTGTCAGAGACGCTGTAGAAGGACAGAGTGCCGGCCGACACGTCCACAAACACTCCTACTCTCTTACAGGATCCTGGATCAGCAGAAACAGCAGTGCGGTTATTATTGTGCCAGACAGAGAGACTGTGATCAGACCAGCGGCTCAGACTCCAGGACTTCTTATTCCCTCCAAACACACAGTCACTCCATCCTTTCCTCCCGATTCCTTTATATGACACTGATATATGAGCAGCTCCACTGCATTCAGCCTCCCAGTAACAGCGTCCAGTCAGACTCTCTCCACACAGAACCTGAGGATAACACTCAAATCTGTCTGGATGATCAGGATACGACTGACTCTCTGACACACGCGTCACCTTTCTGTTCTCCTCAGACAGAACGAGAAGAGTGTGTGCTGTGTTTGGATCCAGTGTGAGATCAACGGCGTCTGAACACAAGAACACACATTACAACAGAACATTTACAACTACACACACTAAAACTGTGTGTTTGAGGACTCTTACATTTTTGGGGTCCTGCTGCAATCCTGAACTCTCCTCCGTGATCCACACTAGAACACAGAATTACATCATTTACTATTTAATTAATGATTCATAATATTATTAGTTGATTAACGCCATTTATCATTTAATCAATTTTATTATTATTATTAATTTATGCCATTTTATATTTTATATTATTTCCTTTGTTTAATGTTGTGATTGAGTGGTTTGAAGGGATGTTTGTCTTCATGAGTGACAGACGAGAGAGTTTCTCCATCTCAAGTGTAACGTCACCGGACGATGTTGAGGAACTGATTTTGCTATAATAACATTTGTACTAGTCAGATGAAGTCTGAATATTGAAACATACGCAGATTATTCTATAAGCGGCTCTTCTCATCGTCTCCCGCTTCTGTGTTTCTCAGTCAAACTCTCAGACTGAATAATAATAATAATAATAATAATAATTCTCAGGCTGAATGAAGACTCGTTTCTTCTGTAGCCGGGTCGCATCTAATATCTAATATATCGTGCTTTTTAGAACTGAACTCAGAGAATAAAGATGAAAAGAAAATATCTAAGTGGAGCCTAAAAAAGACAGAATAAGCAGATGATCAAATACATTTTTTTTTTTTTTTTTACAAACTACTTTTTCCTGGACTATCTGAAGATGAAAATGAATCAGCTGAAAAATCAGAAAATATTTATAGGCTTATAAAGTCTAGAGTTATTTCTTTAGGGGTAATTCATGTCTAAAACACGTTTCTATAGCGCTCAGGAGCTGCCGTTGCTAAGCAACCATGAGCTGCGGTCTCCATGACAACGAGGATCTTTCAGCAAAGGATAAACTGATGTCCAGCACGGAAACCCTTACAGTGGCTCTGATACTAGATTCATTACTGGAGAAGAGGGAAAAATGCTGGTCCTCCATCTTGCCTGAGCTTTCAGTGTTGCTACGGGAAGGGTGAAGCTGATTGGTTGTTCTCGTCACATGACCTGTGGTGTGTTTGCTGCTTATTGAAAAGCTGGAAGTTGAAGTCTATTCTCGAACTTGAGAGAAAGATGTGACGTGAACTTCCCTTATTTTGCCCGTTTTCTTTTGATGCGTGAATAAAACATCACTAAACATTATTTAAATGAGAGATATTTAAAGTGTGTCTGAAGTAAACTTGCAATAGTTTCACTTTAGCAGAATCAAATATTCTGAAGTTTATCTAGTATTTCTGGATAACTAAAGTACATTAAGTGCAACATTAGTTCCAGTTTAGCAGACTTTAAACAGCTTTCCTAAACAAATAGAGAATATCAGATGAACCTCAGGAATTTTTTTTTAAATACACATAAGAAACCGTGAACTGACATGCGAATATAATCTCAGAATTATAGATATTTTCTAGATGCAGATTATATTGAGTTCTGCATCAGTATAAATGCGTGTCAAGATGACGGAAACAGTTTATTCTCGTACTGATGACGTGTTGTGCCCACTTGTGCATGTATAACACACTGGCATTGCGTATTAAAGGAGTAGCTCACGAGTGTGAGTGTGATGAGTTTGTGGAAGAAGAAGAAGAATGATCTATATTTAAAACTTTATAAAGTAAAATAACTCGCTTCCGGCCAAACGAACATACGGATTCCACTTAAGTGTAAAGCGCAACTTATGCGAGTAATGCGACGCACTGCTGATATTTACTCTACGCCATGACACACTACACTCCTGACGTCACAATGCGCTTCATACGCCAGTAGACTGTGTGTGGCCGGAAGTAATGTTACTTTGGAACGTGTTAAAGATAGATATTTTTCTTACACAAACTCATGGCTTCGCTTCAGAAGGCCTTAACTAACCCTCCGGAGCCTGTGGAGCACTTTATGATGGAGAGATGCACTTTATGATGAAGAGATGCTCTTTTATGATGATAGATGCACTTTTATGATGGACAGATGCACTTTTATGATGGATAGATGCACTTTTAGGATGGATAGATGGACTGATGCACTTTTATGATGGATAGATGCAGTTTTATGATGGATAGATGCACTTTTAGGATGGATTGATGCACTTTTACGATGGATAGATGCACTTTTAGGATGGATAGATGGACTGATGCACTTTTATGATGGATAGATGCAGTTTTATGATGGATAGATGCACTTTTATGATGGATTGATGCACTTTTACGATGGATAGATGCACTTTAATGATGGATAGATGCTCTTTTATGATGGATATATGCACTTTTATGATGGATTGATGCACTTTTACGATGGATAGATGCACTTTTATGATGAGAGATAGATGCACTTTTATGATGGACAGATGCGCTTTTATGATAGATAGATGCACTTTTAGGATGGATTGATGCACTTTTATGATTGATAGATAGATGCACTTTTATGATGGACAGATGCGCTTTTATGATAGATAGATGCACTTTTAGGATGGATTGATGCACTTTTATGATTGATAGATGCGCTTTTATGATGGATAGATGCACTTTTAGGATGGATAGATGCACTTTTATGATGGAGAGATGCACTTTTATGATTGATAGATGCACTTTTATTATGGATAGATGCACTTTTATAATGGATAGATGCACTTTTATGATGGATAGATGCACTTTTATAATGGATAGATGCACTTTTATGATGGATAGATGCACTTTTATGATGGATAGATACACTTTTTTGATGGATAGATAGATGCACTTTTATTATGGAGAGATGCCCTTTTATGATGAAGAGATGCTCTTTTATGACGGAGATATGCACTTTTATGATGGATAGATGCTCTTTTATGATGGATAGATGCACTTTTATGATGGAGAGATGCACTTTTATGATGGATAGATGCACTTTTAGGATGGATTGATGCACTTTTATGATTGATAGATGCGCTTTTATGATAGATAGATGCACTTTTAGGATGGATAGATGCAATTTTATGATGGATAGATGCACTTTTATGATGGATAGATGCACTTTTATGATGGATAGATGCACTTTTATGATGGATAGATGCACTTTTATAATGGATAGATGCACTTTTATGATGGATAGATGCACTTTTATGATGGATAGATGCACTTTTATAATGGATAGATAGATGCACTTTTATGATTGATAGATGCGCTTTTATGATGGATAGATACACTTTTTTGATGGATAGATAGATGCACTTTTATTATGGAGAGATGCCCTTTTATGATGAAGAGATGCTCTTTTATGACGGAGATATGCACTTTTATGATGGATAGATGCTCTTTTATGATGGATAGATGCACTTTTAGGATGGATAGATGCACTTTTATGATGGAGAGATGCTCTTTTATGATGGATAGATGCACTTTTATGATGGATAGATGCTCTTTTATGATGGATATATGCACTTTTATGATGGATTGATGCACTTTTACGATGGATAGATGCACTTTTATGATGAGAGATGCACTTTTATAATGGATAGATGCACTTTTATGATGGATAGATAGATGCACTTTTATGATGGACAGATGCACTTTTATGATAGATAGATGCACTTTTATGATGGATAGATGCACTTTTATAATGGATAGATGCACTTTTATGATGGATAGATGCACTTTTATAATGGATAGATGCACTTTTATGATGGATAGATGCACTTTTATGATGGATAGATGCACTTTTATAATGGATAGATAGATGCACTTTTATGATTGATAGATGCGCTTTTATGATGGATAGATGCACTTTTATGATGGATAGATGCACTTTTATAATGGATAGATAGATGCACTTTTATGATTGATAGATGCGCTTTTATGATGGATAGATGCACTTTTAGGATGGATAGATAGATGCACTTTTATTATGGAGAGATGCTCTTTTATGACGGAGATATGCACTTTTATGATGGACAGATGCACTTTTATGATGGATAGATGCTCTTTTATGATGGATAGATGCACTTTTAGGATGGATAGATGCACTTTTATGATGGATAGATGCACTTTTATGATGGATAGATGCACTTTTAGGATGGATAGATGCTCTTTTATGATGGATAGATGCACTTTTTTGATGGATTGATGCACTTTTACGATGGATAGATGCACTTTTATGATGGATTGATGCACTTTTAGGATGGATAGATGCACTTTTATGATGGATTGATGCACTTTTACGATGGATAGATGCACTTTTATAATGGATAGATAGATGCACTTTTATGATTGATAGATGCACTTTTATGATGGATAGATGCACTTTTATAATGGATAGATAGATGCACTTTTATGATGGATAGATGCACTTTTATGATGGATAGATGCACTTTTATGATGGATAGATGCACTTTTATGATGGATAGATGCACTTTTATAATGGATAGATAGATGCACTTTTATGATTGATAGATGCACTTTTATGATGGATAGATGCACTTTTATAATGGATAGATAGATGCACTTTTATGATGGATAGATGCACTTTTATGATGAAGAGATGCTCTTTTATGACGGAGATATGCACTTTTATGATGGACAGATGCACTTTTATGATGGATAGATGCTCTTTTATGATGGATAGATGCACTTTTAGGATGGATAGATGCACTTTTATGATGGAGAGATGCACTTTTATGATGGATAGATGCACTTTTTGGATGGATAGATGCACTTTTATGATGGATAGATGCACTTTTAGGATGGATAGATGCTCTTTTATGATGGATAGATGCACTTTTAGGATGGATAGATGCACTTTTATGATGGATTGATGCACTTTTAGGATGGATAGATGCACTTTTAGGATGGATTGATGCACTTTTAGGATGGATAGATGCACTTTTATGATGGATAGATGCACTTTTAGGATGGATAGATGCACTTTTAGGATGGATAGATGCACTTTTATGATGGATAGATGCACTTTTTTGTATGGATTGATGCACTTTTATGATGGATAGATGCACTTTTATGATGGATTGATGCACTTTTATGATGGATAGATGCACTTTTTTGATGGATTGATGCACTTTTACGATGGATAGATGCACTTTTATGATGGATAGATGCACTTTTATGATGGATTGATGCACTTTTACGATGGATAGATGCACTTTTATGATGGATAGATAGATGCACTTTTATGATGGATAGATGCACTTTTATGATGGATAGATGCACTTTTATGATGGATAGATGCACTTTTATAATGGATAGATAGATGCACTTTTATGATGGATAGATGCACTTTTATGATGGATAGATGCACTTATTTGATGGATAGATGCACTTTTATGATGGATAGATGCACTTTTATGATGGATAGATGCACTTATTTGATGGATAGATGCCCTTTTTATCTAGGGGTGGAACGGTACACAGAAGTCACGGTTCGGTTCATACCTCGGTTCAGACATCACGGTTCGGTACAATTTCGGTACAATGGAGGGAAAAGCAAAACAAAAATGCAGAAGGCATTGTATTTTTAAAATAAGTTTTATTAATAAAGGCATAGAACCAGTTTATGCACTGACAATAGTTTTATATAATTAGTTTATTAATTAAATTAATAAAAAGACAAAAAGACCTTGCAATATGTTTGGTAATTGTACTATTAATTAAAAATTATTTTGCTATATTTCAGATCAATATATTTGTTTTCCTTAATTTTAATTAACATTATGAATTGACAATGTAACTGTAACGAGGTGCGGTGAAGGCAGATAGGAGGCTGGATCCAAACGCAGTTTACACGCTTTATTAAAGCAAACTATAATTCAAACAGAGACTCAGAACGTGGAACAAGAATCTTTACACTGGGAAACCAACACTCACGTTAATCCTGAAACATATAACAACTCACAAAGACAGGGCAGAAACACAGGGCTTAATTAATCAGGGACAAACGAGCTAGACAGGATAACAAGGGGGCGTGGTTAACAAGAAACACCTGGGATAACTAATGGACAAGACAGGGAACCACTAAACATGACAAGACACAAACCCACATCGTGACACAACCCCCCCCTTAAGGAGCGGCTTCCAGACGCTCCAAAGACGATCCAGGTGGGGGGTAAAGTGAAGGCGATCCTGGGGGAGGGATGGAGGGCCAGGCCCGTGCAGGGGAACGGGACCAGGACATAGCCACGACGGGCCTGGACCGCAGAGCGTGGGCAACCAGGGCGGAGCAGGACGTGATGGTGGCCAGGGCGGAGCAGGACGTGATGGCGGCCAGGGCGGAGCAGGACGTGATGGCGGCCATGGAGGTGAAGCCCCTGCAGACGACCATGGCGGCGCAGCCTTCATGGTCTCCTCACCGGACCCTTGGCCCCCCCCCAAAAAATACTTGGGGAAATCCACGGGTTCAGGAAAGCCCACCCGGAGCTTGAAGGGCACAGGCAGGGCGAGGCGCAGAGGCGGGGCCGGCAGGGCGAGGCGCAGAGGCGGGGCCGGCAGGGAGAGGCATCTGGGAACACCCTCCGGAGCCTGGCGAGCCAAACGAGTCCTCCTCCTCCTTCTGCGACGGCGCTTCACTGGGCTTGAAACTTTCACTTGGCTGGATTCACTTGACTTGGAACTTGACTCACTTGACTTGGAACTTGACTTGGAACTTGACTCACTTGACTTGGAACTTGACTCACTTGACTTGGAACTTGACTCACTTGACTTGGAACTTGACTCACTTGACTTGGAACTTGACTCACTTGACTCACTTGACTCACTTGACCCACTTGACTCACGTGACTCACTTGACTTGGCGGCACTTGACTCACTTGACTCGGCGGCACTTGACTCACTTGACTCGGCGGCACTTGACTCGGCGGCACTTGACTCACTTGACTCGGCGGCACTTGACTCGGCGGCACTTGACTCACTTGACTCGGCGGCACTTGACTCACTTGACTCGGCGGCACTTGACTCGGCGGCGCTTGACTCGGCGGCGCTTGACTCACTTGACTCACTTGACTCGGCGGCACTTGACTCACTTGACTCGGCGGCACTTGACTCACTTGACTCGGGACTTGACTCGTTCGCGCCGGCTGGCACGCGTTCAAACTCCGGTTCGGCTGGCGAAAACTCCGCCGCGGTCTCTGGATTAGCAAAATCAACAGGACCAGTGCGGAATACGGGCTCGAGGGGTCCGACACGAAGAGTGGGTTTGGCGGAGCAGATGTGCAGCGCGGGTTCGGCTGAGCAGACGTGAAGCGCGGGCTTGAGGAGCGCGGGTTCGGCTGAGCTGAAGTGAAGCGCGGTCTCTCGCCGCTTCTTCTCCTCCACGCCCACAGTAAATGATGAACCGCTCCTGAAGAGGGCCAGGTTGACATTCCCCTCCAGGATCCAGCTGGTACAGTCATCCGGCATTAACTGGGCAACGTCCTCGTCCAACCCGCTCCAAAACAAGTCCATGAGCTCGAGGTCGTCTAAAGCCCCCAGACGACTGCACGACATAAAGTCCCTCACGTACCTCTCGATGGACTGGCCTTGCTGAAATATCGAGGCAAGGAAACTTCTGAGGGCCTGGTTGCTGACAACTGCTGGATCCATGTCTTGGTGAGTTGTTCTGTAACGAGGTGCGGTGAAGGCAGATAGGAGGCTGGATCCAAACGCAGTTTACACGCTTTATTAAAGCAAACTATAATTCAAACAGACTCAGAACGTGGAACAAGAATCTTTACACTGGGAAACCAACACTCACGTTAATCCTGAAACATATAACAACTCACAAAGACAGGGCAGAAACACAGGGCTTAAATAATCAGGGACAAACGAGCTAGACAGGATAACAAGGGGGCGTGGTTAACAAGAAACACCTGGGATAACTAATGGACAAGACAGGGAACCACTAAACATGACAAGACACAAACCCACATCGTGACAGTAACATTATTCTCATCTGAATTATAAATAATTGATTTCTGCATACAAAATAATACTACCATTAAAAACATTCAATTTTCTTTTTTTAATGAATGTAGAATGTGTAAGATTAGTGCTCAGAGGACAAGAAATGAAAACCAATGCAATATGACGAATGTCCAAAAGACGGGACCCACAGACTGTTTTGAAATGGAGTTGGATTAATATGTTTTGCTTTTAAAACAGTGTGTGTGATTTTGGTTGGGTGACAGTTGTAGGTTACAGTTCAGGGAACTACACTGCGACCAAAATGGTCGCATATGCGACCTTTTGAAATGCCATTGCGACCCTAATTTTTAATGGGTCGCAAATGTATCACCGTTTGATTATTTTTGTACCTACCTAATGTTTTAGGCAATATGCTATGATTTACTATGAGCATTTATTAAAACAGAAATGTGTATTTTAAGAATAGGCCTACGTTTTATAACGCGCTCTGAGCATTCAACACATCAAGTTGGCTTCGCGGATTCGCGCTTGTTTAACTGAGAGAACGAGCAGAGAGAGTGAAAGCCCCAGTCGCGCGCGCGCTCTCTCTCCCTCCCTCGCTCATAATAATGGATTGAGTTGACTGAATATCTTTGAGAATACACGATGGTAAAAGGTCGGAAGACCGAAGTTTTTTTTTTTCTGAACTACCACTGGCTGTGAATTGTGCTAAAATAACGTTGCCTCATCTTCTCTGAAAAGCTTTCCACACATTCAGATGGCATAAACCACTCTTTCAATAAACAAAACAAAAAATCTATCTGGTGATGAAATGTTTTCTGTGTTGAGACAAATCTTGTGCGATGTCCTAAACTGCCTGGATAATCACACAACGTGTGCCGTGGTCCGTTAATGACACGTCCGATTCGCGAACTGACTCCTTTGAACCGATTCACTTTAATGAATGGTTAAAATAACAACTGATCAGTCCAACACTGAACTCAAGAGTCATTCTAGAATGATTCATTCTTTCCAAGTAGAGCTATTCAAGTCATCTGGTGAAATTGTTTTTATATCGCAATATATATTGCAGAAAAATCCAAATATCGCAATGTCATTTTTTTACCAATATCGTGCAGCCCTACTGTAAATTCTGTGGGCCTTCAATTGCAGGACTGTCCAAATTTGTAACTGCGTCAAAACAATTCAAACACGAATCATTGAAGCTTCACAATGACATATTATATTTATTTTACTTTTCCTTGAGAGTTCAGAAGTCTGCCCATCTGTGCCAACCATAGCATGGTGAAATCCAAAAGAAATTAATTTAGCACTTTATTGTGTAGGCTACTGTATTTTCTATTGCAGTAAATCTATCCCAACCATTTTTAAAGAAAACAAGAAGGCATGTGTTTTAAAAGATGGAGAGTAAAATAAAAAGCACATCTGTATGCAATACAGTTTCACTATTGGTCATTATTATCCAGAGCGGCTTACTATATAAATAATTTGTGCGACCAAATCATGTTTTGCGCTAGTAACTGAAAAAGTTAGTAGCGCAAGTGCCACCAGTGGAAAATGTTAGTGTAGTTCCCTGCAGTTTGACAAGAGTTTACAGTGACAAAAGCACAATGTTGTGTTTTATTGCGAGTGTACACAAATATAAGTAACACTTTGCAGGTTTAATGATCTGTATGAACAAAATGACGGAGTAGGCCTATGTTTATTATGTTTCCACTGTTCGATCTCACGCCTCTCTCTCTCACACACACACACACACACACACACACACACACCAGCATTGCAATCTTGACATCGCAGCCTGTTCATTATGCGGTCACGGTCACACCAAACGCGAATAGAGCGTCAAATTCGCGTCTAGTTCGACGCTAGTCCAAAGCGAATAGGATGCGCATATAAAGCCAACGTTTGAAGTGAACGCGCGTTCAGAGCTAAGCCGATGGTACAGATTATGTGTCCCTAAAGAACCCGCGTATCTAACAGTAGTTCCGCATTACATTAATTAATTTGCACCCGAGTTTTATTTATTTTTATACCGTGTATTCTCCGTGTAAATTCGTGCACCGAACCGTGACGCCCGTACCGTTTCGGTTCGATACAAATACATGTACCGTTCCACCCCTACTTGTATCATGGATAGATGCACTTTTACGATGGATAGATGCACTTTTATGATGGATTGATGCACTTTTACGATGGATAGATGCACTTTTACGATGGATAGATGCACTTTTACGATGGATAGATGCACTTTTACGATGGATAGATGCACTTTTATGATGGATAGATGCACTTTTACGATGGATAGATGCACTTTTTTGATGGATAGATGCACTTTTTTGAGGTTCATACTGATGGTTGTAATCCACTGTCATTATGAAGGTTTCCCGGGTTCGCGTTTTTGAGGTTTGCGCAGAGATCATTTTTTAAATTATTTTTTCTTTTATTTTTTTAAGGCTTGTGCTTTGGAATCTATTTCAGAGTTTGCGTCCTCGAGCCTCTAGCCACTGCTGTTGTGCGGATGAGCGGCCGGAGCGCATTAAGGGTTTTCTGTTAGAACAGTGTCGTGTTAGCGGCCCCTAAGCTAATGTCAAGTCAAGTCATCTTCATTTATATAGCGCTTTTAACAATGTAGATTGTTTCAAAGCAGCTTTACAGAGATAAACATATAATTTAAGGTAACAGAGATTGGTTTGGTTTTATAGCTGTTCTTGAATAATGTTATTTCCAGCTAAAGTTAGTTTTGGTTGATTCACTTCCGGTGAAATGATCATTTGTTATTAAATTAGGGGCCGCTAAGACGACACCGTTCTCTCTAAACAGACTTTAAACGCGAGCCTGTGATAAACGCTGACGGCATTCACATGCGCATTAGGAATTGATTCTATAGTTATGTGCAGTTGAATATATCTGCGCAGGTTTGTAATTCCCTACAAACCATGCCTAAATAAACTACTTGTCTTGCCTATAAATTTTGATACAGAATTTTATTTTATTTTATTTTATCACTTCGGGGTTGGTACGCAAACCGAAATAACTAATGGTCTTTGCAACGGAAGTGAATCAATCAATCAATCAATCCAAAAACTAACTTTAGCTGGACAATAACTTTATTCTAGAGCTGCTGTAAAGCCAAAACAATCTCTGTTTGATAGAAGCGCTATATGAATGAAGTTGACTTGACTAAATCATGGGCTAATTTTCATTTTAACGTGAACTAGTCCTTCAAGCTCAACATAAGGTTTGACCAACATAGATCTTGACATTCTGAAGTTTAAACTCTAGTCTAGGCCTCAGCAATGTTTTCCCCGCACTAGAAAATTGAGTCGGAATGCACACAGACTAATTATGAGCTACAGGCAAAATTTGATTTGATTTGGTTAACTACAAAACATCTGATGTGTAACATTATATTACATCCGTTCAGTACAGTTCGTGTTAATATATAGGCTGTCTGTCTCAATG
Source organism: Rhinichthys klamathensis goyatoka (assembly GCF_029890125.1). Taxonomy (NCBI): domain Eukaryota; kingdom Metazoa; phylum Chordata; class Actinopteri; order Cypriniformes; family Leuciscidae; genus Rhinichthys; species Rhinichthys klamathensis. The sequence goes on from NW_026606557.1 coordinate 94,153, forward strand.
TTAATCAAATAATTGTGGTATCATGGAAAAAAAAAAAGTTGAATTTATGACTTGGTGTGTGCAAAGTTTGGTGGTATTACCAGGGATTTCAAGGTATGGTTGCTAGGTGATTTTGTTTTGGAACTTTCAGAAAACTAACTCAATTTTTCTCAATATTGACTTTATTGACTTCAAACAGGTGTAGCTCAGTAATTTTTTTGTCTGATTCCAGCAAATCATACATTTTTGAAAATGTTTTTTTAATAGAGAATATGAACATAACAGTAACACATTTTTGAAAATTTGCTCATTGTGACAAATATGTTCAATCAGTGATGATAACTTCAGTCATATCAGTTTCCTAATAATGTATGATATTTTTTATGGAGCAGGTGGAATAAAAAAATTCTCTATGACTAAAGCATATAATCATATTATTATTATTATTATTATTATTATTATTATGTTCATCATGGGCAATCCATTCTCTATATCCATTATTGTACCTGTTAATTTATTATGAATGATAATTGTGAGTTGTAATATTTCTGAACATTATTTGTGGTATGCATTAAGAGGATAGATAGTTAGAGAACTAAAGTATCATCTCATGACAACCACAAAAAAAGGCTCTAATGGAAAACTCAGTCTTTCTCAAATTTAACACTCACACACACACACACATCAGACATGATGACTGTTACTGTTCTACATACTTGAGTTTGTCCAGATGTTTGAGTGCATCAGAGAGCAGCTTCACTCCTGAATCTCCTGAGTGATTGTAGCTCAGGTCCAGCTCTCTCAGGTGTGAAGGGTTTGAACTCAGAGCTGACGCCAGAGCAGCACAACCTTCCTCTGTCACCATACAGCCAGATAACCTACAACAACAAGTGTTTATGTTAGAGTGCTTCATTATTAGAGATGTACAGTAAAAATATAGCCTCACCCAGGGGCTGCGCTAGGGGTGGACAAACGGGGCTGAAGCCTCAAATGTTTTAAGTAAAGTCTCGAATGTTTTGTTACCTTGTCTTTGTCAAAGAACTGAACAATTATTCAAAACAAATAATTGTGAACACAAAGTGCCCAATCCCCTTAATTTTTTTTAATAGATTCTCTACACTAATTAAAATTAAAATTAGTGGCAGTCACTATTTACAAGGATTACACCCCTCTCAAGGCGATCGGCGGGCTTCATCTGGGAACCTGACATCCAGACGCTCGAGAAGAGGGACAGGCGAGGGCGGAGCGTTCACAAAGAAAACTGCTCACAATTTGTACAGGCAGTTCCCTGGAGAACTGCCTGTGCCCGCTCTTCCTTCCTAGACAGAAAAACACACAGTTCGTGTGTGTCACCCGGCTTCAGATATCTTGAGCACGGGTCTGCACACTTCTGAAAGCATTTCATAATTACCTGATTTTCAAAGCGGTTACAGAGAAAACAGTCCCTGAAGACAAAAAGGATGTTGTCCTGTTTGCAAGGCACCCATTTATACTTCCAGGTCACATGTTAATCATTCAGATTAATGATTCACGGGCTGCCGCCGGGCAATGTGTTTGACGTGATTTGATTGTGATTTCAGACACCTGTCACGCCTGAGGCGTTCCCCAAAGCGTCATTCGACGCAGTGCGTCCCTTTCGAAAGGGAACTCTAGCTGGTGGATGTCACAGAAATGAAGGTGACACAAATCTACAGCATTAATGTCTTAAAGATTTGGAAAAGGGGGAAAAACTTGTATTTCTAGAAACATTGTGTCACTATTTGGGTGACCCAACAAAAACAAATTAGCATATTTTTGGATTATTTCTGTTTTTAAAAGGATCCAAACACGAAGATGATTCATAAATTTAGTAAAAAAAAAAAAAAAAACGTCAGAAAAAAACAGCAACAGTGGTTAATGTAGGACTGGTCAGTAAAATTTAAGAGACAGGGCTTAGAGAAGGGTCATTTGTCATGAAAATATGTCAATAAAATGATAAAACGGTGCAGAATATAAACATTTTTACTTTTTGCCCCAAAATTTTAGACAACACTGTATACACATTTCCAAGAGAGCAGTTAGATTTGTGGTAGGCTTATGAAGGAAAAAACAGAACAATTTTCTCTTTCCCAAAATGTTTTCTTCTTAAACTTGCTTGGCGGGGGCCTGTACTAATTATCATCAGTGTGAAACACAAACCTCAGTATGTTCAGTTGACAGTTTGGACTCTTTAGTCCAGTAGAGAGCAGCTTCACTCCTAAATCCTGCAGGTCATTGTTACTCAGGTCCAGCTCTCTCAGGGGGGAGTTTGATGATTGTAGAGCTGAAGCAAAAGCTTCACAGTGCTGATCTGTGAGATTACAGCTTGCCATTCTGAAAACAGCAAGGACTCTAGTTAAAACGCATGCTGTTGTGCTGATGTCCCCTTATGCAAAGAAAATATAGTTCCATATATTTATGATCAATATATTAAATGGTGTTAATATATTGAAAATATACAGAATAATATATTGTATTAGAATATTAAAATACAATGAATAATACATAAGGAATTGTCACTTTTCATATATTGAAAAATATGTGACAATATATTTATTATTGCACTAATGTGTATTCATGTGTTATTTTCTCTTGAGTTATGTTTCTGCTATACAAAATAATTGGGTTGAGTTTACGAGGAAAGTTCTGTTGGTATTACTTAAAGCTGCAGTCGGCAAGTCGGGCAGATTGAGTGGACTTAGGCAAAATTTTGAATGTTTACAACTCTCATGTCCCTTCCCCCACTATCAACGAATACCCTCCCACCGAGTTCATGCTCGTCAGTGCGTGTGCACCAGATTTTCAGTGAACGCGCCCGTCTCATCAGCATCCATCAACACCATGGATTATTTGGAGGTATGCTGTCCTGGCTAATCTACTGATAGATTGAAATTGCTAACGTCATTTATACTCTAAATGAGCTTACTTGATTTTACGCCATCACTCTTCGTTACTACGCGAACTTCCGCAAACTTCAGGCGTGTGCATGTGATTGTAACGTGCGTGAGGGGTGGCGTGTGCCCGATCTGTGATTGACAGTCAGATCTCACACCCCCCTGCGCTGATTGGACCCGATGATCTGGGAGCTGTGGATTTTTGCAAAACAAATAACACGCTCCAGGTGGAGTTAGAAGCTCGGGTTTTTTTCTAAAACCACTTTTTTAGGTTGTTATGTCGGATTATAGTGTCTATTTCACTGAATATGATAAAAAAAAATTTGCTGACGGCAGCTTCAATTCTAACTGGTCTAACACAAAATACTCATTTTAAATAGTCGCCCCAATTATTTTTTAGACAAAATTAGGCAATATTTTGCTTGAGAATGTGTAAGAAATAATTGAGAAATGTAAAGCAACAGGTTTCCAAACTAAAAAATATCGCCTTGGTGTAACAAAAAAAAATGTAGGCAACTATTTGCATGGGAATTTGCAGTGTCACACCCGTTCTTCCTCTTTTGCATCTGCTTCCATATATGTATACCCGCACTGCGGGGCAGAATGCGAGGTGCAAATCTTGGACACCAATATGCATTGGTCGAAAATACAAGTACTTAGAACTGCAGTTTTAACACTAACAAAAGTTCGAAAAGAGTGGGTATAAGCTCAGAGCTTAAATAGACAAACGTATACAAGCAAATGATAGACAGTTAGAAGTAATCAAACCATAATGAGTCTGGGCAATGGGTTATGGGAGATGTAGTTCATGATGGAGAAGCTAAAGAGTCAGAAATAATGTCCTCTGGTGGAGATCATGGAGAACTCTAGCTGGTGGATGTCACAGAAATGAAGGTGACACAAATCTACAGCATTAATGTCTTAAATATTTGGAAAAGGGGCAAAAACTTGTATTTCTAGAAACCATGTCACTATTTGGGTGACCCAAAAAAAAAAAAAAAGCATATTTTTGGATTATTTCTGTTTGTATTTAAAAGTATCCAAACACGAAGATGATTCATAAATTTAGTAAAAAAAAAAAAAAAAAAAGCAACAGTGGTTAAAGTAGGACTGGTCAGTAAAATTTAACAGACAGGGATTAGAGAAGGGTCATTTGTCACGAAAATATGTTAATAAAATTATAAAACAGTGCAGAATATTTAAAAAAAAAATGTTTTACTTTTTGCCTCAAACATGCTTGACGGGGGTCTGTACTAATTATCATCAGTGTGAAACACAAACCTCAGTATGTTCAGTTGACAGTTTGGACTCTTTAGTCCAGTAGAGAGCAGCTTCACTCCTAAATCCTGCAGGTCATTGTTACTCAGGTCCAGCTCTCTCAGGGGGGAGTTTGATGATTGTAGAGCTGAAGCAAAAGCTTCACAGTGCTGATCTGTGAGATTACAGCTTGCCATTCTGAAAACAGCAAGGACTCTAGTTAAAACGCATGCTGTTGTGCTGATGTCCCCTTATGCAAAGAAAATATAGTTCCATATATTTATGATCAATATATTAAATGGTGTTAATATATTGAAAATATACAGAATAATATATTGTATTAGAATATTAAAATACAATGAATAATACATAAGGAATTGTCACTTTTCATATATTGAAAAATATGTGACAATATATTTATTATTGCACTAATGTGTATTCATGTGTTATTTTCTCTTGAGTTATGTTTCTGCTATACAAAATAATTGGGTTGAGTTTACGAGGAAAGTTCTGTTGGTATTACTTAAAGCTGCAGTCGGCAAGTCGGGCAGATTGAGTGGACTTAGGCAAAATTTTGAATGTTTACAACTCTCATGTCCCTTCCCCCACTATCAACGAATACCCTCCCACCGAGTTCATGCTCGTCAGTGCGTGTGCACCAGATTTTCAGTGAACGCGCCCGTCTCATCAGCATCCATCAACACCATGGATTATTTGGAGGTATGCTGTCCTGGCTAATCTACTGATAGATTGAAATTGCTAACGTCATTTATACTCTAAATGAGCTTACTTGATTTTACGCCATCACTCTTCGTTACTACGCGAACTTCCGCAAACTTCAGGCGTGTGCATGTGATTGTAACGTGCGTGAGGGGTGGCGTGTGCCCGATCTGTGATTGACAGTCAGATCTCACACCCCCCTGCGCTGATTGGACCCGATGATCCGGGAGCTGTGGATTTTTGCAAAACAAATAACACGCTCCAGGTGGAGTTAGAAGCTCGGGTTTTTTTCTAAAACCACTTTTTTAGGTTGTTATGTCGGATTATAGTGTCTATTTCACTGAATATGATAAAAAAAAATTTGCTGACGGCAGCTTCAATTCTAACTGGTCTAACACAAAATACTCATTTTAAATAGTCGCCCCAATTATTTTTTAGACAAAATTAGGCAATATTTTGCTTGAGAATGTGTAAGAAATAATTGAGAAATGTAAAGCAACAGGTTTCCAAACTAAAAAATATCGCCTTGGTGTAACAAAAAAAAATGTAGGCAACTATTTGCATGGGAATTTGCAGTGTCACACCCGTTCTTCCTCTTTTGCATCTGCTTCCATATATGTATACCCGCACTGCGGGGCAGAATGCGAGGTGCAAATCTTGGACACCAATATGCATTGGTCGAAAATACAAGTACTTAGAACTGCAGTTTTAACACTAACAAAAGTTCGAAAAGAGTGGGTATAAGCTCAGAGCTTAAATAGACAAACGTATACAAGCAAATGATAGACAGTTAGAAGTAATCAAACCATAATGAGTCTGGGCAATGGGTTATGGGAGATGTAGTTCATGATGGAGAAGCTAAAGAGTCAGAAATAATGTCCTCTGGTGGAGATCATGGAGAACTCTAGCTGGTGGATGTCACAGAAATGAAGGTGACACAAATCTACAGCATTAATGTCTTAAATATTTGGAAAAGGGGCAAAAACTTGTATTTCTAGAAACCATGTCACTATTTGGGTGACCCAAAAAAAAAAAAAAGCATATTTTTGGATTATTTCTGTTTGTATTTAAAATTATCCAAACACGAAGATGATTCATAAATTTAGTAAAAAAAAAAAAAAAAAAAGCAACAGTGGTTAAAGTAGGACTGGTCAGTAAAATTTAACAGACAGGGATTAGAGAAGGGTCATTTGTCACGAAAATATGTTAATAAAATTATAAAACAGTGCAGAATATTTTAAAAAAAAATGTTTTACTTTTTGCCTCAAACATGCTTGACGGGGGTCTGTACTAATTATCATCAGTGTGAAACACAAACCTCAGTATGTTCAGTTGACAGTTTGGACTCTTTAGTCCAGTAGAGAGCAGCTTTACTCCTGAATCCTGCAGGTCATTGTTACTCAGGTCCAGCTCTCTCAGGGGGGAGTTTGATGATTGTAGAGCTGAAGCCAAAGCTTCACAGTGCTGATCTGTGAGATTACAGCCTGCCAATCTGAAAACAACAAGGACTCTGGTTAAAACACATGCTGTTGTGCTGATGTCCCCTTATGCAAAAACATATATATTTACTTATATTCATGATCAATATATTAAATGGTTTAAATATATTAGAAAATATACAGAATAATATATTGCATTAGAATATTAAAATATAATGATTAATACATAAGGAATTGTCACTTTTAATATATTGAAAAATATGTGACAATATATTTATTATTGCACTATTGTGTATTCATGTGTTATTTTCTCTTGAGCTATGTTTCTGCTACACAAAGTATTTGGGTTGAGTTTACAAGAAAAGTTCTGTTGGTATTACTTAAGTCTAAATGGTCAAACACAAAATACTCATTCAAATAGTTGCCCCAATTATTTTTTTAGATAAACCAAGGCAATATTTTGCTTGAGAATGTGTTAGAAATAACTTAAGAGAATTGAAGATAAATTTAAGGCAACAGGTTTCCAAACTAAAAAATATTGCCTGGTTTAACTAAAAAGAATTGAGGCAACTATTTGAATGGGAATTTTGAGTATTTTGAACTCAACTAATTTTTGTTTGACCAAATAGACTTTACATGCACTGTAAAACCTAACAGTACTATTTACTCAATTAAATTGAGGTCACTGCACTCAAATAATACTGAAACTCTAAGTGTTTTGAATGACTGAAACAGAACTCAAACTGAATGAGTTATAGAACATTTCTAGATCCCAGAATGATAATTGAATAATAATTGTATAGTTAAGTTAATTAATCATCAATTAAGTGATGATTGTTCATTAGTGATTAACACCTGCTGTTAACAAGCAGAATCACTGAAGGAAAGAGAAACACAAGAAATACAAGTTTTAAGGTCACCATGATGGAGATCAGCGTTTGCTTTAGTTGGGCTCTTGACCCTTGACGTTTGAGTACAAGTCTTTCTTTGGCTGCTGGAATTGAGTGTTTATAAAACATTTGCTATGGCCCAAAAGTCAAGGAAAAGTATGATCGGGTGATGATGGTCAAGGTTTGATGATGACAATCATCACTTAATGACTTGATACACTGATCTCATTCAGAGTCTAATCTCTGATTATATTATTAGTTGTATTTGAAAATAGATTCTACAACATAAGAACTAGCAATGTTATGAATTTCAGATAGTATGAAGAATTTTAAAGAAAATGTGATTCATTACCAAAACTAACACAGATATCAAGAATCAGCATATGAATCTCAACAATGGTGACCATTAAAAAAAAACTATTCATACTGCAATGCATGCTGGGTACTACCATAATGCAAACCTTATCCATGGCTCCCAGCATGCATTGCAGCATTAATCATTTTTTAATGGTGACCATTGTTGAGATTCATATGCTGATTCTTGATGTCTGTATAAGTCAACATGATACCATAGAGGTTTTTAAAATCTGATTGAAAGGGCCTTGCAGCAGAATCACAGTTATTTTATAATTATTAATACAAGTTATATATCACCTGTTTATCAGAGAGTACTCTCTAGAAAAGATCAGAGAATCAAGACACCAAATGTTGATTCATCATTCCATAAATCATCATCAAAACAAAATTTTCTTTTGGCTTTTGTGCAATAACAAATGTGTTATATAAACACTCAGTTACAGCAGCCAGAGGAAAAACCGGTGTTATAAAGTCAAGGCTCAAGAGCCCAACTAATGCAAACACTGACCACTATCATGGTGTCTTTAAATGAAACTCGATAAATCATCTTCATCTAAACCTCTGTTCATTCACAATAATAACTTCTGTAGACGCATGGTAAAAGTCAAACTGGTTAGTAATAAGTAATAATAAGCTGGTAATGCTGTTTGTGGAGTTGTTCAATCCTCCTCTGAGATCGTGAGAGATTTCAAATTATTCTATCTTCAGTTGATTTCATCTAATGTTGTGGTTGGAAGTCAGTTGTAGTTCTTGTGTTTCTCTTTCCTTCAGTGATGTTAACAGCAGGTGTTCATCATTAATGCTCAACAATCACTTAATTAATCACTTAATTAATCACTTAATGTATTGACTGCAATATCTACTTTTAGTGAACTCAACTGAAATAATTTCAGAGTACTCATAACTATTGTTTTTTATAAACTTAAATGAATTGAGGCAATCGGTTTCCTCAAATGTAATGAGTTAGCTTAACTCATTGGATTTGACTTTGTGTGTGATATTGTGAGCTAGCAGTAACTGCAAGTGCTCTTAGTTCATTTAAAGTTAGTCATTTCACTGTTTTTACTCAAAGTGAAGTTTCAGCTATATACAGTATTAAATGCAGTGTAAAGTTTAATTGTGTTTTAAGAAATATTATTGTTTTAGTGAACTCAAATAAAATAAGTTCAGAGTACTCATAACTATTGTTTTTTATAAACTTAAATTAATTGATGTAATCGGTTTCCTCAAATGAAATGAGTTAGCTTAACTTGTTGGGTTTTACAGTGTGTTTTCAACATGTACATTACATTATTCAACATTATTCAATATATCGTAATATATTAATGCAATATATTATTCCCCATCATCACACATTTTGGATGTATCTCTCATCACACTCAATTCAATTCTTAAAGTCTCTACTAATGAACTACTGAGTCAAATCGGGTGTGTTTGACAAGGGAGACATCAAACAGGTGCAGTGTTGGGGGACCCAGGACAGGTTTGAGAAGCACTGACTTAGTTAACCAAATTCACCATAAAATATCATGTTATTTTTACATTCACTATCTGGTCAAAATTAAAACAAAGATTTTACTTAATTAAAAGTACATTATGTACATCAGGGATCTTCAACTCCAGTCCTGGAGGGCTGATGTCATGCAGACTTAAATTCCAACTCTAATTAAACACACCTGTCTGTAATTTGCAAGTAAATCTGAATTAGGCTACGTTCACACTGCAGGCTGAAACGACCCTATTCCGATTTTTTTGCCCCTATGCGACCTGTATCTGATCTTTTCATGACAGTCTGAACGACACAGATCCGATCTTTTCAAATGCGACCCAGGCCACTTGGGTATGTGGTCCAAATCCGATATGTATCCGATCTTTTGAAATGCGACTTCAATCTGAACGGCCAGGTCACATGTATCCGACCCGCACGTCATTGATATGCGACAAACGTCATAATTCTGCGTTGAAGTAGGCGGGAATGAGAAGATTGTAATTGTGCTGGCTCTGTTGGGAAAATAACTTTAATATTACTAAACGAGCTCCACTGTTGACATCCATGTTTAGCTACTTCCGCAAACAACAAGTGACGTCGTTGACCGTCGAGTACTCTTCTGCGCATGCGGGTCACTTCTGGGTCATTTCACGCTCACGTTCACACAGGAGATCACAAAATGTCGCATTTAATTGGAAATGTGAACAGAGCATTAAGCCCCTGCAGTGTGAACGCAGCCTAAAAGAACATCCGATAATTTGCATGTGTGAGGATATTTGGAGGGCCAGTGTCCTAAACTCAGCAGGACACTTGTCCTCCAAGACTGGAGCTATATATATATATATATGTGATGAAGTACTTTATAACATAAACCAATTCTATTGACTAAAATGACATCAACACCTGCCTTAGAGTTGGCCTAGTTTTACTGGTAGGTTGGTTATGTTCACCAAGTAAAAAACTATTAAAAAAAAAGTGTTTGTGAACACAAACCCTCATAAAACTCATCAAACCTCCATCACAACTTCTGTCAAATTATATTTATAATTATGTTTATATTTTCACACTCACAGAGCTTTTCTGCAGTTCCTCACAGCAGGTAGCAGTCTCATCCTACCCTCTTTTGATTTGATGTTCTTCATGAAGTCTAACTCATCCATCACCTCCTCTGACATGAGGATCATGTTTGCCAATGTTGAGCATTGCGCAAGAGAAAGATTTTTTCTTTTTGTTTTAGAGTTTAAAAATGCCTGCATTTCTTTAACAACAGAATGATCCTTCATCTCAATCAAGCAGTGTGACAGATTCATCCATCTTTCAGGACTGACATTGTTTTTTTGACCTCGTTTGAGGTTTTGGATTATTTTCTCGATGTCCTCTGGGTTGTTCTCTGTGTGAATCAGCACATCCTGTAAGAGTCTCTGGTTGGACTCCAGTGAGATGCCATGAAGGAATCGAAGGAAAAGATCCAGGTGTCCATTTTCACTCTTCAAGGCTTTATTCATTGCTTCCTTCAGGAGCTCTTCTAGAGGAACATCCTCACACTTAGTTCTGGACTTTCCTGTGAGAAACATGTTCATAACTTCACTGTTCTTGTGTAAATAGCAGGAAAACACATACAGTGCTGCAAAAAACTCCTGAAAGCTCAGATGTACAAAGCTGTAAACCTTCCTGTGATAAATCACAGATTCCTCCCTAAAGATCTCAGTGCAAATCCCAGAATACACTGAGGCGTCAGTGACGTCTATGCCGCTCTCAATCAGGTCCTCCTCATAGAACATCACATTGCCCTTCATCAGCTGATTGAAAGCCAGTTCAGCAAGTTTCACAATCACTTCTCTGTTGGACTGCAGGGGTTTCTCTGGATCTCTCTCTTCATACTTCTGGTTCCTCATATGAGTTTGAATGAGGAGGAAGTGTATGTACATTTCAGTCAGAGTTTGAGGGATTTCTGCACTGAGATCTTGTTTCAGGATGTTTTGAAGCACAATGGATGAGATCCAGCAGAAGACGGGTATGTGGCACATGATGTGGAGGCTTCTTGCTTTTCTGATGTGTGAGATGATTCTGCTGGCTTGATGCTCATCACTGATTCTCTTCCTGAAATATTCCTCCTTCTGAGGGTCATTGAATCCCTGAATTTCCGTCACACGGTTGATGTAGTTTGAGGGGATCTGATTGGCTGCTGCTGGTCTGGTGGTGATCCAGATGAGAGCAGAGGGAAGCAGATCTCCTTTCATGAGGTTTGACATCAACACACCCACAGATGAAGTCTCAGTCACATCTGAAATGTTCTCACTGTCTGAAAACATCAGTGTAATTCTGCTTTCATCCAGACCATCAAAGATGAACACAACTGTACATTCATCATACATCTCTGAGTCCAGATCTCGAAGTTCAGGATGAAAGTCAAGCAGAAGTCTGTGAAGACTGTACTGATGATCTTTAATCAAGTTCAGCTCTCTAAATGGAAGCACAAACATGAAATCTACATCCTGATTGGCTTTTCCCTCGGCCCAGTCCAGAATGAACTTCTGCACAGAGACGGTTTTTCCGATTCCAGCGATGCCTTTAGTAAGAACAGTCTTGATTTTGTCTTTCTTCTCTCTTCTTATCTCCTCATATCCAGGTTCAGGTGAAGGATCAAAGATGTCATTGCAGTGGATCGGAGTGTCTTGGAGGGTCTTGTAACTTTTCTCCATCTGTAGCACCTCATGTTCTTCATTCACTCCTTCACTCTCTCCCTCTATGATGTACAGCTGTGTGTAAATCCTGTTCAGGAGGGTCTGATTCTCTTGTAGTTTGATTCCTTCAAAAACCCTCTCATATCTGTTCTTCATGCTGGTTTTGTGCCGGTCTTTGACCCTCTGAAGATCATCATGTACTGGCTGGTGGGAATCCCTGATCTGGTCAGCTCTTCCACCACTGAAAAAAACATTATGATAAACAGAAAGACAAAAACAAAAGTGAGAATATATTTAAATGTCTCTAATATTAAATGATCCTATTTGAAATCATACCACAAACACATTTAGAAAGAAGTGTTTGATTAATAGACTATAATATGATTACTGTCCATATAACGCTAATGCAGAAAACCCATGTGACAAAAATACAGTGTCATATAGACATATAAAAGAGGAATGACAGAGAAGCTATTTAATAACATCCGTACCGACTCTTTCTTTACATAACGATTTCAGTTTCTGTTGTATTTCAGTTTATCATTTGTTCTGTTTAAAGAACTTCATTGCTGAAATAACATAAAAATATAATAATTTCCCTCTTGTTGTTTGTGTGTACACTTTGTTCTTGTGTTGAATGTTTGACTCTACATGAATATACTCACAGATGGTGAAAGGGTGCTGCTTCATCACTGAGATCAGGGGGCTGTAGAGGAGATGCTGCTCTCTTTCTCTTCCTGCTGACGATACTGAGAGGAAGAGAGAATATTTCAGATTGTTTATTTGCAGATTATCTGTGTGCTCCAATAAATTAACACTAGGGGTGGGAGAAAAAAATCAATCCATCGATGCATCGCGATTCTCTCTCCAACGATTCTGGATCGATTCTGAGAATTCCAGAATCGATTCTGAGCTTAGTTTTTAACCAGATGTGCGATGACGTTGAGTTTGGTTTAGAAACACCCGTATTCTGCTTGCTTCCAATTCCTCACACACATACACCACTCGAACCTTCCGTAAAATAATCTTTCATAAAGTTCGGAAAGGTTGAAGCGAATTACAAGGACATTCACAGGCTTCATTGCAGGATACGCTGTGAGAGACGCGCGCTTTCTTTGATGTTACACTTGAAGTGTGCTGTCTCGCACGTCGGTATTTTCCTTACAAATGCTCTACGAAGTCATCATTTATGTGGTTTGGAATGGAGTGGACTTATATATTTAAAATATGAACCTCACTAACAGAAGGCTGCTTTCAATTTCAAATGCTGACGCGCGCTTTGCTTGTGAGACTGCTCGCGCATGCGGCTGTGCGACTCCGTGTAGTGGTTTAATGTACTTGTGCAAAATTAATGTAAACACAGCCAGTTATGTCTTAAGGGATTAAACGGACAGGACACACCGCATTACTTCTTTTATTTAAAAAGAGATGCGTGCGTGAATGCAGCTTAATAGATCTCCCGCAGTCTATGATGTCATAGTAAAATACAATAGTAAAGATGAAGAAAAATCACTCACAGTTCTTGAATGGAAAACGTTCAGATAATCTATAGGCTACTGAAAGCTCTTTTTGTTTGTTGTTTGTTATATTTTTCTATGCTCCTCTTTATTATTTGTTATATTAGTTTAAAATTCTTAACATACAACTGTTTTAACAAAAACAAATTAATTTGTAATTATTTTTTAAAAAGTACTTAATTACTTATGTAAACTAATGAATTAATAAGGGGGGGGGTACATAAAGAATCGTTCTGGAATCGGATCGTGACTCCCAGAATCGGAATCGGATCGGATCGTGAGGTGACCAAAGATTCCCACCCCTAATTAACACCAATACTGGTTTATAGAGAAGTACTTGTGTTACATGTAAAGAAAACAGAGGTTTTGTCAACAGTAAGACACACTTCAAACAAATACACATGAAATGTAAGAAAACTAAACTGAGCCAGTACGCATGCTCATTATAAACTGAATAGAAGAGTTACAGCAGGGAGAAAAAATACCCAGTTGCCCAAGTTATCCTAATTGCTTTTAATGCAATACTGTTAATGAAACCTCTGTTTTCTCTTTCAAATATTATATATTAAGTATAAACTAATACATGTTAATTTAATGAAGCAGACACAGATTATTGTCATCCGCGTCTGCCTGGACGATCTGTGAGGCTGTTACTAGTGAGTTCACAAGGTGATTATCTGGGTAAAGCAGGGCGCATACATAGCATGAACTTTCAGCACAAGTGAAACTCTCAAAATGTAAACATGGTGAAACAACACTATCTCCCATAACTTTAGTTTCATAACTTCATAAATTTGGTCTATTTAACTTTAACTTTAACGTTGTAGCTTATAGAGAGCTGACTTATGTTTGACTGAATCGTTTGCTTTATTTCTTCTTTTTTAGCTTCTTATACCTTTTAGGCTATTATACTTTTATAATGGCTATTATTGATCATTAAAACTGACATTTAACAAAAAGGGTTGTGACATTTTATTTTATATATTTAAAACATATAAAATATGTTATACATTTATTTTATTATACATGTTGCCTACATTCTCTTCACTATAAGTACATATATAATAAAATAAAATGACACAACCTTGTCTGTTTTTGCTAAATGTCAGTTTTAATGATCAATATTATAATGTTTTTTTATGTATCATATTTTTAAAATAAAAAACAAATAGGGTTGTGTTTTATTTTTAGTGTTGTTATAAATGTATGCAGTGAAGATAATCAATTGCGTTGCCTGAACCACATTTGTGTGGCCATTAATATGTTTAAGATTTTTTTTTATTGAAAATGAAGAGAGGCAGAGTGGTGTTTTATAACATATTTAGTTTTATTGTAGCCTAAATATACATAAAGAGATAACCGGGGTAGCAGAGTGAGCTGAGTGACGCTATCAGGAACGCCGCTGTTCCATTTGCAGAATTTTCGGACTTGCGTCCTCGGGAGTTCGTTCTCCTGAGTCGAACTTGTCAAGTCCGAACTACCAAAGACTCAAGTCTGAAATTTGCGTACTTGGTATTGAGAAACGGCCAATGATTCAGTGAGCCATTCATAACTCGATGACTCACTCATTTAGACAGTGACTTGCCGCCACCTACTGTCAGATTAAGTTTTTATATAAAAGTGTTTAGTCCATTACATGAACTTCTTTTCATCATTCCTCTGAAAAAAATGCTGTGTTGTTTCAACCCTTATTTGGGTCAAATATGGACAAACCCAGACGTTGGGTTAAAATTTTAATTAATAAGTTTAACCCAACGGTTGGGTTTGTCCATATTTGACCCAAATTTGGTTCTTCAAACCTGCATTGTTTTAGAGTGTAGTTAAAAAACTGCAAATGCTTCTTCTGCTTTGTTCATTCTCACCACTTTCTAGCATTTCCTTCATTTCTCTCCCTGTTATTCCTTAACTTTTCCTAATTCTTCCATCATCTTTTCCTCTGTTCTTCATATTGTCTGCAACTCATAAGCACATACTCTATAGATTCTGTAACTTGACAACAGCCACAAAAACCAGTTGGGTGCTTACTTATTGTGTATAGCGTGCCATTTAAATGACTGTGACCTATCCTTAATCTGGTCATAACTATTTCTCCTTTTCTATTCCCTCGCCTATTCTTCACAGCACCAGCTTTATTTTGAATACAAAAGTCTCTCTTTAGTCTCTGTCCCACTGATGTTGCCATTCTCTAATGGCTTCTTTTCAAACTATACTCTTTCCTTTGAGACTTTGACAACTTAATATGTGTTTCAATGTTCTCTTGACCTTTTTAACAGCTTGTTTGGCTAATTTGTCTACTCTCTCATTACCCACAATGCCAATATTAGCAGCAATCCAAATCAGTTGAATCTCATAGCATTTTTGCCTGATTCTTGTGTATATTGTCAATATTGTATACAGTAACTCCTGATAACAATTGGACATACCCATCATGAAACTGTACAGAGCTGACACTGAATCACCTCCAATTAAAGCTTTTTTTATTTTATTTTCCCCAATCATATTAGCGCATTAGTCAACCGCGATACACACTCAGATCAGTTGTGGTTCGTCTGCTTACCTCGCCTCTTTGATTAAAAATGGCAATTGCAGACAAAGTCCTTCCTGTTTCTGGAGCCTATACATCTGAACATAATCTTTATATTTATAGTCTATACATCTATAAAATTCAGCTACCAAATCTGTACTGTTGTTTGCTGTTTTGACTTGACAGGTTTGAAAGTCCACTCCCAAGTCTCTAGCTGCCGTATCTCCAAACCTTAACCTCTGTGCTCTCTCCCTTTCACAGTTATCTTGCAGTGTTCTTTTAGTTGGATGACGATCTTCATGTCCTTTTAGTTTTATCCAATAGTTTACAAGCAATGTTTACGTCAAATGTTCAGTGGCATTTATCCCACTCCAACCTGGTTTTCTCTATCGGGACAATTATTAATTGCGATCAGGCTTCTTGCATTCCATTGAAGGATTAGCATTACTAAAAGTATTAACCCACACATGTTGTCTGTTAACTCGACTGTACACTGAGTTCATCCCTCACTCCTTCCCAATTTAAAGGGATAGTTCACCCAAAAATGAAAATCAGCCCATGATTTACTCACTCTCAAGTCATTCTAGTAAATGACATTCTTCTTCAAGACGAATACAATCTGAGTTATATAAAAAATGTCCTGGCTCTTCCAAGCTTTATAATAGCAGTGAATGGCGTTTCTGTTTTGAAGTCCATAAAAGTGCATCTATCCATCATAGAAGACGCATGGTTTCGCTTCAGAAGGGCTTTATTGACCCCCCGGAGCCATGTGGAGCACTTTTATAGACTTCAAAACAGAAACAGCCATTCACTGCCATGATAAAGCTGTTCAGTTGTCTTAACAGCCTCAACATGTTTTCCTTTGTTTTTATCTGCTGTATTTTAACTTATTTTCTTATCTCATAAAAAACAATCCAAGTCACTTAAATAAATTGTTTTCAAAAAAATATAAAAAGCCTTTATTCTTTTATGGTTTTATGGGTATTTTAAAAACAGATGACAAGCAACGGCACACCAACCCCTTGCGGCTAATGAGCATTCATCAGGGTGTCACACGCGGTGTGCCATTGCTTTTCAACTGTTTTTGATTACTTTAAATAATCTTTTTGGGGTCATTTCTCAGCCAAATTGGATTTGTGATTAATTAATCGGATCACTTGACAGCCCTATTATTAACATATTAATATTCAGAGAAAAGAACATCAGTGAGTGAATTATGTTAAAAGACATCATGATACTCACACAGGGCCAGAGGTTCCAGCATGGTCATCATTGAGATCAGGGGGAATAATCATGGAGTTGTTACTCTTCATGGACACACAGCTGAATCCTGGAGATGGTCCATCACTGAGTTCAGGGGGAATAATCATGGAGACGTTACTCTTCATGGACACACAGCTGAATCCTGGAGATGGTCCATCACTGAGTTCAGGGGGAATAATCATGGAGACGTTACTCTTCATGGACACACAGCTGGATCCTGGATATGGTCCATCACTGAGTTCAGGGGGAATAATCATGGAGACGTTACTCTTCATGGACACACAGCTGGATCCTGGATATGGTCCATCATTGAGTTCAGGGGGAATAATCATGGAGACGTTACTCTTCATGGACACACAGCTGGATCCTGGAGATGGTCCATCATTGAGTTCAGGGGGAATAATCATGGAGACGTTACTCTTCATGGACACACAGCTGGATCCTGGAGATGGTCCATCACTGAGTTCAGGGGGAATAATCATGGAGACGTTACTCTTCATGGACACACAGCTGGATCCTGGATATGGTCCATCATTGAGTTCAGGGGGAATAATCATGGAGACGTTACTCTTCATGGACACACAGCTGGATCCTGGAGATGGTCCATCACTGAGTTCAGGGGGAATAATCATGGAGACGTTACTCTTCATGGACACACAGCTGGATCCTGGAGATGGTCCATCACTGAGTTCAGGGGGAATAATCATGGAGACGTTACTCTTCATGGACACACAGCTGGATCCTGGATATGGTCCATCATTGAGTTCAGGGGGAATAATCATGGAGATGTTACTCTTCATGGACACACAGCTGAATCCTGGAGATGGTCCATCACTGAGATCAGGGGGCAGAGGCATGGAGATGTTACTCTTCATGGACACATAACTGAATCCTGGAGATGCTGCTCTCTGAGTGTGAACAGAAGCCTCCTCCTCTTTCTCCTCATGCACACTCATTTTATAGGCAGACTTCTACTTCTCTTCTTCCCAAATAAGAGACAGCGTTTCAGGCCTGTATGTGGAAACAAATAACATACACTGAATTTTGACACAATTAAGTTTCAGTTCAAGCTGGTGACCAGAAGTGAGGGTGCACAGTGACGGAAGTGGCCGGGCCCCTGCGGTGCCGACGCTGTGTGTTTTGGGGACCAAGAAGCTGTGGTTTCCAGTGATTTTAGGCCAGTTAAGGGACGTTTTTATGATGACACAAAACAGGAACGCCCACTATCGGCGCAATAATACTGGGATAATGAGCTCACAGGTGTGTGTTTATAGAATATTTTACAATTCTTTGTACACAGCTCAGCCCATCATAACCAAGGACCAGAACTATCTATTTTATAATATTAATTTCTTAGTACATTCCTTTAGGATATTTGACTAGTGGTGTGGCGGATCTCATTTGTGCTTTACCAAAACATTTTATTATTATGAAGTTGAATTATTATCCACATCCTAAATGATACTGCAGACCAACTTCAACTTTCTATTCTCAAACTACATTTTTTACTTGTTTTTTTTTTTTATTCTTGCTTGTTTTCTGAATTCGTATACATTGATTTATGTAGTTTATTTATCTTTTTTGTAGTGCTGGGCCGTTATCGGCGTTAACGTGCTGCGTTAACGTGAGACTCTTATCGGGCGATAAAAAAAATATCGCCGTTAATCAAAGTTGGGTTGGGATCATAAATAGCTTTTTCGAATATCGTTATATTTTCGCGCAATTCTAATGTGTAGTATGACGCCGCGCCTACTGTCACAGATCGCGCAGTAGGGTATTTTCCTGTCAGGGACACAAGGTGTACTTTTACTTTGTTACGTTGGGCGACGTTCCTCTCGTTACTTTATTTTAATGCAATACGTTGTTAAATTAGTTTATTCCAAGCACGCTGTGTCCTTTGTATGGGCATGAGTGATGCTCATTTACAAATGAATCACTCTATTGAGTCGATTCTGTTCAAAGACTTCATCAAACAAGTTGTCAGATGATCTGTCTAAATCGGTTCGCGAATCAGTTGATCTGTTCAGTTCCTCGCGTACTGAATCGTCTGAAGCGCTTTCAATTCACACTCGGAGTCGAAACAGGAAGATTTAAGAGCATCAAGAGCGTTGGATGAAGTGGCCGATCTACAGTCTAGTCTAGTGAAAGCAAATCTACAAATGCATCATATTTTTGCCAGCGATATAGATCTTTATTAGTTGAACATCTTCGTAAGCTGTCTGGGAATGAATGATTCCACAGGACGATACATTCGATTTCATTTCATTCAGGTAATACATTTTACAACCAAACAGATTATTACGCCACGATAGCACTAATAAAAAGTATGACATTATCCGGTTTTTGGTCATACATTAATTTATAGGCTACAAAAAAAAAACGCTTCAGAGCGTCGGCGCACAGGTTAACAGGTTAAATAAGCTACCATTGTCCACAGTTTATGAAATGAACACCCGCTATCCCGTGGTATATGTGTGTGTATTGCGCAGTGGCATTATCACAAGAATAGTTTACATTGATTGAAACTAATTTGTTTAAAAATGAGGCTATTGCAGTAACAAGGCAGGTTCACAAAAAATCATTATGACATATGATGACATTATTTTTTGATCTAACGAGCATTGGCGATGGAAAAACGGACTATCGTGCCTATTGTTTTTTCTTCTTCTTCCAATTAGCCTACTATGTTAAAAAAAAGGACGAAAACATGTTACTTGTTCAATTAATAAACAGCTTGTTTGATGACAAATCGCTAAAGATGAAATTGGCCTCCCTTTCTGTCATTGCGTTTTTTTTGTTTTGTTTTTAAGATATTCGACTTTTGCTCCTCGATTGTCGAATGGCATTTTTGGCAGAAATGCACATCCCTACGCGAGGCAAACTATTCTCAAAGACTTACTTTTAGTCATTATTTGGTAGCACACATATTCTGAATGCCTTCGGGAGAATTCAAATGAGCCATTTTAATCTAGATTAATCTAGATTAATTTCAATATTAATCTAGATTAATCTAGATTAAAAAAATTAATCTATGCCCACCCTCTACTTTTTAGATAACAGAACAACCAGCTTCCTCATTGCTGCTGCCGAGCACCGTGGCGATTCAGGCCATGGGGATCGCAAATGGATTTAGCAGAGGGGTTAGAGATGGGCCTTGCCTTATCTCTGCCTTCACCTGCTAGATTCAGTGCCTTTTCTCAAGGTTTGGAAGCATGCACTGCGGTTTCTTCTGCCACGAGTGAAACACTGTTCTTCGGTATTAGGCTACAAAGAGCACAGTTATGGGGTGATTCCTAAGGTGGAAGAGACGCTGTATTCAACAGCTGGTCAGGCTGCAGCATGTCTACATACCATGTCTCTGCTGCAAGCCTACCAGGCTGATTTGTTAGGAGACTTCGATGAGGGCGGGGGTTTTGCCCGCGTCTGAGGGCAGTCCCCTCCAAGGGGAAGTGGGTAACCCTAATTATAGGAAGCTAGTTATTTTAGCTAGTTAAGTTTTAAATATGGATATTTTTTCTTATACGAATGCATCACTTCACTTCAGAAGACCTTTATTAACCCCCACAGATCCGTGGCGACTGGCGAGCACTTTAATCATGAATAGATACGCTATTTAATGTACTTCCAAAGTCAAACAGCCATTCACTTACATTATCAAGCTTGGAAGAGCCAGGACATATTTTTAATATAACTTAGTATGAGTCTGAAAGAAGAATGTCATATTATACACCTAGGATGGCTTCAGGGTTAACGTTAGTAAATCATGGGCTATTTTTCATTTTTGGGTGAACTATAGCCTCATTCAGAGCCGGCCGAGCCACTAAGCGACCGTTGCAATTGCAAAGGGCCCCGTGGCCAGCAGAGGGCCCCCTAGAGTCACTGCTAGCTAGTGGGGGGTGGGGGGGGGGGGGGGGGGGGGGGAATCGCACAACAAAAGTAACATAAAATAAATAAATAAATAAAAATGGACCTACAGCGCTCTTTATCAGGCATCATGATAAGCACAGAGTTGTTATTTATTTAGTTCTGTATTATGGCAAATCAGCCGGGAGCTCCCCGCGAAGGCGCGCGCGCGTCTTGATCCCGACTGCCCCTATGATGTCACTTGTTGTCACTTGGTCAGTCAGTTAGCGACTCCGACGAATCGACGATGTCTGACAAGAAACGAAAATATATTTCTGGCCAAGAAAAACGACAAAAAAGAGCCTGGAAGAAGAGAAGAAGTAAGAAGATAAAGGTACGTAAGCCTGTAGGCTAAATTTTCCGATTTCTGTAATATGGATAATCTGCACTAAAAGTCTTATTTTAACATTAGCCTAAATCGTGCTTGTATTAATTTTCTACAGTTGTTTAACTTACATGCTAATAACATGCTGCATAAAATTGGTTTAGTATTAGGCCTATACCATTTGCTGTGGTGTTACTGTTAAAGCATTTAACAGAACAATATAAACCCAGTTTGGATTCTACACTAAAGGGCTAACATTAGTTTACTCCTTATGTCCCCTTAGGAGCACTATTAAAGTAACGTTATATGCTGCCAGTAAGCAAAGCTCCAGCTGTTGGTGAGTATAAAGGGGCTGTAAAATGATAACCTTCTGCATTTTAAAAAATAAGTCTAACTTTATGTATAATTATTTTCTTTATTTGGATTGGATTTTAATAGTTATATTGAAATGTTACCTTATTCTTAATATTGTTACTATTGATCTTCTTTGTGGTGTTTTAGATGTTATTGTTAATTTTGTTTATTTGAAAAATCTATTTATTATTTTATATAATATTATATTTAAATGTTATTCTATTTGCTCTATTTAATTTAAATTATATATATATATATATATATATATATATATATATATATATATATATATATATATATATATATATGTGCTGTAGTTAGTGACTCTTAAACTCTGGTGTCAATAAAAATGTATCTTTGTTCAGTGATAATCACTTTATCTGTCTTTTTATTCAGCAAGTTAATCAGTGTGTATGTGTGTCTTGCACTGCAATTCAGCTCAGTGGTATCATAATTTTCCTGTTAGACATCAAACATAGTATATACATAATATATATATATATATAGTATGGTATAGTTATAAGGTAGTCATTGCTTTTCTTTAGGCCTTAAAACGGTCAAAGGGGCCTCCAACCAAATTTTGCTTAGGGCCCCCAAAGGTCTAGGGCTGGCTCTGGCTTCATTCGTTGGCAAACACTAAGCTTACAAAGTTTTTGGCACAGAGTTGTTGAGCTCATGTGCTCATAATCTTGAGACCAGTGGCGATTCTAGGGGGTGGCCTGAAAGCTCATTGGCCACCCCAGATCTGATAGGTAGGCCTAGTTGGTCAAGTTCGTCAACACAAGAAACAAGAGAAATGCTGTCTATCAATGATGACAGCTGATCAACTGATTTAGGGCCAGTTTTACATTTTTAACTAACACCGTAATGGTCGTACTGAGGCTGTGAGAGCTGATTTCTGCTCAGCGGACGTTTGGCCATGCAGGTCATGTGACAATGAGATGAGCGCGCTGGCTGCTGCTGCTCCGTGAAACAGGAGGACGGTCGGTCACAGTTACAACAGCAACAATACAACAACGATAAAAACGCTGGAATCTGTAGATTGAGAGGTATGGTAATTTAATGTTTAGTTATATCGTAGTTCCCTCTGAATGTGTAGGAAAACTAAAAAAGTCGAACTACACTGTACAAGCTAGCTTAGCAGCCTGCAAACCAAGTTAAGAGTGCAGACAGTTGAAGAGGGCGCGCGCGCAGCTCTTAAAGGGGCCACACCTTATTTCCACTCGTTACACCGCCATGGAATGCTATTTTCTGGACTGAAGACTTGAGGGTGTGTTTTGCAGATGTGTGTGTTCAATAGAGCTAATGTTATATTTTTGGCCAACCCATGTGTGAAATATAGTGTGACAGTCTAGATTTAAGTTATAACACAAGAACAAGCTGTGACTTATTTGCTCTGTTATTTAAGGGCTGTTTTTGTTTGTATCAATTAGCTCATCTTCACTTAAATTAACTTATTAATGTGTGCTGAATCAAAGCCAATGTTTAAATTTATACCTTCATCGGGGCCTTGGATATGAATACTGTCTTAGTTGAAAACCACTTTTTGCACATTTTCATACATCACAAGGCATCCTAATGATATTATTCAGTCATCAGGCCATCCTCTGTGTTACCTGTATTGTTACCCATGTTTGCTTTACTAGTTTAAGTCCCCTCTTGTGGTTAAATAAAAACACACCTGGCAAAGAACAAACTAAGAAATTCAAATTCCAGTCTCTCTAACAAATTATATCTAAGCTAAATAATAACATATACTAAGCATGTAAAGAACAACAAATATTTATGTTTTTTTCTTACAAGCTTAGTTTTTCTTTTGCTTTTACAGATATACTTTTTAATATACAGGTGACACAGATGATGAGCTTATGACTGATGCATATTATTCTATATAGGATGAGTTAAGAGCGGTTTAATTTTGCTACTCTAATCTAACTTGTGAAGAGGCAAGTTAATCCACTACAAGAAAATAGCTCTTAGAAAATGTTTACCCTATCCTGCCCATAATTACTGATTAAAAATAGACATGTTAAAATAACCAGAGATACTTGAGGATTGTGATAGGTGGTTAGTACTGTTTTTAACAGGATAGTCAATCATCTTTATTTGACAGTTATGAGACAGGAAATCATGGGAGAGAGAGAGGATGTGACATGCAGCAAACTAGGACCGGGATTCGAACCATAGTCGGCTGCGTACATATACGCATTAAACTTCGATATGCCATGGCCACCCCACCCACACTAGCTTTGTCCTGGATACGCCACTGCTTGAGACGCCACTCATTTGCCATTAAAATACTAAATCTGGCCCAAATCGTTATTAATTTATATACCGACGTCACTTTGATACGGATGAGTGTGTACAGACATTTTCAGTAACGTTAGGCTAATAGGCCTAAGTTTGTTTTTGCTTTCGTTTTAGCTTAAACTCGTTTACCACTAACTTTTCCCTATAGGATTATATTTGCCTAACTTTTTTTGGACTACATGAGTAGAGTCGGAGTCGTGTGCTGTAGCCTATCTGTGAGTTTGTCTTAAACGCCCTGCGCTTCTCATCAGGTGTGCCGCCATTATAGTTTCTGCCGTGATAGTCGCTGTCTGTCAGGAGAGAAGCGAAGCGAACACATTTTAGGTGTTTAAATTGTTTAGCCGCAAAAGGCGTCTAAACAATTGATATTACTCATTAATATTATAACTGTGAAACGTTTTAATGAACTTACCGTCACACGTGAAGACATTGTTAGATTTTGATTTGGCCGAAATGGAGTCTGGTCATCCGATATGAACGCTTTCGGTTTCACTGTTGACAGTTCGGCTCCGTGAGTTCCTCCCCTGAACGTGATGACGTTGATCTGCGTGCTCTCTGTAGTTCTCCGCACTGATATGGCGAGTGGGCAGTGCCACAGATAACCTAACAAAGTAGACTGTCGTGTGACAGCTACGTGTGTGGATGTGGATAGGGTACTCCGTCAGTGCACAACGTCGTCGATAAGCCCATCGCCGTCAGCCTTGATTTTTTTTTTTTTCTCTCAAACTTCGACTCCTTCTTCATTTTTATTGTCGGTTGGCAAACTAGCTGAGAGGTGCATTAGCGCCACCAACTGGAGTGTGTACAGGCCTACATGCTCCAGCCTTCATTAAAAGTGTTGCTGTAAAATTTAATTTTACATAGAAATTTAAAAGGACGGTAATCTAATGGATATTTATTCGAAGATATTAATGAGCTTAAATTTGTAAGTTATGTCAGCTGAGAAGTTTGTACTATTAAAAAACACTAGGCTACTTTAGCTTTGTTGATATGATGTCTATGTCCAAATTTGTAAAAGGCTCTTTTGTAAATCAAACTAAAAGGAAGTGTGAAAATATTCTAGAAATATGACCACTGTTCAATGACCTCCTTGAGGCAAAACACTTTTACATAGTTTTAACCTCCCCTCTAGAAAGTAACCATCAAATCTTCTCTTTTTCATCTTTCCTATTTGCAGTTTGTATTTTTATGCGTTGTAAGCATAGACTATATGTATTCCTGTATGTTGCATTGTTAATACTGTTATACTAATATAGAGGAAAAAAATATTTCCTATTTGTTCTCTTCAGTGGAGTGATTCAATATGTCTTGCTGTTTTGTTATTTCATCACATGATGGCACTGTTGCATTTTTTGTCAATTGCACAATTTAATAATGCATTTTAGGCTGAAAAAGTCTATAATATCTCGTGAGTTAATGTTTGAATATCATAAGATTGCAATTGGCATCTAGGGTGCACATTGTTAAATAATGCACAAGTGGTAATTTATTAAAAATATGACATAACGTCACTTTTGGTGATGGGCCAGCGGGAGATTTCATGCATTTAGACAATCACCATCGAGAGAGGACCACACTTTTTGCAAACAATTTATACAGTTTACAACAAATGAAGAAAAAATGTTGCCACTAGTAGGGCCTACTTCTTGTAGATTTTTATCAGTAAGGTTGTCCAAATTACTTTTTTCGGTGTTCTGTCGATTTATGCTACCGGGTTCTGCGCATGTGCGTGTTCCACAAGCGTTGTCCATTTCCCTGCCCATAAATCTGTGCAACTTTGCTGTTGGCCATGCCGTCAGGACACTGGCTGATCGTCAAAAATCATAATTAGTCTATTAGAATATGCTACCCCTGATAAATTAAATAAAGATGGCATAATATAGTTTATATTGCTCCCCATCTTCAAAAAAAAGCATTTTTTCTTTATTGATTTAGGTAACATCAAGAATAATACTACAAATGACAATGGCATTGACAAGGTGTTTTACTTCAAATTTGCAAACAGAATTATAACACTTAATTTTGACACAGGGCTAGTCAGAACTCAGTAACCATTTCTGGTCACACTCAATTCAAACAGTCAGAATGCTGGTGGTGGCTCCACAGCCTCTGTATATTATGTAAAAAATTATTTAAAATGTTACTCTTCTATTGGTTGTGAATAATCAGATATTCAGTGTTACATCAAAGCCTTATCAGAAATAGTATCTATTTTTGGAACACAGACACATGTTTTGTCAAGTGTAAATAGGGTGTGTCCATGAAATGACCAGACCAGCAAAAAATGTAATTGTGAAAAAAAACATGTTTTATTTTAAATCAATAGTTATGTATTCAGCTATACTCATTTAAATCGTATTTTATACTTTCATAAGGGCAGGAGGAGTGATGGAGGGACTCATAAGGGCAGGTGGAGTGATGGAGGGACTCATAAGGGCAGGAGGAGTGATGGAGGGACTCATAAGGGCAGGAGGAGTGATGGAGGGACTCATAAGGGCAGGAGGAGTGATGGAGGGTCTCATAAGGGCAGGTGGAGTGATGGAGGGACTCATAAGGGCAGGAGGAGTGATGGAGGGACTCATAAGGGCAGGTGGAGTGATGGAGGAACTCATAAGGGCAGGTGGAGAGATGGAGGGACTCATAAGGGCAGGTGGAGTGATGGAGGGACTCATAAGGGCAGGAGGAGTGATGGAGGGTCTCATAAGGGCAGGAGGAGTGATGGAGGGACTCATAAGGGCAGGTGGAGTGATGGAGGAACTCATAAGGGCAGGTGGAGTGATGGAGGGACTCATAAGGGCAGGAGGAGTGATGGAGGGACTCATAAGGGCAGGTGGAGTGATGGAGGGACTCATAAGGGCAGGTGGAGTGATGGAGGGACTCATAAGGGCAGGTGGAGTGATGGAGGGACTCATAAGGGCAGGTGGAGAGATGGAGGGACTCATAAGGGCAGGTGGAGAGATGGAGGGACTCATAAGGGCAGGTGGAGTGATGGAGGGACTCATAAGGGCAGGTGGAGTGATGGAGGAACTCATAAGGGCAGGTGGAGTGATGGATGGACTCATAAGGGCAGGTGGAGTGATGGAGGGTCTCATAAGGGCAGGTGGAGAGATGGAGGGACTCATAAGGGCAGGTGGAGTGATGGAGGGACTCATAAGGGCAGGAGGAGTGATGGAGGGACTCATAAGGGCAGGTGGAGTGATGGAGGGACTCATAAGGGCAGGTGGAGTGATGGATGGACTCATAAGGGCAGGTGGAGTGATGGAGGGTCTCATAAGGGCAGGTGGAGAGATGGAGGGACTCATAAGGGCAGGTGGAGTGATGGAGGGACTCATAAGGGCAGGAGGAGTGATGGAGGGACTCATAAGGGCAGGTGGAGTGATGGAGGGACTCATAAGGGCAGGTGGAGTGATGGAGGGACTCATAAGGGCAGGTGGAGTGATGGAGGGACTCATAAGGGCAGGTGGAGTGATGGAGGGACTCATAAGGGCAGGTGGAGTGATGGAGGGACTCATAAGGGCAGGTGGAGTGATGGAGGGACTCATAAGGGCAGGTGGAGTGATGGAGGAACTCATAAGGGCAGGTGGAGTGATGGATGGACTCATAAGGGCAGGTGGAGTGATGGAGGGTCTCATAAGGGCAGGTGGAGAGATGGAGGGACTCATAAGGGCAGGAGGAGTGATGGAGGGTCTCATAAGGGCAGGTGGAGTGATGGAGGGTCTCATAAGGGCAGGTGGAGAGATGGAGGGACTCATAAGGGCAGGAGGAGTGATGGAGGGTCTCATAAGGGCAGGTGGAGTGATGGAGGGACTCATAAGGGCAGGTGGAGAGATGGAGGGTCTCATAAGGGCCGGTGGAGTGATGGAGGGTCTCATAAGGGCAGGTGGAGAGATGGAGGAACTCATAAGGGCCGGTGGAGAGATGGAGGAACTCATAAGGGCCGGTGGAGTGATGGAGGGTCTCATAAGGGCAGGTGGAGAGATGGAGGAACTCATAAGGGCAGGTGGAGTGATGGAGGGACTCATAAGGGCAGGTGGAGTGATGGAGGGACTCATAAGGGCAGGAGGAGTGATGGAGGGTCTCATAAGGGCAGGTGGAGTGATGGAGGGTCTCATAAGGGCAGGTGGAGAGATGGAGGAACTCATAAGGGCCGGTGGAGAGATGGAGGAACTCATAAGGGCCGGTGGAGTGATGGAGGGTCTCATAAGGGCAGGTGGAGAGATGGAGGAACTCATAAGGGCAGGTGGAGTGATGGAGGGACTCATAAGGGCAGGTGGAGTGATGGAGGGACTCATAAGGGCAGGAGGAGTGATGGAGGGTCTCATAAGGGCAGGTGGAGTGATGGAGGGTCTCATAAGGGCAGGTGGAGTGATGGAGGAACTCATAAGGGCAGGTGGAGTGATGGAGGGACTCATAAGGGCAGGTGGAGTGATTAAGCCAAAATGGGGGTCAACCTTGAACCTTAAACCTTAACCTCTTAAATGAACAGAAACTTAGTAGTCCAGTCATTTTATGAAAAAAGGTTGAACAAATTGCAACAGAAGCAAACTCAACTGATTTTGTATCCTCAATATGTCCTGAGTAAGGGAAAAAAAGCCCCGAAGAATACCTTGCAATAGCATAGATAGATTATCCAAAATAAGTATACATTTGCTAATACAATTTCTAATAAAAAAATAAAAAACGTTTCATGAAAATGAGCAGCAGCAATTGTTCAGCCAAATGGCAGCTATCACTGTTTCTGTTGGTCTGCTGTGAACTTGTACACACTATTTTTATAGGCTACACTAAAACTACATCACACTCAGTGACACAAACCAAACACACTGCCATGCTCACATACACATCAAATGGTTAAAAACACTCATCACACGGCCTATTCAAAGACAATGGCACCATCTAGTGGATGAAAACTGCAATAGACGTTACAACAGAAACTTCAAAAACTCAATTAATTGTGGGGTTTACTTAATTAAATATTACATTGAGTGTGTTTTTACATTTATTCGTTAATAGACTATAGCTCTAACTTAAACTAAAAACTAGCTAAACAACAAGCTAGGCCTACATGTTTTATTTACATCAATGTTTTCCTCATATTTGATGCTGCCATAAATGTTTTGTTTTTCAATGGTTAACCATTTTAAAAACACAGCTTGAGAGGCAGTTTAATCGAGTGCTGCAAATTCAAACATGAGAACCAATCAAAAGCACCAGAACAGCAACAAACTTTACTAAACAACTTTGGCTGGAAATGGCAAAGGAAGACAACGTGCATATGAAATACACATAATGCAACAAAAAGAATATTATTCAATATATAGCCAAGCTTATTAAAGAAAATATTCATATGGCATCTTAAACATTTTCATAAGAAATTGTGATTTAATTACATATTTTACCAGTAGGCCTAACTGTAACAGATAACACTTACATTTACAGTATGTTGTAATTCAATTATTTGACTAAATTGCATGTATGTAGTTAGCCTAATCCCCAACACTGCCTGTATGTTTGTCTACAGTTGAACATTAAATGGTGTTCTTCTAGGTATAGAATCATGGGAGCTTTATATTATGAGCATTAAGTGAGGGTCTTAAGATTTTTAATTTGCTGTCTTGTACTTCAAGGACAATGTAATTGCTGAAAAAATGCAGACATAAAGCAACATATATCTTATAACTCCTTTAGGATTACATTGATTAGTAACGCATTTGCATGATCAAAATAATCCAAATCATTATGCAGAAATATGCATGTAAAATACTTTGTTGCCAATAAAATAACCAAAGGCAAATGCCTATAACAAATAGCCTACAGTTAATAACAGAAATTGAATGAACTAATACTTTATTGATTAATTTTATAAGTAACTTTAGTCCTAATACAACCATTTTCACATTGTGGGGAAGTAAAAGCATTATCTTCTGTTGGCACAGTGAATCCAAACAATAAAGCACAAACTGTGTTATGAACTGTAGGCTACTCCAGAGTTCAGTCGCCAGAGGAATAAAAGCATTTATAACAGGCTGTACAAGACATGACTTGAATTCACTCAATAAAGTTAAAATAAAGTTACACTGACAATGGGTACTGGTGGCGACGTACTTAGTGACGACGTGTGTGTCACACGGCTTTGAGGCGACGTACCTAGTTCAGACGTTGTTAGTAGGCGTTATTTTTTACTGGAATTCTAATATACGTCGCCGTGACGTCGCCACCGGAAGACGTTCCTCCTGTGACGTCGCCGCCAAGTCGCCGCTGGTCTCCCGTCGGCAGTCCCAATCAATCCCATTCAAAAATTCACACGTTCTGGCGGCGACGGCAGGGTAGACTTCTCCTTCTCCTTCTCCTGGTAATCCATGATTAGGCACTAAATACTCGCCATACACTGAAGGCTTGTTTGAGATGCGCCTTGCCTCGCCTGAAATGTAGTCGAGAGTAGGCGGCTGCAGTGAGAGGAGGAGTGAAAAAAGCGCAGGCAAGCCGGACAGATCGCTCTTCTCGCAGTGGATCTGACACCTGTGAGATCAAAGGCGGATATCGCGGGATTCACGGGATTCACACTCGTGCATGGTGTTGCTAATAAACTGGATGTATTTTAAGTTTTGTTGCTTGAATATGAAAATAAATATAATGAACAAGACACTCAAAGTACTTATTTAATTCCATTTTAAATAGGCCTATATGTTTATGAATCATTTTTTTTCTTTACAGATATGTGTTTTTATTTTTAATAAAAAATTTTTTTTTACATCAAATAGATCGCACTGTCTGAGAGTTTGGGGATATCCACACATAATCTATACACATAAAACATGATATCAGAGTTTTAAAATCAAACATTTTAAAAGAGAACAATACATCACGGTTGTTTAAACCAATGAGCATTAAGCTGTGCCGTCAGCAAGTCGTTTCCCATCATGCTTTTGATCAGCGCAGTCGGTGGAGAGCAACTGCGCGCGACTGCAGAATCCGACACGTGCGCCTTGCGGTCGCGAGACTTTTTTGACTCACGTCAGCATGACATCAGAGCAAGGCGGACCCTCTGGGCGGACCGCACTCGGACACATTTCTAACCGGCATGCATCTCGCGCTGATCACCGGTGATCGGTTCTGCGCAGATTTTGCTCATCTCAAACAAGCCTATAGTGTCTGGGGTGCCACTTAAAAGTGACATAATAAAATCAGTGTTTATTAAGGGCTAAGCAAAAATCTCAATGAATAGCCTAAATCAAAAAAAATTGTTCAAAATGAAAGATAAATAGCTATTTGAACGGTGTGGAATCCCTAAGCTATAAAATTCTTGCACAGCCTCTCAAGCACGTTTGTGTTAATATTATAGGCCTATTACAGCTGGATTGTAAAGTGTTCTAAATTACATGTGTTCATGACCCTGATGTCACTGAGTGGGATAGATCCCAAAGTGCAGGAATCCCAAGTAAAATAAATAAACAAACCATATACGAAATAGTGTTCTGTTGATGTTTGTGATTTATTCATATACAATAAAATGTGGACTGATTACATTTGTTAAATAAGGTAAAAAAGATTTTTAATGTTTTTTTTTTTGTTTTGTTTTTAAACCAAGGCTGCATTTAGCCTATTTGATTAAAAATACAACAACAAAAACAGTAATCTAATATTATGACAATAATATAACTGTCTTTTTATTTTATTTTATTTTAATATAGTAAAGTGTAATTTATTCCTGTGATCAAAGCTGTATTTTCAGCATCATTACTCCAGTCTTCAGTGTCACATGGTCCTTCAGAAATCACTCTAATATGTGGATTTGATGCTCAAAAAACATTCATTATTATGACCTCCCGATATAAACACTGAATGACACAGTTGGTGTAGGAGTTGTTATTGACACCAGATGGAGAAGTCGAGCACTGTGTGAAAAGCTTGGAAGCATCAACACAGTTAGTTGTAAAGCGTGAGTGTTTCAGAAGCGTTCAGCACAGATCCTGCTTTCAGCAACGAGACCCCGGTGATCCTCTGTGAGCTCTCTGTGGCCCGTGGCTCTTGTAGAACAACTAGCACAGTGTCAGGGACATCTTACAACAGCTGAGATTTATTTGGAGTGAATCACTTCAGGTGAAGATCTGTGTGTATTATTTCACATGAGCTTGTTGAGTAGTTTATTCTGAACACAGAAACATTATAAAAGAGTGAGCACACTTATGCGGTTAGGATTTTTTTTCTTTGCAATGTGTCACTTTGGTTTTCAGTGGCATTGTTTGTAGTTTTTATATTAAAGGTGCAAAAGTTCTGATATGATTTATATTTGTTTCATTTTTACATAAGAAAACCATCTGTGCTATATGTGTATTTTTTATAACCACTGTCTAGAGGCAATTCACAAAGATGGACTGTTTGTTTTCTCCAGCAACATCTGTCATATGCTATCATATAAAACATACAAAGCCTGTCAATGTATTCTTTAGACATTTAAGAACTTCATTGCACTTCTTTTGAACATTCATACAAACATAGAATTGATCTTAAAAAAAGTAATATGTACACCACATGTGGGACACAATAAATACATAAACATAAAAAATATTGATTCAAAATATTTTTCACAGAAAAAAGTCATTCTACGATAAATGCTTAGAATAATCCAAGAATGATATATAAAGTTTGAAAAATACAAGAAACCTGATGTGGTGTCTTATCGACTTTCACTATTAGTTAAGATTCAGATTTGGTTTTGGTATATTGATCCTATAGACCAACATTATCAAGAAGCTTAATCCCGCTCTATAACATAAAAGCAACAATGTAGCAGATTGAATGAATCCAAAATCATTATATGCCCGATGTATGAAAAGTTGAGCAGCTGTGACTAAATAAATCTTACCTTAATTCATGGTTTTGTCCCTTTGATTTTACTGCTGAAATTAAAGGCCCGCAAAACAATCATTGCCTCTCTTTCAAAGTTTCAAACTTTAAAAAACTTTTTTTTGACAATATTCAATACCACATTTATGTATATAGCTTCAGATTAACCCCTTAACTGAGTATAGATGTGAAAATGTATCTAAACTTAAATGGTTGCAATTCATAAATGCGTTGGAATTCAAACCCTATTGGTCTCTTTTAAAGAAGACACAAAGTTTATTAGAAGCACTTCGAAAAATGAAAGTGTAATACAGTTATATAAGTTTACGTTAACTGTATCAACAAATGTACTGTACAGTAAGAATATATTTTATAAAATAATTTTACTCTAAAGTTGCTATAATATCAAAGCCATATCAGAAATTGAATATGATATGTCAAAAATGTAACTTCCTGTGAGATTTTGTTTAGGCGCTGTACCAAAAATAGCCACCAGGTGACACACACATTCCATTGATGCGTTCTTCTGTAACAAATTAACACATTTCTGTCATAATATCCCTTCTATCACAAAACAGTCACCAAATATGGAACATTGAGTCTCAGATCTTTCCAATAATATGTGCTTTTTCAAGGTTATAACTGTATTTGATTATAAAATATTTGAAATAAATGTTGTAATTTGAAACATGACACCACCCACTGGGGAGAGGAGCCCTAAAAGGATTTGAAGAACCGTTGCCATGGTAATGTAATGTCCGATTTCAAAACGGTTTTCACAGGATGGGTTTCATATTAACATTCTTTTGTTCTGTATCTTTTGTGGTTTTGCCTTCTCTCTGTCTGCTTAGTTCCTGTTTGCCTCTGTTCTTATTTGTCTCCTAGATTACTAATTACCCTCTTGTTTGTTACTATGGTTACTCATTAGTTCCCTTGTTTGCTTCACCTGTGTTTATCAAACTAGCTTTGTTTGCTTTTAGTATTTAGGCCTGTGTTTCAGTTCTTGTTTACGTTTGCGCTTAGTGTGGTTATGGTTTATCCTCTGTTTATTCCTGTATTTTGAGTTAGTTAAATTGTTAATAAATTCTATCGCATCTATCGACTTTGTTTGGCTGGCTTACCTACACAACTTGTAATACGTGACATGGGCTGAGGTGGGTTTATTTTTTTAAAAATATTTTTCCAGCGAGGTTTGCCAAATGCAATCGGAAAATTATCTTAAAAAAACTTTCTTAGTTCACCCAAAAATTAAAATGATCCGATAATTCACTCACATTCACACTGTATGTGACTTTCTTCTCTCAGCCAAACACATTTGAAGTTATATTAAAAAATATCCTGGCTCTTCCAAGCTTTATAATAGGAGTGAATGGGGCTCAAGATTTTTAAGCCAGATAAAGCACGTCCATCCATCATAAAAGAAATCCATCCGGCTCCAGGGGGTTAATAAAGGCCTTCTGAAGCGAAGCAATGCGTTTTTGTAAGAAAAATATCTATATTTTTATAACTTTATAAACTATAATCACTGGCTTCCTGTAACAGTCATATGCGAGTCTAGTACCGGCGAATGAGTGACCTCTGACCCGACGCATGACGTGTTGATGAACGCTGAAGCGCACAGGATAGAGCAAAACAAAACACCGAAAAACTTGAGTTTGTTATTTGAAATGTGTGAGCCTCTCAATGGGCTGCCTTCAGACAAAAAGTTGCAAAATGTTTTTTAGGCGGAAACGGTGGTGCGTTGAACACCCTTGTTCTGATGACGCAAGAGTTGCATCTATGGCAGCTGAGAAGGCCATTCTTGGTGTTATTTTGAGGTGTTCAGGATGAAAAGACAATCCTGTCTTCTAATATCTTCAATTGTTGGGTATACCGAGCTGCAGCGGACACATTTGTAAACGGCTTTACTCAGACCCATTGTGCGAGCTGTCTCTTTAACACCGCGTGGTTTATATACATGTTACCCACCAAACAAGATAAAACGTATCTCAAACCCCGTTGCACGGCGTTTCCAGGAAACATGTCGTTCGACCCGGAAACCGTAGCAAAACATTGCCCACCGGTTTGAGCTTGAACGACCCGCTAAGCTTACGCGACTCCTACATCCTATGTCATGTGTCGGGTCAGAGGTCACTCTTAAAATTTTGATAATATTTCACAATATTAGCAAAAAATATATAATTTATTATTTTTCACTTTGATTTGGGGATCGTTTGCGAGATTCACCCAAATTTAGAATTTCCCTTCAATTTAGCAATATATTTATAGAGAAATTATATGTATTAAATGTATATAAGAGAGAGTGCAGAAAAAGCTCATCATTTACATAGATAAATGTGTATAGCGTGAAGCAGCAGCTGCGCATCCTGTGTGTGTGTGTGTGTGTGTGTGTGTGGAAGAACATCTTCACGGCTCACTGCAAACTCAGAAACTCCAGCTCCATCTGATGAACTTCAGTGACATCAGTTTTACTGAGACCATGCAACCACACAATAGAGGAATAACCACACTTGCAGCATAATCATAATCAATAGCAGCCACACCACCCTGGTCGCCCACTGAAGCTAAGCAGGGTTGAGCCGGGTCAGGACCTGGATGGGAGACTCCTGGAGGAGGTGTCCCCGTCACTATACGGTCTAAAAGCACTGTCCTTATGGCATAAGACATTAATCCGAGGTCCATCCAGGTGGTAACAAGTTATTATTAATATTCTTATTTAACATTTGAATTTGCCCAAAGACATGGAAGGATGTTTATAACTTTTTGAACCTTACTGAACTTTTTGTTGTGTTTCTTAAAAATAAGACCCCAAAATATGAAAAACTTCAGTTCATAACTTGAAAAAATGTTTTATTAAAGAAAGTGTGTACCCTGCACAAAGCTGAATTCTTTATAAGCACTGAATCAAAAATAACCCTTAGTGAAACTAGAAGTGTGGCCTGAAACTCATTTGCATTTGCGCGAGTCTCAGAATAGCGTCTCCAGTGACCATGATCAAACCCCAAGAGCTTTGTTTACAAGAAATAAAGATTTACAACTGAAACCACTGTAACTGTTCAAGACATTTTAGCTCTGTTGGGATTAAGGCTTTTGACTTATGTTTTTGACAAATAAAATATGTTCTTCTGCTTTATTCAGGGTTTCATCAAGCATTGGAGCAGCTTCTTTTTGTTTAATACACTTAGGTGTTGCGTTTCTATTTGAGCTTATTTGGACTTTTGCTAATAGTTTTGCCTCACTTTTTGACTAATTGCCTATGTTCTCACATAGGATCTCAATGTGAATCGGTATGAAAAATTATGTATTTACAATTATTGCAAATTATTTTACATCACTGACGCATTTTAAAAGAAATATTGCGGTTCGCTCGATGGAAAAGTGGATTATTGCACCCAAGAATTATAAACTTTTGTTGGTCACAGAGCTTATTTTCTGCAATAATCCAAAAGAAAATATACCCAATAAAACATGCCATCATGCATCTCTCTATAGCACTTTGATTTAGTAGGAAATACCGCTTAGCAAACTTTTAGTTATGTTAGTATGGTTGATGTTTGAATTGTTTCCGGGTGCAAGAATTGAAAGAGTAAATGCTGCTTTACATACCATGAACATTTACATATAGCAGCACATGCTTCAGTGCCTTTAAAGAGTGCTTTGAAAGAGTTTAACTCAGAGCAATATCTTCACCATTACAGAACAATAATGACTCTCATCATCATTTTTATCTCGATACTTGCAGCATTTTATCAGGGTTTGTATAACTAGACTAGATCTGTATTGCATAAACTGGCATGTGTCATACTTTGGTCTCTCATGTATATCTGACTCTTTTAGAGTGCAGAGGACAGGTCACCATCACTCAGACACCGGCAATAACAGCAGCCCATGGAACAGACGTGAGAATAAACTGCAAAGCCAACAGGCCGGTGCATAATAATGACTTCATGGCTTGGTACTTCAAGAGATCTGGAGAAGCTCCTAAGCTACTCGTATACCGTGCAACACATCGCTTCACTGGAGCTTCATCTAGATTCACAGGGAGTGGACATGGAGCAGACTTCACTCTGACCATCACTGGAGTCCAGTCTGAAGACGCAGGACATTACTTCTGTCAGAGCGACCACACTGGTGCAATAATCACACAGTGATAAAGAGCCGTACAAAAACCTCCTTCACACTGCACTGATACAGCTGAGAGACTCTGCAGCTGTGCACACACACACACATGCCACACAACTAGACACTCACCTACCCAATAAAACAGCATTCTGATATCTTCAAAGGCTACAGAATTATGAAATTACATATAAAGTTGTACATCCAGGTGGATGCTGCACATTGGTGGTGGTTGAGGAGATTCCCCCCTTCCTTGTGAAGCGCTTTGAGTGCATAGAAAAGCGCTATATAAATGTAATGAATTATTATTATTATTATTATTACTTAAGTCTGACTTCAGTGGGTCAAAAAATCACTCTGAAGTTAAAACAAGCTTGCAAACCATTTTTTGCACAAGTAAAATTGGTTACAAGCCAGGGATACTTTTTTATATTATATTCTTTATATTTTTTATATTAATTTATATTATTTATATTCTGTTATAGTATTTGTTAATTGTTTGAATTATCTTTAATTTCCATATTTCTTATTATAAATAATATCAATTTTAGTTCTGTTTAGTATAAATTAGTCATTTTTATTATGTGCTTTAGTCATCTTCAAATTTATGTTTTAAAAAAAAGAAAATTCTAGACAGCTTTATTTTTATTTCAGTTTTAGTTTCAATAAATAATAATCCTTCTTCTTCTTCTTCTTGTTTAATACTTCAACTACTTATTTCAGTAAGCGGCAAAGGCAACATTTCTAATTGTCATGTAAGCAACTAATATTTATATTTTCCCCTGGTGTCACAGAGAAGTGTTAAACTAGTCCCAAACCAAAATGCATGTTTGAGCTGTTTTAAATGGAAGCAACTTTCATGAACAAATCTTAAAATATGCCAGAGCCATTGTTTTGTCTCAAGATGCACATCAGTAATGTTTTTTCTAAGGCACGTTTAAAAAAGGTACTTAAATGTCCTGATTGAACTAAGGCCTAATCCTGGCTTAATCTAAGCTCTGTCTGTGAAACCGGGACTTTATTTTAGATTTCTTTCATTTGGCAAAAAATATTTTGGACCCCCTTAAGTGTCTTTAACTATTTTCTCAAATAACACAAAAGGACTCAAAGACAGACACTGTATTATTGATTTTATTTCAGTTATAACAGAACATCATAGCATGCTCTTGTGTGAATGAACTCAGAGAAGCAGAAGAGACACGTCAGCCAGAAGGATGAAGCAGAAGCCAGAGGAGAGCCTGAGCGGATCTACTGATCTGAACACTGATCTCTCCTCAGTTGTGCAGTGACTGCAGGCTGGCCGCTCCGTGTGGCCTCACAGCTCACTGAGACGCTCTTCATCCACTCCTGCTCAGAGAGAGTCAGGCTGCTGCTCCAGCTGTACAGAGCGTCCTTCTGCAGGAGCCCAGCGCTGCTCTCCTGAGCCCTGCTGCTGCCGTCCACCTTCCAGCTCAGGCTCCAGTCTGACGGCAAGCCCTCGCTGGCCACACACAGCAGTGTCGCTGTGTTCAGAGAGGAGATCTCTGCACTGGACGGGGGCAAGATGATCACTTTAGGAGGAGTGTTGCCTGAGAGAAGAAGAGCAGCGGGACCACACACAACTCGCTTAACAAACAGCTTCAGTTTATTAGAGATGAATTACCATGAGTTTCAACAAAGTAATATTTGATGAATATTTTTCAAGATTAATCAAATGTAATCATTTTGACAGATTTTTATGGGAGGCATGGAGTTACTAAGCTATTGCATTACTGCTTCTTTTAAAACTTTAAACTATTTTGAATTCGAATACATTATGAATTTAGTCCTCCAAACTAAAATTACATTACCATACTATTTTTGTAATGGCTGTTGGGTAACAAGTAAACACAATACAAAAAACATGCATTCAAACAAGAGTTAATATGATTGATTTTAATTTTTACTGTAGTGTGTTACTCTATATTACACTTAAAGTTAATATATTGGAATGTATTGAATTGCAGAGCTTCATGTTTGCAAATGTGTAATCAATAAATTTAAATTACATTAAATAATATTTTAGTTTACAAAAACTGCTTGTCAATTATGAAATTACATTAAATATACTTATAGTAGCCAACTTAATATAAAGACATAAAGTACTTAAGAACTACTTAAGTGGGTCAAAAAAACACTAAATGCATTTGATTTGAATCTGAGGAATAATACTTAAAAAAACAAATAAAAAATAAGATGCAATTAAGTGTCTGAAAATATTACATTTAGTTCACAACTTCACACACTAAGTATGTTCTATTATTTTTTGTAAAGTATCCTAAATTGTACTTTTTTTAAATTGTGAAAATGTATTATCATTTTTCTACAATTTTTTTGTACAATGTATTTACATATCTTTTGTCCAAATCAACAATTATTTTATTGATATATTCTTCTCATGCTCTTATAGCATGCAATATTTATCCAATGTATCTCTTTTCCTGTCCAACAATGGTGACAATGTCCAAAATCTTATTTGTAGAAAAGACTTTTGCAGTGTGTGTCTGTAATATCAACTCATAAATGTAAAACTGCATTAAGAAATACACACTGCATATCAAATAGTAATGTTTTCCCCAATAAGCAGGAAAACATTTATCTTTTTTTGTCATAAATTACAGTTAAATGACTAAATATGAAAACATTATATATAAATGATTTAATTATTTACTTACTGCCAACATCCAGTCTGGTGCCGCTGCCGAAAGTATATCACAGTGATACACACTAATAGAGCAGACGTACAAAAACCTGCTGAACGCTTCAGTAGCTGCACTGTTCACTGCATCTCCAAAACAACATCTTTCTGTTCATTTAGTGTTTAGTGTCAATTACAGTTCAATAAAAAAATATATACATTTCATTTTTTAGAAAGAACATTTTTTATAATATATGATTCTACGTTTAAACATTGCAATCTAAACTCTATTTGATTCACTGATGGCCAACTACTGAATGTTTATTAGATATCATTATCATATCCTTGGAAACTCTTGAGAAATATCAGTTGATACTGATATAAATTCTTAATAAGTAGAGAAATTAAATTAAATATCTTTTAAAACTGAATTTATTTAAATCAGTGTGTCAGATTTCCTCCTGAAAGGAAGCAGCTTTGAATATGTGCAACACCCCTTTGTTTAAGACGGACTGTCCGCCGGTCAGGACTGTAAACAGCAGGTCTCGTCTGTTCTCACTCATTCTCAGCAAAGATGACTGCAAACGCTCTGATTATCTGCTCTCTACTGCTTTCTCTCGCTGGTGAGATTAGTGTTGAATATTCAGAGCTTTTTCAGAAGTGCTTTATAAATGTTGTATCATTCTTCTCATGTATTGTGTGTTTGACTGTAACACTGACTGATGTGCTGTGATGGCAGGTTGTTTTGCTGAGATCATTCTGACTCAGAGTCCATCCGTGAATCTGGCGTCTGTGGGAAGCAGCGTCACTCTCAACTGCGGGTCCAGCAGTTCTAGTTTAACAGCCCATTTAGCCTGGTATCACCAGAGACCCGGACAAACACCCAAACTCCTGTTTTATAGTGTTGGTAGCAAAGTGTCTGAAGTTTCTGAGAGATTCACTGATGGGAGATCAGGAACAAACTTCATGCTCAATATTAGAAATGTCCAGCCTGAAGATGCAGGAGATTATTACTGTCAGCAGTATTATGAATTACCATTAACACAGTGATACACAGCCGTACAAAAACCCCTTCAGTGAAAGAGGAACTGCTGATTTAGACACACACTGCACACATAATACACTCAGTAGGAGCCGGTTTTTAAAGTTCTGAACAGAAAAACTAAATCTGGGGCCAGATTCACAAAACATTCACTGTAAAAAAAAAAAAAAAAAAAAAAAAAGTTGAGCTAACTTAAAAAAATAAGGCATCCTTTCGCATTCAACTTTTTAAGTTAACTCAACTAATCCCCTTCAGTTAAAATCTACTTAAATTGTTTTGTTCATCTAATGAGTAGCAGGTAGTCTTTTTAACTTAAAACTTCTTGTCAAGGCAACTAAACAATGTTTAGAATTTTGCAATGCAAGCGTCTATCCTTGTTTTTCATATTCAAGCTACACAACATGAACATAATTAGCCTCTTAAAACGTCTAGGTTAGGACTGTAACTCTGTTCCCAGAGAACAGGGAACGAGACACTGCGTTGATGACGC
Source organism: Rhinichthys klamathensis goyatoka (assembly GCF_029890125.1). Taxonomy (NCBI): domain Eukaryota; kingdom Metazoa; phylum Chordata; class Actinopteri; order Cypriniformes; family Leuciscidae; genus Rhinichthys; species Rhinichthys klamathensis. The sequence goes on from NW_026606557.1 coordinate 135,230, forward strand.
TATTCGGGAACGCCATCCGCAGGAACCAGTGTCTGAAAAGTTATCCAATCACGGCAATTGGATTTGACCGGCGACAGCCTATGACGTCACTACTAGTGCGACCCGTAAGTATAAAAGAGGGCCTAGAGAACATGTCATCCACTTTCGTCTGAAGGTACTGAGATCAAGAAAGCATGGAAGAACCCATATTCTGCAAACATCCATCGTCAGCAGTGAGCAAACTACGCTGATGACGAGGGGATGCGTGAACACATGGGTATGTGTCGATGCCCCCAATCGACTAGACGTTCACGAACTATCTCGCTGCTGGAGAGGCATCAGCACTAAAAGCTCCGGCCCTGCCTTATAAGCCACTCAAGATGACATCTCGCTTGAACAGCAGGGTATACGCAGCAGCAGTTCAGACTGGGGCTTCCTTACACACTATGTAAGTGTTACAGGCATACCAAGTCGACCTGCTGAAGGATTTGGATCAGGGGCAGGGTCTCTCCCCTGACACAGTGGACGAGCTGCGCTCCCCTCTAAGGGAACTAGAGGCACACAGTTTACCCTTTTCACCCGGACAAATAAGTTGCAAAAGTTGCAATGAGGAGAACATATAGTTCAACACAAATCTCCAACATGGTGATGATCAACCATTGTAATTCAGTTAAAATATGAACTCTGAAACATATGACAGCTTAATAATAGATACATAACGTGAGTCTGCTGTTCCTGAAGAATCTCCTGTGTTTTGGTTTTATGGATTAATATTTTGATATTGTCACTCTTGAGTCATTTGTGTTTGAATTTCTGCACAACACATGTGACAACTTTCCATTCCACAAAATGTTCTTTCTGGTGAAAAAAAGGTTCTTTAGATTTTTACAACGTTCTTCACACTAAAAAAAAAAACTTGTTTCTTTTAGAACTTGGTTCTTTGGGAAACCAAAAAATGGTTCTTCTGTGGAATCACTGCGAAAAAAACCCTTTGGACCTTTATTTTTTTTTTTTTTTTTAGAATTTAGAGTTTTTGTCAACATTATGTCTCATAATTTACTGTGCAGGTGTTTTCATGCTTCACTGGGTGACATTTATTTGGGTATTTGAGATGAAATACTTTATAGGGAAGTCAACATGTCTTACAATGTAACTCCATCTAATATTTATTTATTCATTTTTTAATGCAGACCACCTTACACAGCAAAATCCCCAGTGTTAAATCAACACTGCTCAGAGTACGTACATATAGTCACACTCAGAGTGTTAAAGTAACACTTAAGCAGTGTTAAAGTTAATGAGATAATTAAGTGATTAATTAAGTGATGATTGAGTATTAGTGATGAACACCTGCTGTTAACAAGCAGAATCACTGAAGGAAAGAGAAACACAAGAACTACAACTGACTTCCAGTCACAGCCTTAGATTAAATCATATGAAGATAAAATAAGACATTAAATCTCTGAAGATCTCAGCAGAGGAGGATTAAACAACTCCACAAACAGCATTACCAGCCTCACTTATTACCAACCAGACTGACTTTATTTCTGTCAGACGTCTATGAACGGAGGTTTAGATGTCGATGTTTTAAAATGTTTGGTCACCATTATAGTGATCAGTGTTTCCTTTAGTTGAGCAGTTTGACTCTTGGCATTTTAAGTGTGATTTTGGTCTTTGTAACAGTGTTTACCAAAGCACATCATTTGTTACAAAGGAAACAACAAAGGTGTTCAGGTGAAGTAGTTTTCATAAAAAAAAATTTTGAAACATCCATTCAAACAAGAGTTAATATGATTGATTTTAATTTTTACTGTAGTGTGTTACTCTATATTACACTTAAAGTTAATATATTGGAATGTATTGAATTGCAGAGCTTCATGTTTGCAAATGTGTAATCAATAAATTTAAATTACATTAAAGAATATTTTAGTTTACAAAAACTGCTTGTCAATTATGAAATTACATTAAATATACTTATAGTAGCCAACTTAATATAAAGACATAAAGTACTTAAGAACTACTTAAGTGGGTCAAAAAACACTAAATGCATTTGATTTGAATCTGAGGAATAATACTTAAAAAAACAAATAAAAAATAAGATGCAATTAAGTGTCTGAAAATATTACATTTAGTTCACAACTTCACACACTTAAGTATGTTCTATTATTTTTTTGTAAAGTATCCTAAATTGTACTTTTTTTTAAATTGTGAAAATGTATTATCATTTTTCTACAAATTTTTTGTACAATTTATTTACATATCTTTTGTCCAAATCAACAATTATTTTATTGATATATTCTTCTCATGCTCTTATAGCATGCAATATTTATCCAATGTATCTCTTTTCCTGTCCAACAATGGTGACAATGTCCAAAATCTTATTTGTAGAAAAGACTTTTGTAGTGTGTGTCTGTAATATTAACTCATAAATGTAAAACTGCATTAAGAAATACACACTGCATATCAAATAGTAATGTTTTCCCCAATAAGCAGGAAAACATTTATCTTTTTTTGTCATAAATTACAGTTAAATGACTAAATATGAAAACATTATATATAAATGATTTAATTATTTACTTACTGCCAACATCCAGTCTGGTGCCGCTGCCGAAAGTATATCACAGTGATACACACTAATACAGCAGACGTACACTGTAAAAAATTGCCCTGTAAAATAACGGTAATCTACTGGCAGCTGTGGTTTCCAGCAATGTACTGTTAATTTACAGCCTTTTACCGTTAATTTACAGCTCTCCTTTTTTACAGTCTGTTACCGTAAAAATACCATTGCAGGTGACTCATATGGAAAACCGATTGCTTTAAACAGTTCGAGTTCAAAAACTAGTATTTATACTGATAGTACCGTAAAATTCCTTCATTAGAGTCCACTGAAAATGAATATCTCTTTATATAAAACTGCAAACACCTAATATGTAATAGTGAATTAATTAAAAACATGATTTTAACTTTGCAAAGTCTTTTTAAAGTCTTTGCAGTTTATATAGCAAACATTAGCATACATTGTGCTATAGTACTTAGCAAGGAGATTGTCACTGTATCAGCAACTACACAGTTACTGCTTTTACATAAAGCAACAGGCAGCATAACATCAGTGTTTCTCTGCTCATCTTTGACTGAAGCACAGGCTCTACTCTCCAGCACAATGGTGACCCACAAAACTCAATTAAACTAACAGATTTCTCCTGTATCATCCTGTGCAAAATACATAAAACACTTCAGTTTAATATTTACTCTACTTATCAGTTATTGACTTCGCATAACTTTTTTTCTATGAACTTTCACTTATATTTCAGTGAAATTAACTTCTTTTGTTTAATACATCTAACTGTAACATTTTACAGAATATTACCGTTTTTCCTTGATTTTACGGTAATCTACTGGCAGCTGGGTTGCCAGTAAGTTGCTGTTTTTCTACAGTTTTATGCCGTAAATTAATTTACAGTTGATTACCGTTAAAATACGCTTCACTCTGTTTTTTTTTTATCTGACACATTTAACCCTTTCAATCCCACTGCAAAATCTTCAGTTTTAAATTGTTTCCACACTACAGAGTGTTGGAGTAACACTGAAGCAGTGTTGAAGTTAATTATATAATTCAGTGATTAATCAACTGATGATTGAGCATTAGTGATGAACACCTGATGTTAACAATCAGAATCACTGAAGGACAGAGGAACAACAAGAAGATAAAAAAGCGAAACACAAGAACTGCAACTGACTTCAGTCACAGAAGACATTAAATCTCTGAAGATCTCAGCAGAGGAGGATTAAACAAATCCAAAAAATAGCATTACCAGCTTCACTTATTACTAACCAGAATGACTTTATTTTTTTCATACGTCTACATAAATTCCTATTGAGAATTAACAGAGGTTTAGAATGTTGTTTTCTTTCATTTGACGTTACCATTATGAAGATCAGTGTTTGCTTTAGTTGGGCTCTTGACCCTTGACTAACATTAGCTTTACTTTGCCTGCTCTAACTGTGTGTTTTTAAGACACATTTGTTGAAAGTTTTATTTTTAAACTCATCATTCAATAAAAAATTTTGAACTATGGCTTTACTTCGACACACACTAACATCAAGAATCAGCCAATGAATCTCAGAAATGGTGACAATCAACAAAAAAGATAACATTAAATTTAAACATCCCCAAATACGCAACTAAAAGTCAACACAAAACCAAAAGCAAAAATAAAAGCAAAAAGTAAAAAATTAAAGCGAAGAACCAGACAATTCAGCTGCATAATTTATTCATGCTGCAATGCATGCTGGGAGTCATGGCTTTTTTTTTGGTACCCAACATGCATTGCAGCATACAACTTATGATTGTCACCATTGTTGAGATTCATACGCCAGTTCTTGATGCCTGTGTGTCTGGCTGATCAAGAAGTTCAAAATGTTCTGAGTATATCCTTTTTAAAATCATTAATATTTTCTGGACGTCAAATCCCCGATAGATCTCAATCTGTAAAATCACAATGGCAACAAAATCAAAACTACAAAACATCAACCATTTAACAACTTTAGGCAGCAAATGAGATCAGTGAATTGGGCTGTTACATGATGATTGTGACTATTAACAAACAGCCATTGTCATCTTGTTTGCTTCAGCTTTGAGCCATTGCTAATGTATTTTAAAAAGTCACAGCTACAGCAGCCAAAGAAAAACTAATGTTCCCTTTCGTAGTCACTCCGAGTTACGTCGGATGACGGAGAATGGGGGTTTCGCCAGAAAGCCAATCCTCTTCGAGTATTAAAAAACGAGCCAATGGCAATGAAATGCCATGGGTCTGCGGAATTTGCATAATGTATCTCCGCCTCACCGCGTGAGTATTTAAGGAGAGACACCTGCAACAGCAGATCATGTTTTCGCTTCGGAGCCAAGAGAACCTCTTCACTCCACAGCCACAACTGAGTTTACAAGTGACTCACCTCTTCGAGACGAGCGAACTCTCCAGTGTTGGTGTGACGGCGGTATCCAGCGAGTCTTCACATTGCCTGCGATCTGTGCAGTGGTCTGCCTGACTTTGTGTTTTCTCCCTGGTCGCCTCAGCATTGCAGAGTTTTTCCTCTCCTAAAAGAGCTGCACGTGGCACGTCTTTTTAAAGATGTCTCGCCCGTGTTCTTCTGGTTGCGGTCGATATTTGTCGTCTTCTGATGGGCACGAGCGCTGCTTTGTGTGTCTGGGCTTTGAACACGCTAAAGCAGCGCTCGTGGATGACTCATGTTCCTTCTGTGGGAACATGGCCATCGCAACACTAAGATTAAGACTCAATGATCTTTCAGTGAGAGTCCCCGCGTCCACCACCCGTTCTGCTTCCTCCACGAGAGGTGGTAGTTCGGCTGGGGGACAGGGTGATCTGAGGGTGACGGTGTGGAGCAATCCGACGATGCGTCCTCGGACCACGCCCCCCTCCGCTGTGTTGCAACCCGCGAATGCCGCGGTGATTCAGGCGGGCTCTTCTTCGGAAGCCCCGCGTGTTTCATTCGGCGCTCCAGAGGATGACGCGATGTCGATCGCGGCATCACAAGGTGGGCTTGAGTCTTCAGGAAGTGAGGATGCGGCTGCGTTGCCTCCTTCGGGAGTCCCAGCGTTGCCCGTGTCGGATCCTGAGATGACAGCCATGCTGTCCCGGGCAGCCGTGAGCGTCGGGCTAGAGTGGAACCCTCCGCCCTGCCCCGAGCGCTCGCGGCTGGACGATTGGTTTTTGGGTGCGGCTGCCGCCTCACGGCCTCAGCCAACCCCAATTCCTTTCTTCCCGGAGCTGCATGAGGAGCTGTCGAGATCATGGAAGGCTCCTTTGACCTCCCGTGAACGCTCGTCAGCTTTCTCCGCCTTTCCTCCCCTCGATGGCGCAGCTGCCCATGGGTACACTGGGATTCCCCCGGTGGAGCGCTCTGTTGCGATGCAACTGTGTCCTCAGAGCGCATCCTCTCGTGGTAATCCTAAGCACCCGTCCAAGGCCTGTAGATTCTCGTCATCAATGGTGGCGAGGTCTCACAGAGCTGCAGGACAGGCGGCTGCTGCCCTGCATGCGATGAGCACCTTGCAGGTCTACCAGGCCCAGCTGCTCAGAAACATGCACGAGGGCGGGACTGACCCAGGGACGTTCGACGAACTGCGTGCCGCCACTGACCTTTCTCTGTGGTTAGAGAAAGAACCGAAATGTCCATCACTGAGCACACAGAGCCGGATGACAGTGCGCGACGCCCCCGTGCCTCGCCACTCTCGTCCTCCTCTGTCTCTGAGGGCGAGGATGACAGTGCGTGCCGTCCCCGGACCACACCACTCTCATCCCCCTCTATCGCCAGACCCCTGGCAGAGCAGACCCCCGTGGAACGCTGGTCCTTCCCTGGTCTCCTCTGTCAGGGCGCGGAGCTTGGCTGTGCACACACTCAGGGCCGCTATGCCACCCTTGCCTGTGCCGGTCACTTCGCCTCGCTGCCCCTCCGGGGGGACGCCTGTGGCTCGGATGATTCCGCTGGATCAGTTTTTGGGGGCTTGGTTAGAGCTCCCCAATCTGTCCCGTTGGGTCGCCCGAACTATCAGGCTCGGCTATGCGATTCAGTTCGCACGGTCTCCTCCCCGCTTCAGGGGAGTCCGCTTTACTATGGTCGGTGGCAATGCCCCGATCATGAGAGCGGAGGTTGCTACCCTGCTGGCGAAGGGTGCAATCGAGGCTGTCCCTCCAGCCGAGATGAGGTCAGGGTTCTACAGCCCCTACTTCATTGTCCCCAAGAAAACCGGTGGGTTACGGCCAATCCTGGACTTGCGCGTCCTGAACCGCTCCCTTCACAGGCTGCCGGTCAGGATGCTTACGGCCAAACGCATTTTCGAATGCGTGCGGCCACAGGATTGGTTTGCAGCGATAGATCTGAAGGACGCCTACTTTCATGTCTCCATTTTACCTCGACACAGACCGTTTCTTCGGTTTGCTTTCGAGGGGCAGGCATACCAGTACGCGGTTCTCCCATTCGGGTTGGCTCTGTCTCCTCGCGTCTTTACGAAGGTCGTCGAGGCAGCCCTTGTTCCCCTACGCGAACACGGGGTTCGCATCCTGAATTATCTCGACGACTGGCTAATATTAGCTCACTCTCGAGATCAGGTTTGCGAACACAGAGACCTTGTGCTCCGGCACCTAGCCCGTCTGGGCCTTCGGGTCAACTGGGAGAAGAGCAAACTTTGCCCCGTGCAGAGGATCTCTTTTCTCGGTATGGAGATAGACTCGGTCGCCATGTCCGCGCAGCTTACGAGCGAGCGCGCACACTCACTGCTGACTTGTCTTCGACAGTTCGAGGGCAAGAGTGCGGTCCCACTGAAACTTTTTCAGAGGCTCCTGGGGCATATGGCATCCGCAGCCGCGGCAACGCCACTCGGATTGCTTCATATGAGACCGCTTCAGCTGTGGCTTCGCGATCGGGTCCCGAGGTGGGCATGGCATCGCGGTACGCTCAGAGTTCCAATAACTCCGACCTGCCGTCAGACCTTCACCCCGTGGCGGAACCTCAGCTTTCTACGGGCCGGAGTTCCCCTAGAACGAGTTTCCAGGCATGTTGTTGTCTCCACAGATGCCTCTGCCACGGGCTGGGGCGCCATGTGCAATGGACATGCAGCCGCGGGCTCCTGGACAGGACCCCAGCGCCTCATGCATGTCAATTGCCTCGAGTTGCTGGCAGTACGCCTTGCCCTGCACCGCTTCCACGCGTTGCTCCTGGGTCAACACGTACTTGTCCGCTCGGACAATACTGCGACTGTAGCGTACATCAACCGTCAGGGTGGTCTACGCTCTCGCCGTATGTCGCAACTCGCACGCCACCTCCTCTTATGGAGTCAGAAGCACCTGAGGTCCCTTCGTGCTATTTACATTCCAGGAGTGCGGAACCTTGCAGCCGACGAGCTGTCACGGCTCCGGCCAACCTCTGGCGAATGGAGACTCCATCCCCAGTCGGTCCAGCTGATTTGGGACCAGTTCGGGGACGCACAGATAGATCTGTTTGCCTCCCACGACTCATCCCATTGCGCCCTGTATTACTCCCTGACCGAGGGCACGCTCGGCACGGATGCACTGGCGCACAGCTGGCCGCAGGGCCTACGCAAGTATGCGTTTCCCCCAGTGAGCCTTCTCGCACGTACTCTGTGCAAGATCAAGGAGGACGAGGAGCAGGTCATATTGGTCGCCCCATACTGGCCCACCAAGACCTGGTTCTCCGAACTGATACTCCTCGCGACAGCACCTCCTTGGCCAATTCCTCTGAGGAAGGACCTCCTTTCTCAGAGACGGGGCACCCTATGGCACCCTCGTCCCGATCTTTGGAGACTCCACGTGTGGCTCCTGGACGGGACGAGGCAGGTTTGAGTACCCTGCCACCAGCGGTGGCGGCTACCATCACTTCCGCTAGAGCATCGTCCACGAGACATGTCTATGCGTTGAAGTGGAACCTCTTCGTCAACTGGTGCTCTTCTCGCCGAGAAGACCCCAGGAGATGCTCGATCAGCGTTGTGCTTTCCTTCCTGCAAGACGGGTTGGAGCGAAGGCTGTCTCCCTCCACCCTGAAGGTGTATGTGGCCGCTATCGCCGCATATCACGAAGCAGTGGAAGGTAAGTCTCTTGGAAAACACGACCTGATCCTCAGGTTCCTGAGAGGAGCGAGGAGACTGAATCCTCCTCGCCCTCCTCTCGTTCCCTCTTGGGACCTCTCAGTGGTCTTAAGTGCCCTGCAGAGGGCTCCCTTTGAGCCTCTGCAATCAGCTGAGCTTAAGATCCTGTCAATGAAGACAGCGCTCCTGGTTGCGTTGGCCTCCATCAAGAGGGTAGGGGACCTGCACGCATTCTCCGTTGACGAAGCGTGCCTGGAGTTCGGGCCCGGCCTCTCTCACGTGATCCTGAGACCCCGGCCCGGATATGTGCCCAAGGTTCCCACCACTCCCTTCCGGGACCAGGTGGTGAACCTGCAAGCGCTGCCCCGGGAGGAGGCAGACCCAGCCTTGGCACTGCTCTGTCCAGTACGCGCACTCCGTGCTTACGTAGACAGGACGCAGTGTTTCAGGACCTCAGACCAGCTCTTTGTCTGTTATGGTGGGAAGCTGAAGGGAAAGGCTCTCTCCAAACAAAGGTTGTCTCACTGGATAGTGGACGCCATTGCTTTGGCATACCAGCAGCAAGGTCGACCATGCCCCCTTGGTGTGACCGCCCACTCCACCCGGAGTGTGGCGTCCTCTTGGGCTTTAGCGCGTGGCGCCTCGCTAACAGACATCTGCAGAGCTGCAGGCTGGGCGACACCTAACACATTCGCCAGATTCTACAATCTCCGAGTGGAGCCAGTCTCCGCCCATGTACTGTCTTTTTCAAGCTAACATGGGAGCTGTTAAGTGTCTCGCTTGCTCGCCATTCCACTCCACGGACTGGATACGTGCGATATTTCCTCAGGTGAGCCTTCCCCTCTGAAGCCCTGAGTTCCTCCAGCACTGTTGACGCTGGCGCCAGTGTCTATTGCCTGTGCGTCGGCTAGGTGCCTCCGTGTGCATGGTTCCTCCTCTGAGTAACCCCCACATGTGTATTTTGCACTGTAAGCCTCTTTGAGCATGTGTCTTTCCCTCGGCAAGTCACCTGCCACTCCTGGAGTTGAAAGTAGATGCCACCCTACGGGCTGGTCACTCCAGTGTTCCTCCATATGAAGCCCCCTCGGGCCATACGTGTATTCTTAAGTCCTCCCTACGGGTAGGCATGCTGCGGCATATCTCCCCTGAGATATGCTTCCCAGTGTACCTTGGTATTCCTGTGTTAGTAGGACTCCTTCGTCCGTGCCTATATCACGACAGGGAGGTCAGACTGCGCAGGGCACTGGAAGACAGCTGTGAAGGTGGCGTGATTACACGGGGACCCCCATTCTCCGTCATCCGACGTAACTCGGAGTGACTACGAAAGGGAACGTCTCGGTTACGGATGTAACCCTCGTTCCCTGAGTAGGGAACGGAGACGTTACGTCTCCGTGCCACTTCCGCTGTACCGCTGGGTCGACGCCTGAGTTCAGTCTCGGCTCCTCAGCGAAGACATGATCTGCTGTTGCAGGTGTCTCTCCTTAAATACTCACGCGGTGAGGCGGAGATACATTATGCAAATTCCGCAGACCCATGGCATTTCATTGCCATTGGCTCGTTTTTTAATACTCGAAGAGGATTGGCTTTCTGGCGAAAACCCCATTCTCCGTCATCCGACGTAACGTCTCCGTTCCCTACTCAGGGAACGAGGGTTACATCCGTAACCGAGACGTTCAAAAGTCAAGGGTCAAGAGCCCAACTACAGCAATCACTGATCACCATTATGGTAACATCAAATGAAAATATAATGATGTCTAAACCTCTGTCACCTTTTAATAAGACCTTCTGTAGAAGTCTGACAGAAATAAAGTCTGTCTGGTTAGTATTAAGTGAAGCTGGTAATGCTGTTTGTGGAGTTGTTTAATCCTCTGCTGAGATCTTTTGCTAAGATTTAATGTCTTTTATCTTGATTTCATCTTTTTTTCTGTTCTTCTTGTTCCTCTTTCCTTCAGTGATTCTGATTGTTAACAGCAGGTGTTCATCAGGGTCTCAATTAACTTAGAGAAAATTTACTGAATTATTCCCTCAGTCAATTGGACTATATTAGTGAACTAATGTAGGGAATAGTGAATGAGGGTATAGGGTGTGATTGGGAACACAGCCTCTGAGTGTCGACTTTAAGCGCTGGTAATTCACAGTATATTCCTGTAGGCTACTTTCTCGAAAATGACAAATATCACCACGAATGCATTTTTTCTACGGTATATTACTGTTTTAATGGAAAACAGCATGTTACTGTAAAATTTGGCTGTTTTTTTACAGCAATTTTTTACAGTGTACAAAAACCTGCTGAACGCTTCAGTAGCTGCACTGTTCACTGCATCTCCAAAACAACATCTTTCAGTTCATTTAGTGTTTAGTGTCAATTACAGTTCAATAAAAAAATATATACATTTCATTTTTTAGAAAGAACATTTTTTATAATATATGATTCTACGTTTAAACATTGCAATCTAAACTCTATTTGATTCACTGATGGCCAACTATACTGAAAGTTTATTAGATATCATTATCATATCCTTGGAAACTCTTGAGAAATATCAGTTGATACTGATATAAATTCTTAATAAGTAGAGAAATTAAATTAAATATCTTTTAAAACTGAATTTATTTAAATCAGTGTGTCAGATTTCCTCCTGAAAGGAAGCAGCTTTGAATATGTGCAACACCCCTTTGTTTAAGACGGACTGTCCACCGGTCAGGACTATAAACAGCAGGTCTCGTCTGTTCTCACTCATTCTCAGCAAAGATGACTGCAAACGCTCTGATTATCTGCTCTCTACTGCTTTCTCTCGCTGGTGAGATTAGTGTTGAATATTCAGAGCTTTTTCAGAAGTGCTTTATAAATGTTGTATCATTCTTCTCATGTATTGTGTGTTTGACTGTAACACTGACTGATGTGCTGTGATGGCAGGTTGTTTTGCTGAGATCATTCTGACTCGGAGTCCATCCGTGAATCTGGCGTCTGTGGGAATCAGCGTCACTCTCAACTGCGGGTCCAGCAGTTCCAGTGTATCAACCTATTTAGCCTGGTATCACCAGAGACCCGGACAAACACCCAAACTCCTGTTTTATAGTGTTGGTAGCAAAGTGTCTGAAGTTTCTGAGAGATTCACTGATGGGAGATCAGGAACAAACTTCATGCTCAATATTAGAAATGTCCAGCCTGAAGATGCAGGAGATTATTACTGTCAGCAGTATTATGAATTACCATTAACACAGTGATACACAGCCGTACAAAAACCCCTTCAGTGAAAGAGGAACTGCTGATTTAGACACACACTCCACACATAATACACTCAGTAGGCGGTTTTTAAAGTTCTGAACAGAAAAACTAAATCCTCGGCCAGATTCATTAAACATTCAACATCAACAAAACAAGAAAAAAGTATCGCATTCAACTTTTTAAGTTAACTCAACTAATCCCCTCCAATTCAAATCTACTTAACCCTTTAGGCGCCAGAGGTTTTTTCCTAAAACGTTCAATTTTGACATCTTAATTTCAAAAGGCTATATCTTAAAAGTGATAAAAGATAGAGACGTTCTGTAAATTAGAGAAATATTAAGGATGACCCAAAGTTTATGTAGGGATTACATTTTCCCATCTAATTAGCATATTATGGCGTCATATGGTGGTGGCAATCTTGGATTATAGAATTTTCATGAAAAGTCACGTTTAAATAAAATGCAGCACTTCTTTCCCCCCAAAATGCCCATCACCTTCTGTATGCTATATTGCACAATACTGAATGCTCAGGTATATAGTAAGTAGTAAACAAACTGTGTAAATCATTACTAATAAATGGTATAAACAAACCGAATGCATGTAGTGGTTGGCCTTTTCCTGTAGAGATTTTCCATTTACTAAATACAGTAGGCACTCTGATTCCATGTATGGGGCACATATATATTATTCATATGACATACAAACACAAGTAGACAAGACCTGTTTAGTTCAAACGCTCACTCGCACAGATCATGATGATGATCATGTGAGATGATACGAGCAGCACGGCCAGATCTGCCTCGCGCGCGCGCCGAGTGTGCACAGCTCGGACTACTGTCATTGTCATTTCGACTCCTCACCCTGCCTCCACGTTGCCTCCTAACTGTCCTATGAATACTTCGACCTCGTCTAACATACCCAGTGGTATTAGACAAAGTCTCCACCACAATACTGTCGCCGCGATTGCGGAGAGGATCTGATAAAATGGCTCACTCGCACACTAGCTCCGCTTTTGATCGCACTGATTCAATCTAACTCGAACTAACGCTCTAACTCGAACATTTTGTATAGAAACATGACGTTTTTTTGATTCGGGGATGAAGTATGACATGTCTGCCATCCAGTGGAGGGGAGGTTGAACGAAATTTGACACCCAATTTGACTAAATCGGCCGTTTTATTCAATGCCGCAATTTGTCGAGTAAACTCGACCGTGGCGCCTAGAGGGTTAAATTGTTTTGTTCATCTTTTGAGTAGCAGGCAGTCTTTTAACTTAAAACTTCTTGTCAAGGCAACTAAACAATGTTTAGCATTTAGCAATGCAAGCATCTACAATACATGTTTTTTCATTTCCATATTTTATTTTCAAAGTAAGTGTCACAGGGTGACGAACCAGCAGCGGAACTGTGTATTCCACGGAGGGGTGTTTCCGCCCGGAGCGCTTTCGACGCAGCGCCCGGCCGGCCTGGTGTGCGTCGCTGCCGTGGCGGCAGCGGCCGCTGATGACGGAGTGGCGGCGGGTGCGGCGCATCGGGGGGCTGTTTGATGGTTGGGACACACAGCGCTTTGGAACGGATGGAGGCCGGGCTTTGGGAGATCGGGAGGGGATAGTTCAGTGCAGTGTTCGGTGTTCGGTGTTCGGGTGCTGTGTCCTGACTTTGTTCCGTCGAGGAAGGCTGAGAGTTTCTGTGGGACAAATTGACTGGTGAGATCGACCCGCGGAAGGGAGTCCGCTACGAAAGATTGGGTGGTGTGGAACAGAGAAGCAGAGGAGAAGTCGCCTTGGAGATATCAAGTCCCCTTATTGGGTAGAGATAAGTGCAAACCTTTTACTGGCCGTCTGGTATGTGATTTATACACCAAGATACTGTATATGAAGAGAAGCGATCTAGGAACAGGAGTCTAGACACCGTAATGAGAAGACAGCTGTTGTGATGCCTGATTGAGGTCGCTATATATTCTTCCGTCTTACTGTCCCTGCTGTTCAGAACAAGGAGGTGGGCTGTGGCCTTATATTTCACAGAGTGGTTGAGAGTGACGTGAGTTGATGCTGTGCCCCACCGTGTGTGTTTGAAGTGAAGTTACTGCATGCTTACTATACCGAATTCTGTCACGTGCCCATCAGCCTTGCCCTGTGTTGCAGTTTGGAGTTGCTGAGGAAGAGATTAAGTGACGGTGGAATTTCAAAGCTTGCTGTGTTCTGATTCATCATTTATGCTGTTCTGAAGAGAGGATGAAATCCAGTTATCTGCTGTTCTGAATGTCCCCCATCTAAAGCTGCTGCATTCTGTTCCATCATCACTGTTGTGGAGAGCGGAGGAAACCCAGGTATCTGTTGTTCTGAGTGTTGTACAGTCCAAGCCTGCTGTGTTCTGATTCATCATTGATGCTGTTCTGGAGAACGGAGGAAATCCAGTTATCTGCTGTTCTGAGTGTCGCCCATCTAAGCCACTTGCATTCTGTTCCATCATCACATGTTGTGGAGAGCGGAGGAAACCCAGGTATCTGTTGTTCTGAGTGTTGTACAGTCCAGGCCTGCTGTGTTCTGATTCATCATTGATGCTGTTCTGGAGAACGGAGGAAAACCAGTTTATCTGCTGTTCTGAGTGTCCCCCAGCTAAAGCCGCTTGCATACTGTCCCATCCTCACTGTCGTGGAGAGCGGAGAAAACCCAGGTATCTGTTGTTCTGAGTGTTGTACATTCCAAGCCTGCTGTGTTCTGATTCATCATTGATGCTGTCCTGGAGAACGGAGGAAATCCAGTTATCTGCTGTTCTGAGTGTCCCCCAGCTAAAGCCGCTTGCATACTGATCCATCCTCACTGTCGTGGAGAGCGGAGAAATTCCAGTTATCTGTTGTTCGGAGTGTTGTACATTCCAAGCTTGCTGTGGTTTGATTCATCATTGATGCTGTCCTGGAGAACGGAGGAAATCCAGTTATCTGTTGTTCTAAGTGTCGTACATTCCAAGCCGGCTGTGTACTGATTCATCATTGATGCTGTCTTGGAGAACGGAGGAAAACCAGTTATCTGCTGTTCTGCGTGTCCCCCAGCTAAAGCCGCTTGCATACTGTTCCATCCTCACTGTCGTGGAGAGCGGAGAAAACCCAGGTATCTGTTGTTCTGAGTGTTGTACATTCCAAGCCTGCTGTGTTCTGATTCATCATTGACGCTGTCCTGGAGAACGGAGGAAATCCAGTTATCTGCTGTTCTGAGTGTCCCCCATCTAAAGCCGCTTGCATTCTGTGTCATCAACACTGCCGTGGGCTTTCCGTATCCCCTGTATAGGGAAGAACCAACCGTACTCGAAGTACCCACCTGCTGTCTAGTCGACGCCCCTTTCACAGCCGTAAGCTTTCTGCATCCCCTGTATAGGGAAGAACCAACCGTACTCGAAGTACCCACCTGCTGTCTAGTCGACGCCCCTTTCACAGCCGTAAGCTTCCTGCATCCCCTGTATAGGGAAGAACCAACCGTACTCGAAGTACCCACCTGCTGTCTAGTCGACGCCCCTTTCACAGCCGTAAGCTTCTGCATCCCCTGTATAGGGAAGAACCAACCGTACTCGAAGTACCCACCTGCTGTCTAGTCGACGCCCCTTTCACAGCCGTAAGCTTTCTGCATCCCCTGTATAGGGAAGAACCAACCGTACTCGAAGTACCCACCTGCTGTCTAGTCGACGCCCCTTTCACAGCCGTAAGCTTCCTGCATCCCCTGTATAGGGAAGAACCAACCGTACTCGAAGTACCCACCTGCTGTCTAGTCGACGCCCCTTTCACAGCCGTAAGCTTTCTGCATCCCCTGTATAGGGAAGAACCAACCGTACTCGAAGTACCCACCTGCTGTCTAGTCGACGCCCCTTTCACAGCCGTAAGCTTTCTGCATCCCCTGTATAGGGAAGAACCAACCGTACTCGAAGTACCCACCTGCTGTCTAGTCGACGCCCCTCTTCACCGCTGTAAACTTCTGTACTTGGGAGATCGAGAAGAGTACAGTCCGCTCAGAGCCCGAGAAGGATAAGCCGTGCTTAGAGTACTTACCTGCTGGTCAAATCCGCGTCCCCTCCATAGCCGAGAGCCTCGGCACCCGAAGAGTCTGAGGGGTTGAGCGGACCGAGTCCCCGCCTGTTGTCCAGCCGACGTCCCGGCGGCCACTGGATGCTGGGGAGGAAGGAGGAGTTTTAATTAGGATATACAAATTCTTTTAATCAATAAAGCCTGTTACATTTTACTTTCCTTGTCCGCCTGGTTTCTGGTTTGCTCCTCAGTGGTACATTCTTGAGGGAGGGGGTAGATCCAGTCGACTCTCCCGACCTGTGACAGATTATTGGCGCAGTCGGCAGGGTTACCACTGAGTTGAGCCACCAGAAGCCGTTATGGCAGATGAAGAGGCACCGGGAGCACGAAGACAAGCCATGCCCATATTCATGGGAGCCCCGTGGGCCCAGAAGTACCAAGGTCCGGGATCGGAGATGAGTCTGTCGACATGGAGGGCCCAGGTCGAATATTTAGTCGGGCTCCAGGGTTTGGACGCCCCTCAGGGAGTGCAGTTCATCTTAAATTCCTTGGAAGGAGAAGCACTGAGGGAAGTGCGAGCAGCGCCAGAAGCGAACCGTACCACGGCTCAAGCTATCTTTGACTTCCTTTCGGGGCAATACGGCGATACCACTCCCGTAGCCGTTCTGCGAACACAGTTCTTCAACTGCAAACAAGGGCCGCGACAGACCATCCGGGCATTCACGCTACAGCTAAGAGAGCAGTTCGCTAGGCTAAGGGGAAGGCAAGACCATGGTCTAGGGGGTGAAGAGAGTCTGCTGCGAGACCAATTCCTCCTGGGGCTACGGGAAGGCCCCGTACGCCAAAGCCTGCGAATACAAGTCCGCCGGAACCCGGACTCGTCTTTTGACGAACTGAGGCAAGAGGCTTTGGCCTTGGAACGGGATCACACGGTAGAGCCCTCAACGTGCATGGCTGCGAGCGCACCCGTCGACCCCCCACGCCCGATTGAAGCGGAGTGGAGACGTATGTTACGAGAGGAGTTGAAAAAGGACGTCCAGGAACAGCTGGCCGAGCTATCCAATTCCTTCAGAGAAGAGCTCCGGCGTGAACGTTCCAGTCCATTGCTCCGAGAGCGGACCTATTCAGCTGGGAGCCGATTCCCAGAACGACGCCCAGCTAGGCCGATGGGGCCACGGTTCAGGTGGGACGAACAGGGACGCTCCATTTGTCATGGTTGTGGAGAGCCGGGTCACTACTTCCGCCAGTGCCGCTCCCATCGGGGATCACAGGAGGATTTTTAGAGTTGCCGGCCACTGTGGGTCAAGTGGCCGGGACTCCCATGGTAGACCCCCTATTGATTACGAAGTCCAGAGCATGTTTGGTGGGGCATTGCCCCATTGTAGTGGCCCAGGTCAACGGCTTGGAAGTACAGTGCCTGTTAGACACTGGGTCACAAGTCACTCTGTTCTCTGAGAGCCTGTCACGAGAGCTATTTAAGGGCCAGGATTGTCCCACCTCGGAAGCCCCCTGGTTGACGCTACGGGGAGCCAACGGTCTGGACATCCCATACGTGGGATACCTGGTGACTGACTTGAAGATCCATGGAGTCGTTGTCCCCCAGAAGGGGGTGGTGATCGTTCGTGACGCCTGCCTAGGAAACCATCGCGCATTGTTGGGCATGAACGTTATAGCAGAATGTTGGGAGGAACTGTTCCGAAGTGGACTAAAGCAGACGGCCTCGACCTCGGAAAGTCAAGAGTGGGACCGGATTAAGGCCGATTGTCGGCGGGTTCGCCTTGCCGAGACGCGAGGAGATCGAGAGGGCATTGGGAGGACGGCTTGCCGATACGCGTTGTCCATTCCCGCTCAGAGTGAGGCTGTGGTTTGGGCCAGGCTCCCCTCGCAACTCTATGGCCCGGGAGAGTGGGTATTGGTGGAACCCCATCTGGACGGCCCAAACCTTGAGGTAGCTCGGGGGCTAGCCACCGCACGGCGGGGGAGGATTTCTGTGAAGGTACGGAACGTGAATGCGTTCCCCGTCCTGTTGCATCGACATCAGTGTCTGGCCCGAGTTACAGGGGTGTGCCCGCAACAAGTGAGAGAGCCGGGTGAAGTGCAGTTTAACCGGGTAAGCCCCTCCGTAGTGGAAGTTGCCCTGACCCGGACTGGACCGCCGGTGGGTAGTGAGGGAGAGGAATTGCCAAACCACCTCCAGGGAGGGTCACTACGCGGTGAAGGACTGGGAGAGGAACAGACTGGGCGGCTCCAGGATTTCCTGCTCAAATGGCAGCACTTGTTCTCGACTCATGACGAGGACTATGGCCGGACGGACATTGTAAAACATCAGATTCCGACCGGGGACGCCGCCCCGAGTAGAGAACGTTATCGACCAGTGCCCCCGACCCTGTATTCTGAGGTCCGCACCCTCCTGCGAGGAATGTTGGACAAAGGAATTATCCGGGAAAGTAGTAGCCCTTGGGCAGCCCCTATCGTACTGGTGCGCAAGAAAAATGGTTCCTGGAGATTCTGTGTGGATTACCGTAAGCTGAACCAGGTGACTAAGCGGGATGCTTTCCCCCTGCCCCGAGTAGAGGACTCACTCACCAGTCTTACACAGTCTGCATGGTATTCTACTCTCGACTTGGCCAGTGGGTACTGGCAGGTGCAGGTGGACGAGCGGGACAGGGAGAAGACAGCCTTCACGACCCCTTTCGGGTTATACGAGTGGGAACGGATGCCGTTTGGCCTTTGCAACGCCCCAGCCACGTTCCAGCGGCTTATGCAGCGGTGCCTGGGAGGTCAGTTAACGGAAACCACGCTGGTCTACCTCGATGATGTCATCGTCTATTCGCCGGACTTTGAGTCTCACCTCCAACATCTGGAGCAAGCTTTCCGCGCCCTGGACAAATACGGGCTAAAACTGCAACCTGACAAGTGTCAGCTTTTCCGGAAAGAGGTGAAGTTTCTGGGCCATGTGGTGAGTGCAGCTGGGATCGCTGTGGACCCAGAGAAGGTGTCGGCTGTGCAAGGGTGGGAGGCGCCGAAGACTGTGCGACAGGTCAGATCCTTCCTGGGCTTTGTCGGATATTACCGGCGGTTCATTCAGGACTTCTCTAAAATCGCCAAGCCCATTAACCAGCTGCTCGGGGGCACGGGACGTTCGAGGGGCCGGGGATCTCCCGCGGTTCAGTGGGACCAGGCATGTGAGGCTGCATTCCGGAGGCTTAAACAGGAACTACTGCAGGCCCCGATTCTGGCCTATGCAGACTTCTCCCAGCCTTTCATCTTGTACACTGATGCCAGCCATCTCGGCCTGGGTGCCGTGCTAGCCCAAAAACAGCAGGGGAAGGAGAGGGTGATTGCATACGCCAGCCGAAGCTTACACCCGACAGAGAGGAACGATGCTAACTATAGTTCCTTCAAACTTGAGTTGTTGGCCATGAAGTGGGCAATGAGCGAAAAGTTCAAGGACTACCTGTGGGGGACCAAGGTTCTGGTAGTAACTGACAACAACCCTCTGGTACATCTTCAGACGGCAAGGCTGGGGGCTGTCGAACAGAGATGGGTGGCACAACTGGCGAATTTCGACTACCAGCTGAAGTATCGACCAGGGAAAGAGCATACGAACGCTGATGTGCTGTCGAGGTTTCCGGTGGCAGGTCCAGTAGTTCAGGGGCCCAACTCTAGCTCCGAGGAGGAGGAAGGAGCGATGGTGGGGATCGTGGAAGCGCCTGGATCATCGCAGGAAGAGGCCCCCAATGGTTGGGGCTGGGACCCACAGTGTTGGAGGTCGAGACAAGCGGAGGATGAAGGGTTGCGGACGGTACGAGAGTGGGTCCAGACTGGGAAATGGCCAGAGGCCAGAGAACGCCGGGCTCAGACTCAGGCAGTCCGAGGGTTGCTAGGACAATGGGGAAGGTTGGCCTTGAGGGAGGGGGTGCTCTGTCGCTCCATCCAGGACCCTAACCTGGGCGAGAAGATCTGGCAAACAGTAGTTCCGGAGGGGCAACATCGGTCCCTGCTACAGGCCTATCACACCCAGTTGGGCCATCAGGGCCTGGAGAAGACGATCTCGCTATTGCGACGCCAGTTCTATTGGCCTGGGATGGAGAGGATTACCAAGGCCTACCTTCAGGGATGCCCCCGGTGCACCCTGTTTAAGACCAGGAAGGAGACCCGAGCCCCATTGGTCCCGATTCAGGCAAAGGCTCCCATGCACATGGTCGCCATGGACTATCTGACGCTGGGAAGGCCGGTGGACCGGATCCAGAACATCTTGGTGGTGACAGACCTATTCACCAAATATGCCTGGGCCATTCCCACCTTGGACCAAACTGCTATCACCACCGCAAATGCCTTGTGGAAGGCTGTGATTCAGCCTTTTGGGTGCCCTGAAATATTCCACTCAGACCAGGGGCCGAACTTTGAGTCCAGGGTGGTCCATGAGTTGTGCCTGCTGTACGGGGGTAGGAAGACCCACACGACACCGTACCATCCCCAAGGGAATGGAGGATGCGAGAGGTTTAACCAAACATTGCTGAGCCTGTTGGGAACGTTAGAGATGGATCAGCAGGGCCATTGGGCGGATACGCTTCCGGCACTGATCCAAGCATATAACAACAGCGTGCATAGCACCACTGGGTATGCTCCAACATATCTAATGTTTGGAAGACACGTGCGGCTACCAGCCGACTTAGTAGCGGGGGCTGCTACCCAAGTGGAGGAAGGGAGCTTGTCAGACTGGGTGGCGAGGCATCACCAGCGACTCCACTGGGCGTATGGCCGGGTCTCGGACCGGATTAACCAGGCGGGGGCAAAGAGCAAGAGACTGTACGACCGAACGGCTCGGGAAGCCCCACTGCTCCCAGGAGAGAGAGTCTTGGTGAGGGATAATCGTCGCCAGGGGAAGGGTAAGCTGAGCGATCGGTGGGAGCCTCGGCCCTATGTGGTCTTACGACAACCACGCCCAGATCAACCCGTGTATGCTATCCGGCCCGAGGGGAGAGCGGGCCCGGAACGGGTGCTCCACCGGAATCTGATTCGCCCTTGCCCGAACTACCCAAATCCCATAGAGGAAGCCCCCCCGGTTGTGGCAGCACCAGGACCGTTACTGGTAGGATGGGGAGTGGTCCCCAGGGGCTTGGGCCCAGCACCGGGACCGGTGAGACCCGAGTCTCCGCCGAGGCGGTCCCAGAGGGAGAACCGAGGTCAACCCCCGGTGAGGTACGGAGACTGGGAGAGCGGAACCCGTTCTCGGGACTAGAACGGATTGGCGGGGGAGTATGTCACAGGGTGACGAACCAGCAGCGGAACTGTGTATTCCACGGAGGGGTGTTTCCGCCCGGAGCGCTTTCGACGCAGCGCCCGGCCGGCCTGGTGTGCGTCGCTGCCGTGGCGGCAGCGGCCGCTGATGACGGAGTGGCGGCGGGTGCGGCGCATCGGGGGGCTGTTTGATGGTTGGGACACACAGCGCTTTGGAACGGATGGAGGCCGGGCTTTGGGAGATCGGGAGGGGATAGTTCAGTGCAGTGTTCGGTGTTCGGTGTTCGGGTGCTGTGTCCTGACTTTGTTCCGTCGAGGAAGGCTGAGAGTTTCTGTGGGACAAATTGACTGGTGAGATCGACCCGCGGAAGGGAGTCCGCTACGAAAGATTGGGTGGTGTGGAACAGAGAAGCAGAGGAGAAGTCGCCTTGGAGATATCAAGTCCCCTTATTGGGTAGAGATAAGTGCAAACCTTTTACTGGCCGTCTGGTATGTGATTTATACACCAAGATACTGTATATGAAGAGAAGCGATCTAGGAACAGGAGTCTAGACACCGTAATGAGAAGACAGCTGTTGTGATGCCTGATTGAGGTCGCTATATATTATTCCGTCTTACTGTCCCTGCTGTTCAGAACAAGGAGGTGGGCTGTGGCCTTATATTTCACAGAGTGGTTGAGAGTGACGTGAGTTGATGCTGTGCCCCACCGTGTGTGTTTGAAGTGAAGTTACTGCATGCTTACTATACCGAATTCTGTCACGTGCCCATCAGCCTTGCCCTGTGTTGCAGTTTGGAGTTGCTGAGGAAGAGATTAAGTGACGGTGGAATTTCAAAGCTTGCTGTGTTCTGATTCATCATTTATGCTGTTCTGAAGAGAGGATGAAATCCAGTTATCTGCTGTTCTGAATGTCCCCCATCTAAAGCTGCTGCATTCTGTTCCATCATCACTGTTGTGGAGAGCGGAGGAAACCCAGGTATCTGTTGTTCTGAGTGTTGTACAGTCCAAGCCTGCTGTGTTCTGATTCATCATTGATGCTGTTCTGGAGAACGGAGGAAATCCAGTTATCTGCTGTTCTGAGTGTCGCCCATCTAAGCCACTTGCATTCTGTTCCATCATCACATGTTGTGGAGAGCGGAGGAAACCCAGGTATCTGTTGTTCTGAGTGTTGTACAGTCCAGGCCTGCTGTGTTCTGATTCATCATTGATGCTGTTCTGGAGAACGGAGGAAAACCAGTTTATCTGCTGTTCTGAGTGTCCCCCAGCTAAAGCCGCTTGCATACTGTCCCATCCTCACTGTCGTGGAGAGCGGAGAAAACCCAGGTATCTGTTGTTCTGAGTGTTGTACATTCCAAGCCTGCTGTGTTCTGATTCATCATTGATGCTGTCCTGGAGAACGGAGGAAATCCAGTTATCTGCTGTTCTGAGTGTCCCCCAGCTAAAGCCGCTTGCATACTGATCCATCCTCACTGTCGTGGAGAGCGGAGAAATTCCAGTTATCTGTTGTTCGGAGTGTTGTACATTCCAAGCTTGCTGTGGTTTGATTCATCATTGATGCTGTCCTGGAGAACGGAGGAAATCCAGTTATCTGTTGTTCTAAGTGTCGTACATTCCAAGCCGGCTGTGTACTGATTCATCATTGATGCTGTCTTGGAGAACGGAGGAAAACCAGTTATCTGCTGTTCTGCGTGTCCCCCAGCTAAAGCCGCTTGCATACTGTTCCATCCTCACTGTCGTGGAGAGCGGAGAAAACCCAGGTATCTGTTGTTCTGAGTGTTGTACATTCCAAGCCTGCTGTGTTCTGATTCATCATTGACGCTGTCCTGGAGAACGGAGGAAATCCAGTTATCTGCTGTTCTGAGTGTCCCCCATCTAAAGCCGCTTGCATTCTGTGTCATCAACACTGCCGTGGGCTTTCCGTATCCCCTGTATAGGGAAGAACCAACCGTACTCGAAGTACCCACCTGCTGTCTAGTCGACGCCCCTTTCACAGCCGTAAGCTTTCTGCATCCCCTGTATAGGGAAGAACCAACCGTACTCGAAGTACCCACCTGCTGTCTAGTCGACGCCCCTTTCACAGCCGTAAGCTTCCTGCATCCCCTGTATAGGGAAGAACCAACCGTACTCGAAGTACCCACCTGCTGTCTAGTCGACGCCCCTTTCACAGCCGTAAGCTTCTGCATCCCCTGTATAGGGAAGAACCAACCGTACTCGAAGTACCCACCTGCTGTCTAGTCGACGCCCCTTTCACAGCCGTAAGCTTTCTGCATCCCCTGTATAGGGAAGAACCAACCGTACTCGAAGTACCCACCTGCTGTCTAGTCGACGCCCCTTTCACAGCCGTAAGCTTTCTGCATCCCCTGTATAGGGAAGAACCAACCGTACTCGAAGTACCCACCTGCTGTCTAGTCGACGCCCCTCTTCACCGCTGTAAACTTCTGTACTTGGGAGATCGAGAAGAGTACAGTCCGCTCAGAGCCCGAGAAGGATAAGCCGTGCTTAGAGTACTTACCTGCTGGTCAAATCCGCGTCCCCTCCATAGCCGAGAGCCTCGGCACCCGAAGAGTCTGAGGGGTTGAGCGGACCGAGTCCCCGCCTGTTGTCCAGCCGACGTCCCGGCGGCCACTGGATGCTGGGGAGGAAGGAGGAGTTTTAATTAGGATATACAAATTCTTTTAATCAATAAAGCCTGTTACATTTTACTTTCCTTGTCCGCCTGGTTTCTGGTTTGCTCCTCAGTGGTACATTCTTGAGGGAGGGGGTAGATCCAGTCGACTCTCCCGACCTGTGACATAAGCTACACGACATGAACATAATTAGCCTCTTAAAACTAGAGGCACACAATTTACCCTTTTCACCTGGACAAATAATTTGCAAAAGTTGCAATGAGGAGAAATGAAAGCTTCAGGATAAAGTTCTGCCACGAAGACTTAATTACTACGTCACTTATGACCTTCACATCCAATCATGTCCTAATACTTGCTGTATAAAAGATCGGTTCTTACACATGTTTGAGTTCGCAGATACTGACGCTAATTACTTCCATCCTCCTCACCACCACCAGGATGGTCCTGTCCATTCCTCTTGGGCGGGTCGGCTGCGCCCCTGCCTTCGTCTTCAGGCAGGAACTGCAGATCCGCTACCCTCGGATTATGCACTACGGACGGGGCCAATGCCAAAGAACCTTATAAATATCAGTTTGCTGGGCTGTCAATACATTTATGATTTGTTAAATTATTATATCTCCCGAGTCTTTAGAACTTATAGTTTAACACATATCTCAAACATAGTGATGATCAACCATTGTAATTCAGTAAAAATATGAACTCATATTGACAGCTAAATAACAGATACATAACGTCTGCTGTTCCTGAAGAATCTCCTGTGTGTTTTGGTTTTATGGATTAATATTTTGATATGGTCATTCTGAGTCATTCGTGTTTGAATTTCTGCACAACACATGTGACAACTTTCCATTCCACAAAATGTTCTTTCTGGTGGAAAAAAAAGGTTCCCTTTCGAGGGAACTCGCGATGCGTCACCGACGCTTTGGGAACGCCCCCAGCGTGAATGCGTCTGAGCATCAATGTCAACTAGTCCAATGGAAAGAATGAGCGTCACGGGCGGGTGACGTCATGACCAGGAAGGCATAAGAGCACATCCGGAGAAACGCGGCATTAGCTTCTGTGTCTCAGCAAGCGATCTGTGTCATTTTGTCTCTGTCTATTTACTGTTGTCTGTTGCGGAAAAGGATGGAAACTAAACAAGTGTACAAACAGTGTGCTTCTCCCTGCCCGCGTTATTTAACGGGTGGGGACACACACGAGCTTTGTGTCATTTGTTTGGGAGTGGAGCATGCGGTCTCAGCCTTCGAGGGGGCTGAGTGCCAGCACTGTGAGATGTTACCGCTTCGCATGCTCCGCTCTCGCCTGTCACTCTTTGATAAAGAGAGTGGGCAGGCTCGCGATCCGCAGGGATCAGGACCCGCGTCTGCTGAGGCAGCGCGGAGAATGCATTCCTGGGGATCGCAAAAGGATCTTTCGGATGGGTTGGAGACGGGTCCGAGGGCTCTTTCTCCTTCCTTACCCGAGAGATCCAGCACTCTCCCCCCGGTGTCGGAAGCACGCTCTGCGGTTTCTTTCGCCCGGGGAGAGAGCCCTCCATTACTTCATTGCTCTTCCTCCGAGGAGGTCGATGCGATGAGTTTGGAGAGTGAAAGCACACACATGGGGGAAAGAGATTCACAATTTATTTCCCCAGCATATGATGAGCTGGTGGATGTTATGTCGCGGGCTGTAGATAAATTAAAGATTGAATGGCCATCTGATAATAGGGGCGCTCGTCCTAAGAGTAAAATAGATGAGCGCTTTTTATCTTCTACTGCTTCATCTCCACCACGAGGGCTTCCATTTTTTCCTGATCTTCACAATGAGATTTCTAAATCATGGAATAAGCCATACTCATCACGTCTTTTCAGCCCTCAAGTTAATATTTATTCAAAAATTAGAGGGCTGAAAGAGTATGGTTATGAGGCGATGCCCCAGGCGGAACAGAATTTAGCTAGCTATCTTTCCCCTGGTCCCGCATCGTCTCTGAAAGCCTCGGCTTTGCCCACTAGACCGCTCAAAGCCACGTCGGTGTTAGTGGGCAAAGCTTATACGGCAGCAGGTCAAGCTGGAGCATGTCTGCATACTATGGCAGTGCTTCAGGCTTATCAAGCTGACCTGCTGGGGGATCTGGATAATAGTGAGGGAGTTAGTCATGACGATATTCGAGAACTTCGTCGGGCTACCGATCTTTCTCTCAGGGCTACTAAAGAGACCGCCAGAGCAATTGGGCGGTCTATGGCAGCCTTGGTAGCTACTGAGAGACATTTATGGTTGAATCTTTCGGAGATTAAAGAAAAAGATCGTGCTTTTTTGTTAGATGCTCCGCTTGAACCTTCTGGTCTCTTTGGTGACGCAGTCCATACGGTCGTCGAGAGATTTCAGGAATCAAAAAAGCAAGCGGACGCTTTCAAAAAGTTTATCCCTCACCGTGTCCAGCCCCCTGGGGCTGCTGGGCGTGAGCAGCCCCAGCCATCTAGCTCATCATATCGTGTGCATCAGAAAGAGAGTGTTGCGTCTCGTGCACCTCCACGTGGAAACTGGAGACAGACGCAACCCTCTCAGCCGAAGTCTTCTAAGTCGAAGCCGGATCTGAGGACCGTTCTTCAGGCGAAGAAGACTTCGGCTCAAAAAAAAAAAAAAAGGTCCTGATGTTCATGCATCAGGCCTGTGAGGACAGCCCCGACCGAAGTGGAGCGGTGTACACCTCATTATACGGTGCCCGTTCCATTTCGGGGTCCTCACGAGCCCGTTCTGCCAACCCTGCCACCCTCGGTGCTTCAGGGCGCAGCGGTCTCCAGCGAGTCGCTGATGCTATGCTGCGGCACAGCATCGGTTTCGCGCCCTCTGAGGGGGGCTTTAGAGCGGCCAGTTCAGGTAGTTCCTGCCATTATGTTTCAGGCTCCGGAATTGGCTGTCTCGATAACACCAGAGACCAGCCTCGAGAGGCTGGTTCCCTTAGTAAATTTTCTGGCAGCGTGGAAGCTTCTGCCGAATATTTCTCATTGGGTCCTGCAGATTGTAGAGAAAGGATACAGAATCCAGTTTGGTTCTCGTCCTCCTCGTTACAACGGGGTGCTGCCCACAGTGGTGCATCCCGAGCAGGCTCTGGTAATGGAGCAAGAGGTAAAGGCCCTGTTAGCAAAGGAAGCTATAGAACAGGTGTACTCACCCGACAGAGAGTCGGGTTTTTACAGCCGTTATTTCATTGTTCCAAAAAAGGATGGGGGGTTGCGTCCCATTTTAGATCTTCGTCTGTTGAATCGTTCAGTACAGAAACTCAAGTTCAAGATGCTGACACTCAAACAGATCGTGACTCAAATCAGATCCGAGGACTGGTTTGTCACGATAGATCTGAAGGACGCCTACTTCCATATCTCCATCCTCCCTCAGCACAGGAAGTTCCTAAGGTTTTCTTTCGGGGGCAAAGAATACCAATATCGGGTTCTTCCTTTCGGTCTAGCTTTATCACCCCGCACGTTCACGAAATGCGTGGATGCAGCTCTAGCCCCTCTCAGGCTTCAGGGCATACGTATTCTGAACTACATCGACGACTGGCTGATTCTGGCGGAATCAGAGCAGTTGGCGGTTCGGCACCGAGGTGTCGTTCTCGCTCATATGCAGATGTTGGGGTTGAGGCTCAATGCCAAGAAGAGTGTTCTTTCTCCAGTACAGAGAACCACTTTCCTTGGTGTGGTATGGGATTCAGTGACGATGCGGGCCACTCTATCGCCCGTTCGTGTAGCTGCTATCCTGACAGCCACCAAAGAGCTAAAGCTAGGCCAGTCACGCACTGTGAAACAGTTCGAGAGACTGTTGGGTCTCTTGGCGGCAGCGTCCAACGTGATACTTTTTGGCCTGCTGTACATGAGACCTTTACAGTGGTGGCTAAGGACCAGAGGGTTCTCCCCGAGGGGAAACCCACTTCGTATGATCAAGGTCACACGGCGGTGCCTTCGTGCCTTAATTATATGGAGGAAACATTGGTTCTTAACCCAGGGTCCGGTATTGGGAGCTCTTTGCCATCGTGTTACGATCTCGACAGATGCTTCCCTCACCGGCTGGGGAGCGGTAATGGAAGGCCGCTCGGTTCAGGGTCTGTGGAAAAGTCATCATCTTTCGTGGCACATCAATTGCCTGGAGATGATGGCTGTCTTCAATGCGTTGAGACAGTTTCTCCCAGACCTGAGGGGCCATCATGTGCTTGTACGAACAGACAACACATCAGTGGTCTCTTATCTGAACCGTCAGGGGGGTCTGCGGTCGCGTCCCCTGGGGCTGGATGCTATGGTGCAGACGTGGCCGAGGCTACGTCTGTACGCATTTCCCCCTGTTGCTCTGCTCCCAGGAGTTCTGGAACGAGTCCGCCAGTACGGAATAAGCCTACTGCTTGTAGCACCATGCTGGCCGAGTCGGATCTGGTTTGCGGACCTGATCCATCTCTTAGACGGTCCTCCCTTGGAGATCCCGATCAGGAGAGACCTTCTGTCTCAGGCCGGGGGCACAATATTTCACCCTCGACCAGAGATTTGGAACCTGTGGGTTTGGCCTCTGAGGGGGCCCAACTCATAGAGAGTGGTCTCTCAGCTGAGGCTGCTGAGACCATCCTAAGCTCCAGAGCTCCAGCTACTAGGAAACTTTATGCGCTTAAATGGAAAGTTTTTTCTGTATGGTGTCACCGACATCAGTGGGATCCAGTTAACTGTTCTGTGAACACAGTACTCGAGTTCCTGCAGGAGCGCTTTACGTCAGGTCTATGTCCTTCCACGCTCAAGGT
Source organism: Rhinichthys klamathensis goyatoka (assembly GCF_029890125.1). Taxonomy (NCBI): domain Eukaryota; kingdom Metazoa; phylum Chordata; class Actinopteri; order Cypriniformes; family Leuciscidae; genus Rhinichthys; species Rhinichthys klamathensis. The sequence continues at coordinate 163,696 of NW_026606557.1, forward strand.
CTACGTGGCGGCCATTGCGGCTTACCACGCCCTGTTGGGGGGTACATCGTTGGGTCGAGACCCCCTGATTACACGTTTCCTTCGTGGCACATTGAGGCTGAGGCCTGCAACTCGCACTAAGGTGCCAGCTTGGGATCTTGCTATAGTACTAGAAGACCTGTCTAGGGCTCCGTTCGAGCCCTTAGATTCGGTTTCAGAGAAATTTCTTACCCTCAAGACTATCTTTCTGCTAGCTATTTCTTCCCTTAAGAGAGTTGGAGACCTTCAGGCCCTTTCGGTTTCCCCCACCTGCCTTGAGTTTGCACCGGGGATGGTCAAGGCATTCTTATATCCGAAACAGGGATACGTCCCTAAGGTGCCGACCTTGATTCCGAGGCCTATTGTGCTGCAGGCTTTCTGTCCTCCTCCTTTTACATCTGCGGACCAGGAAAGGCTGAACCTCTTGTGTCCAGTGCGAGCACTGGATACTTATGTTCATCGGACATCTTCAATGAGGAAGTCCGACCAGTTATTTATTTGCTTTGGATCACCTAAGAAGGGACTTCCTGCTTCTAAACAGACGGTTAGTAAGTGGATAGTCGAGGCTATTTCACTTGCATACGAGTACTCTGACCATCCGTGTCCCTTGGTGGTCAGAGCTCACTCTACGAGGGGTATGGCGGCCTCTAAAGCCTTGTTATTTGGGGTTTCTCTCCAAGACGTTTGTGATGCGGCAGGCTGGTCCTCACCGCTCACATTCGTCAGGTTTTACAGTTTGGACCTGGATGCTGCCCCAGGTTCTCAGGTGCTTAGTGCTTAGTTCCAACAGACTGACACTCAGGTACTTGGAATTCTGGCGTTTTGGGTATTCTCGTTCCCAAAGCGTCGGTGACGCATCGCGAGTTCCCTCGAAAGGGAACGTCTCAGGTTACTACTGTAACCATAGTTCCCTGAGAAAGGGAACGAGACGATGCGTCACCCTGCCATACTTCCTGCATCCCTGTGATCGGCTTGCTTCGACTTTTTGAAGCTAATGCCGCGTTTCTCCGGATGTGCTCTTATGCCTTCCTGGTCATGACGTCACCCGCCCGTGACGCTCATTCTTTCCATTGGACTAGTTGACATTGATGCTCAGACGCATTCACGCTGGGGGCGTTCCCAAAGCGTCGGTGACGCATCGTCTCGTTCCCTTTCTCAGGGAACTATGGTTACAGAAGTAACCTGAGACGTTCTTTTGATTTTTACAACGCTCTTCACACTGAGAAAAAACTTGGTTCTTTTAGAACCGTCAAAGGTTCTTTGGGGAACCAAAAAATGTTTATTCTGTGGAATCACTATGAAAAACCCTTTTGGAACCTTCTTCTTTTTTTTTTGATTTTTTTTTTTTTTTGATTTTAGAGTTTTTGTTAACAATAGCAACACTTGCAAATGCTTTTTCAAGATGACTTTCATGTTTCATAATTTACTGTGCAGGTCTTGTCATGCTTCACTGAGTGACATTTATTTGGATATTTGAGATGAAATACTTTATAGGGAAGTCAACATGTCTCACAATGTAACTCCATCTAATATATATATTTTTTTTGATGCAGACCCCCCCATAAGATTTGAGAGGCTACATTATATTATAATAACATTTATTGGAATATTTGTACTTCTAAACACTGATTTGTAATGGCATGATATAATACAGTAAATGGATAAAAAATGATAATTCTCACATCATACAAAAGGACTCAAAGACAGACACTGTATTATTGATTTTATTTCAGTTATAACAGAACATCATAGCATGCTCTTGTGTGAATGAACTCAGAGAAGCAGAAGATACACGTCAGCCAGAAGGATGAAGCAGAAGCCAGAGGAGAGACTGAGCGGATCTACTGATCTGAACACTGATCTCTCCTCAGTTGTGCAGTGACTGCAGGCTGGCCGCTCCGTGTGGCCTCACAGCTCACTGAGACGCTCTTCATCCACTCCTGCTCAGAGAGAGTCAGGCTGCTGCTCCAGCTGTACAGAGCGTCCTTCTGCAGGAGCCCAGCGCTGCTCTCCTGAGCCCTGCTGCTGCCGTCCACCTTCCAGCTCAGGCTCCAGTCTGACGGCAAGCCCTCGCTGGCCACACACAGCAGTGTCGCTGTGTTCAGAGAGGAGATCTCTGCACTGGACGGGGGCAGGAGGATCACTTTAGGAGGAGTGTTGCCTGAGAGAAGAAGAGCAGCGGGACCACAAACAACTCGCTTAACAAACAGCTTCAGTTTATTAGAGATTAAAGTGACAGAAAACATTCCTACCTTCAGTTTAAACAGACAAACTAATATAATAAAAGGCCATTTAAGTGCAATTAAAGATACTTTCATGATGTTTCTTAACACACTTAAGTACGCTTTAAAGAAGTGCACTTATTTTGATGTATTGAAAAACGTAAAGCACTCTGTAGAGTAGGCCTACTTCATTATAATTTTAACTCTTGTGTGTTATTTGATATTTCAAGTTAATATATTTTAAATTTACTAAATTGCAGCTTCATCTTTACAAATGTGTAATCACAAGTATATTTAAATACATGATGGGCACGTTTCAATAGAAATTACATTAAAGTATATTTTAGTGTACAAAAAAGTCAGTTCATTTTAACCATATTTCAAAGACAATATAATGAATTAAGAAATTACATATAAAGATGTAATTAAGCCTTGCTTAAGTAGGTTAAAAAGCACTCTAAAGTTTAGCTAATTGCATTTCATATGAACTTAAGCCATAATATATATTTTCTTTTCAATAACATGCAATTAAGTGTCTGAAAACATTCATTTTGGTAATTGGTAAAAATATTCTAAATTGTTAACTATAATATTTAAAATAAATCTTAAATTTTAAATTAGAAATTCTATATTGTGTATTACAATATCTGTTTTTCAAAACAACACATTTATATTTCATGAATTAGTTTTACAATTGTTTTATTTAAAAGTAGGTTGAAAATCTATAATAGCGTATAGCACATTTTGAATATTGGTATGTTATGGGTATTTATGTATGTACAGTGTGTTTGTATTTATTTATTAATTTATTTATTTATTCTAAGTAGTATGTCACATTTCAAAAAAATATTCTTCTCATGCTCTTATTATAGCATGTCAATTAGCAAATGTATCTCTTTTCCTGGGCTGCATTTCCCAAAAGCATCGTAAGATCGTACTAGAGACCATTGCAATTGTTCTACGATCAACTTAAGCTTACGATGCTTTTGGGAAACGCAGCCCAGGTCAATACTGGTGAAAATATTCAAATCTTTTTCTTTTTTTTGTAGTTATGAGTTTTGTTGTATGTCTGTATTATCATCTCTCACATATAAACCTACACTATATTTACTTTAAGCATATCAAATAGATTATTTTTGTTCCACAAGACAAAGTACAACATTCATAATGTCATAAAATATATAACGAAATATGACAACACTGTACTGAATTAAAATGATTTAATTATTTACTTACTGCCAACATCCAGTCTGGTGCCGCTGCCGAAAGTATATCACAGTGATACACACTAATAGAGCAGACGTACAAAAACCTGCTGAACGCTTCAGTAACTGCACTGTTCACTGCATCTCCAAAACAACATCTTTCTGTTCATTTGCTATTGTGGTCAATTACAGTTCAATGAAATAATATATACATTTCATTTAAAAAAGGAAAAATGTTGTAATATATCATTCCATGATTAATTAAACACAATCTAAACTCCATTTGATTCACTGATGGTCAACTACTGAATGTTTATTTTATCATCAGCATATCCTTGGAAACTCTTGAGAAATATTAGTTGATACTGATATCAAATCTTAATAATCATAGAAATTACATTTAAAAACTACATTTGAAACTGAATAAATTTTATTTAAATCAGTGTGTCAGATTTCCTCCTGAAAGGAAGCAGCTTTGAATATGTGCAACACCCCTTTGTTTAAGACGGACTGTCCGCCGGTCAGGACTGTAAACAGCAGGTCTCGTCTGTTCTCACTAATTCTCAGCAAAGATGACTGCAAACGCTCTGATTATCTGCTCTCTACTGCTTTCTCTCGCTGGTGAGATTAGTGTTGAATATTCAGAGCTTTTTCAGAAGTGCTTTATAAATGTTGTATCATTCTTCTCCTGTATTGTGTGTTTGACTGTAACACTGACTGATGTGCTGTGAGGGCAGGTTGTTTTGCTGAGATCATTCTGACTCAGAGTCCATCTGTGAATCTGGCGTCTGTGGGAAGCAGCGTCACTCTCAACTGCGGGTCCAGCAGTTCCAGTGTATCAACCAGTTTAGCCTGGTATCACCAGAGACCCGGACAAACACCCAAACTCCTGTTTTATTATGTTGGTAGCAAAGTGTCTGAAGTTTCTGAGAGATTCACTGATGGGAGATCAGGAACAAACTACATGCTCAATATCAGAAATGTCCAGCCTGAAGATGCAGGAGATTATCACTGTCAGCAGTATGCTCAATTACCATTAACACAGTGATACACAGCCGTACAAAAACCCCTTCAGTGAAAGAGGAACTGCTGATTTAGACACACACTGCACACTTAATACACTATGATTGGAGCCGATTTTTAAAGTTCTTAACAGAAAAACTAAATCTGGGACAAGATTCACAAAACATTCGCTGTAAAAAAAAAAAAAGTTGAGCTAACTCATAAGATTAAGGCAACCTTTCGCATTCAACTTTTTAAGTTAACTCAACTAATCCCTTCCAATAAAAAAAAATCTACTTAAATTGTTTTGTTCGTCTAATGAGTAGCAGGTAGTCTTTTTAACTTAAAACTTCTTGTCAAGGGAACTAAACGCCTTGGTTACGACTGTAACCTCGGTTCCCTGAAGAGGGAACGAGACGTTGCGTCGATTTGACGCTATGGGAACGCTCTGCGTGATTGCGTCATGAAGCACTTGTAAAATTAGTCCAATGGCGTATAGGCGGGTGACGTCAGGGCAGGAAGCTATAAAGCACACCCAGACCAAACATTGTCAACTTCTGATAGGTCTAAGCAAGTCGATCACAGGCACGCCGGAAGTATGGCAGGGTGACGCAACGTCTCGTTCCCTCTTCAGGGAACCGATGTTACAGTCACAACCGAGGCGTTCCCTTTCAAGGGAACTCGCTTTGCGTCGATTTGACGCTATGGGAACGTCTATACCAACGCTACCATAGTGACCAGTGCCTGTCTTGTGTGAAATCAGGCGAGCACAACAAAGACAGAATCACCTGGGGCCCAGGAGCGAAGCCCAAAAATAGGTTGTATGGAGTAGCCATTTTAGGAGTATTCCTAAAAGGAATAGCCCGCCGCATCACACAGCTCTTGTAGGGATACCCCAAATACGAGGCTACAAAGGCACCATACTCCTCCTGCTCTAATGCACCATGGAGGAAACCGGTTTGTTTCCTGTGCAGGGAGCTCTAGAGTGATCGTGGCCTCAACAACCTCAGTTGAGAGACCTGAGTCTATGAGTTGGGCCCCCTCAGAGGCCAAACCCACATTTCCAAAACTCTGTTTTCCAGAACTCCCGGGAGTAGAAAAATCAGGGAAACCATGTACAGATGCAGTACAGCCACATCTGCAACTCCATATGAGCTCCACCACCTCGGGGTGGAGTCTCCTTTCCCTGCCCTGTACGGCGAACCGGCAGGGAACGACCAAACTGACTACTCTAGGACCCTACTTGGAGGGGGCGGGCATCCCAGGACAGCTACATTTCCGGGTGGACCCTGAGATATGTTCTCGCCGGAGACCCGAATTCTGTCCCGAAACACATGAAGTGGCGGGGTTAGCATAACGGTACCCTAAGGGCACCAAAGGGCAGTGGGCACCATATAATGAGGTGTTCACCGCTTTACTTCAGAGGAGACTGCCCTCATTAGCCTGACCCCTCGGGCGTCAGGACCTTTTCCCCGCAGCCTTCTTGTAAATAATGACGGTCCTCAGATCCGTCTTCAAGTTCAAGTTCAAGTTCATTTTATTTATATAGCACATTTTATAACAGCCACTGACTGACCAAAGTGCTTCACAGAACTACAAAATTAAAAGACACCAACACCATGCGTAGTAGCACATCATAGAACAGTACAACAGGTTAAGAACAGCTTAAAACGGGAGACGTCCAAGAAGTCTCAGAGACTATCAGTAGTAGAAAATAAAACAGAGAAGACAGTAACAGGTTTAATACTAGTATCATACTCGAAGGAGAGAAATATAGAATAGACAGAGAAAAAAAAAAAAGTATAAATATATCTATATATACACCCATATATATAGATACACACACATATATGTACACATATACACATATATATACATGTACATGCACCTTATTTGTAGGCCAAAGAGAACAAGTGCGTTTTTAAAAGTTACTTAAAAGAAATCACAGAAGGGGCTATCCGAACGTCCAAGGGCAAATTGTTCCACAGCCGAGGCCCAACCACAGAAAAGGCTCGATCCCCTCTAGGTTTAAGTCTGCATTGAGGGACTTGTAACAGATTTTTTTCACCTGAACTCAGACTTCTTGACGGCGTGTAAGGTTGAAGCAGTTCAGTTAGGTAGCTAGGCGCTTGGTTGCATAGAGCTTTGTACACAAATAACAGGATTTTAAACTCAGTTCTGAAATGAATGGGCAACCAGTGAACAGACCTCAGAATTGGGGTGATGTGGTCACTTTTCCGACTATTTGTGAGGAATCTTGCAGCGGCATTTTGCACCAGTTGAAGACGAGCTGTTTGCGTTTTCGAGATACCGCAGTAAAGTGAATTGCAGTAATCTACACGTGTGGTGATAAAAGCATGAACAGCCATCTCAAGAGTTTTGTGATTAAGAAAAGGTTTGACTTTTGACAACAGCCGCAGGTGATAAAAACTAGAGCATATTACAGAACAGATTTGCTTTTCAAAATTTAAAGACTCATCCAGACAAACGCCCAAATTCCGCACACTTGCAGAACGAAATGCCGCTAGTCTGCCTAGGTCAAAGGTAACAGCCTGGGGATTACCAGTGGACCCAAAAACAATGATCTCTGTTTTGTTTTCATTTAAAAACAAAAATTTTTGATCCAGCCAAAATTTTACTTCATCCAGACAACCTAACAGTGATGAAAGGGCAGAGGGATCATTTCTCTTGATTGGAACATACAATTGGGTGTCGTCTGCATAACAGTGAAAAGATACCCCATGTCTTCTTAGAATGGTGCCCAGTGGTAAGATGTAGAGGGAAAAGAGAGAAGGCGCTAAAATAGAACCTTGAGGAAGGCCACAGGTTAGATGCGCAGCAGACGAAGAGCAATTTCCTAGCTTTACTCTGAAAGTACGACCCGAGAGATAAGATTGGAACCACTGGAGGACGACACCTTTTAGCCCCACATCATATTCTAGTCTGGATAACAAGATAGAGTGGTCGATAGTATCAAAAGCTGCCGACAGATCAAGAAGAACAAGAGCCACAGAGTCACCAGTGTCAGTGGAGCGATAGATGTCATTTAACACTCTCAGCAGAGCAGATTCAGTACTGTGAGCAGACTTAAAACCAGATTGAAATTTTTCAGAGATATCATTGCATTTTAGAAAGGGCTGGAGTTGGTCAAGAACAACTTTTTCCAACACCTTAGAGACAAAAGGCAAAACAGAGATAGGACGGAAATTATTTAACACGGTAGGATCCAGTGAAGGCTTCTTGAGCAAAGGAGTGACAGTGGCCTCCTTGAGGGCAGCAGGGATAGAGCCGGTAAGGAGGCATTTATTAACAAAGGACACCAATCCTGGCCCTACTGAATCGATAATCAATTTAAGAAACTTAGGAGAGATGATGTCTAGACAGCAGTACGAAGTCTTGCCCCTCGAAGGCTGCGAGTGAGAGCGCCAACCCGACCCCAGTCTTTTAGTGGGGGGGTCAGGAACAGACACTCTGTTTCTGTTGAGATATGTTTGGCAGAAGTTCCCACGCTGCCAAAAAATCTACTAAGAGAACCAGGCTGTCAAGACTGGTCTAGGTGTTACTCAAGCGACCAATTTGGTGCCCTGTACGGCGAACCGGCAGGGAACAACCGAACTGACTGCTCTGAGACCCTCATCAAAGGGGGCGAGCATCCCAGTGCCGCTACGTTTCCGGGCGGACACTGAGATAAGGGCTCGTCTTAGACTACACTCAAAAAAATGATATGTTGGCATTAATTAACTTTTTTATGTAAACAGGTTCCACATAACTGGGTGTATCTGGGTAATTCTAAGCGACCTAATTAAACTCTGAGCTGAGTGTTAAATGAACACTGAAGCGGTGTTAAAGTTAATGAGATAATTAAGTGAATAATTGAGTGATGATTGAGCATTATTGAAGACACCTGATGATAACAAGCAGAATCACTGAATGAGAAAACCAGAATTTAAAGTCACCATTATGGAGATCAGTGTGTGTTTTAGTTGGGCTCTTGACCCTCACATCGTTATCTTTAGATTTTGTATGGTTGCTGTACATGAGTTATAACAGCCAGATGAACAAATTAAAAAGGTGATCTGATGGTGTTGGTTGTGTTTTAACATTATCATTATTTCACAATCATTTTACCTGAACTCATATAAAACCCAATTTCTGAGTTAAGTTTACCTTATTGATTATAGCAGCACTACCATTATAGAGCATACCATTTTTAACCTTTTCAATGAAATCCAAATGATCAAATCTATAAAAAAAAAAAACCCTGTTTGTATGCAAGCACACACAGACATCAATATTTAGCGAATCAATCTCAGCAATGGTGACAAACAGATCACCTCAAACCATAAGCTCATTATTTATTCATGCAGAAATGCATGATGGGAGCCATGAATGAGTTTTGATTGGTGGCACCCAGAATGCACTGCAACATGCTTTATAATTGTCACCATTGTTGAGATTCACAGGCTGATTATCGATGTCTGTGTGTGCCTACATAAATTTTTCTTATTTTTTAGAAGTTTTTTTTTTGTTTCTTTTTTATTGATTTGATCATTTGGATTCCATTGAAAAGGCTAAAAATGGTATGCTCTACAATGGCAGTGCTGCTATAATCCATAAGGTAAACTTAACTCAGAAATTGGGTTCTATACGAGTTCAGTGATTCAGGTCAAATGATAGTGATATAATGATTATGTTAAAACACAACCAACACCATCAGATCAACTTTTCTAACTGATCATCTGGCTGTTATAACTCATGTACAGCAGTCAGACAAAATATAAAGTCAATAAAGTTAGGGTCAAGAGCCCAACTAAAACAAACACTCATCTCCATAATGGTTACCTGAAATTCCGGTTTTCTCATTCAGTGATTCTGCTTGTTAACATCAGGTGTTCATGATTAATGCTCAATCATCACTCAATTATTCGCTTAATTATCTGCTTCAGTGTTCAGTGTTTGTTTAACGTAACCCAGTTATGTGCATCCTGTTGACATAAAAAAGTTAATTAAAGCCAACATATCAGAACCTGTTGTCATAAAAAGTTAATTAAAGCCACCATATCAGACCCTGGCTGATGACATAACAATTTAATTACAGCCAACATATCATTTATTTGAGTGTGTTGAAGTTACATGACCAAATTATGTTTGTTTAACGTAACCCAGTTATGTGCATCCTGTTGACATAAAAAAGTTAATTTATGGAACCTGTTGACATAAAAAAGTTAATTAAAGCCAGTATATCATTTTTTTGAGTGCTTACTGGAGATTGTTGCGCTCCGAAGCACACGAGATGATGGGGTTGGCAGAAAGACCCCTGAGAGCACCGAAGGGAGATGGGCACCGTATAGTGAGGTGTTATCCATTTCCGCCAAGGAATTTTACCATTTATTTCCTCAGAATTGAATGCGGCCAAAGATCAACCAGAAACACGGTCTGGATGAAAGGCTGAATACTATATTAATATGAACATCTAACTCATCAGAGATCAGATAAGTACATATTTAATTTTCTCAAAAATTAAATGCAGCCAAATATAAACCAGACAAGTAGAAACGGTCTAGGTGAAAGGCTAAATATAGTGTATTAATACAGACATCAACTCAGATTAGAAGGCCTAATTAACATTTAATTTCATCACAAGTAAATGCAGACAGAAATCAGCTCAGATAGAACTTGGTCTGGATGAAAGAATGAATATATTTCTTCATACATCTACTTTCTAAAGCCAGACAAATATTTAATTAATTCTCAAAATTAAATACATATTATTATCTCAAACACAAAAAGAACCAAGAGAATGATAAGAGAAAGAGAGAAAGGGAAATTCCCGTCTGCTCAGTTCCCTGCGCATATTGCGGACCCATTATATACACGCTCTCTCGGCAAACGCGAGATCTGGGCCAATAGATTCTTATTGGAGAGATGTAGACAAAATAATCTACGCACTGCCTCGGCAAACGCGTGATCTGATCCACTAGATTATTATTGCAGAAGTATAATCTAGGTGCTGCCTCGGCAAACGCGCGATCTGATCCACTAGATTATTAACTCAGAAATTGGGTTCAATATAAGTTCAGTGATTGAGGTCAAATGATTGTGAAATAATGATTATGTTAAATCACAACCAACACCATTAGATCTCCTTAGTTCATTGTTCATCCGGCTGTTATAACTCATGTACAGCAACCAAACAAAATCTAAAGTTAATAAGTTAATGGTCAAGAGCCCAACTAAAACACACACTTATCTCCATAATGGTGACTTAAACATTCCGGTTTTCTCCTTCAGAGATTCTGCTTGTTAACATCAGGTGTCTTCAATAATGCTCAATCATCACTCAGTTATTCACTTAATTAACTCATTAGCTCAGAGTTTAATTGGGTCGCTTAAAATGACCAAATTCCATGGTGTTGAAGTTACATGAACATATTATGTTTGTTAAACGAAACATAGTTATGTGGAACCGGTGGAACCTGTTTACATAAAAAAGTTAAGTAAAACCAACATATCATTTTTTTGAGTGTATTGCAGAAGTATAATCTAGGTGCTGCCTCGGCAAACGCGCGATCTGAGCCATTAGATTCTTATTGCAGAGACGCAGACCCACGCGCTGCCTCGGCAAACGCGAGATCCGAGATCGAGTCACAGAATCTTTCTTGACTTTCTTCCCTCGAGAAGAAAGCCATCAGGAGTAGAGCTCAAACTCTCGATAGTGCATATATGTTACACGTCGTGAATTTGTGAATGAACACTGTCAGCCCTATTTACTAGAGCTGACCATGCATGCTCTACTCCCAAACAAACAACACATTAAGCGTGTGTATCCTGACTCGTAATGAAGAGAGGGCAGGGCAGAACGAACGATCCAACATGCTGTTTACTCACCATTATATTCCTGTCAAGATATATAATATGCTTCTGGACAAACAACAATAAATAGACAGAGACAGATTCACACAGAGCGCTTGCTGAAGACACAGAAGCTGACAATGTTTGGTCTGGGTGCGATTTATAGCTTCCTGCCATGACGTCACCCGCTTATACTGACTGATTTTACAAGTGCTTCATGACGCAATCACGCAGAGCATTCCCATAGCGTCAAATCGACGCAACGCGAGTTCCCTTGAAAGGGAACAATGTTTAGAATTTCGCAATGCAAGCGTCTATCCTTGTTTTTCATATTCAAGCTACACAATATGAACATAATTCGCCTCTTAAAACGTCTAGGTTAGGACTGTAACCTCTGTTCCCTGAGAGCAGGGAACGAGACACTGCGTCGACGACACTATTTGGGAACGCCCTCCACGTGAACCGGTGTCTGAAAAGCTATCCAATCATGGCAATCGAATATGACGTCACTAGTAGGGGGCCTAGAGAACATGTCATCCACTTTCGTCTGAAGGGACTGTTTTGTCTGATTTGCAATCACCTGAAAAAGGGTAAGAACAATTATGGCAAGTGACAAGCGTTTCAAGAAGTGTGTGGATCCGTGTTTCAGGTTTCTGACACCAGATGACACACACAACTTGTGCGTTTATTGATTCGTTATATCTGATTATGTACAGAATGTGAGAATTTTCCTCTTAGAAAACTCTGCTCTCGTCTGGCCCTCTTCTCGAGGGAAGAGGGACAGGCCTCTGGGCCCAGTGGTTCGGGTCCGGCTCGTGCTGAGGCACTGCGGAGACTCGGATCAAGGGGTTCCCAGATGGAGCTCGCTGATGAGTTTGAGAGAGGTGTTTCTCTCTCACGCCCATCAGAAGCTCGCGAGGGTGAGTTGCTGGACGAGGATGTGTTATCTCTTACATCCTCTGATCCTGCAGCGAGTGCTCTACTGGCACCTATCCCGAGAGAGCAGGAGATGGCTGATGAAGAAGAGGTACAACCTGAACCCTCACAGCCTCCCTGACCCGCATATGATGAGCTGTTGGGTGTTATGGAGCACGCTTCAGCGAGGCTTCAGCTGCCGTGGGAGTGCGTGAAGGAAGTAGCCGTTACAGGCATACCAAGCCGACCTGCTGAAGGATCTGGATCAGGGGCAGGGTCTCTCCCCTGACGCAGTGGACGAGCTGCGCTCCCCTCTAAGCAAACTAGAGGCACACAGTTTACCCTTTTCACCCGGATAAATAAGTTGCAAAAGTTGCAATGAGGAGAACATATAGCTCAACACAAATCTCCAACATGGTGATGATCAACCATTGTAATTCAGTTAAAATATGAACTCTGAAACATATGACAGCTAAATAACAGATACATAACGTGAGTCTGCTGTTCCTGAAGAATCTCCTGTGTTTTGGTTTTATGGATTAATATTTTGATATTGTCATTCTAAGTCATTTGTGTTTGAATTTCTGCACAACACATGTGACAACTTTCCATTCTACAAAATGTTCTTTCTGGTGGAAAAAAAGGTTCCCTTTCAGTCGTGAACGTCAGACGTAGTCGACGTCGACTGAAATGAAATGGGATCACGCTAGGGAGCCTATTGTCTTCGAGTAATTTAGAACGAGCCAATGCACATTGGCGTGCGAGATATGCATCTCACACTCCGCCCCGCGGCGCGGGTACAAATACGGAAGTAGATGCACGCACCATTGCCTTTCACTTCGGAGCCGAGCTTCATGTTCAGGTCTGTAGAGTCTTGTTATACAACGAGCGAGTGTGTCGTGCTTCTTCTGGAAGTCTCTCCTGGTGTCGGTGTTTACAGCGCGAGTGCAGCGGTGATCGCGAGCTTCCGAGCTCTCAACTGCTGTTGTCACAGCAACCAAATTTCTGTTTGTGTTTGTTTGTCTGACGGCCGTTTGGGGGCGAAGAAAGTGAGTGCTTCACTGATACAGGCTGCACCATTCCTGTATCAGTGTTGCCGCGGTCATTCCCCTGTGTGCTCCGGCACTGGTGAGAGTTTTTCACTTCCTGAAAGAACAACACGGGTGCGTTTGCGTCTTTTTCAAGATGTCATTCCGCCCGTGCGTTTCTGGATGCGGTCGTTCCCTGTCTCTCTTTGACGGTCACAATTGTTGCATCACGTGTTTGGGCTTACAGCACACTGAAGCAGCTTTTGTGGACAGTTCATGTTTCCATTGCAGGAATATGACTGTCGCGGTGTTGAGATCGAGACTCGCCTTCGTCCGCGAAGCGCGAGTCCCCATTACCACGCCCCGCCCTCGGGTGCTGCGTGAGATGGGTGATAGGAGGATAGTGGTGGATGTCTCGCCCGGTAACCATTCCCTGTGGGCTCCTCACTCCTCCTTTCCACCGCAGCCGTGTGAGTCCCCCGTGGAGCGTGCTGGTCCATCTGTAATGGGTGGGCCAGCCGTTTCACCCGGGGCTCCCCCAGAGGACAGGACGCCGATTGCAGCATCGGAGGGTGAGCTGGCCTCTGGAGATGACGACTCGACTGCGTTGTCTTCCTCTGGGAGCATAACGTTGCCCGAGCCGGATCCAGATTTGTCAGTTATGCTGAAACGGGCCGCCGAGGCTGTCGGGCTCGAGTGGAACCCTCCACCGTGTCCTGCTCAGTCTCGGTTGGATGATTGGTATCTCGGGGCGGGCCGTGCTGGTTCTCAGCCCGCCGCCCCAGTACCCTTCTTTCCTGAAGTGCATGGAGAGCTTACTAGGTCGTGGACGGCACCTTTTACTGCTGAAAACTGCCTGAGTGGTTCTCCCCCCCCTCGCTACCCTTGACGGAGGAGCGGTGAAGGGTTATGAGGCTATCCCTCCAGTGGAGCGGTCTTTTGCGACACACCTGTGTCCAACGGCCGCTGCATTTTGGACGGGGGATCCTCGTCTCCCCTCGCAGGCCTGAGAGCTCGCGTCAGATTTGACGGTCAGAGCTCACAAAGCTGGCGGGCAAGCTGCTTCCTCTTTGCATGGACATGCACGAGGGTAGTCTAGATCGTGCGCTCATGAGTGAGCTCCGCACTGCCACTGACCTCGCCCTACGGGGCACGAGTGTCGCAGCGTGCGCGGTCGGTCTAGCGATGTCCACTTTAGTGGTCCAGGAGCGCCATCATTGGCTCAGCCTGGTTGAGATGGCGGATGCGGACAAGGTTCGGTCCCTGGACTCCCCAATTTCCCGGGTTGGGCTGTTCGGCGACGTGGTGGAGAGCTGTACCCAACAGCTCTTCACAGCCCAAGAGCAGACGGAGGGTTTTCGACACACCCTGTCCTGGCGGCCTGCTGTTGCCTCCACCCGCCGCCATTGACAGTTCCTCCGCCTGCCCGTCGCCGAGGGCGTCCCCCTGCCGCTGCCTCCGGTTCCGCGGGGCCCCCGCAACAGGCTTCACTCAGACCCCAGCGTAGAGCCAGCAGCAGGCAGGTCACCCGGTCTGTCTCAGGCACTGCCCAGCCAGGGGGCGAGTGTCAGACGAAGCGTCCCTGAGACAGGCCACCCAGGGTTGGGGGGACGAGCTCTTCAGATGGTTACCGTTTCCCAAATTGTCAAAGAGCGAATTCCTCCGTCCCTGGGTCCCAAGAGCGCGAGGTTGGTGGTGTGCGACCCTGTGGAACAGCCTTGCACCCCTCAGCCCCCTCTTGTTCGCCAGTCGGCAGCACGACGCGTTCGAGGACCCGGTCATCCGCCTTCTCACGCATCTCCTGCTGTCCCGTGGAGACAGGTAGGTGTTGCACTGCACACTCAGACTTCCGAGCCGGGTCCCTGTCCTCCACCACGCTGCCTCACCTCGGGTACGTCTGTGGTCTCTGGGCCCTGGTATGGTGTGTGTAAGCCTAAAGTGCTTCCTACCGCTCCATTGGCCCTGAGTTACCAGCAGACTCGGCTTGCGATTCATTTCGCTTGGCTTCCGCCCTGGCTCAGTGATATTTTTCACACCTAGGTGTTGAGCTAATGCTCCTAGAATTAGTGATAATTATCACACCTACGTGTTGAGCACTGCTCCTGGCCTGTGTGCGCACGTCACAGTCCTACTGGCGAAGGACGCGATGTAGCCTCTTCCTCAGCCGATATGAAGACCGGTTTCTTTAACCTGTTCTTTATTGTACCCTAGATATGTGGTGTGTCATGGCCACCTTGGACCTGTGTCAGTTGAAACGGGCCCTTTTTTCGAAAGCCTCCGTTCAATTACTAACACAGAGATGCATTTTCAAATGCTCCGTCCCCAAGGATGGCCTGCGGCGTTCGACCTGAAGGACAGTACTCAGATTTCTATCCTCCGCTCCACAGAACATTCTGTGTCTGGCGTCGAGGGTACGAAGTATCCGTACAGGTCCTACCCTTCGAGTGCTCCATAGCCAGTTGGGTCTTCAGGTCAACTGGGAGAGATTAATCTCGCCCACGGGCTGAGTATCTCTTTTCAGTTCAGGAGAGGGACTCGGTCCAACACGTCTCTCAAAAGAGTGTGTTAGGCTAGTGCTAGAAGTGAGAAAGGGTTCAACTGAAAGAATTTTCAGAGGCTCCTGGGGCATATGGCAGTCGCTGGGCTTCCTCCATATGAAGACCGCTTCAGCACTAGTTTTATGATCGAGTCCCGAGGTGACCGTGGCAGAGCGGCACGCCCTGTGTGATTAAAAGATCACCCCGGCCTGCCGCCAAACTCTCAGCCCGTGTTTAGACCTTCAGGTCCACTAACACTGACTGAGGAGCCATGTACAAAGGGCATGCTTTAACGGAGGCCTGGGCGACCTCCGACTGCATTGGTATTTGTTACCTCGAGTTGTCAGTTCACCTCGCTTTGAGCCACCACTGCTCAGCTAGCTGGTACTGGTCTGAAAAGACAACATCGCGACCGTTGCGCTAAGCTTCCCTCGCATGTCATAACTCGCCTGTCACCTCCTCCTTGGAGTCAGAAGCTTCTGAGGTTGCTTCTTTCCACTATAAAATTCTTCCGGCCTGCTCAATCGTGCCGCCAACGAGCCTCACGACAGCTATGGCCAGGGAGAGTGGAGACTCCATCCCCTGGCGGTCCAGCTGGGCAGGGACCACTTCGGGGCCGCACAGTTACATCTGTTGCCTCTCCGGACTCGTCCCTCTGCCAGTTTTGTTTCTGTCTGAGCAGACATCCCTTGGACAGACACTAGCTCTCAGCTGACCCCGGGGCCCCGCAGAAATGCGTTCCCCAGTGAGCCTTCTAAGAAAGCGACTATGCGATTCATTATCGCTTGGCGCTGCTCAAGTTCAGTGATTTTCATCACACTCAGGTGTTGAGCAGAAATGCTCCTGAAACTCAGTGAATTTCATCACACTCAGGTGTTGAGCAGAAATGCTCCTGAAGCTCAGTGAATTATCACACTTAGGTGTTGAGCAGAGTTGCTCCTGAGCTCAGTGAACTTATCACACTCAAGTGTTGAGCAGAGATGCTCCTGAAGCTCAGTGACTTTCACATCTAGTGTTGAGCAGTGCGCAGGTCGCTTGCACCTACTGTGCTAAGTCAGGAGTGGAACAGGTCTGATAGTTGCCCCTAATTGGCCCAACCAGATCTAGTTCCCTCGACAGCCTTCCTGACTTCCCCTGAATACTTTTTGGGGATGGGGCATGATGGCACCCGCGTTCAAAAAAAAAAAAAAAAATGGACGTGGAGGTTCAGGTGGTTACCACAAGGATATGTGGTAGAGACCATCACTTCTGCAAGCACCCCCTTAAGATAAGGCAGTTGTGCTTCGCTAAGTTAGAAGTGGAACCTATTCATTGAATGAGTCTTCTCTCCTGAGGAGATCCTGAGAGCGTTCGGTCATTTCAGTGCTCTC
Organism: Rhinichthys klamathensis goyatoka; assembly: GCF_029890125.1. Classification (NCBI taxonomy): domain Eukaryota; kingdom Metazoa; phylum Chordata; class Actinopteri; order Cypriniformes; family Leuciscidae; genus Rhinichthys; species Rhinichthys klamathensis. Next base: position 180,845 of record NW_026606557.1, read on the forward strand.
TTTCCTGCAAGTTGGGTTGGAGTAGGCTGTTCCTTCACCCTCAATATGATGACGAACATCATATGCAGAAGCATGGGAAGCACGTCCTGATCGTCAGGTTCCTGAGGGAGCAAGGGTCATCCCTGCGTCCCTCTTTATCCTCTTGGGCCTATCTCTGGTGCTACTGCACTGCAGAGACCACCCCTGAGCCACTGCGGGCAGTGAGTTAAAAATCTGTTTTTTACAGTTCTCCTGCTCGCATTGTCTCTACTAGAGGGTAGGGACTTGCTCGCTTTCGGTCAATGACTTGTGCCTGGAATTCGGGCCGGCTAACTCTCATTAGCTGAGACCCCGGCCTGGATATGTGCCCAAGGTTCCTACCTCTCCCTTAAACTGGGACCAGGTGGTGAGCCTGCAAGCACTGCCCCGGAGGAGGCAGACCCAGCCCTGGCTTTCTCTGTCCGTCCGCTTCATCGCGGTTATACGTGTACAGAACGCAAGCCATAGGACCTCAGACCAGCTCTTATCTGTTAGGAAGTCAGCAGAGAGGGAAGGCTGTTCCAAGCGAGGTTGGCCCACTGAATATGGTTGCCTTATCTTGGTGAAAATCCCGAGATACTCATGTCCACTTACGTGGTGAGCTCCTCTTTTATGAGTGTTGCTCCCACCTAGGCGTTGACACAGAGTGCTTCGCTGACAGATATTCTAGAGTTGGGGGCTGGGCGACACCTAAGTCGAACCGCGGCTTCCCGTGGGCTCCCTTCATATGAAGCCAGTTTCACCATGAGCCCGGTTCGAAGTGTCGGCTTGCTGCGCCATTCCCCTCCTATGGACTGGATACGTGCGCCATGTTGCTCCAGTAGAGTTCCCTTATCCGAACCCTGTTGAGTTCCTCCGCACCCCTCCGACATCAGACGTGGCGGAACGCCCGGTGTTAGGCCTACCACTCGTAAGCAGTGTGGAACCTGTGTTAGGCTGGGTCCATATGTTGTGATCCCTACGGTGATCCCATATGTGTATTCTTCCACGGTACGGCTCCCTACGGTGAGCCCGTGTCTTCCCTCGGCAGAGCCTGCTCTGCTGTCATTGGCTGGTTGAGTCTCCCCCCTGTCTTAGGCTGGAGCCTCCCCAGTGACCTTCCATATGTTGCACTGCCCGGTCTCCGCCCAGTTCATATGTGTATTCTCCACATGTTACCTCCCTTCGGGCAGGATGTGGCTTCCGCAGCGTCCCTTCCTTCCATGTACAGGGTACGCTTTCCCAGTGTTATCCAAGTCTAACTGAGTGGGTCTTGTGGAACAGCAGTGACTTCCTGGCCTAAGCCCTATCCTCTTCCGCTAAAAAGGTCGGGAGGATCAGGAGGCTTTTGTCTAGGCACTGGAAGGTGGCAGCTTTAGTGGCGTTTTCAATGGTTGATCCCATTTCAGTCGACGTCGACTACGTCTGACGTTCACGAACTGAAAGGGAACGTCCTGGTTGCGTATGCAACCCACCGTTCCCTGAAGGAGGGAACGGAGGACGTAGTCCCCTTGCCACTATCGCTGGACCACCGCTGACTCCGAGTTACGCTCGGCTCCTCAGCGAAAAGCAATGGTGCGTGCATCTACTTCCGTATTTGTACCTGCGCCGCGGGGCGGAGTGTGAGATGCATATCTCGCACGCCAATGTGCATTGGCTCGTTCTAAATTACTCGAAGACAATAGGCTCCCTAGCGTGATCCCATTTCATTTCAGTCGACGGCGACTACGTCCTCCGTTCCCTCCTTCAGGGAACGGTGGGTTGCATACGCAACCAGGACGTTCTTTGGATTTTTACAACGTTCTTCACACTAAGAAAAAACTTGGTTCTTTTAGAACTGTTCACTTCTTTGGGAAACCAAAAAATGGTTCTTCTGTGGAATCACTGCGAAAAAAAACCTTTTGGAACCTTTATTTTTTTATATTTTTTAGTTATTTTATTTTTTAGATTTTAGAGTTTTTGTTAACAATAGCAACACTTGCAAATGCTGTTTCAAGATGACTTTCTTGTTTCATAATTTACTGTGCAGGTGTTGTCATGCTTCACTGAGTGAACTTTATTTGGGTATTTGAGATGAAATACTTTATAGGGAAGTCAACATGTCTCACAATGTAACTCCATCTAATATTTATTTATTCATTTTTTGATGCAGACCACCCTATTCGAGAGGATACATTATATTACTAGAAGATTTATTGGGATATTTGTACTTCTAAACACTGATTTGAAACGGCAGGATATAAAACAGTAAATGGTTAAAAACAAATAATTTTTTTCTCACATCATACAAAAGGACTCAAAGACAGACGCAATATTATTGATTTATTTTCAGTTATAACAGAACATCATAGCATGCTCTTGTGTGAATGAACTCAGAGAAGCAGAAGAGACACGTCAGCCAGAAGGATGAAGCAGAAGCCAGAGGAGAGACTGAGCGGATCTACTGATCTGAACACTGATCTCTCCTCAGTTGTGCAGTGACTGCAGGCTGGCCGCTCCGTGTGGCCTCACAGCTCACTGAGACGCTCTTCATCCACTCCTGCTCAGAGAGAGTCAGGCTGCTGCTCCAGCTGTACAGAGCGTCCTTCTGCAGGAGCCCAGCGCTGCTCTCCTGAGCCCTGCTGCTGCCGTCCACCTTCCAGCTCAGGCTCCAGTCTGACGGCAAGCCCTCGCTGGCCACACACAGCAGTGTCGCTGTGTTCAGAGAGGAGATCTCTGCACTGGACGGGGGCAGGAGGATCACTTTAGGAGGAGTGTTGCCTGAGAGAAGAAGAGCAGCGGGACCACAAACAACTCGCTTAACAAACAGCTTCAATTTATTTGAGATGAATGTGACATTTGATGAATTAATTAATCAAGATTAGATTTCAAGATTAATCAAATAAAATCATAATGACAGATTTTTAGTTGAAGCAAGGAGTTACTAAGCTATTGCATAACTACTTGTTTTATTCCCCAAATGTATTCGAATGCATTATGAATTAGTCCTCCAAACTAAAATTACATAAACATAATATTTTTGTAATGGCTGTTGGGTAACAAGTAAACACAATAGAAAAAACATACATTCAAACAAGAGTTAACTACAGTATAATGAAAGTAGATGATAATGTGTTCTCAGTTCGTGTGAAAAAAAAGTATATAATTCTATGGAATGAGCATTTCTAGTATATTTTTTACAAATCTGTATTTGCAGATAATGTAATAGTAATGAAAGGCCACTTAAGTGCACTTAAAGAAAGTACACTTTCATGACTATGTTTCTTAACACACTTAAGTAGACTTAAAAAGTTGAATTGCAATTGAAAGATTTGCATTCAAGTACCTAATTACATCATTATGTTTTAATAATCATTTTAATAATCATTAAATGAAGTACCCTTATTTTGATGTGTTGAATACTACTAAAGCACATGTAAATATGATTGATTTGAATTTTTACTGTAGTGTGTATCTCTATATTACAGTTAAAGTTAATATATTTAAATGTATTGAATTGCAGCTTAATCTTTACAAATGTACAAGTATATTTAAATACATGACAGACAAGTTTCAATAGAAATTACATTAAAGTATATTTTAGTTTACAAAACATGCTTGTCAGTAGATTCGACAGTACTTTAACTATATTTCAAAGACAATAGAAGTAATAATTATGAAATTACATTTGAAGATACTTAAAGTAGCCTACTTAATATACTGAATATAAAGATACATAAAGCACTTAATAACTACTTAAGTGGGTCAAAAAAGCACTAAATGTATTTAAATTGAATCTGAGCTATAATACATTTGTTTTTAAATAACATGCAATTAAGTGTCTGAAAATATTACATTCAGTTCCCACTTAAGTATGTTCTTTTAAAGTACATTATTCTTTGTAAAGGATCCAAAATTTTACTTTTTTAACAATGTATTAAAATTGTGAAAATGTATTTAAATTTATATACTATGTATTAAAATATCTGTAGGCCAAAACGACAACTTTTTATATTGATATATTCTTCTCATGCTCTTATAGCATGTCCATATTTATCCAATGTATCACTGTTCCTGTCCAATAATGGTGAAAATGTTCAAAGCTAATTTGTAGAAAAGACTTTTGCAGTGTGTGTCTGTAATATTAACTCATAAATGTAAACTGCATTAAAAATTACATACTGCTTATCAAATAGAAATGTTTTCCCCAATACGCAGGAAAACATTTCATTTTTAACGTCATAAATTACAGTTACATGACTAAATATGACAACATTGTATAAAAATGATTTAATTATTTACTTACTGCCAACATCCAGTCTGGTGCCGCTGCCGAAAGTTCTTCACAGTGATACACACTAATAGAGCAGACGTACAAAAACCTGCTGAACGCTTCAGTAGCTGCACTGTTCACTGCATCTCTAAAACAACATCTTTCAGTTCATTTAGTGTTTAGTGTCAATTACAGTTCAATTAAAAATATACATTTCATTTATATAAGGAAAATGTTGTAATATATGATTCCACGTTTAAACACAAAATCTAAACTCCATTTGATCCACTGATGGTCAACTACTGAATGTTTATTAGATATCATTTATCATATCTTTGGAAACTCTTCAGAAATATCAGTGTTGCTGATATTAAATCTTAATAATCGTAGAAATTACATTTGATAACTACATTTGAAACTGAATAAATTTTATTTCAATCAGTGTGACAGATTTCCTCCTGAAAGGAAGCAGCTTTGAATATGTGCAACACCCCTTTGTTTAAGACGGACTGTCCGCCGGTCAGGACTGTAAACAGCAGGTCTCGTCTGTTCTCACTCATTCTCAGCAAAGATGACTGCAAACGCTCTGATTATCTGCTCTCTACTGCTTTCTCTCGCTGGTGAGATTAGTGTTGAATATTCAGAGCTTTTTCAGAAGTGCTTTATAAATGTTGTATCATTCTTCTCATGTATTGTGTGTTTGACTGTAACACTGACTGATGTGCTGTGATGGCAGGTTGTTTTGCTGAGATCATTCTGACTCAGAGTCCATCCGTGAATCTGGCGTCTGTGGGAAGCAGCGTCACTCTCAACTGCGGGTCCAGCAGTTCCAGTTTAACGTCCAGTTTAGCCTGGTATCACCAGAGACCCGGACAAACACCCAAACTCCTGTTTTATAGTGTTGGTAACAAAGTGTCTGGAGTTTCTGAGAGATTCACTGATGGGAGATCAGGAACAAACTTCATGCTCAATATTAGAAATGTCCAGTCTGAAGATGCAGGAGATTATCACTGTCAGCAGCATGCTGCATGGCCATTAACACAGTGATACACAGCCGTACAAAAACCCCTTCAGTGAAAGAGGAACTGCTGATTTAGACACACACTGCACACATATTACACTGTGACTGGAGCCGGTTTTTAAAGTTCTGAACAGAAAAACAAAATCCTCGGCCAGATTCATTAAACATTCAACATCAACAAAACAAGAAAAAAGTATCGCATTCAACTTTTTAAGTGAACTCAACTAATCCCCTCCAATTCAAATCTACTTAAATTGTTTTGTTCATCTTTTGAGTAGCAGGTAGTCTTTTTAACTTAAAACTTCTTGTCAAGGCAATTAACAATGTTTAGCATTTAGCAATGCAAGCATCTACAATACATGTTTTTTCATTTCCATATTTTATTTTCAAAGTAAGCTACACGACATGAACATAATTAGCCTCTTAAAACGTCCTCGGGTTACGACTGTAACCCTTGTTCCCTGAGAAGGGAACGAGAACTGCGTCGAATGACACTTTGGGGGAACGCCCCTCAGCGTAGCGCCTCTGAAGCATGAATGAAACTGAGCCGATCTCCGATTGGTGCAACGTCATGACGTAATGTGTGACGACACATAGGCGGAACTATAAAGGGACGCCGGCACACATGAATGTCAGCTTCTGTGATGAAGCAAGCGCTCCCAGGCAGGGGAAGGCATGGCCAAGGGACGCAGTTCTCGTTCCCTTCTCAAGGAACAAGGGTTACAGTCGTAACCCTAGGACGTTCCCTTTCGAGGGAACTCCAACTGCGTCGAATGACACTTTGGGGGAACGAGTGCCCACTACGCCACAACGTGCCCTGCCTGCCCTAGTGTGAAGCTGCTCACAGGCACACTTAGGACGCGAGCACAAGAGAGCCGGGTGTTGACGGAATGTCCAGACTATAAAACCTAATAAAGGTATGAGGGGTAGGTACTGTGCCCCCTCAGGGGCCAGACCCACAGTTTCCATAACTCGGGCCGAGGGTGAAATATTGAGCCCTCTGCCTGTGTCAGCAGGTCCCTCCTGAGGGGAATCTCCCAAGGAGGGCCGTCCAGGAGCAAAATTATGTTGGAGAACCATCCTCGGGCCGGCCACAATGGGGCTACCAACAGTAGACTGATCCCGTCGCGACGGACTCTCTCTAGAACTCCCGGGAGCAGAGCGATCGGGGGAAATGCGTACAGACGTAGCCTCGGCCACGTCTGCACCATGGCATCCAACCCCAGCGGGGCTGGATGGGAGAGGGAATACCACAGTGGACAATGGGACGTCTCTCGAGACGCGAACAGGTCCACTTCCACTGGGCCGAACCTCTGAGATATTGACTCCACCACCTCGGGGTGGAGTCTCCATTCCCTGGGCCTCAGCCCCTGTCTCAACAGGATATCTGCTCCCTGATTCTGACTCCCCGGGATGTATGTTGCTCTTAGAGACAACAGTTTCCCCTGGGACCACAGGAGGATCTGATGCGCCAGTCTGCATAGAGGGCGAGACCTCAGACCCCCCTGATGGTTTATATTGGCCACTACCGACATGTTGTCCGACCTCACAAGGACATGATAACCTTTGAGGTCCGGCAGGAAGCTCCTCAGAGCCCGGAACACCGCCAACATCTCCAGGCAGTTTATGTGCCAGGAGGCATGATGGTCCTGCCATAGGCCTGTCGGGGGCCTGTCAGCCCGTGAGGGAGGCGTCTGTCGAAACGGTTCTCCGGCGACATGACGCTCCTAACACTGGACCTTGGGACAGAAACCAAGCTTTCTTCCACATAGATAGGGAACGAAGGCATCTGCGCGTAACCCTGATCATGCGGGAACGGGTTTCCCCTCGGTTTTTAACCACCACTGAAGGGCCCTCATGTGCAGCAGGCCAAATGGAATGATATTGGACGCTGCTGCCATGAGCCTCAACACTCTCTGGAAGTGCTTTACGGTGATGGCTTGGCCTAGCTTTATCCCGGACACTATGGTCAGGATGGACTCGATCCGTGCAGGAGACAATTGTGCCCGCATCATGACCGAATCCCACACCACTCCCAGGAACGTGGTTCTCTGGGCGGGTGTCAACACGCTCTTTTTCGTGTTGAGTCTCAACCCCAGGCTCTGGATGTGGGCGAGGACGACATCTCGATGCCGAACCGCCAGCTCTTGTGACTGTGCTAAAATCAGCCAGTCGTCGATATAATTGAGCACCCTGATGCCCTGAAGCCTCAACGGTGCCAGAGCTGCATCCATACATTTGGTAAATGTGCGAGGGGAGAGAGCTAGGCCGAACGGAAGAACCCGATATTGGTACGCTTTGCCCCCGAAAGCGAACCTCAGGAACTTCCAGTGAGATGGAAGGATGGATATGTGGAAGTATGCGTCCTTTAGATCTATCGTGACAAACCAATCCTCGGACTGAATTTGACTTACGATAATGGGAATAGTGAGCATCTTGAACCTGAATCTCCTCAGAGAACGGTTCAGGTGCCTGAGATCTATTATTGGACGCAACCCCCCATCCTTCTTGGGAACTATGAAGTAGCGGCTGTAAAACCCGGACTCCCTGTCCGGTGGAGGAATACGATCTATAGCCTCCTTTGCCAGCAGGGAGTTTACTTCCTGTTCCAATACCCGACCCTGCACTGGGTCGACTACAGTCCAGACCACCCCATTGAATCTGGGTGGGCGGAAACTGAACTGCAGCCTGTACCCATTTTGAATGGTGCGCAGGGCCCAAGGAGAAATATTCGCCAGATTTTTCCATGCATCGAAATATTTTATCAAGGGAACCAGGCTCTCAAGCCTGGCTTCGGGTATTAATCGGGATTCGTTCTCGGCCCCCTGAAGCGGATTCCCGGCAGGGCTGAACCAAAAATGATTCTCGATGGGCGAACGCGAATGCTGCCTGACCGCAAGCCTGTGGGGCGGACAGTGCAACCTGCGTTCGCTGGAAACCGATGTGTCCCGAAGCGTGTTTAACGGCGGGAGAGAAACATCGATTTCCTGCGGGCTCCGCGAAGGAGACGACCTCGGTCGTTCCACCACGGGTGGGGCCGCCCGCAGAGATCCTAGGCCAGCTAGGATCTCTTTGACGAAGCCTTTTTGGCCTGCAGGACAGCCCTCAGGTCGCCCTGCTTCGGCTGAGGCTTCGCCTGAGAGCGCTGTCTATGCCCCCAGGCTCCTTGAGGGGGGGCTCTAGACGCAACGCTCTGTTTTTGAGCCTGTCTATAGACGGAGGAGCTGGTGGATGGCTGTGGCTGCGTCTGCCCACTGGGGGCAGACTTCTTGGACACTGAGCGGCGAGGGAGATATTGTTTGAAGGCCGCTAATTGTCTTTTCGCCTCCTGAAACCTGTCGACGACGGTATTAAAGGCGTCGCCTAACAGGCCAGAAGGCGAAATCGGGGCATCAAGGAGGAAAGCCTTGTCTCGCAACAGCCCGACCCGCAGCCATATATGCCCTGCCCACTAGCGATGATGTGTCTCTACACGGCTTAGTGGGCAGCACCGGGGCTTTAAGAGATGATGCCGATTCAGGGGATAAATAATTTGCTAAAGGCTGTTCAACCCGCGGCATCATCCCAAATCCGTTCTCTCGTGCCCCCATGATGTTACTATAATTCAGGACAGGGGGATTGGAAACACGAGAAGAATGAGGTTTTTCCACGATTTACACAACTCGTAGTGCAAATCGGGAAAAAACGGCAAGCCCCGGTGATGAGGTTGTTCCCTGTGCTCATCCAAGTTTCATCCAGTTTACTCTTAGTTTGCGCTTCCTGCCTCTCGTGTGGCCAGCTGATATTTAAATGGGCCACTGCACGGGAAACAACCTCCACCAGCTCCTCATACGCGGGGACACGGGGCGGCGAGTCGTCCCCGAAATCCCCGCCCTCGATGCTGAGCACGTCCACCTCCTCAGAGGCAGACAACTCAAGCATCGGATCCTCGACTCGAGCCTCGAGGCTCGAGGACATCAGAACTGCCCGATAAATCCCGAGAAGGTGCCTCAGCAGCCTCGGGATCCCCGGACAGATCCATTTGCGAGCCCCATGAAGAGCGTCGCCACGCCGCCTCAGCGGACGCGGGTCCCGCACCACGGGGCTCGCGAGGCTGGCCATCTTCGTCAAAGATAGCCAGCCGGGAACGCAGCACACGGATTATCATTTTCTCACAATCCTCGCAAGCAGCCCCCTCAAGGGCTGCCTGCGCGTGCTGCATTTCCAAACAATGTGTGAACAGTCGGTGTGTGTCCCCGCCCGTGATGTAACGAGGGCAAGGATGCACACACTTCCTGAAGCTCACACTCGCCATTTCACTTTCACTCAGTTTGACAGACAACAATAAATAAGACACACAGTCACAGATAGCGCTTGCTGAAGAAAAGAAAGCTGACATTCATGTGTGCCGGCGTCCCTTTATAGTTCCGCCTATGTGTCGTCACACATTAGGTCATGACGTTGCACCAATCGGAGATCGGCTCAGTTTCATTCATGCTTCATAGGCGCTACGCTGAGGGGCGTTCCCCCAAAGTGTCATTCGACGCAGTTGGAGTTCCCTCGAAAGGGAACTAGAGGCACAGTTTACCCTTTTCACCCGGACAAATAAGTTGCAAAAGTTGCAATGAGGAGAAATGAAAGCTTCAGCATAAAGTTCTGCCACGAAGACTGAATTACTACACGTCACTTATGACCTTCACATCTATCCAATCATGTCCTAATACTTGCTGTAAAAAAAGATCGGTACTTACACATGTTTGAGTTTGCAGATACTGACGCTAATTACTTCCATCCTCCTCACCACCACCAGGATGGTCCTGTCCATTCCTCTTGGGCGGGTCGGCTGCGCCCCTGCCTTCGTCTTCAGGCAGGAACTGCAGATCCGCTACCCTCGGATTATGCACTACGGACGGGGCCAATGCCAAAGAACCTTATAAATATCAGTTTGCTGGGCTGTCAATACATTTGTGATTTGTTAAATATTATATCTCCCGAGTCTTTAGAACTTATAGATCAACACATATCTCAAACATAGTGTCACAGGTCGGGGGGGCCAAGCCAGACTGCGCCCACCCCTCAAAACCCAGGACCACTTCGAGGAGCGTACCAGAGACCAGACAGACAAGAAGATTTTTTCTAAAAGTAACAATCTTTATTTAAATAAAAGCAGGAATTAAAAGTCTTAATATGGGCTTCGTCTCTCTTTCCAGGGAGGAGGAGACCGAGGGGTGCGCTGCGAGGGCCCGGACTACTGGCAGCCACAGAGGGGGAGGGAGCCGAACGCCCGTCTGGCGTGCAGGTAAGTAACGTGGTGGGAAGGCTCTTTTCGGCGAATTACAGGCGGACAACGGTCTGGGCAGACCAGGGCCGGGACCACGGGCCAGGCGAGGACTCTCTCCACAGGACAGGTGGGTAGCAGGTAAGTTTTCTCAAGCGTCAGCTATTCGACAGGTGCGAGGTCCTCCGGGTGCCTTTCCGCCCTTGACGACTCCAGCCAGAGACGAGGGTACCCAGTATAATCCAGGACAGAGACAAGTGTGCAGGTTTAATTATATTTCGGTGAAGGGTGGACTTACGGCTGGAGCGGGAGGTTCGGGACAAGCAGCGCTGCTGCTGGGGTGTGTCTCTCCTCTGAACAGGCAGCACACAAGAAGGCGGTGGCAGAGGAACGTTCTATTTAAATAGACAGAACAAGTTAAACAGGACCATCACCCTCCTCTCCCATATCACAGGACCTGGTGGCGAAAATGGAACATACACGTCCAGCCTGAGGGCTTCGTTCCGCAAACACTGGCGAGAATGTAAACTGGAGAACACTGGCGGTTAAATAAACATGTATATTCACACACTGCAACTTCACGTCAAGTCCAATACTGTGTGACACTTCAATTCAGGCACCGCAATCCACTCTCAAATCTCAGTGCAATAAGGCCAGCACTCACCCAATGTTCAATCCCTCCACTGTTGCGCTGATTCAACACTCAGAAGCTGGTGAGATGCAGCGGATTTCGCAACGCATGGAACACAGCGTCTTCAACACTCTTTCACACTCAGAAGAAGATATCAGGGGTTCAAAGATGAATCAGTTCACACTCTTAGTGGTAATTATATTTGTGGTCAATACACTTCACAATTCCTTATCCAATTCAGTGCAAGACATGCATTCACACGGATCCGGTGTTTCATTACTTATCTTTTTCCCTCGAGTGATGACATTCTCCAATCTTGACTTAATCTCCACAATTCTCTCACTTCACAGCCAATTCACGTTCCAGCTTGCACTCCTTCAATCACCGTTGCACCCCTTTCCAGTCAGATCCTCACAGCCGCTCCAAAGATCCCAGCAAACCCAAGCCACTGCCAAAGGAATCGATCTCTCCCGGGGGAGTACCACCCTTGAATGCCTTTTCCTTTCCCTTTTAACTGCTTCTTTTGGTCGTGTTTCCCAATCACAAATCCCCACACCAAACACCCGCACCTGGTCCCGCTTAGCTAAATCAGCTGCCGCTGTCATGGCAACTGACAACAGCAAACCAGCACGATGTGCCGGTGAAATCGTCCCGGGGGGAAACACACTCCTAGCGGAAATTAGTTCCGCTAGATTTGTCACCTTGTGACAATAGTGATGATCAACCATTGTACTTCAGTAAAAATATGAACTCATATTGACAGCTAAATAACAGATAAATAACGTGAGTCTGCTGTTCCTGAAGAATCTCCTGTGTGTTTTGGTTTTATGGATTAATATTTTGATATTGCCATTCTGAGTTAATCATGTTTGAATTTCTGCACAACACATGTGACAACTTTCCATTCCACAAAATGTTCTTTCTGGTGGAAAAAAAGGTTCTTTCGATTTTTACAACGCTCTTTACACTGAGAAAAAACTTGGTTCTTTTAGAACCGTCAAAGGTTCTTTGGGGAACCAAAAAATGGTTCTTCTGAGGAATCACTATGAAAAACCCTTTTGGAACCTTAATTTTTTTTTATAGTTTTTATTTTTAGATTTTAGAGTTTTTGTTAACAATAGCAACACTTGCAAATGCTTTTTCAAGATGACTTTCATGTTTCATAATTTACTGTGCAGGTGTTGTCATGCTTCACTGAGTGACATTTATTTGGGTATTTGCGATGAAATACTTAATAGGGAAGTCAACATGTCTCACAATGTAACTCCATCTAACATACTGTATATATATATATATATATATATATATATATATATATATATATATATTTTTTTTTTTTATGCAGACCCCCCCATAAGATTTGAGAGGCTACATTATGTTACAAGAACATTTATTGGAATATTTGTACTTCTAAACACTGATTTGTAACGGCAGGATATAAAACAGTAAATGATTGAAAACAAATGATTTTTTCTCAAATAACACAAAAGGACACAAAGACAGACACTGTATTATTGATTTTATTTCAGTTATAACAGAACATCATAGCATGCTCTTGGGTGAATGAACTCAGAGAAGCAGAAGAGACACGTCAGCCAGAAGGATGAAGCAGAAGCCAGAGGAGAGACTGAGCGGATCTACTGATCTGAACACTGATCTCTCCTCAGTTGTGCAGTGACTGCAGGCTGGCCGCTCCGTGTGGCCTCACAGCTCACTGAGACGCTCTTCATCCACTCCTGCTCAGAGAGAGTCAGGCTGCTGCTCCAGCTGTACAGAGCGTCCTTCTGCAGGAGCCCAGCGCTGCTCTCCTGAGCCCTGCTGCTGCCGTCCACCTTCCAGCTCAGGCTCCAGTCTGACGGCAAGCCCTCGCTGGCCACACACAGCAGTGTCGCTGTGTTCAGAGAGGAGATCTCTGCACTGGACGGGGGCAGGATGATCACTTTAGGAGGAGTGTTGCCTGAGAGAAGAAGAGCAGCGGGACCACAAACAACTCGCTTAACAAACAGCTTCAGTTTATTACAGATTAAAGTGACAGAAAACATTCCTACCCTCAGTTTAAACAGACAAACTAATATAATAAAAGGCCATTTAAGTGCAATTAAAGATACTTTCATGACTATGTTTCTTAACACACTTAAGTACGCTTTAAAGAAGTGCACTTATTTTGATGTATTGAAAAACGTAAAGCACTCTGTAGGCCATTATAATTTTAACTCTTGTTTGTTATTTGATATTACAAGGTAATATATTTTAAATTTACTTAATTGCAGCTTCATCTTTACAAATGTGTAATCACAAGTATATTTAAATACATGATGGGCACGTTTCAATAGAAATTACATTAAAGTATCTTTTAGTGTACAAAAAAAGTTTAACCATATTTCAAAGACAATATAATGAATTAAGAAATTACATATAAAGATGTAATTAAGCCTTCCCAGCCAGCACAGCCATGTGGGGCCCACATGGGTTTGACCTGGGCTATCTAACTGGGACCCAGACAGTTTTGCTCCCGGTTTCCATGTGGGCCCCACATGGCTGTGCTGGCTGGGTTGCTTAAGTACGTTAAAAAACACTCTAAAGTTTAATTGCATTTCATATGAACTTAAGCCATAATATATATTTTCTTTTCAATAACATGCAATTAAGTGTCTGAAAACATACATTTTGGTTCACACTAAGTATGATGTTAAAGCATATTATTATTTTGTAATAAGTACTCTTAAAAGTATCCTAAATTGCACTTTTTTTTCCAGATGAGGGGTGTAAAAAATATTCTAAATTATATTATATATTATAACTATACATTTTAAATTATTTTAAAATAAATCTGAAATTTTAAATTAGAAATTCTCAGAGGTGGTAAGTCCAGGGGTCAGAAAGTAAAAGGCCTGACATATTATTTTTATTCCACCCACAGCAAAAACTTCAGTGTTAAATGAACTTTCCTGGGAGTTTATTTGGATCCAGACTCAATAGTGTTACATTTAATGAGATAATGTCAATATTTAGCAAATGTATCTCTTTTACTGGGCTGCATTTCCCAAAAGCATCGTAAGCCTAAGTTGATCTTCACTCTTAGAAGAAAAGGTTCTATATAGAACCTTAAAAGGTTCTATCAGCGCTACATATTTGGAACCCCTAAAAGGTTCTACAAAGAACCATTTTTAAGGGTTCAATAATAAGAACCCCTTAGGGTTCTTTGTAACCAGGAAAACGGTTCTATATGGAACCTTTTGGGTTCATTCATTATCATTTGTTTTGTCCTTTCCGGATTGACAAACATCAAGACCCTAAAATGTATTTATGAATGCATGTGAATGATCACAAAATTCAAGATATGGGGGTTAGAAAATGTATATATTTATATCATTACATGTAGTTAATCAATATCACACGAAGAGTGCCATTTCAGTTTTTCTCCTCCAAAAATCAACATGATTAAAGTGTGATATTAAGTTACTACAAAAGTTTAATAAACAATCATTTTATTACAACTACAAAATGTTGCAGAATAATGTAATATTTGAATGAATAATAGCCTATAAAGAACCTTTGTGCCAAAAGGGTTCTTTCTTGTCATTATAGAACCTTTTTTAGCATAGAAGGTTCTTTGGAGTTGAGTAAAGAACCCTTCATATATAGAACCGCAATGAACCCTTTTTTCTCTATAGAGACTATTGGTGGCAATTGTTCTACGATCAACTTAAGCTTACGATGCTTTTGGGAAACGCAGCCCAGGTCAATACTGGTGAAAGTATTCAAATCTTTTATTATGAGTTTTGTTGTATGTCTGTATTATCATCTCTCACATTTATACACTATATTTACTGTAAGCATATCAAATAGATTATCTTTGTTCCACAAGACAAAGTAAAACATTCATAATGTCATAAAACATATAACTAAATATGACAACACTGTACTGAATTAAAATGATTTAATTATTTACTTACTGCCAACATCCAGTCTGGTGCCGCTGCCGAAAGTATATCACAGTGATACACACTAATAGAGCAGACGTACAAAAACCTGCTGAACGCTTCAGTAACTGCACTGTTCACTGCATCTCCAAAACAACATCTTTCAGTTCATTTGCTATTGTGGTCAATTACAGTTCAATTAAATCATATATATACGTTTCATTTAAAAAAGGAAAAATGTTGTAATATATCATTCCATGATTAATTAAACATTGCAATTAAAAACTCGATTTGATCCACTGATGGTCAACTACTGAATGTTTATTAGATATCATTATCATATCCTTGGAAACTCTTGAGAAATATCAGTTGATACTGATATCAATTCTTAATAAGTAGAGAAATTAAATTAAACATATTTTAAAACGGAATTTATTTATTTAAATCAGTGTGACAGATTTCCTCCTGAAAGGAAACAGCTTTGAATATGTGCAACACCCCTTTGTTTAAGACGGACTGTCCGCCGGTCAGGACTGTAAACAGCAGGTCTCGTCTGTTCTCACTCATTCTCAGCAAAGATGACTGCAAACGCTCTGATTATCTGCTCTCTACTGCTTTCTCTCGCTGGTGAGATTAGTGTTGAATATTCAGAGCTTTTTCAGAAGTGCTTTATAAATGTTGTATCATTCTTCTCATGTATTGTGTGTTTGACTGTAACACTGACTGATGTGCTGTGATGACAGGTTGTTTTGCTGAGATCATTCTGACTCAGAGTCCATCCGTGAATCTGGCGTCTGTGGGAAGCAGCGTCACTCTCAACTGCGGGTCCAGCAGTTCTAGTTTAACAGTCCATTTAGCCTGGTATCACCAGAGACCCGGACAAACACACAAACTCCTGTTCACTAGTGTTGGTAGCAAAGTGTCTGGAGTTTCTGAGAGATTCACTGATGGGAGATCAGGAACAAACTTCATGCTCAATATCAGAAATGTCCAGCCTGAAGATGCAGGAGATTATTACTGTCAGCAGTATTATGAATCTCCATCAACACAGTGATACACAGCCGTACAAAAACCCCTTCAGTGAAAGAGGAACTGCTGATTTAGACACACACTGCACACATATTACACTGTGACTGGAGCCGGTTTTTAAAGTTCTGATCAGAAAAACAAAATCCTCGGCCAGATTCATAAAACATTCAACATTAACAAAACAAGAAAAAAGTATCGCATTCAACTTTTTAAGTTAACTCAACTAATCCCCTCCAATTCAAATCTACTTAAATTGTTTTGTTCATCTTTTGAGTAGCAGGTAGTCTTTTTAACTTAAAACTTCTTGTCAAGGCAATTAACAATGTTTAGCATTTAGCAATGCAAGCGTCTACATGTTTTTTTCATTTCCATATTTTATTTTCAAAGTAAGCTACACGACATGAACATAATTAGCCTCTTAAAACTAGGCACAGTTTACCCTTTTCACCCGGACAAATAAGTTGCAAAAGTTGCAATGAGGAGAAATGAAAGCTTCAGGATAAAGTTCTGCCACGAAGACTGAATTACTACGTCACTTATGACCTTCACATCTATCCAATCATGTCCTAATACTTGCTGTATAAAAGATCGGTACTTACACATGTTTGAGTTTGCAGATACTGACGCTAATTACTTCCATCCTCCTCACCACCACCAGGATGGTCCTGTCCATTCCTCTTGGGCGGGTCGGCTGCGCCCCTGCCTTCGTCTTCAGGCAGGAACTGCAGATCCGCTACCCTCGGATTATGCACTACGGACGGGGCCAATGCCAAAGAACCTTATAAATATCAGCTTGCTGGGCTGTCAATACATTTATGATTTGTTAAATTATTATATCTCCCGAGTCTTTAGAACTTATAGTTTAACACATATCTCAAACATAGTGATGATCAACCATTGTAATTCAGTAAAAATATGAACTCATATTGACAGCTAAATAACAGATACATAACGTGAGTCTGCTGTTCCTGAAGAATCTCCTGTGTTTTGGTTTTATGGATTAATATTTTGATATTGTCATTCTGAGTCATTTGTGTTTGAATTTCTGCACAACACATGTGACAATTCCTCAAAATGTTCTTTCTGGTGGAAAAAAAGGTTCTTTCGATTTTTACAACGTTCTTCACACTGAGAAAAAACTTGGTTCTTTTAGAACCGTCAAAGGTTCTTTGGGGAACCAAAAAATGGTTCTTCTGTGGAATAACTACACTGTAAAAAATAAAATCGTAAAAAAAACGGTCAATGACTGGCAGCTACGGCTGCCAAACAAAAACCGTAAAAATAAAGTAAAATATCCTAATTTAAATTGAGTGCAAAAAACATTTCCAAACTTTGTCCTTAAATGTTTTACAGAAAAACA
Source organism: Rhinichthys klamathensis goyatoka (assembly GCF_029890125.1). Lineage (NCBI taxonomy): Eukaryota > Metazoa > Chordata > Actinopteri > Cypriniformes > Leuciscidae > Rhinichthys > Rhinichthys klamathensis. The sequence goes on from NW_026606557.1 coordinate 198,315, forward strand.
CTGTTATTTTACAGTTATTTTCTGAATTATTATGATCAAATACCTTCACTGTGAAAAAAAAGTAAAATGACTGTCAGCAATGGCTGCCATACAAAAACCATAAAATGAATGTAAAATATCCTAATTTAAATAATAAATACTATTGCAGAAATCTTCATTAAGCTTTTTAACAGAAACACAGTTCTTTCACATATATATATTTACTGAATTTTTACTAAAAAACATATTCACTGTAAAAAGTAAATATCTTGCTATAAACTACACGCATGATTTACTGATTATATGTCATCAGCAACTACACAGTTACTGTCTGTTAAATAAAGCAACACACAACATTTCATCAGTGTTTCTCTGCTCATCCTGGACTGAAGCTCAGGCTCTACTCTTCAACACAATGGTGACACACAAAACACACCATACAGAAACACTTTACATCCCAGCAGAACATTAAACACTAACAGATCTCTCAAGATCTCAGCATCTTCACTTATTACAATCCAGACTTCTTTCATACTAACATTCCTATTGAGAAATAACAGAGGTTTAGAAGTAGATATTTTATTGAAAATAATAAAGTTTGATGTCACCATGATAGAGGTCAGTGTTTGCTTTAGTTGGGCTCTTGACCCTTCATATATTAACATTAGTTTTTCTCTTAACTGTGCATGTCTTTGATGCATATTTCTTATTGTAGGAAATCGAGAGAAACTCAGATCAGATGATGTTGGTCACTTAATAGTGATAATATTCATCAAGCAGTTGTCTGCTGTATTGATACCACCTGATTGGTATGACTTTTTAATGACTGAATAAGTTGTAAAATGTTAATTGTTAATTTAGAATGCCAGTATTGCTATAGAAGATCCTACAACGCTTTGATATAAGATTTTATGAAGTCATTATGTAAAAAATTTTTGACAGGGTCATACAGACTCACTCAGGCATCAATAATTAGCGTATGAATCTCAACAATGGTGACAATGAAAAACAATTCTGACCTATTATAAAGTCACAAAAAGGCTTTGTTGATAGTCACCATTGTTGAGATTCATATGTTGATTCTTGATGTCTCCATACTCCTAACAAAATAAGCCAACTCAAAAAAAATGTATGTAGAATATATAATTTTTTTTAATTTGAGATTGCATTAATACTGATCCCACAATATTTCAACAAATCATGTGAAAAAAAGTATAACTTTGTATAACACTAAAGTCCATCTATATATAATGTATTCACAGCCAATAGAGATTTGACTGTCATATCAATGAATCAGATCATCATATGATGACTATAAAATCATCAATAAATGACCAAGATCATCTTATATTTTCTCTTGCAATTATTGCCATAATAAATGTGCATCAAAACACAGTTAAAGCAACCAGAGAAAAAGTAATGTTGAAACTCAAGAGTCATGAGCCCAACTAAAGCAAACACTGATCTCAATCATGGTGACATCACATTTCTATTAAAGTTTTTTACACTTTATTTAAATTAGGATATTTTACTTTAATTATATGGTTTTTGTTTGGCAGCCGTAGCTGCCAGTCATTTGACCCTTTTTTTACGATTTTTTTAAAATGAAGGTATATGATCATAATAATGCAGGAAATACCTGTGAAATAACAGTGTTTTTTTGTTTATTTGAATTAGAAGATTTTACTTTAATTTTATGGTTTTTGTTTGGCAGCCGTAGCTGCCAGTCATTTGACCCTTTTTTTACGATTTTTTTACAATAAAGGGATATGATCATAATAATGCAGGAAATACCTGTGAAATAACAGTGTTTTTTTGTTTTATTTGAATTAGAAGATTTTACTTTAATTTTATGGTTTTTGTTTGGCAGCCGTAGCTGCCAGTCATTTGACCCTTTTTTTACGATTTTTTTTTTCCACTGAAGGTATATGATTGTTATTTTACAGGTATATCCTGAATTATCACAGTGTTTTTCAGTTTATTTAATTTAGGATTTTTTATTTTAATGTTACAGTTTTTTGGGGGCTGCCAGTCATTTGACCGTTTTATCATTGAACTGTTTTGTTACTGTTTAATTACAGATTATATTTGTAATTTTACATACATTTTTATGTAATTTAAGAAAACAGAAAAAATACTGTATGAAAAATACAATCAATTTCCTGTATAAAAAATGTGAATTACTGCAATTTGTCATTAATGTCACAATACCTAAAATAACAGCTGAATTTTTATTTGACAGATATTATTTGTAATTTTACAGTGTTTTGAGTACAATTTAAAATGAAAGAAAATGATCGTCAAAAAATCACAGTTATTTTCTGTAAAATTAGGGGTTTTTTTTACAGTGTATGAAAAACCCTTTTGGAACCTAAATTTTTTTTATAGTTTTTATTTTTAGATTTTAGAGTTTTTGTTAACAATAGCAACACTTGCAAATGCTGTTTCAAGATGACTTTCTTGTCTCATAATTTACTGTGCAGGTGTTGTCATGCTTCACTGAGTGACATTTATTTGGGTATTTGAGATGAAACTTTATAGGGAAGTCAACATGTCTCACAATGTAACTCCATCTAACATATATATATATATATATATATATATATATATATATATATATATATATATATATATATATATATATATATATATATATATATACACAGCAAAATTCCCAGTGTTAAATTAACACTCTCGGTGTTCATATAGGTCCAACTACAGGGTGTTAAAAATGAACACTGAAGCAGTGTTGAAGTTAATGAGATAATTAAGTGATGATTAGTGGTGATAGCTAATGTTAATAAGAAGAATCATTGAAGGAAAGAGAAACAACAAGAACTACTGACTTCGAGCCATTACACATTATTGTACTTATTATTACCAGTGTATTTCTGTCATAAATCTACACACATTCTTAATTATATTGAACAGAAGTTTAGATGGTAATGTTTTATGGAATGTTTCATTTCATGTCACCATTATGGCGATCAGTGTTTGCTTTTTAACATTAGTTTTTCTCTGGTTGCTCCATCTCTGTGTTTATAAAGCACATGTGTTATTGCAGGAGAAACCATGACATGGGCTGTGTTTCCGAAAGCATCTTAAGCCTAATTTGATTGTACAGACATTTTGTTGCAATTGTTCTACGATCAAGTTAGGTTTAAAATGCTTTTGGGAAACACAGCCCAGGTCATGATGGTTATGTTTAAATGATGAGATTACCATCCTGTAGTGTCCTGATTCACTCAACCAGCATTATAAACTGATTATACAAAGCTTCTATTCATATTCATTAAAGTAACTAATTCCAGCAGTGCTTTAATAATCTGTAGGTTTTAAAATACCACATAGATATCAAGAATCTACATATGAATCTCAACAATGGTGACAATCACATAAAATATTCATGTTGCAGTGCATGATGGGAGCCACCAATCGAAATGCATCCATGGCTCCCATCATGCATTGCAGTATGAATAAATTATACAGCTGAATTGTCCTGTAATTTTCATTGTTTTTCCTGTTTGTTTTTATTTTGCTATTGTTTTGTTATGACTTTAATAGCTTGTTTTGTGATGTTCAGAGTTGATCTGTGTGTCACTAGTTTGTTTATTGTCACCATTGTTGTGATTCATATGCTGATTCTTGATGTTTGTGTGTCTAAACAAAAGAGCTCCAGTGCACAAAAAAGTTTCAAAATTGTTATAATTGCTGTTGGGTCTCAAACTGTAAAATCTAAGGGCTACAATCACCCATACTAAAACACAACATCAATCATATAGTCAAAGATCTAGACTCTGAATGACATCAGTGAATCAGGTCACTACGTGATGATAATGTCATCATCACAACATACTGTTGGCATGTGCTCTCGTGCAATATCAAATGTGCTTTATAAACACAATGTTGGAGCAGCCAGAGAAAAACTAACAATAAAAAATGAAAAGGGTCAAGAGCCTAACTAAAGCAAACACTGACCACCATAATGGTGGCTTGAAATGAAAAATTCCATAAAACATTGCCGTCTAAACTTCTGTTGAATTTCAATAACTTTTGTAGATGTATGACAGAAATAAAGTCACACTGGTAATAATAAGTGCAATAATGTGAAAAGGCTCGAAGTCAGTAGTTCTTGTGTTTCTCTTTTTTTCGTTCTTGTTGTTTCTCTTTCCTTAAATGATTCTGCTTATTAACATCGGGAGTGACCACTAATGGCCAATCATCACTTAATTAATCACTTAATTATCTCATTAACTTCAACACTGCTTCAGTGTTCATTTTTAACACCCTGTAGTTGGACCTATATGAACACCGAGAGTGTTAATTTAACACTGGGAATTTTGCTGTGTATATATATTGATGCAGACCCCCCCATAAGATTTGAGAGGCTACATTTTATTACTAGAACATTTATTGGAATATTTGTACTTCTAAACACTGATTTGTAACGGCAGGATATAAAACAGTAAATGGTTAAAAACGTCTCAGGTTACTACTGTAACCATAGTTCCCTGAGAAAGGGAACGAGACGATGCGTCACTTGACGCTTTGGGAACGCCCCCAGCGTGCATGCGTCTGAGCATCAATGTCAACTAGTCCAATGGAAAGAATGAGCGTCACGGGCGGGTGACGTCATGACCAGGAAGGGATAAAGGCTCACCCGGTGAAACGCGGCATTAGCTTCAAAAAGTCGAAGCAAGCCGATCACAGGGAAGCAGGAAGTATGGCAGGGTGACGCATCGTCTCGTTCCCTTTCTCAGGGAACTATGGTTACAGTAGTAACCTGAGACGTTCCCTTTCGAGGGAACTCGCGATGCGTCACTTGACGCTTTGGGAACGAGAATAACCAAACCGCCAGAATTCCAAGTACCTGAGTGTCAGTCTGTTGGAACTAAGCACTAAGCACCTGAGAACCTGGGGCAGCATCCAGGTCCAAACTGTAAAACCTGACGAATGTGAGCGGTGAGGACCAGCCTGCCGCATCACAAACGTCTTGGAGGGAAACCCCAAATAACAAGGCTTTAGAGGCCGCCATACCCCTCGTTGAGTGAGCTCTGACCACCAAGGGACACGGATGGTCAGAGTACTCGTATGCAAGTGAAATAGCCTCGACTATCCACTTGCTAACCGTCTGTTTAGAAGCAGGAAGACCCTTCTTAGGTGATCCAAAGCAAATAAATAACTGGTCGGACTTCCTCATAGAAGATGTCCGATGAACATAAGTATCCAGTGCTCGCACTGGACACAAGAGGTTCAGCCTTTCCTGGTCCGCAGATGTAAAAGGAGGAGGACAGAAAGCCTGCAGCACGATAGGCCTCGGAATCAAGGTCGGCACCTTAGGGACGTATCCCTGTTTTGGATATAAGAATGCCTTGACCATCCCCGGTGCAAACTCAAGGCAAGTGGGGGAAACCGAAAGGGCCTGAAGGTCTCCAACTCTCTTAAGGGACGAAATAGCTAGCAGAAAGATAGTCTTAAGGGTAAGAAATTTCTCTGAAACCGAATCTAAGGGCTCGAATGGAGCCCTAGACAGGCCTTCTAGTACTATTGCCAAATCCCAAGCTGGCACCCTAGTGCGAGTTGCAGGCCTCAGCCTCAATGTGCCACGAAGGAAACGTGTAATCAGGGGGTCTCGACCCAACGATGTACCCCCAACCAGGGCGTGGTAAGCCGCAATGGCCGCCACGTAAACCTTAAGTGTGGAAGGACATAAACCTGACGTAAAGCGCTCCTGCAAGAACTCGAGTACTGTGTTCACAGAACAGTTAACCGGATCCCACTGATGTCGGTGACCCCATACAGAAAAAACTTTCCATTTCAGCGCATATAGTTTCCTAGTAGCTGGAGCTCTGGAGCTTAGGATGGTCTCAGCAGCCTCAGCTGAGAGACCACTCTCTATGAGTTGGGCCCCCTCAGAGGCCAAACCCACAGGTTCCAAATCTCTGGTCGAGGGGGAAATATTGTGCCCCCGGCCTGAGACAGAAGGTCTCTCCTGATCGGGATCTCCAAGGGAGGACCGTCTAAGAGATGGATCAGGTCCGCAAACCAGATCCGACTCGGCCAGCGTGGTGCTACAAGCAGTAGGCTTATTCCGTACTGGCGGACTCGTTCCAGAACTCCTGGGAGCAGAGCAACAGGGGGAAATGCGTACAGACGTAGCCTCGGCCACGTCTGCACCATAGCATCCAGCCCCAGGGGGGCTGGGTGAGTAAGGGAGAACCAAAGTGGACAGTGCGTCGTGTGCTGAGACGCAAACAGATCCACCTCTGCTTGGCCGTAAAACTCCCAAATTTTCTCCACCGCCTCGGGGTGGAGTCTCCAGTCCCCTGGCCTCAGCTCCTGCCTCGACAGGATGTCTGCCCCCACATTCTGGTCCCCAGGAATATACACTGCCCTCAGGGAGAGTACCTTCCCCAGAGACCACAGGAGGATCTGGTGCGCCAGTTTGCAGAGCGGACGCGACCGCAGACCCCCCTGACGGTTCAGATAAGAGACCACTGATGTGTTGTCTGTTCGTACAAGCACATGATGGCCCCTCAGGTCTGGGAGAAACTGTCTCAACGCATTGAAGACAGCCATCATCTCCAGGCAATTGATGTGCCACGAAAGATGATGACTTTTCCACAGACCCTGAACCGAGCGGCCTTCCATTACCGCTCCCCAGCCGGTGAGGGAAGCATCTGTCGAGATCGTAACACGATGGCAGAGAGCTCCCAATACCGGACCCTGGGTTAAGAACCAATGTTTCCTCCATATAATTAAGGCACTAAGGCACCGCCGCATGACCTTGATCATACGAAGTGGGTTTCCCCTCGGGGAGAACCCTCTGGTCCTTAGCCACCACTGTAAAGGTCTCATGTACAGCAGGCCAAAAGGAATCACGTTGGACGCTGCTGCCAAGAGACCCAACAGTCTCTCGAACTGTTTCACAGTGCGTGACTGGCCTAGCTTTAGCTCTTTGGTGGCTGTCAGGATAGCAGCTACACGAACAGGCGATAGAGTGGCCCGCATCGTCACTGAATCCCATACCACACCAAGGAAAGTGGTTCTCTGTACTGGAGAAAGAACACTCTTCTTGGCGTTGAGCCTCAACCCCAACATCTGCATATGGGCGAGAACGACACCTCGGTGCCGAACCGCCAACTGCTCTGATTCCGCCAGAATCAGCCAGTCGTCGATGTAGTTCAGAATACGTATGCCCTGAAGCCTGAGAGGGGCTAGAGCTGCATCCACGCATTTCGTGAACGTGCGGGGTGATAAAGCTAGACCGAAAGGAGGAACCCGATATTGGTATTCTTTGCCCCCGAAAGAAAACCTTAGGAACTTCCTGTGCTGAGGGAGGATGGAGATATGGAAGTAGGCGTCCTTCAGATCTATCGTGACAAACCAGTCCTCGGATCTGATTTGAGTCACGATCTGTTTGAGTGTCAGCATCTTGAACTTGAGTTTCTGTACTGAACGATTCAACAGACGAAGATCTAAAATGGGACGCAACCCCCCATCCTTTTTTGGAACAATGAAATAACGGCTGTAAAAACCCGACTCTCTGTCGGGTGAGTACACCTGTTCTATAGCTTCCTTTGCTAACAGGGCCTTTACCTCTTGCTCCATTACCAGAGCCTGCTCGGGATGCACCACTGTGGGCAGCACCCCGTTGTAACGAGGAGGACGAGAACCAAACTGGATTCTGTATCCTTTCTCTACAATCTGCAGGACCCAATGAGAAATATTCGGCAGAAGCTTCCACGCTGCCAGAAAATTTACTAAGGGAACCAGCCTCTCGAGGCTGGTCTCTGGTGTTATCGAGACAGCCAATTCCGGAGCCTGAAACATAATGGCAGGAACTACCTGAACTGGCCGCTCTAAGGCCCCCCTCAGAGGGCGCGAAACCGATGCTGTGCCGCAGCATAGCATCAGCGACTCGCTGGAGACCGCTGCGCCCTGAAGCACCGAGGGTGGCAGGGTTGGCAGAACGGTCTCGTGAGGACCCCGAAATGGAACGGGCACCGTATAATGAGGTGTACACCGCTCCACTTCGGTCGGGGCTGTCCTCACAGCCCTGATGCATGAACATCAGGACCTTTTTTTATTTTTTTTAACCGAAGTCTTCTTCGCCTGAAGAACGGTCCTCAGATCCGGCTTCGACTTAGAAGACTTCGGTTGAGAGGGTTGCGTCCAGTCTCCAGTCTCTACGTGGAGGTGCACGAGACGCAACACTCTCTTTCTGATGCACACGATATGATGAGCTCGACGGCTGGGGCTGCTCACGCCCAGCAGCCCCAGGGGGCTGGACCCGGCGAGGGATAAACTTTTTAAAAACGTCCGCTTGTTTCTTTGACTCCTGAAATCTCTCGACGACCGCGTGGACTGCGTCGCCGAAGAGACCAGAAGGTTCAAGCGGAGCATCTAATAAAAAAGCTCGATCTTTTTCTTTAATTTCAGACAGATTTAACCATAAATGTCTCTCAGTAGCTACCAAGGCTGCCATAGACCGCCCAATTGCTCTGGCGGTCTCCTTAGTAGCCCTGAGAGAAAGATCGGTAGCCCGACGAAGTTCACGAATATCGTCATGACTGACTCCCTCACTACTATCCAGATCCCCCAGCAGGTCAGCTTGATAAGCCTGGAGCACTGCCATAGTATGCAGACATGCTCCAGCTTGACCTGCTGCCGTATAAGCTTTGCCCACTAACACCGAAGTGGCTTTAAGCGGTCTAGTGGGCAAAGCCGAGGCTTTCAGAGACGATGCAGGACCAGGGGAAAGATAACTGGCTAAATTCTCTTCCGCCTGGGGCATCGCCTCATAACCATACTCTTTCAGCCCTCTTATTCTCGAATAAGTGTTAACATGAGGGCTGAAAAGACGTGCTGAGTATGGTTTGTTCCACGATTTAGAAATTTCATTGTGCAAATCGGGAAAAAATGGAAGCCCTCGTGGTGGAGATAATGTGGTGGAAGATAAAAAGCGCTCATCCAATTTGCTTTTAGGACGAGCGCCCTTCTTCTCAGATGGCCATTCATTATATTAAATTTCTCTACAGCCCGCGACATAACATCCACCAGCTCATCATATGCTGGGGAAATAAATTGTGAATCTCTTTCCCCCATGTGTGTGCTTACACTCTCCACACTCATCGCATCAACCTCCTCGGAGGAAGAGCAATAAAGTAATGGAGGGCTCTCTCCCCGGGCGGAAGAAACCGCAGAGCGTGCTTCCGACACCGGGGAGAGAGCACTGGATCTCTCGGGTAAGGAAGGAGAAAGAGCCCTCGGACCCGTCTCCAACCCCTCCGAAAGATCCTTTTGCGATCCCCAGGAATGCATTCTCCGCGCTGCCTCAGCAGACGCGGGTCCTGATCCCTGTGGATCGCGAGCCTGCCCACTCTCTTTATCAAAGAGTGACAGGCGAGAGCGGAGCATGCGAAGCGGTAACATCTCACAATGCTGGCACTCAGCCCCCTCGAAGGCTGAGACCGCATGCTCCACTCCCAAACAAACGACACAAAGCTCGTGTGTGTCCCCACCCGTTAAATAACGCGGGCAGGGAGAAGCACACTGCTTGTACACTTGTTTAGTTTCCATCCTTTTCCGCAACAGACAACAGTAAATAGACAGAGACAAAATGACACAGATCGCTTGCTGAGACACAGAAGCTAATGCCGCGTTTCACCGGGTGAGCCTTTATCCCTTCCTGGTCATGACGTCACCCGCCCGTGACGCTCATTCTTTCCATTGGACTAGTTGACATTGATGCTCAGACGCATGCACGCTGGGGGCGTTCCCAAAGCGTCAAGTGACGCATCGCGAGTTCCCTCGAAAGGGAACAAATGATTTTTTCTCAAATAACACAAAAGGACTCAAAGACAGACACAGTATTATTGATTTTATTTCAGTTATAACAGAACATCATAGCATGCTCTTGTGTGAATGAGCTCAGAGAAGCAGAAGAGACACGTCAGCCAGAAGGATGAAGCAGAAGCCAGAGGAGAGCCTGAGCGGATCTACTGATCTGAACACTGATCTCTCCTCAGTTGTGCAGTGACTGCAGGCTGGCCGCTCCGTGTGGCCTCACAGCTCACTGAGACGCTCTTCATCCACTCCTGCTCAGAGAGAGTCAGGCTGCTGCTCCAGCTGTACAGAGCGTCCTTCTGCAGGAGCCCAGCGCTGCTCTCCTGAGCCCTGCTGCTGCCGTCCACCTTCCAGCTCAGGCTCCAGTCTGACGGCAAGCCCTCGCTGGCCACACACAGCAGTGTCGCTGTGTTCAGAGAGGAGATCTCTGCACTGGACGGGGGCAGGAGGATCACTTTAGGAGGAGTGTTGCCTGAGAGAAGAAGAGCAGCGGGACCACACACAACTCGCTTAACAAACAGCTTCAGTGTCATTAGAGATGAATTACCATCAGTTTCAACAAAGTAATATTTGATGAATATTTTTCAAGATTAATCAAATGTAATCATATTGACAGATTTTTATGGGAGGCATGGAGTTACTAAGCTATTGCATAACTGCTTTTTTTTCAACTTTAAACTATTTTGAATTCGAATACATTATGAATTTAGTCCTCCAAACTAAAATTACATTACCATAATATTTTTGTAATGGCTGTTGGGTAACAAGTGAACACAATACAAAAAGCACACATTCAAACAAGAGTTAACTACAGTATAATGAAGGTAGATGTTAATGTGTTCTTAGTTCTTGTGAAAAAAAATAAGTATCATTTTATGGAATGAGCATTTCTAGCATATTTTAAAAAAAATCTGTATTTGCAGATAATGTAATATTAATGAAATAAAAGGCCACTTAAGTGCACTTAAAGAGAGTCAGCATGCTTCTTATCACACTTAAATAGACTTTTAAAAAGTTGAATTGTAATTGAAAGATTTGACTTTTTAAATTTAAATCATTATGTTTTAATAATTATTTTAATAATCATTAAATGAAGTACCCTTATTTTGATGTGTTGACTACTATACTAAAGCACATGTAAATATGATTGATTTACATTTTTACTGTAGTGTGTTACTCTATATTACACTTAAAGTTAATATATTACAATGTATTGAATTGCAGAGTTTCATGTTTACAAATGTGCAATCAATCAATAGAAATTACATTAAAGAATATTTTAGTTTACAAAAAAATGCTTGTCAATTATGAAATTACATTAAATAACTTAAAGTAGCCAACTTAATATAAAGACATAAAGTACTTAAGAACTTAAGTGGGTCAAAAAGCACTAAATGCATTTGATTTGAATCTGAGCATACTTTTTTCTTCTGAAAATATTACATTTAGTTCACACACTTAAGTATGTTCAATTAAAGTACATTATTTTTATATCCTAAATTGTACGTTTTTAAAATTGTGAAAATGTATTATAATTTTTATACAAAATTTTTGTACAATGTATTAACTTTTGTCCAAATCGACAATTTTTTTATTTGTATATTTTTCTCATGCTCTGTCAATATTTATTCAATGTATCTTTTTCCTGTCCAACAATGGTGAAAATGTCCAAAATCTTATTTGTAGAAAAGACTTTTGTAGTGTGTGTCTGTAATATTAACTCATAAATGTAAAACTGCATTGAGAAATACACACTGCAGATCAAATATAAATGTTTTCCCCAATATGAAGGAAAATATTTCTCTTTTTTTGTCATAAATTACAGTTACATGACTAAATATGACAACATTGTATATAAAAATGATTTAAATATTTACTTACTGCCAACATCCAGTCTGGTGCCGCTGCCGAAAGTATATCACAGTGATACACACTAATAGAGCAGACGTACAAAAACCTGCTGAACGCTTCAGTAGCTGCACTGTTCACTGCATCTCCAAAACAACATCTTTCTGTTCATTTAGTGTTTAGTGTCAATTACAGTTCAATAAAAATATATACATCTCATTTTTTTTAAATAACATTTTTTATAATATATGATTCTACGTTTAAACATTGCAATCTAAACTCTATTTGATTTCACTGATGGTCAACTACTGAATGTTTATTAGATATCATTATCATATCCTTGGAAACTCTTGAGAAATATCAGTTGATACTGATATAAATTCTTAATAAGTAGAGAAATTAAATGAAATATATTTTAAAACTGAATTTATTTAAATCAGTGTGTCAGATTTCCTCCTGAAAGGAAGCAGCTTTGAATATGTGCAACACCCCTTTGTTTAAGACGGACTGTCCGCCGGTCAGGACTGTAAACAGCAGGTCTCGTCTGTTCTCACTCATTCTCAGCAAAGATGACTGCAAACGCTCTGATTATCTGCTCTCTACTGCTTTCTCTCGCTGGTGAGATTAGTGTTGAATATTCAGAGCTTTTTCAGAAGTGCTTTATAAATGTTGTATCATTCTTCTCATGTATTGTGTGTTTGACTGTAACACTGACTGATGTGCTGTGATGACAGGTTGTTTTGCTGAGATCATTCTGACTCAGAGTCCATCCGTGAATCTGGCGTCTGTGGGAAGCAGCGTCACTCTCAACTGCGGGTCCAGCAGTTCCAGTGTATCAACCCATTTAGCCTGGTATCACCAGAGACCCGGACAAACACACAAACTCCTGTTCACTAGTGTTGGTAGCAAAGTGTCTGGAGTTTCTGAGAGATTCACTGATGGGAGATCAGGAACAAACTACATGCTCAATATTAGAAATGTCCAGTCTGAAGATGCAGGAGATTATTACTGTCAGCAGCATGCTCAATTACCATTAACACAGTGATACACAGCCGTACAAAAACCCCTTCAGTGAAAGAGGAACTGCTGATTTAGACACACACTGCACACATATTACACTATGATTGGAGCCGGTTTTTAAAGTTCTAAACACACACAACAAAATCTGGGGCTTCTGGGGCCCCTTCTGTTAAAAATTACTTAAATTGTTTTTTTCATCTAATGAGTAGCAGGTAGTCTTTTTAACTTTTTACACGCACGATCTGCTCTTGAGGGATCTGATTGTGAAGAATGTGAGAGTTTTCCTCTTAGAAAACTCTGCTCTCGTCTGGCCCTCTTCTCGAGGGAAGAGGAACAGGCATCTGGGCCCAGTGGTTCGGGTCCGGCTCGTGCTGAGGCACTGCGGAGACTCGGATCAAGGGGTTCCCAGATGAAGCTCGCTGATGAGTTTGAGAGAGGTGTTTCTCTCTCACGCCCATCAGAAGCTCGCGAGGGTGAGTTGCTGGACGAGGATGTGTTATCTCTTACATCCTCTGATCCTGCAGCGAGTGCTCTGCTGGCACCTATCCCGAGAGAGCAGGAGATGGCTGATGAAGAAGAGGTACAACCTGAACCCTCACAGCCTCCCTGACCCGCATATGATGAGCTGTTGGGTGTTATGGAGCGCGCTTCAGCGAGGCTTCAGCTGCCGTGGGAGTGCGTGAAGAAAGGAGCCGTTCGTGGCAGGCTGGATGAGCGGTTCCTTTCTGGCCATAATTCCCCAGCTCCCATGAGCCTTCCAATCCTTCATGATCTGCATACTGAGATCAAGAAGGCATGGAAGAACCCATATTCTGCAAACATCCATCGACAGCAGTGAGCAAACTACACTGATATCGAGGGGATGCGTGAACATGGGTATGTGTCGATGCCCCCAATCGACTAGACGTTCAGGAACTATCTCGCTGCTGAAGAGGCATCGGCACTAAAAGCTCCGGCCCAGCCTTATAAGCCACTCAAGATGACATCTCGCTTGAACAGCAGGGCATACACGGCAGGAGATCAGACTGGGGCTTCCTTACACACTATGCCAGTGTTACAGGCATACCAAGTCGACCTGCTGAAGGATTTGGATCAGGGGCAGGGTCTCTCCCCTGACGCAGTGGACGAGCTGCGCTCCCCTCTAATAGTCCAGTCATTTTAAGCCAAAATGGGGGTCAACCTAGAACAAATTGCAACAGAAGCAAACTCAACTGATTTTGTATCCTCAATGTGTCCTGAGTAAGGGAAAAAAAGCCCAGAAGAATTCCAGTAGTGGAAAGTTTAGAAAAAGACCCAAATTAACCCTATTCATACACCTATTCATATGCCTATTCACTGTAAAACCTAACAGTACTATTTACTCAATTAAATTGAGTTGACTGCACTCAAATAAAACTGAAACTTGAAGTGGCTTGAATGACTGAAACAGATCTCAAACTGAATGAGTTATAGAACATTTCTAAATCCCAGAATGATAATTGAATAATAATTGTATAGTTAAGTAAATTAATCATTGATCAATTAATTGATGATTGATCATTAGTGATGAACACCTGCTGTTAACAAGCAGAATGAAAGAGAAACACAAGAAATACAAGGTTTAAGGTCACCATGATGGAGATCAGCGTTTGCTTTAGTTGGGCTCTTGACCCTTGACGTTTGAGTACAAGTTTTTCTTTGGCTGCTGTAATTGAGTGTTTATGAAACATTTGTTATGGCGCAAAAATCAAGGAAAGGTATGATCAGGTGATGATGGTTAAGGTTTGATGATGACAATCATCACTTAATGACTTGATTCACTGATCTCATTCAGAGTCTAATCTCTGATTATATTATTAGTGTGATGATCTGTAACGTGATGCGGTGAAGGCAGAGAGGAGGCTGGATCCAAACGCAGTGTACACGCTTTATTTAAACAAACTATAACCTTAAACAGAGACTCAGAACTAGGAACAGGAATCTTTACACAGGAACGACCAACACTCACGTTAATCCTGGAACAGAACACACATTTAACAACTCACAAAGACAGGGCTTAAATAATCAGGGACAAACGAGCTAGACAGGATAACAAGGGGGCGTGGTTAACAAGAAACACCTGGGATAACTAATGGACAAGACAGGGAACCACTAAACATGACAAGACACAAACCCACATCGTGAAAATTAGTTGTATTTCAAACTAGATTCTACAACAAAAGAACTAGCAATATTATGACAATCAGATAGTATGAAGGATTTTACAGAAAATGTAATTCATTACCAAAACTAACACAGATATCAAGAATCAGCAAATGAATCTCAATAAAGGTGACCATTAAAAAACGATTCATACTGCAATGCATGCTGGGTACTACCATAATACAAACCTTTGCCATGGCTCCCAGCATGCATTGCAGGATGAATCGTTTTTAACGGTCACCATTGTTGAGATTCATATGCTGATTCTTGTTGTCTGTGTAAGTCAGCATGATACCATAAAGCAGGGGTGTCAAACTCAGTTCCTGGAGAGCCACAGCCCTGCAGAGTTTAGTTCCAACCAGCTCCAACAAACATACCTGTAGTTTTTAAATGAGCCTGAGGGACTTGATTAGCTGGATCAGGTGTGTTTAATTAGAGTTGAAGCTAGAGTGGTTGAAAGGTTCTTTGGGAAACCAAAAAATGGTTCTTCTGTGGAATCACTGCGAAAAAACCCTTTTGGAACCTTTATTTTTTAATATTTTTTATTTATTAAATTTTTTAGAATTTAGAGTTTTTGTTAACAATAGCAACACTTGCAAATGCTGTTTCAAGATGACTTTCATGTTTCATAATTTACTGTGCAGGTGTTGTCATGCTTCACTGAGTGACATTTATTTGGGTATTTGAGATGAAATACTTTATAGGGAAGTCAACATGTTTTACAATGTGACTCCATCTAATATTTATTTATTCATTTTTTGATGCAGACCACCATAAGATTAGAGAGGATACAATATATTATAATAACATTTATTGGAATATTTGTACTTCTAAACACTGATTTGTAACGGCAGGATATAAAACATTAAATGTTACACAACATTAAACACATATTTCTTTTTTTCTCAAATCATACAAAAGGACTCAAAGACAGACACTGTATTATTGATTTTATTTCAGTTATAACAGAACATCATAGCATGCTCTTGTGTGAATGAACTCAGAGAAGCAGAAGAGACACGTCAGCTAGAAGGATGAAGCAGAAGCCAGAGGAGAGACTGAGCGGATCTACTGATCTGAACACTGATCTCTCCTCAGTTGTGCAGTGACTGCAGGCTGGCCGCTCCGTGTGGCCTCACAGCTCACTGAGACGCTCTTCATCCACTCCTGCTCAGAGAGAGTCAGGCTGCTGCTCCAGCTGTACAGAGCGTCCTTCTGCAGGAGCCCAGCGCTGCTCTCCTGAGCCCTGCTGCTGTCGTCCACCTTCCAGCTCAGGCTCCAGTCTGACGGCAATCCCTCGCTGGCCACACACAGCAGTGTCGCTGTGTTCAGAGAGGAGATCTCTGCACTGGACGGGGGCAGGATGATCACTTTAGGAGGAGTGTTGCCTGAGAGAAGAAGAGCAGCGGGACCACAAACAACTCGCTTAACAAACAGCTTCAGTTTATTACAGATTAAAGTGACAGAAAACATTAGTTTAAATAGACAAACTAATATTATAAAAGGCCATTTAAGTGCAATTAAAGAGACTTTCATGACTATGTTTCTTAACACACTTAAGTACGCTTTAAAGAAGTGCACTTATTTTGATGTATTGAAAAACGTAAAGCACTCTGTAGAGTACTTCATTATAATTGTAACTCTTGTGTGTTATTTGATAAGTTAATATATTTAAAATTCATTATTGAAATAATTTATATAATTTAAAATTGCAGCTTCATCTTTACAAATGTGTAATCACAAGTTTATTTAAATACATGATGGGCACGTTTCAATAGAAATTACATTAAAGTATCTTTTAGTGTACAAAAAAAGTCAGTTCATTTTAACCATATTTCAAAGACAATATAATGAATTAAGAAATGACATACAAAGATGTAATTAAGCCTTGCTTAAGTAAGTTAAAAAAAACACTCTAAAGTTTAGCTAATTGCATTTCATATGAACTTAAGCCATAATATATATTTTCTTTTCAATAACATGCAATTAAGTGTCTGAAAACATACATTTTGGTTCACACTGAAGTATGATGTTAAAACATATTATTATTTTGTAATAAGTACTCTTAAAAGTATCCTAAATTGCACTTTTTTTCCCAGAAGAGGGGTGTAAAAAATATTCTAAATTGTATTATATATTATAACTATACTTTTTAAATTATTTTAAAATAAATCTTAAATTTTAAATTCTATATAGTGTATTACAATATCTGTTTTTCAAAACAACACATTTATATTTCATGAATAAGTTTTACAATTGTTTTATTTAAAAGTAGATTGAAAATCTATAATAGCGTATAGTACATTTTGAATACAGGGATGTAATGGGTATTTTAGCCTACAGTGTGTTTGTATTTATTTATCAATTTATATATTTATTCTAAGTAGTATGTCACATTTCAAAAAAATATATTCTTCTCATGCTCTTATAGCATGTCAATGAGCAA
Source organism: Rhinichthys klamathensis goyatoka (assembly GCF_029890125.1). Taxonomy (NCBI): domain Eukaryota; kingdom Metazoa; phylum Chordata; class Actinopteri; order Cypriniformes; family Leuciscidae; genus Rhinichthys; species Rhinichthys klamathensis. Next base: position 215,638 of record NW_026606557.1, read on the forward strand.
ATGTATCTCTTTTCCTGGGCTGCATTTCCCAAAAGCATCGTAAGCCTATTGTAGAGACCATTGGTGGCAACTATCAACTTAAGCTTACGATGCTTTTGGGAAACGCAGCCCAGGTCAATACTGGTGAAGATATTCAAATCTTTTTCTTTTTGTAGTTATGTATTATTGTTGTATGTCTGTATTATCATCTCTTACATTTAAACCACTATATTCACTGTAAGCATATCAAATAGATTATTTTTGTTCCACAAGACAAAGTAAAACATTCATAATGTCATAGAATATATAACTAAATATGACAACACTGTACTGAATTAAAATGATTTAAACATTTACTTACTGCCAACATCCAGTCTGGTGCCGCTGCCGAAAGTCCTTCACAGTGATACACACTAATAGAGCAGACGTACAAAAACCTGCTGAACGCTTCAGTAGCTGCACTGTTCACTGCATCTCCAAAACAACATCTTTCAGTTCATTTAGTGTTTAGTGTCAATTACAGTTCAATTAAATAATATATATACATTTAATTTAAAAAAGGAAAAATGTTGTAGTATATCATTCCATGATTAATTAAACACAATCTAAACTCCATTTGATTCACTGATGGTCAACTACTGAATGTTTATTAGATATCATTATCATATCCTTGGAAACTCTTGAGAAATATCAGTTGATACTGATATAAATTCTTAATAAGTAGAGAAATTAAATTAAATATATTTTAAAACTGAATTTATTTAAATCAGTGTGTCAGATTTCCTCCTGAAAGGAAGCAGCTTTGAATATGTGCAACACCCCTTTGTTTAAGACGGACTGTCCGCCGGTCAGGACTGTAAACAGCAGGTCTCGTCTGTTCTCACTCATTCTCAGCAAAGATGACTGCAAACGCTCTGATTATCTGCTCTCTACTGCTTTCTCTCGCTGGTGAGATTAGTGTTGAATATTCAGAGCTTTTTCAGAAGTGCTTTATAAATGTTGTATCATTCTTCTCATGTATTGTGTGTTTGACTGTAACACTGACTGATGTGCTGTGATGGCAGGTTGTTTTGCTGAGATCATTCTGACTCAGAGTCCATCCGTGAATCTGGCGTCTGTGGGAAGCAGCGTCACTCTCAACTGCGGGTCCAGCAGTTCCAGCTTTACATCCAGTTTAGCCTGGTATCACCAGAGACCCGGACAAACACACAAACTCCTGTTCACTAGTGTTGGTAACAAAGTGTCTGGAGTTTCTGAGAGATTCACTGATGGGAGATCAGGAACAAACTTCATGCTCAATATTAGAAATGTCCAGCCTGAAGATGCAGGAGATTATTACTGTCAGCAGCATGCTCAATTACCATTAACACAGTGATACACAGCCGTACAAAAACCCCTTCAGTGAAAGAGGAACTGCTGATTTAGACACACACTGCACACATAATACACTATGATTGGAGCCGGTTTTTAAAGTTCTAAACACACACAACAAAATCTGGGGACGGATTCACAAAACATTCTTAAGAATATAATTCATCTTAACTGTTATCTAATAATTTTTTAACTTAAGAATTATTATTTTTTAATATTTAGTATTCCCAAAAATACTTCTTAAACATAATGTTATATATTTTTAAAACTGTTCTTGAGACATCTGCATCTTTTGACAAGCACTTAATGTTAAAACATTACAATTTGTAACTTTAACATTAAAAATGCAACACTCATTATTAAGTTGCTGCAAAAACAGTGTGCAACTTTATGAAGATAATTACAGCAATCAACAGCCAGATGAAAAAGATGGGCTAAGGAGTTTTTCAGCAAGATCTGCCATAAAGTCATAAAATCAGGTTACTCCATCCATGAGCCAGTCGAGGAGTACTGGATCATCAACTTCGACATGAAACAGCTTCCACCCATCTCACCACGCTAAACTCTTCCCTTCTCAGCCCGGTCCAGTCAATGTCATTGATAACCCTGTCCCACTCAATGTACTGCCCACCCCATTGTCTCCACACTCATGTCCGGCTCCACCCAGTTCACTGGACTCACATGTTCCTCTGGTGCCTCACAGCTCATCGGCTTCACCTGCACCACTGACTCTCTCCAGCTCTTCTGCTTCACCTGCACCACTGACTCTCTCCAGTTCTTCTGCTCCACCTGCACCACTGACTCTCTCCAGCTCTTCTGCTCCACCTACACCACTGACTCTCTCCAGCTCTTCTGCTCCACCTACACCACTGACTCTCTCCAGCTCTTCTGCTCCACCTACACCGCTGACTCTCTCCAGCTCTTCTGCTCCACCTGCACCACTGACTCTCTCCAGCTCTTCTGCTCCACCTGCACCACTGACTCTCTCCAGTTCTTCTGCTCCACCTGCACCACTGACTCTCTCCAGCTCTTCTGCTCCACCTACACCGCTGACTCTCTCCAGCTCTTCTGCTCCACCTGCACCACTGACTCTCTCCAGCTCTTCTGCTCCACCTGCACCACTGACTCTCTCCAGCTCTTCTGCTCCACCTGCACCGCTGACTCTCTCCAGCTCTTCTGCTCCACCTGCACCGCTGACTCTCTCCAGCTCTTCTGCTCCACCTGCACCACTGACTCTCTCCAGCTCTTCTGCTTCACCTGCACCACTGACTCTCTCCAGCTCTTCTGCTCCACCTGCACCACTGACTCTCTCCAGCTCTTCTGCTCCACCTGCACCACTGACTCTCTCCAGCTCTTCTGCTCCACCTGCACCGCTGACACTCTCCAGTTCTTTTGCTCCACCTGCACCGCTGACTCTCTCCAGTTCTTCTGCTCCACCTGCACCGCTGACACTCTCCAGTTCTTTTGCTCCACCTGCACCACTGACTCTCTCCAGCTCTTCTGCTCCACCTGCACCACTGACTCTCTCCAGCTCTTCTGCTCCACCTGCACCACTGACTCTCTCCAGCTCTTCTGCTCCACCTGCACCACTGACTCTCTCCAGCTCTTCTGCTCCACCTACACCACTGACTCTCTCCAGCTCTTCTGCTCCACCTACACCACTGACTCTCTCCAGCTCTTCTGCTCCACCTACACCACTGACTCTCTCCAGCTCTTCTGCTCCACCTGCACCGCTGACTCTCTCCAGCTCTTCTGCTCCACCTGCACCGCTGACACTCTCCAGTTCTTTTGCTCCACCTGCACCGCTGACTCTCTCCAGTTCTTCTGCTCCACCTGCACCGCTGACACTCTCCAGTTCTTTTGCTCCACCTGCACCACTGACTCTCTCCAGCTCTTCTGCTCCACCTGCACCACTGACTCTCTCCAGCTCTTCTGCTCCACCTGCACCACTGACTCTCTCCAGCTCTTCTGCTCCACCTGCACCACTGACTCTCTCCAGTTCTTCTGCTCCACCTGCACCACTGACTCTCTCCAGCTCTTCTGCTCCACCTGCACCACTGACTCTCTCCAGCTCTTCTGCTCCACCTACACCACTGACTCTCTCCAGCTCTTCTGCTCCACCTGCACCACTGACTCTCTCCAGCTCTTCTGCTCCACCTACACCACTGACTCTCTCCAGCTCTTCTGCTCCACCTACACCACTGACTCTCTCCAGCTCTTCTGCTCCACCTGCACCACTGACTCTCTCCAGCTCTTCTGCTCCACCTACACCACTGACTCTCTCCAGCTCTTCTGCTCCACCTGCACCACTGACTCTCTCCAGCTCTTCTGCTCCACCTGCACCGCTGACACTCTCCAGTTCTTTTGCTCCACCTGCACCGCTGACTCTCTCCAGTTCTTCTGCTCCACCTGCACCGCTGACACTCTCCAGTTCTTTTGCTCCACCTGCACCGCTGACTCTCTCCAGCTCTTCTGCTCCACCTGCACCACTGACTCTCTCCAGCTCTTCTGCTCCACCTGCACCACTGACTCTCTCCAGCTCTTCTGCTCCACCTGCACCACTGACTCTCTCCAGCTCTTCTGCTCCACCTACACCACTGACTCTCTCCAGCTCTTCTGCTCCACCTACACCACTGACTCTCTCCAGCTCTTCTGCTCCACCTGCACCACTGACTCTCTCCAGCTCTTCTGCTCCACCTACACCACTGACTCTCTCCAGCTCTTCTGCTCCACCTGCACCACTGACTCTCTCCAGCTCTTCTGCTCCACCTGCACCACTGACTCTCTCCAGCTCTTCTGCTCCACCTACACCACTGACTCTCTCCCTCCAGCTCTTCTGCTCCACCTGCACCACTGACTCTCTCCAGCTCTTCTGCTCCACCTACACCACTGACTCTCTCCAGCTCTTCTGCTCCACCTACACCACTGACTCTCTCCAGCTCTTCTGCTCCACCTGCACCACTGACTCTCTCCAGCTCTTCTGCTCCACCTGCACCACTGACTCTCTCCAGCTCTTCTGCTCCACCTACACCACTGACTCTCTCCAGCTCTTCTGCTCCACCTGCACCACTGACTCTCTCCAGCTCTTCTGCTCCACCTGCACCACTGACTCTCTCCAGCTCTTCTGCTCCACCTGCACCACTGACTCTCTCCAGCTCTTCTGCTCCACCTACACCACTGACTCTCTCCAGCCCAGTTCTTTTGCTCCACCTGCACCGCTGACTCTCTCCAGTTCTTCTGCTCCACCTGCACCGCTGACACTCTCCAGTTCTTTTGCTCCACCTGCACCGCTGACTCTCTCCAGCTCTTCTGCTCCACCTGCACCACTGACTCTCTCCAGCTCTTCTGCTCCACCTGCACCACTGACTCTCTCCAGCTCTTCTGCTCCACCTGCACCACTGACTCTCTCCAGCTCTTCTGCTCCACCTACACCACTGACTCTCTCCAGCTCTTCTGCTCCACCTACACCACTGACTCTCTCCAGCTCTTCTGCTCCACCTGCACCACTGACTCTCTCCAGCTCTTCTGCTCCACCTACACCACTGACTCTCTCCAGCTCTTCTGCTCCACCTGCACCACTGACTCTCTCCAGCTCTTCTGCTCCACCTGCACCACTGACTCTCTCCAGCTCTTCTGCTCCACCTACACCACTGACTCTCTCCCTCCAGCTCTTCTGCTCCACCTGCACCACTGACTCTCTCCAGCTCTTCTGCTCCACCTACACCACTGACTCTCTCCAGCTCTTCTGCTCCACCTACACCACTGACTCTCTCCAGCTCTTCTGCTCCACCTGCACCACTGACTCTCTCCAGCTCTTCTGCTCCACCTGCACCACTGACTCTCTCCAGCTCTTCTGCTCCACCTACACCACTGACTCTCTCCAGCTCTTCTGCTCCACCTGCACCACTGACTCTCTCCAGCTCTTCTGCTCCACCTGCACCACTGACTCTCTCCAGCTCTTCTGCTCCACCTGCACCACTGATTCTCTCCAGCTCTTCTGCTCCACCTACACCACTGACTCTCTCCAGCTCTTCTGCTCCAACTACACCACTGACTCTCTCCAGCTCTTCTGCTCCACCTGCACCACTGACTCTCTCCAGCTCTTCTGCTCCACCTACACCACTGACTCTCTCCAGCTCTTCTGCTCCACCTGCACCACTGACTCTCTCCAGCTCTTCTGCTCCACCTGCACCACTGACTCTCTCCAGCTCTTCTGCTCCACCTGCACCACTGACTCTCTCCAGCTCTTCTGCTCCACCTGCACCACTGACTCTCTCCAGCTCTTCTGCTCCACCTGCACCACTGACTCTCTCCAGCTCTTCTGCTCCACCTACACCACTGACTCTCTCCCTCCAGCTCTTCTGCTCCACCTGCACCACTGACTCTCTCCAGCTCTTCTGCTCCACCTGCACCACTGACTCTCTCCAGATCTTCTGCTCCACCTGCACCACTGACTCTCTCCAGATCTTCTGCTCCACCTGCACCACTGACTCTCTCCAGCTCTTCTGCTCCACCTGCACCGCTGACTCTCTCCAGTTCTTCTGCTCCACCTGCACCACTGACTCTCTCCAGCTCTTCTGCTCCACCTGCACCACTGACTCTCTCCAGCTCTTCTGCTTCACCTGCACCGCTGACTCTCTCCAGCTCTTCTGCTCCACCTGCACCACTGACTCTCTCCAGCTCTTCTGCTTCACCTGCACCACTGACTCTCTCCAGTTCTTCTGCTCCACCTGCACCACTGACTCTCTCCAGCTCTTCTGCTCTACCTGCACCACTGACTCTCTCCAGCTCTTCTGCTCCACCTGCACCACTGACTCTCTCCAGTTCTTCTGCTCCACCTGCACCACTGACTCTCTCCAGCTCTTCTGCTCCACCTGCACCACTGACTCTCTCCAGCTCTTCTGCTTCACCTGCACCACTGACTCTCTCCAGCTCTTCTGCTCCACCTGCACCACTGACTCTCTCCAGCTCTTCTGCTCCACCTGCACCACTGACTCTCTCCAGCTCTTCTGCTCCACCTGCACCACTGACTCTCTCCAGCTCTTCTGCTCCACCTACACCACTGACTCTCTCAAGCTCTTCTGCTCCACCTGCACCACTGACTCTCTCCAGCTCTTCTGCTCCACCTGCACCACTGACTCTCTCCAGCTCTTCTGCTCCACCTGCACCACTGACTCTCTCCAGCTCTTCTGCTCCACCTGCACCACTGACTCTCTCCAGCTCTTCTGCTCCACCTACACCACTGACTCTCTCCAGCTCTTCTGCTCCACCTTCACCACTGACTCTCTCCAGCTCTTCTGCTCCACCTACACCACTGACTCTCTCCAGCTTTTCTGCTCCACCTGCACCACTGACTCTCTCCAGCTCTTCTGCTCCACCTGCACCACTGACTCTCTCCAGCTCTTCTGCTCCACCTGCACCACTGACTCTCTCCAGCTCTTCTGCTCCACCTGCACCACTGACTCTCTCCAGATCTTCTGCTCCACCTGCACCACTGACTCTCTCCAGCTCTTCTGCTCCACCTGCACCACTGACTCTCTCCAGCTCTTCTGCTCCACCTGCACCGCTGACTCTCTCCAGCTCTTCTGCTCCACCTGCACCGCTGACTCTCTCCAGCTCTTCTGTTCCACCTGCACCGCTGACTCTCTCCAGTTCTTCTGCTCCACCTGCACCACTGACTCTCTCCAGCTCTTCTGCTCTACCTGCACCACTGACTCTCTCCAGCTCTTCTGCTCCACCTGCACCACTGACTCTCTCCAGCTCTTCTGCTCCACCTGCACCACTGACTCTCTCCAGCTCTTCTGCTTCACCTGCACCACTGACTCTCTCCAGTTCTTCTGCTCCACCTGCACCACTGACTCTCTCCAGCTCTTCTGCTCCACCTACACCACTGACTCTCTCCAGCCCTTCTGCTTCACCTGCACCACTGACTCTCTCCAGCTCTTCTGCTCCACCTGCACCACTGACTCTCTCCAGCTCTTCTGCTCCACCTGCACCACTGACTCTCTCCAGCTCTTCTGCTCCACCTGCACCGCTGACTCTCTCCAGCTCTTCTGCTCCACCTGCACCGCTGACTCTCTCCAGCTCTTCTGCTCCACCTGCACCACTGACTCTCTCCAGCTCTTCTGCTCCACCTGCACCACTGACTCTCTCCAGCTCTTCTGCTCCACCTGCACCACTGACTCTCTCCAGCTCTTCTGCTCCACCTGCACCGCTGACTCTCTCCAGCTCTTCTGCTCCACCTGCACCGCTGACTCTCTCCAGCTCTTCTGCTCCACCTGCACCACTGACTCTCTCCAGCTCTTCTGCTCCACCTGCACCGCTGACTCTCTCCAGCTCTTCTGCTCCACCTGCACCGCTGACTCTCTCCAGCTCTTCTGCTCCACCTGCACCACTGACTCTCTCCAGCTCTTCTGCTTCACCTGCACCACTGACTCTCTCCAGTTCTTCTGCTCCACCTGCACCACTGACTCTCTCCAGCTCTTCTGCTCCACCTGCACCGCTGACTCTCTCCAGCTCTTCTGCTCCACCTGCACCGCTGACTCTCTCCAGCTCTTCTGCTCCACCTGCACCACTGACTCTCTCCAGCTCTTCTGCTCCACCTGCACCGCTGAGTCTCTCCAGCTCTTCTGCTCCACCTGCACCACTGACTCTCTCCAGTTCTTCTGCTCCACCTGCACCACTGACTCTCTCCAGCTCTTCTGCTCCACCTGCACCACTGACTCTCTCCAGCTCTTCTGCTCCACCTGCACCACTGACTCTCTCCAGCTCTTCTGCTCCACCTGCACCACTGACTCCAGTTCTTCTGCTCCACCTGCACCACTGACTCTCTCCAGCTCTTCTGCTCCACCTGCACCACTGACTCTCTCCAGTTCTTCTGCTCCACCTGCACCACTGACTCCAGTTCTTCTGCTCCACCTGCACCACTGACTCTCTCCAGCTCTTCTGCTCCACCTGCACCGCTGACTCTCTCCAGTTCTTCTGCTCCACCTGCACCACTGACTCTCTCCAGCTCTTCTGCTCCACCTGCACCGCTGACTCTCTCCAGCTCTTCTGCTCCACCTGCACCACTGACTCTCTCCAGCTCTTCTGCTCCACCTGCACCACTGACTCTCTCCAGTTCTTCTGCTCCACCTGCACCACTGACTCTCTCCAGCTCTTCTGCTCCACCTGCACCACTGACTCTCTCCAGTTCTTCTGCTCCACCTGCACCACTGACTCTCTCCAGCTCCTCGGCTCTGCCTCGGGACCCTTCACCACCAGTACAGCTCTGTGAAGTGGATTATCTGGCTATACCTCCAGGCTCCAGGGTCATTTTTCCACCTCAGCCTGTCAGCACTTTGGTTCTGCGCTTCATCAGCTCCACCATAGTCCTCCATCTACTCTTTCCTCAATCTACACCTTAAACTCTCATCATCCTTTAACCATGCATTTCCAGGCCTCCGACTGCACCTCAACTCTCCACCCCTTCAGCTTCCTCAGATTCCTCCTTCTCTGCAGCTCGTGGCGCCACCTTGGACCGTCTGGCCTATTATGTCGCCCTAGGACCTCGTCCTGCCGGTTTCACTGGGGTCTCCACTTCTGGAGAATAATGTACTGTAGGTTTGATTAGCCTGATCAAATCAGTGGCTTTGAAGACAAACAGGTGGGAAACGAGGATAACTGAATTAACTAACAGATCAGAAGAACAAAGAAACTCAAACATGAAGAGAACCGAAACAGATCGAAAGACAAACTGAAAATGTGACAGTTGTATATCATATCTCATTGTGCATAATCACACAGAGATATTTACCCTCCTACCCTCCATGGCGTAGGCATAACGACGACTGATCAAGGCGAAGCCAGAGGGATGAGGGAGCCCGTGGAGCCGTAAAGATGAAAGTCCTAGGTGGAGCTGAGGAGCCAAGATGTGGCCGACTGGTATATGGGCTGAGGTGGAGTGATGGACTCGGCGGCCCAAAGCGGAGCCAGGGGATCCACTTACCAAGGCAGAGGTGGAGACCAGAGGGCCCAAGGTAGATTCGATTAGCAGACCAGAGCCAGTAGAGGAGGAGCAGAGGGACTGAAGGGAGCCAGCGGAGGCAGGGATGAGGAACTGGCTGGCTTAAGCAGAGGAAGCTGGAAAGGCACTCATTTTGCGACCATTTTTTAAGACAGTGGGAGTATTGTTAACTAGTCATGTGTGTGCGACCTGCACATTTGAGTATATTTTATTTAATGTTAAAAAATTAGTAAGGATGAGTAAGGAGCGAGTCCACCAGTGTAGGCCGTAAGAGGGGGAGGTGAAATTGCAGATAAGGAAAAATCAGATGACGAGTCAGAAGAAGAAGGAGTGCCGAAAAAGGCAAGACAACAATATTTTCAACTGGAAAAAAGGGAGTTTACTAGGCTTAGATACTTAGGAATAGGCTGAATAGGCTTAGATATTGCAAAAACACTAACACCATGAACTGTATCTTCTGCTCTCGATGTAATCTAAAACGTGTGGGGAAACCAAGTCTGCTGAGGCAACCGGCACCGCACAGTTTAAATATGACACACTAGTGAACTACAACAGCAGCTTGAAGCATAAAAAATGCAGAGACAGATAAATTAATGAAACTGCATTGCCACTTCCAACAGCATTTCAGGAAGATAACATTCAGTCAGCAGATGAGGCTGAAATGTAACATAGCGTATTTCATAGCTAAGGAGGAACTATTCACCAAATTCAAGGTTCAAACTGAATTGTTAAAAAAGAACGGCATAAAACTGAATCCTACATACAGCAACGACACAGCATGTGCACAGTTCATTGGCGCTATTGCAGATTCACTCAAACAGAAGACTCAATAAAGACACCACTTATCTCTCATTCATAATCAATGGCATTGGTGACACAGATGTTTCAACTAAAGAATGTGAAATTGAAACAAGGTAAACCAATAAGTATTTGATTGGCCACATCGAAGTTCAGCATGCAAATACTCAAGGTATGTTGTTTACAGTAGCTGAATTTGACTCCAATTTAGTGCTTACTCTCAATAACACAACAGTCACTTCAGAATATGCCAGGAATGACTACAAGAGTAGGGCTAAACTCAGTAGGGCTACTTGTTTTTTCCATGCAGGTTTCTTACATGAACCACACACGTGCGCACGCACACACACACACACACCTCTATTATAGCCTACAATTCAATAGATTGCCTAGCATTAATTCCTGAGTGTTGTCACCATATGCATTTAAACAAAGCTATTACTATTTTTAACCTTTTTCATATTGATTTCAAGCAAAGCATAAGTAGCTCTACACAGTGGACATTGCATGCTGCTTGGTCATCAAGATTATTTGAGTCACACAAATGTCAGGATTCCACAGTAGCCTATACCTCAAAAGTGTTGTTACTTAGTTAACCAGCATAGTTGTTGGAGATGTTGATGGGGTGCTCGCCCTTTACAGTGCCTGTAGTGAAGTTTTTCTTTTTGAAACTTTGAATCAATTGAAACAATTGCTTCGCAAAATGATTCGTTGTTTCGAAGCCCTCAGACCGCGACACGCTGCTCTGCTGACCCCTGCTGGTCATGCATGAACATGCATAAAAACACCTTTTACGTGCGCAATTTACGCAAATGTTTTATTGAAAGTGTACTCTATTAAATGCTATTAACAAATAATACCATTAAATGAAGTGTAGTCTGTATAAAATGTGTTATTTTGTTCAATTATAGCTGATTTGTTTTATGGGGGCTGCTTGGTTAATTAGGCCTAGACAACTGTCCCTTTTATACAAATGTGGCATTACAATTTCTACAGATTACAGAAATCAGGTAAAAAACATATAGACACTGGTTCATAATCATAAACTTACATTTCGGAACGTTTGAAAACAGTTGAAGTAACGGAGCCTCGTTTGTTGAAATCACTTGACTTTAGAAGTTTGAATCACTGATTCGAACCAAATGATTCTCAAAGGTTTCGAAGCTTCCCGACACGCGCCCGCCACCAGGTGTCAGTAGCGAGGCGTCGTGCGTTCATAGACAGCAGTGGAGCTCGCGCAGAAGAAATCGGTATGGTTGTTTGGAAACCGCAGTAAACGTTGGTCTTCTTCAATAGCTATTACAGCATCCACAGGTTTTCCTTTTGTAAATACGAAGATAAAACCACGAGACTCTGTAGCAGTAGACCTGTAAACGGCTCAGTTTTGTTGTTGGTCATTGTGTAGTTGATCATGAACGTGGCTAAAAGTGGTTATCGTGTTTTCTCGGCTAACTCTACGCCCGCCTGCATAGAGCTCTCTAAGAGGATTACTGAGTAAGTAAAGTATCCTACGACCAATTGCTCGATATTTGACATGGGTCGTGATTATAGAAGCTGATCTTGATGTATAAATGTGATGCTATTGTGACAATCCTGTAAGTTAGATCAGCAGAACCTGGCCCGTTTCCTCGCATCATCACTTTGATGATGTTATAGGTTAGTTGTAAAATTTTGGGATTGATAACTGATCTATAAAGCATCACCATTGTGCTCTTGAACATCAGATAAGTGGACATGTAATAAGTGTACTTTGGGAAGTAAATGTAATGTTTATCTCGTGCACGTGAAGAGATCAGGAACAGTGGGCTATTCATCACATAAGCTGTACATGTGACTGGGGATATCCTGCATTCAGTGCAAACTCTTGACTGAAGGAATACAATCTATTTAATCAACTCTGCTTCAAAGTTACTCTCATGATAAGACACTCTTTGCAAACCTGTCCTGATGTTCTGCTTGTGTTTGCGCAGGCGTCTTGGAGTCGAGCTGGGGAAATCAGTTGTTTACCAGGAGTCAAACAGAGGTGATCAATAATGCTTTGCTTGTTCAAACACACTTTGACCCTTGACACCCTAACATGGACTGAACTCATTTTTACTATAATTTGATTTTAAAAAGTCATACATTGTGCAAACCATAAAGCTTTTATGCTAATCTTAATAAATAAATGGGTTTAGTAGTGTCCTTGTACACGTTACATGTACTTCCTCAAGTAATAATAACAGTAAATCAACATCTAACCCTAATTATATAGTAAGTACATGTGGTTAATTGATATCTCTTGGTACTTAATTATATAATTACACTCTAACAAGGACTCCTTGAAATAAAGTGCTGCACTTTATTTGGTAACACTTTATTTTACAGTGTCCTTGTTACTTATGTTACATGTACTTACCATAGTAATAACAGTAAATTGGGCATAATTACATACAACTAAACATCAACCATATCCTGATCCTACCCTAACCCTAGAGTACGTACATGTTGTTAATTAATATTACCCAGTACTTATAAATATATTAATTACACTGTACAGTGTCTTTGTTACACTGTAAATATATATTTAAGGACAGAGTAATATTATTAAGTAACTACATGTACGTACTCTAGTGTCAGGATTAGGATTTGGTTGAGGGTTAGTTGCATGTAATTATGCATAATTTATTGTACTACAATATCTAAATGACACTGTAAAAATAAAATGTAGTCAAAACCTGATTGTCCTCATTGCATTACATCACGGATTTGTTTGTAATTACTAGGCTTAAAGGCCATCACTGCATTTTTGCAATTTCAAGCTTCATCTGTATCTCTCAAAGTCCGCACTATTTATGACAATACTGTTCCTAAATCACACAAAACTCAAAGGATTATTTCATATATGTACGCACAGGAGAACTTCTCACAAAACAATTCTACTTAATTCTCAACACATGCGCTCGCACATGAATTTGTTCTTAATCTCGGTCTAATGTTAATGAATCTGGAGTATACTAAATGAGCGACCGTGTGCCCGAGGTTATAGTCGTTTGCATAAAACACACCCAAAAAATCTCCAAATAAGGGCTTTCTGTACAACCCCCTTCCTTTACAGCCTTTCGTCTCGCTCCGCAAACACGTGACCTTCTCTAAAGATGTATCTGAGAGCACATGCATGTGCAACAACCAGCTCAAACACAATAAACACCTTTACCCAGATTTTACCACTCATTAGCCAGCGGTACATATGCATATCTGTGTTGTTATTCAGAGAAACCTTGCAGATGAGCCATAACACTGCTTACTACTTAATATTTCACCGTATATGATGAAATGCAATTCAAGTCGTCATGAAATGGATTATTTCTTGTGACGTAAGTCAGAGTGAAACGGCTTCTTGAATAAGAAAAAAAAAATGTAGGTCGAGACTTGTTTTTGTCCATGGTGAATTGATTGGATGGTTGTGGTTTGCTATTGGTGGATCTCATGTGAGTGACAGGTTGCTCCGCCCTCGCGCCAGTGAACGCATCATCAGAGAAGAGAAGAGATGCTGGGGGGGGGGGAGAAGTTTTGATTAAAGACTACAAGACGCATTAATTAAAAAAAAAAGATATGTTCATGGATAAATTGTTTATAATAAATCCTTCAATATTCCATATAAATAAGAATTGTCAATTTTGATTTCATTGGGGACTTTATGATGAAAAATGTTGTGGTTTCACTTTTACCAACTTTTTTTTTTAAAATTTTGTAACAACTTTTAGTACAAAAGTTGGTGAATCATGATTTGTTCTTGATAACATTTGTGTGTTAGTGAATGAGACCTATCATGTGTCTAAGCCAACTATGTAAAACACTTTCTGAAAAAATTCATAGCATTCATAAACCAGTAGGTGAAAAGTACCCGGGTGACCTTCTTCACACGGCCAGATTGTGTATCCACGTATCTGATGGACACTTTACTATCCCATGAGGCCACACGAGAGGATTTGTGACAGTGAGGCTCAAGTGATGTCTTAAGTCACATGATGATGACAACATGGCTGATGTTGCAGTGTGTCTAAATCTCATTCATACTACACACGTTCAATATTTTTTAATGGTTGCAAAGTAAATTTCTTATTTTTGTTTGAGGTAAAATATTACATTTCACCCAAAAACCAGTTAGTAGCAACTGAATAATCCATTTAATGTTGCTTTTTTTCATGCGTTTGCTTTTATCTTACAGAAACGAGAGTTGAGATCAAAGAATCTGTGAGAGGACAAACAATCTTCATCATCCAAACCATTCCCAGGTAAGAGGAGAAAAGGGAATCAGCACTCTTATTAAGTAAATTCAGGATGTTTAAACTTATTCGTGTCTGTGCATTTTGCAATCTAAAATCATATATAATGCATCATTGTACACAAGGTGATATTTTTAATGTGAGATGTAGTTGCCAGTTAAAGGGTTAGTTCACCCAAAAATCATTTACTCACCCACTTTTTTGCATTGAACGCCAAAGGTGAAAATGCTTTTTTGTATGTATATATACATGTCATCTTACCTTTTATTCTGAACTGCATGTATTGGTCTTTTAGTCCCAGAAGCACTTAAGATTTAGATTTTTCTGTCTCTGTCAGAGATGTTAACACGGCTATAATGGAGCTGCTGATTATGGCCTACGCACTGAAGACCTCCTGTGCCAAGAACATCATCGGCGTGATCCCGTACTTCCCCTACAGTAAACAGTGTAAGATGAGGAAGAGAGGGTCAATAGTGTGCAAACTGCTCGCTTCCATGTTAGCTAAAGCAGGTAATGTCTATGATGTTCCTACTTCTGGTTTCACACTACCACTCAAATGTTTGGACGTAACACTCAGTCTTTATTATTATACGTGCATGCTGAAGACTTGATGACTGCTGTTCCTTCAGTGTCTGCGAAATATGAAAACTATTAATTATATAAAAACATTTTACTCTCTGCATTGGTAATTAGGTCTGACTCATATAATCACAATGGATCTGCACCAGAAAGAGATCCAGGGCTTCTTTACATTCCCTGTGGACAACCTGCGGGCTTCCCCGTTCCTGCTGCAGTACATTCAGGAGGAGGTCGGCAGCATTCACTGACAAAACCTTGATAAAATTATAAATAATCAATTAATAATTAATATTGATAATTTCTCTTCTTCCTATTTCTGTTTTGCATAGGTTCCTGATTATAGAAATGCTATCATTGTAGCCAAGTCCCCATCTGCTGCAAAACGGTAACTGTTCCTGGATTTATCATCCATTTGTATTTGTTTTGTGGGTGAAAGCAGGCCTAGATGAAAGTGTATCTAAACATTGTGAAATGGGTTAAACCGAGCTGAGAACGCTACATTTTTAGATGAAAGTGTTATCCAATTAAATAACACGCTTGGGGCAGATAAAGCATATCACTTTGTGGATGGATCTGCAGAGATTTGTGAGTGCAGATTGCATGTGGGTTTGCTTGTTTACAGTATATCGGAACCAAACTTTCAGGTTGCTTAAATTGCCCCATTATGCTTTTTTTTTCCGGATATTTCCTTTCATGTAATATATAATATAGCTGTTTGTGAATGTTAAAGTTCTTCAACATTTTGAAGATGATAGTGCCGATAAATGGAGTTGTTCACTCCCAAAAGAAAGAACCACTTCTGAACTGCCTGAAACGAGTCGTCAGTCTTATGTCCTGTTACTAAACAATTCGGTCGTGTTTGGTTTCCGGCGTGCACTGTAACCGATCGACCAACTGTCTGACCAATCAGAGCAGAGTAGACCAATCACAACAGCCTGAACCATCTGACCAATCAGAGCAGAGTAGACCAATCACAACAGACCAAGTCAACTGACCAATCACAACAGACCAAGTCAACTGACCAATCACAGCAGACCAAGTCAACTGACCAATCAGAGCAGAGTAGACCAATCTCAACAGCCTGGGCCATCTGACCAATCAGAGCAGAGTAGACCAATCACAGCAGACCAAGTCAACTGACCAATCAGAGCAGAGTAGACCAATCACAACAGACTGGGCCATCTGACCAATCAGAGCAGAGTAGACCAATCACAACAGACTGGGCCATCTGACCAATCAGAGCAGAGTAGACCAATCTCAACAGACTGGGCCATCTGACCAATCAGAGCAGAGTAGACCAATCACAACAGCCTGGGCCATCTGACCAATCAGAGCAGAGTAGACCAATCACAGCAGACCAAGTCAACTGACCAATCAGAGCAGAGTAGACCAATCACAACAGACTGGGCCATCTGACCAATCAGAGCAGAGTAGACCAATCACAACAGCCTGAACCATCTGACCAATCAGAGCAGAGTAGACCAATCTCAACAGACTGGCTTCTGATTCCACTTAACAGTTCTGGGGCCTCATTTATAACCGTTATGTACGCACAAAACATGCCCTGAAGAGGCGTACACCATTTCCGACGCACAAGTTGTGATTTATAAAAACAAACTTGACAGGAAAATTTGTGCACGTGCACGCAAACTCTGACCCGTGCGTACGAACGTTCTGGAGACAGAGCAGTTTGGCGACACCGATGGTGAGCTGGAGTTAAATGTCTTCTTGGTCATTTTAGACAGAACATTATACATATACAGAAAGATAATACAAATATAATTTCACTCACCAAGCCTATCACTTGAAGCAAATATCCATCGCTTCTTAAATGTCCGTGCCAGCGAGCGCCTTGGGCCGTTTAGTGAAACCTATATATCTCACGGCAGATGAAGTAAATCTTGATTATGAGTCCTAATCATAAATACAGTGCATGCTCACAATAACAGTTTAAATAAATAAAATAATTATTTAAACTCTTTTACCTCTGATATAAACATTTAGATTAAATATGCCATTCTCATTAATGGAGTTAAACGCTTAAATGACATTAAATCATTACTGAGAAGTAAATATAAATATTTGTTGTGGATGCGATGCTTTTGAACACTTTTCCTCTGGCATGCTGTGTTTTAATGTTTTAACTACAGAGAGAATTGCTTATCATGATAAAATCGCAGATTGTCTGAGAAAATATTTTCGTGCATCAATTAGAAATACTATTTTGGCCAGTGGAAAAGATTGAAAAAAACTTTCTCTGGAATGCATTTTACACTAATTGATTTATTTCTTCAAAAACAAGGCAAGGGTAGACTACTAAATTATGTTTCTCAATGTAATGTGGACGGCACATCCATATTCTTATATTTTCCTAATGTCTTTTACCGTTAAACGTGGTATCAGGTGGATGAATAAGCTTATGCAAATGATATGCAGATGAGGATATGCATAGTAAAACTAAGCATTGTAAACTCATATATGGTTATTTCGGGGTAGAGACACATGTGCGCACAATCTCCCGCTGACTGAGATTTATGAAGGGAATTCTGCGCAGGTTCTGGCGTACGCACGGTTTTATAAGTCCGAGTATTTTTTAGCGTACGCCGTTTTTGGCTTTCAGGCGCACGTACACTTTTAGTAAGGATCCTACGCAAAGTTTTATAAATGATACCCCTGGTTTGTTAACAATTCAATTAATTGTATACTTCTAACAAAACAAGCATGTTTCTTTTCCCCACACAAGATAATGTAAGACTTTTGGATATAGCACTAGGACTTTTTCAGTTTCAGCGGTCACTATGAACTGTCATTATTATGTAAAAGTGTTCAGGAAGGCTAAATCTCCTAGAATTACTGAATCCCAACCTGGCGCTCATGAACATCTAGGCGAGAGGCCCATAAGGAACATGTCTGTATGTGTCCCCTCTCTTGTCGTTGTCTCTCCAGGGCTCAGTCGTATGCGGAGCGCTTGCGTCTCGGTCTGGCCGTCATGCACGGAGAAGCTCAGTGTTCGGAGTCCGACATGGCAGATGGGCGGCATTCTCCTCCATGTGTCCGCAACACCTTTGGACACTCCGGCTTGGAGTTGCCATGTAAGAACCACCACACTGTAGATCTGCACGACCCAGCAGCTTGAACCCTGCGACTAATCATTATTAAAAGTCTTAACCAGGTTATAAACACTAACTAGACCAGCAAGACAGCTGAACACTCACAAAACCTGTCGAAACATGTCCTGCTTACATTTGACCCTAAAATCAAAAGAAAGAAATGGTTATTTTTTATAAACAAAATTAATGTGAATAATTTTTCATTGAGATTTTATTTTCTGACAAAAATCTCATTCTTATTAGTGTAATAATAATAATTAAAAAAACACAACAAAGATATGAAATGGAGGTTCTGAAGTATTTGTACCTCATGGTAGTATGTCTTGTACTGCCTTTAAGGTGATTAAGTAAAAAAATATTGTATTTCAGTAATAGTATTACAGTATTAAGAATTACCAGTAAGAAATATGGGAATTTAATAAAAAACCTCAAAAGTAGAATATAAAGAAGCAGTGTGGTTTTGAGAATTAGGGTGGAAATGGTCCATGTATGTTGCATTCATTTGTTTTTGGTTTAATATTGAAAGCAGAAAAGGCACATTTTTTTATGAAGACGAATTCTTGTTGAAAAGTTGAATTTTAAATGATTTTTTATTTCTGATTTCAGTATTAAACCAAAAAAAAAAAAAAGAAAAAAAAAATGAATGTACACAGACTGAAAATTTGTTTAATTGTCATGAACATAAAGCCACAGTGCAAGAAAGACTTGGTGGGGAAACAAATGAACAAATTATATTTAATTTTATTTAGGCTATGCAATTTAAATGTACCAAAAAAATGAATTCTTTTGATTTTGGGGTGAAATGTAATCTAGCCTGAGATTTATACCGTGATCCTGTTAATAAAGGGGTCGATTGCAGCATTCAACCTGCCGAATAGCTGATTCTGGAGATCTGTTAAGTAGTTCAAGATAGGTCAAGAGGTTTTTTAACCCTCCCACATTCATTTAGCTCTGTCTCTAGATGTTTACTAAGGCTTTGTCTCAAAACCTAGTCAGTACGCGAGCTACCTAGACAATCTGCTCTGCTCTGTTCTCTTCCAAAACCTAGCAAGCCACCAAACTAGAAACACAGTTTATGCTATATTGGTAGCTCTTGACTCGGAATGTCTTAGTAGTAATGTCTAAGTATTTAGAAGTTGATTAAAGTTCTTCCCTATTGTGACATACTGTATATCATAGTGAAACTAACTAAATATTTCAAAATGGGGACCTCAGTTTTAACTCTTAAGATTTGGAGTGGGACCTACTAGCAGAATTGATTGGTGACTTTCATCCCAATAATCAACAGTGCCCAATACTGTATGGTCCTGAGATTTTTTAACAAACTTTGAAAAATATCTCTCTCTGAAGCATGTGCATATATAACCCACAAATAAAGAACTGCACAAACTCTTAGAATATGTTTGTTAGTTACCATTACAAGACTTGTTTTCCGTGACGAAAGTTTTACGGCATGCTGTTTAGGTAGACACTGACCAATAAAGGAATTAGACAAGTCATCTAGGTTTTGAGAGACAGCTATTATTTTCAATGTTCCATGTGCTATTTGTTTTAGATTTTAAGATACCCGTGTCTTACCTTGAGCACGCAGTTTACTTAAGAAGTTCATAAACACACTGTGATATTTAGCATATTAATTTATGAGCAGGTTTTGTGTGGTAGGTGTCTTGGCCTTTATATACTCACATAGCCTGAGAGGAGTTCACTCCAAGTAGCTCTATGTACATTTATGTGTGGACTTTAACAATCCTCAAAATACCCTCTCTTGTATTTGTTCTCAATTTGAAGGCACTTAATTTAACTTGAAGTGTAAAAAAAAGTTTATTTGAAAGCTTAGAAAAATGTTTAATAAGGATTGTTGAAGTCCTAGTTTCTTGTTTGTATGTTCTATCATTTGTGTGTGGATTTTTGTTTAACGTGATGTTTATTTATTGGTAATAGGCAAACAACAAGTTCCGTTCCCAGGCATAGAGCTCCCAAGTATGACGGTTAACTCTATTTGCTACCGATCACATCAGTGAACACGCTGAAATGTTTCCTATTGCATGCGTGCAGTGGCTGAGGTCTCTCAGTGTCTGTGATCCCAGCACTCTGAAGTACTTACTCGATTCACCATAAGGTCTTTATCAATTCACCCAAAAATGTTTTCATTATTACTCACCCTTGTGTCGTTCCAAACCCGTAAGATTTTCGTTCATCTTTGGAACACAAATGAAGAAATTTTAAATGAAATATGAGAGATTTCTGTCCCTCCATTGACAGCTATGCAGCTACCACTTTGACGCTTCAAAAAGTTCATAAAGGGATCATAAAACTAATCCATATGAATCGAGCAGTTTATCAACATTTTCTGAAGAGTCTAGATCGCTTTATATGATGAATAGATTTGATTTAGGCTTTTATTCACATATAAACATTGATGAGTGAACACAAGAGTAACACAAGAATGAACCTCATTGGTTCTCGCTGAAGCTCAAACGTGCTGCGTAACACGAGAATGAACCTCATTGGTTCTTGCTGAAGCTCAAACGTGCTGCGTAACACAAGAATGAATCTCATTGGTTCTTGCTGAAGCTCAAACGTGCTGCGTAACATGAGAATGAACCTCATTGGTTCTTGGGGAAGCTCAAACGTGCTGCGTAACATGGGAATGAACCTCATTGGTTCTTGGGGAAGCTCAAACGTGCTGCGTAACATGAGAATGAACCTCATTGGTTCTTGGGGAAGCTCAAACGTGCTGCGTAACATGAGAATGAACCTCATTGGTTCTTGCTGAAGCTCAAACGTGCTGCGTAACACGAGAATGAATCTCATTGGTTCTCGCTGAAACTCAAACGTGCTGCGTAACACAAGAATGAATCTCATTGGTTCTTGCTGAAGCTCAAACGTGCTGCGTAACACAAGAATGAATCTCATTGGTTCTTGCTGAAGCTCAAACGTGCTGCGTAACACGAGAATGAACCTCATTGGTTCTTGCTGAAACTCAAACGTGCTGCGTAACACGAGAATGAACCTCATTGGTTCTTGCTGAAGCTCAAACGTGCTGCGTAACACAAGAATGAATCTCATTGGTTCTTGCTGAAGCTCAAACGTGCTGCGTAACACAAGAATGAATCTCATTGGTTCTTGCTGAAACTCAAACGTGCTGCGTAACACGAGAATGAACCTCATTGGTTCTTGCTGAAGCTCAAACGTGCTGCGTAACACAAGAATGAATCTCATTGGTTCTTGCTGAAGCTCAAACGTGCTGCGTAACATGTGAATGAACCTCATTGGTTCTTGGGGAAGCTCAAACGTGCTGCGTAACATGAGAATGAACCTCATTGGTTCTTGGGGAAGCTCAAACGTGCTGCGTAACATGGGAATGAACCTCATTGGTTCTTGGGGAAGCTCAAACGTGCTGCGTAACATGAGAATGAACCTCATTGGTTCTTGGGGAAGCTCAAACGTGCTGCGTAACATGAGAATGAACCTCATTGGTTCTTGCTGAAGCTCAAACGTGCTGCGTAACACGAGAATGAATCTCATTGGTTCTCGCTGAAACTCAAACGTGCTGCGTAACACAAGAATGAATCTCATTGGTTCTCGCTGAAGCTCAAACGTGCTGCGTAACTCAAGAATGAACCTCATTGGTTCTTAGGGAAGCTCAAACGTGCTGCGTAACACGAGAATGAATCTCATTGGTTCTTGGGGAAGCTCAAACGTGCTGCGTAACACGAGAATGAACCTCATTGGTTCTTGCTGAAGCTCAAACGTGCTGCATAACACGAGAATGAATCTCATTGGTTCTTGGGGAAGCTCAAACGTGCTGCGTAACACGAGAATGAATCTCATTGGTTCTCGCTGAAGCTCAAACGTGCTGCGTAACACGAGAATGAACCTCATTGGTTCTCGCTGAAGCTCAAACGTGCTGCGTAACTCAAGAATGAACCTCATTGGTTCCTGCTGAAGCTCAAACGTGCTGCGTAACACGAGAATGAACCTCATTGGTTCTTGCTGAAGCTCAAACGTGCTGCGTAACACGAGAATGAATCTCATTGGTTCTCGCTGAAACTCAAACGTGCTGCGTAACTCAAGAATGAACCTCATTGGTTCCTGCTGAAGCTCAAACGTGCTGCGTAACACGAGAATGAACCTCATTGGTTCTTGCTGAAGCTCAAACGTGCTGCGTAACACGAGAATGAATCTCATTGGTTCTCGCTGATGCTCAAACGTGCTGCGTAACACGAGAATGAACCTCATTGGTTCTCGCTGAAGCTCAAACGTGCTGCGTAACACGAGAATGAAACTCATTGGTTCTCGCTGAAGCTCAAACGTGCTGCGTAACACATGAGAATGAACCTCATTGGTTCTCGCTGAAGCTCAAACGTGCTGCGTAACACAAGAATGAATCTCATTGGTTCTCGCTGAAACTCAAACGTGCTGCGTAACTCAAGAATGAACCTCATTGGTTCCTGCTGAAGCTCAAACGTGCTGCGTAACACGAGAATGAACCTCATTGGTTCTTGCTGAAGCTCAAACGTGCTGCGTAACACGAGAATGAATCTCATTGGTTCTCGCTGATGCTCAAACGTGCTGCGTAACACCAGAATGAACCTCATTGGTTCTCGCTGAAGCTCAAACGTGCTGCGTAACACGAGAATGAACCTCATTGGTTCTCGCTGAAGCTCAAACGTGCTGCGTAACACGAGAATGAACCTCATTGGTTCTTAGGGAAGCTCAAACGTGCTGCGTAACACGAGAATGAACCTCATTGGTTCTTGAGGAAGCTCAAACGTGCTGCGTAACACGAGAATGAACCTCATTGGTTCTTGGGGAAGCTCAAACGTGCTGCGTAACATGAGAATGAACCTCATTGGTTCTTAGGGAAGCTCAAACGTGCTGCGTAACATGAGAATGAACCTCATTGGTTCTTAGGGAAGCTCAAACGTGCTGCGTAACATGAGAATGAACCTCATTGGTTCTTAGGGAAGCTCAAACGTGCTGCGTAACATGAGAATGAACCTCATTGGTTCTTGGGGAAGCTCAAACGTGCTGCGTAACATGGGAATGAACCTCATTGGTTCTTGGGGAAGCTCAAACGTGCTGCGTAACATGGGAATGAACCTCATTGGTTCTTGGGGAAGCTCAAACGTGCTGCGTAACATGAGAATGAACCTCATTGGTTCTTGGGGAAGCTCAAACGCGCTGCGTAACATGAGAATGAACCTCATTGGTTCTTGCAGAAGCTCAGACGTGGTGCGTAGCGGTTTGAAATTACATGATGGTGAGTAAATGTTGACAGAATTTTCAGTTTTGGGTGAACTAACCCTTTATATTTTCCTCATTATTATGAGCACAAGAGCAGTTAAAAATGTAAAAATAGCAATTGTAAGCTATTACGAAGAGTAGGGGTGGGCGGTATATCTAAAATATCACATGCAAACAATTTGTATCTCGATTTAGTTATTTTCAATATAAATTCAATTATAAAAGTTTTTTTTTTAATAAGCATGTCGTACCGACTCTTTTTGCATAATCCATTTAATTAAGGGGGTCTTATGCTTTTTCAATTTTAGTTAGTGTGTAATGTTGCTGTTTGAGCTTTGTAAACTTGCAATCTTTTTCATGCTCAAAGTCCAAAAGGGAAGAGATTTTATTTAAGAGAATCCACTTTCCAAGAACTAGAACACGTTTTTTCCAGATGTTACTCATTTAAATAATCCCCGTCCACAGAATCCCACGTCCCCTTCTCGCCTGTTTGAGCGAGAAGACCGTGTTGAGAGATGCTGTTTTTTCCACCCCGTTTCCAAAACTTATTTGTTTGACCTTCCTACAGTGGAGGAACTTAGAGTGCTTGACTTAACGGCTTCCAGAAACTAACAGTACAATGCACGAAAGCTTCTTCTGAAATACAGCAGTTCCCACTTGTTGTTTGTGGATCACACATTGAAAGTATGTCTTATTACTTGTAGTTGCGTTTTCAATTAACAGTTCCAATTATACGTTTTATGTTGTTGCTACGATGTAACGAAGGGCAAAGCTGACTGGCTTCGCTCGCCTGCTAGCCAACATTAGTGTTGATATAGTGTCTACTGTAGCTCTTGCTAGCTCTCGCCTTTTTCTACCACCCCTTAGGAAAATTAACCATAGTTTCGTGATTGATTACTCTTTGTATTACCACAGTTTTCCGACAAATATCATGATTCAATTGTGTATAACATATCTAAAATGTATAAGAAAAAAAAAACACTGAAACGTCCCATGAAATCTGTTCATAATAGCCGTTTTGAACGATCCTCATGTTGAAATTCTTAAGTCTAAATAGGTTTGAAATTGACGCCATCTTAATATTTACATCTGAGAGGAGCTCGCGGTTATGGTAAGGGGCGTGACATTTCCCGAACACGCGCTAAGTGGTGCCAATCACAACACACTGGGCCAGCCAACCAATCACAGCACAGTATTTCAGAAGGAGGGGCTTCATCAAAAATGACTCATTCGAGTCGGACTGGGGAGAGAGGTGCTGTAATGTAAAATATGTGAGACATAATGTGTGTTTTTTGAACAATCAAGCGTGAAAGCGTATTCTAGTACACCCCAAAAACAAGACTTCGTAAAAGGGCATAATACGACCCCTTTAACTATTTTACTAATCAGGTACTTCTTCATCTTATGTTATATTTTTATTTGAAATGGTTCATTAGAAGCCGTTGTACATAGCTGTTCAAATACATCCACCATAGATACTGCCATACCGCCCAGCCTTAATATCATTTTACCAAACAATTGTAAAAATGGATGTTTAAGCTTCAGAGTGCTTCACTCAAACAGAACTAAGAAACCTCAAATGAAGTGCTTTTTTTCAATTTCCATGTAATTATCATCACTTGTTCCATCGAAATGGAACCATTGAATGTTTGTCCGAGAGATATGCCTTTATTTGTGATCCAGGCTCATCTAGCCAATCAACACACCATGCCTGCTTATGAAAACCCCTAGACTGGAGTTTTTAAATGGTAGTCTTTTAGCTGCTTGTAACCAAGGCTCTTGCATCGTCTTGGAAACACATGACCTTGATAAATAGAGGAAGGTGTTCGCTGAAAGTTTCTATCAAGGGTTAGAGTTTTTGATACAGGGCTAATTTAAAAACAAGCTAGCATATGTGAAGTCAACATATGCTTTGTGGTCTCATAAGCTTGTAGAAGTACACATTAAGAAACAGTTTGACATCA
Source organism: Rhinichthys klamathensis goyatoka (assembly GCF_029890125.1). Lineage (NCBI taxonomy): Eukaryota > Metazoa > Chordata > Actinopteri > Cypriniformes > Leuciscidae > Rhinichthys > Rhinichthys klamathensis. Next base: position 240,962 of record NW_026606557.1, read on the forward strand.
CCATTGAGAATATAACTTATGCAATAGAAAACTTGTTAATATCTACTACCAGACTTCAAAATTGCCGTTGTCTATCCGCACTTGTTGGGGTCGTTCACACAGGACGTCATCTTGTATTCCATCTGCGTTTTTTTTTATATCATTTCTATATTAAGTGTCTAATTTTGTTAACGAAAACGATGACTTCAATTACCTTTTTTTTATGACTAAGACTGATTACAAGACAACAAGGTCATTAAACGATTACTGTGACTATATTAATATGCAATATTGTTGACGAAAAAACCCCCAAGACTAATATGTAGTTAAAAAATAAAAACTTTACCTTTGTCGTAAAAAAAAGAGACAAAAAAATTTACAAACTGCTGTACAAGCCTCGAGCAGGGTTTCCAGGTCTGCACAACTATCCGTGGCCATTTGCTAATCAAAACTAGTCTGATCATGGCCAAAACTAGTGTTCTTGGGGGTAAAAATCGCATTTTGTTTGCTTTAACCTGTGGACTACAACAACTTTGCAACACTGACTATGAGCTTTCATGCTTACGGTTGCCAGATGTCAGGAGTTAAATCCCCCAGTCAGAGCTTTTCTGTTAAAAGAATCATTTTTTTTGCCCGGTGTTTTACCTCATCTTTGCAATCTGGCAACCATATTTAATAGAAAAACCTTAAAGAGATAGTAAATTCTGTAATCATTTTCCAACCTCAAGTTTTTCCAAACCTGTATGAATTTCTTTCTTCTGCTGAACACGATAGAAGATATTTTGAAGAATGTCAGAAACCAAACAGTTGATGGACTCCATTGACATCCAAATTTTTTTTTTTCATACTATGGAAGGCAATGATTATCAATTTAACCATTATGCAGCATGACAAAAATGTGACGTTTTCATTTACTAAAACTAGAATAAAATCCCCAGCTATTAAGTTGACTAAAACTTGACTAAACATGATAAGGTTGACTAAATATGATGATAAACTAAAAAGTACTTTTGACACAGGACTAAGACTAAATAAAAAAAATAGTTGACAAAATTAACACCACTTGATGTGTCACGATAAATACATTTTTCTGATGGTTTGGCCAAATATTTTCAGTTGCCAGAGATTCGGTGCATTACTATTTTAACGACATTGTGTCATGTAAAGCCCTGTTCACACTGAAAGCCATTAAAACTGGAGTTCTCCTGAGTCTGTGTGCTGCTGGTTTCTAGTACTCGAATTCAGTGTCTAACTTTGTCAGGCGGGAAATCACTGGACTATCATTGGTAGTCGCTGCGTCATGTCTCTGATCATTAGATAATCTCTGCCATTTGACTAATCACTGTGGAAAATTACGTAATTTCAACGCTGATTGGCTGATAACACTGCAATAATACACAGTCTTAAACAGAATGCAGACAAGGAAAACATCTACAATGAATATCTACAGTTAAAATGTTGCTCACAAAAATTATATAATGGCCCCCTTTCACATTTCCGGTGTTCTCAGAAGCGGAAACCTACAGTGGTAAACGGAAACTATGACACATAACTTTTGCTTACCATTTGCTGCAATAGCTGAAGAAAATAAAATCCATTATGGCGTTTCTATGATGTTCCAAAAAGGGAACAAAATATCAAGTTATTTACTACGTTGGTCAGAAGACAGAAACATTTCAAATTTGCCATCACTCTCTCAGCCGTTACGTAAGAAACGCTCATTGTGTAAACTAGTAATGCAAAGCCAATGTAATACACAGTAGGAGTTAAAAATGTAGATGTTCATTACAGAAAAAAAAAATGAATATAGGTTTTAAAATAGCTAGATTTACAACGTGGTACAATAATGGTAGAAATGCATTATCCCAGTCTGTAAAAAGGGTCCATGTGAGTTTTGGTCACCAGTGAAGATGATGTTTGGTGCATCTGTGTGCTGGTGCCTCCAATGCACCCCATCAGCTGTAACTCTTTTTAAGTCAAGATCTCGTCCTCTGTGAATTGCTCCTTTCAAATGTGCCATTTTAGATGTGTATATCATAGCAGCTCCTTGCAGTAGTGGGTCTATAAGCCTGTAAGGTCTGCAAACCTTGTAAATCTGATAAAGATATTTCTGTATAAATATCGAAAAGCTTTGTGGGTCTTGCTGTTGATGAAAGGCATGTGTTGAAGGCATGCACAACTCCTTTAACCCTATGTATTCATAAATCGACCCGCCAGTCTTCCTCTCTCGTGTTTACTTGGGTCGGTGTGTTTTTTGGCTGTGTTCCAGTGTCTTTCCTCTGGATGAATGACATTAGCCCTTCTTGACCTCTCCTAAATTACAGCAATGTCCTGGAGTCTGTCATGCTGACTCAAGGACAGATTGATTGATTGATGTGTAGTTTCCTGCACTGACTCTTAGTGTAAACCTCTAGACATTTGCCTCTATGATTGGGTACATTGGGGACCAAGAGATGATCATTTTGATTTCTGCATGGCATGTGCCGCGATGAGTTTTTTCATTGCTATTTGGATTGAATTCAGTTGTAGGTGGGGTAAAATGGGAAGCATTCTCCAACAAATAGGCTAGTGTTATGCTATGCTATGCTATGCTATAGGGTCCCTTCAGGACTCTTTAAATTTTAGTTGTACCATTTGATTATATGGGAGGGTTGGGCCATTACTTAAAGTTCTAGGCCATTTTTATACACTTCTTACCCCATCTTACCCAATCTACTTTGATGATGGAATGTGATTGGTTATAAAAATGATTTCCTGAAATGATGTGCAACACCAGTTTATATTTTTCTTTATAGTAATGATGGCCAAGGAGAAACCACCCATCACTGTTGTCGGAGATGTTGGAGGCCGCATCGCCATCATTGTCGTAAGAAATGCAGATTTTTGGAGTAGTTAACAGTATGATGGTCTTTTTTTTTTTTTGATTGATTGATTGATTGATTGACCGGATGAGCAATGCATGTTGTTTCCGTCCTGTAGGATGACATCATCGATGATGTGGAGGACTTCGTGGCAGCAGCTGAGATCCTGAAAGAGAGAGGAGCTTATAAGATCTACATCATGGCCACCCACGGGCTCTTGTCTGCGGACGCCCCGCGCCTCATCGAGGAGTCCGCTATAGACGAAGTGAGTCTTTCGGCTCATTTACTTCAACATCCACTGAGAAGTGAATGGCTCATTCTGCTTCTCCAAAAAAAGCACATTAAATCTAAGTTATGCTATGCACATTTCAAGCATTAAAATTCCAGATTTACCATGAATCAGTTAAAGTAATGTAACGGTTGTAATTAGTAACATTTTACAAGGCTCTAACCAGCCCTTACCATTTAGGATTGGAGGAACCTTAATAAACTGCCATTGAAAGATGTAATTGACCATTGCTTTGAATAATGAGGGGGATGTCTATGGTCGTCCCTCAGTGTCTATGGAAAATATGGCCCTGATACGTTGGGTGTGAATTGGGAAAAGAAGGTGATTTATTTGAAAAAAGTTTAACGGTAACTCTTAAATGGAATAAAATAAATTCATAGGGGCTTTCGCATCTTTCATAGATCTTTTTCTGGTTGCATTCGCACCGCCAGTAGGAACTCTGAAGTGACGTAAGCCGCGGTTTTTTATTTTGACGGTGCGGCGGACCTTCATTTTGATGGCGCTGAGAACTCCAGAGGCTAAGCACACAGTGCTGGCATTTTCCGTATTCATTAGTTTACGATCCGTCTAACAGTCCTGTCTAATACGTTATTAAATAGAACTGTTATACATAAAAAGACAGTATATGATAAGGTATTAGCGTATGCCGTGTGGTTGATGTCCAGTGTCACTATCACGAGCAGAAATACATAATCATGTTTGGCCTGATCCTCTCAAAGTGGCGTTGGATTTTCTCCTTAGCGTAAAGGTTAAGAGGTCCATCTATCACTGTTTTCCATGTTGTTTCTGGAGTAAATATACAGGTAAATATTTTTTGAGACAGGAATTTTGGGTTTTCATGAGCTGTATGCCAAAATCATCAGTATTAAAACAATAAAAGACCTGAAATATTTCAGTTGGTGTGCAATGAATCTAAAATATATGAAAGATTAATTTTTATCATTACGGAAAATAATGAACTATCACAATATGCTAATTTTTTGAGAAGGACCTGTATAGTCTATAATCTGTGTGTTACACACCTTTTTTTTTTTTAAATGGCGGGTGCTGGTGCTTCGCATGTGTTCGGCCAATCAGCACACACTAACATCACTGGTAGTTCCTATAGTGCTGGGTTAGACCTGACTCTGAAGTAGGAGCTAAATTAGTCCCTCCAAAAGGAGTTCCTAGAACTAAAATCGTTCCTAGTTCTTGCGGCGCAAACACACCACAATCTGGGTACTTCCGCCAATAGTTCTAGGAACTATGAAAAGGTTCCTCCGGTGCGAAAGCCCCTTTAGTTCACAAGTGACACTATTTCTTGAGAATGAGCTAGATGTCCATCAGCAGTTACTTACCTTCATTTACATGGATGCTTAATACGTTCATCAACAAGTATTGATTTTAACAGATATTAAAAGGATGTTTGCATGACCAAATGTTTGGGATGTCTTTCAGGTGGTGGTGACCAACACTGTCCCTCACGAGGTGCAAAAGCTGCAGTGTCCTAAGATCAAGACGGTGGATGTCAGTATGATCCTGGCCGAGGCTATCCGACGCATTCACAACGGGGAGTCAATGGCCTACCTCTTCCGCAATATCACAGTAGACGACTAGCCAACAGACACATTTGGGTTAGAGATAAAGGTGAGGTGTAGAGTTTAGGGAAGTATCTTACGCAGTTGAGAGGTGTGCCAATGCAGTTCCCCATTCCCAGCACAACCGAGGACTATACAATCACCTTCATTTCTCAAATGAACCGCTTTTATTCGTAAATACAATCTAAACACACTCCCATTGCCAAATGACATGAATTCCAAAATAAACGAACAATTACTCAAACCTGTTAATTTACGCACACATCCAATCTTTTTCTAAACGCAGATATGAAGTTATATTCCAATGCAAAGAATAGAAATTATGCAAGTGTTCACCTGTACATCTGTTTTTACCTTTAAGTGATGTTCTGCAGTAAAACCGTCAGTTATGGATCTACTTTCCTGTCAGAAAACTGGTTTATTTTGGTTTAATTCTGCGTAATGAAGTTGCTTCAAAATGAAAGGGAGAGTTCACCCTCCTTCATGTTTATTCGTTTAATGTTGTTATAAACCCATATGACTTTCTTTCATCTGTGGAACACACTAGGCAAAAAGGTTTCTATTTGCAAAAACCTTTGCAATCCAGAATACTCTTCAATTTTGTTCAAAATATTCTTTGGTGTTCCAAGGAGGAGTGAAATTCATACAGGTTTGGCCAGATTGGATGGTCAGTAAACTTTTTTGGGCGAACTATGCCTTTAACACTTGATATCTGTAGTGCACGTTACAGGCCCGGGTATACTTCATTTATCTGCGCTCCGCTCCATCCCGCACACAGCCTTCAAAGTATACTCAACTGCGGATGGACGAGTTCGACACGCCAATTGCTTTTCTATACTCCACCTGACATCAGAGGGCAGCACTGAGTCGTGTCACAGGGCATTCCCTCAGACGGATAGAAGAAGAAATGTAGCGGATCTGCCATTGCATGCAAAGTTTAGAGCAGGAACCAAAGCCAAAACGATGGAGAATGATATGCTGCTTGGTTTACTGTTGTTTTGTATTGCTCTTTCCACACACTTCTTCGACTACTGTACAGTACATCACCGCCGTGTTTTGGGCTTTTATTGTCTGAACATTCACCTTGAGCATGAGCAGTTGTGCATTACTATCGTGCCGTTGTCTGCCGACCCTCCTGGTGACACAAATGACGTCACTCGAACAGTGCGCGGACGTTGCAGATCGCGGATGGTGGAAGTATACTTGGGCTTAAGGAACCAAAATATAATATTTTACAGAAAATACTGGTTTCTGACTTTAGTTGGTTGATACGTGTCATGAATGTTTACTCTATTGGACAAAAGCAAAACAGTAACACTTTACAATAAGGCCTCATTTGTTAATATTAGTTAATGCATTGGCTAACATGAACATACTATGAGAAACATATTTTTACAGCATGTGTTAACCTTTGTTAATGTTACCTCTGGTGGTCTTCGGTCATTTTTGACCGAAATTTTTTACATTTTTAAAATCATGGACATGATTAGAAAAGATTAAAAGGTTAAATTGTATCTAGTGGAAGCATTTGGTACTGCAGCCAAACAAAATCTGACCGAAAGCTAACTTTTTGGATATTTAAAGCTCAAATTTGGAACACAACTGGTTTAGATTTATGGCTTTGATTTTCTTGCAGTTTTAGAGAAAAAATGATTTATAATCTGCCAAGTGTCGGCTTTGAGACATCAAACTTAAGTCTCTGCTCTAAAGCATTCAAGATTTACCACAGTTTGAGGTCTGTGCTCGAAAAGTGAATTAACAGATTTTAAATACAGCGTACATATAATTTAGTATATATAAAAAGCACAAAAAATACAAAATATTACTTAAAAAGCATTATCAAACTAAAATATAGTTCATTTCATTGGTCCAGGGAGTTAAAAATACAGTTGTACATTGTTCATGTTTGTTCACAGTGCATTAACTAATGTTAACAGATACAACTTTTGATTTTAATAAGTTAACAAATGAAACCCTATTGTAAAGTGTTAGACAAAACAAAAGAGCTCTGAACGAAGCAAGTACTGTGAATACTTCTCCATATACTCCTACACGACACAACTAAGGGAGTGAAAATGGCACGTAAAACACGTCTCCGTCTAATCTGTTCCTCAGTTTCAGTGTATTTTTACATTTCAGTTACATTCGTGTGCTAATGTCAAGATCTGGCGTAGATGATGATGATGATACAACCATTTGTATATCTTGAAGGCATTTGAAACCATATTAGCAATACTAGGCCAATAAATGCAGTACACTGTGAATGTTTGGCTAGTTAACTGATAATACCATTTAGCTTTTGCTTCCTGATTAAACCTTAGATGAGCGGGATAGCTGAGGGATGGAGAACACATGCACCAGCACTGCCCCCCCGCACGTCCCCATTCTTCCTCTGTGTGCGTCTGCCGTCGGCCGTTGTTCGTTTGAAGCCCAGCAACACTTCTTTCTTGTAACCTTATCTTCCACATCTCCGTGTTCCTCAATTGTATGTCGACTAGCTGTTTCCCCAGTGCCTCACACTCCGTGAGAGTGACAGCGGTTGCTATGGCAACCTTATTCGAAGGCGTTATATTTTTTTGCTGTTGTGCAAATATTGTCCGACCTTACAGAGAACATACATTTCTTTTGCTACGATGTACTGTATCTGCTGTTGCTTTGCAAGCTTATTTTTGTAAATAAACACAGATTCGCCTCATGCCGCTCTCTGTTGAATCTTTATTGAACTGAAACATAGAGATTAAGCACATGCAGTTTTCCATGATGCGTTCAAACGTGTCCGTCAAGCTCCTGTCGGGACGTGATGTCATCAGTGGTCTTCAGTGTCAGAGGACGAGTTCGTGAAGGACCCTTTACTTGCTCTTAACTCCTCAGGTTTTACACACGACACTGAGGAGCTTAGACCAAGTCAAGCGACCCAGACAAGAGAACCTATGGAAACATTTTGCCTCAAAATCGCCTATTTTTTAGGATAATTATGACTTTTTTTGTTGTAATGTGACATTGCGTTCATGACAATTAAGCACACATAGTAAAAAAAGTACAGACAAATCATGGTAACGACTGTTTTCTTTTGTTAATGATTTGCAATATTTATTAATACAAATGAATCTGCATAAATATAAAAGTGGTATATCTAAACCTTAAACTACCATGATGTATAAATACATTTATTTATTTTATTTTGTCCGGTGCTAAATGGTCCTAAAGTCTACATTTTCTAGAAGGAAAATATAATAATATAATACAAAATTTTATAAAATTGGACCCAGACATCCCAAAAATGACAATTGTCATCCATTCACCCTCATGTCATTCCAAACTTGTAGGACTTTCTTTCTTTCATGGAACATTAAACATTTATCACATATTTATGTATTTGAATGTCAATTGTTCCACAGGAGAAAGTCACGACATGAGGGTGAGTAAATAATGACATAATCTTCCCTTTTTTGGTTAAACTAACCCTTTAAAAGGTTTTACCCACACAAATATTGACAACATTCTCAAGGATCTTTACATCTGAAAAGAACAATGATAGTTGAACACAAAAAACTAAAGCAAACGTACCTCCAAGTGTTGTGCAGGTGTGTCAGGTTTAACACTGTTATCAGTCAGACACAGATCTGGTGAGAGTGGCACTTATCAGTGTGTGGATGACTGATGAACAGACAGCTGTGTGTTTAAACCCGGCTCGAAGAGGAACTAGACATGCAGCGTTTAGAGGTCACTTCCCACTTGTGGCCTCAGGAAACAATACACCTTGTATCTACTGTTCGTATGAAAGGGGAAATACTCACAGTTTGTGTGTGTGTCAGTGGGCAACGGTGTTTTAGTGCGGAGACATTTTGGGAAACCTTAAAGTCATTACAATCATGCATGGCTGACTTTCTTCTATTTAATACATAAAGAGATGTATTTAATACATCATTTTCAAAAGGGACTAAAAAGCACCATAATAGTAGTTCATATGACTTGTGTATTTTATGACAAGTCTATATGTGTATGAGGAACATACCGAAATTAAACCCTTTCAACATTTTCACTTATTTCATTGGCATATTTCACTCGTATATGTGTGTCTGTGTATCCATCATAAAATCGCATCGCAATATATATATATGTATATGTATATGTGTGTGTGTATACACACCGCCATTCAAAAGTTTTGGATCGGTAAGATTTTTAATGTTTTTAAAAAGAAGTCTCTTCTGCTCACCAAGGTTGCATTTATTTGATAAAAAAACAAAAAAACTTTTTTTATTTTAATACGTAATTTATTCCTGTGATCAAAGCTGAATATTCAGCATCATTACTCCAGTCTTCAGTGTCATCAGAAATAAAAGAATATTATAATTATAGACATTAATACTTTTATTCAGCAAGGGTGCATGAAATTGATCGATTTACAGTAAAGACATTTATAGTTTTACCAAAAATGATATTTCAAATAAATGAAATGTAACTTTCTATTCATCAAAGAATCTGGAAAAAAATGTACACAACTGTTTTCAACATTGATAATAATAATGAATGTTGTTTGAGCATAAATTCATCATATTATAATGATTTCTGAAGGATCATGTGACACTGAAGACTGGAGTAATGATGCTGAAAATGCAGCTTTTATCACAAGAATAAATTATATTTTAAAATATATCGAAATAGAAAACTGTTATTTTAAATTGTCATAATATTTACAGATATTACTGTTTCTTTAATCAAATAAATGCATTGGTGAGCAGAAGAGACTTCTTTTAAAAACAGTAAAAATCTTACCGATCCCAAACTTTTGACTGGATATATATGTCACTTGTATTAAAGAAAGTTTAGAAAGTGGAAAAATCCAAAATATATTCAAGATAAAGTCAATAAAAACAAGACTTAATATTTTATGCAATGTTTCTTCTCTAGTAAATATATATTTTGTGTATATATGTGTGTATATACACTCACCGGCCACTTTATTAGGTACACCTGTCCAACTGCTCGTTAACACTTAATTTCTAAGCAGCCAATCACATGGCGGCAACTCAGTGCATTTAGGCATGTAGACATGGTCAAGACAATCTCCTGCAGTTCAAACCGAGCATCAGTATGGGGAAGAAAGGTGATTTGAGTGACTTTGAACATGGCATGATTGTTGGTGCCAGAAGGGCTGGTCTGAGTATTTCAGAAACTGCTAATCTACTGGGATTTTCACGCACAACCATTTCTAGGGTTTACAAAGAATGTTGTGAAAAGGAAAAAACATCCAGTGAGCGGCAGTTCTGTGGGCGGAAATGCCTTGTTGATGCCAGAGGTCAGAGGAGAATGGCCAGACTGGTTCGAGCTGATAGAAGGGCAACAGTGACTGAAATAACCACTCGTTACAACCGAGGTATGCAGCAAAGCATTTGTGAAGCCACAACACGCACAACCTTGAGGCGGATGGGCTACAACAGCAGAAGACTCCACCGGGTACCACTCATCTCCACTACAAATAGGAAAAAGAGGCTACAATTTGCAAGAGCTCACCAAAATTGAACAGTTGAAGACTGGAAAAATGTTGCCTGGTCTGATGAGTCTCGATTTCTGTTGAGACATTCAGATGTTAGAGTCAGAATTTGGCGTAAACAGAATGAGAACATGGAACCATCATGCCTTGTTACCACTGTGCAGGCTGGTGGTGGTGGTGTAATGGTGTGGGGGATGTTTTCCTGGCACACTTTAGGCCCCTTAGTGCCAATTGGGCATCGTTTAAATGCCACGGCCTACCTGAGCATTGTTTCTGACCATGTCCATCCCTTTATGGCCACCATGTACCCATCCTCTGATGGCTACTTCCACCATGTCACAAAGCTCTAATCATTTCAAATTGGTTTCTTGAACATGACAATGAGTTCACTGTACTAAAATGGCCTCCACAGTCACCAGATCTCAACCCAATAGAGCATCTTTGGGATGTGGTGGAACGGGAGATTCGCATCATGGATGTGCAGCCGACAAATCTGCGGCAACTGTGTGATGCCATCATGTCAATATGGACCAAACTCCCTGAGGAATGCTTCCAGCACCTTGTTGAATCTATGCCACGAAGAATTGAGGCAGTTCTGAAGGCAAAAGGGGGTCCAACCCGTTACTAGCATGGGGTACCTAATAAAGTGGCCGGTGAGTGTATATACAAGTATAAACAATTACCAGTAATAACTCAATAAGTAGTCATATATTTTGCAGTGTAATGGGGTTAAATGTTCATAATGCAATTGTAGATTTCATGACAATTAAGTTTTTAATACTTGGATAACCAAGTAACGTTTGAATAACTCTGAATAACCTTTTTTTATGTTATGATACATTAAAGGAATTACTTAATGTGGTAACCCACTTTATTTTCCGTGTAGTCCTGCATTGTTGAACAGAAGTCTGTCATTGTAAAATGTTGTGCTGCAGATATGTGCTACATGCGTTACGCTTTCATTCAATAGATCATTCACTCAGTGTTTTAGGAAGTGCCTTACATCCTGTTGGGTGTATAGGTGATAATAGGCCTTTGTTATACGCAGCTCACATTTCCTCGTTGCTTTTATTGCTCACTATATTCATGGCATATCATATCCTAAGCCGGTGAAATGAGAAGCTCAAAGTCAGTCGATGAACCACAAAGTGGCAATATATGACAAGTACTGTATGTGCACGGCATGCGTGTGAACGTGAGCTGTGGTAGCAGCTTTTTTTATTATCAAAGTAGAAAAGTTAGGTATTGTGGTTATGTTTTCATAGGGTTTATGTTGCCTTCTGGATTTTATGACTGATTAAACTTGTTTGTATGAAAAAATTCTCATGAATTACAAATAATTTATTAGCGTCTACTTAAATACTTGAAATTATTTTGTGCATAAATATAGAATATATTGATGCTTTTACAATTTTTTTTATATTATTTTTAAATAGATAAAAACAGCACATGAAAACTCCATCATATGATTTTTGTTCTTTCAAAGCTTTGGAGTCTTTTGTTACGTTAATCTTAAAAACACTGTGTACATGATACTTACAAACATCTAAACATTATTAAATCAAGACACATTTACTTGAGAGGCAAAATTACTAAATATATTAAATCTTGTTTGTTGAAAACAAGACTTTTTTTGTTTAAAACTAGGAAAATATCTGCAAGTAGGATCATAAAAAAAAAACTTAAATCAAAAGGAAAACAAGATTATTTGTCTCACCCCATTGGCAGATATTTGTTCTTGTTTTAAGTATAAAAACTCACTTAATTGTGATACTTTTTCAGAAAACAAGACTTCATATCCGATGTCATTTTGCTTCTCAGTTATAAGCATCTTGGTTTAATAATATTGAAACATGCCTACAATACCGAGTAAGACATTTTTTTTTCTGCAGCGCAGTGATAAAGAATGAATAGATATTTCCAACAAGTATACCACAAAATCTTGCACAGGTGGAACTCGAAAAATTTGAATATCGTGCAAAATATAATTTTGTTGATTATTGTGTTTATTAGAATATTGTGAAAAGGTTTTCATAAGCCATAATCATCAAAATTATAACAAATAAAGGCTTGAAATATCTCACTTTGCATGCAATGAGTCTATATGATATATTAGTTTCACCTTTTAAGTTGAATTTACTTTGTGCTTTGACACATTTCAAATTCTCTCAACATAAATGCTGCCAGAAAGCCTTTGAGCTGCAATTAGTTCTTTATTTTTCTTTAACAAGTTACAAAAAAAGACATCAGTGCTTTATACGAGTTTTCGACAGAATAAAAGTGCATGACCAGATTCTGACGGTATATGCAACTGAACAATGAACACAGTGACCTTAATACTTAGTGCAATGATTTGTAAACCAATGAACGTCATACAGTCAAATTATGTTAATAAACATTTATGACATGCTGTAGCATTAAAGTCCGAATATTTTAACGTATACGATAGCATGTTGACGACACGGATCACACAACTGAACTTCAGGAACTCGACATCACGGTCAAAACATTCAACAGTTCATTGTCTTTTGATCATCCTCCCCTTTCTCTGAAATCGTTGTTTCCCTTCATCACTGCGGTGGATGCTGATTTTGGGAGCGGGATTATGTGAAGTTTCGCTATGTAACAAAAGCGTCTTCATGTGCCTTAAAAGAGCCTTCCACATCTTCGCTTTGCTTCAGCGTCGGCGTCGAGAAGAACCTCGACCCTCGCCGTCCTCGCTCGTCTTTCTCTCGCGGGCTTTAGGAGACTGAGCAGCTGTTGGCCTTGTTCATGGGCGGCCGTAGACCCTTGTCTTTGGGAATGGTCTCCCTGCGGCGACGCAAGGCCGGGCTGAGGAGGCTGGGGAGGTTGGCTTGCTGGAGCAACTCCCTGAACACCTCCATCACGTTCTCGTTGTCTTTGGCCGAGGCCTCCAGGAAGCAGTTGTTCCAGTCCATCTCCACCTTCGCCAGCACGTCGTCCGCGGACACCCTTCGCTCGTGCAGTCGGTCCGTCTTGTTGCCCACCACTACGATGGGTGTGAACTTGTCCTCCTTGACCTCCATGATTTCCTCGCGCAGGCTCTTGACGGCCTCGAGGGATTCGGGGTCGTCCACGGAGTAGACCAGTGCGAAGGCGTCTCCGTTCTGGATGGAGAGCTTCCTCATGGCCGGGAAGGAGTAGCTTCCGCTCGTGTCCATGATGTTGACGGTCACTTTGACCCCGGCCACCTCGTACTCCTTGCTGTGGAGCTCCTCCACTGTGCGCCGATGTTTGGGCTCGAAGCTGTCTTGTAGGAAACGTTTAATCAGGGCTGTTTTCCCAACACCTGCAGCTCCCATGAACACCAATCGCACCTCTGTCTTTTCCTTGACTTCCAGAGACATGATTCCCAATCCCAGATACTCAAGCTCTCTGCTGAATGTAAGTCTCCCCTGCAGCTTCTCGTGAAGACTTCAAACTCGTGGATCTGTCTGATTGTTGCAGTCTTGAAGCATGAGGAATGGTTTCAGCTGCATCTGTGTTTTGTGTGTGTTCTCGTGCCCTATTTATGGCCTTTCTCAATCGCAGGGATTCCAAGCCCTCTTCAGAGCTCAGCCAATCAGCTCCTCTTGTTAAACCACTGGCCAATGGCAAGACACTATGCAGATGAGATACAAGCTCTTGCTGTTGATGTAGTGGAGAGCTGTCAGATGGGGTTTGCGCCTTGGATACAGCGGTTGTCAGGTTTTTAAATGTGTGAATTTAATTTGCCGAGAGCATTTTGGCAGTTTATATATTTGCATGCACAATGTGTAGTGTGTGTGTATCACCCTGCAGGAGAATCATCATATTTTTGGTCCTCAAAGAATCTTTCAGTGAACGGTTCTTAAAAGAAACATTTTTAATAATCGAAATAATCTTTTTTTCCAGTAAAGAACCTTTTGTGGAATGAACTTCCTTCAAGGAGACGGCAATCCCAGTTAAAAAATTATGATTATCTGTGTTTTTATGTGGTGGATATAAGAGAGTTTCAAATCTGTCACGTACCGGCATCGTGTGTGTGTGTGTGTGTGTTTGTGTGAGAGAAAGAGAGGCCGAGAGACAGACAGAGAGAGATTTTGTCCTGAAACGGCATTCGATTAAAAGTGTCAAAATTTTTACAATTGGATCACAAATCTGTGAAACGCTGATCTAATATGCCACACAGAAACACTGCATCAGTATTTTACATTAGAATTGATAATAGTTGCTCAGATTATTATGTGGAATAAAGCGGCACAAGTCTCATTATAGAATATGATGACACGATGCCACAAATCCAAGTACATCGCTGTAAGAAAAAAAAAATCAGTAGATAAATGGAAAATGTCCTGGTGATTTTCTGCCAGGATATTATCCGTTAAGTTTACAGACATTTCCCTAAAACACAATGCATTGTAATGTTAATGCAATGTACATTAAAATACGGGTAAAGGACCTGTGAAAAATCAATATGGAAAATTCCTTCATATTAACATTACATTGGGCCCAATTTGTATATGTAGGTAAGTCTAGGCATACTTACTCACATATAAAAAAAAAGAAAAAAGGTTATTTAAAATGATTCATACAAGCAAAATAAATATACACACAAAAGTCAAGTTTTTCACCCTTTCAAATCGATAAAATCAATAATAAAAGAAAACAAAAAAAATTGAGAGAACATAAAAGTTTACGTTTCTCAACGTAAAGGACAATTAGTTGTACAAACTTGTATATTCAATCAACATAATATATTAAGTTGAACAAACTTATAGTTAAACTTCCATTTTTAAGTTTAGTTGACTAGAAGTTTCTTACCATAGAGATTTAAAGCTTTATTGCATTTACAAACTTAAAGCTGGAGTTAACCAACTTAAAGTTAGCGGGTAATTATGTCACTTTCCCGTGCATGTATTGTCAAATCCCCAAATAGAGAAAAGTTGCTCCGGCTACTAAAAAAATTAGTAAAAACTTGGGAGAGGGGAAGGAAAGTTGTCACGAGGGAGAAATGGAGCTGCTAAATCTCCAACCTCCGGGGAATCACTCGTTTTAAACAAACCAGAACAGAGGAGAGTCTGCTGGCGAAAAGGGAGCGTGACAGAGCTCATAATAACCTTCTCCAATGAGAATAAATGTAAGGCAGGACTGGGTTTTTGTCCTTGGGGAATTGATTGGATGCTTGTGGTTTGCTATTGATCGATCTCATGTGAGTGACAGGACGGGCTGTCAATATTTTCAGTATTTTTCCATAAAAAAACAAACAAGAATTACCCATTTTAGCTTTAAGAGTCTCAGCCCATACCCCTTAGCTGAGGTAAAAAACACTGCTATTCATGGTTTACTGCTTTATTTCCTCTCTCCCCCGACTCTGATGTGCTCGAATGTTTAGCTCAGCTGACACTCAAGAAGCTGTTCTTTTATCTCAACCTCTATTGTTAGAAGAGCACCACTGAAAATCCTTCATTAAGCCTCAATTCAGAGTATGTATGTGATATGATAAGCTCATTGTGTTAAAATTGATGTCTCTGGTCACATCTTTCTCATGTATGCTGCAGTTTCTCTTAGTTTTACTATTGTTTTTATCAAAATTGCAAAAATAGTGCATGCATTCAAAGCAAATTTCAACTTCAAATAAGGATTGTGATGTAGGAAAAAACAATTATTATCACGAAATAAAAGACTGAAATGGTATTTGACTGTATGATGAATGTGGCTCAAACCAGGCAATTTATCTCGAGGATTATTCTTTTTTTAGTATCTCAGTGAGATCCCAGAATGCCCTTCTGTTGAGTTTCTACTCATACCCGTTCAAATAGAGCATATCTGTAACGGGGAAATGCGAAAAGTTAAGTGATCTTGCAGATGAAATGTACATGCTTACAAATAATTTGCATTTGAATGATGCTTTTAAACTAAAAATGGAAATATGTTCTGGAGTTTGGAGCTGTGGACTCAAAAGTGTCTCCGTCTGAATAGATATAATGCTCAGAGAAGCAAAAGCTGAGAGGGTCATTTTCTCCCCTCACATGTTAGATGTCCCCTCATTAGCTTGTGAACATTAGTGTACTGAATAGCTCAGAAAGGAAGAGACCTAGTGAAGGATAATGTGGCACTGTGAAGTAGTGTGTTTGTAGAGTTTAAGCTTGAAATTGCTGTTTAAAAGACTCTTGAGTAATGTTATTTCTTTTTACTTCTGGCCAGTGAGAGCTGGAGAATGTAAAACAATCAATGTAAAATACATAAAAATATAGTTTTTCACTAAAGAATGATCATGATTTAACCATTGTATGCATGCACCAATGTATCAACACATGGTAGTAAACAACTATTTTTACCTACAAATACTGGTACTAAAACACTTTAATAAATGAAAAAATATAATACATGATAGTTTTGTTGAGCACAGTTTTGAATCAGTTCATTGGACAGTTTGAACTGGTTCATGGAAATTAATTGAAATAAGCTCTAATGCCCTTTTGCCAGAGACTCGATCGACCTTGTAAAGCCTGAAAAAGCCTAGAAAAATCTTTTTGGACGGCGATTTGCAACGAATGTGGGATCTTATGCTTTCAATGTTAGCAGGCTAAATTTAGCATTTCCCAGATCACCTATTGCACCTTTAAGTATCATATTTCATACATCAGACATTTATGACTCACAAGTTGAAATAGTTAGAATATGGAGCTCACACTTGAGGAGGAAAACATTTTCTATTGAGAGGCCCAAACTGTCACAGACACTCATTCTCTGCGTATTACGTGTTCAGTCTATAGTGTATCATCGCCACCTAATGGCCTGGAAGCAGAATACAGCGTTCTTAGTCGTTTTCACGGATCCGTGCGAATGGGGATCGTTTTGAATATGGTGTCGTCTGTACGCGGAAAACACAAAAGACAATCTTCTCAGTTTCAAGCTTATATTTGTCGTGTAAACGTACCCTCAGTTTCATTATCATGGACTTTTAGTTTGTTTTCATGAGTTTCCTGTTTCCCTTTGTTCTATTTTCCCGCCACTCGTTTGTCTTCTTACTGTCATTATGAGTTTTGTGTTTCAGCTGTGTTTGATTATCATCTCGTTTGTGTTTGCTTTATAAGTTGTACCCTCACAGTCACTCTTTGTCCGGTCACCGTTAATGTTAAGTTGTGTTTGCTCGCCTGCCGTTTGGATTGTTTGCACGTATGAATTATTAAAGCCTTTTTGAACCCCGGTCTTCATCTTCATATGCTTCCTACAACCTAAACGTGACACAAAATAAGAAAAAACATGACGTTTTGTGCAGTTGCTAATATTTAAAAACTAATATGATGAAATTCAGATAGCTTGATCAGATATAGTATAGACTTGTGCATAAATCTCAGTTGTCACTCTATAATATGTCTTAATGATAATATTTAAATCCTTAATTTTATGATCAAATCTCTGCAATGCCTAATTAATACTCTTATTTTAACATGATTTGTGTAGGAAATTATGAGTTATTACTAGCAATATAATAGTTATTCTTACATTTACGTACTATATACAAATCATTAAAGATTTCACAGCAAAAATACATGTGAACACCAGGGGGGACGTTTTTAAAAAATGTACTAAAATGTATTTTACTTGCTAAAATTTTATTGTATCAAAAATTATACAGTAGGTTTAAATATTTGTAACGTTCTCAACAAGAAAGGATGACAAAACTAGTCTAATGACGATCTCTTTAGGAAACTTACTGGCCAAATAAATAGACAATTGAAATCATTGTGATATTCAGAATTTGGTAGCAGTTTATTTTACAGTCCTGTTCCGCATGTACGTACTTATTATAGTAATTATAATAACTGGGTAATAACTAACTCTGAATCTACTCCTAAACCATGTAGTTACTGTACATTATATTAACCAGTTCTTTCTTAGGTAAGTCTACATACTGTCAAATAAATTCTTAATTTTCCTTAAATGTTACATCACCAGGAATCTCATCATAAATATATCACGAACAATCAATATATGGCCCAACCCCATGATCAGTCCAAATCTGACTGCCTTCTTGGTTCTCCATTGGTTTACCAAGTATTATATGTTATATGTGACACTTTAATACATTTCATATATAATGGTTCAAAGAGACCGTGACATAAGATAAAATAAGAAACAGTGTTTCTACATATGCGGTTCCTGACTCGTCGGGTCAAATATAAGTAGTTGCATGTTTCAAAGCTTGGTAAACAAGGCCAGGCATGTGTTGAGCTGATGAAATTCTTCAAAAGATCATATCCCTGCTCAACATATTTTACATTTGCCGTCTCCAGCGCTGATTGTGGATGTATCTGAAAGACCAGCTTCAGCTGAAATGACACATCTGACCCAAGCGGATCGCTGTGATGTGTCAGCCACTTGCATCTGCATTTTATTACGCAGGATAAGTTGACAATGATAGAACAGTTGTGAAGTGTTTCCGCTGCAGCAGAGGCCAATTCAGTTCAGTAGCTCACTTATTCTGAATGTTCATTGATATAAGGTCGTCAAGAGCACTAGGGGCCATCTACATTTATAGCAGCCTTGGTAGCAGACATGCATTTCCCTTTCATCTTTTTTTCCAAAGGGCCTTTCAAAAATGTTCAATAACCCAGTCAACCAGCTCAAAAGTGAATCACATAATAAACTCTGTGCTATAGGGCTGTGTTATAAAGGGTTGTAAAGCGTCACTGTGGTGGCTGAGTTGCACCGGTGGTTGGTCCACCATTTTTTTTGTATGTGAATGCTGTTTTACTTTAATATTATGGAAGGGTTGAAGCACAAAGCTCTGTTTACCAAAGCAACAATAGATTAGCAATTAAACATTACATCGCAGCCATGGAAACGTTTGGATTCGTGACGAATGAGAGAGTTGCGTGAATGCGTGAGCCCATGCATTAAAGCTTTGATGGGTTTGTATTCTGTTTTGCGATCTGGTCACTCGATAATCAGCGAATTTACCAATAGTCCATTAGCTATTCCACTGGACATGGAATCTTGTTTCTTTTCCCAAATCTTCACTCACGTCTCTTTCTTTGGTTCGCTTTTAAGTAGGCCTATTATATTCGCATTCTTTACTGTGGTAAAGTAGAAAAACGCTGTAGGAAAGATAGCCTACCTTTTTACTTGCACGTCAAATTCGTTTTAACACAGTTTGTGCTTGTTATTATACTTTGGTAAGGCGCGTCAAGATTATTTGTAATCCGTGCTTCACACACGCGGGTGATTTTAGTTTCACTTTCTCTGGCAGCGCAAAATCAAACATAGATTAAATGCCTTGTCCTTGTGGAAGATAAAATTTGCGATTAAAATTGCGATGTGTGATTTTTCATTGACGGAAGTGCTCATGTGTGTTACGAAATGGATGTTTGGGCCTCGTTTATTATTAGCCTATTATTTTATTTCAAAATGTATTTAATTGAGGTGTATATATGTATAGGTGGTCAGGGGGTGTGTATATATATAACACCCCCCAACCACTGCGCCACTGCCGGTGGTTGGTCCATTACCACCACGGTGGTAAAAAAACTGTCACCGTCACAGCCCTACTCAATGCTGAGGATTCTGGGCCGAGAACAGTCTGTAATTGACCTATCGGTAAGCCCCTCCCCTCAATCACAGATGAGCCAATGGCAGTTGAGTATCAGTTGCACGGGGACCAGAACTGGGACATCTTTAGGTTTCAGCGCTATAGAGAAACATTGGAAGATCCAAAGCTCTCATCGGTTTGATGGTCTTTAAGCTACAAAAATGGTGAAACGATGTGCCTGGGGTACTTGTAACACTGATTCCTTGTATCCTGAGATGATGGGCATGGGTACTGTGCGCGCGTTCACCAGCGAGGTTCAAAAGTGTGATAATATTTGTGCGAACGGACCAATTATCTGCGCAATATGACAGAAGCCCGGTTTATTCATACTGTAAAATCAATGATGTTCATTTTCTGGTTATCATACTCTCATTAAGTTGCAATTAAAGTTAGTGAGTCCATGCTAACGTACAAACCTAAATAGATAACTGTTCTCACGTCATGTACAGTGAAGGTCAAAAACACATAAACAAAGGTCTACATTTCAGTGCCTCTCCATATTAAACTGATTAAATGTAAATTAATTTAAGCTTTCCCCGCGATACATGAACAGTGCTACGTAACATTAGGCTTTTCCCGATTGCATTGTGATCTGTAAACCCTCGCTTCCAAATTAATCTTGTTACCTAACATATTTATTTTAAAATCTTTTACATACCCCTCCATGGCATATTTGAGTCCCACTTGAATGCTCCTCGATGAGAAGGTGGTCCTTCGGTCCAAAATTTATCAAAAACATCTTGGGATAAGGTTTTCACACTGACAGCTGTGATTGTAAGACAGTTAGCAACTCCATTTGTTTGTCCGAGATAGCAACAGTAACTAAGGGGGGCGGGGCTTATACCATGCTCAAGTGGAAATATAACTTGAACCTTTCTTTGCCGTTCTTAGAACCGTTTGGAAAAAGCGGCTACAGTAAATGAACCTGGTCGTTCTGAGACTCCGTAACACTGTATCATGAACTACACGTGTGTAAACGACATGTTTCACTCTTAAACCGGTTACATATATAATTTCTTAAATCTCAGCCTCTGCGATTGGAAAATTGCCCTAATTCGTGATATTGCCCTACTGCACAAATCAGCAAACCATGCAATCCCCCTATCAGAGCCATTTTACGATGACCTACAACTGCGGTTGCAGAGAAGCAGATCAAGCTGACGATTATTTGTCGTAATGAGAACACTGTGCACATGGTCGTTCTCACAGTCCGCTGCGGCCGCACATTCATCATCCGCCTCGTGGGCAGAAACACTCAAAGACGTCAAGGGGATCGTTTTTGAGCTCAGCCCGCCGGGCACTGACCCATTTGACTCATTCAAGAATGTTAACGCGAGTACTCTTTTTATTGGCACACAAAAACCTTCTTTACCGATGACCTAGTTTCAGAAGCTCTGAAGGCATGCGGCCTAATTGGATTTGTATCATTCAGGAGCTTTTGGGCTGAAACCACAAATATTAAGAAGGCTGGAGTGTTATGCAGACTTGAAAGACCTTTTATTGACGTTTCTGAGCCTAAAATAGAAGAGTGGAGGGAAAATAGTCTTTGCTGACTCGTTCTTTATGCAGGAGTAATAGGACTGTAGTCAGACTTCTACTCTGGGCTCCTTTTGTTATTTTCCTGGGGAAATCTAAAATTCATTGTGAAGTATATCTTTCAAAGTGTTTTTCTTTGAGAAAAAATAAAGTTGAAAATGTTTCCATATTTGGGTAATTCTCAGGAAACAGTGCCATTTGTGTCCAGTTGACTTACTAAGACAGAACTTGTAACCCGAAGGTCGCAGGTTCGATTCTCAATACCGACAGGAAACAACTTAGAAACCCCCAATCACTCTCTGGTGAATGGCTACCCACTGCTCCGTGTGTGTGTGTCCACATTTTGCAGTGTGTGTGTCTGTGGGTGTTCACTACTCAGTGCTCCTAATGTGTGTGCACTAACTTGCACTAAATGCAGAGGACAAATTCCAAGTTTGGGATGCCATACTTGTCCTTCACTTCTCTTCATTTCACTTCACTTACTGTGCATATACACTGGAATTGACTTTTATTAGAGATTCAAATACAATTAATTGGTAATGCAAAAGAAATATTTTTTTCAGTGGGTTTGCATATCACCATTCATCACCTTTATGTTATTAGTAGGTTTATTGATCTTAATGTCGGTGTAGTTTTCTGAGGAAATGCTGATTTTTCATTCATCACTTTCTGTTAAACTCTGTTATGCTGTGATATTCCCACCTTTAAAAAATAATTTTGGATCTATTCAACATCATTTTAAGGAGAGAATTAATCATGTTTAGATCACATTGAACAAATTGCATTACATATTGTTTCTTCTTTATGGTTAAAATTATATTTCCCTCAAGTACAATAGTTAAAAAATGTTATGGAAATATCACAGTGAAACACAAGCTTAGGAGACAAGTTTGACCAGGAAACCACATGCGGCTTGAGTTTTTTGTAAAAGTTGACTATTCCCCGCCATTGTTTTTGATTTCACAATAGTTTCATGGCCACCAGAATATTTTGTTGTATGAATATCTGAAAATGCAATATGTCAAAAGAAAGAAGAGAGCCTCTGCTTTTAAACAACAACACAAATGGTTTATTCTAGCTTCATGCATTCTTTTTTTAACAACACTTGAATATGGGTATGGTTCATAAAAAAAGCAGCAAAAGCAACCATCAAGGGTCTTTCTGCATCTTCTTCACCTGTGTTTTGATCAGGAGATTCAGTACTCTTTCAGAAGATGTGTAATAGTGCCCCCTACCGAATAAGGCGTAAAAACTGGTCATTGGCGGGCAAGCGCTTTCTCATAAAACATGAGATAACTTGTCAATGGCGGGGAAAGAGTTCAGCTGGTCTTCAACGCAATTCATTTTGCCATTTTTATTGTTTTTACCCTTTAAAAGTGGCTGACCTTTTGAATCAAATACGTTTGTTTCTTTTCAATAAATCATGTCCTCTCCGTGGATTTAAAAGTCGATCCTTCTAAGACAGTGATTCTCACCCAAGGGCCCCAAGATGACAATTAAGACAAGATGAGAATTAAAATAATATATTTATTATTTTAATTCAACCTCTCAACAACTGTTTGTAAAGTTAAGTCAGATATATACAAAGTTCTGTCATGAAACATGCAACTCTAGATGGGTCCTCAACTCAATCGGCTTGCAATCACATCATTCTCTATAGGGCACAGCTGATTGGTTCCTGCTGTATCAATAGCCAACGAGCTCGCTGCACATCCTTCAAATACTTGGTCAGCGTTTGCTGTAGCAGTTACTGTGCGCTTTTAGAAACCCTCCACCTTCCCCGGCTCCACCTGTATAGATCTGCTATGGGTAATTCATGTATGCTATGTTGTACAGTGTATGTATTGGCAGTAGCAAGTCCCTTACTTGCTCTGCAGCAGCAGCATAGCAGATCTATTTCACCAAGACCAAACATATCAACATTGTCATGTTCGTTGAGAGTTGTCATGGCAGAAATTAAGTAGCCTATTTTAAAAAAAATATTATTTCTAGACCTGGAAAAGCTGTAACCTTTATAAACCATCATAAACCAGAACATTCCTTGGATGCTATTTCATCTTCTTTATTAGGCATTGAGGATGATAACTTAGGCATTGAGGATGATAACCAAGGAATTACAGTATTATTGTTAACCTTCTGATTGCTGAAAAAATGGATTAGTTTATCTAAAGCCTGGGGGTCACGATGTAAATACATTATGATTATCTCATTATTTAAGCTGGAATAATTACGTCATGGAGAGGTCAATCAATCCTGTTGACATTCAATTTGGCTCATTTGTGCCTCAAGAGGAGATTGACATTAAAATATGAACAATTGTCATTTTGCCATTCGGGAGCACTTTATAAGAAAATGCTCATGATTCATATGACCCTGTAGTGACTATACACAGAGGAGCCAAAACATTATGAACATCTGCCTAACATGTTGTTGGTCCTCCACGTGCTGCCAAAACAGCACCGACCTGTCGAGGCATGGACTCTACAAGATCCCTGAAGGTGTCCTGTGGTTTCTGGCACCAAGACATTAGCAGCAGATCCTTCAATTCCTGTAGGTTGTGAGGTGGAGCCACAGTGGATCGAACTTGTTGGTCCAGCAAATCTCAAATGAATTGAGTTCTGGAGAATTTAGACGCCAGTGCAACACCTTGAACTCTTAATCATGTTTCTCAAACCATTCCTGAACAATGTGTGTCAAGGTGCATTATCCTGCTGAAAGAGGCTACTTCCACCAGGGAACGCCATTGACATGAAGGGGTGCACCTGGTCTGCAACAATGTATAGATAGGTAGTACATGTCAAATTACTACCTAAACATGGCCGGACCCAGGGTTTGCTAGCGGATCATTGCCCGGGTCATCACACTCCCTCCACCGACGTTGTCGTCATCCCACAGTGTATCCTGATGCCATCACTTCTCCAGGTAAATGGTGCACACGTACACAGCCATAAAAGAAAACAGGACCCATTGGACTGTACGACTTTCTTCAGCTCCTCCAAGGTCCAGTTCCAACACTCGTGTGTCCCTTTCAGTTGTGGACAGTGGTCATCATAGGCACTCTGATTGGTCTGCAGCTACGCAGTCTCATATGCAGCAGATTCACTGTGTTGTGACACATTCCTCCCTTTTGTGTGACTTTGGTACCACATTAGACCTTCCGTTGGCTCAGACCAGACAGCATAGCCTTCGTTGCCCTCGTGCATCAATGAGCCTTGGGTGCCCAACACCATGTCGACGATTTGTGGTTTGTCCATCTTCGGACCACTGTTGGTAAATTCTCACAAATGCTGACTGGGAGCAACACACAAGCCTTGCCGTTTCAGAAATACTCTGACCCAGTTGCCTTGTCGGCCCTTGTCAAAGTCACTCACATCTTTATTCCTGCCCATTTATCCTGCTGCATCCAACATGTTCATTACAAGAACTGATTTTTTGCATCCAACACATTGATTATGAGAACTGATTGTTTTCTTACCATCTAATCTACCCAGACCTCAATATGTGGCCTTGTTAAGAGATGTTCAATGATAATCATAATGTTTTATTTGTATTTTTTTGGTTCATCGGTGTATAGTTTGTTTGGCTGAATCTGCAATGTAGTTTTAGAGACTGAGATTTGTAATGTAAAACCTTCTTGGGAGAACTTGGATGTGATTCATTCTCAATTCCTCCAAATTGAGCACCGTATTGACAGTAATGTAAGATTCTGCCTTGAATTGCATCTCTATGATTAGATGTGCCCGTGCAATCTTACTGCATTTCTGCCCATTCGTCCTTCAGATGATATTTGAAGACGTGCACCATAGAGCATTGAGGTTGTCAAATGAGATTGTGCTGCACGACAAACTCCTAAGGGCCCTTTACACTCCACGAACAGAACCTGTTATTGATCTGTTTCTGATTTCATGTAATTCACTATGTGCAACACTTTGAACACATACAGCTGATCTCAGAAGTCTGAGGCCATACTAAAAATCCTGGATGTAAATAAAGCTGTCAATATTTAATGTTACGTTTTTGAAGACAACATACATATACACTCATTTTTATCAATGTCACGTTTTGTAATTTTAAAGTACTTTTAGTTTGTGTAGTATTTCCTGTATTTCCTGTGTTTTCCTATTTCGTTTGGTTGTCACAGTACATTGTTTGACTGATTGGTGCACGCCTGTTTTGTATTGAGTTTACATTATCTTGTGTATTTAAGGCCTTCAGTTCACTCTGTCCATTGTCTTGTGTTGTTACAACACTGTTTCATTCTTCATTTTCTTTCTAGTTTTGTATTAAGTTCCTTTGTTTGTTAGGTTTGAAATGATAAAACAATAGATATACTGTTTAAATGAAGATTAAATGTAATGTGGCACTTTGCGTTTGCCAAATGTCAATGGATGATGTTAATAGTTAATGTGATTCTTAACACGTGGTTGAAATGTAGGTGTTTTTTCCTCTTTGAGTATGATCTCCATACTTTCCTATATCATACTATAACAAAAAGCACATTATTAAAGATTATTTTTAAAATATTTTGTCCAAAGGTTCAACAAACTGTTTAATTTCAACAATATTTTCATATTTTTAATAAAATAAATAAATAAATAATGGTGGATTTTAATGTGAATTTTAGTGACGCCCGGTTGCTTACCTAATTCTAATAGCAACAGATGGTAATCAAGACATACCAGATTGCTCAAACATTTTATGACCCAACAACCATGATTAAACATTTCCAGTCGATGAAAACAAACACCAACAAATGGCAAAACGGTAAACACATTGGTCTAACAACATCCAACAACCTTTGTGAATTAGCCTCTAGAAAAAGATGCCTGGCATTTGCAGGCTAGAAAGTTTGCTTGGTGGCAATTAATTCATTTACAGACCTCATTAGAGACCTTTCAAAATATTCTTATCTCATTGTATCTAAAGGACTTAATTGTTTGTAGAGGCTGTGAATTGTTGTGGCATTCTTGTGTTGTTTCATTAATTTGTTGTGTGCTGAGATTAGCAGAAGACATGCATTCTTATTTACTTACTGACACAATATTTTGTGCTTGGAATTTACTTTGGTAAAGAATCACCATGGATCAGACCTAGGTCTTCAAACCTGCTCCTGGAGACCCACTCTCCTGCAAAGTTTATTTTCAACCTGCTTCAGCTCACGTGCATGGGATTTTTGTTCGAGTGATCCTGAAGAGCTTGATTAGCTGGTTTAGGAGTGTTCGGTTAGGGTTGTAGCTATAAACTCTGCTGGACAGTGAGAGCAGTGGTAAAGGCCTAGGGATTAGGATATTAATGTAAATGTGGAGGTCATGTATATGTCTACATTAATCCGGATACATTTGGAAACTGCATTTATCTCTCCCTCTCTCTTTATCCCTCTCTCTCTTTATCCACATTAGCATTTTCAAGCGTATTCAAAAAGCTTCTTGTTCACACTGAGACATCGGAAAGCACTTAAATCATGTAATTCAGCTCATTGAGAGGATACCGAGAATGTCTTAAATGTCTTAAATTTATATTGCTATTCTTTTGGCACAATCATCTTACCAAAATATACGACTGACCTATCATCCAGGAAAAATTAACAATAAAAAAACAAGTTTCGAACTGACCCAACTAAAACAAACACTGATCAACATAATGGTGACCACAAACTAAACTATTCTTTTCAACAAAACATCAACATCTAAACCTCTGTTCATTCTCAATAACTTTTAACTGGTTAGACATAAGTGAAGCTGGTAATGCTGTCTTTTGGAGTTATTTAATTCTCTGCTGAAATCTTGAGAGATTTACCCCCGGGTTTCACAGACAAGTCTTAAGATAATCCCAGACTAAAATGCATGTTTGAGCTGTTTTAACTGAAAGCAACTTGCACTGAGATATCTTATGTCACTGCCATTGTTTTGTCTCAAGATGCGCACCAGTATTTTTTTTAAGGCACGTTTATAAAAGCTACTTAACTTAACTTAACTGAACTGGCCTAATACTGGTTTAGTGTAAGCCCTGTATGTGAAATTCTAACACTGATTCAGTGTTGCTGAGTAACCACCCTGCTGGTGGTTCCCATATAAACACAGAGCAGTGTTAATTTAACACCGGGGATTTTTCTGTGTAGCAACCCACAAGTTTTTTCAGAAATACTCTGACCCAGTCGCCTTGCTTTAATAATTTGGCCCTTGTCAATGTTGCTCAGATATTTATTCCTACCCTTTTCGCCCGCATCCAACACATTGATTATGAGAACTGATTCTTTGCTTACCATCTAATCTACCCAGACCTTAATATGTTGCCTTGTTAGGAGATGATCAATGATATTTGCTTCAACTGTGACTTGTCATAATGTTTGCTTGGATGAATGTGCAATGTAGTTTTAGAAAATTAGATTTGTAATGTAAAACCTTCATGGGAGAACTTGGGTGTGATTCATATTCAGTTCCTCTATATTGAGCACCATATTGATAGTAATGTAAAATTCTGCCTTGAATTTAATCTCTATGATTAGATGTGCCCGTGCAATCTTACTGCATTTCTGCCCATTCGTCCTTCAAATGATATTTGAAGACGTGCACCATAGAGCATTGAGGTTGTCAAATGAGATTGTGCTGCACAACAAACTCCTAAGGACCCTTTACACTCCACGAACAGAACCTGTTATTGATCAGTGTGCAACACTGTGAAAGTGAATAGCACATAGCTGGCACATACTGGTATAAACATAGATATATTTCGGTATTATACATTTAATCACATGACTAAACATGCATTATCGAAGTCAAATACCTTTGTTTTCACAGTCCACGCAACAATGCGAAAACAGCCTTTTCAAGTCCACTTGGGAGAATGTCTTAAAAAAGCGGGTTTTTTTTGTAGGCACAAAGGCAGGCATCTAAACATGCGTCATCATTTTTTAAATACTTCCGTTTTCACAGTCCACAATACAACACCAAGACGCCGTTTTCAGATTCATATACATACATCTGAGTTTGTCCTCAAAAAGCCCAGTTTTCGCAGGACAAAACCGCCATCTTAGTGTGGACGGAAGACCAAAACATACAGAAAAAGATGTGTTTTATGATTACTTGATATTCTGGGAGCGTCTCACTTCATGAAAGTACCATGTTTCTGAAATGGCAGATAGTGGTTTTGTTGTGGGGCTTGAATCGGTCTTTGGAGACCATCACTCGTCAGCTTGTCTGTAATCACGAAAGGCTTAAAGACAGCAGAACTGCTATTAGCACTGCAGATATGGTAAGGTTTGAGTACATAGCCTGTAGATGTATGGATTAGTACAGCTCAATGCTATGGAAAAGCAACCAACCCCTCGGATGAAATTTGAGTGTACAACATTGACTGCACTGTAAATCTGCCCGTGTTATCTCCTTTTTCTCCGCATGAATATCCATGAGATGCTATCACACTCCCCTTGGCAACAGAGATATAGGCTGCAATGTTGGTTTTGAATCTTGAAGTTTACAGCCTGCCCTTCACTCGCAGCTTTCTCCATGCTGGATATTTCAGAGCAACCTTTGCCACTGGAGGTAAAACAGTCAAAGTGTTGAATAATCTAGTAAATATTATGTAGAGGTCGGAATATCATGAAAAAGGTCATGCAAATTTAGAAGATTGTGTTTCAGGGATGGTTGAATCATCTGTTCCAGGTTTTCTTTAGGATATGTTTTCTAAGCTGTTTACACAGTGTACCTTTCAAAGACTAAGAATGGGGCATTTTCAGGCTATAAATCAAATGCTTATGTATTTGTATTTATTATTATATGTCCCCGAAGGGCAATTAATTTTACAACAAGACAGCATACAAAAGGACAATTTACAATACATAAATAATTTCACTAAGAGTTAAAAAAGTACATTTTAAAATACACACACACATAAGTAAATACACACACACAAAGTAAATACACACACGAAACCCAAACAACTACTTCCTTCCACCTACTCCCCCCATACCTGAATTTAACAGACAAATGGAAGTAGGAATAAATTAATGTTTATACCTGTTACTTCTAACAGAGGGAAATCTCAATCGAGATCCTGAGGGTAAAAACTGAAACTCAAAATAGAGAGGATGTGAAGTAACCATTAAAATGGATCGGGCTTTCCTAACTACCTGCCGGTTGTACAGGTCGGTAGGGTGACTCTGCCTTCACACCAAGATTTCCATACCAGCATAACATAGTAAATGTTAGAACCGACTCAATATAAGATTTATCAAATAAAATCATCAAGGACCTATCAACTTTGAATTTGGACAGTCTCCGTAGACAGTACAACCGTTGCTGGCCCCTTTTGCAAATCGTCTCCACATTACCATTAAATTTCAACTTGTTGTCAATCACACACCCCAGATACTTATATGAATCAACAACATCAACCTCCTGCTCTTTAATAGTTGTTCGCTTAAGATCAGTTTGATTACACCTAAAGCCAATAAGCATGTCTTTAGTTTTTAACACATTTATTTGCAGGAATGCATCGTTGCACCAATGTACAAAATCCTCTACCACAGGGCCATGGTCGCATTCACCATCACCAAAAAGGCTGACAATGGCTGAATCATCTGCAAATTTGACAATAAATCTATTGTCATGCATGCTTCTGCAATCATCAGTATATAGAATATACAGGAGTGGAAAAAGGACACATCCCTGAGGGGACCCTGTGGATGAATACAATACCTCTGATAAACAACCATTAACCCTTACTCTCTGGATGCGATCAGTTAGAAAGTCAAGGATCCAACCAACAATACTAAAATCAAAACTTAAAAGCTTCTCTACCAAAATATGAGGTTGTATCGTGTTAAAAGTGGATGAGAAATCAACAAATAAAATCCTAGCATGAGTCTTAGTTCCCTCTAGATGCTTAAGAACGAAATTCGACAAAGTGGCCGTAGCATCCTCTACCCCACGCCTGGCCCTATAAGCAAACTGAAGAGGGTCAAGGGAATCCTCCACCTTTGTAAGAAGCTCTTTTTTTAAGCAATCTTTCAAAACTCTTCATCACTAATGAGGTCAAAGCAACTAGCCTAAAATCATTTAGTGCTACTGAATGATTATTTTTTGCCACTGGATTGACTGTGGAGGTTTTCCATAATCTCGGCACCTTCTGTTGAGTAAGGGACAGTTGAAAAATATAATAAAAAATAGGTCCCAATTGCTTTGCACAGGAAATAAGCAGCCGACCCTCAATATCAACAGGGCCTGCGCTTTTCCTGGCTTTTGAATGTTTGAACCCATTAATTACATCCTGTTCTGCAAAAGGGATAGATCCATTAACAGTTAAATTGTTTTTCTGCTCACAACGAATATTCTCAAAGTCACAAGTATCAAACCTTACATAAAACTCATTAAATGCTTTTGCAAGCTGAAAATCATCTCTATACCCTTCCGATACCACCTTAGAATCTGTAAGTAAATACTCGTTCTGAAATCCAGTAAATTTATTACAAGAATATTTAAAAAGTACTTTCCAGTTAATAAAAGTGTTTATTTACAGTATCGAGCTACTGCAAAACAATGCATGTATTCATTCAGATACCCATAGTACAAACAAATGACCAGCCTGATCTTATAGGGGAAAATTAGTTTTTACGTTCATATGATACGCAATATTCACGTGCATATGATACGCAATTTATTGCGTGTAATACCCACGTACCCCACATCACCTGTCCTACCCAAACGTATAATACGCACGTACCCTAATCCTACTCAAGGGGTTTACAGTGTGTAACATATGTACACTCACCTAAAGGATTATTAGGAACACCATACTAATACTGTGTTGGACCCCCTTTCGCCTTCAGAACTGCCTTGATTCTACGTGGCATTGATTCAACAAGGTGCTGAAAGCATTCTTTAGAAATGTTGGCCCATATTGATAGGATAGCATCTTGCAGTTGATGGATATTTGTGGGATGCACATCCAGGGCACGAAGCTCCCGTTCCACCACATCCCAAAGATGCTCTATTGGGTTGAGATCTGGTGACTGTGGGGGCCATTTTAGTACAGTGAACTCATTGTCATGTTCAAGAAACCAATTTGAAATGATTCGAGCTTTGTGACATGGTGCATTATCCTGCTGGAAGTAGCCATCAGAGGATGGGTACATGGTGGCCATAAAGGGATGGACATGGTTCATGGTTCATTACAGAACAGTATTCTAAAGTTTTACCCCCTTTTTTATTATGTTGTAAAACCAAGCTTCTTTAGAAAAGGGCCTGGTGATGTTTAAAAAAGGAAATTTGTTTCACAAGTGGGGCAAGTTACTAGAGTTTGATGAAAGATTACAAAGAAAAAGAAAATGTATTGGAAAAACATCCACTGATGAATAACACAAAAACAACAGCAATAGGCATTGAGAAAACAAGGTGGATTTTTATTTTATGTTGACTGCAACTATAATGAGTTTTAAAGAAGGTCTCTGTTCCGTATTGCACACATTTCCAAACTTACTTTGGCTTAGTTTACCTCTCACTCTTGACAAAAAGTACTGTTTTGACAGGAATAGTATTACTCAGGCCTAGCGATTATGCCCTGTGCTTTCTTTGATTTGGGTTAGAGGTGAGTGCAATCATCCAGTTCCAGTGAATTGCCACATTTGGTCTCTATCTGTCTTAATGACTTTGTTTAGTTTCTCTCTATGGTGGCCCTGTGGATATATCACTGTGTAAGACAAGCATAAGTAACAACACAACCGTAAACACACAGAATAGAATCAAAGGGTCATTATGAGGAAAACATGCAGGACATTTTTCTTTATCATTGTGATGTTTTATATCATTTCACTTGAAAAAAAAAAAGAAACCAGGATGTTCAAGAAAACATTTTCCCTCCTCGTGCCCAAAGTCAGATTCTAGAGGACCGCCATTTCTTATTCTATATAACCCATTAAATGAGTAGATGGGAACATGCTAATTATATTCATTTTTGTTCACATTAATGAGTTAAATGTATATCAAAGGATGTAACAGTTGTGTTGTGAGTTTTGAATAACTTCTTTTATCTGTGTTGTTTGCATGATGATTGTTTTTGGTAACAGATTTGTTGACTACCATTCCCATGGCAACACAATAGAGTGCATCATGCTTTCAGCTGGAAAGATGAATTGGTTTTAAGGCCCGTTACCACAACTAACGATAACTATAAAGATAACTATAACAACAGCTAAATTAGCATCAACACAAGTGGACGGTATCATTCTGTTTATTCGGTTTTGTCATCTGTCGTTTTGAATGCTCAAGCTCTTTAAAGCAGGATGGATTCTGATTGGCTTTTATTGTTTTTAATCGTTGATCAGCGTATCCTGTGCTGTTATCCATAGTTGTGGTAAGAACTCTTCTATTCTTTTATATATGATTTCTATATTTTAATGCAGTTTGGGGAGGCCCTAACTGCACATAACTTCGATTTCTAATGCATATTTCAAAAGAACAGTTCTTGGGCTCTCTGTCATAAATAAAAACATGGCTCTTGGCTGTGATGTGACTTCACTCACTGCTATCAAAGTTTAATAGTAAGTGTCCGAGTGTCCAATGAGAATACATAATACTGTAGGCTAGTAAGATTTTATTACTCCCCATAAACCTCCATATAACATGCCCTCACTACCAAACACACACACACCTCGAGATAAACTCTCCTATACAGGTTGAGTAAATGGCATTATAACAAAACCTTCCCTTGAAGGACTGAATTTGCACCACAGTCAACACAGCGTAGTCAACCATACTGACTCTGTGTTTGGGTTTGAGCGGCCATGTGGTCATGATGTGTTTGCTGGTTTAATGTGGCGTATTAATGGCCTACAATGCGAGCATTGACGACGTTAACCACTAAACCGAGAGAGTGTCACACGACTAGGTTTAAGATCCGCATGAAAGCACTAAATGACCTGAATGAGATGAATGAATGTAGTAAGGTGGCGTGTGCCCTTGTCAGTTGAAGTGTATCAGGTGTGTGCCGTTCAATATATGAGGGAAAAGTAAACCTGTTCACCAGACAGACGATGTTTGCTTGTCTTGATAAAATGAAGAGGAAATGTGTGAAGCAAACAAAGACAAAGCTTTGTTCTAGAATAATTAATATTTAATAACAGAGTGCCAAGATCTAGATCTCGGGTTTATTTCAGGCTGCCAGAATAATTTGTTCTCATAGATTGTTTGAGCAAACAGGACAACAGGGAAGATCTTTGAACAAAAGAATGTCATTCTTGGACAAGTAGATCTACTTTACCATCTCTTAAACGAGATATTAAGATTATCATCACTGTAAAAAATTTTTTTGTTTGGTATTGGTGTTACATGTTTTGATCTTGAGTTCCTTAGTTTCCCCTGTGGCCTAGCTTTGCTGTGTCATGATTAGTTCATTATTCCCACATGCTGTGTCGTTAAAGGTGGGGTATGTGATTTTCTTTTTTGACAATTTTTTCAAAATCACTTGAAATCCTATTCCTAACCCACTTACAGCCACTGAGTTAGAAGCACTGAAATGAAAATTAAGCAATTTAATCATCTGTGGAACGGGCAGGACTCGAAAAACTCCAGCCAATCATTTCCAAGACCACCTAGAATCATTGGGCAGTAAGTGCGTCAACCAAACGGTCGTACCATACACCCCTCCCCCTCCCCATCGCGCGCGTGTCCCCTTCGTGCGCATACTCAAAGCTCGTGACCCAGTCACAGTAAGTGCAAGTTGCCCCGGTACAAAGAGAGAGAGAAAGAGCAAGTTGCTTCCGTTTGGAGAATGATTGCGCGTCCATGTTCTTCGAATGGGTTGAGTCAGGCCCAGCGTTGGAGGAAAGAAGGTAGGACCTTTTGAGTTGTGTATTTTCAAAATCTGCCGGCCGTTTTGCAAATCCCATACCCTACCTTTAATCATCCCATTAGTCCCAGTGTTTAAATACCTTTAGTGTCAGTCGGTCTACATATGTTTGTTAATGTTTGGTTACTTTATGTTTCCTTCTACAAATTCCTTCGTTGTGCGAGTCATTGCAACAACCAAGTACGTTACAGACAGACCGACCTACAAAGTTTTTGCTGTGTTTTTTCTTTCTGTTTATATTTTTGTTTTTCCTATGGACCTTCCCTCAGTCCAGGTTCTTTGCTTGGAGCCGAGAGACCATCCGCTGGAGATCGACACCTAGGACTTTTTACATCTGGTGTGCCTATCGCACTATCCTGATCGCTCGCTCTGTGTTTTCTACCTCACCAGCCTGAGCGAGCGATCGAAGGCACGGCTACCAGCGGACAGCCCCAGAGAGGATTTCGCCATGTTTGTGGATTAGATGCTGGTGAACAATGACTCTCTGTTCACCATCGGCCTGGAAGATGACCACAAGCCCTGGAAGAGCCGTGCTCCACAACCAGAGACCAGCCATCCACCACTGACAGCGACCAACACCCTAGAGTTGTCTGAGCCCACCGCACACAGTGGAGACCGGCAAGCCGCGGTGGACAAGCCTGTACCGAGGATAAGGACGAAGAGTGTCATCTCCACGGAGTCCGGACCACAAACAGAGTCTGACCAGGTGCCTCTGGATTTCCGGTTCCACCTCGGATGCTCGTCGCCGCGGCTTCACCTCTGTCTCGAGGACGCGTTGGCCCCATCGGCTCCACCTGGATCTCCTTCCTTGGTCGCTGCATCTCAGTCGGTTGTCCCCAGGGTGTCTGTTTCAATCAAGTCTGCAACACCATGGCTCCTGCGGCCTTCGAATCCGCCCTGGGGTTTCGTCCTGGCTTGTCTCTGGCATGTCATCTGGCTCCTCCTGGTCCTTGCTCCCCTCTGGCTCCTCCCACCTTCCACTCCTCCTCGGATTACTTTGTTGTTTATGAACTCCTCCTGAGCCCCCGCCCTCCCTCCTCAGTTGTACTCTGAGTTTTATGGCGCGAGGACTTGCCTTCCCAGGAGGGGGAAGGCACCCTGGTATTTTTCAATGCCTTGTTTACAAAACAAAATGCTCTGAACAGACATACGATCCTCCAATACAATCCGGGATGACATTAAATGAAACCATCCACTTGTTTCTGATGCTGGGATCTTTCTGAAGTCTGTACAGAGACGCAAACGAACTGTTTAAACTGGACGCATCAAAGCGGAAGTTATTTCATTCTTGGACAAGTTTCATCCATTTGTCGTGTTGTCGACTGACTCAAGCACATTAAGAATGTCTGAAACTGAACGCACATCTGTAAACTGTATCCAGTGTAGACAGTGATTATAATGGGATTATAATGGGATTATAATGTTTTAATACAAAGACCTCTTATATGTCAAAAAATCAATGCAAATGTGTTTTATCATGTCATGTCATGAACCCTTTAAAGCCACCAAGAACTGATTAACCTGTACTTAAATGTTCTTTCAATATTTTTGCAATTTCCTAGATTTTTTTTCCAGTGTATGGTATGAGATATATTTACTATTTTTATAAAATTATTTAATTCCTAAGTCTAAGACCACATTGAAAATATGTAACATTTTCACATTAATATATATATATATATATATATATATATATATATATATATATATATATATATATATAAATGTGTGTGTGATTTTTAAGGAAAAAATTAAATAAAACAATTAACAACAAAGTTTTGGAGAAACGTTTAAGTTTCTGAACTGTTAATGTGGTGAAATCTTTGTAGAGATGGTCAGATTATTTTTTTCCATTTCCATTGAAGCACAAGATGCTTCTTTTTGCATAATTATCAAATCATGCTGGAGAACATAGATCTGAATGTCTATAAATGGGCAAACAAACCAGGCACAGCTGAAAGATTTAAAATCATTTGTATGGAGTGTCCATTTGATTCCATTGATATCCATCACAAAGGCTTACCTCAGCCCCCACAATCCATCGCACGGGTAATTGCTGTATTGCATTTGGGAGGTATTGTAGTGATGCTTCTATAAATGGAAGGAAAGTGGACAAAACTGGATCGGAAAGCTCTGGAGATTGTGACTGATTTAGAGGCCAGCCTGTCCTCCACTGGCCACTAGTTTGGTACATAAAGCACAGGTACAATTAATCATTTTTGCAGTTGTAGAAGCTTGGATGGAAAAAATCATCCTGCAAGTATTTATACTAGTAGAAGTCTAATGTTTTTGGCACATTTTGCTGGTCTTGGTTATTAACTGTCTTCCATGTTACTTACTGTGCCATTTGAACTGAATTTAATCATATTATTGATACTGTAGATTTTACTCTTGTTAATCATCTTGTCTTGTTGTTACATGTGTGTCCTGAGTTTCCCCCCGTCTCTGTGTATTTGGTTTAATCCTGTGTCACTTTTCCCGCTCCTCGTTAGTTCTCAGTTCCTTCACCTGTCTACCTGTCATTATCAGTTCATTTGTCCCAGCTGTGTCTTGTTCTCATTATCCGTTCTAAGTGTATTTATACCCTGTGTTCTCCCTCACTCCTGGTCGGTTCTCGCTTATGTAACGTTGATGTTAGGTGTGTTATCCTTTGCCCGTCTGCCTGCCTGTATCCGTTTGTTGTTTTGCTTTATTAAGTAAAGTCTATTGTTTTTGGAAATCCTGATCTCCTCGTCTTCCTCTGCCTACACCTACCGTAACAGAAGAACCGACCACCCTAAAATGGACGATAGGGTAAGAATAGTCGTCCTGGCCGAGGAGAGCCAAAATCTCCCAGCCTATGCCCTTGGACGTTCGTTTGAGGGAACCCGTCTGGCCGATTTCGCGGGATCCGTGGAGGCCGCAGTAGTGGCGGTGGTCGAGAGGAGTCCCGACGCCACTCTCCACTCTGGCCCCTCTTCAATCCTGGGTTGGTTCCGTCCAGCCCAGCCAAGCCCTCACCGCTGGTTCCGTCCAGTCCAATCAATCCCTCACCACTGGTTCCATCCAGTCCAGTCAAGCTCTCACCACTGGCTCCGTCTAGCCCAGCCAAGCCCTCACCGCTGGTTCCGTCCAGCCCAGCCAAGCTGCCACCACTGGTTCCATCCAGCCAATTCGTGCCAGAGCCCATTGATCCTTTTGATGACCTTCCAGAGCTTCTTCCCCCAGAGACCGTCCAGCGAGAGACCGTCCAGCCAGAGACCGTCCAGCCAGAGACCGTCCAGCCAGAGACCGTCCAGCCAGAGACCGACCATGCTGCTCTGGAAGACACGGTTCTCATTGTGGGGTCCATGGCTGTTTTGTGTGTGTGGGCTGCACACACATCTGTTACAGCCCATAAGTCCTCTTCACCGCTGGTTCCGCTCTGCAGCCCTGGCGAGCCTGAGCTTCTCTGCAGCCCTGGCGAGCCTGAGCTTCTCTGCAGCCCTGCCGAGCCTGAGCTTCCCTGCACGCCTGCCGAGCCTGAGCTTCCCTGCACGCCTGCCGAGCCTGAGCTTCCCTCCAGTCCTCCCGAGCCTTCTCCGCTGGTCCCGTCCAGCCCTTCAGAGCCTTCTCCGCTGGTCCCGTCCAGCCCTTCAGAGCCTTCTCCGCTGGTCCCGTCCAGCCCTTCAGAGCCTTCACCGCTGGTCCCGTCCAGCCCTTCTGGGCCTTCACCGCTGGTTCCATCCAGCATAGCCGGGCCTTCACCGCTAGCCCAGCCAGAGACTTTCCACGTCCCAGAGCCTGTGATTCCCCCCAAGAAAGTTTTGGGGGGGGGATATAGGTCACCCGAAGGGGCGTCTCTGCCATGGTCACCCGAAGGGGCGTCTCCGCCCTGGCCACCCGAAGGGGCGTCTCCGCCCTGGCCACCCGAAGGGGCGTCTCCGCCCTGGCCACCCGAAGGGGCGTCTCCGCCCTGGCCACCCGAAGGGGCGTCTCCACCCTGGCCACCCGAAGGGGCGTCTCCACCCTGGCCACCCGAAGGGGCGTCTCCACCCTGGCCACCCGAAGGGGATTCTCCGCCATGGCCGCCCGAAGGGGTTTCTCCGCCATGGCCCCCTGACCATCCTGCTCCGCCATGGCCGCCCGAGGGGTCGTCTCCACCATGGCCGCCTTCCCAGCCTGCTCCGCCCTGGAGGCTTCCTGCTCTGGGTAGGCCACGCCCTCTTCAGCCTCCAGGGCGCCCGCCCCCCCACCCCCCCACCCCTATTGAAGTTATACGGCGCGAGGACGCGCCTTTTTGGAGGGGGCGTTATGTTACATGTGTGTCCTGAGTTTCCCCCCGTCTCTGTGTATTTGGTTTAATCCTGTGTCACTTTTCCCGCTCCTCGTTAGTTCTCAGTTCCTTCACCTGTCTACCTGTCATTATCAGTTCATTTGTCCCAGCTGTGTCTTGTTCTCATGATCCGTTCTAAGTGTATTTATACCCTGTGTTCTCCCTCACTCCTGGTCGGTTCTCGTTTATGTAACGTTGATGTTAGGTGTGTTATCCTCTGCCCGTCTGCCTGCCTGTATCCGTTTGTTGTTTTGCTTTATTAAGTAAAGTCTATTGTTTTTGGAAATCCTGATCTCCTCGTCTTCCTCTGCCTACACCTACCGTAACACTTGTTAATATTTTATTTTAAACTAAGGCTAAATCAAAAATTGCCAAAATATCCAAATCTGCAAATCTAAAGCTCTTGACTCATTAATGCAATTTAGAAGAACAGGGGAAATCAGACTCTTGAGTGTGTGTTGACAATTATTAAGAGTGCAGATGTAGGATTTTCTACAGGGTTTTATATCGCAAAGGTTAAAGCTAGATTTGTGTTCAGAATTTGATTCATGTGAACAATATTACTAAAATATATACCAAGACAAGCCCATTATATGCCGAGCACACGCTCATTCTTGAAGTGTCCATTGATCAATACACAGGACTCATTTGTGGACTTTTGTTTAATTTATCCAGCCCAAACACTTCTAGTCTCACACGTTCAATCAGTGCATCTTACATTGTTCCCAATAAATGTCTTGTGAAATATAAAGGGCAAATCCACTGAACTTCTCACGACGATATTCATCTGGGCTCTTACAGAGAGGACAGATGGGGTGTTTCCTCGGGAATAATCAGAGATGCAAGCGGTGGTTTTAACGATTACACAACCTCCAACACTGAGAGGACAGACAGTCAAAGAAGGATATTCACCGCCATCCTTAATGGGCATTTACAGTGCAGTGGTGTTGACTTTTACCACCTTATGCAATTGGGTAAACAGACAACAATAGTCGTCAGTACAGCTTTCTATTTACACACCTTGGATTTCAATGTAAATACAGGGAATTGAACCCCCTAAACTCCATAGTGGGTTAAATTAAATATCATCCAGACATCTAAGGTTTGTCTGTGATTCACACATGCCGTTCAAATGTCTGGGGTCAGTAAGCTTTATTTCTGTTTCTTTTTAAGAAAGTAATATTCAGCAAGGACAAAATGTGATAGTAAAGATGGTGATACAAAAAGGTATATTTCAAATAAATGCTGATCTTTTGAAAGAATCCCAAAGAGACCAATCTGTTTCATGGTTTTCACTAACACATTGACTGTTTTCAATACTGAAGTGTTCCTTGAGCAGCAAATCATCATATTAGACTGATTTCTGAAGGATCATGTGACACCAAAGACTGGAGTAAGGATGCTGAAAATTCTGCTTTGCCACAGGAATAAATTACAATATATTACAATAGAAAGCAGTTATTTTAAAAGTGTAATAATATTTTACAATATTTCAGTTTTTACTGTGTTTTTTTTTTTTTTAAATCAAATATTTGCAGCCAACATGACATTGATAATTTCAGATTTTGAATTTTTCTGAAATGTTGATGCCTTCCTGCTCTCGGCAGCCAATATTTCACCACACCTAACACTGCAAGTGAAGCTGTTTTATATATTGTGTGAGTTGTCTTTTTTCTTTTTCCTTGCATAGTTCTGCTAATGGTTTTAGAGGATGGGGGAATTATACCATGGTAGCTCACAAGATTCAATGGCCATATTTTCTAAAAACTGGAAAAAATCTGATTTGCTTTAATTAATGAATATAAAAGGTACCTTGCATTGTTAATAGAAGTGATGAGGAAAACCTTTGCTAAAACATTATGCAGCTCTGAGTGCTTCAACTAATCACTATCTGCATTGCAGAGAGATTGCACCCTCTACTTGGACTGGAATTGAATGACAGAGGCAGAGCCTTACGGCAGACTAGGCCAATTAATTTTTCTCTGCTTTTAACTGCCAAGGCATTTATATGCATTGCGTTATATGCAGTGCTGACAGAATATCATCCAGTTTATGATGATGGAACGTGACTTACGTGTACCACACAGGTGAAATGCTAAAAGAAGACCTCGCATCTGAAACTTAACTAAAATTAAAATATGTGAGTTGCACATCTCCTCTGGATGGAATAAAAGCTATTGAAGATTAGAAGTGAGAAGCCCATCAGCTAATTTTCAGATTTCTCCTGCTGACAGAAAAAAAAAAATACTGAAATTAAAATATTCTGAAACTCGGCTGAAGAAACATAATTGGCAATTTCAAATGAATTCGGATGATCTGTAAGTGTAGATAAACTTTCACCATGAAGGTCCATCCCTAAACATAAACCTTGGGGTTTGCAGATCCTATAAAGCATACACAATTGTAAGATATTTACAAATATGTAATGAAACTGTTGGTTGTTCTTGTTAAAAAACATTTCACAGCGAACAGTGCATTACAGATTTCTGTGTTGTTTTTCAAACCCAT
Source organism: Rhinichthys klamathensis goyatoka (assembly GCF_029890125.1). NCBI lineage: Eukaryota > Metazoa > Chordata > Actinopteri > Cypriniformes > Leuciscidae > Rhinichthys > Rhinichthys klamathensis. Next base: position 281,920 of record NW_026606557.1, read on the forward strand.
CTTTGACAAATTATAGTGCATTTGGAGAGAATAACATAACTGGAGCTAATCAGCTGTTGTTGTGTAGCAGGCATTCAGAAACCTGCGTTCACCATGGCAACACTGACTCTGCCGGCAGAAGCTCAGGTGTGTGACTGTGTGATTTGAGAGCCACAATCAATGAAACTCACTGCAGAGGAGCTTAAACCTCTAACCTAATGAGAAACAAGGCAATAGTTAATTTCAATAGTCAGAGCAGAGTAGACCAATAACAACAGATTTGGCCATCTGACCAATCAGAGCAGAGTAGACCAATCACAACAGATTTGGCTATCTGACCAATCAGAGCAGAGTAGACCAATCACAACAGATTTGACCATCTGACCAATCAGAGCAGGGGGAATAGGGGTTTAGAGAGACTGAATCCTTTATTGAAACATTTAAAAAAAGAGGTGATGCTGCAATTATGAGAAAATTAAAGCCTATTGTAGGAGACCTCTAAAACAAAATTAAGAACCTTTAAAATAGCAAGATAGGGTCACTTTAAGAGAGTTCCTAATCAAATTTAGCTAAAAACAAAAACAGCCAAATGTACAAGACAAAATACACATATACCGGTATTCATGAGACAGACTCCTCAGATACTTCCCTCTATGTTCAGCTCATAGGACTTGATGTTAATATCCTTAGTAATCAGCACTTCATTGTTTTAAGTGGGGGGAGGGGTAAGAACATCATCAGGGTCTTCAGGTGGGTACCCTGCTTCACCGGTGTTTCGTTGATAAACCCACGACACCTCCAGAGGGCTCAACGGCAACACCTGGCATCCCAGGTGAGCCCCCTTCTGCTTTTACCCCTCTTTATTGTTCTTTGCAGCCCAATTGGGGTCCTTCCTCTTTATCCAGATCCACCTGCTGCTTTGCTCTGCTGCCTCCGACAGTGATCTGATGGCTTTCCTGAAGGCCTGTACCCGAACTCCCAGCCCCTTCAGGAGCCTGGCTATGGATGTGGCCACAAATCCTCTGCACCCAACCTCTACCGGAAGTACCTGTGTACGCCAGCCTTGTTGTTTTGCCTCAAAAGCTATATCAGTGTACTTCAGCTTTTTTCGTTCATACACTTCTCCCACTGTAGCCTCCCATGGTACAGTTAGTTCCACGATGAACAGGGACTTCTGTGAAGTAGACCACAAAACCAGATCCGGCCTGAGATTGGTATTTAAAATCTCAGGTGGAAACTTGAGTTGCTGATCTAGGTCCACTTGCATTTTCCAGTCCCATGCGGCTTCCAAGAGGGTGCTATCCACTCTTGTAGTTTGTTTCACTGGGCACTGTCCTGCTCTCATGAAGGGGATAGTGGATGAGTGTCCGGCTGTTGGGTGAGGGAGGGCATTGATGGAGGATCGCCTTCCTTCTAGAATGACAGCCAGTTGGCGTAGGACTTGGTTGTGCCTCCAGGTGTAACGGCCTTGGGACAGACTGGTTTTGCAGCCGGTGAGGATGTGCCTGAGAGTTGCCGGAGTTTGGCAGATAGGACATGCTGGATCCTCTCCAACCCACTGGTAAAGATTCTTGGGTGTAGGAAGAACATTGTAGGTGGCCCTGATGATGAAGCTGATTTGGCTTCCTTCCATCTCCCACAGATCTCTCCAAGTGAGCTTATGGTGCTCCAAGTTTTCCCAGGTAGTCCACTGTCCCTGCTTGGCCTGTGACACTGCCTTTGCACATCTCTCTGCTTCCTGTTGGTGCCGGACCTCAGCAACTACCAGCTTTCTCCTCTCTGCAGGTATTGCCTTGTGCCATGTAGGTCGACTTGTCCCAGTCCAAACCCACGTCTTCCTTGCTGCACCTGTCCCACTATGTCTCCATGTCTGAGAGCGGATTTTGCTGGCTCTACCGCCTCAGCTGGGGTCCACTTCCTCCCAGTTGCCAGTCTGGGAGGAGCTGTTCGTATGGCTGCATCTTGAGACTCTACCAGGGTCATGCTCAGTCTCACTTTGGTGCACTTATATTCTTTGGTGAGGCTAGAGATAGGCAGTTCCAGTGGACCGTGTCCATACAACCCGATGTTACTGACGCAGTGCAGGAGTCCCAGCCACTTCTTGACGTATGCACTGACTGTCCACTCCAGCTTATCAACTTTGTAAATGGGAAACTCGTACACCATTAGAGGCCACATTAGGTGGGGGAGCAACCCAAACTGCAGACACCACAGTTTCAACTTGCCCCGAAGTGAAGTCTTATCAATACTGACAAGGCCTTTGATGGTTTCTTCCCTCAGATGGTCACACTGCTCTGTGTCTTTGAGACTTGCATTGTACCACCGTCCTAGGCTCTTGACGTGCTGCTCTGATACCAATGGAATGGGTGTTTCATTGATGTTGAACCTATGTTCGGTAAGCTTTCCTTTGATGATGGATATGCTCCTGGATTTACTGGGTTTCAACTTCATCCTTGCCCATGTTGTGTTGGAGTGAATAATTATTCAGTTAACAAAAGAATATAATCATTATAATTATTCAGTAAACAAAAGTGACAATAAAAAAGTTTTACACAATGCATTTTACTTGCGGGTAAAATGCAGTACAAAGATAATGTGATGATGAGTCTCCCATGCATGAGTGGCGTTTGCATGAATTGATGCAATCTTAATATCTGTTTAAAGTAGCTCTCTGGTACCGACTTGCTCTTCTTTTTATAAATCTTCTATCCATGACATGAGCTCCAGGCCAGATGAAATGATCCCTGAGAGCCTCCTGTGATCAGACAAATCTATCCTTCCTCCTAAAGTGAAGATGGTTCACCATGGCTGGTGTTTCTGTCTGCTCTATTGAAATACATTGTGTGTTAACAAGTAAAACATGGATCATCACCCGTATAAAACCAGACAAGGAAATATGGTATTATTCAGTTGTGCAGAAGAGTTCACAGGGGATGTCTGCGCTAGTTGCTTTACATAAAGAGGGGATATAAAACCTGTGACCTGAAATCATCGCGAAACAAATGCACTTAAGGATTTTCCTATCACCACGGGACTTGATTAGCTAGTGAACCACATTCAACTGAGCACTATTACTAATTTATTAATCAGAGTTTCTTGTTAGTTATATTAGTAGTAACAAATGTTAGTGTAGTTAATCATTAAAGGGTCACTCCACCCATTTCAACATTAATCTTTATTGAAAGTGGGTTATATATGTAGTCGAAATGTAAAAGAAATTTTAAATTTGGTGCCCTCTTGACCGAGAAAAGACAGAAAATAACTTTGGGGCGCATTTGTATGTAAGACAACAACTCCCACAATGCACCATGTTGCACAGCTCCGCAAGCCACTCCCACTAATCCAGAACAGCGCAAACATCAGAGAAATCGCTCTTCCGTCTACAAGAAGGCTAGCTGCCAAATGAGTTTAAAATTCATTTCACAAAAAATGTCTAGTTAGTTGTGGCGAGCAGGACGAGGGCGAGGGACGTGAGAGGACGACGCGAGTGATAATGAATGGCACCTGTGCAGCGGTCTCATATCTCTCACGGAGGAGCGGAAGCACAAAAGGAACAGGCCTGATTTTATGTTTTGTTTCTGTTGTGTGTGGCCAGCTGGCTTATACTTTTGTTTTGTATTTGTTTATTTTACTATTAAAACGTTTAAATGTTCGCCGGTTCCAGCCTCCTTCTTCCCACAACAACGAACCCCGTTACATTGGCAAACTCATTAGTGAATTACTCGTTTGTATTTCTTTCTATATGGTGAATTATTGCATGATACCTGCATGTTCAGTCAGGCGAAACTAGGATGGTTCACATCACAACACAAACGTCCGTGTGGTCGTCTGATTCAGAGATTTCGTCCAGGAGAAACTGCCTTGTTGAAATTCTCTGCAGCAGACGGACTCTATCTGTGTCCGTAGCGCACAGCGAGAGCACACGCACCAGCAGTCCGCCCAGCTAGAGCCAGCCCGGGCTCCTCGTCCGCGACAGGCAGCCGCCTCCTGTTCCACCATCAGCCTCAGCTGCTCTTCACTATATTGGGGCTCGTAAAGATAGCCACGAACAGCGGATTCGAGCAGCAGAATTTCAAAATCCTCTTCTTCCATATCATGTTTAGTTTCTTCCGTCATTGTCGTAACTTCCTATATCCACAGCGCTTGTTAGCTTAGCTTATAAACAAGATGGCTGATATTGCTTTCAGTATCTGCAAGTGAAGTCCCACCCACTGATCTGTGATAGCTCTGTTAGCGCATTAGGTCCAACCCCCTATGGGCGGGTTTGAAAGGGTGGGAATTTGTGCTTGTAGTCTATACAGAAATCCCCCCTTTTTACACTTCCTCCTACAATGACGTCAAATGACGATTTTTGCGTCATTGTAGGAGGAAGTGAAAAAGGTAAATAGTAGATTTCTCTCGTCTCAGGGGAAAATGAAAGAATGTTGCACGACCATTCAATAGTATGACTGGTTGTCTAACAATGGACCTCTTAATGCAAATGGGTGGAGTGACCCTTTAATGACGGAACAGTATTCTAAAGTGTTACCAAAGGTTATTGCGATGCCCCTGCCAGAACCAAACCACAAGTGCTAAATACTAAACCAGACTTGGCCCAAACTTTTTTGCCATCTGGAGCCAAATGCAATTGCTTTCTTTGTTTTTCTTGTGCCATTGCACCTTGAATTAAAGTTTATATACTTTTTAAATAACACTAATTAGACCTACTTTTGAAATGAGCAAATAAGCATACATCAAATTTCATTAGTTTTGAGAAGAGAAAACCTTTCTTCTATATTTTGTTGTAGGCATCAAAATCATCATTCATTATTTTGTTACTGTGTTGGGTCATCACTTGGTCTTCAATGTAAAATCTGCATCCTGGTGCAAAACCAGTTGAGAAGCACAATTCCAGTGATAAATGTAGTGAAGTGTGAATCTGCCTCCTAGTGGAGTTTTGTAAAACTGCATGAAACTTCTAGGAGTATTGAAACGGACTAGAGAAAATCACATGAAGCATATATGAGGGTGTTTGAGTACTTATGGGATTTCAGATGGAAATCTCTGTGGTGGCTAGTGAAGTGGAGAAAGAAGGCATCATTGATCTGTGTGTATGGGCACGATGTCAAAAAGTGCAAAAGCATTAAGACAAGTCATGCAAAATCATTCAGTGGCTAGAGGTACAATACTCTTCAATAACATTATATGGACTATATGTTTGTGACTTATTCAGTTTGACAGTAATTTGCTTTCCAATTTAAGAAACAAGGGTCAAATTTGATTGTAAGCCACAAGCTGCATTAAAAACATATATATAATTTTACCAACTGCATTTTTTTTTTAAATTGGACAAATCCAAAAACTAAATACAGAATTAAACAAGGAGAAACAATTCATTCACAAAGCTAAAAAGGTTGCACAGCTTTCCTAACTGATATTTGAAAGCGACTCAATGCCACCAAGCACCATCTTGAGGAAGACCCCATTTCTCTCATGGAACAGCTGACACTAGCATTTGTCACACAAAGGTACATGGACAATTGATGCATAATGTGTATATTCAATGTTTTCTTTAATCGTTTTTTTTCTAAACAGACATCTAAATAGATTTTTTGAAGTCACCATTATGTTGTGTTTCCTTTAGTTGGGCTCTTGGCCCTTGACTTTTAATGTTTTTAATGCAGTTACATATAGCCTTTTCAGAGAACATTTCTGAAATGACAAAGAAAGAGATGAATGAATGAAAAAACAGATCAACATGTCTGTTTTAAGGGTAGTAAATGACTGCATTAAAGTGATTTAAATAACTGCATTTTCTGTAGTTGTGTCTGTTAAGTCATGACTGACTTAAATAAAAAGTAGAAGCATTAATGAATAGAAAAAACCCACAAATAAATTCAACCTTTGTAATGAAAAGAGTGTTGTAATGCCTTAACACGGAAAACATCAAGAGATATTAAAAAAAAAAAAAAAACATCTTTTATGTAAAAATAGAGACACTCTTAGACATCAACACTCACAAACCTCTACAATGGTGACAACGATCAGAAAATATTGAAATATAAATAGTAAAAGAATAGGGAGGCTCAGTGGGTGAAACTGTCGCCTCACAGCAAGATGTCCCTGGTTTGAGTCTCTGGCTGAGCCAGGAGTCCTTTCTCCAGGAGTTTGCATGTTATCCCTGTGTCTGCGTGGGTTTCCCTCACAATCAAAAACATGCAGAGTAGGTGAATTGGAGATGCTAAATTGTCTGTAGGTGTGTGTGTGTGAGACCCAAGCCATATAATGGGGAGGATTTGGAAAAGACCTAACAAACCACCCCGAAAAAAATATTGCCAATAAAATGTATAGACAGTTTCTCACATATGGCGAGAGATGGGCATAGAATCATGGAATACGACTGAAATAGTCAAGGAGAGAGAGAGAGAGTAAAATAATTCAGCTTCATAATTTATTAATGCCACAATGCATGCTGGGAGCCATGAATGAGTTTTGTATGATGGCACCCATCATGCACTGCAGCTCGAATAATGTCACCATTGTTGAGTTTCATATGCTGGTTGTTGAAAAATAATAATAATAATTAAAAAAATGCTGATTGTTGATGTCTGTGAAGAGTTCCAGCTTTGAACCCCATTCATTTCAGTGTTTCTCAGGCACACTGTTTGGTAAGTTTGCAGTTAAAAAACATGAGCTACCAAATCAATAGCTAGAATCTAGTTGTCATATTTTTAACAGTTTTTAGTCTTCCTGCACTCTTTCTCTCTCTTTAGGAGGTCGAATTAGTTTCTATGAAGACTGCCCATTCAAGGAATAACTTACCCCTTACCTCACAATAAGTCATACCAACATGGCTGGGAGTGTCAGACCAACTGCATCAATGAGCAAGTAAAGACTTATTAAGATGATTTAGGCAAAATGGCTGAAAAATATAGTACAGTCACTAGTCTTAGATCTAAAGGAAGAGCATTCCACAGTTTAGGAGCAACAACCCAAAAGGCACAGTTACATTAACTGTAAGGTTAGGGTTCGGGTTAGTAGAATAAGTTGATGTATACTTGCAAAGTTACATATAGTCAGAATGTCTGTTGGGGATCATCAAAATAAAGTTTTAGCAAATATTAAGCAGACAGTCTACTAATACTCTAATGACTGCTAGTTGAAATGTAGTTGCAAAGTTACTTAAAGTTAGTAGGATGTCATGAACTGTCTAAATAAAGTGTTACCATTCCCTTACCGTACATTTCCCTAGATCTAGATTTTCTGCATGGCAGACAGTTCTTCCACTGAAAACATTGATTAGATGATCAGTCTATCTTGCACATTTCATTTATTTAAACCCACCAGATATTTGGTTATTTTATTGGGTCTTGTGATATTTGAGTAGGAGTTGAGTTGATTTATAAAGATTATAAAGACAAACAGGTTCTCAATGAAAACATAAGGGCAAGAAGGAGAAGAGTCCATGATAAACAATGCTGCGTACTGGTCCTGCTACCTTGACTGAAACCAACACCAAGACCAACACCAACTTCCACTTCAAACTCTTGATCTTTAAGGTATCGTCCATTTTTGATTGACCACAGAGAGCAGTTATATCTCTCTTCTTTGTCTTGAATGTTTAGGATACTTGAGATGTTGAATGTTCCATCAGAGTTCTTCAGGCTTGTGATATTAGAGTTGGAAGTCACGTTCCTGTCGTAATGAAACCAGTTTATTATTCCGTCCGGATACACACTATTAAAGCTACATTCCATTTGTCCGGGCCCAGTCATATTTGGGGAGAATTCTCCACTGCACTTTCCTGCGTAAATACATTTACAAACACAAGTTACCAGGGTTAATGATGTGATGCCCCGTTTTTGTGTCCAGATCTCTAAAAAAAATGTTTTCAGAAAAATAATAGTAAATATGCAATTCATACGAACAATGACTTGATTATGACTCTCTTCTAAAATTTATTTAGTTAAATTGAATACAAATGTTTTAAAAATACAAAGAAAGTTGACACATTTTAAACTCATGTTAAATTATTTTTAAAATATTACTTTTTAAGTTTCTCATAAGGATGTAACCTTTTCTACATATTAATTGATTGATTCACTCGTACATCCAAACATTCATGAATTCATTAAAATATGCATCATGCACGGAGCTTTGTTCTGCTAAATGATCATAATAATAATTGTTAAATGAACTGACCTAAAGAAACGTTGATTTTCTCTGATCCATGTGTAGAGTCCGCCCTTATACAACAAGAATATACATCTATGTTTGCTGGTGTAGGATGTAAAATAGTTAATGTTAATGCTTCCCTTGTGTAGTTGCACTCAAATCCTGGAGGGTTGTTACTTGATGTTGGATCACATTTAAAACCTTCTTCTGATTGTTTTCTCCAGAATATTGCAACAATGTTCAACTTCATTGATTTGCTGATGTTGCACTGTAAGACAGTTCTCTCATTGCAGTTCATTGTCTGGTTTGGGAAAGCATCCAGCACCTTTTCATCTGCATCTATCATAAAGCAATGTTAGCATTGGGTGAATCATTTCTATGCATTCTGACAACTTAATATATGCTAAGCAAAATTCTAAAACTTAATTTCAAAGGTTGAACATCAAAAAGAAAATCAAAGGCTTTCAATGTTGATTACAATTTTTGAAACCCATACTATGTGGTAAAAATGCTAAACAATTAATTACATTGTTAACAGCATGAAAATTTCCTTCAAACATTGTAGTCATACAAAAGTTGTAGAGAAATGTAGTTGTGTAGTAGTGCCTTGTGAAAAGGAGGTACACTTTAGTATTTAAAAAATACTTATTGCAGAAATAAAATTTGTTTGTGGAATCATGTCGTTTCCTTTAGTTCCCGAGTTTTCTATCTGTGTTTAGTTCCTGCTTACTTAGTTCCCTTGGTATCTCCTTTGTTACTATGGTTACTCATTGGCTAATTGATTATGTTCACCTGTGTCTTGTTGGGTTCCTCATTTAGCCTTTTAAGCCCTCGGGTACTCTACCCTTTGTCTTGCATTGTCTTCACATGTGTGAAGCTGTTATTTGGTTTCTGGATTGCTGTTTTTGTTTTAGAAATAAAAGTAAAACTGTTGCAATTTAGGGTATGTTTACACAACAACGATGTACTAAAAACAGAAAAGTTGTTCGTTTGCATTTTTCGTGTACAGACGACAACATTGTCAGAACGATCACCGTTTACACTGGTCCACGAAAACGATTAAAAGCGCCAGGTCATTTATGCCAGGTCAGTAGTTGGCGATGTCACTTTGTAAAGAAACACTATGCACCTATAAACTGAACACGTAATGCGCATGACTACAGTTTTAAAAAAAAGTATTAAAGTTTGAGTTTGTATGTATAATCGGAATCTTCAGTCTGTTCCTGAGGAAACCACAGTGTGAAAATAACAGTATTGTTTTCAAAAACTTGCACTATACAACCCGTTTTCAATTTGTTACAAGTTACAAGTTGAAAAGTCTGTTTTCAGGCCGCCAAAACAACATTATCGTGTAAATGAACAGCCAAAAAAAGTTTCCATTTTTAGTTGGAACTGGTGTCCTGTAAACTGTCCCTAAGATCCTCTGCTCCTCTTCCCTTGCCTGCACCATAACAATACTTAAGTGCGAAGTGAATGTATAAACTGAATTAACACAATTTAATATTGATTGTAATTAAGTGAAAATGTATTATAATTTAAATTTATATTTAATGAAATTAGTTAAACATTAGAGTGATTTTTGACCCTCTTATGTGGGACTTAAGTACACCTTTGTATGTGATTTCATATTAGTCTGTTGTGTGTAAAACAGTGTACTGACAAGCTTAAAATATACTTTAATGCAATATCTATTGAAACGTGTATGTCATGTATTTGAATATAATTGAAATTACATGATCAATGAATTTGCAATTTGGTCAATTTAAAATATATTGACTTTAAATATAATTTCAAAAACCACACTGCAGTTAAAATTATAACCAAGTACTTTAGTCTTATGTGTTTTTTAGTATGTTAGTCCTCACATCAAAATAAGTGTACTTTAAAGTAATTTGGTGAACCATAATACATTTATGTAAGGGAATTCTTCAGTTAGTTTATGAAGAACTAATTGTCTGAAATTTCTTACCTTTGGTGTTTCCTGATATCAGGAGAGCGGTTAAAAATGCCATAATGACTAACATCTTTTTTTTTGTTTTTCAGAAGTTGGTAGATATGTGAGTGGAAGAAGAAAGTTCCGGCAGTGTCGGTCTACACTCCTTCTGACTCCTACACTGACTATAAAGAGGAGAATGTTCCCCTAAAGCTACAACAAGTAGTCACTTGCCCACTCTGTAAGTTTTGTTCACCCCTCTCTTCTATCTTTATGTCCTAAACAATGTCAGACTGTCCCTCTTTGGCTTAAAAGGGGATTTCAAAAAGCATACCTATTTGTCATTAGTCTGTGTCTCAGCTTTTCTAGAAAAATCCATGAAATAAAGGGACTGCATGGAATATATATATACCTCCCATCCTTTGATTTATTAAGAGATTCTCTCAAAAATCCAACACCTCATTGTGTTTCATTAGCCTATAGAATGCTACTGCATTTATAATATGATTTTTACCCTTTTAAAAGGCAAAAGTAAACTCTACCAGGAAATGTACTGGAACCAGTGGCAGTAACCAAAGCTCACACAGCATTACTCACCTCTTGTGTAATGAATTTATCTAATAAATGTTTTTTTTTTTTCTAAACACAGAAACTCAACAGCAGGCCCAGACAGAATCTTTGGAACTCTTACAAAAATGTTGCCTTTTTGAGTTGACATGTTTTAAATATTATTCTGCCAGATGTTTTAAAATCTAAAGTATGACAGTGAAGATCATGATCAGGACTGCAGAGAAAATTTGTTTACAGACACAATCACGGGTGACTGAGACACAAAGTCTGCCTCCTACATTTATCTGATACTTTAACACCTCCTGAATGTTCTGCAGGCTTGGGCAATGCAGGACATAAAGCTGATGAGCCTTGGTGGAATGTTTTAGCATTCAGTGGTTGCGTTCAGATCTTCTGCGCAGAAATATGACTATATAAAGTGTCTTTGTACTATGTTTGAGTTATGTCACAATGCCTTTTGGGGTTCATTTCTTTGCCCCTTTGCTTTATAGATGCAAATAACATGTCATGAATCATCGTGTAACTAATCTCTCAAAGTGGAAAGCATCCAGAAACGCATGCTCTCTGGGAGACATCTGTCTTCACAGGATAGAGGGGGAATTGTGCTCCCATTCATATACTCATATTACAGAGGTTCACTCATCTGGCTCTAAGTCAAAAAGAAACCCAACACTCAAAACAAACTGGATACAATTATTTAGAACCATATCTCAGTGAGAAAATGTTCTCAAAAACGTATGCATTTGGCAGACACTTATCCAAAGCGACTTACATTGCATTTCAGGGTATACATTTACAAAACTTCTCTGACCAGATTAGCAACTGTGACTCACTGAAAACAATTTTATATATTTTTTAATTATTATTATTTTTAAATAATGATAAACTGCATAGCAAGAGTTAAAGACACATCGGAAATAAAAAAATAGAGTCATATATAACACGCACACATCAGTTCAGTCAGGAAACTCTAGGGGCCCTATCATACACCTGGATTGTCGGTGCGTTGCTATTTTGAGGCAACTGAAATAGATTTTTTTTTTGTTATTTAAAGGACGCATTAGTAATAAGCGCCTATTAGGCGGGTGCACAACGAGTGTGCACTCTGCTTATTCCACACACATGCCAAATATTAGAAATAAAAGGATTACAATGTAAAATATTATTATTGTGTACATAAAGATAAGGTGGAATCCGGCTTGTCCTGTAGCTTGCGCACAAGCTAACCTCACGTACGAGCAGATCTGTTTCAATGGGGTTAGACAAATAATCTTAATTCAAACAGAAACAAGATAATTTTGTTTTAGTCCACCAAGGCCAAATACATGAACATTGTCATATCCACTCACATGCTAAAACTATACAAAGAGTTGTCATGACTGACCTTCAGATAGCACTTTTGAGCAAACATAGAAAGAGATTGCATAATCAGATTTTTAGAGGGTATGAGATATAAGCAAAATAACTTGTCAATCAAAAAAAAATATAATAAAAACGTCAGTAACACTTTATAATATGGTTCATTAGTTAACATTATTAACTAACAAGAACTAACAATGAGCAATACATTTGTTACTGTATTTATTAATCTTTAATAAAATACATTCGTTTTAAACAAAAATTGATGACAAATTAACGATCACTGATACAATTTTCAATACACAATTTATTGCATTGTATTCCATTCTATTGTATTGCAACTCCTTTCCATGAGGTTGAAAATCACTTTTTTAAGACACCATTATGGTGATCAGTGTTTGCTTTAGTTGGGCTCGCAACCCTTAAACTGTTAACATTAGTTTTTGTTTGGCTGTTGTTATTGAATAATAACTGCCAGATGATCAAAGAGAAGAGGTGATCTGATGGTGTTGGTTATTTTTTAACATAATCATTACTTGACCTGCATCACAAATCTCAATTAGAGAGTATTTTAGTGATTCAATAGCAAACAATTTTCAGCATTTTCAATATAATCCAAAATATTTCTTTAGGTTTTTCTGATCAAAACACTCTGATAAATTATTTTATTTAGACACACTGACATCAATAATCAGCCTGTGAATCTCAAAAATGGTGACAATAATAAAGCATGTTGCAGTGCATTCTGGGTGCCACTAATAAAAACTGATTCATGGATCCAATCATGCTTCATGGTATGAATAAATTATTTTATTTTCCTAATTGAATATTCTGTTTGTCACCATTGTTGAGATTCATACACTGATTATTGATGTCTGTGTGTGCCTAAATAAAGATTTTTTTTATCAGAACATTTTTTTAAGAAATCCTTTGGATTATTTAGAAATTTCTAGATCTTGTACTGTAGAATCACTGTGATGTTGTAATCAACAAAATACATTTAAAGTCAGAGATTAGGCGCTTAATTTTTAAGCGAAAATTAAGTTTTGTGATGACCATCAGATCACCTTTACTCTTTGATCATCTGGCAGTAATAACTCAATAAAAACAGCCAAACAAAAAACTAATATTAACAGATAAGGGTTACGAGCCCAACTAAAGCAAACACTGATCACCATAATGGTGGCTTAAAAATGAGATTTTCAACCTCATGGAAAGGAGTTCAATGCAATATATTTTGTATTGAAAATTGTATCAGTGATCGTTAATTTGCCATCAATTTCTGTTTAAATCAAATGTATTTCACAAATTAAGGTTCTAGTAGTAATTAAGTATTTGGTACTGCTGCAGGTTTTAGAGTTTCAAAACACCACGTTTCAAGTTAAGTTTAGAAATCTTAACTTTAGTTGGCCGAACTTAGATTAAAAGTTTACTCAACTAAATCAAATCAGTTCATTGTACTTTATAACTTGTCAGGTAAACCTTTCCAAATTTGTCAGGTACACTTTTCGAAATAAGTTAAACTAAAAAAAAACATGCAAAAAGATAAACCCAAAATAATGAGTTAAGTCAACAATTTTTTTTTACAGTGTACGACACGGTAACGTATTTTAGAATTGTTTTTATGAAATGCATTTTCCTCCTATGCATAGAATGTTTCTGAACATTTTAACTTTTGGTATGTTTCTAATTTTTTCAGTCTAGCATGCTAGTTATGTTATTCTGTTCGACCTGTAAAAACCTGAAGCAATTGACAGATCAGAGAGCATGAGAAATTCTGTGTAAACATAATCCTGGGCTGTCTTGATCCTTGCTGTTGAGTCAGCTTGATATCCTTCTAACAATGTTGGGTTTGTTAGATTGTTCTTTGTTAGCTTTTATTTTGAGGATCTGTCTTTGATGTTCTTGGCTCTGTTCAAAACCTGTAAAATGCTGAAGTAGGAGGACATTGAGGCACGTCTGAATCCAGTGTTTACGCAACATTCTGTTTTGAAGACGGCATTAATGAATCCCTTTGCTGCCTATGAAATCCCAAAAATTAACAAAAAAAATACACTTTGACAATGTGATACCCTAAGAAATCAGTAAGTTACTAACAGTCAACATTTGGAGACACTTGACATCACAACAATAATGCTTCAATTCTTGAAATTTGCTTTGCAGACAAATATTATCAGTGAATAAATTAGAATTTGAGTTCAAACTTTTGATTGATAGTACATTTTCATTTTTTTTGTCAGAAACAGTTGGTTTAATGATATCATGTTAAAACGTTAAAACACATATACTTTTAAAATGTATGGTATTATAAGTTAAAGGCATCTGCCAAATGCATAAATGTAAATGTACTGTCTCCATCATTAATAAAAAGTCTGGCTCTTCCACCTCATCAGGCTGAAAGCATGAGAGAACCTCTGTGGCATAATCAGATAAATAACTTGAAATCTCAAATGAGATGTACAACACCACAACTTTAAAACAACCTTAAACAAAAAAAACAAAGACAGCGAGGGCTCAAAAGTGCTATGTCTGTTGTTAATGTAGAAGTGCTCTTTTAAAGACAAAACAGTGTTAGTGGTGCAAAAGGAAAGGGGACAAATAGGTAAAATAGAGATAAGGTTTCCAGACCTGAACACGTACAAGTTCCCTTTCAAGGGAACTTCGAGCTGCGTTTGAGACGCGGTGGGAACGCTCTGCGTGATTGCGTCATGAAGCACGTGTAAAATCAGTCCAATGGAAGCCCGATACGTCATAGGTGACGTCATAGACCAGGAAACTATAAAGCACCCTTGAAAACAGACCGCGACAGCTTCTGTAGTCTTCAGCAAGCGCTCTCTGTGATTCTGTCCTTGTCTATTTATTGTTGTTTGTCAAGCCCAATATATATATCACTATCTATCATTATGGCGAGCAAAGCAATATTATAGACGTTGTGTTGTTCCCTGCCCTCGTTACATCACGGGTGGGGACACACATCAGCTTTTTGTTGCTGTTTGGGAGTGGAGCATGCAACAGTCATTTCTCGAGGGATCTGACTGTGCATTGCGAGAAGCTGTCCGTGAGGACGCTCCGCTCTCGCCGGGCGTTCTTCGAGGAGGACGGTTCGGTTCGCGTTCCCCGAGCGGGTCTCTCTGTTGCCGAGGCTCGGAGACGGCTCGTATTTCGGGGTTCGAAAACGGATCTGACAGCGGGGGTTGGGACGGGCTCCGCCCTTTCTCAGCTTTCACATGCCAGATCTAGTGTGCTGCGATTTCCAGTTCCGAGGAATTGGTATCGTTAGTGTTTTGTTTAAAAAGAAAGAAAACAAATACAAATCTTTTTAAAAAGGCAGATGTTTGAGTTTTCAATGAATACATTTTCCAGCTCATAACTCTGTTGAATAAAGAGGAGCTTTTTTAAAGAAAAAAAGGAGGTTTTATCTAGTGCTGTTGCCAGTTAAATATTTACTGGCCAGCTGAACATTATGAGATTGAAAATAAAGAAGAGTTTGTTAGATGAACTGTATCTTAAAACAGGAAAACTCTGTATCTCAGCCTCCTCGTCGGGGACTGTGGTTTTTCCCTATCTCCACACTGAGGTGTCGAGATCGTGGAATAAACCGGTTTGTATTTTATGTGTTTAATCCCCAGATGTCTGACTATAGTAATGTTTGGGTATTAAGTATCATAGTATGACATTGCCTCGGGTTAAAGAGACGCTTGCGAGCTTTCTCTCTCCCGAGTCGGCGTTATCGTTATTAACCCCGACGTTACCCACCAGCCATCTTAATAATGAGTACATTTTTATTGGGCAGCGCTGGTGGGTAGAGTATATAAGGACATGGATGAATGTGAGGGGCGACTCTCTGAGGAGGGTCGCAGCGCTGCCAGTTCGGTTGTTTCCTGCTGGTGGCCGCAGAGTGATATTTATGTATATATATATAAGTTTTTCTGATATAAAGATAAAGGAAAATAAAGATATAATTATGTCTGTTCTTCTGGACGCTCCGCTTTCAAGAAAACTAAGAAATAAACCATTCAGCGGCGTTCCAGAGGTTTCTTCCTCACCAATCTAATGTTCCTGAGAACTATTATGCTCCTCTCAGCACAAAGTGCAAAACAGAGCGTCGCCATTCGGGCTCCTCCGCAATTGAGGGGTACCTGGGTGGCGGTCGCAGTCTAGCCAGTTAGAGACATGCAAGATCTGAGGACTGTTTTATCTCTAAAATAGCTTTGACAAAGGAGAAGCCCTGACGCCGAGGCGATCTGGCTTCTAAGGGTGGTCCCCTCTGGGGTAGGGACGGTTTTGAGAAATCGTTTCTCCTCAGCACCCTTTGGGGTGCGACTCTCTGAGGAGGGTCGCAGTACTGCCAGTTCGGTTTCCCTGCCGGTTCGCCGTTTCAGGGCACCAAGGTGTCAGTGTCCCCAAACGAGCCTTCAAATAAAAGAAGAGCAGTCAGTTCGGTTTCCCTGCCGGTTCGCCGTTTCAGGGCGCCGAAGTGCCTGCTTTTTTCAACGATCCTCCGAGGAGGGTCGTAGGAACTAAGCTAGTTAGAGGTAGGCAAGATCTGAGGACTGTCATCATCTCTAATAAAGCTTAGACAAGAAGTCCTGTCGCAAGAAAACGAGGCTATCAGGCTTCTGAGGGCTCCTCCGGGGCAGGGACGGTTTTGAGAAATCGTTTCTCCTCGGCGACCTCTGGGGTGCGACTCTCTGAGGAGGGTCGCAGCGCTGCCAGTTCGGTTGTTCCCTGCCGGTTCGCCGTTCAGGGCACCGAGGTGTCAGCGTCCCCATACGATCCTTCGAGGAGGATCGTAGAGCGGTCAGTTCGGTTGTTCCCTGCCGGTTCGCCGCTTCAGGGCACCGTAGTGACTGTTCAACCAAGGGACGGTTTTGAGAAATCGTTTTTCCTCTGGGGTGCAACTCTTTGAGGAGGGTTGCAGCGCTGCCAGTTCGGTTGTTCCCTGCCGGTTCGCCGTTCAGGGCACCGAGGTGTCAGCATCCCCATACGATCCTCTGAGGAGGGTCGTAGAATGGTCATAGAATGGTCAGTTCGGTTGTTCCCTGCCGGTTCGCCGCTTCAGGGCGCCGTAGTGACTGTTCAAACAAATCCAGAGGCCAGTCTTGAGAGACAGGTTCCCCTAGTAAATTTCTGGCAGCGTGGAAACTACTGCCACATATTTCTCAGTGGGTCCTGCACACTATAGAAAAGGGTTTCAGAATTCAGTTCGGTTCTCGTTCGCCCAGATTTCTAGGGGTCCTCCTCTCATTGGTGGACCCCGAGCAGGCTTTGGTTATGGAGCAGGAAGTACTGTCACTTCTGCAAAAGGAGCTGTAGAAGGGGTTCCTCCTCCCAGCAGACAGCCATTACTTCATTGTTTCCGAAAGAGGATGAGGGAGGTTCCCGAGGTTTGCTTTCGGGGGCGAAGCATACCATTATCGGGTTCTTCCATTCGGCCTAGGTTTATTACCCCACACCTTTACAGTATGCGTGGATGCAGCTCTGGCTCTTCTGAGACTCCAGGGCATTCGCGTATTATACTACATCAATGATTGGTTGTTCCTAGCTCAATCTGAGTTTATGGCAGTTCGGCATCGAGATGTCGTTCTGTCTCATTAAGGATGTTGGAGTTGCCTCTCAACGCCAAGAAGAGTGTGCTCTGAGGACCACTTTTCTAGGTGTAGCAATTCTTACAGCCGTAATGGGGTATATCTAGGCCAGTCACTCACTGTGAAACAGTTTCAGACGGGTGGGTCTCATGGCAGTTGCGTCCAACGTATTACTTTTGGCCTTCTGTTCATGAGACCCCTGCAGTGGTGGCTCAGGACCAAGGGGTTTTTCTCCGAGGGGAAATACGTTTTCGCATGATCAAAGTCACGCGGCTATGCCTTCGTGCTTCGGTCATGTGGAAGAACCTTGGTTCCTCGCCCAGGCCCAGTGTTGGGGGCTTCTTGTCGACGCATATTGCTATCGACGGATGCTTCCCTCACAAGTGGGGGCGATCATGAGTGGTTGCTCGGCGAATGGCGGGCAACACACTGGTGGTCTCGTATATCAGAGCAGATATCCTGTTGAGGCAGGGGCTGAGGCCCAGGGGATTGGAGACTTCACCCCGAGGTGGTGGAGCTTCTTAGGGAGAACTTTGGTCTAACTAAAGTCAAGTCGACCTTTCACATCGTTTGTACAACGCATTGCTCTATATGGTTCCCCCTCACGCAGCCAGCTCTTCTCAGACTGGATGCGATGGTGCAGGTGTGGCCGAGGCTGCACCTGTACGCATTTCCCCCGATATCTATGCTCCCGGAGGTTCTGGAGAGGGTTCGCCGGGAAGGGGCTCATCTGCTACTAGTAGCCCCGTACTGGCCGACTCGAGTTTGGTTCTCGGACTTTGTCTCTTCTGGACGGCTCTCCCATGGAGATTCCGTTCAGGAGGGACCTGCTGTCCCAGGCAGGGGGCACGATATTTCACCCTCGACCGGAGTTGTGGAAACTGTGGGCCTGGCCTCTGAGGGGGCCAGGCTCATAGAATCCAGTCTCTCGACTGAGGTCGTTGAGACATTCTCCATTCCAGAGTTCCTTCCACGAGAAGACTGTATGCACTGAAATGGAAATTATTCTCCACCTGGTGTGGTGAGCGTCAGTTAGATCCTGTTAACTGCCCTGTTGGTTCAGTTCTCGATTTTCTGCAAGACCGTTTCTCTGCTGGATTATCTCCTTCCACCTTAAAAGTTTATGTGGCGGCTATTTCGGCCTATCATACCCCTCTGGGGGGTACTTCTTTTGGGAGAGATCCTCTGATTACTCGTTTTCTCCGTGGTACATTGAGGTTGAGACCTGCACTGCACTCTAGAGCACCGGCTTGGGATTTAGCCATTGTACTTGAGGGTCTGGCTCTGGCTCCCTTCGAGCCTATTGAAGAGGTTTCAGAAAAATTCCTCACTTTGAAAGCTTTATTTCTCCTTGCTATTTCATCTATCAAGAGAATTGGAGATTTGCATGCCCTGTCGGTTGCTCCGTCATGTCTGGAATTTGCACCTGGTATGGTGAAAGCATTTCTATACCCTAGACCGGGTTATATTCCTAAGGTCCCAGTTAATGTTAGGGGCCCAATAGTGTTGCAGGCCTTTTATCCTCCACCTTTTAATACCCCAGATCAGGAACAACTGAACCTGTTATGTCCAGTTTGGGCATTGGATGCCTACGTTCACAGAGCTGCCCTGTGGCGTAAGTCAGAGCAGTTATTTGTATGTTTTGGGTCACTCAGAAGAGGGTGCCCTGCATCTAAACAGGTTATGAGCAAATGGATAGTTGAGGCTATATCATTGGCTTATGAAGCGGCCGGTCAGCCTTCACCTATGGCTGTACGGGCCCATTCTACAAGGAGTATGGCGGCCTCTACGGCCTTAATTTCGGGTGTTTCCCTTCTTGACATTTGTAATGCGGCAGGTTGGTCCTCTCCACATACATTTGTCAGGTTTTATGACCTTGACCTCTCCACTCCTGGGGCGAGGTTGCTTGCTTCTTGGTGTGCGCAAGGACTTCACACAGAACGGGCATTTGTCACTATGGCGTAGTGGGTATGGGG
Source organism: Rhinichthys klamathensis goyatoka (assembly GCF_029890125.1). Taxonomy (NCBI): domain Eukaryota; kingdom Metazoa; phylum Chordata; class Actinopteri; order Cypriniformes; family Leuciscidae; genus Rhinichthys; species Rhinichthys klamathensis. Next base: position 301,479 of record NW_026606557.1, read on the forward strand.
TTCCCACCGCGTCTCAAACGCAGCTCGAAGTTCCCTTGAAAGGGAACGTCTCAGGTTACGTATGTAACCCTGGTTCCCTGAGAGGGAACGAGACGCTGCGTTTGCCTGCCATACTTCCTGCATACCCTGATCGACTTACTTCAGACTTTTCAGAAGCTGTCGCGGTCTGTTTTCAAGGGTGCTTTATAGTTTCCTGGTCTATGACGTCACCTATGACGTATCGGGCTTTGGACTGATTTTACACGTGCTTCATGACGCAATCACGCAGAGCGTTCCCACCGCGTCTCAAACGCAGCGTCTCGTTCCCTCTCAGGGAACCAGGGTTACATACGTAACCTGAGACGTTTTCATTGCCGATATTCAGATTGTTTTAACCTTTGTCAGGACAACATTCAAAGTTTGCAATGATGAACATGGCTGATTAAAATTAATTAATTAATAGTGAAAGTAGCCAAGAGTCAAATATGGGTGAGAAATGGTGGAATGTCGTAGAGAAGGTTAAAATTATTTTGTGTGGCTCTCCATATATCATTTCTATATCTTAAATGTCAAAACAGAGCCTTATCTTCTTCACCCCCACAAGCAGAATTCCAGGGGAGTTTGTTAGGCTGAGATTTGTGAGGTTGAAGGGAGAAAGAATGTACAGAAAATGAATTTCATAAGGTAAAGGCAATTTTCTTCTGTAAGTCTGATGGTTTAGGTTCAAATATAACATTTTCAGAAAGACATGAACATTTTTTCACAATCCAGAAACTCAAAATGACAGTAATTCTGACATAAATCACATTATTAAAGTTAACATGCATTACCATTTGTAACCCATTTGAATACTTCTGAGCGATTTTTACCAAATAAAATACTGTGGGGTTGGACTTTATTTTTATCCTTTAAGAATAAATCATCAGTTAGCCAAACGCTGGTTAGCCAAACACTGATGTTGCATTTTAGCACTTCCGGTTTTCATCGTCACAAAGTCAATGAGGTGTTTGAATGGGTTTTTGGTTAAATGTCTGAAATAAGGTCTGCGATTAACACACGCTCAAGAGATTTTCAGGTTTTATTCTACAGCATAAAATAAAACTGTAATACCCCTTGTGATTTTTACCTGTCTTGTAAAAGGTGGCTGCTATCAAGTGTCTAAATGTGACGGAGGTTGTCATTAAACGTCATCATCTGAACAGATAAACTCCTCTACTAGTGACTTTCACAGCCTTATTGTGCTTATAATCACACTCTTACAAACTATAACAAACTCTCAAGGAAAATGTTTTTTTTTTATGTATAAAAGTCAAAATAAGTTGTCAGAAACTTAGTGATATTGAAGTCATGCGACCGTGGTGGTTTGTTTATATCCTGTGCACTTCTGACGGTTGTATTTAGGCTTCAAAATCCATAAAAGTTGTTTATTTATGAATCATGAACAAAACGTGTAAGAATCTTTTTACGTGTAACAAGGTTTCAGAGCTGATTTTCTGCAATGGAAAAATCATATTGAGTTTTTGTTGAGGGAACCAATCATGCTTCAGGTTGGCCTAGATAAATACATTATCCCTCCAGCACTCTACTAGTTCACATCAAGTGTGCCATTTGGGACAGGAGTTGCTGTAGTGAATGACTTTCAGGTGCATAATTATGGGTAATAATTAGTCAAATGACATTTACGGCCCAAAAACTTTCATATCACTGAAAGTTAATTGATTTCACCATTCAGACTAAAATGTGCACCATTTTTCCCTTTAGGGGTACTGTGGGACAGTACACTTAAGGAACATCTTTGTACCTTATTTACTCTTACAAGTTTCATAGACATCTAAGGTACTAATAAGGACCTTTTGGCAGCTTCAGCTTTGTGTTGATGTGCTTATTATGAATATTTATGTGCTTATTCATTCTGCTGGACACTGATTTGTCTCAAAGTCCTCTGAAAGTAAGTGCAGATTGTGTGATATTTGAAAATGTCATTTCTGAACCAGCAGATGACACTGTTGCTGTTTTTATGTCTATGCCTTTCAGTGTCTCAAGCTGTAGACAGGGAAACACTGTGGACGGATGGCCAGTCCATTCCAGGCCTAGTTTTGTAAATATCCTTCTTCTGAATTATTATAATTCTCTTTGGTATTCTGATCCGCAACATGAAGTTGATTGATTTCACCATTCAGACAAAAATTAGCAACATTTTTTTCATTCAGGGGTAGCCTACAACAGGGACAGTACACTTGTAATGTACCATTACAAATTTGTTTGTTTTTCTGACAGTGCACATGATTATTGTGTTTGATGGCTCAGCACTTGTTATTTAAAATTCCTTTTTAAAATCGACAAGTCTTGCAGTAATTGGCCTACTCCAGCTTCAAGCTCATTGACATCCATTAGCAGGAGCTAGGTTCTGGATTTAAACTATATCTGAGTGTTGTTTACACCCACACGTTTTAAAGATAATGAGACTGGCATATTTGTTAAACAGACAGGATCATCCTTAAGTATATACCTTCAATGTGCTTCATAGTACTTGATACAAACAGCTGCTGGTAATTAACATAAAGCACTTAATTTCCCTTCGGTATAAGGTAACCTATAGGTGTAACTCATTTACAGACTCATGTGGAATCTTCTACAAAGAAGCCCAAAAACTCAAATGCCTTATTCACAAACATCTACAGATCCCATCCTCTTGCATGTTCATTTTATATATAAAAAACACATGCATATAAACAAAAAAACCTTTTAGCCAATTCAATAATTTCAGATTTATTAATAAATCGTTACACGACAACGATATACTTAATACAGATATGTTTTTCCTTTGAGTTTTCCATGTACAGACGACACCATTGTCAAAATGATCCCCATTCACACGGATCCGCGTAAAAAAATTAAAACCCCTGTATTCTGCTGCCAGGCCTTTAGATGGCGATGAAACACTATAGACTGAACACGTAATACGCAATGTGCATGACATCATTCTCTTCAGAGATTCGTATTTTTGTTGTTTACACAGAGAACGTTTTCAATACGTTGAGTTTTCAGGCCCCCAAAATGCTGCTGTCATGTAAACGAACAGCCAAAACGCAATTTTTTTAAACGTTTTTAGTTGAAAGCGGTGTCGTGTAAACAGCCTCTAAGGGTGTGTTCACACTTGGTAGGTTTGGTCCGATTAAAACGGACCGAAACCCAACTTTTCAGGGGGTCTCGGCCCCCTTTCAAACGAACTCTGATGTGATTCGACTGAAATATGCACGCAACATAGACTAAAGACATCTAAAGGAACCAAAAACAGGATGTGATGTCACAAGATACAACCCTAAAAAGGATAGAATCCTCAAGTACCTGTTTTTTCTCGTCATAGTCTCGATGTTGCCGTCTCCTTGCAGCAGATCTGTGTTTGTGTGTGTGATGGAGGGATTCCTGCCGCTGTTTTGACTCCTTTACGCATATTATAAACTCTTCACGAGTTCTCAGCTGGTAAAATACCACCAAATAAATTCTGTCTCAAAATATGTCATAAAAGCCATTCATGTCTTGCATCTTTAAGGTCGGTGGAAAACATGACAGTGTAAACGCCAGAACCAGAACCAGGACTATCATTTTGGAACATGTTGTTTCTGTCCTTTTTGGACCTTGACAAGCAGTAGTCATTGAAAACGGCAGCTTAGACATTCTGCAAAACATCTCATTTTGTGTTTTCCACAGAAGAAAGAATGTAATTCAAGTGTTGAAAGAAAATGAGAGTGAGTACATAATGACTGAGTTTTCATTTTTACATGATCTCTCCCTTTCTTTGCTGCAAAAGAACCATTGATCTGGAAACCTATAGATTGTGTGGAATGAATAGTTCTTTCAGAAGATTTTCCAGGAGACTCAAACAGAAAGTCTGTTTTTGCGTTTGCCCTGAACCCATCACCGCTACATGTTGTTGAAGTGAAGCGCTGGTCAATGTTGTTGCTGGATCAGTGAGTGTGACAGAAGCTGGTGAATTTACCATTCTCAGAAAGCCATCTTGGGATCTCAGGAAAAGCACTTGCTCACTTGCTCATTAAACGGTCATTTATCTCTCATCTTGATACTTGCACATAAAACACTTCGCGCTACATCTGTTTGTTTTCCCCCGTCTTGCTCTCTGCATTTTTCTTTGTGTTATTCATAAGTTTTTAATGGCAACTAATGGTAATTCTGGGAAAATTAAAGTTGTTTACTAATCCTCTAATGCATGTGCTTACGTTTGTGAGGGTGTTTACACAGTTTAAAACAATATATATATATATATATATTATTATTATTATTTGTTTGTTTGAGAATGTTTGAGCATTCTATTATTTATGTACTGTATAATTTATTGCACGTCTTGTACATTTTTCTGACCCAAAGACATCATTACACTGGATAAACTTCAATATTGAGCTTTTATGATAGTGTTGGCACATTATAAATATATAAGATATATAAAATTGTCAATGATTTAAGGCAAATTATGCCATGCATTTTTGTTTATATAGTGTCCTGAAGTAGGAACATAATAATAAAAACAACACAAAGCTGCATTTGTACCAAAGAAAACTGAAATATAAAATACTTCACAGATGTGTGTGTATGTTACAATATTTCAATAATATATGATTTATTTTATTTTGCAATTTAAAGCACTTTTTGGGGCTGGTGTACTAGGTGGTCTCTTTTCCCAACCACTGTACAATAAATAAATAAATAATAACAAAGCAAAAAACAATAAAATGATAAAAACATGTTCCTCAGGCATGAAAACATCAAGAATGCAGTTTTTTGCTGAATGCACCTGAGACGCTCAATACCTGTGCTTGGGAAACTTTACGTAGGATTTTTTTTCTAACTTTATGAAAGTTTCTAAAAAAAATGCAAGTAAAAATGTCTTTGATAACTACACTGCCATTAACCCTTAAATGGATGAATGTTTTGCCAATCATTATTGCATATTCGGGTCTTTAGCAACCTGGATCGGTATACCACAAACTGCCACAATAGTATAAAGACTCCCCTGATATTTTAACAACAATTACAAAAGAATAAAAATAAAGCATACTTCATTAACTTTTGGAACAAGGTGAATTGCACTTATTGAGTTATCAGGCATCCAATTATTGTTGCACAGAAAAAAAAAAAAAAACCTTACACTATTACACACCTCAGGGCTGGACAGAATTATTTGCCCCCTTGGTAAACATGATCAAATATGGGGGGGGGGGGGGGGGGGGGGGGGTTATGAAATATCCAAAACACGTTGGGAACAATTATTTGCCCCCTTTTATTAAATACTTTTTGCCACATCCTTTTTCCAAGATACCAGCTCTGAGTCTTCTCCTATAATGCCTGATGAGCTTGGAGAACACCTGACAAGAGATCAGAGACCATTCCTGCATACTGACTCTCTCCAGATCCTGCAGATTCCCAGATCCATGATGGCGCTTCTTCTCTTCAGTTCACTCCACTCATTTTCTATAGGGTTCAGGTCCGGGACTGGGATGGCCATTGCAGATGCTTGGTTTTGATTGGTTTTGATGTTTGTTTTTGACTTGGAATATCCAAACATGGCCAGTTATTTCTAGCAGAGGTTACCAGGTTTTGATTTTTTATCTGTTGGTATTTGATCGAATCCATGATGTCATGTGAACAAGATGTCTAGGACCTCTGGGGGAAAATTAGGCCCACAGCATTAAAGATACAGCAGAGAATTTCATTTTACACATGGGGTTCTTTTTTTATCCGTGTATGAACCAAACCCATCTTAGGTGTTTGTTGCCAAAAAAAGCGAATTTTTTTGTTTCATCTGACCACAGAACCCATCCCGTTTCCAGTAGTGTAAGTTACTTTTCAAACATTCTATGGTCAGATGAAACAAAAACATTTGCTTTTTGAACCCTATAGAAAATGAGTGCGCTGAACTGAAGAGAAGCACCAACATGGATCTGGGAATCTGCAGGATCTGGAGAGATTATGGAATGAATGGTCTCTGATCTCTTGTCAGGTGTTCTCCAAACTCATCAGGCATTATAGGAGAAGACTCAGAGCTGGTATCTTGGAGAAATGAGGTTGCAAAAAGCATTTAATAAAAGGGGGCAAATAATTGTTCCCAATGTGTTTTGGAGAAAAACATTTATTACCCCCCCCCCCCCCCCCCCCCCACTTTCAATTATTTTACTTCAATAAAAGGTTATATTTTTGCTTAGATTTTTGCTTAGGATAAACAATGCAGATTTATTTTTTACAGCCATCTTTGATCATATTTACCAAAGGGGCAAATAATTCTGACCAGCGCTGTCCGTCCCTATACACTTTTTACAAACAAATTATTCGAAAACATGCATTATACTTTTTATTCTTGTTTTATTGTTTATAATTAATAGATTGAGGAATATTATGTTTGATGTCTAACTTTAAAAAATGAACGAGGAGGAGTGTAGTGAATGACATCTGGTGAATAAAGACCTGAGGTATGCATTTAAGGGTTAAATTGGTCCTTTTTTTAAGCTTCAGACATGCCAAAATGATTGTCAGCAAAAAGGACAGAATTTTTATTTTTTGTGGACTGTCAATAAACATGAAAAACTGCCATTGAAATATGTCCATATTTTTCCAGTACATACTGAGCGGGAAAGGTAACAGAAAATGATGTGGAAAAATCACCATACCTCATGTTGTTCTATCACTACTGACAGGGCTGTGCTTTGCTATTTTTCTGTAGTTAAATATATATTTCCAGTAAATACTGATGTGAATGCGAAAGCATGCTGGGCTCTTCTATTTTTCACAGGAGGAATCCACAGCAACAGACCACAAACGCACGTCATGTTTCCTTCTGTGATCATATAATCACAGGGAAGCTTCCTTACTTCTATTTAGTACTTTAAACCTTCAAGTGTATGAATTATTAAACCACAAAGGGGAAAGACTTATTAACATTTCATTTTCATTTAGCATGTTCTTTGGGAAGCCCTTATGTGGGAAGCAGGAAGCTGAGAGCGTGCTAGACGGAGCAGATCATTCAAGATGTTATGATTATTTGTTAGTTTGTCATTTGTTTTGCTACCTTTGACAACACTGAGATGACAACTCCTACACCATCTATGAATACAACAATATAAATAGTGCAGCTGTTTTCTTGCAGGGAGGGTTTTGGAAATAATAGTCTAATTCAGTGGCTATGTCTGATGGAAGTTTAAGAAAACATTAGCCTGGATGCCAGCCCGAACCCCGCCGACAACATTTTTTGGTCGGGAAGTTCGTTTCTGAACTCGATCCATTGAAGAGTAATTATGATCGGTTCTGAATTAGTCGGGCCAATCAAATTGCGAGGGCGGGCTTTATACGATGATGGACAGATGATCTGCAGTTATGTAATCATCACGTTATCAAAGAGCGCTTGGGTTGAACTGGTTTCCCTCAAAGTTGACTGCAGCTGGAGAATTGAGATGTATAGATTCCGCTATCGCGTCTGTTGTAAAAGAAATCAACAGCGCATTCATTTTAAAAGACGAACAGAGAACTGCAATCAAGGCATTTGTCGATCGGAAAGATGTGTTTGCCGTCCTTCCTACGGGATTTGGCAAAAGTTTATTTTATCCGCTGGCTCCGATGGTCGCTAAGAAGATGGGACGCAATGAAAACCCTGTGGTCGTTGTGGTTTCTCCTTTGGTCGCACTCATGGAGGACCAAGTTAAAGAAGCAACACTCACTATTTTACTACTTCCAGCGTGTGTGCAGTTGAGTTCTGTTGACAATTTGCGTAACTCATAAAAAAAAAACACTTACTGCGTTGCTCTGATTGGTTGTAGGTCTATCCAATTGAGTGCAGAGTTTTTTTTTTTCCTGGTTCGGTTAAGACACGCCTCATAATCAAAGCCCTATGGAGCAGTATCAGACTCATATTCTGACTAGAATATGAGTATGACGAAGTCAGGCTAAGAAAACATCACTTACAGCACCAGTAAATGTTGTAAGGCTATGAACACATATGAAGGATATTAACCCTTAAACGCATACCTCGGGTCTTTAGAGACCAGGGGCGTCTTCACTACCCTCCTCCTCATTCATTTTTTTAAAGTTAGACATTAGGAATAGGAAGTATCATCAGCAAAACTGGAAATGGCTCAGCGATTTACTGCAGAGCAAGTTCTGTATGCAGTAAAATATTACTGTCACTGTCACTTGATGGTGGATCTGGTGAAAAAGCTGTCAGAATATTGATATTGAAGATGTTGAAAATGATAGGTTTGAGAATATGTGTGAGGTTGTGAATATGAGCCAGAACCAAAAACAAAAACCCCAGTGTTAATTTAACTCTCCTCAGAGTTTATTTGAGTCCACACTTAAAAGTGTTAAAATGAACTCTGAAGCAGTGTTAAAGTTAATGAGATAATTAAGTGATTAATTGAGTAATGATTGAGCATTAGTGAAGACACCTGATTTTAACGAGCAGAATCACTGAAGGAAAGAGTCACAATTGTGGCTCACCATTATGGTGATCAGCGTTTGCTTTAGTTGGGCTCTTGACCCTTGACTTTATAACACTAGATTTTGTCTGGCTGTGTCACAGTCTTCGTCTGCACCTGTCTGTCTTAGTCATCTTCACTACACTTCCCAGAATCCTTCTTGTCTCCACACCTGAACTCACTCCCTCACTTACCAGCCTGTCCCTCGTTATCATCATCAGTGTCACCTGTTTTCACCTTGTTATGTTTGATTCATGCTTGTATTTAGTTTGCTTCTGTTCAGTCTGTCCTGGTCGGTTGTTAAAGTTATATGGATGTGTTTAGTGTGTGTTTCTGCCCGTCATTCTGCCTGCCTGTCTGTACCTGTGAGTTTGATCAGTAAAACTGTTTGATTTGGAGCTTTTGACTCAGCCATCTTCTTCTACCCGCACAACACCGTGACAGAACAACCGACCAAAACAAGAGTCAGCATGGGAATTCTTCTCACCCCGGTAAACCCAGCTCACTCTCCATTCACCCCAGTCGATCGTCTAATCCATTGCTTTCAAGACGGCTGCTCCATAGAAGAATATGTCACCGGCTTCCTGGAGCTTTCTGTGGGGGTAAGCTGGACAGACGACGTCCTGAAGTCGGTGTTTTGGGGCGGTCTAGACGAGAGCCTATACCAGCTAGCCCCAGCAGCAGCTTTTTCAGGTACCTTCGCCAGTTACCTTGATCATGTGTTGTGGTTGAGTGGATCGGCCTTCACCGTTGGTGAGGTTGTGGATGACATCACCACTCAATCACACACACCAGCCATCTTAACCACGCCACCCATCATCCGGAAAGCAGAGACCGTCCCGCCAGAGACCGTCCCGCCAGAGACCGTCCAGCCAGAGACCGTCCAGCCAGAGACCGTCCAGCCAGAGACCGTCCAGCCAGAGACCGTCCAGCCAGAGACCGTCCAGCCAGAGACCGTCCAGCCAGAGACCGTCCAGCCAGAGACCGACCATGCTGCTCTGGAAGACACGGTTCTCATTGTGGGGTCCATGGCTGTTTTGTGTGTGTGGGCTGCACACACATCAGTTACAGCCCATAAGTTCTCTTCACCGCTGGGGCCGTCCAGTCCAGAGACCCCTTCACCGCTGGGGCCGTCCAGCCCAGAGACCCCTTCACCGCTGGTTCCGTCCAGCCCAGAGACCCCTTCACCGCTGGGGCCGTCCAGCCCAGATACCCCTTCACCGCTGGGGCCGTCCAGCCCAGATACCCCTTCACCGCTGGTTCCGTCCAGCCCAGATACCCCTTCACCGCTGGTTCCGTCCAGCCCAGAGACCCCTTCACCGCTGGGGCCGTCCAGCCCAGATACCCCTTCACCGCTGGGGCCGTCCAGTCCAGATACCCCTTCACCGCTGGTTCCGTCCAGCCCAGATACCCCTTCACCGCTGGTTCCGTCCAGCCCAGAGACCCCTTCACCGCTGGTTCCGTCCAGCCCACGGACCCCTTCACCGCTGGTTCCGTCCAGCCCAGAGACCCCTTCACCCCTGGTTCCGTCCAGCCCAGAGACTAGTAGTGACTCTGTCACTCTCCCCATTAATTTTTTGGGGGGGGGGCATAGGGCTCCGCCATGGCCGCCCGAAGGGTCCTCACCGCCATGGCCGCCCGAAGGGTCCTCACCGCCATGGCCGCCCGAAGGGTCCGCACCGCCATGGCCGCCCGAAGGGTCCGCACCGCCATGGCCGCCCGAAGGGTCCGCACCGCCATGGCCGCCCGAAGGGTCCGCACCGCCATGGCCGCCCGAAGGGTCCGCACCGCCATGGCCACGTCCACGTCCTGCTCCATCCTGGCCACGCCCACGTCCTGCTCCATCCTGGCCACGCCCACGTCCTGCTCCGCCCTGGCCACGCCCATGTCCGCCCTGCCCACGTCCTGCTCCGCCATGGCCACGCCCACGTCCTGCTCCGCCATGGCCACGCCCACGTCCTGCTCCGCCCTGGCCACGCCCACGTCCTGCTCCGCCATGGCCGCCTGCACTTCCTGATCCGCCCTGGAGGCTTCCCGTCCCAGTTTGGCCACGCCCTGGCCAGCCTTCAGGGCGCCCGCCCCCCCACCCCATGGATGTTCTACGGCGCGAGGTCGCGCCTTGTTGAAGGGGGGCGTTCTGTCACAGTCTTCGTCTGCACCTGTCTGTCTTAGTCATCTTCACTACACTTCCCAGAATCCTTCTTGTCTCCACACCTGAACTCACTCCCTCACTTACCAGCCTGTCCCTCGTTATCATCATCAGTGTCACCTGTTTTCACCTTGTTATGTTTGATTCATGCTTGTATTTAGTTTGCTTCTGTTCAGTCTGTCCTGGTCGGTTGTTAAAGTTATATGGATGTGTTTAGTGTGTGTTTCTGCCCGTCATTCTGCCTGCCTGTCTGTACCTGTGAGTTTGATCAGTAAAACTGTTTGATTTGGAGCTTTTGACTCAGCCATCTTCTTCTACCCGCACAACACCGTGACAGGCTGCTGTAACTGACTTATAGCAGCCAGACAAGCCCAAATAAAATGTGATCAGGTGTTGTTGGTTATGATTTCATGTTGTATTCTGAATAACTAAATTCATTTATATCCTAATCTCTGAGATTGGTTTTCCTTATTGATTACAGCAGATCTGGCAATTTTTTAAATAATCAAAGGGATTTTATTATCCCTCAAGAGCCCAACTAAAACTAACACTGATCACAATAATAGTGACCTAAAAAAGGTGACTCTTTCCTTGAGAGATTCTCCTTGTTATCATCAGGTGTCTTCACTAATGGTCAATCACCACCTAATTAATCACTTAATTATCTCATTAACCCTCTAGGTGCCGCACGGTCGAGTTTACTCGACAAGATGCGGCACTGAATAAAACGGCCGATTTTGTCAAATTGGGTGTCAAATTTCGTTCGACCTCCCCTCCACTGGATGGCAGACATGTCATACTTCATCCCTGAATAAAAAAAACGTCATGTTTCTATACAAAATGTTCGAGTTAGAGCGCATTGAATCAGTGCGAACAAAAGCGGAGCTAGTGTGCGAGTGAGCCATTTTATCAGATCCTCTCCGCAATCACGGCGACAGTATTGTGGTGGAGACTTTGTCTAATACCACTGGGTATGTTAGACGAGGTCGAAGTATTCATAGGACAGTTAGGAGGCAACGTGGAGGCAGGGTGGGGAGTCGCAATGACAATGACAGTAGTCCGAGCTGTGCACACTCGGCGCGCGCGCGCGAGGCAGATCTGGCCGCGCTGCTCGTATCATGTCACTCATGATCTGTGCGAGTGAGCGCTTGAACTAAACAGGTCGTGTCTACTTGTGTTTGTATGTCATATGAATAATATATATGTGCCCCATACATGGAATCAGAGTGCCTACTGTATTTAGTAAATGGAAAATCTCTACAGCAAAAGGCCAACCCCTACATGCATTTGGTTTGTTTCTACCATTTATTAGTAATGATTTACACAGTTTGTTTACTACTTACTATATACCTGAGCATTCAGCATTGTGCAATATAGCATACAGAAGGTGATGGACATTTTGGGGGGAAAGAAGTGCTGCATTTTATCATTTAAACATGACTTTTCATGAAAATTCAATAATCCAAGATTGCCACCACCATATGACGTCATACTATGCAAATTAGATGGGAAAATGTAATCTCTACATAAACTTTGGGTCATCCTTAATATTTCTCTAATTTACAGAAAGTCTCTATCTTTTATCACTTTTAAGATATAGCCTTTTGAAATTAAGATGTCAAAATCGAACATTTTAGGAAAAAACCTCTGGCGCCTAAGGGTTAACTTTAACACTGCTTCAGTGTTAAACACTCTTGAGTATGAACTCAAATAAACTCTGAGGAGAGTTAATTTAACACTGGGGTTTTTGCTGTATATGTAAACATACACATTGCACTTGCGCTAGATATTTTTAATCTGATCGAGAAAAAAGTCAGATTCGGGCCATTTACGTTTACGCTTTTTCACCTTACTAATAAGATTTCAGGTTTCAGGCCAATCTACACAGAACGAAATTCATTCGAATCAAGCTCAGTTGAATTGATTGAGGTGTTTATGAGCGGTAGCCATTTTGATTTTATGTTATCCTATACAAACACACATGTTGGGTTTCCATGTTTTATGGGGACTTTTTTTATACTCGACAAACTGTATATTCTATCCCATTACCCTAACCGTACCCCACAGAAAACTTTCTGCATCTTTACATTTTCTGTTTTTCCATAGGTACCACATAAATGTGCCCACATGGTGAAACTTTACTGGTATTACTATTCTTATGAGGACATTTCCCATCCCTCCCCCCTCACCCCCTTTATCAGGACCACACAGACACACACACTATATATAAAAACCACAGTAGTATTATGGTTTGGCACTCTAAATAGTTCAAATGTATCAGAAGGTCAAGGCACCCATAGGGACGAAAGGAAAGACAACCAGTGAACTTTATAAGGATTTGATGAAAGATTTGCATTGTTGTGTTGTGAAGCTAAATGACTGGCCTTTGACAGGTGATTAATTACAGAGCCATTGTTTAGTGAGGAGCGCTGACATTTGGCTCTGGTTATGGAACATTGGTCAGTGACGGTGTGTGTGAAGCTCATGGACTGTCTTCAAAAATAATTAGATTGAATAGAATGGAAAGCACTTGGCCCAGGGCTCTGCTAATGTCTATAATAGAAAATGTGTCCATCTGTGCATTTTTAGCAAATGTTGTGGAGCATTTATTTGTTGTATGATTCATCTTCTTCAGCACTGACAAACATAATTCGTCACTGTATAGTCTCATTTTACAACATAAAGCAGTCAGTCACTGCCAAATCATCTACTAATGCATTGAAATGTTTGTCTTTGTGTAAAAATTTAAGAAAGTTGTTTAGAGCCAGATGGTGTAGATACAGCTTTGACCAGCAAGGGCAAACCTTGATTCCTTGACACACACAATCTTGCAGTGATCTTTAACATTGTGCACCACAAAATGTCCAGATCTTAGGATATTTCTAAGAGTTCAAGCCATTAAAATTTGTATGCCATACTGCTGCAGTGGGTGGCAGAAGTCAAATGTATGCCTTTCCCATTATCAGGAAGTGCTGCCCTTGTCCTTTTTATGCAGATGAAAGACAGTGATGTGCATCGAGGCAGGTTGACATCCCCTCACAAACACTAACCCGCATGACAGTGCTGATTGTGGAGCTGTAAGGGGCAGTGGAGTGTGTGATGGAGTCATCTGCTGTCTGTCTCTCAGCCTGCATACTGATGGCCACAAATTATAAAGTCTTCTGCTGAAAGATTCCTTCGTTTCTTTTCTTTTCCTCCATTGTCCACCTCAGTGTTGTTTTCCCCTTTTCTCTTTTCACTGAAGCACTAGAATAAGATAGGTTCTCCTTAAGACGGAAGGAAATAAAACAAAAACGTTTTGGTGTAATTTAGTTTTTTTTTTAAACCATACAGAACATTTAAAAGAAAGAAAATGTATTTGATCACTATTACCCCCATCCCTCACCAAACTTATTGCACTACTACAGGACTTAGACAGATAGATAAATAAAATGGGATAAAATAAACACATAGATAAAAAAATAGTAATAATAATAACAAAAGAAGTAGAAGCTGTAGATTAAATATCCACAATTTCCTTGATTGTAGACATCCAATTCTTCCACATAGACAAAGTTACTGGTTTAGCGTAATGAGTCTGCACAGATATAGGATCTCCAATAAAGAATATAGCCAACGCTTAGCTTTGGCTTTTGGCTTGGTTAGTTGGGGACACTTAATATTCCAAAATATTATTGATGTGCCTGCATTCACATGATTATATGAGAACTTAATGAAATTGGACGATGACATAACTGTTTTCTCCACTATATGTATGAAATAACTCAATAACTTTTTTTTACAAAAAAAATGAACCATCACTTACTTCAGCTGTACTATGGTGCTATTTTCTTCTAGATCTGCTGAACGCACATTATTTTCCTGTTTCACTGTAATGCTGCTTTGAAAAAAATCTGTATTGTAAAAAGCGCTATATAAATAAAGGTGAAAGGTGACTTAGTAGAAAGGTCATGAGGAGGTTTCCAACAGTGAACTAGTAGTTTATTTGCAGCAGTTATGGCAGCTAGCCAAAATGTCCATACCTTCTCAAATTGAGAATTGTCATTCACCAATAAATTATCAAGATTTTGGGGAAAACAAATCCTTAGCCTTGTACAAACCGTCAAACACTATATCCCAGAAGTGTTGCACATCTGGACAGTCCCAACGCATTTGTATCAAAGTCTCCAGGCATCCAGGTCCACTTCCTGGAAAATTGCCACACAATATCTGCAATAAAAATGGAAGTTACTGCAGTACTGTGGCTCTTTTATAAATGACTTGGGTCTCAGAGAATGCAGAAGAAGAGCAGCCAGAGAAAAACTAATATTAAAAAGCAAAGGGTCAAGACCACAATTAAAGTAAACACTGATCACCATAATCGTGACTTCAAATTAAACTTTCATTACAACATTAACCCTTTAAACTTCTTTTAATTCTCAATAAGAACTTTAGTAGATGTATGACTGAAATAAAGTCAAATTGGTTAGTAATAAGTGCAATAATGTGTAATGGCTGGAAGTCAGTTTTAGTTGGTCTGTCTCTCTTTTTTTCTGTTCTTCTTGTTTCTCTTTCCTTCAATGATTCTGCTTATTAACATCAGGTTTCACCACTAATGGTCATTCATCACTTAAATAATCACAATTATCTCATTAACTTTAACACTGCTTCAGTGTTATTTTAAGACCCTGTAGTGTGGACACATGAACACTGAGGGTGTTCATTTAACACCGGGGATTTTGGTGTGTAGGGAAGGGAAGAAATAGTGTACACAACATTCCTTTTACTTTCATCTTTATCCACCTCTTTGACATTTTCCAATAGTCCTGCTGTGTCCATCCATCCGTATTTCCAATTCCTATAAAGGGTTTCGGGGAGAAATTAGCAACATGCTGAGGTAAATTGTTTTGAATGGAGTATAGTGCATCACACAAAAGGTCAACAGTATTTACTGATTTAGAATATTAACCGCATATACTATCAATACAGCTGAATGCAGCGCTGACTCCTTCACCAACCTAGAAACAATTACAGTATACACACCATCCTCAATTTGAAATTCAGTTTAGACAAGTTTAGTTTTGTGGAGTGACTCACAAAATCTAATTTGGAACTCCATTCCTTAAAACGTTGTTCATCAGGACCCCACCGGGAAGTAAATAAGATTTCCTAGCATATGAGTTTGTGGGAGAGTTTTACCTCCTACTATTAATTAAGTTTATAATGTTCGTGTGGAACGACACTGGTGTTCATTAATTCAGTCCCGCAGTAGGACTCCTCCGTAATAAAAGAGATTAACAATCATAAAGTAAGTTAAAGCTTTATTTATTTGTGTGGATGTTAGCACATGGGAGTCTGGCCTGCTGAGCTAAACCAACCAATGGTGGTTTTCTTGTCTTATTTGTTCTAGTCCAAACCCCTTCTTAAACCAGCAAACCAGACCAGCCTAAACCACTTGGGCCAGGGACCCTAACTAGTCTATGGTTTAAGCTTGTGTACTGACATTTTGACCAGTTACGTCATCTTTGCACTATACATTTGATCCAAATGTGTTTATTTTAACCAAAATCTTAGATTCTAAGTAAAATGTCAGTGTGTCAGCTACTGATTTAAAAGTGCAATACCAACTCCCCCATCATAACAAAGATCAAAACTCAATTATGATTGGCCAAGCGGCATTTCGAGAGTACTGATTGTTAGAATGTCAGTACTAGGACATTTCACTGTTTGTATCACTCTTGTCTGTGTTCACAATACTCCCAACCAGAATATTATGTGAACAGTGCTTCATTTTTTGAGTTCTCATCAGGAAAGAAAATTGCTTGTTTTGTGCATGATGCCTTATTTCCCCTAGAACATTGTAAATAAATCTTTTTCTTCATGTGCCACCACAAGGTGGACAGCGACATCATAGATTTTTTTCGAGACCAAGGAAACATGTCACAAAACGTACTTTCCCCCCCGACGGTGCCTGGAACCTCTGGGATAATTTGAACACTCAATAAATTTACTACTGCCATCCAGTCAACCAACTCAAACAGAGGCCGACTGTTCTAAACAATAATTTGTTTTGCCAAGTGAACTGAAGCGAAGCTGTGACTGGGGCTTTAGGCTGGTAGTCCCAGGCTTTCTGAAAACGGAAAAGGCCTGTCAACGCTACTCCTTTGCATAAGTGTATGCATACTGCACAGACTTGCTGAGTTATAGTGTTGCCACATTACTGGAGGCCACTTTTCTTTTTCCCTGAGCTGCCAGGAGTCATGAGAGCCAGATGAGATGCTGAGGAGATGTGACAGAGGTTGTCTGCTCTAATAGATTTTACCCCATGAGAGCAGCTCCATTTAAATCAGACTCTGTGTTAATGTGTTAATGAATCTATCGGTAGAGCTCCAGGGGGAGAGGGTAATGTGGACGGATAAAGTTTTCATCAGGCTAACTGCTAACAGGGGCAGGAGACACAGCCTTAGTGTCTGCTGTGGTCAGCACAGGATGTGTTATTGAGCATTATCTATTTTTTAAATTTTATTATTGTAATATTTTTTTTTGAAAAGAGATCAGTAGAGGAGACTATCCAAATTTTAACCTAGGCTCATTGGAAAAAACATGCCTTTACCTACATTTTTGCAAAACTCCCAAAGAATTAACCTATATACAATTCATCGCAGTTTCAGGCTGAAATGAACTCTAGTGGCAGTAAAATACAAACAACATTTATTCCTTTTCACACAAACACACAATTAGTCCATGGGCCAGACCAGATATTCCGTACATTTTATGACTTTCCAATAGTAGACAGTGTAGAGTCGAGAATACATGTGTTATTTTTCTTTTCTTTTATATTTTTTACATCTCAAAACAACAAAATATCAGTGTGAATTCAAAGATATCGCCTTTATTATGCCTATTAATATTTACAAAATGACTAAAAAGGACCTACTCGAGGCCAAGAAGATTGGAAAAGAGGCTTACCAAAATTTCAAGACAGAACGTCTGGAAACAAGAGTGACACTTTTCTACGACCCGATGACCAAGAAAAAGCTGAAAACATTCTCAGAGATCAAGAAGAAGCAACGCTTGGTGGCACAAAGCCGACAACTACACATGAGTGACGTCTTGGCTCATCCTCTGGGACCTCTGCCTTGGGCCCTAGCTAATGGGGATGGGTTTCTATGCGCAAGACCAACAAGGCAGCTTTGGCCAGAGAGTTGGAGAAGAGCGTGTCCCCAGCTGAGGAAATCCCAGAGCCATCAACAACCGTCATTGGCGGAATGAGCCCGTTACAGAAACTGAAGGGCCAAGTCAAGACCTTTGCAGTTGGCTGTCTCAGTTCTGGACAATGTGCTGCATTAAGGGGGGAAGAGCCAGCGTATAGATGTTGTCTTTGATGTGTACAAGGACATGTCAATCAAAGATGCTGAGAGGGCTAAGGGAGGCACAGACACAGGAATTCAGTTCAAGAACATTGTGTCAGGCCACAAGATCCAGCAGAGGAGGAGACTGCTCTCCAGCGCTACCAACAAGACAAGCCTGATCGCCTACTTGGTTAAGAATGGAAAGAGCCCAAACACAGAGCGAAGCTCCAAAACAAGACTATGTACCTCACATGTGGCGAAGACTGCTTCAAGCTGGATAAAGAGCACTGGGAAGAGGCAACAGAGCTGAAATCATCACAGGAGGAAGCGGATAATGCTTTTGCATGCTCTTCACGCAGCAGAGTCAGGCTACAAAGGGGTGATCATCACAGCTGACGACACAGATGTTCTGGTTCTGGGTGTGGCCTTCAGTGGAGATATCCCATGCCCACTGTTCCAGAAGAGAGGCACCCAGAACAGAATGAGGTGGCTTGACATATCCAAGCTGCGCCAGTCTCTCGACACTGCCACTCACTGGACATTTTACTTTGAAAATGTCATAAAATGTACAAGAAACAACAATATCATTTAGCAAAATTTGGCTGCCTTCCACACTCCGCATGAACACTTGGATATGCACCTAATAACAGAACACATTTATCTAGGTTAATTAACACTAGAGTGAGTGGCCATGTAAAGTTGCTACTACTTGCATGCTTTAAATGATAAGCCATATTTGAGGTCGATGGATGAAAGGTAAACAGTTGGATTTCCTACCCGACATACTGTAATTACCACAAGGAGTGGACCCACCGTTTCACGATCTGTCACTCACGGACTTGGTTTACTAAGCCTCTTCTCGTCTACTAACGTTTAATTGACTATAGGGGGCAGCCCTAGAAAATTGTAACATTTTCCTTCATTGCTAGGTTTTTTTCTTTCTCTTACTGTTTCTGACATAATTTTTCTAGACATTTGGATAAAATAAATCAGCTTTACTTGATTTAATTTGGAAAGACTCGGAGAACTCGTTAATTTAGCTGTGTGAAATTAAATAGCAACTAATTGTGTTGCACCTAGTGTGAACAGGAGGATTATATTTGAGAGCTGTGGAGGAGGTGAAATAATGACTTACATATCCAACATCACATTACACAAAGCTGTGAAAACAGTGACCAGACATTCTGCAAAATATCTTAATGTTTAAGCAGTTAAGAAGGCGACAAATTAAAAAAGTTTAATGCAGGTTTGGAACAACATGAGAGTAAAAACAATATCAAATCAAAGAGATTGAATATCTGTACATCAAAAGACACAGAATTAAGCAGACTGTGTTTTTTGGTCCCACTTTATATTAAGTGGCCCTAATACCTGTGAACTTACATGGTACCTAGATATGTACTTAGTATGTAACTACAGTGTAAATACACATTGGTACATAGTATTTACAACTGTAATATTTGTGTAACTACACATATGTAACAACCCACGGAAAGGTATGTGTAAGTACAAATGTGTAACAGGACATTGGTAACAACACTTTTTCCACTACAGTAAGTACACATGTGTAACAGGCATTATGTAACTACATTTTGTAACAACAATATGTATTCACACAAGTTGTTCCACTTCCACACGCAGTCTTCCATACTGTAGTTACCAGTTAAGAACACACTGAAACCATGATGATTCCTATGTGTATACCATGTATTTACTATATGACCGGCAGGACTTATGTTGAATTGCAGCTAAAGTTTTCCCTTGTGGTACCAGTGTTCTTACATGGTAACTCCTCAGGAACTGTCCACTTAATATAAAGTGTAAAATGGTCATAACTTACTGTGTATTATGCAAAACCCAAACCTCTGTGCAACTGTACTAACAGTGTACTTACATGGTAACTCCTCAGGAACTGTCCACTTAATATAAAGTGTAAAATGGTCATAACTTACTGTGTATTATGCAAAACCCAACCCTGTGCAACTGTACTAACAGTGTACTTACATGGTAACTCCTCAGGAACTGTCCACTTAATATAAAGTGTAAAATGGTCATAACTTACTGTGTATTATGCAAAACCCAAACCTCTGTGCAACTGTACTAACAGTGTACTTACATGGTAACTCCTCAGGAACTGTCCACTTAATATAAAGTGTAAAATGGTCATAACTTACTGTGTATTATGCAAAACCCAACCCTGTGCAACTGTACTAACAGTGTACTTACATGGTAACTCCTCAGGAACTGTCCACTTAATATAAAGTGTAAAATGGTCATAACTTACTGTGTATTATGCAAAACCCAAACCTCTGTGCAACTGTACTAACAGTGTACTTACATGGTAACTCCTCAGGAACTGTCCACTTAATATAAAGTGTAAAATGGTCATAACTTACTGTGTATTATGCAAAACCCAACCCTGTGCAACTGTACTAACAGTGTACTTACATGGTAACTCCTCAGGAACTGTCCACTTAATATAAAGTGTAAAATGGTCATAACTTACTGTGTATTATGCAAAACCCAACCCTGTGCAACTGTACTAACAGTGTACTTACATGGTAACTCCTCAGGAACTGTCCACTTAATATAAAGTGTAAAATGGTCATAACTTACTGTGTATTATGCAAAACCCAAACCTCTGTGCAACACTGTATTAACAGTGTACTTACATGGTAACTCCTCAAGAACTGTCCACTTAATATAAAGTGTAAAATGGTCATTACTTACTGTGTATTATGCAAAACCCAAACCTCTGTGCAACACTGTATTAACAGTGTACTTACATGGTAACTCCTCAAGAACTGTCCACTTAATATAAAGTGTAAAATGGTCATAACTTACTGTGTATTATGCAAAACCCAAACCTCTGTGCAACACTGTATTAACAGTGTAACGTACGTACATGGTAACTCCTCAGGAACTGTCCACTTAATATAAAGTGTAAAATGGTCATTACTTACTGTGTATTATGCAAAACCCAAACCTCTGTGCAACACTGTATTAACAGTGTAACGTACGTACATGGTAACTCCTCAGGAACTGTCCACTTAATTTAAAGTGTAAAACGGTCATAACAGAGACCATCTCAGCAAACCCAAACCTCTCATAGTTTTATTAACAATAGCATTAAAATATATTTTGAGCCACTAATCCTACTCATACCCCTAAACCTACCCATAACCATTCCTTAAAACTACGTAGGCTAACGTTACACTTATGAAGAAAATAAAAACATAACAGACAGACAAGTAACGTTATAAATTTCACAATAATTTGTTTATTGCGAAAAATGTCAAAACCGGTACCAAAAGTCGTTCACATGATGATGCGTTGCAGCCGCAGTCTTCTCTGGCAGTATTATAATAGTTGTGTATGAGGTACAGTTCAGAATATAAATTAATAATCCATGAAAATGTTAATCCGGTTTCGGTTCGCTCTGTGAAGGCGCGCGCGCTTCTCCATTTCAAATGTACTACACCGACTGAAACACGGCATGTCGCAATCTGTGACGAAGCAGGCGAGAGCCAATGAGCGTTTGATATCACAGCCGTAAAACATGTCGTAACGCTTCTTGAAGGCGCATTTTTTGAATTTGAATTCATCACCAGCGCGCCTGAGCGCGGGATTTGACGTTTGCGGTCGCTGCTGAGAAATGGAGATGAAGATCATAAAGGGCTGAATTTGGATCTGTTTCTTGCAAACAACGTATGGATTCTAAAGATTTGGATTACATCAGGCTAATACAATTTACGCTTTTTGTGTCTCACGGTAAATGAACTAAATACTACAAAATGGTTAAACGATTAAACAAGGTATTTTTAAGGTTTTAAAGTGTAGGCTATTCTTGTTTATTGTTTACAGAACACTGTAATTTACTGTAAAGGCAAATAGGTCACCACAATGTCAAATAAAAAAAATCTAAAATAAAGAGTAAATCTTTAAAAGTGCTATGCCGTAATATCCCAGAATCTATCAAAGCATAACTATCACATTTATATTTCAGAGTTTAATATCCACTACGTAACCTTGTGTTTTGCATTTACTGTGGTACACAACAATGACCCTAACAATTACACTTTATATTAAGTGGACAGTTCCTGAGGAGTTACCATGTAAGTACACTGTTAGTACAGTTGCACAGGGGTTTGGGTTTTGCATAATACACAGTAAGTTATGACCATTTTACACTTTATATTAAGTGGACAGTTCCTGAGGAGTTACCATGTAAGTACACTGTTAGTACAGTTGCACAGAGGTTTGGGTTTTGCATAATACACAGTAAGTTATGACCATTTTACACTTTATATTAAGTGGACAGTTCCTGAGGAGTTACCATGTAAGTACACTGTTAGTACAGTTGCACAGGGTTGGGTTTTGCATAATACACAGTAAGTTATGACCATTTTACACTTTATATTAAGTGGACAGTTCCTGAGGAGTTACCATGTAAGTACACTGTTAGTACAGTTGCACAGGGTTGGGTTTTGCATAATACACAGTAAGTTATGACCATTTTACACTTTATATTAAGTGGACAGTTCCTGAGGAGTTACCATGTAAGTACACTGTTAGTACAGTTGCACAGAGGTTTGGGTTTTGCATAATACACAGTAAGTTATGACCATTTTACACTTTATATTAAGTGGACAGTTCCTGAGGAGTTACCATGTAAGAACACTGGTACCACAAGGGAAAACTTTAGCTGCAATTCAACATAAGTCCTGCCGGTCATATAGTAAATACATGGTATACACATAGGAATCATCATGGTTTCAGTGTGTTCTTAACTGGTAACTACAGTATGGAAGACTGCGTGTGGAAGTGGAACAACTTGTGTGAATACATATTGTTGTTACAAAATGTAGTTACATAATGCCTGTTACACATGTGTACTTACTGTAGTGGAAAAAGTGTTGTTACCAATGTCCTGTTACACATTTGTACTTACACATACCTTTCCGTGGGTTGTTACATATGAGTAGTTACACAAATATTACAGTTGTAAATACTATGTACCAATGTGTATTTACACTGTAGTTACATACTAAGTACATATCTAGGTACCATGTAAGTTCACAGGTATTAGGGCCACATAATATAAAGTGGGACCTGTTTTTTTTTCTTCTGTTGCAATTGCCTTGTTGACTTCAGATTGCAAGGAATTTTAATATATATATATATATATATATATATATATATATATATATATATATATGATGGCACTGTCACAACAACTGTGTTGTTTACTGTTTAGTTTTCAAGGTTTCCTTACCGTTTAGATCTGCATTTTAGATCTGCTTAATCTCACTTTATCTTCATTCTCAGCCAGACTCTAGACCTAACAAAATAAAAGGTTATGGATCTTTCAGCAAAGTTGATCATCCTTGCCCATGAAGGGTTACCCATTTTAGAATATACTGTTTCAGTCATCTAGTGCTTATTTTTGGATAATGAAACTTTGAAATCATTATACTGGGCTGGAGCAATTTATTATAACTTTTTAGGCTTGGCGACTAAGAGTGAAGGAACATGAAGAGAAGCCGTTTTACGGTGTCTGGGATGTTCGCACTCCCTGTTGATTTCATCAATCACGACCACTGCAAATCCAGGAATCACACCCACCGCAGACCCAGAGCCAGAGCTGATGTCCACCAAATACCCTGTGACAGAGCCAATGCCTGCAACAGAGCCAATGCCTGCAATCTCGTTCATTCTGGAAACAAATCCTGACTTTTACATGAAAGAAGTACGTTCGAAACGTCAGTATTCAGAAAAGAGTAAGCGAGAATTACCTGGGTGACGTACTAATTCTCGCGAGATTCAGACATGCGTATACTAATAGTGTGTTCGTATATGCCTACTTACCTACTATGTAGTAGGAGAAAACAGTACGTGAAAGGAGTAGTACATTCGAAAAATCAGTACTCATAAATGAGTAGGCGAGAAGTTCCCGGATGTCATACTGCTTCAGCCCAGATTCTGAAGCACCCATCGACGGATACTTTTCTATCCCAACCTTCCCAGGAGGCCACGGGAGAGGATACGCTATTATAGAACATCGCGGAGATCAGCGACGCGGGTGTTTTCAAATGTGAGTAAACACAGTTCTACCAGAAAGACTCGGGAGGATAAATACTGTAACAATAAATACATTTCACGAGTTCACACTTACAAATAAGTCAGATAGAATAAATGCGTATTTGGCGTGCTGTCCGAGGAGAGGGCTCCGAGTTAGGTATTCGGCCCGAACCCAGAGCACTCCCCCCGTATTCCTGGCTGTGAAATAAATAAATAAGATAAGCCAAGAGTGAGGAGTCGGGGTGGTGGAGGGATGCTGAAACTGTCAAGGAATGTTAGGTGAGTTGACAGAGTGAATATTTATATGCTCCTTCTCGTGCTGATAGGGTAGACATGGTAATTGTTTGATGACCAGTTGATTGGAATGATTATTTGAACGTGCTCCTCCCGAACTTTGTTTATAAAACACCATTTATTGATAGCCCAACAAGCAATAAAGTTCTTTGGCGTAGGCCCCGTCCATAGCTCGCAATCCGAGGGTCCGGACTCTGCATTTCCTGCCTGAAGACGAAGGCAGGGGCGCAGCCGACCCCCTGTGAGGTATAGGAAAGGACCATCCTGGTGGTGGTGGGGAGGATGGAGGGGAAGGGACCATCCTGGTGGTGGTGGGGAGGATGGAGGGGAAGGGACCATCCTGGTGGTGGTGGGGAGGATGGAGGGGAAGGGACCATCCTGGTGGTGGTGGGGAGGATGGAGGGGAAGGGACCATCCTGGTGGTGGTGGGGAGGATGGAGGTGAATGAAAGCGTCAGCATCTGCGAACTCAAACATGTGTAAGTACTGGTCTTATATACCGCAAGTATTAGACACGATTGGATAGATGATAAGGTAATAAGTGACGTAGCAATTGAGTCTTCCCGGCAGAACTTTACGCTAAAGCTTCCATTTCCTTGTAGGGCTGTCACTTTACGTTCGAAAATCGATTGCACAATCGATCGGACCAACCAACGCAAGTATCGAAAACGAAAATAGGGAATCGATTTTAACCAAATGTACATCATTGATTTTAAACGAATTAAACAAATAAAAAAGATAGATGTAACAAAACTCACAAACAAGCAGAAAAAGAAAATAAAGAATTTCGAAAGTGCAGTAGGCGTTGCGAAAGCTAAAAATAAATTTCCCACGTGGTTTACGTTCAATCGGCTGCTGCTGGTGTTTTGCCAAAAAAAATGGAAGATAACGGCGATCAACCTGTGCGACATGAGAGACGAGTCATAACCCCTAATAACTTGAGGAGTTCGATATGGAAGCACTTCGGGTTTTGGACTGTAGATCAAACTATGAAGAAGGACAAAGTGGTATGCAAACTGTGCGATCGTGAGTTCCCATATCACAGCAGCACTACAAATATGAGGGGGCATATGCAGCTTCATCATCCAGATGAATACAAAGACCTAGACCCGGTAGAGCCACCTGCTAAACAGCCAAGACTGACAAACTTTTTTCCCCCGTCTGCACCTCTATCTGCTGCACTGAAAGAGGCTATAAACTCGAAGCTCGCAAAGTTCATTTGTCGAGACATGAGGCCAATTAGCATAGTGGAGGGTGAAGGTTTCATTGATTTTGTTCATGAACTTGAGCCGAGATACATTATACCTAGCCAAACCACAGTAACTAAGAAGATTGTGAAAATCTATGACACTTGTTGTGAAAACATGCACCAGATTTTGAGTGGCAAAAACGTTGCTCTGATTACCTATGGATGGAGTTCCCTCGCTACTGAGGCATACATCACAGTGACAGCACACGTCATTTCAGAGACTTGGGAACTACACGATTTCGTACTGCAAACGAAGCAGCTGAGAGGTAGCCATACAGCAGAGAATGTTGCTGAGTGCATCGCTGGCATATTGAGGGATTTCGCAATACAGCCTGATTCAGTTGTTGCAGTCACTACTGATAATGCACTTAATTATGTTAATGCAGTGGAGCAGCACCTGGGTGCAGTTAACATACCGTGTCTGGCCCACACAATCAACCTGGCTGTACGCAAGGGGTTAGATGTCAGAGCCATAGACACAACTCTTGCTAGGCTAAGAAAAACTGCCTCTCATTTTCACAGATCCACTACAGACAGCAGCCTCTTGGAGGATAAGCAGCATATGCTAGGTCTGAAGTCAGAGAAGCTAATCAATGATTGTGTGACATGATGGAACTCTACATACGACATGATTTGTAGGGCATCTGAGCAACAAGCAGCAGTGGCAGCCGTGATATTTGACAAAAAAATGTCTAATCTAGAACTGACCACAACTGAGTGGCGCCTGGTTGAACAGGTGCGAGAGACACTTAAACCTTTCAAAGTCGCCACCCAAGCGTTGTCCACAGGAAAATACCCCACATCCTCAGCTGTACTGCCTTTGCAACATGTACTTTTGTCTCAAGTTGAAAAAATCAGGTCAGATTCAGACGAGAGGTCTTGCTTGAGGGAAATGGCCACTAAAATTGAGGCAGATTTGAGTAAACGCTATGACCCCAAAAAGGAAGTGACATTTATGCTTTTGAATAAAGCTGCTTACTTGGTTCCTCGGTTTCATATTTTAATTCACTTATCGGAGGACCAGAAGCAACAAGTGCACGCAAATATCAGAGAGGAATTGGCACTGCAGTCTGGCGACAATGACGAACCAGTGGAGGCGGAGCCATGCAGCTCGGAATCAAGCAGGGGAAAGACGGCCTTAACAGCAATGGGGGATCTGTTTGGAGACATCTACACAAGGGGCTACGAAAGAGTGATTGACGTCGAAAGCGACCTCTTACAGGAGATGATGGCTTATGAAAAGGAGACACCATCACCAGCTGACAGCGACCCGCTTTTGTGGTGGAAGATTGGAAGTGTGAAATACCCCCACCTTGCGCAGCTGGCAATGAAGTACCTGAGTGTCCCTGGGACATCAGCGGAGCGCGTCTTCTCAACAGCTGGACATATATTGAATAAAAAACACTCTGCTCTGGACCCCGAAAATGTCGATCGACTTGTTTTCCTGTTCAATAATTTGTAATAGGTCTAGCCTTATTTGCACGTTTCATTATACGCCCGCCTAGCCTAAGTGTTGTTACGTTCAATAAAAAATAAATAAAAAACACATGGCCTGTTCTCCATTTAAAGTTTCATTTTTGAACAGTTGTCTATAATGGATTGAATCATTAAGTAAAATAATTTTGGAAATTTTGAAATAGCTTAAATCATAAATGCTGTTTATGAATTTTTCGTTTATTTTCGCTGTTTATTACAATCGCCTACGTAGGCGAAATTTGTTTGACATTTATTCTTCTAATCATAAACACAGCCATGTTGAAGCTTGCAGAAGGCTAATGTTTTTCATTGATGTTATGGCAGTCCACTCTGCTTATTGTTTTTCGAGAATGTTACACTCCTGTTATTTATTGTGCACGAAAATTCACGCCAATAAATTATTAGAAATATTGCTGACTTGTGCATCTCATGCGCCCTTTTTACGTTCGTCCTAATGCCTGCTAGTTGTCCGTGGATTTGCCTATATTTGGCGTTGAAAATGGAAACGTCTTTAGACATGAAAAAAAAACGATTTTACAATCGATTCAATGAACACTTGTCTCAAAAATCGAACAGGATTTTTTCACAAAAGTGACAGCCCTAGTTCCTTGTGTTAAAATCAATGTGTTGAACTACTGTAGAGTAAACTGTTGAATTGTTGAAGGTGTAAAGACGTTAGACAGTATAGTATAGTAGTGATTTTGCTGTAAAAACACGTTTTATTATACACTCACCTAAAGGATTATTAGGAACACCATACTAATAATGTGTTTGACCCCCTTTCGCCTTCAGAACTGCCTTAATTCTACGTGGCATTGATTCAACAAGGTGGTGAAAGCATTCTTTAGAAATGTTGGCCCATATTGATAGGATAGTATCTTGCATTCGATGGAGATTTGTGGGATGCACATCCAGGGCACAAAGCTCCCGTTCCACCACATCCCAAAGATGCTCTATTGGGTTGAGATCTGGTGACTGTGGGGGCCATTTTAGTACAGTGAACGTCTCGGTCACGGATGTAACCCTCGTTCCCTGAGTAGGGAACGGAGACGTTCCGTCTGATGACGACGAATGGGGTTTCGCTTAGGAAGCCTATCGACTTCGAGTACTACAAAACGAGCCAATGGCAAAGAAATGCCATGGGTCTGCGGAATTTGCATAGCGAAAAACTCCGCCTCACCTTGTGGGTATTTAAGGAGAACGCTGGCAGCAAATAGGCATGTTTCTTCGCTGAGGAGCCAAGACTGAGCTCAGGCGATCCCCGCGGTACAGCGGAAAGTGGCAGGAAGACGGAACGTCCGTAACCGAGACGTTCCCTTTCGTTGTCACTCCGAGTTCCGTCGGATGACGACGAATGGGGATACCAGTCTAATCACGCCACCTTCTCAGCTGTCTTCCAGTGCCCTGCGTAAATCTGAGATCCCTGTCGTGAGACTAGCACGGACAAAGGACTCCTATTTAGCACAGGAATACCAAGGTACACTGGGGAGCATATCCCAGATTTTAGGGGAATATGCAATTACTGCCAACCCAGAGGGGGGGACTTAGAGAATACACATATGACCCGGAGGGATGCATATGGAGAACACTGGGGTGTCCAGCCGCAGGTGGAATATTTCAACCCCAGGGGTGGCAAGGTGGCTTGCCGAGGGAAAGACACATGCTCAGAGAGGCTTACAGTGGAAATACACATGTGGGGGTCACTCAGGGGAGGGACCATGCACACGGGGAGGCACCTAGCCGACGTGCAGGCAATAGACACTGGCGCCGAGGAACTCAGGGCTTTCGGGGAAGCTCACCTGAGGAGAATATCGCACGTATCCAGTCCGTGGAGTGGAATGGCGAGCAAGCGAAGACACCTGAGCGGTCTGGTACTAGCTGGTTGAAGCGAGTACGTGAGAGGACACTGACTCCACTCGGAGATTGTAGAATCTGGCGAATTTGTTGGGTGTCGCCCAGCCTGCAGCTCTGCAGATGTCTGTTAGCGAGGCGCCATAGCAATGGTGTGCCAAAGCAATGGTGTCCACTATCCAGTGAGACAACCTTTGCTTGGAGAGAGCCTTTCCCTTCAGCTTCCCACCATAACAGACAAAGAGCTGGTCTGAGGTCCTGAAACACTGCGTTCTGTCTACATAGATGCGAAGAGCACGTACTGGACAGAGCAGTGCCAAGGCTGGGTCTGCCTCCTCCAGGGGCAGCGCTTGCAGGTTCACCACCTGGTCCCTGAAGGGAGTGGTAGGAACCGAATTCCAGGCACGCTTCGTCAACGGAGAATGCGTGCAGGTCCCCTACCCTCTTGATGGAGGCCAATGCAATCAGAAGCGCTGTCTTCATTGACAGGAAGTTAAGCTTGACCGATTGCAAAGGCTCAAAGGGAGCACTGCGCAGGGCAGTTAAAACCACTGCGAGGTCCCAAGAGGGTACGAGAGGAGGACGAGGAGGATTCAGTCTCCTCGCTCCTCTCAGGAACCTGACGATCAGGTCATGTTTCCCCACAGACTTACCTTCTATTGGGTCATGTTGTGCGGCAATGGCGGCAACATAGACCTTGAGGGTGGAGGGAGACAGCCTTCACTCCAACCCTTCTTAAAGAAAGGAAAGCACGACACTGATCGAACATCTCCGGGGGTCTTCTCGGTGAGAAGAGCACCAGTTGACGAAGAGGTTCCACTTCAACGCGTAGACGTGTCTCGTGGACGACGCTCTAGCGGAAGTGATGGTAGCCACCACCGCTGGTGGTAGGGTACTCAAACCTGCCTCTGACGAGGGTGCCGTAGGGTGCCCCGTCCCTGAGAGAGGAGGTCCTTCCTCAGGGGAATCGGCCAAGGAGGTGCTGTCGCGAGGAGTATGAGTTCGGAGAACCAGGTCCGGGTGGGCCAGTACGGCGCGACCAGAATGACCTGCTCCTCGTCCTACCTGACCTTGCGCAGGGTCTGCACAAGAAGGCTCACTGGGGGAAACGCATATTTGCGGCCCCTCGGCCAGCTGTGCGCCAGTGCATCCGTGCCGAGCGTACCCTCGGTCAGGGAATAAAACAGGGCGCAATGGGTCGAGTCGTGAGAGGCAAACAGATCTATCTGTGCGTCCCCGAACTGGTCCCAAATCAGCTGAACCGACTGGGGATGGAGTCGCCATTCTCCAGGAAGGGGCTGAAACCATGAGAGCTCGTCTGCACAGTTCAGGGCTCCAGGAATATAAACGGCACAAAGCGACCTCAGATGCTTCTGACTCCATAAGAGGAGGTGGTGGGCGAGTTGCGACATACGGCGGGAGCGCAGACCACCTTGACGGTTGATGTACGCTACAGTTGCTGTATTGTCTGATCGGACTAGTACATGCTGGCCCCTGAGCATGGCTCGGAAGCGGCGCAGGGCGAGCTGTACAGCCAGCAACTCGAGGCAATTGACGTGCCATAGGCGGTGGGGTCCTGTCCAGGAGCCCGCGGCAGCACATCCATTGCACATGGTGCCCCAGCCCGTGGCAGAGGCATCTGTTGTTACAACAACATGCCGGGAAGCTCGTTCCAGGGGCACTCCGGCCCGTAGAAACTGAGGTTCGACCACGGGGTAAAGGTCTGACGGCAGGTCGGAGTAACTAGTACTCGGAGAGTGCCGCGTTGCCATGCCCACCTCGGGACTCGGTCGCGAAGCCAAAGCTGAAGCGGTCTCATATGAAGCAATCCGAGCGCCGTTGCCGCGGCTGCAGATGCCATATGCCCCAGGAGCCTCTGAAAGAGTTTCAGTGGAACCGCACACTTGCCCTCGAACTGTCTCAGGCAAGTCAGCAGTGACTGCGCGCGCTCGCTCGTAAGCTGCGTGGACCGAGTCGATCTCCATACCGAGAAAAAAGATCCTCTGCACAGGGCAAAGTTTGCTCTTCTCCCAGTTGACCCGAAGGCCCAGATGGGCTACGTGGCGGAGCACCAAGTCCCTGTGTTCGCAGAGCTGATCTCGAGAGTGAGCTAGAATCAGCCAGTCGTCGAGATAATTCAGGATGCGAACCCCGTGTTCCCGGAGAGGAACAAGGGCTGCCTCGACGACCTTCGTGAAGACGCGAGGAGACAGGGCTAGCCCGAAAGGGAGAACTGCGTACTGATATGCCTGCCCCTCGAAAGCAAACCGCAGGAACGGTCTGTGTCGAGGAAGGATGGAGACATGAAAGTAGGCGTCCTTCAGGTCGATCGCTGCAAACCAATCCTGGTGCCACACATTCGAAAACGCGTTTGGCGGTGAGCATCTTGAACGGCAGCCTGTGAAGGGAGCAGTTCAGAACACGCAGATCCAGGATTGGCCGTAACCCACCGGTTTTCTTGGGGACAATAAAGTACGGGCTGTAGAAGCCGGACCTCATTTCGGCTGGAGGGACAGTCTCGATCGCACCCTTCGCCAGTAGGGTAGCAATCTCCGCTCTCATGACAGGGGCATTGCCACCGACCATAGTGGAGCGGACACCCCTGAAGCGGGGAGGAGATCGCGCGAACTGAATCGCGTAGCCGAGCCTGATCATTCGTGCGACCCAGCGGGACAGGTTGGGAAGCTCTAGCCAGGCTCCCAAGAACTGTACCAGCGGGGTCACGCGAACCACAGACTTCCTGTTGGTGGGGCAGCGAGGCGGTATGACTGGCCCGGACGTGGACGGCATAGCGGCCCGGTGTGGGGGCACAGTCATAGACCGCGTCCTGACAGAGGAGACCAGGGAAGGATGAACGTTCCACGGGGGTCTGCTCTGCCAGGGGTCTGGCGACAGAGGAGAATGAGAGCGGCATGGTCCAGGGACGGCGCGCACTGTCATCCGGCTCTGGGACAGAGGAGGACGAGGGGTGCACGGCCCGGGGGCGGCGCACCGTGTCGTCCGAGAACTCTGTGTGCTCAGAGACGGGAGAGTCAGTTCTTTCTGGGAATTAGGATTCTTCCCCGGCCCTCCACCAGGGAAAGGAGTGGCCCTGCTACCAGCTCCTGGAAAGAACTGAGTCCCATCTCTGAGCAGCCCATCTCAAGAGTGCCGCTTAACCCAGCGTATAGCGGGGCTGGAGAGGGCTGTGGCGTCCCCCTGTGGCTTCCAGAGCCAGCCCGGGTGAACGGGCGGGGTGGGAGCCGCAGGAGGGCGCCTTCCGCGGTGGGCAGACTGAGGGATCTGCTCGGACGGCGGGGCCGTCGGGGCAGAATAAGCCTCAGTCTGCTCGTGGGCGGTTGAGAACTGTTGGCCAAAACCGCACCTCAACCGCACCGCCAAAGAGGCCGACCTGAGATATGGGGGTGTCAAGCAGATGGGACCGCCCGACATCCTGCACATCAGACAGGTTCAGCCACAGAATGGTGGACATCACCTGAACCAGGGAGCGTACGGCCACTTTCGTCGCTCGGAGAGCAAGGTCAGTGGCGGCGCGCAGCTCATTGAAGAGCCCTGGGTCAGTCCCGCCCTCGTGCATGTCCATGAGCATCTGGGTCTGGTAGATCAGCAGAATAGCCATGGCATGCAGTGAGGCGGCTGCCTGTCCTGTAGCGCTATACGAATTCGCCACAAGTGTAGACGAAAAACTACAGGCTTTGGACGGGTGCTTAGGGTCGCGCTGAGAGGAAGCACTCTGAGGACACAGTAGCATCGCAACAGAGCGTTCAACCGGGGGGACCCCAGTGTACCCATGGGCAGCGGCCCCGTCGAGGGAAGGAAGGGCGGAGGAGATCAACGAGGGATCGCTGGAAGACATGGGGGTCTTCGAGGATTTCGAGATCTCCTGATGCACATCCGGGAAGAAAGGCATTGGAGTGGACGCCGACAGGAGTCAGCGGCCACACCCAAAACCAATCGTCCAGCAGCGAGCGCTCGGACAGGGTGAAAGGTTCCACTCTAGTCCGATGTGGATGAGGGGACTCTCTCTCTAACGAGATCATTGAGTCTCGACCGTAATGACGCGATGGTCACGTTCCCGCGGGGAGAACGTGAGTCATCTACAAACGCTGCTCTAGCGTGATCAAGCCCAAGCACGCAGAGCAGAGAATGTGCCCATCAAAATCGGTAATGAGTCGACCGCAACCAGAAATGCACGGGCGAGCCGTCTTTAAAAAGACGTGCCGCGTGCGAGCTCTTTTGTGAGAGGAGAAAAAAACTCTGCGATGTTGAAGCGAGCAGGGAGAAACACACTCATTGGCAGATCACTGCACAGATCAGCAGGTAATGTGAACTCGCTGCAGATCGCCGTCACACCAACACCGGAGAGAGTGGCTCGTCTCGTAGAGTGAAGTCAGAAATGGCTGTGGAGTGAAGAGATGCTCTTGGCTCCGAAGCGAAAACATGCCTATTTGCTGCCAGCGTTGTCCTTAAATACCCACAAGGTGAGGCGGTGTTACGCTATGCAAATTCCGCAGACCCATGGCATTTCTTTGCCATTGGCTCGTTTTGTAGTACTCGAAGTCGATAGGCTTCCTAAGCGAAACCCCATTCGTCGTCATCAGATGGAACTCGGAGTGACAACGAAAGGGAACTCATTGTCATGTTCAAGAAACCAATTTGAAATGATTCGAGCTTTGTGACATGGTGCATTATCCTGCTGGAAGTAGCCATCAGAGGATGGGTACATGGTGGCCATAAAGGGATGGACATGGTCAGAAACAATGCTCAGGTAGGTCGTGGCATTTAAACGATACCCAATTGGCACTAAGGGGCCTAAAGTGTGCCAAGAAAACATCCCCCACACCATTACACCACCACCACCAGCCTGCACAGTGGTAACAAGGCATGATGGATCCATGTTCTCATTCTGTTTACGCCAAATTCTGACTCTACCATCTGAATGTCTCAACAGAAATCGAGACTCATCAGACCAGGTAACATTTTTCCAGTCTTCAACTGTCCAATTTTGGTGAGCTCTTGCAAATTGTAGCCTCTTTTTCCTATTTGTAGTGGAGATGAGTGGTACCCGGTGGGGTCTTCTGCTGTTGTAGCCCATGCGCCTCAAGGTTGTGCGTGTTGTGGCTTCACAAATGCTTTGCTGCATACCTCGGTTGTTACGAGTGGTTATTTCAGTCAAAGTTGCTCTTCTATCAGCTTGAATCAGTCGGCCCATTCTCCTCTGACCTCTAGCATTAACAAGGCATTTTCGCCCACAGGACGGCCGCATACTGGATGTTTTTCCCTTTTCACACCATTCTTTGTAAACTCTAGAAATAGTTGTGCGTGAAAATCCCAGTAACTGAGCAGATTGTGAAATACTCAGACCGGCCCGTCTGGCACCAACAACAAGCTCAAAATTGCTTAAATCACCTTTCTTTCCCATTCTGACATTCAGTTTGGAGTTCAGGAGATTGTCTTGACCAGGACCACACCCCTAAATGCATTGAAGCAACTGCCATGTGATTGGTTGATTAGATAATTGCATTAATGAGAAATTGAACAGGTGCTCCTAATAATCCTTTAGGTGAGTGTATATAGCTAACAGGGGAGCTCCAGTACTTCTCTAAAGGGGATTTACCATATAACGTTACAAAGACGCTTATTTCAAATGTCTATTTACATCTGACAGGAACATCTTCAATAAGTATTGCAGATGAGCACATCATAACATGAAATAGACATCTGAGTGATAAATGTGTGCTATTATGTAGAATTCACTGTTGTCAACATGGCTTGCATTAGATAAATGAGCTGTAAGTAAAGTAAATAAACAAATCCATAAATTACCTAAACATAAGTTATCTATTTTGTTTGTCCATTAGTACTGTTGATAAATCGAGGAACATTCATGTTAGATAAAAAAGGGAGTTAACACATCAGCAACAACCTCAACATGTAAATGCAGTATTGAGCTCATAAATCACAGAGGGTAACGTGAATCTTTTCTGGATGTTACAGGGACAAATCAACACAGCTGAATCCTGGAAATAGTGCCATGGATGAAACCCTCCATCGCTCCATCACTCCACCTGCCCTTATCACCTCAGATTGTGAAGCACAGCAACAATCTCAGGCAAGAAGGCACGGCTCACCTCTGGTGGTCCTCTGATTCATCAGAATAAAGCCACAGAATGGGAAGCGCTGTGTTGAGATGGCAGTATATGTGGGGTTCACCACCTGTAAATACATGCTTGCAGTTTGAATAAAGCTTTGTTTCATGTGTTGTTGACTTGTATATGCATTTGTTTATTGTGATGGCTACTTTTATTCATTCTTTTACTAATTTATTCATATTTCTTATTGTTGTCAGTAACTAAAATATAATTATTTAATTAATTAATTGCTTGACTGAAATTTTTGATATGTTCACTATGTACACATCTAGTGTGTATTGCTGCATAGTTATGTCATATGACATAACAAATTACATTTTGTTTGTTTTATTGAATTATATCATTTTCAGTAAAACGTAATATAATTAAGTATTGGTCAACATTTATCTTTATTATTATTATTGTATGTTTTGGGGTGGGCTAGCAATGCAATTAATTCTGGGGTAATATTAATTTTAATATGAATGGTAATTACATTTTTTGAGTATTTTTACATGTACATTTTTAATCTTCGAGCAGCTGCCCGTCTCCTTTGTGCAGACATTACAAACGCTGAGGAAAAACGTTTTAGGTAGGGCGGTCGAGTTACTGATGTTATGAGGTGTCAGTGCACCTGTCGCTCATATTATTGTTTTTATTGCAAAACTTATACAAGATCAGGGAAAGATACCATGGTTGTATCTTTAACAATAAACAATCATAAATGACATATAAACAGAGCAATTTCAATAGGGTCCTCTCACCGTCGGTGCTCAGGCCCTAAAAACAACAACAATTAATATAAATATCTTGGGTTTGCGTACATAATATGAGATTGTATACACAGGAAAAATGAACTGACAAGGTTGAACATCTTAATATATATTTTCTTGAATAATTAATTATAATACATTTGAAAATGCAATTTTTGTTATTTATAAGCCTGAAGGATGAAACGAGAGTTAAATTCAACAAGAAACAGAGGAAAACAAAAAGATTTAAGCCACATTTGCTTGTGGGTGAACATTTTAGGATATAAAATAATTTAACAACAAGAGATGACGATTTTGGGATTCTTCAGCAGTTTCTTCAACAAGACCACAGAATGAGCAAGTTTCATCAATATCAAGATATTTACAGATTGATGAATTAAACCTGTCGCTCATTTATTTTCAGTTGTTGCGCTTGTGATAACACGTCCATGTCCGGTTCACATTCATACTTGACGAGATCAGGCTATAAAGTACCTACTCTTTAAGCACTCGTTAAGTAAGTACTTATTGCAATTAAGTACCTACTCATTGAGTATGCGGTTTCGAACGCAGCCCAGGTGTGTGAGCCGGTGTGCCAGTGGGAGTTCTAGTGGAGCTGGATGATGAAGAGAGTGGTCACCCCCATCCTCAAGCATCAGAAGTCAGTATACCTCAATCTGGAGTGATCGATTTTCTGATGACTTCCAGTGCCCAAGCCCTTCCTCCTCTGCTGGTTTCGCCCAGTTTTAGGCCTCCAAGTCTCCATCGTCACTGACGTTCAGACCAGCCTCAAATCTCCTTTGTCGCTGATAGTCCCACACAGCCTCTCATTCCCTCCTATTCCAAGTAAGCCATCCAGTTCCGCAGAGTTAGCTCTGCTTGTGCTGTTCAGCTCCTTGGCTCCTCCTCCTCCATTGACTCTGCCTAATGATGCTGTTACACCTTGAGCTTCCCGGTCCTCAGCTCTGTCATGGTGTGATGATTCCCTGGCTCTGCCTCGGGCCTCCAAGCCCACAACTCCACCTCGGCCCATCGACCAGTTGGCTTCCCCTTGGATTCTCACTCCCTCGGCTCCACCTGGGACCATTGTCCTTCCTGCTCCACTGGCCACCACGTCCCTCTGCCTCCACTTTGGTCAGTCGTTGCTCTACCACCTCCATTGACTTCGGAACCTTCGGCTGCACTACTGCTCCTCCTTCCCTCACTCCTCTTTCACACCGCCTCCACCTCAGTCATCTGGCACCCTGGCACCCTGGCTCCACCTCGGCCGCTTATCACAATGGCTCTGCTTAGGCCTCCCCATCCTTCGGTGTTGCCTTGTCTCTCGTTCCATCAGACTCCACCTGGGTCTCCACCCTCCACGCCATGACCTGTCGGTCAGGCTCAGGACTCGACCATGGTTCCTCCCTCCATGAGTTCTGCCGTGGGTCACCATCCTCCTGCCTGGCTTCTGGGGGTCTCCTGTTCCTTCTGCTCTGCCTTGGTGGTCTCCTGCGCCATGTGCTCCACCCTGATGGTATTTTCTTCTGCTTGTCAAGACTCTCCCCCTCATACTATGGACCTATTACTGCGCCAGGTGTCGCTTTGTGAGTGGGTAATGTCACCACCTGTTGTGTTTTCTGTTTCGTTTTCAAAGACTCTTAGTTTGTTAATGGTCATTTCCCGGGTTTCCTATCTGTTTACGCTTGTTGCCATGGTTATTCATTGTCTCATTGATCCTCACACACCTGTTCCTAATTTTTTTCCTCAGTGTTGCTCTCTGTTTAGTTAGTCTCGGTCTGGTGTTGTTTGTGTTTCATGCAAACCGTTACGTTGCCTTTGCTTGTGTAGATTATCTTCATGTTGGATTATCTTCTTTTGATTTGTTTAATAAAGTTCACACTCACCTCATTTTCATCCTCAGCCAGTCAATGACAGACACATAAATATTGTTTATTGGCGAGCTAGACTGAAAATGGCTAAATTTGCTCGCAAATTACAGCCAGTCATCTATTATCATAAATGTTTTTGTTTTTTTATATATACACAATGTCATTTATGCATAAAAAACACACACACACACACACACAATAGCTCATCACTAATCTCCACTGGTATAGTTGTTTGGGCTGGGTGTGCAACTCATATCATATCAGGGGAGAGGGCTTGCTCCTCTGTTCTGCCTCCAAGGAGGGGCCATGTTTGAATGTTGTTTACAAATTGTAACTTAATTGTTGATCCAAGGCAGTGCGGGAGTGTTTAGTTCCGTTTAGTAACTACCTACGATCTGCCTATATCAAGCTCACCACATTGAGTCGCCACTTTTGTCCTATCCTATTTATCCCAAATGCTGTACAGTTGTTTGCCCACATAAGCGGCCTAATATGTTTTCCTCCTGATGGCTTCTGGTTGATGCACAGGCACTGTACAATATGTCAACAGAGGTTCCACAGGAGTCATTTTAATTGGCACCCGAGCATATGCACATGCTGTCATTATAGGAATGTTGATCCATTATCATTATCAAAGAGACACCACATACTCATGCAGACATTCATGCAGTGTCTAGATGCTTGACCAAACAATAACTCTGGCTTACTGCCAACAAAATTAATAATAATAGTAAAAATTATTTTAAATTTTTAAATGATATTGAGAATGAATGAAGGCTGTGATAGTCTTTTCTTCCCTATTGTGACGTATATCCACATGAAACTGCATCTGGAATGAGAAAAATGTAGGACGGGACTGGATTTCGTCCTTCTGGAATTGATTGGATTGTAGGAAGTTGTGTGTTCCTAACTAAATGGAAGCAGATCTGAATGCCAGTTTTCAGTCAATTGTGGAGGATATATTTAATATATCTAATATTTAGATATACTCAGGGGAGGTTAATGTTTTGGATTAAAGATTATAAGGGCATTTGAATTTTACAAATTTAACAAATAATGATGTGCACAGATAAATAATTTATAATAAGCACTGCAACATTCTGTGAAATAAAATAAGAATTGTCGATTTTGATTTCAGAAATGTATTTCTTATTAACAGGCAGTGCAAAGAAAAAAAGAGTACCTTCCACTGTGTAATGAACTGGAGACAAATGTCTGAAATGACTGCAGTCCTTGTCTCTTCTTGCTTTGTAAAACGATTGCTTGTGGAAGAAACTAATTTCAGCACAGCAGTTTAATGACATTTAGATGGGTGAATTGTTGGTATTATATAGTCATTTAATTAAGAATAATAAATAATGAAATTCTTCAAAAGAAAACATTTTGGCATAATCTCATATTATTATTATTATTATATTTTTTTTAAATAGTATTTTAACAAAAATTTGTTTTTGAATTCAACAATTTGCTTAATAATTTCAGAAAAACTTTTTTTCACCAAATAAGTCATGTGCTGTGACCACAAAGTCACATGGTCCAACCACATCGGAGACCAGTGTTGGGGTAGTTACTCAAAAAAAGTAATTAGTTACTAGTTACTAGTTACTTCTGTAAATTGTAATGAGATTACTTTACTAGTTACTGCGTTTGAAAAGTAACTTCACTACTTATTACTTTACTTTCCCGTTTCTTAATTTACCATGTAGATATATGGACAAATATCATAGCCCTATCATCACTTAGCCTGTCTGCATAGTGTTTATTGTATAAATCTATACAAAATGGCATGTAAAACCATATGAAAGAACAATATCCCTGTCTGCACAAAGAAATATATCTCACCGTAAAATCCACAAACAACAGGATAAAGGAGGCTATGGTGCGGTCATTTTAAAATGGGGTCAACACACAAGTTTTAAAACACAGGCTTTGGGAAACATGAGAATAAAACTCTTCTCCTGATAACAAAACCATCTTTTTATTCGACTCATGGCAATAAAAACAAAAAATGAAGTGGTCAATGAAAAATAATAAAATAAAGGTCACTTTTAAATTTTTAATCTTAATTTAAAATGCATTTTTCTTGGCGATTCAATGGTCGGCAGGGGAAGTATGTCGAACCCTGCAACAAGCCTGTTCATTTCGTTTTGTGTTACCTGCTGTCCTCCTCCAAGACTTGAGAAAATTTTTTTGTAACAGCGCGCGCGTCGCCGAATCCGAGGATGAACGACTTCAAGCCGAATCTGCCCGAGCATGTGCGTCTGACCGCACCGACACACAGTTTGCGCGTGTAAATCAGTTGCTTATGTTTACAAAATGAGCCTACAATAGCATAAGCCTTTTTAATAAAAAGATCCATGTTTTATAAAATGTCCACGAAACTTAATGAAATGTTTAGTGAAATTAGAAAATATTTAAGAGATCGTTGATTTAGTTCTAGTCTACATACATGTTTTTATATCCACATATTTTGTTCTAATGTCACAAGTAATAATCTCAGGGTTTACTAGATTTTACGTACACGATTCTTTTTGTAGTGTTATTGGTGGTGATATAGCCTACTAAAATAAACATTGTCACGTGTGGACCGTTCTTCTCACCGTTGATTCCTGATGGTTAAGAGGACAATTACTCGCGTCGCCCCGTCGACGTTTCACAGAATAGTACAACGGCGAGCGCGTCGAGTATAAACGCCTCGTCCGTTTGGGGAGGTGCGCGCTGCAGAGACCCCCTGTCTCCGTCTCCATTTCCCTCTCTCCTTCGCACCGGCAGCTATGTCACTCAAATCGATCTCTATGGCAACAGTGCGCACGCACCACTAGACAGAACTTTACACACAGGCAAACACGGGTAACGCAGGAAAGCGCGTTCCTATAGTATAGTAAAGTAGTGTAGTTACCGATATTTTTAGTGTAATGCGTTACTTTACTTCGTTACCCAAAAAAGTAATATCGTTACTGTAATCCGTTACTTTGTAACTCGTTACCCCCAACACTGTCGGAGACAATAGCTGCGTCCCAATTCAAAGACTGTATCCTTCGAATGACGCAGACTTCAAAGGCCACGTCTTAAAAAAGTGTGCAACGGTCAAACAGAGCATTGTTAAATAGGACGGTCTAGCCTAAGGAGGATTGCTCTTGTCGCCTATAGCAACTCTAAAAGGTGCCGTTGATGAGTGACAGCAACGTTTGTACTAGACTTTTTTTGAAAGTTATATTCAACTGTCTGAAAGCAAAACAGGGTTCACTTCACAACCTGTCTAAATATGTTCACCGTAGTCCATTTATGCACTAATAAAGAGTACCAAATATCTATAAAATCACATTTTGGTAAGATACAAATCAGCATTTGAACAGCTTGACAACAAATTTGAATTACATCCAAATTTAAATGCAGACAACCACCTCTTCAATCAGCAAGCCAAGCTTTTGGTGTGTCATGGACCGGGATGCTGCATGGATCGCTGTTTGTGGACATATATTGGCTCAGCTGCATGTTTGTGTAATGATGAATCTA
This sequence comes from Rhinichthys klamathensis goyatoka, assembly GCF_029890125.1. Taxonomy (NCBI): domain Eukaryota; kingdom Metazoa; phylum Chordata; class Actinopteri; order Cypriniformes; family Leuciscidae; genus Rhinichthys; species Rhinichthys klamathensis. The sequence continues at coordinate 342,638 of NW_026606557.1, forward strand.
CTTTTTCAGCATAAACACACATAGCTTAACACATGCAGGATGTTCGGCAAGCTAATAAATACTACAAGAGCTTAACGGGGTCTGTGATTTGCCTGAGTGGGTGTATGGGTTGAGTGTAGGGTCAGTTTAGGAATTTAACACAGTCATCCATTGTGATCCAGAATGTTTTGATGTGACTCAGACAAGGTTTGGTTATGGCTCAGTGAGCACAGTTTTATCAGTGCAGAGAGAATAGGCCAGTGCCCGGTTGCATAAAGCACCTTAAGTGTAATTTTCCCTTAAAGTCGCCCTTATGTTTCCCTTAAACCTAAGGGTGTTGCAGAAAAATACCCTTAAGTGTTACTTAACGGTTTTTTTAAGTGAAACTTCATAAACACTTAGAATTTCCCTTAAATGCTGTTTTTTCACTTAAGTAATCGTTAAGTGTTGCATAAAACCCCTTAACGGTAATTTCCCTAAGTATAACTTAAGGTTTGGAAATCGTAACCTTAAGAGTAACGCGGACAAAAATAAGACGACATGGCTGAATTTATGAAACCAGCTGAAGATCATATGGAATAGGAAGAACCCTTTGGACCAATTTAGCCATGAAAAATTGTTGCAAGAATACCGATTTGATCGACGCGCAATATTTGACATCGCTATCAAACTAGACGGCTGTCTGTCTGTCATTACACGCGACTCGCATGTAAACTATCACAACGTTAAGTCAGTGCGCGCACGGAGAGTGTGTGGCCGACAAAAAATTCACAGGAGAACGAGCTGATTCTGTGTTTTAAAAGGAATCATGACAGAAGAAAACAGGTATGCTATGGAAATATACTCAGCTGTATTTCGAGACACAGAGCCAGAAGTGCATTCACAAAACCTAAACAAATGCCAAAGCATGAGACGGTGAACAACACAAACTGCCGCCACGTTCGGAGCTAACGCGGTGTTGCGTGATAGCGTCACTGGACTGACACGTGATATTCCGACATGTTAGTGTTTTGCGTATCTATGGCAACAACAGACTTTTATAACGTGAATCCAGGATCGCTGTCGTGAAACACTTAAATGTTTCCCTTACCTAAGAGAACCGTTTAAGAGATTATATGCAACACCCTTAAATTGTTATCTTAGGTAAGGGTAAATCGCCCCTTAAGTATCATACTTAAGGGAAAAACTTAAGGTGCTTTATGCAACCGGGCACAGTATCCCAGAGGGTTCATAAAAAAGCTTCTCGTTGTGCTTTAAAATAGCAAAGCTGTCATTCAGTACTGATCTCAAGCATCAGCCTTGGTGAATGAATAAGGGGATCTGGCATTTCACTCACTTAGCACATATATATTTAAAGTGTTTTGAGCTCACTGTCCTTAATAGGCCTACAGTATACATACTGTAATGCTGGAGAAGATTGAGATGAATGACTGAAGCGGGGCAGAGTGAGCTGTCTGCCTATATAATCACAGCCTAAAAGCTTCCCATCAGAACATGGATGAATCCTGAGATGGCATGTGTGCATGCCGTAGGGTCATACTGGGACCATGCTAATTGTTCTGTGGGACAGGAACTTCTGCTCATTAGCAGAAAGACATACAGAGAGCGCACCCTTCTGACACCACACTCACATCATTCATTCAAGAATTGCCAGGATCTCCCACTGATCAAACAGAAGTATAATAATTCATGTAATTAGCTTCATTGTTTTGTGACTAGTAAGGGGAAGAGGGAAAAAAAGCTTGCCGCTGCTGCAGTTTTCAGCTAATTTGAATAGAGATTGAATAATTTATTTAAAAGTCACTTAAATTGTGACTGAGATGAAATTATGGAAGTGGGAAGCCCCACTAAATAGGGTTTAGCACAGGGGTGGGCAACTCTGGCCCCCGAGATCCAACTTCCTGTAGAGTTTTTCTCCAACCCTAATCAAACACACCTGAACAAGCTAATCAAGGTCTTCAATATTGCACAGGCTGCAGGTGAGTTTGATTAGGGTTGGAGATATTTGTATTATTTAATAGTTTAATATATCACTCAAGAATGCTTGGGATCATTAGAGATACAAAACTCAGGAACAAAGGAAATAAATACACCACATAGTACATAAAGATCTTTACCAACAACAGACAACTGGAGTCACGTTTACACGGCAACGATGTACTAAAAACGGAAAAGCTTTTTTTTTTTCTTTTTTTTTTTTGTGTACAGGACAACTTTGTCAAAATGATCCCCGTTCAGACAGTTGATTAAAAACGAATAAAAACGCTTATTATTCATGCCAGGCAGGTAATTGGCAAGCTCACTTTGTAAAGGAAAACTAAAAAATATATTGTTTTTGTAGTTTACAAGGAGACAATAATGGTATCGCTTTCATAAACCTGCACTTTGAGTTTTCAGGACCATACAACGCCATTGTTATGTACATGATCAACCACACATAAAAAGTTCTCAGTTTTTAGTTGAAAACGGTGATATGTGAAACTTAGGGCTGATCGGACAAAGAAAGGCAACCAAACTAGAAACAGGTGAAACTAATAAGTAACTAGGGCAACTAACAAGGGGGTTATTCATGAACTAGACAATGGAAACACAAGAAGCAAGAATGAAATGAGAACTAAACTAAAAATAACTCTAACATTAAGTACTGCCTAGGTATTTGAATAAATATACTTACAGATGAATAATACTATTGTAATATGTTAACCTTATAAGTAAAATTGTTCTCAATGTTTCAGTGTTCTGAATGGTAAAGCTTTTGCTACTATAGTGGCATTAACATAGTCCGATGATGTTCCGTGCAAGGGAGTAGAGGATTTAAGTGCAGCAATTATTAATGGAACAAGAAAATCCAAAGAGAACAGGAAGAAAAAATTGGAAGGTGAAAAAAAACGAAACAAAAATTAAAATATAACAGCTTAACTATTAAACTGCAAAACACAGGCTAAGTCAAGACAACTTATGAGACAAAGAGCTACATATTCATAAGCAAACAAGCAACTAAACTAGTGCGAATTCCAATCGGAAGTGAGCATCCCTATGGCCTACTCACTCCGAAACAAAACAACTTTAATTATTCCGTTCATACGACAACTCGTTGAAGTGGCCATTGCAGGTACCATTCTCTAACGGACGGGCATTTCTTGAAGGGATTCAGTTGTTCACTTTCGTTTGGAATGCCCCTACAAATGACGTACCCTTCCCAAAGTGCCCTTCAAGGGCACAAAAACGCTATTTGGCGTTTTCCCCAAGACACAGGTGAGACTAATTGGCAACCAAGGAAACAAACTCAAAACAGGAAGTAAACACCGATAATGACAATGGACACAATGGAACCAATTACAAACTAAAATTTTATGAAAACTTCAACGAAGGAATCCTTAGGAAACACAACAAACACAATGTTCAATATATTGAATGAAAGAAACGCTTATATCATACATTATTTAATCATCATTAGCTTGATTGAAACATTTCTGCCCTTAGCAAAAATATTCTCGACCAGTGACTGAAAAACAAGGCATGTGACAGCTCTTTTTGAATGGCGTGGTGATAGAGCTGTCTAGTAACCTAAAGGTTAAGATCTGAAGGAATAAAACATAAAATGAAAAGTCTGATTTCACTGTGGTGTCCTTGAGAAAGGCACGCTCCCAAGTTGCTCCAAGAAAATATCCCTGGGCAAATATTACATATCAATCTGTTTAGGTAAGAAAGCATCTGCTAAAAGATTAAGACAACTATATTTGGCACATCTGTGCAGACTGTGTATGTGAGTGTGCAGGGTGTGTAAGAAAGGACAACTAAATACCTTAAGATTATTTATCTGTATGGGTAATTTATTCCTGCAGTTTTGTCCTCCTCTATACAGAGGAACTTCATTACATTAAATCAGTTTAAGGGCAACATATTACACAACTGATACTAACACAACGAATGTAAAGATTTTGCTGTGGTTCAAGTTCAACATTGCATGTCACTTGCAGAGTAGATATTTAATGACAATTGGATTGAAGAACCTGATGGTTTGAGGAATCCCCACAGTTACTGGTAAATACCATATCAGAGTGGATCTGCCATTCTGCACCATGAAGTTCTTAAAGATAATGGTTCTTTATTGTCATCTGGTTTCATGAAGGACACATGAAACCAGCAAGTCTCTGTTCATGAAAAGGACACATTGTAGAAATGACTATTGTTGTAATTAAATATTTGCTCAGTTATCACCAAAAAGCTCTCTCTGTTTTATTGTATATCATGACACTGCCTCAGAAGTCTGTCTGATATCAGTTTTGTGAGGTGCCTTCGTGTGCAAACGCCGCCTGCAAAGTCATTGCCTAATAGGGCAGTGGGGGTACAAGTCAGCTACCTAAGTTTTCAGACACAGACACACTAAATGCTTGATAAATGATAGCTAGTTGAAGTTTGAATTCTCCATAAAATCAAATCAATTCAGTCTTGTGAAGTGATATGATAGCTATTGCATGTGGAACAAATTGAAATGTAAGTCATTTACAGAAAAAGATTTCCCTCCACTGCAGTTCTCAAGTCTCATTTTCCATTTGGCTTATTCATGTTTGCTTATGCGATTTACATCCATGACATAAAACCCGACACAAAACATCAAGGTTTTTTAAGTTGAATGTGAGTGTATAGGAGGTTTTGAGAGCAAAAAGAGAAAATTACAGCAATTGCATGGCAGGAGAGCTGTGCCCCTAATGATGTGTTTGGCCTTGAGCTCAGTGGAGATGAGAAACAAGAGAAACATCCAATTACTCTCAATCAGTGCATTAGTGCTAATCAAGGGGAAGAACATGACAGCGAATACTGTGGAGAAAAAGGTCAGGATGAACATTTTCTATGAATTAGGCATGTCTATATCTGACATTTAAACATATAATGTTGGCTTGACAAAGTTAACGTTTATAACTGTTATTGTGCATTCCTGTAGCTCAAACAGTGGAGCGTTGGTGCTTGCAACGCCAAGGTCAGGATTCGATTCCCAGGGAAAACAAGAACTGATAAGAATGTAAATGTGTACCTTGAAATGCAATGTAAGTCGCTTTGGATAAAAGCGTCTGCCAAATGCATAATTGTAAATAAATGTATAAACGTGCTAATGTACACACTCAGTTCACTAAAGGTATCCAATTGGTCCAATCAACAAGTAGCATTGATTGTTAAAAGTCACTGGAATAGGAGGCGGATGAGCTAACAAGGACGCTAAAGGTCACAGCCTTTAGCATCAGTTGCTAGTGTGCCTCTTGAGATCAGGGGAGTGAGGTTTACCAGCACAGATATTTACTAGCTAGTCTCTGTTACACTAGCAACCGCCTATCCTACACCCATTCAAATCTCATACTAGAGTTGCCAAAAAGTACCGACTTCGGTACAAAGTCGGTACTGAAATTTAAAAATGTGAAGATACCAGCATTTCCCTGTTGCATTTTGATCGCTGTTGAAAGGATTCTTAAACGCTTCTGATAGGCCATTGTGTTCTTGCGCTCAACATATATGTCTGTGATTGGCTACAATGATCAACAATGATTGATGTTCTTCACTGTGCGCTTACAAGCTTCAAACGCTCCCGTGTGTATCTGTCTAAATGCTCGACGCAGAGCGTCAAATTAACATGTTTTTAAAGTGTTGATCATTGTAGCCAATCACAGCCATATATGTTGAGCGCGTCAACACAATGGCCTATCAGAAGCGTTTAAGAATCCATTGTACACAGCGGGAAATGCTGTTATCGTCACAATTAAAAAAATTCAGTACCGACTTGGTAATAAAGTCGGTACTTTTAACAACTTTCTCATACCAATTTAAAACTATTTTACATTTTGTTGTAAAATTCTGCAAATACATTCTGCAATAATAAAAAAATGTGTTTTTGTGATCTGCTTACGCTCAAGTGACAACTGAACTTGCAAAATATTTTCTATAAGTGATATATTTTCATATTCACATCACACAAATTCATTCAAAATCGCCACCTGGTAAAATACCTTTCCCATGAGATCGGGTTTGTTCAGACTTAAATCTATCTTCAACATGAGTATTTAAATTAGTCATATAACCTACATAATTCATACTAAAACAAACAAAAATGGTCGACAATCCTTCCTATTCTAGTTTATAATTCTTAAATGACCTACGCTCTATGGGGCGGTTTCCCGGACAGAGATTAAGCCTAGTCCTAGAATAAAATGGCCCTTTAAACCAGATTAACAGAAATCTGCTTTCTCTGTCATGGCTTTTAATAGTCCTAGATTTAGTTTAGTCCAGAGTTTAATAAACTGATTTCCTGAAGGAAGACTACAGTTACTCCAGGACTAAATTGAGTCTTAAATTAAACCTACCAAGAGGCAGGTTTAACTTCAGATTAACTTTGTGTTTCAAAGAAGACACCTGCATTACTTGGATACACACATACAGTACATATATTAATATATAATTTAAACATGTAATTTTGTTTTAACACCATTGTATCGGGTTTCTTGTTCAAATGTGATTAGTTCATGTTAAACTGACTTGAAATGGTCACTCTTTGACTTCACTTGATGTTTTCATTTTGAAATCTGTTTCAATCTAGTAACCCAGTCATACAGGATATTGACTTCCCATCATGCTTTGCACAGGGCTGAAATGTAAATTTTGAAATAAAGTGATATTTTATGCAATTATTTTAGTAAGATGAGAAAACGGAGAGACTTGTTAATGTTTAATGTTCTATTATTATGTTGATATTAAACGTTTATGTTATGTTAGTATTTTGGGGGGTTACCATTGTGGTGAATTGTTGAGCCTGTGCTTGGACCGAGGACCTGCTTCCAAGAATTCTAGTTGTATAATTAATAAAGCAACCATGATAGTACTCTAGTTGAAAGTATTGCTTCTAAACTGTCAAATTTGAACACCACATGTGTAAAGAGATGTTTTAGTAAGTTTGTTATGTACACCACAGGAATAAACAAGAAGCATTAATTATAGAGTTGTTTGAATAATTCATTTTAAATGAAAACCATTCATTGTTAAAGAACACCATTGATTCTAGTTGTACATCGTTGATTTTATATGTATATATATATATATATATATATATATATATATATATATATATATATATATATATATATATATATATATATAATTATATATATATATATATATACAAACAAACAGATTTCCCGGCATTTCTTTTCTTTTATTCCATAGCTGGTGTGTGCAGATTATTTAGCTTGCTTAAAAATAATTGTCTCTTGTTAGTAAATGTTTTTTGATTGCAGTCTTTTTCTGATGCCATTGTTTTCCTTGGATTTGCTTCTCAGTTCCATGCAATTTTAAGCTTTTCCTGGTTCATTCCATGTTTTATAGGCAACCTCTGTCATGCTAATTCAGATTAGCACAGTTGGTTTTAATTTAATCTGATTTATTTTAGTTCAGGACTCCATAGTCCAAGTGTAACTAATCTGTACTTAATCTGTGTTACAGAAAGCCATTTTTTAAGACACGATTAACTATTCTAGATTAAGGCCTATACTCCAGGCTTAATTTAAACCCTGTCCGGGAAACCGTCCCTATAAGTCTAAAGTACAGGCTTAAGCCGACCTACACTGTCTGAAAACAGCTTCTTCTAACAGTGATGAACATATTCAAGATGTTTTTCAGGATCTTTTATAAAATACTTTACACAAAGTTGTGTACAAATGATGTTACAGAACTAGTTGTGCAAACTTTGTGACCCATGTTCAGAAGGCCAGATGGTGCTGCATTTCCAGCACCAGCTGTTCCTTCGAGAGCCATAGAAACCGCTTCTTCTAATGAGAGGTTTTCCACACATACTGATACTCTGCTGCTAGTACACTGAGATGCAGACCTTTGCTTTCATTAACATTTGCCCAGTATGGGTATACATATGAAAAGGACTTCAAAATTACAACCACCACTAAGCAGGTTTTTGCTTCTCAAGGCCAGTGACAGTCTCTAGACCAATTCATTTGAACTCAGTCTTGGTGTTAAAAGATTCCTGCCTCAGGCAGTACATCCACTGCCTTGTTGCTATTTTTGGTGATTTAAGCAGCATAGTGAATAATATAGTTGGGAACAAAGACCTTTTCCATTGTGTAAAAAAATAATGTACAGTACTTGAACCAAATGTTTGTGTGGATGTGTACCGTCGTGACGTAGAACGAACGCGCCTGCGCAGCCAGAGAGCAGAGCAAAACAACGTCTACGTCACAACGGTTCCTACGCCACGTCCTACCTCGTACGCCGACTTCCATCACACGTGAACGCGCGTCGATCGTTGCCGGAAGTCAAGTCAAGTCAAGTCAAGTCACATTTATTTATATAGCGCTTTTCACAATACAGATTGCATCAAAGCAGCTTCACAGTGATAACATGAAAGTAGTACAACACAGTTCAATAATATTGTTGAATATTAAATATCCCCAACTAAGCAAGCCAAAAGCAAGGCGACAGTGGCAAGGAACCAAAACTCCATCAGATTGGATGGAGAAAAAAACCTTGGGAGAACCCAGGCTAGTCAGGGGCCAGTTCTCCTCTGGCTAACAATCATAGGGTTTTAAAGAAGCTTTACAGTAAGTCCATATCAGAGAGTACCTGGAAAAAATACATTTAGTTAATCATGTAATATTTAGGGGATAACATATCGCCGGCGTTGAGTCGTCTCTTCGCAGGCGTTGAGTCGTCTCTTCACAGGCGTTGGTCTTCTCATCACAGGCGTTGAGGCATCCGAAATCCCCGTGAGAGGCAGGATACCAAACTGGAGCCTACGAACGCCATTTTTCTCGGGACAAGCGTCCCGAGATAACAGCAGAAAGGCAGATGGGAAATAATTAGCATAGCTGATGTTCATAATGATTTCCATTACACGGGAGTAGGTGTTAGAAAACCATAATCTCACAACTCTCCGTAACCCAAACTCTCCGCAACCCAACCGCAACCATACGGACCGACCCGTTTGTCTATAAGGCTGTCGAGCCCCACTGGTGCGTTAAGCAGTTTCAGTGGCAAACGGTTCCGTATGGCATAGCAGAGGACTAAAAGGTAAGCATTATGTGAATGCTTGACTAAAGAGACACGTCTTTAGTCTAGTTTTAAACTCTGTCAGCGAGTCAGAGCATCGGACCGTATCGGGAAGGCTATTCCAGAGTTTTGGAGCTAAATGCGAGAATGCCCTCCCTCCTTTCGTGGACTTCGATATCCTAGGAATGACCAGAAGCCTTGAATTTAGTGATCTTAGAGAACGCGGTGGATTGTAGGGCGAAAGAAGGTCCGTTAAGTACATAGGAGCTAAACCATTAAGGGCTTTATAGGTCAGTAGTAGTACTTTGTAATTGATACGGAACTTAATAGGTAACCAGTGCAGAGATGATAAAATCGGTGTTATATGATCATATTTTCTTGATCTAGTAAGAACTCTAGCGGCTGCATTTTGCACTAACTGTAGCTTGTTTATTGAGGATGCAGGACAACCAGCTAATAAAGCATTACAGTAATCTAGTCTCGAGGTCATGAATGCATGAACTAACTTTTCTGCATCAGAAACAGATAGCATGTTACGTAATTTAGCAATGTTTCTAAGGTGGAAAAAGGCTGTTCTTGTAACAGATGAAATATGATTTTCGAAAGACAAGTTGCGGTCTAGTATAACACCCAGGTCTTTTACTGTAGTGGAAAAAGTAACAGGAAGTCAGATATTTTCATTTATAAAGTTTTAAATATGTATATTTTTACGACAAAACCGCACGGATTACCCTCAGAAGGCCTTCGTTTATCCCCCTGGAGCCGGATGGAATACTTTTGTGAAGGATGTATGCACATTTTGGGACTTGAAGGAGGTGGACCCCATTGCTTCACATTATATCCACTGAAGGGTCTAAGACATTTTCTAAAATAACTGAAAATGTGTTCGTCTGAAACAAGATTGACATATGCATCTCGAACGGCTTGAGGGTGAGTAATGCATGTGTTAAATATCATTTTTGGCCGAACTATCCCTTTAAATCATTGCAATCAGAGAAAAAAAGCTACCCCTAGTGAATAAGGTCACCGCTAGAAGCCATTTTAAACTGATGGAGAATTTCATGCATTCTTTTCCTGGTAAGAGTACTAAAAGAGCATTTAAATGACAGAAAGACTGCAGGGAAAGTTCAGTGTGGCTGTTACTGTCTGCATATGGTTAAACTGCAGTGTTGGCCCCATTAGAACACCACTGTCTCTCCATATCAATCCATTTAGTGGCTCGCTTGGTTTGTTTTCACGCTGGTTGGCTGCAGTAACAGCTCCTTTCATCTCTAGGTTATCACCAATACACATTGCATTCAGCACGATGAGCTTGAAAGCACATTCTCTAGGAATACGCAGCTCTCTGTTGCATCAACGCAACATGCCATAAGCCTTACAGACCCAGATAAGTCCTTAAATGCATTTCAATAAAGAGCTTCTAATGGGAAGTGAATAACTGAAGTCTTTTCAGAAACATATAAGTGGATTATTGGACACTGTTAGAGGTTCAGAAGAGTGTCTCAAAGCTGATGTGTCCAGGATGTTCATTTGGTTCAGCAACATTTATTTGTGCTATTTTGCATTTATGTCTAGCCAAAGATTACTGCTGTTATGACTTTAGAAAATAATGATTGCCATTTTGTAATCTAAACGTTATTGAACTACAGTATGTCATGATGTCAAAACACTGCAAGTTGTTTTATCATTTACATTACATACACTCATTGGCATTTATGGTTCCATGAAGAACCTTTAACATACATGGCCCCTTTCCTTTCCTTTCCACAAAGAGTTATTTACAGTGGATAAAGGTTATTTAGATTTTAAAATGTTCTTAAAACTAAGAAAATTCAGTTTCTTTTAAGAACTGTTCAGTTGATTTTTTGGATTGTTCACTGGACTGTATTCCATGATTGCTGTAATGCTGGATTACAGTTTTTCTCTGTGGAATCACTGTCCACGGATTCCAGCACACATTACAGTCTTCCTCATTACAAGCTTTTATTCAGATGAAATCCAATTAGTTACAACATGGTCCATGCAATTTCACTTTCACAAGAGGGGCAAAAAGTAAATTGCTTGAACATTTTTGACCTTCCCGAAAAGTACATATTTTATTCCAAAATACTAGATTACTGAATGAAACTGGACTTTTTTTTTCCCAACAGGATAACACACTAAAGTCTACTGAGCATTTTCTTTCTTTTTTTTTAAACACGAGCCCTTCAATATGTCCCGACCCTAATTTTTTGCTTCAACGGGAAATAAAAGTGTCTTTTACAAGTGCTAATTTTGGACCCTTCACATGAACAGAACATGCAGAGTGATCCGTCACAGCACTGCCACTGCCAAACGCTCCCTATCAGCATCATTTCAAATAACATTTTCTCTTATTGCTCTGAGAGCAATCCTGATGAATTCAATTATACATTGCACTTTTATTAGAGTCGCTGAAGGACGCCCATGGGCTCAGCTTTATTTATCTGTTAAAGAGTCGTTCTCTGGCATCGCTTTCTCTCTGAGAGGAACACACACAGTTCAGACAACAATCTAATAAATCTCACATAAACCTTGATGCGGCCTATTGCCGCTATCTTTGCATTCAGAGCGACAGACCCATTTGCTTTATTGATGTTTTAGCACTAACACGTAGACAGATCTTTATTCTGAGAAGGCTGAAAACATTAGCCCTGCTCTCAGAATTACGACAGTGTAGGAGGACAGAAAGACAGAATTGTTGAGTTAATGCGATTATGCATTCATAGGATAGTGGCACAAATGAAAGGAATAGTTCTGTCATCAATTGCTCACCCTCATGTCGTTCCAAACCCATATGGCTTTCTTTCTTCTGTGGAACACAAAAGGAGAATATCTGAAGACTGTGCCGGTTGCTCTATTGGACACAAAAATAATGAACATGGACTGAAGCTTTCAAGCTTCAAAAAAGGAACTTAAAAGTAGTGCACTATATTCCAAGTCTTCTGCGGCCATATGATAGCTTAGTGTAATGCAATGATACATTTCAAAGAAACAAGAATTCCAGTTCATGAATTACCCATTCAGAACAGATCAACCGATTCAAACAACTCAAATGACTGATTTGTTCACTACTATCACGTTGATTTGTTCACTCTTTCTCTCACAAAGCTATTGTATCCCATAGAGTAAAGCAAATCTGCATTTTCAGATATATTTGGAAATAAATGGACTTTCAATAAAACTTGGCTGCCTATACAGTAGAAAGGATAAAAATAAAAGTTTTAAATCAGTGCTGCCTGACTAAAGAAAAAAGGCTGTTGTCATCCTCTTTGCCGTATAGGTATAGGAAAACTACAACACCCATAATGCACTGGGCATATTGCCATCCAAGGCCACTCCCTCCAGTCTGCTATGTATGAATACGCTTGGCCAGAGTCAAAAAACTGTTAGTCATGAATTTGTTGACTTTTATTGTTCCCGGGTGCAAGAATTCAAACAGTGAGCGTTTTGCGGCAGTTACCTTCGGTTTCCAGTGAAGAATCCAGTGTGTTGTAGGCTGTGGCTAAAAACTAATCTTAAATATGGAGAGAATACTGCAATGGAACATCTGAAAAACATTTGTGTTTGTAGTCAATGTTTCAAAACTGGATGACCACAAACACAGTCGCTGTGTCCGAAATCGAATATTTCCCTATTATATAGTATGCGAAAGAGTAGAGTCTGAGTAGGTGCTACTGTACATCTAAATTTGAAGTTACTTCGTGACCGTTAAAAAAGTATGTTCTATATAGTATGAATGTGTGTAGTATGAATGTAATTTGGACGTTCTACAGCATGTTGTCATTATCACATGATCGTCACTTTACTGCCATTCACAAATCCTCTCCCGTGGCCTCATGGGATAGTAAATTGTCCGTACACTTCTGAATCTCACCGGAAGTAGTAGGTTTCGCCTACTGTTCTTCGAATACTATGAGACAGAGAACGAGTAAACATTTTTAATTTACATATACTACCGACATTGTAACAATACAAAACGGGTTGAAAATCGGCGAAATTACACTCATATTTTTATACATATCTTACACTCATATTTTTAAACATAGTTTTTGGCCATTTTTAATGTAAACATGTTTTTATTGTCCAAAATATATTTTAAAAGCAACATTTTGAAGTCAACTAAATAGTATTTTAAGATTTAAAATGAAATTTCTTGACCCTTGAAGTATTTTGCCATTTCAAAAGTTTAAATAATACGTATTTTAAATAAGAAAAGATAAATCTTAACAGCAAGCCAAACTTTTTACAACATATATTTAACATACTGTTTATTTTGCCGGATGGGATAGATTCAGAAGTTTTATAGATACCTCTTATAACACTTTTATGGTGCTTTTTCACTCTTTTTAAAGTTTGAAAGCTTCAGTCCGCATTAGTTGTAATTGCATGGAAAAGAGCGACCAGCACAGTTTTCAAAATGTCTTCTTTTGTGTGACAGGATTGATGAACTATCTCTTTAATATGATTTAAACAAAATCTTACAGCGAAACTAATGGCTCCATATTCACACTAAACACAACATTGGCACATACAAGCATAATTATATCTGAGAATATATGAACGCTACCGATTCAAGAAAACAGATGTAAATGTCAACTCATATTGTCATTTAGTCATTATTTTATGGCCTGGTCCTGTGTGTGAGGCATATTGATGAGTAGTAATAAGAACGAAAAAAATAGCTAATTCCTTCCTGCCACATTGAACACATCAATCATCATGATGAATATGTTACTGATTTCAAATTCTAATGAAACAAGGATGGGGTTTGTATTGACCCGCAGTGTGAATCTACCAGAGTAAAAATGAGGTCAGAACGGAAGCTAGGTTTCATTAGGACATAATAACTGAGAATGAATGATCACAGGGTGCTAGGAAAAGAAATTAGCTTTGACCTTTTGCGTGGTCTACAGGTTTGAATCAGTAGTTTTCCTCATCTACAGTCAAACCAAGAATGTTCATTCCCTAAAGGCCTGAGGCAGCTTGCAAAATGAATAATAATATCTCTGTAAAAGACAACTATTTTCCATTGGTTGGACTAGTCTCATGAACCCTGTAGGTTGATGCTGAAACTGCACACTATGTTTCCCAAAATAATCTTGTACCATTAAACAACATTCAGAAGCCCTAAAAAAAGGTTTAGCTCCAACACTAATCAAACCAGTAACTCTATAGTAATTCTGAAGTCCTTAAGTAGCTTGTTCTTGTGTGTTTGAATAGGAGGTAATTAGAATTAGAGCAAGACTCGGCAGGAGCTCAAGGGCCAGATTTGAGAAACCCTGTCCTAATCAAACACACCCAATTGAACTCATCAGCTCTTGAAGGGCCAGTGTCCTGCAGAGTTTACCACCAACCCCAATTAAACACACCTGAAGCAGCTAATCAAGGCTGTGCTTTTAGCAACTGTCCGTACACATTGTACGATTTTGGGTGATTCCTGTGGTTGTGGCTCCTAAACGGCAGTCCTATTTCGTATAGTGAGAGAGGTTCAAAGACGGCCATTGTCACGGTCTTGCGACCAAACATAGTCAGTGTCAGAAATCTATCCTGATCATCTCACAGTGTGTTTGTTGCTAACATCTACCTTTACTGACCAGCCTATAAATATGGAACATAATATGCCGTATTGATCAACGCGACATACCGCAAAAACTTAAAAACAACTAACCTTGAGCTCCTTTTCCCTCTTTTCCCTAGCCATGACTGCATCCATATTCTCCTCTTTGGCTTCCTCTATTTTTCAGCGCACATAAAAACCACAATTGCCAAAGTGCGATTCATCTTGCTCTATTTCTTTACCACTAGCGCATGCTGATGACGTTTTATTCTTCTATACTAACTTGCGTCGTAGCCTACGATTCAATAGGTGTCATCATCGTACAGTCTACATACAAGTCGTACAGTGTGATTTGTAATGATCTTATAGGATTGTCGAAATCACACAGTCTGTAGGCATAAGTCTTCAGTCTCGTCTTAAGTAGAGACTTCCAGGCAGGTGTGTTGAGGTGAAGGGGAAAAAAGCATTGCAGTAAATCGCACTGATTAAATCTAACATTCGCTTATGTCTTACCTGTCCAGCAGAAAAAAAGCTGTCTCTGCGTCCACTTTGAACCCCGCTTCAAAACACTGAGTTCACGCCACCTTTCAAAAGCCCTTCCGACATTATCCTTGTTTTCGCATGGGCCGGTTGCAGTCTCTTTTTTTTCTGTAGCCACTCCGAAGTCTGAAGTCGCATTTTACAACGGGTGAATCTCTAGTTGTCACTGGTGATTGTCGTTTGAACTTTTCTGGATCCGCCATCAAATTGATAAGTTTAATTATATCAAATGCTGTAGGAAAAGGCTATAAATCTCCACCTCCACCTCCACCTTCCTGCGTAAATCAACCAGTATCACTGGAGTTAAAAACATTATTACAAGCTTACCGTTTTGAATCGAGCTAAGGCAAGCAGATAGTTTTGAACACTGGCTGGTTATGTACTTGCTGAATTTTTTTATTTTGGATCATTTTTAACCCCAAAAAAGTTACGGACTGGAGCTTTAAATGAATTAGAAAGAACTGAAAGCCCATGTGTAATTATTCATACTCCCATCCTCGCAACACCTTCAGGCAGCTGTTTTCAATCTAGGTAATAGACATGCAAATAGAGGTCCAATCTGCTTCAATATGTAAGACCAAAATGGTTGGTTAAGCACATTCCAAAAGCATATTTCAAATTGCTTACAAAACATTACAAAAGTAGTATTCTATCATAAATCAGACTAAAACAATGTCTACTTTTAATTTTAGTCCTACATAATACTTGTTCTATAGCAGTGCTTCTCAACACACTTCCAAGGGGGCCCCAAATATAAAAAAACATAAAAAGCATGATATTTTTTTTAATTTGTTCTCTCAAGGACTGACGTTTTATATAAAATCCTTGAAAACCTTGTTACTGTTAGGGAAATTGTGATTTCCAAACATGGAAAAACTCAGGATTCCTCACAAATATCTTATGAACAGAAAAACTTTCAAATACACAGACATGAACAAAGAACTGAACAAAACAGGGCTTAAATACAAACTCAACCCAATCAGGGGAACAAGCAACAATTATGACTAATAATCAAACAATGAACAAAGCAAAGCAAAGAAACTCAGAGAAAAACACTAGAAAAAATAAAACTAAACATAGACAAAACCCACTCATAAACAGAAACAAACACAAATGTTACACATTATCACACAATAAACATCATGCAAATTCACTGGTCATAAAAAGAGTGAACCCTGAAATACATTCAGTTCTTGAAACACTTGGAATCAGGGTTATTATTGTTAACTAAAACTAAAATTAAAACCATAAAAAAAATTGCTTGAAATAAAATACAATTTAACTGAAATTTTAACTGAGACTTGGTTTGACCCGGAGGATACGTATCCTCTGTCCGAGTTGCTGCCTCCGAAGTACAATATTTTAAATACGCCAAGATCCACCGGTCGAGGAGGGGGCGTGGAGACACTCTTCAAAGACAGTACCTTACTACAAGTAGAGAAATATCCAAGCTTTGAACTGCAAACAATTAAGCTGGAACTGACTTGGCCCATTCACTGTGCACTTATCTACCGTCCTCCTAAATACAATAAGGATTTTATTGCGGACTTCTCAGATTTTCTTTCTCTTATTGTTCCGACCACTGACAATATTCTAATCATTGGGGATTTTAATATTCATGTATGTTGCCCATCTAACTCACTTGCAAAGCAGTTCTCTGAACTTGTTGACTCTTTTAATTTAAAACGTCTCGGTTACTGATGTAACCCTCGTTCCCCGAAGACATGACATCGACGTGACGACGTTAGGGGATCACGTCAGGGAGCCCTATCAACTTCGAGTATCTAATAGAACAAGCCAATGAACGTTGGCGTGCGTGAACGCGTCACGCGCCCCCGCCCCGCAGCGCGGGTATAAAACAGGAAGCGGGCGAGCGCACACACTGTTTTTGGCTGAGGAGCCGAGATAGTGACGGCCGTACAGCGATGGTCAGCAACTGTGGCGGCGGGACGTCACGTCTCCCGTTCCCTCCTTCGGGGAACGAGGGTTACATCAGTAACCGAGACGTTCCCCTTCAGTCGCTCACGTTCGACGAGACGACGTTAGGGGATCCCATGGAAAACGCCATCGGTTGCTGCCACATCCAGCGCCCTACGCAAGACTCTCAGACCCCCAACTGCTGGGTCGGAAGATCTGCATAGAGGGAGTCAACTGCTGTTCCATATACCCATACAGTGAACTCTTGGATAACACTGGGAAGCGTGCCTTCCCGGGGGAAGGGGACGCTGCGGAAGCCACATCCTGCCCGAAGGGAGGTAACATGTGGAGAATATGGACTGGCCGGTAGGGGCAGTGTAACATATGGAACGTCACTGGGGTGGCTCCAGCCTAAGAAGGGGGAGGCTACACCAGACAGTGACGGCAGAGCGAGCTCTGCCAAGGGAAAGACATGGGCTCACCGCAGAGAGCTGGTCGTGGAAGAACACTCATATGGGATCGCCGCAGGGATCACCACATATGGAACCCAGCCTAGCACAAGTTACACAAGCATACGAGCACTAGGCCTGGCGTCGGACGCTCCGCAACGTCCGACTGCCGAAAGGGTGCGGAGGAACTCACAGGGTTCGCCTGAGTGGGGAACTCGACTGGAGCAAAAAACGCACGGGAAAGCATAGCCGCCCATTCTGGATCAGGCTCGGACAACGCTACACCCCCCGAAGGGGGCAATGCAGCCGAGTTGTCATCTCCAGAGGACCGCTCCCCCTCCGATGCTGCGATCGACATCTGATCGTCAGCTGGCACCCCAAAGGAAACGATTGGTCGTTCCGGAGAAGGACCGAGCCGTTCACAAAGGGGTGCCGATGGCAACAGCACATGAGAGGCGTGAGGGGCCCGCGGAGATTGCCTCGGCGGGGAAGCCCTCACGGTGATCCTCAGAAGAGTAGATGACAGATCCTCAGATCACCCTGGCCATGCGACGAAGTAGGCCTATTCTGCGGGGCAGAATAAGCACTAGATCGGGGCATAGGCGAGGGGACTGCACCTCCCTTGAGGTAAGCGAGTCTCGATCTAAGTGCTGTGATAGTCATATTCCCGCAATGGGAACATGAACTATCCACAAAAGCTGCCTCAGCGTGTTGAATGCCCAAACACGAGATGCAGCTATTTTGGCCATCTGCTGGCGCGAGGGAACGACGACATCCAGAAACGCACAAGCGGAATGACATCTTGAAAAAGACGCAGGGTCCGCTTGTTTTGCTCTTTTAGTAAAATAAAAAAGGTTGGAAATGCTCTCACAGTGCTGAGGCGCCCAGGGGTAGCCACTGTGTGGACACACACACACACACACACACACAAACAATAGTGCTTTGAAAACAGCAGTTGAGAGCTGCACTGCTCGCAGCCACCGCTGATCGCGCCATCACACCAACACTGCAGGCAGAGAGATCTCCTTTGAAGTCTTCAAAGCGCTGAATTCTTTTAGACAGAAGTCTCACAGAAACTCGGGTCCGAAGTGAAAGACAGTGTGTGCGCACGCGCCCGCTTCCTGTTTTATACCCGCGCTGCGGGGCGGGGGCGCGTGACGCGTTCACGCATGCCAACGTTCATTGGCTTGTTCTATTAGATACTCGAAGTTAATAGGGCTCCCTGACGTGATCCCCAAACGTCGTCACGTCGACGTCTCGTCGAACGTGAGCGACTGAAGGGGGACAGTCCATTCGTGATGCCACACACAGGCATGGTCAAACTCTGGATTTAATTTTATCTCTGGGTGTGTCTCTGGTGTGACTATAGAAGACAATTGACCATAGATCTGTATTTTTTACTTTTGATCTGCCTGTTGCCACACCAAAAGACAAATCTTTTGATTATTATTTTAGACCTGTAAATGAGGTGACAACAAATCATTTTGCTGAAGCATATGCGTCTAGCCCTATCTCTTCTATCATTGAGGCTTCAGGACCCTGATTAGATATGGAAGAATCTACACTTTATACCTGTGAGGATTTCCTGAACTTTTTTGTTACAAAGATTGAACTAATAAGATAAAGACTTGTACCTTCTAACAATGTTCTAGAAACCCCCATGCCATGTTCTTTACTGGATCACTTTGATGCTGTCTCTCTTCCAGCACTAGCAGATATAGTCAAGCATTTGAAACTGTCATCTACTCTTCTGGATCCTATTCCACCCCGGCTCTTTAAAGATGAGTTTGCAACCATAGGCCCTGGTATACTATCTATTGTGAATAGCTAATAATTCAGAAATTCGGTTTAATATAAGTTCAGTGACTCAGGTCAAATGATTGTGAAATAATGATTATGTTAAAACACAACCAACACCATCAGATGACCTTTGTTTATTGTTCATCCGGCTGTTATAACTCATGTTCAGCAACCAAACAAAATCTAAAGTTAATAAGTTAATGGTCAAGAGCCCAACTAAAATAAATACTTATCTCCATAATGGTGACTTAAACATTCCGGTTTTCTCCTTCAGAGATTCTGCTTGTTAACATCAGGTGTCTTCAATAATGCTCAATCATCACTCAGTTATTCACTTAATTAACTCATTAGCTCAGAGTTTAATTGGGTCGCTTAAAATGACCAAATTCCATGATGTTGAAGTTACATGAACATATTATGTTTGTTTAACGAAACATAGTTATGTGGAACCGGTGGAACCTGTTTACATAATAAAGTTAAGTAAAGCCAACATATCATTTTTTTGAGTGTATGTAAATGTATTATGTAATACATAGCATTATATTTTGCAGTATATTCCCATTTATTTTTGTGGTTACTTGTAAGATTTATGCTCCATAGCCATTTACAGCTTCACTATGATCAGTAAATGTTTAGAAGCAAAAGCAAAGCAAGATTAAACCGTCCTGACTGTTGGCCCTTTGCTTTGAGCTATCCCAAACAATTAAAGGGTGATAAAAGCAACACGTTTATCAACATGTTCTCCATCTGTTTATCTAGATACAGTATCAACCTACCGAAGTTCAAATGTTTGTGCACAGTATCGCTCCAATTTGCTCTCTCTTACATTAAATACCCCCATGTTAATATTGCAGGTTAGTGTATAGTGTACACTGTATATATACGTAGTTGTGACACACTTCCGTCATTATTTTTACACTTCTCTTTGGTCATGCTAGCGGCTCAGAAGTTACACAAGAAATCATAAGCAAACATATTTCATATTTATTTATTTATTGAAAAAGTAAACGTATAAGCATTTACAGCTAAATGTTAGTGAGCAAGAAAGTTAAATCTATCAAATGACATGAGTAAGTTAGTATTATAAGGCAATCAGCAGTAAGTTGAAATGCAATGTAAGTCGCTTTTGATAAAAGTGTCTGCCAAATGCATGAATGTAAATGTAAATGTGAAGTCAGAGAGACACATAAGGCCCTGTTTTCTGATGTCTCTTCACTATATAGTCTTCTTATCTCAGATGTGCCAAGGAAAGATCTATCTCTGGGGGTTTTACTGCAGTGGTAGCTTTTATGAGCAGGAAGTATTAGAGGCATTTTATGAGTAAGACTTTCTCAGAAATAAGATCAATAAATAAATAGCCTTCAATGTCTTCAGAGCCACCCTAGAAATAGCTTTCAGAAGCACATGCTCTATTTGAACTCAAGTGACAAATTTCGGTGTTTGTTTGCTTGAAACTATTAAACCAGAGGAAAACCATGCAGCAATGGGATTTCAGAGAGACGGAATCAATAATTGTAATCCACTCTCAAACTTTTAATCTATCCTGCTGTAAATTAACCCTGTCACTCTGATTTCTCAGCCTCATCTTGGATGGAGGGATAGAACGAACAGAGTGACACCAGAGAAACAGCGATGTGCCTTATCAGTATGAACAAGCAAACACACGCTGAGAGAGAGAGAGAGAGAGAGAGAGAGAGAGAGAGAGAGAGAGAGAGAGAGAGAGAGAGTCTGAATTACAGATGAGAAGAGTCCATTGTAATGCAGAGCTGCTGCTGGTCAATTTTCTTCTCATGCTGATTTAAGATCTGTTAAAGTCTTTTCAGTTGCTTTGAATGGCCATTAAACTGTTTTATTTTAAACGGAAGAGAAGAAAAAAAGGCTTGTTGACCTAAATTCTTTTCTTATTCATTAATTTCGACACCATCGCTCAACCCAGGCTCTTTGGAGAAATGTGCCTGTGGCGAAAATTCTGCAACATATTATGTTTCTTTTTGCAAGTTTGTGACACGTTCAAAGTGAAAAGCCCAGAGAGTTTATCCAAAACAGATGAACATGAATCTGATAAAAAATGTATTTTGTTGGTTGCAGAATCATGGCAGTTTGGAAATTAAATGTGAGTGGCCCTGATGACTACAAGCTAAATGGAAGAACAATCTGGTGTGATGTAATTTCATACTAAATCAGGCTATTGGTACAATTTTGCAGTTTGGGGGAAAAAAGTACACAGCAAAATCTCCAGTGTTAAATTAACACCCCTCAGTGTATATATGTGTCCACACTACAGGGTGTTAAAGTAACACTGAACCAGTGTTGAAGTTAATGAGATAATTGTGATGATTGACCATAAGTGGTGGCACCTGATTTTAATAAACAGAATCATTCAGGAACAACAAGAACATAAAAAAAGAGAGACACAACAACTACAACTGACTTCTAGCCATTACACATAATTACACTTATTACTAACCAGTTTGACTTTATTTCTGTCATACATCTACAAAAGTTCTTGTTTACAATTAATAGAAGTTAAAGGAATTAAAGGAACGTTTTGTTTGAAGTCACCGTTATTATGATCATATGATTATGACCCTTTACTTTTTAACTTTTTTGATCACAACGGTCATTAATCGGCTGTCTGTGAACATGTCAAAATAGCGATCAAAGACTTCAGATTATAGCCTAGGATCAGTGGAATCTTTTAGGATTTGCAAAACTTATCTTAGCCGACCAAATCATAGCCAAAATTATACAGTGGAAACCCGGCTTCAGGCTTACGATGCTTTTGGGAAACGCATCCCAGGTCATAGATTATCTTGCCATAACAGATGTGCTAAAGCACAAAGTTGGAGCAGCCAGAGAAAAACCAACGTTAAAAAGTAAAGGGTCAAGAGCCCAACTGATGAACACCGATCATCATAATGGTGACTTGAAATGAAATTTTCATTGACACATTATCATATAAACTTACATTAATTCTCAATAACAACTTTTGCAGATGTATGACAGAAATAAAGTCAAACTGGTTAGTAATACGTGTAATAATGTATAATGGCTGGAAGTTAGTTGCAGTTGTTCAGTCTCTTTTTCTGTTCTACTAGTTTATCTTTCCTTCATTGAATCTGCTTATTATCATCAGGTGTCACCACTAATGGTCAATCATAACTTAATTAATCACTTAATTATCTTCAACACTGGTTTAGTTTTACTTTTAACACCATGTAGTGTTGACACATATGTATACTGAGGGGCGTTCATTTAAAACTGGGGATTTTGCAAAGAGCTTAGACTGCCATTGCTACTGGTGAATCATTTGCACAAAAAAAAAAAAAAAACTTTCACAACTGGAGGCCTGTATTACATGTAGAGCTAGAGCTCTGCTTTGATGAAAGAACAAAAGTGAAGGTGGAGTATTACTGCAAAATAATGACATACAAATTGGTTACAGATTCATCATGGATGCCAAATGGTGTATATATCTATGGCATCTGTGATATCCAGATCACATTTGTTAGGTTGTTGACAATATCACTTGTAAATATGTCAGATTTCTGCCAAGCATGAAAATTGACAAATTGTGTGAGTGGAAAAATTTAAAGTGGCACAGTAGCTTTAGCATGCAGCACAGAGCACACACACTGGCTGACCTTTGCTATAGCCCTTTATTCCTCACAAATGGGTTTGAGGTTGTGATGAATATTTGCTCCCTTGAGAAGAAGTATAGTACTAAAACTAGGTGAGAATGTTGAAATGAGGTCATGTTGTTGTGTCTTTGAGCCATGCTGGAGCATTAGGCAGTTGAGGTTTGGAAGGCACCCAACTTGACTGCTGTTTGAGCCAAAAAGAAGCATCATGAAGCATCACCCAGAGCATGTTCATTATATGAAACTGGTGGAGGATGTTTCACATACACACAGTCTTATAGAGCCAGTTTAGCTGGCTCTTTGCCTTTAACCAGCTGGGAGTGTATCTGAGCAATCGTAATTGGTGCATGGAGAATTCAGTCACACTCTAAGCAGTGATAAGACACACTGTAAGTGCCAAATACATCAAACATAAATAGGCTTTCTTCAGAAATGTGGGGTTTGTCTCTGTGGAAAACATCAGAACGTGTTGGAAATGCAACATCATCTCTGTTTTTCTCACCCAGATTGTTTCTCATTGATTGATTGAGAATCTCAGACGAGATTCAAAATCCTGCTGTGTGAGTGTGTACTGACTGAAAACTATATCGGCAATGACCTACAGCCAGTGAGAGAACAAGATACAGGACAGCGGGGAGTTCGGGGAGGAGTTATAGACCAGAATATCAGTATTTTAATAGATATATTTACAATTATATCAAACAGAAACAAAGCACACACATTTGCTTGACCAGAAGCAACAGCAGCACATTGCAAAATTATTTATGTTCCCCCAACTCTCTTTGCCGAACACAATCCTTGTTCCCGTGTCCTCCCAACCATTTCCTGCACCCTAATCTGTTTATTTTTCTCCTTTTCACCGCAAATCAGCGCACCGACAATTTGGTTCGCAAGCTTCTTGCAGGCTATCATTTTTAATAACAATTTCGGTCTTACGCACGCATGATCTTGCGTTATTTCATTATCACTTCTCGCGTGTGTTTGGTTGTGAAACGTAGTTTGCGGACCAGACAGAAGATGTCGGCGATTCTTTCTTTTGTGAAGTCATGCAGTGTGAAACCCGCTGTCGCCAATCCATCGTGCAGTGTGAACACACACACCAGCAACTGAGTGTTACCCCGGATAGACATGCAGTGTGAAAAGAACAGTGACCCGACTACTTTGAAAATCGTGCAGTGTGAACTCGGCATAATTGAGAGTGTCAAGGATTGCCCCTCATGTTCTATTTGGGGTGTATCAATAGATTGAGGGTCATTTGAATAGATTCAAAAACATGTTTAACATTGACCAAACTAACAGGAGATGTTCTCAGAACTTTAGCTAATATTTTGGCAAGGTTCTATGAAAGTTAAACAAATGCTTTTTTTCAGTAAATTTAACAGAATTTTCATTCTAATTCAGCTGCTCTTTAATGATGTTCTCAAAATGTTAGCTCAAAAACATTGGTCATATATAAATGTTTGTCTTTTATAATTATGTTTGTCTTTTTTATTTTCATAATCTGAATTAATGTATGTTACATCACAAGTGTATATGTATCTATATTACTTACACTATATTACATGTTATTGTTACTCTCTGTCAGACCCAAGATGAAGCTAATAAAAAAAAAAAAAAAAAAAAAAGTTCATGGAAGTTTTTTTTATGTTTGTCTAATGTTTTTATAAATGTCACTACTTGGTTGTTAGATCGTTAGAGAATTAATGAGGTGTGTGTTTTTTAGTACAATGTTTTCTTTTTTCTTTTTCTGGTATACTAAATCGGATACCAGTCAGTTTTCTAAAAAGTGGATGCCAACTTTGTGATAGATAGAACAGATGGTTAAAGCTTCAATAATATCTGGCAGCTAGAATTTGTCTAGAGCAGATGAATATATTAAAACAATTTGAAGGGAAAAATGATTACTATTATTTTTACACTAAAGTCATTGAGGTCTCTGGAACCCACAAAATAAAGAAAGTAACATCAATCCCATCATAACATGAGCGTTAAGATGTAACCATGCAAAAAGCAATTCTCATAAATTATATGGTTAACAGTCTGCATACTGCAGATAAAGTATTATACATGTTTTTATGCAGTCACCAAAAGGAACAACAAAAGATGGTACTTGGCTTAATGCATGGCACTAAAACCCCTTTAAAAAGAGCAAGAGCAACGTCACTCATCACTCATTGATGCAAATTCATGCTAATCAGACTTGCTACACCCTTTGCTGACCCATTTAACAATTTCACTAGGGAAGGATCTCTGACTTTGTCTCTAGTGCACGTGTATGTGTGTATGTATGTATGTATGTGTATTAATATTATGGATGTGTGAAGAATGATCGTTTGTTTTAGGGTAGTGTGGTGTCATAGTCAATGCTAATAATCAGTAAGTTTGAGTGAATCATGGTAACCTCAAAGGAATGTGTTCAATGCAGACTGAGCTCCATTTACAACATTTGTGGTATATTGTTAATGATAAATCATTTTTTCCCTCAGTTTGTAAAGGTGCACATTGGCATGTTCCCCTCATTAGTCATTTAAGTATTTGGCTTTTCCCAGTGTTTTCAAAACCCTTCAGACAGTCAGCTTTTGAATTGCTATGAAACATAAATGCACCAAATGACCACAGTCTGCAACAATTCAGAATTTTTTTTTTCCACATTCAGCCATTATCTACAGCCATTTTGCACACATCTATATATTGTTTATGTAACTTAAATGTTCAAAACACAATTGTCGATTAAATGCGTTTAATTTGTGCAATCTATAGAAGATTAACAACAATTTAAGGATGATAAAGGTTATCCAGGTAGTCTTTTTTATGTTATCCTTTTTTCATTTATTGGTGCATTTTCCCCCCACTGGATTTGCTAGTCTATTAATTAAAATGCCTAAAATGCGAAGCACTTAAAAGTCATCCTGAAATAGATTTTCTAGTGCAATCTATTGTCTCGTGTTCTATAATTTTTCAAGGTAGAACCTAAAGTGACGTGTGTGGGTAATGGTGTGTGACATTTTATTATGACATTAAAATTCATTTATTTTTTACAACACTGACAAAGAAGTCATAGAACAGTGAGCTAAAATTAAATCACAAAAGCATCTGAGCACTTAATGCAGTCGAGCATTGAGTGACTATCTTTCTAATGCACATACTGTAGGCCTAAAACTGCAGGCACACACTTTTACTCTATCACACTATTTTATTCACAATGTGGTCAGTTGTCACCAACCAATAAAGTATTGATGTCTAAAATTACATACAGTATGTGGAGTGGGATTGAAGAAATGGAGAGTGTACCTTAATTTCCTAAAAAGAAACCGAGAATTTTTCCCTCTGCTGAAGTTGGCAATGTCTCAGCACTCTCCACCAAAATGTGTTTTTCCCCAGACATGCTCAGTAAATCACAAGAATGAGGGGGCAAACAGAAAGAGCTGTGCGACATACTTTGATTCTCACCAGAAGCGTTCCCCCCCAGGAATCATGTCACAGATTTTGTAGTATACGTTTCAGTGTGTGTTTTGCTCTAGGCCATCTGGCACAGTTTAACACGGAACTTTGCTCTTTTGTTCAAGCTAAAGTCAAAAACTTCTAGTGTTTTTAAAGGGATTGGGCTATGGGGAGATATGTCACATTAACAAAGACATCGAACACAAAGCAATGCATAGATCTGAAAAGACAGTGACAGCTCTTACGACAGCCTATGCTGCCGGGAGAATGGAGACTCCATCCCCAGGCGGTCCAGCTGATATGGGACCTCTTCGGAGCAGTACAGGTAGATATACGCAAATATGCATTTCCCTCAGTGAGACTACCTTGAGTGCAAGGTCAGGGACTATGAGGAGCAGGTCTTGCTAGTTGACCCGTACCGGCACAACCGGACCTGGTTCCCAGAACTAATGCTTCTCGAGACAGCCCCTCCCTGGCGGTTCCTCTGAGGAAGGACCTTCATTGGCCAGAGGAGAACTGGCCCCCCGACTAAGCCTGGGTTCTCCCACGTTTTTTTTCTCCTGATGGAGTTTTGGTTTCTTGCCACCGTCGCCTCTGGTTTGCTTTGTTGGGGACTTTTGACAATATTATTCTGACTTTACTGACGGTTTTCTCGGTCAACGAAATATGCCAGGAATTCGGATAGGCCAACTCTCATGTTATTCTGAGACCCTGGCCCGGACACGTACCCAAGGTTCCCACCACTCCTTTCAGGGGCCAGGTGGTGAACCTGCAAGCACTGCCACTGGAAGAGGCAGACCCAGCCCTTGCTTTGCTCTGTCTCGCCTGCGCTATGCGCCTCTACGTGGACCAAATGCAGAGCTTTAGGACCTCAGACCAGCTCTTTGTCTGTTATGGAGGCTAGCAGAAAGGAAAGGCTGTCTATAGAGCAAAGGTTGGACCATTGGGCACTGGCACACGGTGCCTCGCTGACATACATCTGTAGAGCTACGGACTGGGTGAGACCCAACACGTTTGCAAGATTTTATAATCTTCATGTAGAGCCAGTGTCTTACCGTGTACTTGCCACAAAGAGCAAGTAAACACATGTATTTTTCCACGGTGCATCTTCCCAGTCGTTGAGACTGTGTCTTTCCCAGCCTGTGTCAGAGCCCGCTTTCCCAGTGTTATCTAATAGTCTCACAGTATGGGTCAGAAGGAACAGCAGTGATCGACCTTCTCTGTGTAAAGCCCTGTCCCATCTTCCCCCCGAGTGGGTGCGGGGGGATCAGGTGGCTGACACAGAGCGCTGGAAAGGGCAGCAATAGTGGCGCTTTGGTAGGGATCCCAATTCTTCAGTCCAGTTCTGACATAACGTTGAACGTGACTGACTGAAAGGGAACGTCTCGGTTAAGTATGTAACCCTCATTCCCTGAAGAAGGGAACGGACACGTTACGTACCGTCACCACAATTGCTGTACCACCACTGAATGGTCGGGACACACCATCTCGGCTCCTCAGCGGAAAACATGAATGTGCGATTCAAGCGCGCTTCCATTCATACCCGCTTTGCGAATCTTGCACGTCAACGTCCATTGGCTCGTTTAGTTTACACTCAAAGGTGATTGGGCTCTCACAATTAGTCAGTTCAGATCTGCTGTAACGTCTTTGTTCCTTTATTCGGGGAGCGAAGGTTAACATAAAGACATTTATGTTAACTAATGTTAATAAATGGAACCTTATTGCAAAGTAGTATCGTCACATACCTGTCATAAAAAATGTGAAAACCCATCTAATCTTGTTCCTTACTTTCCTTACTTGTTTCTGCTGACTGTATGCGAGGAATATTCCACATTTGTCCAGTCTTAGGCTTTACTTCAGTACATTTTCTGTTCAAGCTTATTTACTGTCCAAAGCCAATTTTTACTCCCTTTTGACATGAACTGATGGTAATTTTAGACCCTGATTGTGAGACACATAGATTTAAGTATAACTAATCTCATTATTCTTCCTTCCTAAATTGTATTCTGTCAATCCAGGCAGTTACTTTAAGCCTGTCCATCTCCTTTTTCACTTTCTTGCTCTTTTGTTACCCATATTGTTGTCAGAATGAATGGCCATCAGCTAGACTGCAGTGTCAGGCCGAGTGACAGTCTGCGGATAATAACATGTCTTCTCTGCATAGCGTTCTTGCTTTGTTTTATTCACAGATACAGTTATCTCCACCATCTCCAGCAACTAGGGAAGTCAAAATGCTCATCTTTGTGAGATATTCATCTTAACATTTTATGTCTTAAGCGAATGTAAACACACATGACCAAATTCAGCAATCAAACAAGAAAGAAACTATTCCAATGACTGCTTCTCAGTCTATTTTGACAACTACGGTAACTTTGTTTAATTTCCAGTTTTTGAATGTTTACCCAAATATTTTTACCCATAACATTTGATGTTGCTGTCAAATAAACATGCTTAATTTGTACCTTTATGTTTATGTCGTCCATTTCCTATAATATGCTTCTTTGTTCTTTCTTTTATTACCGACCAGTCGAATAATTACTTGAGAAACATATTTTTTTTTTCGAATTTTTTAAATGTTAAATGCTAGTGTTTTTATAAATGTTTTAAAGAAACAATTTTATATTTATTTTGATTATGTAACTTTTTGAATAAAAGCATGCTTTAATATAAAGTTTTGCTGTGTTAATAAAAAAAATTCTGAATTGTGAAATTTCACTTGTTATGGCCCTTCTGAAATAATAAAAAAACACTTTAGCTCATTTATAACTCAAATATCATGTTAAAATAATGTTTGAAGTGAATGTAATGTTTTCAGACACTTATTGCATATTATTTACAAGTAAATTCAAATGAAATTATCTGAACTTGAGTGATTTTTTTACATAAGGCACATCTTTAAAATTTCATAATTACTAATACTGTCTTAAAAAATATTAATTAAAGAATGACAATCAAATATTAAACTAACATATAATTTAATGTCATTTTTATTCAAACTTGTATTTCATGCATTAAAAAACTTTTTGTATTTAAACATGTATTAACTTAAATGTAATATTATAAAATACACTACAGTTAAAACATTACATGTGCTTTAGTAAGTTGGTTAACACTTTAAAATAAGTGAATTTAATTATCTATAATGAATGTATAATGATTTGAAATCTACAAAAATTAACTTTTAGTTTGACATTATCACAAAACACACTATTTAAAAGTGTACTTAACTGTGTTATGAACCATAGTTAAGTGTGTGCTCTCTTTTAAGTGCACTTAACAGTGGCTTTTTATTTCATTATATCATAGAATCAGCAAGTACAGTTTAAAAAAAAATGCTTACTAATTTGAAGTACACTACAAGTACCATTAAGCACACTTCTTTTTCCACAAGTGAGTGTTGACTGTAATTGCAACAAAATCCTACTTACACATTTACAGCATCAATCGCAAGTACTGTACACACATAAAAGAATTTAAAACGAAAGGTTTTGTCACTGTTTGACAATTTAACAAAATAAGCGTAATGTGGCCAGAACATGACTTATTAATCACGAGCCTTGGCCTTCATGGCTCTGAATCAAATCCAGACTATCATTAATGTTGTTTAATGGTAGTTTGACACCCATCAGAGTGGTGGTTGAGAGCCATTCAAGACTTATTAAATATCCAGCAGCTGCAAGGTCAAGGTCATTGGCCACGATCCTGGACACAGCCAAGCACGGTGGAAAGTGTAGTGGAGAAATTAATTAGCTCATATAAAATGAAAAAGGATCCATTCCCCTCATTTCGTGATGATGGGTTGAATGACAGAGAGTCATTATGTGGATACGCTGGCTGAATACATAAAACGGAAAAAGACCCATGCACAGAGTTTATTGATAGCAATGAACCATCTGATAACAAACACATTGTAATACGATCCTGGATGACCTCGACCAAGGTCCCTATTCAAATGTGGCTTTGGCAGATACATTTCAGGACAGTTTGGTTTAAACCTTAGTAGAGAGATTGTGTATGTTGTGATTACTCACATCGGGGGAAAAAAATTGGGTAACACTTCCTTTTACAGTACAGTACTTACGTGTACTTGCAGTGTACTTACCTAGAAAGTACTGGCTTATATAAGGTAAGTACATGGGTTAGGGGTAGGTTCAGGGTTAGTACCTAGTTATTACCCAGTAATTATAATTACTATAATAAGTACATAGTAAGTACATGGTTAACAGGACTGTAAAAGGAAGCGTTGCCAAAAATTGGTGTAGAAACTATTTTCACTCAGAAATAGCGGTAACACTTTATATTGATGGTCCACTTTAGTCTGCCAACAGACATTCTACTGACTATAAGTAACTTTACAAGTATTTCAACTTATTCTACTAACACATGAGAGCTTTAGCGTAAGGTCTGCCAGGAAGACTCAATCATTACGTCACTTATTACCTTCACATCTAACCAATCATGTTCTAATACTTGCAGTATAAAAGATCGGTACTTACACATATCTGAGTTCGCAGATGCTGACACAAACAATTCCCTCCACCAGGATGGCCCCTCTCTTATGAAAAGAAAATATACTTCCCTATATATGAATGATCAATATATTACAGTTTTTTTTATTCGCTTTTTTATTTTATATACTAGCATGTACTAAAGTATTTAGCCAAGAGACTATCACTGTGCTGAGGAGTGCACAGTCATTACTTCTAAAATGTATTAATTATAGTCTTAATTGTCTTCTTCCTTGATGTTTAACGGCGGTTGGCATCCAACTTCAATGGTGCATTACCGCCACCTACTGTACTGGAGTGTGGATTCAATACTATTGCAAAATTCACACTTTCCTGATATATGCTTACCTATTATATAAATAAATACTTATTTAACCCACAGTGTCCAACCCTTAGTCTAGTAAAAAATATTTCTTCCCTTCGTTTCCTTCCAGTGATCCTCCTTGTCCCAACCTTTTGTTGTATACTATATAAATGTCTCCCTTTCTCCTCTTCATCCCAACATCTCTGCCACTTTTCCATAATTTTCACCAGATTTGGGCCTTAGCTTCTGCTTTACTTATTGAAATTGACATTTCAGCAACTTCCCTTTTACTGGCTTGTTTTGCCAAACCATCTACCATTTCATTTCCTTTAACGCATACATGTGCTGGAACCCATGTAAACTTTACCCTCATCGCATTTGACAAACCCGTGTGTGACATTTTAGTACCTCATATACCATGTCCTGCCTTGATTGTGACTTGAATGATTGCAAACTCTTTATCTAGAAAATTACAAAAGTTGCAAATTACAACTTTATCTAGTCTAACTTCTTCTATCCACTGTAATGCCAACCAAATACCCAATATCTCCACTGTAAATACAGATAAATGATCAGACAGTCTCTTCTGCACCTTGATCCCCATCTTTGGTTCTCCGAATGCAGTCCCAGTTTGTCCAGATTGAGGATCCTTAGATCCGTCTGTGTAAATATCCAGATAGCCATTATACTCCCTTTTCAGATGATTATAAAATACTTCACATATAACACTCTACTAACGCTCTGAGAGTTAGATGACATGTATATGCATCGTTTTTGCTTTGTTAATGAGAGGATTTGCGAGCGTGCAGAACTCAGCGCTGAACAAAATATTGACATTTTGAGCAGTGAGTGGATTCTGACTAAATTACAGTAAACCACTGTTACAGTAAACCACAGTGAACCAAAATGTATTGGCCACTGCGTTCAAGAAATCAACAAACATGTCTGTGATTGACTACATTTCTCACTGCTGCAAAAAACACGTTGTAAGAAACATTTGACGTTTTCCAGAGCGCAAACCACCTACGCACTGGAGTGTTTACCAAATCCGTTTTTACAGTATCAACTGAGGGAGCTCTTCCTCTTCTTTCTTCTTAAAGTTCAAACGTATATATCTGAATTAAACACATATTTCTACTTGCCACTGTGTAGAGTTTACTACAGTTGACCGAATCGATCAGGTAATCCGAGCTGGTGTGATTGAGTGGAGGCCGAGACTAATTAGCATATTCATGGCCCACGCAGACTAAATGAAGCAAGGGTTTAAAGTTACATTCAAGCTATTTTAAGGGATGAAGATATTATTTTAACAGGAATTTTTTTTTTAATATGTAATTTTGAGTATCAAACATTTTTGATGTAGAAAGACTGAAGTAGTATTTTCTTGTAAAACAAACAAACTAAAAAATAAATAAATTAATAATTATCCATGCATTCTCTCTTGCCCTGCCGATCAGAGACCAACCAAATCTCAAACCTTTAGTGAGCGTAAATGGTCCGCAACTAAGCCAGAGTAATTTTTATATATTTATTTTTGGGCTTGCACTCCATCTGTTCTTTGGTCATATTAAAGTATATTCATATTATTTTAACACATGGACAGGTGACGCCCAGAGTCAGTTCACTGGCTGTCTGATCCACGTTGCCTTCACCGGTTCTAATCTGATTGGCTGGTGGCATTGCAAACTGATTTTCTGACAGTCAAAGGTGTGTTTGACAATCACTTCTAATTAATTCAAATGTAAAATGTAATTGGCTATCACACCCACTAGCTGCATAAAGTCATAACATACAGTGTATGGTTCTAACATACAGTTAGATGGTATGGTTTGGTGTGGGAAAAAAAGCATTGTGCTGTTTTGGCATTCACTTTCGACCACACAGTGTTCTTTCCCAATGAATCCCTTATCTAAATCTTGCAGTTACAACTAAATGCGTAGGGTGGCGCTGTGGATACTGACACTGAGCTGAAGAGAGATTATTCTGTGGGGTTTCAGCTGCATCCAAGAGTGGCAACATTTTGTTTCTACTTGTTAAATTTGGTTCTTATTAGAGTCATGCATCCCACCAGATAAGGATGTGCTTTTAAGAAGGGAAGAAAGTGCAAAGCAAAATGTTGCTGTTTATCAGACCTGTATCTGTGTGTCCCTGCAACCTTTGTGGTGGTTTTCAAAACAGCAGGACATGTCTTGTTTTTTCTGAATGTAAAATTATTTGTGTGTGTGTGTGTGTGTGTGTGTGTGTGTGTGTTAGTTACTCAAATGTATTTGCAAATTGGTCTCTAAGCTGAGCACAAATCTTTGTTTTTCTTAATTCTTCTAAATAGGCTATTGATATTTTTATGAATGCATTTTTTTTTTTCAAAGAAAAACACGAGGTGGTGAAGTTAAACCATTACAAGCAGTGCTTCTTTAATAAAAATGATTACCTCAATCATGTGGTTCAAACCTTGATGACTATATGCAATCTGAACAAAGAAAAAAAGAATTGTATACATTTGATGAGTCTAAGTGGTCATACAAAGTCGTAGGGCATAGGGCATCATTTTATTGTTACCTCTTCAAGGAAGTTAGAGTTAAAATATTTTATTAAAAATATCTGCGTAGAGTACAGTTGGTCACTGGTTGACACTGCACAGCATTTATTGAAATAAAATGAGTTCAGGGTCCGAGGGCACGTTTACACGATAACAATGAACTAAAAACAGAAAAGGTTTCTCTTTGATTTTCACATGTACAGACAGCAATGTTGTCAAAAACACAATGAACAAATGAGAGAAAGAGTGCTTTCAGGTAGGTCTAACAGTATTCATGTACCGGAATACAACAGAAATTGAATAAATTGAATGTTTTGTTGTATAAATTAAATGCAGAATAATTCTTCTTGCTGTGTTTTGTTGTTTGATTAACATTAACGACACAGACAGCAGCAGGTTTATTAGGCTGCCGTCACTTTAAGAGAGAATGCTCGGGTCCAGTGATACACATGCGTTTTCTTTCTCAACTGTTTAAATCACACTGACTGCGTACGGATTTATCCCTCATCTTTCCCTCGCAGGTCAAAATGACCTGAAGCCTTAAAATTATACTTAATTATTTTGTTGTGTCCAGAAAGCCTATTTTATTTCATTTTGATCATATTTTTTTTCTATTTTTTTAATTAACTTCTTTGGAGATTTTTTGTTATTTTGTATTTTATTTACCTTTAAATCATTCAATTTGATCAATACATAATAAATAAATAGTAATTTAAGCATACTTTTTAATATGTTTTGCTTAAATATGAATGTAAGCAAATTCTAAATAACTCACAATTTCATCCCTTTTAATTCAGTTTAAAATCTCTTACATTGGGTGTCTTTGAAGAACTCTTGTAAAATATATATATATATATATATATATATATATATATATTAAATGATTTTTCATG
This sequence comes from Rhinichthys klamathensis goyatoka, assembly GCF_029890125.1. Taxonomy (NCBI): domain Eukaryota; kingdom Metazoa; phylum Chordata; class Actinopteri; order Cypriniformes; family Leuciscidae; genus Rhinichthys; species Rhinichthys klamathensis. Next base: position 377,266 of record NW_026606557.1, read on the forward strand.
ACTCTTGCCACTATATGGCCTTATATCTCTATATGGAGCAGTTCCGCTGGGTCCTAAAGTCAGTTTTTCTTCAGTATTCATTCAGATACACATGTAGACATTATAAAATCATTTTTGGGTAATTTTTTTGCATTTTTTGTCAAAATTTTGAGCATTTATTAAGGTTTTTCTATATGTACTGAAGCATTCCTCGCACTCCATTCATCCCTATGGGGGTCAAATTGACCCGCGAAGGAAGGATCTGTTACTTTTTTTAAATTTCAACAACAAAACTCTTCGAATCCATTCAATTTGTTTGGTGTATTTGTGGTTCAAGTGCGACAAAAGTCCTAAGGTCTTGGACCTCTATGATGAACACTTAATTTAAAAAATAAAAATTAAAAAATGAGTTTCGGGTCAAAAAATAGATTGAGTTTTATTTCCAATGATTTATACTTGCGCTCCAAGCAAGATGATGCAGGGTAAACTTTGAATTTTAACACAATATAGTGCAATAATGTAGGCGAAGAGTAGGCGGTCTTTTTGTGGCCAGAATAAGCTAAAAATGGGTTCAGACTTAAGGCTGATACTCAAAGGTCGGTCTATGTGTGTCAGGGTTTGGTGTGGTTGAGGAATGACGAACAGGCAAAAGCTCCACTTTAAACAGTTTACTCCAATATATAAATCACAGGTACAGACAGGCAGGCTGGAACACACACACTAAACACATCTATGAACGACTAACAGGCAAGACTGACAGAACTTCTGGTAGGGTAGGGTTCAGACTGAACAGGAAGGAACTAAATACAAGCACAAATGAACACTAACGAAGTGAAGACAGGTGACACAGATGATCATGACGAGAACAGGTGGCTAATGAGGAAGTGAGTTCAGGTGAGGAGACAAGCGGGATCCTGGGAAGTGTAGTGATGACAAAGACAGAAGGTGCAGACGGTGACTGTGACATTACACCCCCCCTCCAGAAGGCGCGACCTCGCGCCAAGGAACAACAGTAGGGCTGGGAGGGTGGGCGTCCTGAAGGCTGACATGGGCGAGGTCAAGGGGGAGCAGGAAGCCCTCCAGGACGGAGCATGCCTTGCTGGCAGCCAGGGCGGAGCTGGTGGAGCAGACGGCAAGGGCGTAGTGGAAACGCTACTTCGGGTGGCCACGGCGGTGAAGCCCCTTCGGGTGGCCACTATGGTGAAGCCCCTTCAGGTGGCCATGGCGGAGAAGCCCCTTCGGGTGGCCATGGCGGTGAAGACCCTTCGGGTGGCCACGGTGGTGAAGCCCCTTCAGGTGGCCATGGCGGAGAAGCCCCTTTGGGTGGCCATGGCGGTGAAGACCCTTCGGGCGGCCGCGGCGGAGACCTCCCTTCGGGCGGTCCAGGCGGAGGCCTATAGCCCCCTCCAAAAAAATACTTGGGGAGAGTGACAGGATTAGGAACCGGCTCAGGAACAGACACCGGCTCAGGAACCGGAACAGACACCGGTCGGGAACAGGAACAGACACCGGCTCCAGTGTGTGCGCAGCCCACACACACCATATGGCTGTGGCCATAATGGCCAGTGTCGCGGTCACTGAGGGCTCAGGCGGCGCATACATGGCTTAAACAGTCTCTGGTTGAGCAGATGTGAAGTGAACAGCCTCTGGCTGGGCAGACGGGACGTGAACAGTCTCTGTGCTGAACGGGACCAGCGGTGAAGGAAGCTCTGGGCTGGACGGGACCAGCGGCGAAGGAAGCTCTGAACTGGACGGAACCAGCGGCGAAGGAAGCTCTGAGCTGGACGGAACCAGCAGCGAAAAGGGCTTTGAGCTGGGCAGGACCAGCTGTAAAGAGGGCTTTGAGCTGGGCAGGACCAGCTGTGAAGAGGGCTTTGAGCTGGGCAGGACCAGCTGTGAAGAGGGCTTTGAGCTGGGCAGGACCAGCTGTGAAGAGGGCTTTGAGCTGGGCAGGACCAGCTGTGAAGAGGGCTTTGAGCTGCGCAGGACCAGCTGTGAAGAGGGCTTTGAGCTGGGCAGGACCAGCTGTGAAGAGGGCTTTGAGCTGGGCAGGACCAGCTGTGAAGAGGGCTTTGAGCTGGGCAGGACCAGCTGTGAAGAGGGCTCTGGCGCAGGATCAGCGGGCTCTGGCGCAGGATCAGCGGGCTCTGAGCTGGACGGAACCAGCGGCGAAGGCTCTGAGCTGGACGGAACCAGCGGCGAAGAAAGCTCTGTGCTGGACGGGACCAGCGGCGAAGGCTCTGTGCTGGACGGGACCAGCGGCGAAGAAAGCTCTGGGCTGGACGGGACCAGCGGCGAAGAAAGCTCTGGGCTGGACGGGACCAGCAGTGGAAGTTCGGGGTCGGACGAGACCAGCGGTGAAGGCTTGGGGCTGGGAGGTAGTGTTCCGGATCGGGGCTCGACACTCTCCAGACACCGGAGACCGGTTTCCCTCCAGTTCAGACCGGTGGTGTCTGGGAGGTCGATCCGGTGGTAAAAGGTGGCCCCGATTCGGAACAAGGTGCACAACTGCTCATCGTCCTCCTCGCTGATGACGGCAATGCGGAGGAAGCCTGCAACAAATGAACGGAGATCTTGGCTCTCCTGGGCCAGGACGATAATTTTCACCCCGTCGTCCATTTGGGGCGGTCGATCCTTCTGTCAGGGCTTGGTGTGGTTGAGGAATGACGAACAGGCAAAAGCTCCACTTTAAACAGTTTACTCAAATATATAAATCACAGGTACAGACAGCCAGGCTGGAACACACACACTAAACACATCTATGAACGACTAACAGGAAAGACTAACAAAGAACTTCTGGTAGGGTATGACTAACGATCGACAAGGACAGACTGAACAGGAAGGAACTAAATACAAGCACAAATGAACACTAACGAAGTGAAGACAGGTGACACAGATGATCATGACGAGAAACAGGTGGCTAATGAGGAAGTGAGTTCAAGTGAGGAGACAAGCGGGATCCTGGGAAGTGTAGTGATGACAAAGACAGAAGGTGCAGACGGTGACTGTGACAATTTCAGACTAATGTAAACACATTGACTGCTACCAATTTTTTACCCAGCCAGAAAGTATGATCTTTTCCTGCAGAATAGTCCAGCTATTGAAAGTAAAATCCTTCACCACACGCTCCTGAAGGGTGGCTGAAATAATTCACTGTGACGTCTCAGTGAGATTGAAAAGGATAATTTATCCGGCCATGTTTGTACACAGTGTGAGTGTCGGAGTTGTGTGCTATTCTAGAAAGCTCCACTAACAGCCCAATTACACTCCCTCCATGCACAATTTACTCTGCCGGGAGTCGCCCAGTCACCCTCCACTGAGAGAGGACAGTGAACGAGCCAATTTCACTTCAGACCCTTAACCAATTAGGGGTGAAAACACACATTCACTGTCACACAGGGGAGAGAATGCCAGAGAGAGAACAAGATAAATGGAAAATAGAGACAGTCAAACGAGAGCACGGTTTGTTCATGCAGGTTGTTTTGCCAACACCTCGTCTTTTGTAAGATGCGGTAAAATGAAGATATTTCATAAAAAAACAGACACACACTAACATCTGATAATATTTCTCTAGGTTTTTGAATAAAAATAAAATTATTAAATATTGCATTGTCTCCTTAAATGCTCATACTGCAGACAAAATATAATGCAGCCCAACATGCTTTATTACATCGATAACCATTTATCAGCTTGTTTGCAGAGTTTCAGTCGGCACATTCATGAGTTAATGGGAGTATTTGGCCAGTTAAGATTACAAATAGATCATGTTACATTACTAGTGAATTTTTTATGCTTTCAACTCACCTTCTGTACCTCTCCTGCCTCATGAATTTAATATTCATCTTATGCTACCAATGACAGGAGGACCTTCATCTGTTGCCTTATGCCGTATGGAATCTGTGCAGGACCTGAGCATAATGTTACCTTGAGGTCATCCAGCTTGAGCAGATTTACCGTCACCCAGCCGAGATAGTGGCACAAGATGAAAGCAAATCACAGACTTGGCTGGTGGGGTTTTCTGGTCATCCTAGTTTTTCTGTGGCATGACATTTCTCTGAGGAAATGGAAAACTCGAACCAAAGTGATTTTCTTTTGATGGATGCCACTGTTGTGCAGGGGAGAGTTGGGAAAGCTGTGCCACATTTGCTTAATGTCCTCAAGAAAAGGTGAAATGAGCTAAATTATTTTTGATGAGATTAACAATACAGTAAATAAACCAATACACTAATATGCCTAATTATAGGATATTATATTTGTCTGCTGTCAGCTGAAATGAGATGAAAGCATATACATATTTCAGACTTTATTAATACTGGCTTCAAGTATACTCCCACCGAATAAATCATTTTAAATGTGATTACAAAACGTCACCCTGCATGAGACAAGCGGCTCGGAAAAATGGATGGATGGATAACAAAATATCAAGATAAATAGTAAAAGGAGCAAGAAAATGGAACAATCAATGGCACAAATCCACTGGCAGTGCACATAGGGGTGAAAGGGATAGTTCACTTTGAAATTAATTTTAGGTATGTTTTAGCTTACCTCAATGGCATCCAAGATGTAGGTGTCTTTGTGTCCACAGTGGTTTCCATTTTGATATTTTTAGGTCAAACCGTTCTTGTCTGTCAGTCATATAATGCAGGTCTATGGTCACCACCTCAAAGAGCATGCACAGAGAAGTCCAAATTAAACATGATTTAATGACTCGTAAATGTAAGTACACATTGATGGCCTAAGACACGAAACGAGCGGTTTGTGTGAGAAAACGAACAGTATTTATATCGTTTTTACCTCTTTTAACCACAGCCACGTCCAAGTGATCTGAGGGCGCGGGCGCTTCGGTCTTTTCCGGCAAGCGCCGGAAGTGATCTCTCTGAAAAAAATCAACATTGTCTGTTGATATATCGAAATCGTCTTCCATTGCGATTTCCTTAATATCTAAATATGTTTAGATCTTCACAGTGAAGGGTAACACTTCCGAAATCTCTGTGTAAACAATGAGTGACGTACACGCACAAGAGATCACTTCCGGCGCTGGAAAGCGGAAAAGACCGAAGCGCCCGCGCCCTCAGATCACTTGGACGTGGCTGTGGTTACAAGAGGTAAAAACGATATAAATATTGTTCGTTTCCTCACACAAACCGCTCGTTTCGTGTCTTAGGCCATCAATGTGTACTTACATTTACGAGTCATTAAATCATGTTTAATTTGGACTTCTCTGTGCATGCTCTTTGAGGTGGTGACCATAGACCTGCATTATGTGACTGACAGACAAGAACGGTTTGACCTAAAAATATCAAAATTGAAACTACTGCGGAAACAAAGACACCTACATCTTGGATGCCCTTGAGGTAAGCTAAAACATACCAAAAATTAATTTCACTTGTCTACTTGAAGCACAGTTAAAGCGTTATATATAAAGCATATAAGTTCGTAGCCAATTGGGAGCCTATAGTACACTTAAAGTTAAGTTTACTTAAATGTTCTACTTACAAATATACTTGTAGTATAGACTATTAAATTGGTAGTACTAGTTTACTGTAATAAACTAAAAAACTTGGATTGAAGTAGCCTATAGAGCTAGTAAGCTGTCAGTATATCTATACTTTCAAATCCCTCTTGATGCGAGTAGGACCAGTCAAATTCAAAGTGGCATTCTGTGCATGTAAAGTTTTGCTAATAGATCCAAATATTTTTAAAGCCAGTATAATAATCTAGACAGCTACAGCCTAGAACACAAGTTTGCTAGATGATAAAGATAGCATTCAGTTCCCAATGCTAGGAAGATGTTGCATTAGGAAACACAATGGCAAAGCTATCGTTTGGTTTTCAGGTGTTCAATTGTCTTCCAGCAACCAAATTGCAGGTTTAATTATCATTGAACGTAGGAACTTTGATTAAGTGACGTATTTGCCTTGACTGAATGTTCACGCGGCATCACACATCGTAGCACAATCAGAGTTGTCCTATTTCGAGTGGCGTTTTATAGCATTTTTCCTATTAGAAAGAAACTTTAACTCTTCCGAGTTGAATGGAACCTAGAATTAATGATGCAGTTATCACAACTGCAGTAACATTTCTCTGGAAAAAGCAAGTCAATTCTTGCTATTGCCAAAAAGGGCTGCGATAGCGGGCATTAGCATAAACTGTCTTCTTCTACGGCAAGTTTTCCCTTCAAGGTCGCTTGTCATGGCAGAGTAAAAGAAGAATGAAGAGAATCTTGCTAAACAAATTATATAAAGTCAAATTGTTTATAGCTTGTGACCTAATTCAAAACACATCATGTTTAATGAAATAAGAACTCTATCGCCCCCCTTGAGTTCTGAGGTTTGTTACCACAACACAATAACAGGTTTAGTCTGTTTGCGAATGAACGTTTGGAACATATTGGCCATGCATTCACATCAGTGTTTGTGTATTCGTGTCAGTTATGTTTCTAGTCTAATACATCACACACTCAACCACTCACAGCTACACTCTGAAATAATGCTGGGTTATTTATCAACCCAAATGATGAGTTGAGACCAATTTTGGAATGAAAATCATTCAAAATCAGTAACGCAATGGTGCCAAATGGATATAGCTTCAGGTCGGATATCTCCAAAAGGGAGTGGGCCAGTTATTACTACTGTATATGGTGATTGTCTCTTGGTTAAATACTTTAGCACATGCAGGTGCATTATAACTAGCTTGAAAATATGAAACATTTATAATGTAAATAACTAATACATATAAGAAATGTATTACACGTGTTTATTTCGCATTAGTAAATATGTCTGCAATATATTACACATGCAGTACCATATCTAATCACATATACATCTATATATTATGAAGTCTATTACTGAATATAACATTACATACATTATGATATATTTAGACTATTATAAACAATGCAGGGGGCAATTCAAAATTGATTTTGGATCAATTAAATAAATTGCTGGGGCAGGAACATAAAGACAGAAAACCTGTTGATGTTAAATGGGAAAAGTATTTCTGATCCAATCGTGGTTGCTACAGCTTTTAACAACTATTTTGGAGACTCTGTGGCATCTATTGCACAGGGTTTCTCACACATAGATATTAGTAAATGCCCTATCTTGTCGTCAGAGCACAGCCTTGTGTTTTCCAGCGCTACTGAAAGTAATATAGAATCTTTAATCAGTTCACTTAATATTTCTAAAGCGAAAGATGTCTTTGGTATGGATAATACAATGTTGAAAGAATTAAGTTCGTCATTGATTATCCTGATCACAAAAATTATAAATCAATCGATCTCTGTGGGGGAATTCCCAAATGCTTGGAAATTAGCTATTGTTTCCCCTTTATTTAAATCAGGAGACAGACAAATTATTTCCAACTATAGACCTATTAGCATTCTGCCAGTAATATCTAAGGTTTTAGAAAAATGGGTGTTTCAACAGATTAGGGATCACTTGAATAACTCGGTATGTTCCCTTCATCCATTACAATTTGGATTTAGGTCAAATTACTCCACTGAGACAGCGAACTGTTTTTTTATCGAAAATATTAAATCATTGCTTGATAGGCACAAGTTTGTTGGAGCTATTCTTTTAGATCTTAGGAAAGCCTTTGACACTGTTAATCACAATATTTTACTGTCTAAACTATCTCATTTTAATTTTTCAAATAATGCTCTTAAGTGGGTAGAATCTTATCTTTCTCAACAATCTCAAACTGTACGTATTGGCAGCTTTCAATCTGAACCTCTTCAGTTGTCTACTGGAGTGCCCCAAGGGTCTATATTGGGCCCCCTTTTGTTTTGCATGTATATTAATGACTTGCCGCGTGCGTGCCCAGAAGTGAGAGTTCAAATGTATGCAGACGACACTGTTTTATACATACATGGAACATCAAAAGCAGCAGTGGCATCCAAACTTACAAATGCTATGGTTAAAATTAGTGAATGGTTAAACCACAGTAGCCTTCAGTTAAATCTCTCCAAAACAGTGGGTTTGTTTTTTAGTAAAGCCACCAACTCTGCAGTTGATCTGGACATATTTGTTACCGGTAAAAAAATTGAAATTGTTTCAGAATTTAAATATCTTGGTATTATCATTGACTCCAAACTTAAGTTTAATTCTCACATTTCAAAAACTGTCAAGAAAATAAAATACAATTTATCTAATTTTCGATATATCAGGAATTCAATGTCTACCCAAGCTGCCAAAATGTTTATGCACTCTATGATATTCTCACATATGAATTATTGTCTCACTACTTGGTCTCAGGCTAAACACTCCACCTTGCTACCAATACAGACTTTATATAAACAAACGCTAAAATGTTTTGATAAGAAACCACGTCATTTTCATCATTGTAAAATTGTATCTAAATATAAATTGTTGAGTTGGGAAAACTTTGTTAAGTTTTCAAATGGCTGTTTAGCTTATAAAATTCTTAATGGCCTGGCCCCACCACCTCTTAGTGAGTTTCTGAGTTTAAGATCGGATAACAGTCGTCTCACTAGAGGTTCACTTAGAAGGGACTGTGTAATTAATTTCAGGAAAACCGCTTTTAGCCAGTCTGCCTTCTCCATTAAAGCCTCAAAAGAATGGAATGACATCCCAACATCAGTTAGAGAATTAAATAGTTATAATGAATTTCGTTCTTCTTTTAAAACTTGGCTTTTTAGCATGCAAATATGTCAACATTGATATTTTTTTGGGTTTTGGAAATTGTGTGGTTTGTTGTATTCTGTTATGTTTTAATTAAATTGTTGTATTACATTGTATTTTTAGGTTGCCTATTGTACATCTGGCCTAGGACTGCAGATGAAAACTAGCCTTTTGGCTAACTCTGGCATATTTTGACTTGTCATGTTAATATGCATTATCCATGTAATAATAAAGAATTTAAATTAGTAAATATATTGTCACATATTTTTCAATATATGAAAAGCGGCAATTCCTTATGTATTATTCAATATATTGTAATATATGAACACAATATATTATTCTGTATATTTTCAAATATACGGTTAAACCACTTAATATATTGATCATTCATATATGGGGTGCAGGAACAGGGTTGGGAGACACTGCTCTATGTCTTCTATAATAGTTTGTAGATTCCCTCCCCCTTTTAAAGCTCCAGTCCCTTGGATATCTGCTGCGCTTATACACTGTAAAAAAAAATCCTAATTTTACAGAAAATAACTGTGATTTTTTGACGATCATTTTCTTTCATTTTAAATTGTACTCAAAACACTGTAAAATTACAAATAATATCTGTCAAATAAAAATTCAGCTGTTATTTTAGGTATTGTGACATTAATGACAAATTGCAGTAATTCACATTTTTTATACAGGAAATTGATTGTATTTTTCATACAGTATTTTTTCTGTTTTCTTAAATTACATAAAAATGTATGTAAAATTACAAATATAATCTGTAATTAAACAGTAACAAAACAGTTCAATGATAAAACGGTCAAATGACTGGCAGCCCCCAAAAAACTGTAACATTAAAGTAAAAAATCCTAAATTAAATAAACTGAAAAACACTGTGATAATTCAGGATATACCTGTAAAATAACAATCATATACCTTCAGTGGAAAAAAAAAATCGTAAAAAAAGGGTCAAATGACTGGCAGCTACGGCTGCCAAACAAAAACCATAAAATTAAAGTAAAATCTTCTAATTCAAATAAAACAAAAAAACACTGTTATTTCACAGGTATTTCCTGCATTATTATGATCATATCCCTTTATTGTAAAAAAATCGTAAAAAAAGGGTCAAATGACTGGCAGCTACGGCTGCCAAACAAAAACCATAAAATTAAAGTAAAATCTTCTAATTCAAATAAACAAAAAAACACTGTTATTTCACAGGTATTTCCTGCATTATTATGATCATATACCTTCATTGTAAAAAAATCGTAAAAAAAGGGTCAAATGACTGGCAGCTACGGCTGCCAAACAAAAACCATATAATTAAAGTAAAATATCCTAATTTAAATAAAGTGTAAAAAACTTTAATAGAAATGTGATGTCACCATGATTGAGATCAGTGTTTGCTTTAGTTGGGCTCATGACTCTTGAGTTTCAACATTACTTTTTCTCTGGTTGCTTTAACTGTGTTTTGATGCACATTTATTATGGCAATAATTGCAAGAGAAAATATAAGATGATCTTGGTCATTTATTGATGATTTTATAGTCATCATATGATGATCTGATTCATTGATATGACAGTCAAATCTCTATTGGCTGTGAATACATTATATATAGATGGACTTTAGTGTTATACAAAGTTATACTTTTTTTCACATGATTTGTTGAAATATTGTGGGATCAGTATTAATGCAATCTCAAATTAAAAAAAATTATATATTCTACATACATTTTTTTTGAGTTGGCTTATTTTGTTAGGAGTATGGAGACATCAAGAATCAACATATGAATCTCAACAATGGTGACTATCAACAAAGCCTTTTTGTGACTATAATAGGTCAGAATTTTTTTTCATTGTCACCATTGTTGAGATTCATACGCTAATTATTGATGCCTGAGTGAGTCTGTATGGCCCTGTCAAAATTTTTTTACATAATGACTTCATAAAATCTTATATCAAAGCGTTGTAGGATCTTCTATAGCAATACTGGCATTCTAAATTAACAATTAACATTTTACAACTTATTCCGTCATTAAAAAGTCATACCAATCAGGTGGTATCAATACAGCAGACAACTGCTTGATGAATATTATCACTATTAAGTGACCAACATCATCTGATCTGAGTTTCTCTCGATTTCCTACAATAAGAAATATGCATCAAAGACATGCACAGTTAAGAGAAAAACTAATGTTAATATATGAAGGGTCAAGAGCCCAACTAAAGCAAACACTGACCTCTATCATGGTGACATCAAACTTTATTATTTTCAATAAAATATCTACTTCTAAACCTCTGTTATTTCTCAATAGGAATGTTAGTATGAAAGAAGTCTGGATTGTAATAAGTGAAGATGCTGAGATCTTGAGAGATCTGTTAGTGTTTAATGTTCTGCTGGGATGTAAAGTGTTTCTGTATGGTGTGTTTTGTGTGTCACCATTGTGTTGAAGAGTAGAGCCTGAGCTTCAGTCCAGGATGAGCAGAGAAACACTGATGAAATGTTGTGTGTTGCTTTATTTAACAGACAGTAACTGTGTAGTTGCTGATGACATATAATCAGTAAATCATGCGTGTAGTTTATAGCAAGATATTTACTTTTTACAGTGAATATGTTTTTTAGTAAAAATTCAGTAAATATATATATGTGAAAGAACTGTGTTTCTGTTAAAAAGCTTAATGAAGATTTCTGCAATAGTATTTATTATTTAAATTAGGATATTTTACATTCATTTTATGGTTTTTGTATGGCAGCCATTGCTGACAGTCATTTTACTTTTTTTTCACAGTGAAGGTATTTGATCATAATAATTCAGAAAATAACTGTAAAATAACAGTGTTTTTCTGTAAAACATTTAAGGACAAAGTTTGGAAATGTTTTTTGCACTCAATTTAAATTAGGATATTTTACTTTATTTTTACGGTTTTTGTTTGGCAGCCGTAGCTGCCAGTCATTGACCGTTTTTTTACGATTTTATTTTTTACAGTGTACCATTCACAGCGGTGCTGGGTTGGAAATGTGGACGTGAAAGAGTCACACAAGTTCCAGCCTTTCTCTGAGTGCAGATACCACTTCGTCTATGTCAGGGGAGTCCAGAATCTGTCCTGCAGAGTTTAGCTCCAACATGCCTCAAGACACCTGCCTGGAAATTTCTAGAATGCCTAGCAAGACAATGTATAACATAATTAGAGAATTTTAGTCTGATTCAAGGGGAATCAGAATGCCAAATCCTGACTGATGAGAGGAAGAGCTGGGGATGGAGGAGGGTGATTAGCTCATGAGAAACGTGATAGCTGTTGATAATACTGAAGGAGCGTATGTATACAGTGATAGGTGTCGTATTCCTATAGGTTGATGTGGATCAGCTGAGAGTCCTGCCAGAATGATGCTACGCTCGATTTCTGTCAGGACCACTATTGTCAAATATGATTGACAGTTAGCATACAGTTTAGATTGGCGGTATGGTTATGTTCTGGGCGAGAACTCCCTGCGCATCCATGCAGCCTAGCATGGATAAGAGCAGCAATAACCCCCCCAAACAAAACCATATGCCAATATCCCCCAAACACAACTAACAGAGAACCTCTGGATGCCTTTTTTTTTTCTATACCCCCAACACGACTCATGCTGATAGAAGGGTCAATACATCCTGATGTTGGCGGCATCGTATAATCACAGACTTGTATTAAAACTATTTTTTTGTCCGATCGGGGAAGCACACGCCAAGCAGAAATAGTCTGGACTACACTGTAAAAAATAAAGTCGTAAAAAAACGGTCAATGACTGGCAGCTACGGCTGCCAAACAAAAACCGTAAAAATAAAGTAACATATCCTAATTTAAATTGAGTGCAAAAAACTTTTCCAAACTTTGTCCTTAAATGTTTTACAGAAAAACACTGTTATTTTACAGTTATTTCCTGAATTATTATGATCAAATACCTTCACTGTGAAAAAAAGGTAAAATGACTGTCAGCAATGGCTGCCATACAAAAACCATAAAATGAATGTAAAATATCCTAATTTAAATAATAAATACTATTGCAGAAATCTTCATTAAGGATTTTACCAGAAACACTGTTCTTTCACATATATATATATTTACTGAATTTTTACTAAAAAACATATTCACTGTAAAAAGTAAATATCTTGCTATAAACTACACACATGATTTACTGATCCTATGTCATCAGCAACTACACAGTTACTGTCTGTTAAATAAAGCAACACACAACATTTCATCAGTGTTTCTCTGCTCATCCTGGACTGAAGCTCAGGCTCTACTCTTCAACACAATGGTGACACACAAAACACACCATACAGAAACACTTTACATCCCAGCAGAACATTAAACACTACCAGATCTCTCAAGATCTCAGCATCTTCACTTATTACAATCCAGACTTCTTTCATACTAACATTCCTATTGAGAAATAACAGAGGTTTAGAAGTTGATATTTTATTGAAAATAATAAAGTTTGATGTCACCATGATAGAGGTCAGTGTTTGCTTTAGTTGGGCTCTTGACCCTTCCTATGTAAACATTAGTTTTTCTCTTAACTGTGCATGTCTTTGATGCATATTTCTTAATGTAGGAAATCGAGAGAAACTCAGATCAGATGATGTTGGTCACTTAATAGTGATAATATTCATCAAGCAATTGTCTGCTGTATTGATACCACCTGATTGGTATGACTTTTTAATGACTGAATAAGTTGTAAAATGTTAATTGTTAATTTAGAATGCCAGTATTGCTATAAGAAGATCCTACAATGCTTTGATATAAGATTTTATGAAGTCATTATGTAAAAAATGTTTTGACAGGATCATACAGACTCACTCAGGCATCAAGAATTAGCGTATGAATCTCAACAATGGTGACAATGAAAAAAAAAATTCTGACCTATTATAAAGTCACAAAAAGGCTTTGTTGATAGTCACCATTGTTGAGATTCATATGTTGATTCTTGATGTCTCCATACTCCTAACAAAATAAGCCAACTCAAAAAAATGTATGTAGAATATATATATTTTTTTAATTTGAGATTGCATTAATACTGATCCCACAATATTTCAACAAATCATGTGAAAAAAGTATAACTTTGTATAACACTAAAGTCAATCTATATATAATGTATTCACAGCCAATAGAGATTTGACTGTCATATCAATGAATCAGATCATCATATGATGACTATAAAATCATCAATAAATGACTAAGATCATCTTATATTTTCTCTTGCAATTATTGCCATAATAAATGTGCATCAAAACACAGTTAAAGCAACCAGAGAAAAAGTAATGTTGAAACTCAAGAGTCATGAGCCCAACTAAAGCAAACACTGATCTCAATCATGGTGACATCACATGTCTATTAAAGTTTTTTACACTTTATTTAAATTAGGATATTTTACTTTAATTATATGGTTTTTGTTTGGCAGCTGTAGCTGCCAGTCATTTGACCCTTTTTTTACGATTTTTTTACAATGAAGGTATATGATCATAATAATGCAGGAAATACCTGTGAAATAACAGTGGTTTTTTTGTTTTATTTGAATTAGAAGATTTTACTTTAATTTTATGGTTTTTGTTTGGCAGCCGTAGCTGCCAGTCATTTGACCCTTTTTTTACGATTTTTTTACAATAAAGGGATATGATCATAATAATGCAGGAAATACCTGTGAAATAACAGTGTTTTTTTGTTTTATTTGAATTAGAAGATTTTACTTTAATTTTATGGTTTTTGTTTGGCAGCCGTAGCTGCCAGTCATTTGACCCTTTTTTTACGATTTTTTTTCCCACTGAAGGTATATGATTGTTATTTTACAGGTATATCCTGAATTATCACAGTGTTTTTCAGTTTATTTAATTTAGGATTTTTTACTTTAATGTTACAGTTTTTTGGGGGCTGCCAGTCATTTGACCGTTTTATCATTTAACTGTTTTGTTACTGTTTAATTACAGATTATATTTGTAATTTTACATACATTTTTATGTAATTTAAGAAAACAGAAAAAATACTGTATGAAAAATATAATCAATTTCCTATATAAAAAATGTGAATTACTGCAATTTGTCATTAATGTCACAATACCTAAAATAACAGCTGAATTTTTATTTGACAGATATTATTTGTAATTTTACAGTGTTTTGAGTACAATTTAAAATTAAAGAAAATGATCGTCAAAAAATCACAGTTATTTTCTGTAAAATTAGGATTTTTTTTTACAGTGTAGCAGCAACAAAACTGATACAACAAACATGTTGTATAATCACAGAACTAATACTAAAACGAGTGTAGTTTGGCAGGGGAAGCATACACCCTGTAGCTCTGAGTCAGATGCAGTACTCAGCTAAGCTATGAATACAGTGTGCTTCCTCATTCATGAACATGATTTCTGCTCCCTTCGTACTGATTCCATCGGCTGTGGAGATGAATATGACGACTCACGTGATTCCACACTCCTTCACGGGACCATCAAGCTACGATGTTGTTAGTGTTGAATAACATACCTCTGCGGTAAACTTACCTACTGTGTATTTTGCACAAGTATGATACCGATAATCTAGATAATCTTAGCCACAAGCATGTGCTAACTTTAACACAGCATGTTTCAATGATCGGATAGAATAAAGAACGAGCATTTTTCCAATGCAACCAGATATGCCTAAAACAACGCTTGATTAATACAGCACGTTGCTTAGGACAGTAGGCACTACTAGAAGCCTAAGTAACAAGCATATACTCAATAACATTTGCACTAGCAACCACCAGTACAGTACTGATAGCAATGTTGTTGAAACGACAGCATATTGCTGATACCTGATAAGCTAAGCACAGCATGTGACAATGACACCAGATATAAGCCTAAAACACAGCCTTGTTCCAAATAACGACTGGGCTAAATAACCTTAAAACAACCATGTTTCCAAAAGTAACTAATAGCGTTTAGAGCAAACATTTTTTAATAGCAACTAGATAGCCTTTACAACAAGCAGTGTTTCAATAACATATAGGTTAGATAGCTTTTAAAGGGGTGATGAACTGAGAAATCTAATTTTCCTTGAGCTTTTGACATCTAAGAGGTCATCATATTATAAGAATATCCTGTAAGATTGAGATCTGAAAACGTCCTTGTTAGTCCAATAAAAGCTTTTATTCACACCAGGCTCAGCAAACGACTTGTTTTTCAAAAGTGGGGAACTATGACGACAAAGAGGATAAAACACCACCCCCGCAGAAGAAGATCAACGCCTACTTCAACACGGCCGGTTTAGCCCCGCCCACCGATTCGCGCATTACACGAAACTCATTATAATATGCAAAACTGTTATCCACTCACAGCAGTGGGCGTTTACTTCCAAGTCTTCAATGCTAGACACCCATAAAAACCGAGCGTTTTTGAGCTAGGCTCAAAACTAGGGTAGAAAATAGCCTATTACTTATTCATTTTGATGTTTTTGAATGTAAAAACCAAGCGAACGTCATAAGTTGACCTCAGACAACAATATAAAAAAAATTAAAAAGCCAGTTCATGACCCCTTTAAAACAAGCATGTTTCCAATAGCAACCAGATAGCCTTAAGCATAAGCATGTTTCAATAACAACTAGATAGCCTTTTGAGCAAGCATATTTCCAATACACTATAGCTTTAAGAACGTAGTTTCCAAGAAAGATAAGACCAAGCTTGTCCAAAACCCGACAGAATCAACCCTGAACTGACTCAACTGAATAGTGACTCTTTATGTCTTTTTAGAGCTATGCCACAGCAGAAATGATTCCGTTTGCACCATGAATTGTTTTTTCCTGACTATCACCGCAAGCTGCTTGAATCTGTGCTGCATAGTGCTAAAAGCACAGCGTGTGCAACGTGAACAGTTACCAATGACAACAGATACGTAACGCACCAATATGATCGTATAAGCCTGGCAAGAGCATTTTAATTAAAACGACTAGATAAGCCAAAGCAACAGGATAGCATTAGCAACAAGCATGTTGCCAATACCCTGATAGCTTTTAGCAATGAGCATTAAAAAGGAACTTAGCTTAGCTTCGTGAAGACTTTCAGAGATTAATGGAGAGTACATCACATCGAGTCCTGTGTCAATAATGCAGCGATGCGAGCAGCAATGCAGACTGAGGTCACTTCCAAATCAGGCAGCTTATGATCAATGTGGGGAATCTCATGTTCACAAACTTGAATTACTCTGAGGTGAAATACTTGTGAAAAACTTTTTTTGGACCACAGAATTGCGAGTTTATATCTCATAATTCTGACTTTATAACACGCAGTTGAATATAACACTTAAATATCACGCAATTCTGAGATAAAAAGTCGCAAAATCCTTTTTTATTTTTTATTCTGTGGCGGAAACAAGCTTCCATACTGAATCACACGTACACACATTGGATCTTGATCTTGAGATCAAATGTTTCAACGCAACATTTTATAAATGAGTTCCCATGTGTCAGTCAATGGCCTGTCGAGGTGGCTTTTAAGGTTATGTCAGACCATATTAGGACCAGTGTCGCATCACAACATCAAAGCCTCCAAATTATTGAGAGGCTCAGCCCATTTCCTCCAGATGGGACCTTACGCCTCTATTGCGACTGCTGTCTATATAGTTTATATTCTGGGATGGCCTGTGTGCAGTCGCTCAATCTTGAGCTCAGTGTATTTGATTTGGGATTCAATGAATGCCTCTCTATTGGTTTGTGTGCCATTTACTAAATGAATTCCCTGCTCTTGGAATGATGCCAACTGGAGTTTGATTCAATTGTATGGAAAACAGAGGAAACAATAGTCGTTTATGTGCTTAAAAGTAAACATTGTATTTCAGTTTTGAATTTTAAATGAATGTATATTCAAAAGATATGCAATATTCATAATCTTGAAATCATTAAAAAAAAGATTAAAAAAGGAGAGACTGGGATTTTTGCTCTTTGATTCTTTGCCTCTCATAACATCATATTAAAAATTGAAAACTGAGCTCTCTTTTCTGAAGTCTGCGAAATATGTGCTTTTAATAGGCATTAGTAACTATTTGACAGAGGTGTATGTTTTTTTTTATGGTCTTCTGAGTATTTGTCTGTCTAAAAGCCCTCAACAAAGTGCTTTGAAATCTACAGTTGTCTGTTAGGACGAAGATCATAAAGTGTGCAGTAATAATCATTTTGAAGTTGGTTCCATGTGTGTATAATGCTTATTTGTCCTTCAGGTTTTAAAGGGATCACATCGGAGACATATTGTCCTTGATCTTTTGAGATAAAAGAGCTTCATGTACTATGAAAACATACTGTAACATTCAGAACTCAACACTTGTGCTACTCTAAATACATCATTATGATCGCCACATTTACTAGCATGACCTTACAGAACAGTTTTAGTGGTTTGTCTCCGGTTGTTACTGCATCTTGAGACAAAACAATAGCACTGGTATATTTTAAGATATGTCAGTGCAAGTTGCTGTTCACGTTTTCCAGAAAAATGATGTGTAATATCGAAATAATTTGAATTACACTGGAAATGTTCCTCGATAATGTGCGATTTTGGGGGATGGGAGTTCCTAAACATGATGAATTATGGGATACTCTTAGCATCAAATACCAGTCTGATGCGTTATTAAAGATAGTGTGGATTAATGTTAAGGGCACTGAGCTTTGGCATTTTTCAGACCTGCGACAGACTTGAACAGGCCCTTAACATTTTCTTAAAGTTTCACATAAAGACCAGGCTGTCAAATTTGCTCTTTTATTTAGAAAGACTTTCTTTACTAGAGCTGCCATTTTGTATGTTCCAGTTCTGCCATATATTGTAACACCAGTGGTCCGTCTCAGCTATTTACAGTCCCAGGCTCCCTCCAGCCCATCCTAGAAACAATTAAGCTACTATATTGTTTGTGAAGTGCTCAACTGGGTCAAAACTAATAAAGTAATTTAACTGGATTTCAGGGTGAACGAGTTTACCTCTTTTAAAGAAGCTTATAGTTTTAATAAAGTAAGCTGGTCTCGATGAAAGATCCTGCATTGCTGCTCACTAGCATAAGGTATGGTTGGTGGTTTGCTGATTCCCAGTCTGGGAAGCAGGAGTGCTGCTGGACCAGTTACACCAGCTCAGTTTTGCTAGAGGACTTTATAACTATCCTGTCCACCAGCTAGACCAGCACAATATAAACTCTAACCAGCCCTGACCAACTGTTCAATTCAACTGTTCCAGGTAACTTCTCAATACTATTAATGGTTTGGGTCTTTGAGTGTTTCAGCAGCCTGGAGAGTTTGTCTGTGTAATGACACATGCTGAGGAAGCAGGAGACAGCATTATTCAGTGTTACACGTGTCTGTCTGAGAGATCACTCCTCCTATTGATCAAGACAGCCGCTCACCAGCACATGAGCGAAAACACACGCCTCAAGAACAGGCTCAGATTTGATCCCAAAACCAAAAGAAAGAAGGACAGGAAACACTTTACAATAAGGTTTCATTTGTCAGGATGGTAACACTTTATTTCGACAGTCCACTTTAGACATTCTATCAACTATAAGTAACTTTGGAAAATCATGGATCAACATTTCAATCAACCAATCAGATTTGAGGGACAAGTTTAGAGTTTATGTCAAATTTAGGCTTACAGCCAGGGTTATGTGCTTCTACATCAGTGTTATTCACCCATCATTTCCCTCGGATTTTAGGGATAACTTATGGGTTGGGTTAGGTTTAGGGATATGGTTAGGATTACATTTTCGGAAAATATGTTGTTCCGGGATCAACAAAATGTTGACCCAGGAATGCCTCTGCAAAAATCATCCAGTTGGGATTGTGACATCAGACATGTTTGAAGTCGTGTGTTTTCATTGCCGTATGTATTTTAAAGCACTCAAATATCAATATCCACCAAAATACCCCATAAATCCAGCCCTACCACTGTGCTGGGAAGTTTTTGCATTATAAATGACCATGACCTGGTGTCTCACAAAAAATCTTGACAAATTTTGGGGAATAAACCAGCACGCAGCAGGAGCGTTTTCCATACGCAACCGATTCAACCTTTCGACCCGGCGTCCAGAGTCAAAACACTGCTGCGCTTCAGCTCGCTGCTTGATTTGCATCTTTTGTTATCTTGTGCAGGGTAATTATGCACATTATGCATATTCTTGCCTGCTGCTCTGATAAGAAAACCATTTATGTAGAAAATAAATATAAATGTAAATGTGGAGGAACCTCCTAATGCAAGAGTGGACTTGTTTAGTGCATATCTCTGCATTTCAATAAATTCTATTCAAAATACAACCATTCAGAAGTGTTATCACTCAAAAATGTTCACGAAAGTCTCAGCGTGGCTTTTTTTTTATATATATTAAAATGTTTCTGTTAAATATATACAATATTCCTCTTCATTTTGATGCATCGTTATATTGCAAAAAAAAAAAGTGCAAATAACAACAATTAGAAAATATCATTCTTATAACCTATATCGAACAGTGTGGAAAACATCTTGATTAAAGAAGTGCATAAAACATTCTGAATCTACTTGGAATAGAAAAACACCTTTTCAGAGCAAAAATTCACTTATATATACATATTAAATGTCATTGAACAAATATAAAGATAATGTATTGCCCAACTCTGGTATCTCTTCTAGCATCACTATAAAAGCAAAATAATGCATTCACGAAAAATTTAATGATTCCAGAAAGCTCAGATTGTTTGGTAAATGGACTGTGCAAATGATTTTACACACTGTCATGATTTAAACGATTTTCATCACAGAATATGCTGATCATTTGAGAAAATCATAGCCTAAAACTAAGAAAGCTTTGTTATTTTGCTATGAAGAGCAGAATGACGCGAGTATTGATGAAATATCTACGCTTAAATTCACAGGTCAGTAGTGAAGGTCTTAGTTGGTCCGCCAGACACTGGCCCGAATTTATCATATTTCAGTGATATTAGTTAAACTAGTAAGGTTGAAGAGATAGAATTTTGTGTAAGAGAGGACTGACCGTGGAAGAGTAGAGGAGAGGCATCGCTTTTTTTTTCCTTTTTTTTTTTTTTTTTTACAAACCAGAGAACTTTAAAGTAGAAGTTTACTACGACTGCCTGTAAAACTATTGTGCAAAAGGGCATATTTACTTTTAAACGCATTCCAGCGTGAGACATTTGAACCTGCTGCAGGGTTTTGTCTCTGAAGGCTCTCTAAGCTTTTCTGGAATATTTTGAAGTTTTGAGTCCAAGGCTGGAATTGCTCTCTGTTCTCTGCGGCCATGAGCTTCTCGTTCTCCTTTGCATATATGCCTGTTTTCTCTTTTAGAGATGTTGAGGTATCAGCTGAGCACAAAACTCCACAGACAAATTGGACCTGCTGAGAATTCCTGAATTGGGAACAAAAATCTTCTGAAAAATAATGGCAATACATAGTACGGAGGCCTAGACATGACATATTGCTTTATACTGTGGCTACAAAATAAACATTTTAAGGAAAAAAACAAACAAAATTAATCCATATTTTTGCACAAATGTATTTGATTGGCAACCCAATGCAATGCAGCCAGAGACACCATGTACTGCTTTAAATAAGTAGCTACAATTTAACTACCCTTTTGAAAAATAGCCACTCAAAGGTTTCTTTCTTACTGTCAAAAAAGACTTTCTTCCACTCATTGGGGTTTTGGCCTGACACCCTGTGAAGAAGCCTTGTTAAGAACATTATTTAAAGCTGAACTGAACAGAAATTGACATGAGGAATTAAGAATGGTAGATGGATAGAGACAGAAGGGTTGAGGGGGAGGCTGATAAATTTATGAGCTTAATTTAGTCTGTAGCTCATCGATAAACTGTGGGTTGCAGAAGATCCTATGATTCATGGTGAATATTTTTGTACATGCATTAAACAAGCTGAACTTTTCAATATCATTATTTCTTGTATCGTGCTACTTTTACGAACAATTAGCAATGTCGTGTTGCAATTACTGGTAAAAATGAATATGCATACATATGGTAAAAACATGGCTTTGGATTAAAACACTATGGTCCCTATTTAAACTCGGCGCAATGCAGAGCCAAGCGTGACGCAAGTGTTTTTTACTAGTTTCAGCCCGACGCAATTATCATTTTCATGTTGTTTAAATAGCAAATGCATTTGCGCCCATTTGTGCGCCCATGGGCTGCTGGTCTGAAAACGAGGTGTGTTCTGGCACATTGTCGGCGCGTTGCTATTTTGAGACAACAGAAATAGACTGCGCCATTTACCAACTGAAACCTGGTCTAAAGTCAATTGCGCAATATTTTTTTTGTTTGTCATTTAAAGAGCGTGTTAGTAATGTGCGCCTATAGGTGGGTCAATAACGCGCCTACACTCTTCTTATTAAACACACAGGGACGCGCAGCAGCACACAAACATGCCAAATATTTAAAATAAAAGGATTACAATGTAAAAGATTATTATTATGTACATAAAGATATGGTGGAATTTATAGATCCGTTATAGATCTGCTTGCGCTTTAACCTCGCGCACGAGCAGATCCGTTTGCGCTCTGGAGACGCGTTCGGTCTTTCCACTATCAAATTCCGTCATGTAAATAGTGAATCTGCCCTGGCGCGAGCACAACTGGCATTTAAAGGGAATGGGAGATGAGACTCTGATTGGTTTAAAGCACGTAAATCCCAAAACACACCCATTACTCATTAAGAGAATAGGGACGACAATTTTAGACCATGCGCTGGGCGCGCCGACCATTTTTCCCGTCGTTAAACTAGAAAAAGTGGATTCGGACATGCCTTAAGTGAACTTGCGCCTTGCGCTTTGGACCATGTGCGTAGATCGTTAAAATAGGGCCCTATTGTTCCCAGATAGCAACATTGTTTCGGCCCAGATCCGGCCCACATCTGGCACTTGTGGAATACTGATCTGGCCCACATGCAGCGTGGAATGACGGCCCTTGGGTGGCCCACTCCTGTTTGCCAGATCTGGGCCACAAGCAGGCCATTGCAATGCCACATGTCAGCCAAGAGCAAAGAAATAAACCAGAACTGGACTTTATCTAAAACACAAAATCTGTGTATATTAAATATGGAGTCATCTCAGCCTTAATAAGCCTGTTAAGCCTTAATAAGCAGAATCACTGAAGGAAAGAAGAGAACTGAAAAAGAGACGAGCATAAACACAAGAACTACGACTGACTTCAGACACAGCCTTAGATGAAATCAACTGAAGATAAAAGAAGACATTAAATCTGTGAAGATCTCAGCAGAGGAGGAATAAACAACTCCACAAACAGCATTACCAGCTTCACTTATTACTAACTAGATTTACTTTATTTCTGTCAGACGTCTAAAAAGGTCTTATTGAGAATTAACAGAGGTTTAACTCTAATGTGTTTCATTTGAAGTCACCATAACAGTGATTAGTGTTTCCATTAGTTGAGCTCTTAACACTTATTTGAACTTTTGTCTTTTTTTGGCTGCTGTGACAGTGTGTGTGTCAAGCATATTTGCAATAGCAAAGGAAGCCAAAGTGAAATGAGATCAGGGGCCTATAGCGAGAAGCCGGTTTTAGGTTCCAGGTAAGAGGTTGCAAACCGAACTTGGACCAATCAGCTGTGAGCAAAGTGACACATGTCTGATGCGATAACGTCACTCCACCTGTTTACACTCCAAATTAAAGATCACTACACTGGAAATTATTTTTAAAGACAAAATCGTCTGGCTTTTAGTAATGCTTATTTAGAATAATCATTTTGTATGATTTAGATATTATTTATGTAATTATTGTACACTTAATCGATCACACATGTACCATTTTAGTTTATCAATTATAATTATGCACAGTTTAATTGAATAAATATATAAAGGTAAAATAAATATGCTTTAGAATCAATAGATAAAGCTATAAAATGACTACATGTGAGCTTAAATGTTACATTTTCTCTACCTTTATCAAATGTATAAACTAACTTCACAACTTTTACTTGCACTGATATAGCAAGACTTTTTATTTTAGTTGTCCTCTTTCATAGACAGCTATTTTCTTCTTGCTGTGTAAATTTGTTTAAATTCTTCATATTTTTCAATGTCGTATTCTGCAGAAGAGAGAAGTGAATCGCGCTGCTTCTCTCGGGAGAAATGAATTTCAGTTTCACTCTTTCTCAGCATGTGATTGGTTGTTCGCTACTGATGTCACACCTAAACTCCTAAACTCAGGATCAAAGCCTGAGTTGACAGAGAAAGTTGATGATCAGCATCATGGTACTAACAAAGCCTGGTTGGATTGGTTTGGTTTTGTCAACTCAAAACTAATCCTGCAACCCTGAGTTTGTTGGTGATGATGGTTACCTGTTGATGGTTTTGTAATCATCATGAAGTAGCTTGAATCAATGTCAATTCAATTTAACAATTCTGTTGTGCAATTATCACATTTAGTCTACATTACAAATTATGTCTTGCTGCATCTGTTCAAGTTTACTGCTGATCATCATTGTTTGACGTCACACGCAGGCTCACTATTGGCCGACGCTGGTCATGTGTGTGATGCGTGACGTACAACCTAGAAGCTTTGCGTAGTTTCACTACGTGAAATATCACGGCCTTACAGAGTAGTTGAATAAAGTCGTTCTTTTTGTTTGTTTTTTGCGCACAAAAAGTATTCTCGTCGCTTGATAAACTTAAGATTGAGCCACTGTAGTCACTCGGACTATTTTAACGATGTCTTTAATAACTTTTGGGCCGGCCAGTTTCGATCCCTTAAGAAGCCTATGGAGGAGTGATCCAGCTCTCAGATTTCATCAAAAATATCTTAATTTGTGTTCTGAAGATGAACGAAAGTCTTACGGGGTTGGAACAACATGAGGGTGAGTAATACTGACAGAATTTTCATTTTTGGGTGAACTAACCCTTTAAGAAGCCTATCTTTATCATTTTTTTTTTTTCAGATTTGGATTTGTATGCCTAAAAGTTGTTTTCATTCAGTTTTTCAACCACTGAATATTTTATTCCATCTTCTATGTTCTCTAATCAGCTATTTTATACAGTCCTCTTATTTGAGTTTGTGGATGATTGTTCTGACATAACAAATACAATTTTAGATTGAGGGTACGTTTACACAACAACGATAGGCTTAAAACGGAGAATTTTTTCCTTTGTGTTTTCCGCGCAGAGACGACACCATTGTCAAAACGATCCCCATTCACACGGATCCGCGAAAACGACTAAAAACTGTGTATTCTGCTGCCAGGCCATTAGATGGCGAATCTTCAGAGATTGGCGTTTTTGTTGTTTACACGGAGACCGGTTTAAAAAACATGCTCTTTGAAACCCGTTTTCAAAAGTTTGCGTCTTAAAGGGTTAGTTCACCCAAAAATGAAAATTCTGTCAGTAATTACTCACCCTCGTGTTGTTCCAACCCTGTAAGATTTGGAACACGAATTAAGATATTTTTTTATGAAATCTGAGAGCTGGATCACTCCTCCATACTAGTCCATAGGCTTCTTCAGGGATTGAACTTGCCGGCCTCGAAAAGTTATTAAAGACATCGTTAAAATAGTCCAAGTGACTACAGTGGCTCAATCTTAAGTTTATCAAGCGACGAGAATACTTTTTGTGCGCAAAAACAAACAAAAATAACGACTTTATTTAAACTATTCATTTCCTTCTCTTTGGGCCTCTAGTCAGTTAACGTAGTGTGATTCCGTAGAGCTACGTCACACGTAGGCTCACTATTGGCCGACGCTGGTCATGTGTGTGATGCGTGTGACGTACAACAACAGAAGCTTACGCTATTACACTAGTGAACTGACCCGAGGCCCAAAGAGAAGGAAATGAGTAGTTGAAATAAAGTCGTTATTTTTGTTTGTTTTTGCGCACAAAAAGTATTCTCGTCGCTTGATAAACTTAAGATTGAGCCACTGTAGTCACTTGGACTATTTTAACGATGTCTTTAATAACTTTTCGAGGCCGGCAAGTTCAATCCCTGAAGAAGCCTATGGACTAGTATGGAGGAGTGATCCAGCTCTCAGATTTCATAAAAAAATATCTTAATTCATGTTCCAAATCTTACAGGGTTGGAACAACACGAGGGTGAGTAATTACTGACAGAATTTTCATTTTTGGGTGAACTAACCCTTTAAGGCACCCAAAACGCTGTTGTCGTGTAAACGAACGGCCAAAACGCATACAAAGTTTTACGTTTTTATTTGAACAGTCCCTTAGTTTTAGATTTTTCCCTTTTATTTAAAATTTAGTATTCGTGCTTTAATTAGAAAACATTTCAATACATTTTATAATTATTATATGATGAGGTGCAAGGCATATTTGTTGAATGAAAACTATAAAGGGAAAATAATTGCATTTTAAAACTGGCTTCTGGTGTAATTTCATGAACTTTGTGTTAAAGCCACGCCCACTTCCAGATTTATCCGAATACTTTTAATATTTAATATTAACAGATTAATTTTGATATTGTTACAGATACAGATATTATCTCCCCTGCACACCCCTAATATATGTACGCAGCATTATCCCTCTCCTGTATAATCCCAAAAGTGAACCTACACAGAGGACCTGAGCTACACTCCAAGGATGTACTGCACTGCCAGGATCATTTATTTATTTTTTAAAAGAAAAGCTTTGAAGAAGAGAGCAGCTCGTCTGTGTCTCAGAGCTGCATGAGTTTCTATTCTCAGCAGGTTTCTCAGATGATGCCTCTGATGGCAAAGCTGCATCATCCCTGTCAGATTTCCCAGAATTCCTCCTGCTTTGAGACCGTCAGCTCTGCGTGATACAGGAGCGAACAATGAATATCACACATATATGAGTCAACAGCTTTAAAGACACACACACACACACACACACACAAACACACTCTAACCCCAATGGTTAGTTGTACATTTATGAAACATCCCACATTAATTTCCATCCCCGCTAGAGCAGCTAAAAATGTAAATACTCCCATTTTAAAAGTATATTTTATTTTGTACAAACAATAGTGCATATGAAATATGTAAAATGCACATATTTACATAATGACTTTGAGTAACTCCATAAATAATTCACATCTGTTCTTTGCAAGCAGAGTGTTTTTTTTTGTTTTGTTTTTTTCACAGCAGGGAATTTCATTCGATATGAACTTAAAAGTCAACATGAAACCAAAACTGACCCTAATTATGTAATATGCATTGCTGGTCTTATAGTATATTCGTAAGAAAATGTTCAAAGAAAGTCTTTACAATCTTTCATCAAACCATAGTAATATTTTCTGCCTCTGAAATGACATTTCAGTCAATGTCACCTAGGCTGCGAAGGCTACTGGTTAACCTTTCAGCTTCAGACACACACGTTCTTGAGCCTTCAATTTTATTGTCATGAACATGTTCCAAAACAAAACCAATGCCGTGACAGATTTTCAATGTGTGGGTTCAAAGTCTTTTAGGTGATTTCTGCAGCACATTATTGGCCTACAGCTTCAGCAGTTTTTGGTAACACTATAATAATGGTCCGTCATTACTAAGTAACTATGCAGGAAGTAATGCAGTTCTACATTAACACTTCAGCTACTATTAACTAATATAGAAACAAGCTTAACTAATCAGTAAGTAATATCAAATTTAGGAGATAGTTCCTTATTTGGTAATCAATAATTACTTACTGTATTACTTCCTGCATAGTTACCTATTAATGACGGACCATTATTATAAACTCTTACCCAGTTTTTTTCCCCTCAATTCAAAGAATTCAAAGATATGAAAGGTCACTGGATCTAGTAACAGTTTTTTTAGGTGACACTTACACATCTTACATGTACTTACTATAGTAAGAACAGTATAGTATGTATAAATACAAGCAACTAACCCTAAACCAAACCCTGACCCTATAGTAAGCATGTTGTTTATTAATTTCACTCAGTAAGTATTTGTGTTGTTAAAAAGTAATAGTGTCACCTTACAATAAAGTGTAACCCTGGATCTTTGTTCCACTGCCATATGTTTAACTTCAAATCCAACTCATGTGGATATCTATTTTGCATTCATGCTTAGTGGTTACCATGCAAAACAACCATATTTTACCTCAAATAATTACTACATATATATATATATATATATATATATATATATATATATATATATATATATATATATATATATATATATATATATATATATGTAGTAATTATTTGAATTATTAGTAATATATATATGCTGTCAAATCGATTAATCGCGATTAATCGCATCTTACATACAAGTTTTTGTTTATATAATATATATGTGTGTATATATATATATATATATATACAGTATATTATTTAATTTATATATATATTCATATATTTTTTTATCTAATTAATCACAGGATGTGGTAATTAATAAATATAATTATAGGCAAATTAATCACACATCAAATTTGGCTAAGAAATTGCCCTCAAAAGATCATTTCAATAGAGTCATTATTGTGTTAAATGAGAAAAGCATCAAATAGACATTATAGTTATATTTATGCATTTGGCAGATGCTTTTATTCAAAGCGACTTACATTGCATTTCAAGGTACACTTTTACATTCGCATCATTTCTTGCTTTCCCTGGGAATCAAACCCATGACCTTGGCGTTGCAAGCGCCAACGCTCTACTGTTTAAGCAACAGGAAAGCTACATTACACAAAGTAGCTTTAGAATTTTATTTTATTTTATTTGATTCAACATAGATTTTATTACAGATAAACGTTTAGGCTCCAGTGGCCATAAGGGTGAGTAAATGAAATCAGTATTTTCAGTTTTGGGTGAACTATCCTATTAATCAGTTTTTATATGGAAATATGATTTTTATTTTTATTTTATGAAATTATACTTTAAAGCCTGAATTCAGAGAGAGGGCTTAGATTAGGCCAGAGTTAAGACACAAAACGCGGAGTCATTCAAAAAACGAAAAAACGCTGTGTGTTGCTCAGAGACGCACAACAGTTCTGCTTTGTCTTTACAGGTAATATTTTCATAAAATTGCAAAATTGAGCAAAAGCAGAATGTATATTCTAAAAATATAATGTCAAATGTGTGCATAAATGTGCAAAGAAAGATTGAGGTGGTAGGCAGCAGCAAACATGTGGACCCAGAGTTGCATAGAACCCACAGCTAATATGTGCTAGTGCCTTTTTGATCTCCTAAACAACATAAGAAATGCTCACAAAATGGAAAAGTTCTAACTAAATCTCTAATGCAAAACTACGGTTCCTTAGCAAGGTTTAATATTAACCAATAGCCAAATAGATATTAAGCACAGTTTCAGGCTACTGTTGTTGCTAATGCAGGTAAACGTAACACATCCTGGTCAAAAAGCCTCCTAAAAAGAGGATGAAGGAGGTGTTTCAGTTAGACAAATGTTCTCCACACACCACTGCAAAATCATGTTCAGTTCTGCCTCCACTGCATCATTTCTTTTCTCCAAACCAGGCCAAAGTTGATTCTACAGATTTCACTGGTCATGCTAACTTGTTAGCTAACATGCTAACAACACTAAAACAAAACCTAGCCCTAATCTAAAATCTAAGCGTTGGTATAGCGTTAGCAGAACATATGGTTTGCCACGATTGGATCCATCCATGATTTATTTGAACGCTGAACTGAATCCATGAAGTATGTACTTGGATTGTGCGCACCTTCAGGGAGAACATTCAGCCTTTGTGGTCGGATTTTGGAGGAGAGATGTAGGCTACTGAAACGGTCGTCAGGTAAAAAAAAAAAAAGATTTCATTTTGCAGTCTAGCTAGTAAGCCAACAGTTTTCCTTTATTCGTATTTTTGGCATATAATTTTGAGTGACAGATGTCGTATTTTATTTAGCCTATTTTTCTCTATGGGATTTATTACTGTGTTGACAGTATCATGATAAGACAAAAATATCAAATACAATTATTGTATTTTTAAAGTGCCCCTATTATGCTATTTTAAAGGTTTCTGATTTTTGACTCCTACAACAGGTTTGCATGCATCAAAGGTCAAAAAACATTTTCTCATAATATCTCGAATCTCAAACAGATGGATGATTCAGTCTCTCTAAATCCCTCGATTCCGTGAGCCTACTCTGCTCTGATTGGTCAGATGGCCAGTCTGTTGTGATTGGTCTACCGCTCACAGTGCACATCGGAAACAAAACGCACATTACCATAAACTCCAGCTCCGGAGGCTTCCTAAAGCTCAGTGATTGTACACACTGTTAAGACAGTAATGGCTGCGTCAATTTTACCATATCAATCTGCGCGCGAGTACGATGATAAAATATTGGAAGAACTAGTTATTGAACCCGAACCTCCTTCGCCTGGACGAATTGAGCAGGACATTTCTCAGTGATACCCTACTCAGTTTAAGGTACATTATGAGATGTTGCAACTGTAATTCATTGCCATCAGCATCAACAAGTGTACGTCCATCAACAAACCCATGTGTATATTTCTCATTTATTGTGGTGCACATGCGGGAACTGTATCAATTACTGTGCGTACATTAGCTGAGCACTAACGTGAATGACTGATGTAACATTAAAGTTTGCAAAACAAATCTTGCTCCATCCTTTATCTTTACTCAAAGTAGTAAGAACGACAAACAATTTGCATTAATAGACAAAGTTTTAGACAATAGTGTCCCACAGCTGCTTAGCAGAAGTATTTCAGTAAGACAGTAATAACGTGAGTTAGCCGGTTAGCCGGAAACGTACACAATATAAAACACAAAACTACGTATTTTGAACACCCGGTAGAAAATATATACATCAATAATTATTCAGACTTACAGGTTGTGATTCTGAGTAGCAAGTTAGTCTAAATAAAACTGAGAATTGACCCATCTTTCAAGAGCAAGCATTTTGTGAATCCCGCGTTGAACTTTGAGATTTGAGAAGCAGTCATCAGTAAAATTACGTGTTTGAAGGCAGGACAAGTTGTTCGAGGGCGGACAACATACAACATAGGCGGGCATTATGCAAATGTATTTTCTAGTGACGTAGAAGCGTCATCCAGAGGGATTCAAATTACAAATGACTCGTTTAGGCGGTTCAGAGTCGATTCTTTCTTTTGGGAGACCATAACTTTCCTTTTGTGCACTTTGGACTTTACAACTTTGCTGAAAGTTTACATTCACAGACAGCTTTAGTACACCCTGCATGAAAGGGAATATTCGAAAAACCATAATAAGGGCACTTTAAGCGTGCATAATAAAACCTAGCAGGAGTGGACGCGAGTGGGACCAAATAGAAAAAAAAAAGTCCCAAGCAGAAATCTAGTTTAAATCTCCTATTTGACTCCTATTTGGGTTGTGTGCCTCAGTGATAATGTATTTTTGTAGGCCGAGCCGTAAGTTAATCATCACACTGGTTCCATCGACAAAAAGACAAATAGGATTTTTCCATTGGCTTTTGTATTGTTGAAGAAAATAAGCTCTGTGACCAGCAAAGGTTTATGATTTTTGCATGGATTGTTCATCATGATAATCTTCACAAATGAAAACAACTTTTTAAAATTTTGAAGCCTAAATACAACCGTCACAAGGAAAAAGCTAAACGCAGGTTACACATGCACTACACTACAGTCACATGACTTCAATGCCACCACCATAAAGCTTTAGACAACTCTTTCAGTCTTTATTTAAAACCCTTTCCCTGGAAGTTGGAGTTGTAATAGTTTGTAAGAGTGTGGTTATAAACACAACGAAGCTGTGAAAGCGAGTTTATATGTTCGGCTGATGATGTTTAATGTCTTCAACCACCTCTATAGTCACATTAGACATAGTCGCATTTTACAAGACAATTCAAAGATTTAAAAAAGGGGGAATTAATTACATATTTCATGTTGCAGAATAAAACATGAAAATATTTCGAGCTTGTGTTAATCACAGACCTTATTTCAGCAACCCATTCAACAAAGCCATTGAGTTTAAGACGATCCAGCCAGAAGTGATCAAATGCTAACTCATTTCCCAGTTTTGGCCTACAAAAATATGTCAACCCTGCAGCACTCTATAATGTTTCATGTTGACTTTAAAATTCATGTGCAATTCTGGCACTTTCAGCATTCATAAAACTTCAGCTACTAGAGTCGTGCTTGCATCACATAGCAGCCACATACTCAAAACTGTATTTTGCATTTATTTTCGGGCTCACGCTGTCCAACCTTGAAGCCGCCACCAGCCGAACTCTTTCAGATCGACTCCAAAGATGGTGAACATCAGGGTTTCCATCTCGCTTACCATCAATAGCCCATCCGGAGGCAAAGTTTTGCTTTGGATCAAAGTAACCAAGAGTGACGACCCTTCTTCGGACGTATCTTCAAGCTTGACGTCAATGACCTCAGTCCAGCGATTCCCATGAACCTGTTGATACCAGCGATCTGGGGATTCTGACATGTTCGACTGCCCTGGACTGGCCTCAGTTTACCACAGACTTCTTTAAAGGTCTATGGTGAAAGCTCAAAGGCAGTCCCTGCACAGCGCCACCTGGCCGTGGAGGTAGTCTCTGCAAGGGCAAATCCGCTGGTGTTTGGCACTGACTCCAGCGCAACTGAACAGCAGCGGCTCCTTTTGCTGGAAACACTCTCTCCTGTCCACCTGTACGGCTGGAAACACATGGTTCTTCTCCGCTTCCAAAGACTCACACTGAGCATTAAGCCTGAAATGCACACATTCACACACAATGCATCCGTTACAAACAACCACAGACAAGAACAGGGGGGGATATTCAAAACAGCACGGTGAATAGAGAACAATGCCTGCTCATTTCTACAGCGGTCTTGGTTACGTAAATACTTTTCGCATTCATTTTCTTATAGGGATTTAAGATCTGTCAGCTTTAAACCAAACCGTCCAGCTGTGAGATGAATAACACATTACACATTTTGACTGAAGCAAAATATTACATGAAACTGCGTATCCCATGAAGCTGTGTAAATGAAAACAAAACTACAATGACATAAAACTAATTACAAAGCGAATATATAGTCTATTATACAGTAGATAAAATGAATTTCATAACTCCATATTAATTGGCTGTCAATGAACAAATACATTTAAAAAAATACATATAACAGTGTGTGTCTCTCACCCATTGAAGGCCTCCATATTGTTGATGAAAGGAAAGAAAGCTGGCTCGCAGATTAGACCGGCGTCCTGGCAGGTTTTCACACAGGACGAGGCCTCTGGAGACAGGACGAGCCGGAGGGCGCTGAGGGGGGGCCAGCAGGCCGGGGCAGTGATGTTGGGTGCCCAGATCAAAGCTGTGGAGTTGGGCAGCTGGAGGAAAGGACTGGGTGGATTCCCAGGCCACGATCTGGATTCATTGACTTTAGGGAATGGAACGCTGCGGTGACAAAAATCCTAAAAAAACAACAAAAATTATTGGAAAGATCTTTGGAAGAGAGCCTTATGATACATTATAAAAATAAATAAATAGCAGTTTTACCTGAACAGATACAGAATTCAAATGATGTGCGCTGCTGCTATTTCAGTACAATTTTGTGATTCATCCAATCTATCCAATCAGGATTTACCGACAATTATATTTTATAATAAATAAATAAATAAATACACTGTTTTACCATAATTTTAAGGAAAAATTAAGGCTTTAATAACCACCAGACATAAGGTCTGCTGCAGCAATAGCAATAACGATAACTATGACGTTTTAATAATGGTTCTAATTCAATGAGAATAGGGAAATCCACACCACAACTATGGCGATATCATACGATATTGGATGATATTGTCTGAATCACTTTCGAAACAATTATTTTCAGCTGATGAACGATAAAAACAGCCAATCAAAGGGGCCGTTTACATGCAAACTTTTGAAAAAAAGTGTTTCAAAGAGCATGTTTTTGAAAACTTTCCCATTATATTCTCCATGTTTTGGTGTGAATGGGTCAATAGTCTGTTAGGTCAAATACAATAAAAAAAAATAAAAAAAAAACTTTTATAGTGTTATAATGACAGTACAAATAATACTACAATGCAAAATATTATTGCTTTTTAACTACTATTTTAACTTTTTTCACTTGAATTACCTATTTGTAATGCATTCTTAAAAATGAATACTCCCAAGGGTCAAATGAGTCATTTTACTTTGTGTATGTTAATTCCAGGTTTGAGCTAAAAACATAAATAATAAAAAAGTGGTGCTGAGTACTGAAGGAGCTGAACAAAGCATTCAGAGTAGTTCAGGTTCTCAAAAGTGTGTTTCAGTGTATGTGCTCACATCAAATCCCAAAGGCAACCGACTAGCAAGCTCAGCATATGCGTAGTTCACATCATAGGCAAAAATATGCTTACGCTTATTCTCTTACATTTTTGTCTACGTGTGCATGTGTAAGCGTAACACAGATCATAGACTTGCTCTGCTCACGATTCGTACACTTTTTGTCAGTATGTCCCAAATCATAAAAGGAAAAGTTACTGGAATGTTATTTCAAAGTGTCAGAATGGCTCTAGTTGTGCCATTTTTTCATGATGCCATGTTGGATCCAGAGTGATTAGTCACGTGGCATTTTTGGCTTGTGTGATTGGCTAATAGACCAGAACTGAGAATCTATAAGCAAGGGTGACTCAAGTTGTGTATTTGAATTCAAAGTGTATATTTCCAGGGGTTCTTACCAAATGGAAAACAAAATAAATGGGAATACTAATGGTTACTTTTCTCCAGTTTTAATATAAATATATATCTGTATTTATATTTGTTCTTTAATAGTATTGAACTTGAAATGCATCCGTACCTGATGTTGAATGTAAGCGTTCACTCTCTCCAGCATGCCTTCACAAGTGTACTCATATGGTATAAAGGGTCCCACCTGTGCAAACAGACGAATGCTAAAAATCACAAACAGAAACCTGTATACAACATGTAGTTCACTTATCTAATACCTGTCCATGCATGTCATTATTGTGAAGCCTGATTAAACTATGCGTCTTGATTCATATTTAAAGGTACTTTCAATGTTATATTTTGGAATACATCATAAGTGAACATTCTTCTTGGCTAACCAATGGCAGATGGGCAAG
This sequence comes from Rhinichthys klamathensis goyatoka, assembly GCF_029890125.1. NCBI lineage: Eukaryota > Metazoa > Chordata > Actinopteri > Cypriniformes > Leuciscidae > Rhinichthys > Rhinichthys klamathensis. The sequence continues at coordinate 411,894 of NW_026606557.1, forward strand.
TGTTTAGGGATTGAACCAAGCCTTATGATAGCTTTGTGTGAAGAACTGACTTAATGTTACACATGGGAAAATCCTCTCCAATGCAGCTCACAAATATTCTTCTCCATCACTTTTGCTTATGACAACATGAATACCAATGACGTCAAATCCAGGGTGTCAACGTTTCTGTGTTTAGCATCTCATCGAGATTTCAAGAGCTTTGACTAGGGGAAATATATTCATATCAATACTGGTTTAAGCCCTATTCGGACGGGACTAGTTTTCATGGAGGCCGTTTGGGAAAATCACGTTTCACAGGTTTACTTTGTTTGTTTTGTATTTGTATTTAAAAATCACAAAGACTTGGCTTGATAACTTGACTTGACTAAGAAACAAGAAACTCGCCAACAGGTTACAAGGAACAAAGCTAGACAAGGCACAATGGAAACATGAAACAAACAGAACAGATGAAGTGTGACATATGAAACAAGAGACCCAATCAGAACAGGACACATTACACAAGGGAAGAACATGACATGATCACATGAGGGCAAGGGAATCACATGACAGAACCAGAAACCCTTAAATAGGTCCCTATTTGAGGGAACGGACATTTATAGTGGTGTTTATCCATATTGGACATTATCAAGTGCAATATCATTCAATGCCAGAATGCACCACAATAACGAGTGTACAACAAATGTACTCTCAATGGCTAGAGATTACCCACAATGCACTGTGATGTTCGTGCTGGATGAATTCCCGCATCTGATGGCGCCCGCAACTGAATCATACATCCATCCATTTTCCAACCCACTGGTCCAATGTGGGTACAGCGTAATATCATACAGGTATAAATTCCTTTTTAATTGATTATTACATTTTTTAATTGATGTTTATACATGCTAGTTTCCATGACAGAGTTCAAGATAAATCTTTTCATTACTACTGGAGCTGCCAGTTTGCTTAGTTTCAAATGATTATTAAACACCAAGCTCAAAAAATGCAAAAAGCAGCAACCCTACCGGCGAACTCAGTGTCCCAATTAACTCACTCGTTTTTATTCACTCCCTCAACTGGACTATATTAGGCTAGTAAAGTAGGGAATAGCGAATGAAGGTATAATGAGGGGGCGATTTTGAACACAGCTGCAGACAAAAAATAAAAGACAACAAAACCCCAAATTAACGTTACAGGCTTAAAGTGATATGAGCATGAGTAAATAAAAACAACTGTAGTTTGTAGGTGCATTCATTGACAACTTTAACCTGCCATTCGTTTAGAAAATCACAATATTTCCACTTTTATAAGGTTTCACCAATGCCCCTAGTTCTAACTTTCTTTTTATTATTATTATTGTATTTTTTCTAATAAAAAGTTGTGTCTCCATAAGACTAGCTAGATTGGCTAAACCAGCACCACACCAGCCTTAACCAGCACAAGTCTTTTCAGCAGGGATGTGCAATCATTCCTCAAAATGGCAATATCACTACAGTGTTGAAACAAATGTAAAATAATTGATCTTTTTTTTTTTAGTAGCGCTGACAAAGATTGGAATTTGCCTGTCGTATCATTCAATGGGTGATGGTGAAACTCAAAGCAAGTTTTTAAAGACTGATCTTGTGTACATCTAAACAATTGCAAACTGTTGTTCCCTGTGCTCAAAATCATGCCATTTCTTTTGTTTGCTTTCCCTATGTTTGCACTGTGGATGAAAAAAAACAGTGATTTCGAACTTTTGACAGTGTGTTTCCATAACAACAGCAAGTTTGTGCTTTGAGAAAGCAACTGAGTCAGAACTAAAGACTAAGATGACTAAAAAACACGACATTGCACTCCACTGTTTAATTGGCGCCATGAAAGATTTATATAAAAAAGATGACAGTATCTCCAAATATTCCTCTTCCAATTACTAGGCATGTCTTGATGGGAGTATGTAAATTGTATGACCAAAACATTTGGACATTCCTTTTCTATATTTCTTCATAAAGCCATGCAACAACCACTGTTACACTGCGTATAACAGAGCTGTAACAGAAAACTACAGTTACCTTGTCTTTGAGTATGTCTACAACAGCTGTCTCAAACTCTTGAGAGTTGTTGAAGTCTACTGTTCTGACATGGGGTTTGCCGATGTACTGTTCAGTGTACGGATGCTGAGATGACACCTGATGGGAAGATGAAAAAAATAGTGTTAACTATCATGATATCACATTGCAAGAGATGAGTTGAGGCAGGACCTAAACGCAATAGTCAACTTTATTAAACATTCAATCAAACGAACAAACACTTAGGAGGTCAAGATAATAAGAAGAAAAACAACACTAAGCAAAGACATAAAGTACACTACGCTCTCTACACAATGGAAGTGCCGCAGATGATCTGAAAACACAGACAAACAAGCAAGCTGGAGTTGAGCGAAACCTTCTCAGTGATGAAATGCAATAAATCCAAACATGGATTTAGACTATTGTTTTGCGATTGTGGTTGCTGAATAAATGCACTTAATTTATTCCTCTGTGTGGCAATACAAAGTCTTTTTTGCTGTTGTTTTAATAGAAAAACATTCATTAAAGGATTAAGGAGTTCCACAGTTTTACTTTTTGAGAGAAGTTTCTTGTTTTAACAGTTTTTCATAATGTATAGAGTGTATTAATTTAAGCTATATGATAATAGTGATAACGAATCAGGAAGCTAGATTAGGTCAAATAAACCACGCGTATGAGTTAACATTCTCTTAATTTCTATTTATAGGTGAAAGTGGAATAATTCTGATGAAATATAAATATATATTTCTGAAATGACGACAATGATAAAAACATGATAAGGTTGACTAAAGTTTGGCAAATATGATGCATAGGATGCTTTTCTATTTAAGGAAGTAGAATTACAAAAAATACAATTCAGAAACTCATACATGTGTATACATACTAATATATATATATATATATATATATATATATATATATATATATACAGTATGCATTTCATGAATTTACTGTAGTGTTAATGTACATTTTGTACAGTCCTGGTCAACTAAAAAAAAAAAAGAGAGAGAGAGAGAGAGAGAAATAATCCACAGAATATGGTTACTGGTATATATAGTGCGCAGACTGCACTTACCTCTCTGGAAGTGGGCTTGCCTCTGAAGAACTCATGATTGAGGGAGCTGCGAGGGGGGTCGAACTTTGGCTGCAGAAATATGCATCCATTGGCTATGGCCTCTAAAGGGGCGGGGCCTTCATACGGAAAGCCAAATCCCAGGAAGAGCTAGGAGAAAATGTAATGGTAAAAATTGGTTTAAACTCTAAGCTAGGGTTGTCAACAGATTAAAAGTTTTTTTTTATTTTTTTTACATATGATCATTAATCAATAATAATGTATTATGCAATTAGATTACTTTTTTGATATAACGAGTAAAGTAATGCATCACTTTATAAATGTACACATTAATATTTAAGTTACTTTTTTTAAGTAATAAACTAAAAAGTAATGTACAATTAATAAAACAAAACAAAAATTAAATTACTGAATTCAAATTTCTTCTCCATAACATCACTTGCACACTCATGCATGCGCGGGAACAGACATAAAAACAAAAAACATTCTATCAACTTTCAATAAAAATAGTTATAATAGGTCAAATAACCCATATTGTTAAGAGATTGTTTGTATGACATACATAGATCTAGGTGCCAGGAAATATTCTAAGTGAAGGTGTATGTTATATGCAATGGTGTTGAGTGCATTACTGCATTAAACACTTGCTAAATGTAACTTCTCAGTGAGACAAAATAATGCTAAATGAATGTAATGCAATGTAAAAAGTAACTGCAAGATACTAAAAAGTACCGCAATTAGTTACTTTTTAAGGAGTAACGAAATATTGTAACAAATTATTTTTTAAAAGTAACTTTCCCCAACACTTCTTATCGAAGATTTAAAAGTACATCATGCTAACAGTACCTTAGCCTTTCTCAGAAGCTGCTGTAACTCCTGTTGGGGCAGTAAGCCGTGGTTCCTGACGAATGCTGGCACCTCTGGGGGACGCTGTGCCTCATAGTACACTGTCCCATGGATGTCCATGTAACGGTGTAAGATGGTCAGCAACTTCTCCTTACCCTGCATCAGCACAGAAAGTGGGGAGAATGGATAAGAATAAGCTGTACACTGTACATTTCAATTTGTGAATTTTACTTGGAAAAAAATCTTGCCTCAGGAAAATCTAGTAAAGAGTATCAGTGTATTCAAGTTTTCATAACTTGGCTTCTGAGTTTTACTGACTTAATATTAACAGAGTAACAGAGTGCATTGCGGCATGAATAAATTAAGCAACTGCTTTGTTTTTACAGTTTTTTTTTTTTTTTTTGCTTTATTTGACAATTGTATTTGCTGTCTTGTGTCAGTATTAGCACAATACAGATTGTTTTGTAATGGTCAGAGTCTTATAAATAAAATAAAAAAATGTAATGGTTACCATTGTTGTGTTTTGTCTGTTGAATGTTGATGTCTGTGTGTCACTAAAACAATGTTGATTGTAAGATATTGGCACAACTAGAGGGGGATCAACCCCTTAAATGTTTACTGTTTCACGATAGTGTTAGCGATAAAATTGTAATAGACCATAACTCAACATCAAATGTAGATTAGTTAGTGATTTAGAGAGAAGTTTGGTATCTTTTAAAAGCAACATATGTATTACATCTCTTCCTCTGAAACCCAAAATAACTGTGATTTCTTGTTGCATCACTGCATCATAATTATAGTGATTCAAATTAAGTTCCAAGTGCCCAACCAAAAGGAACACTGATCACCATAATGGTGATCATGTTTTTTTTTTTAAATCAACATCAATGTATAAAGTCAAATAATGTGATATTCTCTCAAAATGTTCAGTTGTATTGACAATTCAACATTGACTTAGAACATAAGCGAAAGCAAGTAAGGAGAAAGATAACTGCAAAAGTGGAGGAAATGAGTGAAAAGTCAATCCAGAGTTGCCCCACCTCTTTTGCTTGACAAAATGATACTGAATCCAATCAAGTAATCTTTACTTGGGTTTTCTGAGTTACAAAGGCATCGTATGTGAATAGTACAGATTACTAGATTTTTACAATTATGTTCAATAAATTGTTAGACATTAAGTAAATAAAAAGGGTTGGTTAGAACAACTGTTAGGTTTTACAGTGATAAAAAGACTAGTGTGTCAAGCCCTCCAGGAAAGTCACTACTTATGAGTTCTGTAATTACTATGTCATAAATACAGTTAAAGTGATTTTGGAATAAAAATAATACATATGGCAATTTTCTGAAAAACACTGAATGATTTTGGGCCTAATGCAACATAATGAAGTTCATATTATGTGCACTGCATTTAATTGTTGCTTTATCTGTATTTTATTATAGTTCAGTCGCGCAAATCTGTCACCTTTTCTCTAATTGAGCATGTTTTCTAGCATCTGTATAACTGTTCTTCATCAACAGTATATAAAATACATACAAATTGTACATTTAAACAGTGAATGTTTCGCAACTACTGACTTGAGATCAGCACCATGGACAGCACACAAACAGAAGCATGGCTACATAGAGGAGCAGTGAAACTGACTCACAGGTGCTTACAATTACAACTTCACAGCAGAACGACAAAATCTTATGAAAACTGTAATGCATTTGCCTTTGACAAAAACAAAGCGCCTGATCTGATGTAGCCAGCATCCTAACAGCATTTGATTCACTCTCCTTTTGTTGTCCAATAAAGCCCTCATCAGGGCACAACACTTAATTTCTCTGTGTTTGTATATGCACTTTATTTTTTAGTTTGTATTTGTGCATATTTGACCTCAATCAACAAAAACTAAATGGTATATGTAATGGCATCTACATGCTCAGAATAATTGAAGAAAAATATAAAAATAAATAATGCCAAAACACATCAGCATGCATTCATTATGCTGGCAAGATATAATAAAACATATTACAATTAGATCACATCTTTAATTATGAATGACTAAAGTCAATTTCACCATCATTTCCACTGAGAGATTATTTCATTTCATACATTAATACTGATTTGAGGCTGTCAGAGTTTGACTGAGAAACATGTAATTAAAATGAGCCATAGGCTACAAGTTTTTTTATTTATTTTTATTTAGGTGGCATATTAAAATCATGTTATACCCAAGAGTAGTGATTGGGTTTCTCTTTTCTTGAGAATATTGTTGTTTAGTTTATACTGCCTAACTCAGTTTTTTATGTACAGGTATATGAAAGGTCAGATTACAATATGTTTTACACAAAATTAGATATTAAAGCAGCATAGAGTTGACGTTTTAATGCTGTCTGCATGAGTGCATATGGTTTGACAAATTAAAAAAGAAAAGAAAAATATAAGAAATGGTGAACAAGGTGGCTTTTTTTTCCCCCAATCTGGCCCTTGACCGTACATTTGACATCTCTATTTTTGATGTTGCTATTTTCACATCAGAACAAAGAGAAGGACCATGTTCTCTGGACAATAATGAAAGTTCTCTTAGATGTGCAGTTAAAGAGGTATATAAATTATTTACTTATTTAAATCATTACTCCATTAATAATTCATGCATCTCCTCAGGCAAGTGTTACACCTAATTTCTTATATCAAACCATTAAGAGTTGTGGAGGCAAGCGCCTTCTCTTGAGAATAAAAACACATTTGGCCATTTTCCTCGCGCAGCAAAAGAACCTTGACTCTCATGGATGCTTTAACAGCACAGTTCTTAAACAAAGTGACTACAAAAGTTCAAAGTTTACCTTCTGGACATTTATGACCGAATGATTCTTGTGTGAACCAAAATTGCTTTTCCTCTAAGCAGTAATGAACGTGCGATTGAGGAATAAGAGTAACAGATGATGTGCTATTTCAAACAACGGACGTTCGGAAAAATCAATGTAGGGCCTCGTTAAGATTCACATTAAAGATTTCTGTCTGTCTCTGGAAAAGCATTGGTAGGTTAATGACATCTCCGCATCGATCTCTGTATGAAAACGTTAGTTAAACAGTGCTGAGGATAAAACATTGTTATATAAATCTGTAACAAGCAATCAGTGAATTTAAATTAAACAAATGCAAGCTTATTTGTGAGTCAGCAAGTTGACATACAGTACGTGATTCATTCCAACGCCGCTTTCAGAATCTAAATGGAATCTTCTTTTTTTGTAAAACATTTTAATGCATTTGATTATGAAGACTATGTTTTGTATATTGTATTTTTTCTTGTATGTTATATGATCAAACCACTGTTTAATGTGACCCAGTATGCATCATGTCTCATATCAAAATGTATGTATAGCCAACGCTATCTCACGACCAATTCGTCTGAATTTGACGAGTGATTAAAAGATGGCCAATTCGTATGAATTCGTACGACCTCATTCGTACGAATTTGTACGATTTGTCTAAACCCACGTGATGGGTAGGTTTAGGGGCGGGGTCAGGGGTAGGTCATTTGTACGAATTCATACGAATTGGGCAACTCGTCAAATATGTACGTTTTAGCAAAAATCGTACTAATTCGTACGAGTGAGGTCGTACGAATTGTTACGAATTAGCCATCTTTTAATCACTCGTCAAATTCGGACGAATTGGTCGTGAGATCGGGTTGGTATAGCCCAGTTTACACCTGGTATTAATATGCGTTGTGGTCGATCGGATCACAAGTAGACGAGGGAGACACATTCCCGTTCACACCTGGTGTTTCAATGCGTCTCTTTTGTCCACTTTCAACCGCTTATGTCCTGATTTCTTCAAGAGGAAGGTCTATGATCTAATGGACAAAAGTTATACAGTTTAAATCCCGTATGACTAGTGCAGTTCACATAATGTTTAGGCATCAAGTCAGTAGGCGGCTTTGTGTCTGTTTAACCATATTCGACCACATGAGCGTATACGAAAGCAATCCGGTCGAATGTGTTTTCAACTACCTCTGGAAGTGGAAAAGTCAATTTCCTTTTGAGTTAACTTCCACAACAATCTATCCATTTATTGAAACGGAGCTACAAAACAGCTCATTAGAGGTGCTTTCTAAGTTATTCAAAACCTCAAGTCATTAAACTTCAGTGTGTAACACATGCCACAGTCTTGAGTCCTCAAATCCTGCCTCTTGAGTGATCAGACTTACAATTCTCACTGGTGTATGAAAAACTGGGTGAACAAATCCCATAGATTTGTGTTGAAGAAGGAGCAGCTCTGAAAACAATACAGTCAAACCCTCTTACTCTCTTTGTCAGAATCAGGATTACCAGCTTCAGCAGAAGAAAACAGGAGACACTCACTTTCTCTTTAGTAAAATACAGGACACATATGTCATTTGGGATTTATGTAAACCATTGGTGGCGACTAACTACATGGTAAACAAAATGCAGATCCTGATTTCATTGAGTGCAGTAAGTTGGTGTATCAACAAAATTCATATTAAGATTTATATTCATTAATCTTGAAAAATTCTTAAGCAGCGCAACTATTTTTAGCCAAGCACAAAAAGGAACAATGTTCAATGCAAGTATGGCTGGGAGCTTCAGACAAACGGCAACAATAAGCAATTAAAGAAGTCCTTCGATTATTTTAGTCGTAGGGTGCAATCGGGAATTGTTTCTAGCCCTTATGGTTCAAAAGTTATTAGCATAAATGTAAGTGAACCTTTGGACAGTTGGTGGCGCTAGAGGGATTGAGTTAGAGACTCCAAATTTGCTTTGGTGAATGTTTGGACAGTACTCTATTGGTGTGCCAAATTTCACAACTTTTTACCATACGGTTCTCCATGACCGTGGGAACCCTGCTCATCCATAAACTGATGAGAAGATTGTCACGCTCTCAGTTAGAGCTGTAAGTGATCCAAGACGGTCGTCAAGAGACCGAAAAATAAATTAGAAATGGGAGGGTGGGGGGGACAGGGGGACGGAGGACAAGAGGAGATGATTGTCTTGCCAATCTCTAAGCATACAGTTGTGGTTCTGGGCTGAGCGACACATGAACAATGAGAGCGAGTGGGCTGCTATTTGGCCTGGAGGGAACTGTCAGCGTTTAGGGACTCCACAGCGCAGATAGCTTTAAAATGGCAACCTGTCAAACAAACAGAAATGACAATGCAAACCTCGAGCCGCACAGAGGCAGGGATAGAGACACAATAACACGGCGCTGAAATGCGCAGCATTCAAAAACGGCAGGAAAAAAAAACATTCAGGTTAAACGTGGAGACTTCATTTCTCAAAGACTCTGAGCTTTTTCACGGCTCCTGGGGTGCATTTTGTTCTCATCAAAACCAATCTCCGCTCCCGAATGCCCAGTGGTTCGAACACACTTTCTGATTAAAGTCTGCTACTTGTCAAGTTTTTTATTTTATTTTTTTATTTATTTAGTTGGCGGACGGGTGGGCGCAGTTTCCTCTGGCGACGTTCACAGCCTGTCTCTCTCGATGCTGCAGAATGTTTGCTTTCATCCTGCTTTGAAGCGTGTTAAAGCAGGCTGATGTTATTTGCTGTCAGCACATCCAAACACCACTTTAGCACAATCACTGTGCCCAACAAGCCATGATAGGAGCCAGGCAATCAATCTCCGTATGTTCTGACAGTTACACGGACTGAAAGCAACTCTACAGCAGTGTTTTCAAACGCTGAGCAAGGCTGGAGGTCTAACGCTATACTGCGTGATGGTAGACATGTGTCAGAATTCTGCTAATTCTGCTGTTTCTGTTAACCATCTGGAAAACCTTTGCTTTGACCTGCTATTGTTGGATGCACACGTTCTTACCTTCCACATACTGGCTTCTTTGCCGTAAACCACAGCCATGTTGTTGACTTTGTCTCTCTGGATGTGGAATCTTTCAGTCTGGTTTAGTTCCTCGGTCACAAAACCCATGAAGGAGTTATCAGGAGTGTGTGCTGGGGGAAAAAAAAAAACACAGTAATTCTAATTTAATTTACAGTTCCATACAAGAATGAATTCATTTTGAATAGAATCTTAAATGTTACAGAGAGAAGCAGCAAACAGAAATGTTTTAAGAATGTCCATTCAATTTCAGTTGTTCGGCAATATGAAGAATAGAATACATACATTTTCTCTATAGAAAATGTATTTAACAATAACTTATAAACCTTTAAAGACACAATTACTGTGAACTATGAGGTTGTTAATCGATGGTATTTGCTTCTGTTGAAGATGTCAGCCTGCCTTATTTCAACTTAGTTTTAAATTAATTGTGTTTAACTGTGGAATTCATGGTGAAAACTACATTACCCATGATGCTGTACAGAAAATTCCACCAATCAGAGAGTAGAAACAAGCAAAATGCAATAAAATATCTCTTTAGCTCCACCCACTCCCATGAACACTGTGAGAATATGTGCATATTTTGCAACAACCTTATATAAACCAAATATCTTGGTTTTTTATATGTGTATAATCAACATTTGTAATTGAGTAGTTTTATATTTCTCCATAGTTTTTTAATTTGATCATGCTGCTTGCAATGCTTCATGGAATTGTAGTTATTTCAATGACTTGTACGTTTATATTTGTGTCTGACTTTGGAATATTAAGATGCATTTCGTAGCTGGTTGGTTTGGTTCATGGCTTAAAACAATTTGACGAAGACTTTTGAAATCCCTTTTGGAAGAAATGAGTGGATAAAAAAATAACGCAGCTGAAAAAGTAGGCGGGCACTAATGCACTATTGAGGACAAAAATGCTCACATGTAAAAAATTTAATTAAAAACATAAATATCAGTATTTAACTACAATGCACTTATTGTGTACCTACATGTTTTCACATTGTACTTACGCTAAAAATAGCCGCATGCTATTTTATGTAACTACATTTGTAATTAATTTCTGTAATTAAATCTGTTTACCTTCTCTTAAAACTGAAACTACCTTTAAACCCCAACCATATCACCACCAGTCTCTCACCTCAATAGCAGCAATAAACACAAGTACATTGTACCTGACCTACTTTTTTTATTATTATGTAAGTACATAGTAGTTAAATACATGAAGTGGTACCAATATCCTTAATAAAACATTTCATTTTTCTTTGTCAGTATGAATACTCGACATATGGACTATTTCCAAAAACATTAGGTGATATTAAAAATATGTGTTAATAAATATAAATATAATTACATTTAATAGATGTCATTTAATGGACTATAGTTGAAGAACGTTTCATTTCCTCACAATAGTTTAATTTTGCTTTTATATAAATATTTTATACACATAAACAAAGTGCTGGAAATGTTTTCATGACAACATTAAAATCAGTTTGATACATTGAACTTTCAGTTCAGGGAAAAACTGCCTAATTCCCCGAGAGAGAGAAAAAAACCCTTTACAGTAAAGAGATATTTACTGAAAATGCATCTTTGTTATGTGCTGATTTTCAGTCATTCCAATCCATCATCCTGCGGGGAATCTGGCCAATTCAATTCAAATTCACATTCGCAAACTGAAAGGGAACAAATTGTTAAACTCTGAATTTCAGCCAACCCCGTGTTCTGTTAATATATTTAAATGAGGAGCAGTGCCTCAGACTGTCTGCAGATTTGTGCATATGCTGCGCAGACCCAAACCCTCTCCAGCTCTGAGAACATCTGCTGCTCTTCTCCTGCTTACAGATGCTCTGCGCCTATAGCATCTGCTACCCAAGACACGAAACACTCACCCAAACATGCACTGTTCTTGTTTTCTGCGCTGTGATTACTAAACGTCTTTTATTATACAGCCTGATAAACACATTAGAGAAGCTACTCACCATTTACTTTCTTATTTGTGTTATACTCTTAGAATAAAAGGTTCTATATATAGAACCTTAAAAGGTCCGTTTACTGAAAATGCATTTTTCAAAACGGGTTTAAAAGTGTGTGTTTTTGAAGATTGTACCGTTATTGTTTCTGTGTAAACTATAAAAATGTGAATTAGTGAAACCGGTGACATGTATATTACGTGTTCAGTCTATAGGCACTTAGTGTTTCTTTACAAAGTGGCATCTGGCCTGGCATGAATAATACAGGTTATTATATAGATCAGTGATTGTAGCATACAACCTTAATGTACATAACTTATAACAAAAACATAAAATAAAACATAAGAAACCATTATTTAAAGTAAAAATAATTAAATGTGAACTGTCAAAAAAGCGGATAATATAAATTTACGGTTATTTTTGCTTTAAATACGTTTTTTATGAGATCAAAATGTTTGATACTATTGAAATGTCATAATTCGCATCACCGATTTGAATATAACAAAAAGTAATACTAGCCTAAGTTTAAAACAACTCTCAAGCTTACAATCCTTGATAAAACAAGAACAAAGGAACTAATTACAAGCAACAGGAAAACAAACTAGAACACAAACAATGAAATAGACCTACCTGAAAAACTTCAAGCACTAGAAATACTACAATAATTTTGCAAAGCAATCAAAGCAATCAAATGTACAGTATATATAAAAAATGCTGAATAGTCTTACAAAAAAATCAATCAATAGCAGTGAGAGATTTTGTCTCTTTTGTTGTTTGATTAACATTGATGACACAGACAGCAGGTTTATTAGGCTGCCGTCACTTTAAAACTTAACTCACTGATTCAATATACTGTTACACATGCATTTTCTTTATCACTGTTTACGTTCACTTAAGACATAACTTACTGTGTTTAAAAGGATACTTGCAAAGATGGCCATTTTGACATGTAAGTATGTGTATTTAACCATTCAAGCCCAATTACGCAACATAAAGAGCTCTGTTTAGTACTCACATGCTTTATGAAGAGTGGCTTTATGCGCGCACATCTCTCAGACAGTGCTCAGAAACCATCAGACAATGTAGCATATAGCTAAATGAGTTCTCTTTCATTGCTTATTGCACTTCAATGCTTTGAAACTGTGAATGATAAGCAGTCAGAGACTCACGGAACATGGTCATGTACTGCTTGCCGTTCAGGTTCCAGTATCCCCAGTTGGTCCTGTAGCCATGCAGTGTGGCGTACTCCTCATTATTATACGCCGGCTCCGTGCCGAAGGTGTCGATCACACGGATGTGGCACCTAGACAGAAAAAGAAAAAGTGTATTTTCACTTCAACCTCAAATCTGTTCATTTTCCAGCTAATAAGCTCACACATCCCATTCCATCGAAGAAAACGCTGTTCACATTAGCAGAAAGGTTTCCACATTACAATATGTGTTTCCCCATAAAAGATAATATTGCCTCATTCCCAAAGCAGAGGAAGTTTTTTTCCATGCAACACAATGAAAGCAACCAAAGGCAGACAAGCTCCAAAATAAAAAGCACCACAGCAGTAGATCATTTGACTTGTAATGCACAAATCAAATGAACTACCGCTGTGGTGCTTTTAATTTGTATGTCTTCTGAGGCAATATGATAGCTTTGTGTGAGGTGCACAGTGAAACTGAAGCCATTAAATCTTTCCCTCCATTCTAGCTATCAAATCTCATTAATGCAATGATATATGATTGCATATAGATATACTTATCAGACGTAATCAGACTACATGACTCCTAAAATCTGATATTACTATAGCTAATACTAGCCATTACACATTTTCTGAATTTGTAAATTGTCCCAGAAAAACATGGGCATGATACATATATATAGATATATATATATAGATATATATGTGTGTATATATATACACACAAAATTTGTCAAGGATAAGGAATTGCTCCCGGCACTACAGTTGCACGCTCTCTCGCCAGGTGAACTGACACCATACACTAGTTTGGGGACTCCTTTTTATAGTCCATGCCCGCCCCTTTAGTTAAAACCATTGTAAACATTGGTGAGGTAAGTATAAAGTTAAGTATGTACATTTTTCCAATATCACATAAATATATGTATACACATAAAATAACGAAATCAGAAACAAAATGCAGACAAAATAACAAATACAAATATAGACAAATAATAATAAATACATTTCCATAATCCCCCTTATTAATTGGCAAGGCAAGTTTATTTATATAGCACATTTCATACACAATGGTAATTCAAAGTGCTTTACATAGAGGAAATTAAAATAATCAAAAGAAATAAGAATACTTAAAAGAGTTTAGAATCAAATCAAATCAAATACAGAACAAAAGTCGGACGAACTGCTAAACAGATGTGTTTTGAGTCTGGATTTGAATGTGACTACTGTAGGAGCACATCTGATCTCCTCTGGAAGCTGGTTCCAGCTGCGCCTGGCATAGTAGCTAAAAGCAGACTCACCATGCTTAGAGTGAACCCTTGGTATTTCTGGCTGATGTGATCCTAATAATCTGAGTAATCTGTGATCATATCTGCAATATATTTGTCAGGGTTTGGTGTGGTTGAGGAATGATGAACAGGCAAAAGCTCCACTTTAAACAGTTTACTCCAATATATAAATCACAGGTACAGACAGGCAGGCTGGAACACACACTAAACACATCTATGAACGACTAACAGGCAAGACTAACAAAGAACTTCTGGTAGGGTATGACTAACGATCGACAAGGACAGACTGAACAGGAAGGAACTAAATACAAGCACAAATGAACACTAACGAAGTGAAGACAGGTGACACAGATGATCATGACGAGAAACAGGTGGCTAATGAGGAAGTGAGTTCAGGTGAGGAGCCCCCCCCCCCCCCCGGAAGGCGCGACCTCGCGCCAAGGAACAACAGTAGGGCTGGGAGGGTGGGCGTCCTGAAGGCTGACATGGGCGAGGTCAAGGGGGAGCAGGAAGCCTCCAGGACTGAGCATGCCTTGCTGGCAGCCAGGGCGGAGCTGGTGGAGCGGACGGCAAGGGCGTAGCGGAGACGCCCCTTCGGGTGGCCACGGCGGTGAGGACCCTAGCCCCTTCGGGTGGCCACGGCGGTGAAGCCCCTTCGGGTGGCCACGGTGGTGAAGCCCCTTCGGGTGGCCATGGCGGTGAAGACCCTTCGGGTGGCCACGGCGGTGAAGACCCTTCGAGTGGCCACAGCGGAGACCTCCCTTCGGGCGGTCCAGGCAGAGGCCTATAGCCAAACCCCCCCCCCCCCCCCCCAAAAAAAAATACTTGGGCAGAGTGACAGGATTCGGAACCGGCTCAGGAACAGACACCGGCTCAGGAACAGACACCGGCTCAGGAACCGGAACAGACACCGGCTCCAGTGTGTGCGCAGCCCACACACACCACATGGCCATAATGGCTAGTATCGCGGTCAATGAGGGCTCAGGCGGCGCATACATGGCGTGAACAGTCTTTGGTTGAGCAGATGTGACATGAACAGTCTCTGGCTGGGCAGACGGGACCAGTGGCGAAGGTTTTGAACTGGGCAGGACCAGTGGCGAAGGAGGCATTGAGCTGGGCAGGACCAGCGGCGAAGAGGGCTTTGAACTGGGCGGAACCAGCGGTGAAGTGGGCTTTGAGCTGGGCGGAACCAGCGGTGAAGAGGGCTTTGAGCTGGGCGGAACCAGCGGTGAAGAGGGCTTTGAGCTAGGTTCATGGGCTGTGACAAATGTGTGTGCTGCCCACACACACAAAACAGCCACGGATCCCACAAGGAGCACTGCGTCCTCCAGAGCTGGCTGGACGGTCTCTGGCTGGACGGTCTCTGGCTGGGCGGTCTCTGGCTGGGCGGTCTCTGGCTGGGCATGGCTGACGTGAAGCTCAGGCTGGACGTGGCTGACGTCCTCTGGCTGGACGTGGCTGACGTGAAGCTCTGGCTGGACGTGGCTGACGTGAAGCTCTGGGCTGGACGAGACCAGCGGCAAAGAAAGCTCTGGGCTGGACGGGACCAGCGGTGGAAGTTTGGGGTCGGACGAGACCAGCGGTGAAGGCTTGGGGCGGGGAGGTAGTGTTCCGGATCGGGGCTCGACACTCTCCAGACACCGGAGAATGGTTTCCCTCCAGTTCAGACCGGTGGTGTCTGGGAGGTCGATCCGGTAGTGAAAGGTGGCCCCGATTCGGAACAAGGTGCACAACCGCTCATCGTCCTCCTCGCTGATGACGGCAATGCGGATGAAGCCTGCAACAAATGAACGGAGATCTTGGCTCTCCTGGGCCAGGACGATAATTTTCACCCCGTCGTCCATTTGGGGCGGTCGATCGTTCTGTCAGGGTTTGGTGTGGTTGAGGAATGACGAACAGGCAAAAGCTCCACTTTAAACAGTTTACTCCAATATATAAATCACAGGTACAGACAGGCAGGCTGGAACACACACACTAAACACATCTATGAATGACTAACAGGCAAGACTGACAAAGAACTTCTGGTAGGGTATGACTAACGATCGACAAGGACAGACTGAACAGGAAGGAACTAAATACAAGCACAAATGAACACTAACGAAGTGAAGACAGGTGACACAGATGATCATGACGAGAAACAGGTGGCTAATGAGGAAGTGAGTTCAGGTGAGGAGACAAGCGGGATCCTGGGAAGTGTAGTGATGACAAAGACAGAAGGTGCAGACGGTGACTGTGACAATATTGAGGTCCTAGGCCATTGAATGATTTATATACCAGCACTAATACTTTGAAATCAATCCTAAATGTAACTGAAATGCAGATGAAATTTAGTTCTGTAGCTAATTCTGGGACAGTTCTTTACTGTCCATTGTCCCTGATAAATAAAAAATAAAAATAAAAAACCTGGGAGCCAGTGTAAAGACCTGAGGACTGGTGTGATATGTTCCTATTTTCTAGTTCTGCTCCGAATCCTAGCAGCAGCGTTCTGTATGAGCTGCAACTGTCTTATTGACTTTTTGGGAAGGCCAGTGAGGAGTCCATTGCAATAATCCACCCTGCTGGTGATGAAAGCATGCACAAGTTTCCCTAAGTCTTTGACTTGAAACAAAGCATCTAATTCTTGCAATATTTTTCAGTTGATAGTATGCTGATTTAGTTATTGCTTTGACATGACTACTGAAACTAAGGTCTGACTCTAGAGACACACCAAGATTCCTGACTTGATTTTTAGTTGTTAGACCCCTACCGTCAAGGTATGCATTCACCTTGAGAACTTCATCTTTGTTTCCAAACGCAATGACTTCAGTTTTGTCTTTGTTTAACTGAAGAAAGTTTTGGCACATCCAACTGTTTACTTCATCAATGCATTGGCACAGGGAGTCAATGGGGCTGTAGTCGTTAGGCGATAGGGCTAAGTAGAGCTGTGTGTCGTCTGCATAGCTGTGGTAAGCAATTTGGTTCTTTCTCATTATTTGGCTCAGTGGGAGCATATACAGGTTGAATAGGAGTGGCGCAAGAATTGAGCCTTGAGGGACTCCGCATGTCATGGATCTCCACTCAGACTTATGGTCTCCTATTCTCACATAATAACCTCTCCCTTCTAAGTATGACCTGAACCATTTTAGCATTTTAGGACTATCCCAGAAAGCCCCCCCCCCCCCAGTTTTCAAGCCTGTCAAGAAGTATGCCGTGATCGACAGTGTCAAATGCAGCACTGAGGTCGAGTAGTACCAGTACTGATAACTTGCCTGTATAAGTATTTAAGCGAATATATTTTATTATCTTTATGAGCGCTGTCTCTGTGCTGTGATGCAATCAGAAACCAGATTGAAAATTTTCAAAGTATCCATTCGAGCTTAATAATTTGTTCAGCTGATTGAAGACATCTTTTCAATGATCTTGCCTATGAAAGGAAGAATTGAGATTGGTCTATAGTTGCTTAATATGGTCTTATCCAGATTGGTCTTTTTCAGGAGTTTGGAAAACTCCCAGAGAGAATTGAGGCATTTACCACTTCTAGGAGATCTGCTTCTAAGCTGTTTAACACACTTTTAAAAAAAGATGTGGGAAGTGCGTCAAGGGCGCTGGTTGATGTTTTAAGGTGCTGTACGGTTTCTTCCAAAATTTTGCCATCAATTTCTTCGAAATCAGACATAGTAACTACTTTCTCAGGTTGTGGTCTGATCTGTCTGACCACAGTGCAACCCAAGGATGTTCTTATCACCTTTCTGATATTATTGATTTTCTCAGAGAAGAAAGAAGCAAACTCACTCCACTTGCTGTCTGAGAGCATTTCACTGGAAATCTGGCTTGGGGGGTTTGTCAGTCTCTCTACAGTAGCAAAAAGAGTGCGTGTGTTGTTTAAGTTGCTGTTTATAATATTCAAGAAGAAAGTCTGTCTAGCTTTGCCTAGTTCCATATTAAAAGCATGGATGCTGTCTTTGTAGATGTTATAATGGACTGCAAGTTTTGTCTTCCGCCAAATGCACGGTGCTTTTCTGCATTGACTTTTCATATTTTGCACTGCTGTTGAGTTTCTCCAAGGTGCTTTTTGTCTACCATTCTTCTTCCTGACTTTAACTGGAGCAATGTCATCAATTACACTTTTATCTTTTGAGTTAAAAAAAATCAAGGAGAAAATCAACAGATTCAGAAGATATGCTTGGCATTAAAGATATAGCCTTCAAAAATAGTACACTAGTGTCCTCATTTAAGCATCGCTTCTTGACAGACACAGATCTAGCTTCAATGGCAGGAGAGATCAAATGATCAGACAGTGCTACATCCTTAATAACAATCGATGAAATGTTTAGACCCTTACTGATAAGTAAATCTATAGTGTGTCCCCGATTGTGTGTGGGTCCATGTACATGCTGAGTCAGATCAGTTTTCAAAACAGTTTTGATTTATTTTGCCATATTGGTTTCGGCATTATCTATGTGAATGTTAAAATCTTCAGCAATGGCAAAACAGTCAAACTCTGAGGAAATTGTTGATAACAGTTCTGTAAAGTCCTCAGCAAAGGCTGGAGAGTATTTTGGAGGCCTGCAAATAATGATAAGTAAAATGCGTAGAGCACCTTTCAACACAATTCGAAAGAAGGGTAATTCCCAAATGATATTTGCTTACATTGATAGACATCTTTAAAAAGAGCAGCTAAACCCCCGCCTCTCTTACCCGCTCTGCAGACACTCATAAAAGTAAAGTTAGGAGGGGCTGTTTCATTGAGGACTGTTGCACTGCAGCTGTCTTTTAGCCAAGTTTCATGTAGAAACATAAAATCCAGGTTGTATGTGGTTAAGTCGTTGACTAGAAGTGATTTTTTTTAAGTGAGCGAATGTTTAAAAGTGCTAACTTAACAGTCTTACTTTTTTTCCCCACAGCAATCTTAGTTTGACGTGTAATAGGCACCAGATTATATGGTTTGCTGTACGGCTTTTGAAGGCTTTAGACTTTCTATCATGTAATCAAACAGCAATAGAGAAAGATACAGGCACACTGGGCTCCCGCTTGTTCTGTAAACATTTGAGAAAGTTACTGTGATCATAGCGGGGACCCGACACATATCACTGAGAGCTGGAATCAGTTGATTTTGGTTCACCTCGAGCAGATGGGGGAGGATGTGGGCCCTGGCGTTGTGGCAGAGGCCGAAGAGCTCTCACAGGAGGTGGAGGGCGAGCTGGGTCCACAGGCTTTGGTGGTTGTAGGGCCTGCCGTTTTTTGGTTGATATCTGGGGGCTTGCAGCAAAAGAGTGGGATAGTTTGATTCCACCATACACCAGTTCTTCCATTTTTTCTGAGAAGCACAGAAGTGGAGATGCTGGAGAGAGGGATAATGTGTCTGGTGAGAGGGGCTGTTGCTCTGGTGTTATCGGAGGCTGTAATATGATGTCCTGGTTTCCCTGGCTGTTTTCCAGAAAGTCGTCCTTGGGTGCTGAATCTTGGAGCAGTTCTAATATGCCACAATATGTCTGTCTGTGGTGAACTCTGTGGGCAGGGCTCAGCTGAGATTGTGTCCTTGAGCAGAAGTTGTTGTGGCTGCGTGGTGTTATCATTGTCCTTGTGTGATTTGTCAACCGCATGTCCATTAATACAAACAATGGACGAGCCAACTTCCGGTTGCTTGCTCCAGCTGATGGAGAATACACAACACGAAAGACCGGTATCACAGACGCTGACAAACACTGAATACATGTAAGTATTAATGTAACAAACAAAAGAAACAAAATACAAAATAAAAAAAGGTCATTCTGTCACATCACCTACCTCCTCTCCAGGCCGCAAACTGACTGGATTCCGAGACAGGTAGTTGGCTATTTTGTTTTGGGGTCCAGGTCGATGTCTGACCTTAAACTGGTAAGGTTTTAGGGAGAGATACCATCTGGTCACACGAGTATTATGTGAATTATGTGTTATATTATGTGTATCTTTCATCATGTGAATCTACGTCAGGGCTTGGTGATCTGCCTCTAGGATAAACTCTCTCCCCAGAAGGTAGTATCTGAGACTCTCCAAGGTCCACTTGATCGCCAGGCCTTCCTTCTCCACTGTGGAGTACCGGGTTTCTTTTGGCAGCAACTTCCTGCTCAGGAACGCAATGGACCTCTCTTTGTCTGCATTTACCTGGATCAGTACTACCTGAACGATGAACACATCTGCTCATTCAGTGTGTTGAAGGCTGATTCACACTCCTCAGTCCAGATAACCGAGTTCTTGACATTCTTGCAGAGCAGGTTGGTCAACAGGATGGCGGTGGAAGAGAAGTTGGGGACGAAGCGTCGATACCACCCCACCAGTCCCAAGAAGGAACGGACCTCCTTCTTTGTCTTCGGTCTTGGGCTGAGTTGAACAGCTTCTGCCTTGTCAACTTGAGGTTTTAGCTCTCTGTTTCCCAGGTGGTAACCAAGGTAGTTGGTCTCTGACTTTGCCCACTCGCATTTAGCCACATTTAAAGACAGGCCAGCCTCTTGGATCTTGCTCAGGGTCTTTTTGTGGTGTAGAAGATGGTTCTCCCAGTTCGCACTGATATGACAACATCATCCAGGTATGCTGATGACCACTCCTCACAGCCTTGGAGGACTTGGTCCATCAATCGTTGGAATGTTGCGGGTGCTCCATCCAGCCCGAACGATAGGACCGTAAACTAAAGATGAAGGGCATTTCGGGAACTGCACTCCAATGGTTCGAGTCTTACCTCTCAGGTAGGTCCTTTAGGGTGTCGTGGAGAGGTGTGGCATCTAAGACCCAACATCTAGCTACTGGGGTGCCTCAGGGCTCAGTGCTTGGACCACTCCTCTTCTCCATCTACATGACTTCACTAGGATCTGTGATTCAGAAACATGGCTTTTCCTATCATTGCTACGCTGATGACACGCAACTCTACCTCTCATTCCAGCCTGACGATCCGACGGTAGCTGCTCGTATCTCAGCCTGCCTGACCGACATTTCTGGCTGGATGAAGGACCACCACCTTCAACTAAACCTTGCGAAGACAGAGCTACTTGTGGTCCCGGCCAACCCAACACTTCATCACAACTTCTCCATTCAGCTAGGCTCGTCATCCATAACTCCATCAAGGTCAGCTAAGAACCTTGGGGTTGTAATTGATGATCAGTTGAAATTCACAGACCACATTGCTAGAACTGCCCGGTCCTGCAGATTTGCCTTGCACAACATTAGGAGGATCAGGCCCTTCCTTACAGAGCATGCCACACAACTCCTTGTCCAAGCACTTGTTTTATCCAGACTGGACTATTGTAATGCTCTCCTGGCTGGTCTTCCAGCTTGCTCTGTCAAACCTCTACTCTGGCTGCAGCATTCTGGATCAATTGTAGTCTTCAATGAGCCGAAGAGAGCACACGTTACTCCTCTACTCACACAATTGCACTGGTTGCCAGTTGCCGCTCGCATTAAATTCAAGGCACTGACGTTTGCCTACAGAACAACCACTGGCACTGCTCCCTCTTACCTAAACTCATTACTTCAGACTTATGTGCCATCCAGAAACCTGCGCTCTGCTAGCGAATGTCGTCTTGTGGTACCATCTCAAAGAGGCACAAAATCTCTTTCTCGGACCTTTACCATGGCTGTTCCCTGTTGGTGGAATGATCTGCCTAACTCAACCAGAGCTTCTGAGTCAGTAGCCACTTTCAAGAAACTGCTGAAGACATATCTTTTTCGGCAGCACTTGATTCAGTAGAATTAACCCTTTCTCTTCTCTTCTATTCTTAAAAAAAAAAAAAAAAAAAAAAAAACTGCACTAAAATTAAACTGAGAGGGGTTATAGCACTTACGTATTGTTGTCCTTCTGTTAGTTTAACTGCTTCTATTGTTCTCATTTGTAAGTCGCTTTGGATAAAAGCGACTGCTAAATGTATATATCTGCTAAATGTATATATGTAAATGTAAATGTAAATGATATAGCCCCAGCGGGTTCCGGAATGCAGTATAGGTTCTGGACGCCTCCTTCAGGGGTACTTGCCAATACCCTTTACATAAGTCCAAGGTTTTAATGTACCTGGCTTGGCCGATCCTCTCCAGAAGATCATCAATGCGTGGCATTTGAAATCCATGAAATCTTGACTGAGCATTCAGCTTTCTGAAGTCAATGCAGATGCGTTAGGTATCGTCTTTCTTCGGGACGATAACAATTGGGCTGCTCCACTCACTCTTGGAGGGTTCAACAACTCCCAACTACAGCATTGTCTCAATCTCTACCTTCAGGGGTGCCACCAGCCTCTCAGGAATACGATATGGCCACTGTCGTGAAGGTGTCTGATCAAGAAGGTGGATTTGGTGTTGTACCAGGTTGGTACACCCAGACCTCAGGCGGTCTCTCATCTTAAGGACGTACTGGACAATGCCCTTGTCAGACTTCGTCTCCTCTTCAGACAAAGCGGCCTCTCAGCTTTTCCGCAGTTGATGAGAGACTGCCTAGACAGCAACAGGGAGAAGGCCCAAGAGAACCTCCGACTGCCACAAAAGGCACAGAATATCCAGCCTCTCACGGAGACTTCTGATGCCCCAACACCTGCGATGAGACGACTCGACGCCTGTGAAGAGACGACTCAACGGCGGCGATATGTTATGCCCTAAATTAATACATGATGATTAACTAACTGTATTTTTCTATGTACATTTCTGAAATGCACTTTCTGTAAAGCTGCTTTGAAACAATATGTATTGTGAAAAGCGCTATACAAATAAATTTGAATTTGAATTGAGAATACTTGGTATAACCAAGACGCCAGATCCCGAGAACTGCAACCTAGACAAAAGGTTTTGTTACTGCTCCCAACGTCTACGAACAAACTGCTGGGACAGGTCACTCTGTCACAAACTGCTTTAATTATAAATGCATGGTTCTTTTTGTAATCTTTAAAGATTGAAAACCCCTGATGACCACCATTAACTCTCACTGTATGTAAAGAGCAGCTTCAATATTCTGCTAACATTCATCTCTTTTTGTATTCCAAAGAAGAAAGAAAATTATGCTGGTTTGAAACAGTGAACTATTGCTTTAAGGGTGGTATTATGGGGGTTGTAGCTACCTAATTTGACTTACTCTCAGACAGCCGTTAAAAAAGTTATGCAGTCTAAATTCACATCAAAACCCTCACTGCATAGCGGTGGGAATACACAGGCCTCTGTAAAGGGAGTCCGCTGTATCGCAACTAAGTGTTACTCTGATTTTTGGGAGGTAAACAAGTTTAAGGCTTAAGATCACAACAAAATCACTTTCTAAAAGGCAGCATTAGATAATGTAGTGCAACAGTGGCCACACACTTTTTCAGTGGCCTTATTTCCATTCATGCTGTCTGTAGGAATTTCAAAGACTTACTCAATAAAGAAGCCAACCAGCTCCAAGATGAATCACAATACAATCTCATAGAAAAACATAGACTGTGTAAATTGTGTTATGAGCTCATCATATGAGAATGAACTACTGAAAAAAAAAAAACTAAACAAAAACAATATATTTGAGGTTTATTGCAACATATTCTGATATAGAAAAATGTATAAGTTGAGTAAGAGTGTAGGAAGATTGACTCGATTAAGTCATTTGCAATGTCTCGTAGGAGTCGACTTCATGCTTATTTGTTTCACATACAGTGTAATTACAACATTTTAGTTTATTCCTTACAAAAATGTGTAGATAAAACACGCACGAGATGAACAGAGATAACAAAGTTCTTTAATAATCCAAGAGTATACGAAGGAGTAAGAGAGCAAACACTACACAACAACATAAGCAATAACATACAAAGAACCACAGGAAACTGAGGGTTTAAATATGGTGATATGGTGATTGATGGAAACAGAACTGGTTTAATGGGACTAATTACTAAACGATGGAGGTTACTCTTTATTGTAAGGTGTCATTGTTACAGTGTAATTCTACATTTAAGTACGAGTAATATTAATTAATAACATGTACTTACCATAGGGTTAGGGTAGGATTAGGATTTGGGTGAGGGTTAGTTGCATGTAATTATGTAATAATTATGTAAATAATTTACTGTTATTATTATGCTAAGTACATGTAACATATGTAACAAGGACACTGTAAAATAAAGTGTCACAACAATGGAATTAACTAAAGATTAGGGACACAGGCAAACAGTGCAAAAAAAAAAGCTAACTAGACTAAACTTAACATACACATTACAGCTTGAATGATTTGGAAAATCGCACACAAATTGTATGAACTACGTTTAAGTTTTTTTTTCTGTGAAAAAGAAGTGCACTTAATTGTATTGTATTGAATTTGCACTTGTAGTGGATTTCAAATCTTAAAAGTATATTTTTCAAAAACTATACTTTAAGATAATATCATATTAATTTAATAAAAGACCACTTAAGTGAACATAAAGAGAGACACTTTCATGACTGTTTCTTAACACACTTAAGTACATGTTTAAAAAGTGCAAATTAAAAGTCTTACTTTAAAGTACATTTTGAATCATTATGTTTTAATAATCTTTTGTTGTGCTTTAAAGAACACTTATTTAAAAGTGTTGAATAACATACTAAAGCACATGTAAACTACGTAATTATGGTTTTGACTGTAGTGTGTTATTCAATATTATATTATACATTTATATATTAAATGTACTTAATTACAGCTTGATCAGTACAAATGTGTAATTTGATGTATTATGTAATACAAATGTATTTAAATTCATTGACACAAAATATATGTTATATTAAAATATCTTTTAGTTTACCATTAATGCTTGTCAGCACATTCTTTAACCATAACCAAATACATTCGAATTATGAAATTAGATGTTCTAAGTGGATATAAAAATCACTTAGTTACACAAGTTAATTGCACTTAATATAAATTTAAACTATAATACGTTTCGTTTAATTGCAATTAACATGCCGACAACATTACAACAAAAGTGTCCGACAACATTACATTTTGCACAAGTATATTAGTTTAAAATATATGTGTAATTCTTTTCCACAAGAGTTTACAATGTTTTTATGATGAATTTGTGTGGTTTCACTTCTTAGAAGTAGAAACTATGAACTGTCATTGCACTAAAAGATCTGTGTGAAGTATATTACATTTTTTCTTATTGTGTGACATTAGGAAAGAATGCCAGCTTTCAGGTTTGGACTGACTTTAAACATTGAATTGCAATAAACAATGAGGATGAGTCCTACAGGATACATTGATTTATTCCACAAAAACAAATCAGTCTCTTTCTCTCCCAGAGTGAAATATAGAGACATACTTTATTTTACAACTGCCAAATGAGAAATTGCCTCTAATTGATCTTCCAATAATATTAATACATTATGCATGTGGTGGTCTTGGTGTGAGCTATGAGAGACAAATATTATCCATTATTTATGAGGTACATTTCTGGAGTATTATGCTGTAATCATCAGTGTTTTATGCATCTCTATTCATTATTGAACCCACTCATTGAAGGACAACTCTTCATGTAACAGAACAGAGTCACCGTGGACTCACAGTGAGATTGTTGTTATGACCAAGTCAATAAAGAGTAAATAAAAGTATAAGCCAAAAAGAATGGTCATGCAGAATAAGGCATTACTATGTGCTTCAGAAGTACTACTAAACAGCCAATATCCAAGTAATATGCATGCCAATAAGCAACTAGTTAATAGTAATAATTGGACCCTAAACTAAAGTTTTACTATTAATCCTTGAATAACTATACTTAAATACTTATTTCACTCACTGAAATGCAAATCAATTTATAACCTATATGTTTTTTTCTGGATTGTTTGGTTGATATTCTGTCTCTATAAGTTAAAATAAACCTAAAAATGATTGACTTCCTTTCTTTGTAAGGGGGCAAACTTACAAAATCAGCAGAGGATCAAATCATTATTTTCTCCACTGTATGTCTATATGGTAGTATACACTTAAAAGTTGACAAAATAAAGTTTCAGAATTAAAAATATAAAATTAGTTTATCTAAAAAAAAAAAAAAAAAAAAAAAACGAATTATCAGTTAGGACAAGTAGCAGGAATTCTGCATTCCATTCAACACGGAACGTTGGAAGATCCAACTTCCTACAAAATGCAAAAGAATCCAAGTTTAGAAATTCCTACATGATAATAAAAGCTGTTTTGCAGCCATAGGAGTAAGTGAGCTTTTCTGTTAATAATTTTACACCTGTGAAACAAATGCTACCACAGTACAGCATCATTAATCTCTGCTCAGCCAGACGTTCAAAAGACAGAAAGGCAGCTCAGGTTTTGGAACAGCGGCTCAAACTGACCTGTGCTGTCTAAAGGAAAGGCCCATGTGCTGCTTCATCTGCTGCAGGCCGTGGTAGTCTGTATAGATAAGGTCAAAGGACAACGGGCCAATCAGAGGACAGCTTCCTCTTCCTGGAGGCACGCCAAGTGACCTGAAAGTTAAGAAAGAACAAGTTTTGACACACTGAAGCAGTGGAAGAAGTTTAATTTAAAGGTTTGACGGCACTCATTAACACTAATGGAACTTTTCAGTCTGCATTTCATCCATAATGACGCAGCTCACATTTACTTGCTGTGGTACAATATAGATATTTGAGTGAATCTGTGGATTTCATTTACATTCTGTGCATTCTTGCACCAATACAGTATCGGACTTTGATATGTTTCACCCGTTTCACTTGAAACAGGCCTTGTTAGAGAAGGGGCCTCCGCTTGCGCTCGAAAAAGTGTTTAATTTAAATGTTACTGCATAGCCTACTAGTTAAAGACACCTACGTAATATAAAGTGGGACAAAATATATTTTAGTTAACTATAAATGCTTGTCAGTGCATTCAGCGGAACACTTTAGCCATATTTAAAAGACAACAGAAGTAATTATGAAATGAGATATAAAGATGTACTTATGCCATACTTATATGGAAAAAAAAATCAGCTAATTGCATTTTAAACTAAATAACATGCAATTAAGTGTCCAAAAACATGAGTATATTCTCAAATATATAATACGTCCAAGTTTTAATGGGACATTTATGGGACATAAGACATTCCATTGACAATGGTTTTTATACTGTACAAACTGTATATTCGATCCCTTTACACTAACCCTACCCCTAAACCTCATCTCAGAAAAATGTCTGCATTGTTACATTTTCAAAAAAGATCACTTAGTATAATTTATAAACAGTTTTTTCTCATGGGGACCAAAAAATATCCCCACAAGGACAAGGATTTGGGATAATAACCTAGGGTATACACTCACCTAAAGGATTATTAGGAACACCATACTAATACTGTGTTTGACCCCCTTTCGCCTTCAGAACTGCCTTAATTCTACGTGGCATTGATTCAACAAGGTGCTGAAAGCATTCTTTAGAAATGTTGGCCCATATTGATAGGATAGCATCTTGCAGTTGATGGAGATTTGTGGGATGCACATCCAGGGCACGAAGCTCCCGTTCCACCACATCCCAAAGATGCTCTATTGGGTTGAGATCTGGTGACTGTGGGGGCCATTTTAGTACAGTGAACTCATTGTCATGTTCAAGAAACCAATTTGAAATGATTCGAGCTTTGTGACATGGTGCATATCCTGCTGGAAGTAGCCATCAGAGGATGGGTACATGGTGGCCATAAAGGGATGGACATGGTCAGAAACAATGCTCAGGTAGGCAGTGGCATTTAAATGATGCCCAATTGGCACTAAGGGGCCTAAAGTGTGCCAAGAAAACATCCCCCACACCATTACACCACCACCACCAGCCTGCACAGTGGTAACAAGGCATGATGGATCCATGTTCTCATTCTGTTTACGCCAAATTCTGACTCTACCATCTGAATATCTCAACAGAAATCGAGACTCATCAGACCAGGCAACATTTTTCCAGTCTTCAACAGTCCAATTTTGGTGAGCTCTTGCAAATTGTAGCCTCTTTTTCCTATTTGTAGTGGAGATGAGTGGTACCCGGTGGGGTCTTCTGCTGTTGTAGCCCATCCGCCTCCAGGTTGTGCGTGTTGTGGCTTCACAAATGCTTTGCTGCATACCTCGGTTGTAACGAGTGGTTATTTCAGTCAAAGTTGCTCTTCTATCAGCTTGATTCAGTCGGCCCATTCTCCTCTGACCTCTAGCATCAACAAGGCATTTTCGCCCACAGGACTGCCGCATACTGGATGTTTGTCCCTTTTCACACCATTCTTTGTAAACCCTAGAAATGGTTGCGCGTGAAAATCCCAGTAACTGAGCAGATTGTGAAATACTCAGACCGGCCAGTCTGGCACCAACAACCATGCCACGCTCAAAATGGCTTAAATCACCTTTCATTCCCATTCTGACATTCAGTTTGGAGTTCAGGAAATTGTCTTTACCAGGACCACACCCCTAAATGCATTGAAGCAACTGCCATGTGATTGGTTGATTAGATAATTGCATTAATGAGAAACTGAACAGGTGTTCCTAATAATCCTTTAGGTGAGTGTATATACCCCATAGCCCATAAACTAGGGTATAACTGAACCTCACACACATGTGCAGGAGGTGAGTGTGATAAGTGCACCTCCTTCTCTCTGCTGGAGATCATTTGTCAGTTGGGAGAGTTTCTCTGGGATGGTCCTCCAGGGATACTGGAGCTGCCAAACCCAAAGCCTCTGGTGTTTCTGGGCAGATGCTTCAGCAGAGAATGTGTAAGACGCCGCAGTCCTGCTGCTAAACTGGCTTCTGATATTTCATTATGAATTCTGGAATGGTTTCACCCACCCACATCTTTCATCCAGAAAATGGGAAAAAAGCAATAAACGCATCACAATCGTATGCAGGTTGGGCTCTGTTAAAATTCATTTCCGGATACCAAAGGTTTTTGATCTTATTTTCGATCTGAAATGTCAAAATGTGACCGCCTTTAACCGTAACACCCGGGGTTTAATAGACAATAATGGAAAGACCTTTTTTAAACAATTCCCAGTTCATTTATGCAAATCCTCAGCCATAGGTAAAGCTTTTTTAGATCCTGGTCTGCAAATCTTCTATACATGGGGGTGGTAATGGCGCAGTGGATAAGACACATGCCTTTGGTGTGAGAGACCTGGGTTCGCATCCACTGTGAGACACCAATGTGTCCCTGAGCAAGACACTTAACCCCTAGTTGCTCCAGAGGCGTGCGACCTCTAACATATATAACATATTTGGATAAAAGCGTCAGCTAAATGAATAATAAAAAAAAATGTCACCACTGTAAGTGAGGTGGTCTCTTGCATAAACCAGGTAACTTTGTCCAAAGCAACACGTTTAACTAGGGGCTAAAATACATGTAACATGATGTAATAGTGTGTTTGTTTACAATAGTAGTGTGTTTGTTCCACATCACCGGTGTGAAATCAGACATACTGAAGATGTTTCCTGAACTAATGTGCTTTTAAAACTTAGGTTTTTCCAGTAATTTTCATTCAAATGGCTATTTTCTTTTAAAGCTGCACATAATACAAAATTATTCTAGCACAAATGTTAGTACACAGGTGAGCTGTCTGTCCTTCACTGTTGTCTAGCCCGTGTGTGAAAAAAAGTATACTTTAGCATGCTTTCAAAATTAGTACTTATAAAAGAAATAATGTCCTTTAAAAGTGCAAACAGAAAGTAGTTTTTATATACTTATTAAATGAATGGAACTGTTATTTACAATTAAATGAAAGAATTTTAAAAGCAATTAGTTGAACTTAGTTTTTTTTTTTACCCACTTAAGTAGGATTTAAGTACATATTTATGTACTTTCATATTTTATTCTATTGTCAATGAGCTATGGTTAAAGTCTACTGCTGAATGTACTGACAAGCATTTATGGTATACTAGTATAATGTAATTATAATGTAATTTATATTGAAACTTGTATGTCAAAATGCCTAAAAACATTGTGACAGTTTAGTATATTTAAAACATATTAACTTTGATGTAATATCAAATACCACAGTGTTTTTTTT
The DNA here is from genome assembly GCF_029890125.1 of Rhinichthys klamathensis goyatoka. Classification (NCBI taxonomy): domain Eukaryota; kingdom Metazoa; phylum Chordata; class Actinopteri; order Cypriniformes; family Leuciscidae; genus Rhinichthys; species Rhinichthys klamathensis. The sequence goes on from NW_026606557.1 coordinate 442,058, forward strand.
TTTTAAGTAGCCTACTTAAGAAACATAGTCATGAAATTGTATTCTTTAAGTGCTCTTAACTGTCCTTTTATAGAGCACATTCAACACAATAAGCACACATATTTTCCACAAGGGTGAGGCACAGAGTATCAAGACACATTAGCACTTACAGTACACTGCATATACAATGTGATCACATGCAATTGCTGACCATGTTGGAGCCTATTTACATCTGTCTTTAGCACTGACATGTTAATCCAGGGGATAAACAAAGCCTGTATTTGCACAAAATGTCTGCTTCCCTCATGAACCAGTGATGGATGCAGTATATAAAAGAACAAAGGGCAGTGCAGACAGCAGGGGCTGGCGAACACACAATCATACTGCAGAAGCAGAGAGCACAACAGTGACCACCCACTTTCTTAACAGCATTGGATCTGGAAATATTTTTCACATTCACTTTCTCTAAAGGTATTAAAACAAAAACAAAAAAAATCAATCAATAATTTTGAGCCATGAACCAAACCAACCAAGCTTCCAGATGAATCACAACATTAAAAACTATGTTATTAAAGTTAAAAAAAAGAAAAGAAAATGTGTGTGTGTGTGTGTGGTTCAGGTAAACACTACATTATGGGGACAAAATGTACCTACAAAGCTGTCAATATCCGAAATCCAAACATTTTTTGGTCCCCATGAGGAAAACAGCCTATAAATCATCCTAAATGATGCAGACATGTTTCTGTGATGAATAGGTTTAGGGGAAGGGTAAGTGTAAGGGGATAGAATATACAGTTTGTACAGTATAAAAATCATTATTGCTATGGAAAGTCCCCATAAAACATGAAAACACAATACAGGGCAAAGGAGAAATAGCCATACCACGTAACATAGACGTCACCGAACTATGAACCGAATGAACACAGTGCTTAATTACACATGGAATGAATGATTGAAACAGAACAGGTGTTAACTAATTAAGAAGCATGGATACCAGATGTGGAAACTATAATGTTGTCAGTGCAATTATTTAACAATCTTTATTCTTTGTTGAATTTCTACATTTTTCTCCCATTTTATCAAAACACCGCTCTTATTTGTCATGTAAAGTATAAAATCTAATGCACCCATTAATAGCTTCAGTGTAGTTTTTTAAAAAAGATTTTCATGTAGATTATTTTATATTAAGTACTGTAAATTAACTGTAGTTAAACAACTTTAGGTCAACATTTGTTGGATGTATTTCTAAATGAAACAGGACATTATGTACGGGACATGTTGAGTGGGACATGAAGTTAATGAAGTTACTTGAGTCGGATTTTCTGTTGATTGGCTGTATGAGTAGCTTGTACGGTGGCCCAGAGAGATATGAGTATTTGCAGGACGTTTCTGTATTTGATTGCTTTTGTGAGTATTTGCAGCACGTGTTGTCACATTTATGAAGATGTTTTCTTAAGTTGGAGCGCATTGAGCTCTCTCGGCCACCATAAGCTTCTAACTTGGCTCTGTGCCGCCTCTAGTCTAGAAGTTTACAAATGTAGATGGTCCTTAAGCAGTCTTACAATTATTCACCCAAAGCAATATTGGTTTTCTTGCTCGTATTAGAGAGCAGCTACGGCTGAATCATTCATCTGATCTGCTTTAGTATAACTCACCACCTGCAATCATTGCATCTCTTTAATATCTCTCACTTACAGACTGTCAAACAGAAAGGAGTATACGGAATACAACTAGTTTCATATTCTTTATATCATTAGTTGTTTAGACAATGAAAATAATTATGTTTAAGGGATATAAAATACCATTAGCTCAGTAGAATAACAATGTGTGAGTTTGTTTACAGGTTAAACCTTACACATCTGCTAAAAGATGTGCTGTTTATTTTCTAATTAATATGAATGAACATGGATTTAACATATACAATGCATATGGAAACTATATGGGAATTCCTTTATATATAGCAAACTAAATGTGAAGCAATTGGTTTGCAATATCAAACAACCTTAACTATGAAATCGGTGCATTGAAAGATAAAAATGTATCTTCATATGAAAAATATCATAGGGTGCCTATATATACAGGTATTTATAGATACAGAAAATGCTATGTCGGCAAATGGGAGTGGAGGTTATTGATATCACTGTGCATCACTGTTTCTGCAACAGAAAAAAACAGAAAAATATAACTTCAGACTGTAAACCTCAAGCCTCTATGATATTCTGGTTTCTAGATATCTCAAACAAGCCTCTATTTACTTCTTTGGCCAAAAACATACATATACATACAGTTTTATGCCAGGATACATACAACAACATAATACAATGTTGTCAGATTCACGTTCATCTTTTTTGGATAGATCTGGACATTTTAACATCACTCGCTGGACCTTTCACTTTTAAAGTGTTGTGAAAAGTACAAATAGTAACGTAATATAATTTTGCAGAAATGTCACCATGCTGGCTCGTTTTCCCACTAAGCATGGGTTGAGATATAGTTATGTCCACCCTTATTTTCTGAAAAGTCTGCATAATATTTAGAAAATGTACCGGCAGGAGTGTTTCTGAAGCTAAAAACTAAAAAAATTTCCACTTAAAGCTGTCACGGGTTTCTTTCTTTGTGAACCAAGTGAACTAAAGCTGCCTCTCTCTCTAAAAAGAGAAATGACTGTGAGCCAAGTGCGAGCTGTGTTTCTACAGGTCACTGGAGCTCAGCAAATGTGACGATTGACAGACACAGAAGCTGTTACACAGAAATACAACACAAAACATCACATCAATGCAGCATTTACAACAAACGTGCAAGTATGACATCTACACCACAGTGGAAAACACCGAGCCCGATCTCATGAAAGTGCGTATCTATACCACGAATGTCATTTCTCGTGCCATTTATACGCCAAAAATGTTTTTTGCGTCTATATGATACGCAGTTTTCGCGTGCATATGATACGCACTTTATGGCGTGTAATATGCACGCACACGCACACCCCACCCCCCTCCCCCCTAAACCTACCCAAGGGGTTTTCAGTGCGTAGCATATGCACGCAAAAAACATTTTTGGCGTATAAATGGCACGAGAAATGACATTCGTGGTATAGATACGCACTTTCATGAGACTGTGTTGAAAACACCACATGTCTAACACTAACTCACGTAAACTCACAGGAATGAAAAATCACAAATGACACCTCCAAACAGCAATGAAATGGAGAGAGAATGGAGTTTTTGCTTAAAGACCACATGAAACTCTATTCATAGCTAATTTCATTTTCTTAATTTGTTCAAGTGAATCGGGATATTAAACAATAACAAAACACAGTGTGGGACCTTACAGTGTCCATTTGAATACAACATTTAGATATAAGAAAACAGAAATTGGAATAAATAGAATAATGAGCAAAGATGAATGCACAACAAGAACATGCATTAAGTAAATAGGGTTAATTTAGAAGTGTTGACTTAAGTCTCTTTCTTCTCAGAAGTCCATCGAAATCTCACGTTTCCCAAGTTTCAGGTGAGATCTCAACAGTGTCTCAAACTGAGCTTAGATTTGTCAAGATACCAGAAGTCTGAGATCTCAATATGAACTTAAACATTTCTTCTTCTTCTTCTTTTTAATAACCAAATGATATGAATCAATGATGTCCGATTAATGAACGAATCTTTCTTTTATACCAGTTCTTTTTAGTGAATTGGAGGAATATCTGGGGTTACGTATAACCCGGTTCCCTGAGAAGGAAACAAGACTCTGTGTCATGGTGTTGACCACCGGTGTTTTAAGCATGAGCGAAATCATGCCAATTTGATTTGCCAACAGAGGTCATGTGAAGGAGAACAGTGTGTCAGCAAAAACATAAAAGAATCACAGAATCTCCAGATTCTAATTGTCTGAAGAAGCCGTGCAGGCATGCTTGAAGTTAGGTTGTCAAGGTTGAAAGTATACACAAGCACACACCTTGTGGATTAGCAGAATGGATTAACCCAAAAGGACCTGAGCGCCTGGGGTTGAATCCATGTCCACACAATAAAACCTTTTTAATGTGTGCTGAGAGGACCGGCCTACCACAGCACAAACATCCTGCAAGAGCGTCCCTTTGAAAAAGAGGATGCCACACTCTGGGTAGAGTGGGCTCTGGTGCCTAAGGGCAAAGTGAGACTGTGTGCCTAATATGAACAATAAATCCCATCAGAAACCCAATGCAATAGCATTGGATTGGTGACAGTGAACCTTGGTTGTGCCCGCAAAGCATCAGACTTGATCAGACTTACGGAACTAGTGTAAATCCTAAGGGCTCTGACTGGACACAATTGTACAGCCTCTCCTGCTGAGTCAAAAGGCAAAGGGAAGAAGGCCTGAAGAACGATGAAAAGAAGAGGAAGGCACCTTTGGGATGTAGTCTGACCTAGGCTGCAATATGACTTGGACCAGTCCAGGGGCAAAATCCAAGCAAGATGCTCAGAGGATGCTACCGAAACGGCCTGCAAGTCTAGAGCAAAGTTACCGCCAATTAACAGAACTAACTTGTAGACTTGGAATTAAGCCTTTTCCCCATTACTATTTGATTCACAGAACCGGACACCAGTTATCTTGCCAAGAAAAATCTTTATTCGTCAGCATAGGAGAGAAACTTGAGAAGATGTTGTATTCGTGCCAGGTCTATGTGTTCCCGGTATTTCTCAGTCGTAGTACAGTTAGATTGAGCTTATACCACTGAGTGACTTTCAACTTACTTGTAAGGTAGAAAAACATGTTCCTTATGTTTATAAATGGAACGTATACCTCGTGCTTACACATGGTGCAATCCATTTTCCATATTAAGGCGAGACACTACAGGTGAATAGGGTACAATTTAAAAATAATAGATATCACCATGAAGTATATAAAAAAAATATTACACGTTTTTGAAATTTGTGTTTAATTATGCAAATTAGGCATTATCTCATTAAATATGCACGATTTTGCATATATTTTTGCTAGATAGATCTGAGCATATGATAAAGCCAAGTGCAAACATTTTTTTTTTTTTTTTTTTTTTTACACACAAGATGGAGAAAAAAAAAATTCTGAGGGATTTCAGGATATATGCTTTCATTACCTAGGAAATCAAAATATACTGTCTATAGCCTTCGTTTATGGCGAAAATCGATTTTCGCCATCATTTTTCTATTAAGATGTTACATAAATCAGGCCAGGAATGATTTATTAACAAATCCCACTGAAAATATATCTTCAGAATACTGCTAAGTGTATAAATGGAAAGTGTGGTGTACATAGGTGCTACATAGGCTGAGATGTTTGTACTGGAGAATGACAAAAAAAAACTCATTTTGAGAAAACAGCATTTAAAGATTTAAATAGGGGAATTTAATACATTTCGATTGGAAAAAAAATGCTCAAAAACAGAATAAATGCTCAGGCCCTTATTAATAATAATATATAACATCTCAAGCTTACGAAAACTGATTATATAATAACATAGCAGGCATATAAGGCCTACAACTGCAGAAACTCAATTAATTAACATTGGCGTATCATGCACAAAGTTGCCGACAAAACCCACGCTAGATATTTGTATGGACACAGAACAAGACCAACAGTTACAGCTTTCTAAAGTCTATTTAGCCATTCCAGCACCATATGTAGGTCCCTCTGACATTGCTGGTGCCTTTTCATTTTCTTGTCTGAAAGTGTCAGAGTACACCATGTGATGCGTCTGAGCGAATCATGTTAGCAGAAACCAGCAGTAGCCAATGAGATTTCGTCATTAGCTGTAAATCCCCCTTTTGACATTCCCGATTGGTTACTGATAGAAAGGAAATGCCCAAATTTGGGTTACATAGCGTTGTGCAGGAGACTCAGAGCTTTACAACGATACCGGTCATGACAGACTTCAGTAAACAGACGGAACGCGGAACTTACTGCCGCAAGTAAACAAAATGTCATAAAATAAACATTTTAATGTATATTTTCAACATTTTCTTTATAGCAGCTTGAAGAACACATATTAAAGGAGTAAACTAGCCCAAAATCTCAAAACTGATCACTGCATGAATAATCGATGTTTTTGCCTGCCGTGTCTCGCCTTAAGAAACTATCCTTCGGTGTATACATTTGTGGTACATTTGCATAAAGAACATGCCTACTGTACACATTTGAAGTGTCGTCATCGGAACATTTTTGTTCAGTGAAAGTTGCACTGCACACATACCTCTAAGCAAAATATATAACTCTCCCAGCTGTGTCTAAAATATGATCCTTAAACACGTGTCCATGCAATCTATAGTCTAACTCATTCCAAATCTCTCATCGTACATCCCACATGTACAACATTCTCTGACTCATAAAATACATTGTGAAATTATTATGAAAATTAATAAAGAACATTTTTAGTCTTCATACCTACCAGAGAAATTTAAAAAAAATTAAGGTTGCCTTAAAGTGTTCAAATGGAGCCCCTGGTAAGCCTTCCAGGACTATAAAAAGATCCCCAAATGGAACTCACCACACAAGAAACGTAATATCAGGGCCTGCCTCCCCACCGAAGCTTCATTAATGTGAACGTGGAAGGCCGAAATTGAGGCCACGTACACTTTAATTGTAGCAGGCGTCAGCCCCGCTGAGAGATGCTTCTGTATGAACTCCAGAACTGAACCAACCAGGAAGTCGACTGGATCCAAGAGATGCCAATTCAGTGCACAAAGCTGCCTTGTAGAGGGAGCAGTCAGGGGAAGGGAGTACAGACACAGCCTTGGCCACGTCTGCACCATGGCATCCAGCCCTAACAGAGCTGGAGGTGTGATGAGTCCATTGGTGGCATGCTTCACACTCTAGACTTGAGTGAGTCACTCTATCCGATGCTTGGCATTGTAGTTGGTAATGTGAGGCATGCATGCAGCTGCTCATACATAGCAACCACAATAATTTTTGTGCTGATATTAATGCCAGTGGAAGTTTGTACTCTTCACCTATGGAATCAGAAGAGCGTTGGCGACTTTACGCATTATACGCATCAGCATTCTGTGATACCACTCTGTGACTTTATGTGGTCTTCTTCTTCATGGATGAGTTGCTAAATGCTTCCACTTTCCAATAATACCACTTACAGTTGACCATGGAATATCGAGCAGGGGTGGAATTGTATAAACTGACTTATTGAGAAGGTTGCATCTCATTTACTGAGCTCTTCAGAACAACCTTTTTTTTTCCACAAATGTTTTTAAATGCAGTCTGCATGGCTAGGTGTTTGAATTCAGTAGCAATGGATCTGATTGAAAAACCCAAATTAATTAAGAGATGTGTCCCAATACTTTTGTCCATATAGTGTAGATCGCGTGCATCTCTTCCACCCTTTGCATCGACCCATACCCGTGTGCACTTCCTGCCTTTCTTTGGGTCACTTGATGTTAAACTTGACAACTGCCTGGGTCACAACTTCGAGCAGTTCCTCATATCCTTTTGAATGAGGAAGTTGTTCAAAAGACGTGTCCGGTTCATTATGACCAACATCCAGCTCTTCAGAGCATCTGCAATCCCCATGATCTGAGCCACCACACTGCCTCAGCAGCAGCAAGACCAGAACCACGAGGAGCAGACGCCAGGTTCCCCATCGCTGACGAAGAGAGCCAGGCGGGAACAGAGCTTCCTCAATGTGAAATTCTCACTATGACTGGCAATTTCCACCAACTGCGGAATGGCTGTGGATCCGCTCCGGAACGGCGGCGGAGTCAATAGGTTTTCATTATATATAAATGTGTGTATTTTCACTGACTGCGGAACAGCTGCATTCTGACTCCGTCCCCGCTCCGGCGATTCGCAACCCTCCGGAGCAGATAAGCAGAGTTTCTATTTTTGCCGAATGCCAGAGAGCTCCGCAGCAATTCAGCACAGGGCAGATTGTTATATCGCGCGTTCATACGTGAATTTGCGAGATCTTGTGGGTCCTCGTGACTTTAGCTGTCAGTCATGGCTTCAGCTGTTCCGCAACAAATCCTGACCTGGTGGGTATTGAAGGACGGCGGAGCATGGAGTCGGAGCACGATTCCGCAGTTGGTGGAAATCCGGGGTGAGGGCAGTCAGCTCCCTCAAGAGCTAACAGTGTGCTCCACTCTTAAACAAGCCACACAAAACTCATGTGCGTCATCTCCTAAAATATAACAAGGCCATGGCGGTACACATCTCCTAAACTCTTTCCTAGAAGTCAGATTTTCTAATTGTAGAGAGACAATCAATGACAAACCATTCACACGTGATCATACAAATGGTTTCTGAAGACAAAGAAATTGGACATTCCATGACGTATTTGCCCTTTTATGGTTCTGCTGATTTCTCAGGTGCTTCAGCCACGGCACACGCTGAAGGCAAAATGTAACAGTGATCCAATGGCAGTATAGTTTATGAGTCAAAAGCAGTACACTCATAGTAGCTCTCTTGAGTCAAGAATCGGTTAATGGTTACAACAGTTCTCGAGTCACCAGTGTACTGAAATGAGGAAACAGTTAGGACTTGGACATGCCCGCGGAGAACCAATTAGCTGCTGATAAGAGCATGCGTAAAACGAGCAGTTGACTTGAAAGAGGGGTGAAATGTAAGTTCCTTTATGGTTTCTCATGGTTTATTTAAAAAGGTGAGTTGATTAAGGGTGTACTTACACTAGGCACGGTTACCTTTTACCGTGCCTTGGCGCAATTGTCCCCCCCTTTCCCACTCCCTCGCTGTCCCTCACTCACATTGCACTTAACGTTCCAGGCCGGGGCACGCTTACTTCATTTACGATGCAATTTTTGGTTTGAAAGAAAACTGGAAGAAAAGCACTTTCGCTGGACTGCCTAATAGATTTATAATTTATGCATTGTGCTGCATGTATCAGAAGATTATTACGGAAGCAGCTGACGTTGATGGAGGAATTTGCAGCTTTACTCACAAACTACAATTCCCGTTCATCAATAAGTTGAGAACCAGACCCGCTATAAATCTAAAAGTTTACTGTCCAAGTAGTAAGATGTTTTCTGTTGCAATGATGACAGTAGCGCACACAAGAACAGCTGTTCTGTGCTCCGGCACTGTTAGCGATCACACTACACACCCGAGCCCAACTGAACCGTGCTCTGGCCCATCTCTTCCAAACGTGCCCGGGCAAGGTACAGAGCGATCACACTTGTCAAACGAACAGTGTCACCCTTTAATGTCATTATTGGGTGCTTTAATAATAGATTTACATATAGTCCTAGTAACTTCATTGTGTGATTATGTAAACAAACTAATGAACTGTTTTCTTTTAACCGGTTCATTGACAAAAGCTGTCCGAAAGAACCAGTTTGCAGAAAAGAAAATGATTTTTATTTTACTAATCTAAATTATGCAAGCCACATTATTATTATTATTTACTTTTACTGTATAACAACAATGGGCAAGAGGAACACACACATACAAAACATTAAAATACGTTTTTGCAGAGCATATGTCCTCACGCAGTTAAAGTCAGATGCACCCTACTGTTCCCTGATAGATTTATCTTGCTGTAGTGTTTTATTTCAGGGAAGAACGGATGTCTCCTTGCTAAACAGTAGCTACATAATAAAATCTATAAGACAGCTTGTTCTACAGACTGCTAACTAAGCCATTACAAAAGCTCTAGTTATAAAACATATAGTCCCAGCTCTAAAATCAGATAGGATGAGCTACATTTGAAAGCGTTGTAAAATACTCACACCTGTGTGAACTTGAGGAGAACAAGATCTTATTGATGCAATTCAGTGTGTCTGCTATATTATTCCAACCGTTATGCTAGAACTATTTACTTACGTTTTAATAGTGCAACGCACAAATATTTTGTAGTGCATAAGTTGTAACTCAGAGCTTGTAAGTTACGTCAAAACTAGGCAAAATTGTAACTTACTCACAGCTGGTGCAACCAGACCCTGCTGATTAAAAGACAGTGAGCACAAATGAAATAAAAGTAAAGCTAGTGAAGAGAAAAGATCCTACAGCATTTGAGCGCAGACAACATTTCCACTGCAGTTATATTCAGACATTTTTAATTGTGAGTTAATTGTCCAAAAAATTTAATCAGAGAACTCATTTTTACAATGGAAATGGAAATCGTGGCAAAACAGCTGAGCAGTGACTGTACACTCCCATGAAGCATTGCACATAAATCAAGTTGGTCTCTCTACATACTCAGACTATTCTGGTGCTTGTGTATATTTGAATACTACTTGGAGATTCTCCTTCAAAAAGGGATGATGTGTCAACCTGGCACCTTGTAAGCATGACTTTGTTTCCCAGTGGACTGCTGCTTTTCCCCAACTCCCAGAAGTTACCAATATTTCACCAATCAGTCTTGAACTAAACATTTAAACCTGCTCTTCCATGCAGGCAGTTTTTGTGTACAACATGCATCAGGTGATCAGCGAACGGACCATGTGGATCTTACATCTGAAACTGAAACCATTGCATTAATACAATAAATTCCCAAACTCCTTTCTGTCTCCATAGTCTGTTAAACACCATGAAGCAGAAGCAGTTTTGATGCCCCCTAAATTAGCAACATCTGAGAGCATCTCTGCCAGTTGCCACACTGTTTGTGTTCAGCTGTCACAGAAGTGGACCCATTAAAAATTAAAATGCCCACATTTCTTTCCATTAATTTCAAGCTTCACTGCTTCAAATGGTTATTCTGCTGCCAGCTTAGTCCAATTATAAATAAACTCTACTCGAAGCTGTTGCAACTCTAAACTCTTAAAAATCTCTGTGAAAAAAAAACAACCCACACTCTCATTCATTCAGGATTGTCTTCTTCAAAAAAGGGTAAACACCCCTGGTTCCGGTGACATTTCCTACAAAAACTCTAAGTGTGTACGGCTCATTTCCTATACTGCAGTACAGGATTTTCTAGCACAATCACAGCAGGACAGTTCATTAATACATCTCAAATGTAACAAATGCAACAGATTACAGAGATTAGAAGGCGGAGAATTTATGAATAGACGAACAATTGTGACGGGCGAAAAATCAAGAGAAATGTATCACACAGAGAGAATGAATATGCTGTAATGGAAGAGCACAAGGCTGTATTAAGCAGACTGCCGTTTCATTAACTCAACACTGCTAGAGGCTTTAATTAGACGTATGCAAATTCCAATATGAACTTGTGAAGCAAGCAATGTATGCAGTTATGTAGCATAAAGTGTGAGCAGTGGTAAAAATTAATCCTGCCTACACATAAACACAAGTAAGGAATTGGATGATTCTGGCTCCGATTATGATTCCACAGAACCATTCCAGTTCCTTAATTAATTTTTTAATTATTATTTTAGTCATTTGGAGAAAGAAAGAAAGAATAGTTGGAAGTGATTATATGTAAAACATTTTTTCTTTTTTTTCTTTTTTTCTTTTATACACTCAGCATCCTGTGGTTCGATCACATGTCAGACTTTAGCAGAACAACAACAATAAGAAGAATAAATGATTGAGGCTGCTTGAGGCTTGGAGAACAAATACAAGGTTTTATTGCAGTTGTTCCAATTGCTCTGATGTTGACATATCTCTATTCAATTTACATATGGGTTGTATACAGGACTCTTGTCTCCAGGCACAAATTTAACATCAATTTCTAGGGAGTGCTGCAAGGTTCATTGTTAGGCCCCTTAATCTTTTTCGGATGCATATGGTGGAATCAGACTTACTCTGGGAGAAAGACTGGCCAAACCGGATGCAGACACACATTTAGAGGGAGCAGTTTATGTTCTGAGTATACACTTCTGAGTATACACTTCTGAGTACACAGCCCTTGCACACTGTTCCAATTCAACAGAGCCACACTTATCTCTCTCCTGATATCAAATAAAGCCTAAGGAGAGATTCTATAGTGAACGTACCACTTCATTTTGACCCTGGGTCTGCAAATATAGCCAAATACTTCCATTCTAGTAAGATCATAGGGCTTCACATGAAGCCACTGGGGTTCAGATTGAAAAACGGCAGGAAAGTAATGAAGCATTCCTTGTGACCAGCGATTTATGTCATATGGAAGAGATTTTTCTGTTAGCGTCGCCTCACTGCACTCAAATGAATCAGACACCTAGAGACGTGAGACAGATGCAGACAGAAATCCCAAACACCACTACTCTCTTTCTTCAGTAACATCTCAAAGTAAATGAATGCTGTGTTAGAAATAAGCCCTCAGGGACGCAAAGGAAATCACTGTAATCTTATAACAGCATAAATCCTTTTCCAATATACAATATTTGTTTTGCTTTAAAAAAGATATTCAGAAGTTTCCTACAGCATTGCAGTTGAGCATGTGTGGTTCACTGCAGATCTAAAGCTTCAGGATTCAGATTAGCTGACCTTGTTCAGACTGGATACAAAGTTGATAAGAGACCGTATTGTCTTCTCAAGAGGCTGAGCAAGTTTCTCATCTCCGGTAGAACAAAAATAAAATGCATTTTCATTTACATTTGAACAACTTTCCAAGCTAAAGTCATAAGGAACCTCAATAACCTTATGCGGTTAACATGCATCTATTATCGCACATTATAAAGCCATAAAATAAAATTAATACGACATAATATACATCACACTTTTTTTTTACAACATCAAATCCAATTATGTTGAAAGGCCAATGAAAGTGGCAGTAACTCAAAATACATAAAAAATAGGAGAATATTGGTTGCGATTATATTCTTGTTAAAGTAAAAACAACTTTATCGTTTAATCATTCAAACATCAGATAATTCACTTTTTAATAATAATTGGTTTAAAGAAATCTGAAACTTTTTTTGTTGTTAATTTCCACCATTTATGCCACTAAAATTGTCACTGGGGCAAATAGCCAGACTATTGGAATTGTTTAACCTTATTGTTGGCCCCTGAACAGTAACACAAGTTTCATTTCCAGAAAAAAAGGGAAATACTGAAACTTCATGAAAATGATGAAGTGATGTAGAGGATTCATATCCAGCTTGCTTCCTTTGCAGCTGAAGAATCAATCTGCTATAGATATATACTTTGGTATTCATGCATTTATGGTCATTGAAATGTGATCTGATCTTCTTTGAAGACTTATAAAGGAAATGTAATGTCTATTCTACGCTCAGGTCATATAACACTGGAATAGGTTAGTATCCAAACTCTTTTTAACAAGAATGGCAGACCAAACCCTCACCTGAATTCATGGCACTCTAATTATCTTTCTTTCAATAACTCAATACCCTTGTTTACTTTGTTTAGTCTAATGAACAGTATTGGATCACAACTATTGTGTGTGATTAAACACGATTGATTTGATGCATTCTAATTAGTAGAAGATAACAGCACCTATCAAAACTGAAAACTGCCTCTAATGTTTGAAGGACCACTAAAATCGACACAACATGATAAATCAAATTTTACTTATTTTAGATAAAAAATAAATAAATAAATAAATAAAAAACACATTGATGGCTCAATCAGACTGAAAAGTTTTCATGTAAACACCTCAATCGATCCCATTGAGCTCAGTCAGATTGTAAGGGGTGGTGCAGACCTGAAATAATCTAATCAACAGAAAAAAAAAGAAAAAAACATACACATGCTTAAATCTGACTATTTTCTTAATCGGATTCAAAAACACCTTACACGCATGTTCACAGTGCTGTGATGCATATGTTCTCATTTGTTTTGCTCGCATATGTCACGCATTACGTCTATATTATGCATATAAAGGGCCATTCTTGATGGGAACGAACTCGAAGTGGACCCCCTTCCACCCCTCAGAATGTGATCGTGAACGGACCGAGGCCCTGTCCCATGCTTGGGACAGCCCTGCACAGATATCATCCATATTTACGTCTCACGTCTTTCGAACTGGCATGTCAGAAGACTTTTATAAGTAGACATTTTGTAAATTTTCAGTCTCATCCCTACCAGTTCGTAAGACCTCATGTAACTAACTACATTTGAAAAAAATTGGATTCATGTGTTTACAGTTTTTCCTATTGAATGGATTATTTCAGGTCTACACCACCCCATTTGTTCCTCTTTAGTAAGTCTATTTGGATAAAAGCATCTGCTAAATGCATACATGTAAAATTAGCTGTCAAACCTGGACAGTCAAACGCTGTTTCTGACTGCGTGTGTGGCACCTTCAACTCTACATATGAATAGTCCCAATGATAGGAAAGTATTGAAGTATTTGTAAAAAAAAAAAAACAACAACAAAAAAAAACTTTTATTGAAGAATATGAAGAATAGATCAATGCAAACTTTGTTGGACCTGCCAGAAAACCATCACCTGCATGATAGTGGCAAAAAATACTGTTATTAATTTCACATGAGAAGAAGTAGTTTGCATAGAAGTCTTGAAGACACAGCTGATTAAACAAAAATTGCCCATTTAATTATAAGATTCAGAAAGAGGGTGAAACAATCCAAAAACAAAAATATAATGTTTGGTGCAGAAAATCTTTAAAGCAATCATCATGGAAAAATAAATGTATGACATGACCCCTTTAAAGCATAGCATTGTAAAGTGAATCAGGCCTGTAAGCAATAAGATTGTTATTATTTCAGTAATAACTGACATCTTCAGTGCCTTGTGTGCCATAAGCGGCATACATAAACTGTTCATTTGCTGAATATTTCTCTACTGAACAGCTTTAGTAATGGAGAAACGTTGGTTGTACCACAGGGCACAGATTTGTCTTCCAAGTCCCATAATACATAATTCTGTGATAGGACAGCGTTCATACGCTTACAGGCAGTTGAAAATATAACAACATGCTTTGTGCCAAATCTGCCCATAGAAGGGCTCATGTGTCTTAGCGAATTTGTGTAGTGTATCATATCACTGTTATCTTGATTAGGCACCTAACGCTGCTTTCAACTGGAGTGCTGCTGCTCTAGATAGAGCTTCAAAGCATCGGAACAAAAGTACAGTGATGGAGGGAGAAAGAAAGAGCGTAAGTGCCCTGTGGCACTAAAAATACAGCTAATGCACGAAAAAAAAAAAACCTCTTTAGCGTTTCGAGAACGTATTCAAAGAAAATCTGTGCAACAGAGGCTGGCACCTTTAATACTGACTAGGGTAAAATAATGAGAGCCCTGAACAACTATAGGAGGTATAAACACAAATGACAAACGGTCTGATATGTGTTCACAGTCGGCAACCTATAAACAAAGGGTGATGCTTATGGAATTATTTGATACAGTGCGTACTGTATAAGGTAAATAAAGTAAATCCTTAATAAGGTAAATCCTATTCGTAGAATGGATAGTGCGCCTAGAAATCCAAATTCTTTCATTTTACACCCACGTTGCTTTCTGCATGATCACAAGGGAGACTGTCTTGGCAGCTATTTTTCATATAATGAAAGTGGATGGAGACTGGGGATATCAAGCTCTGAAATAAAAAATAAAAAAACAACAACATAAAAGCATGCAAAGAGTCAAAATTTTATACTATATTCCAAGCCTTCTAAAGACAAAACAAAACAACACAAATTGATATCACACAATATGCTAACAATATGTAAGTACAGTAAAAGTGTCTTTTTTTCCGCATTTTTGTCTACATTTATTGTACAGAAGAAAATACACTATAGTTCAAAAGCTACTTTTATTCAGTAAGGACACATTCAATTTATCAAAAGTGACAGTAGAACCATGTATAATGATACAAATGATTTATATTTCAAATTAATGAAATGTTTGAATGTTGTATTCATCAAAGAAAATGTATCATGGTTTCCAAAATAATATAAATCAGCACAACTGTTTTCAACATTGATAATAATCAGAAATATTTCTTGACCAAATTACTGTATTGAGTGTAAACCTGTTCCCTGAAAAAGCGATAACGAGATGCTGCGTACTCATACGCTACGGGAACGTCATTTGTTTGATCGGTTGTGAAGCATGTTTGTCAAACACGCCAAGAACTTGGCTTAAATAAACTCTGACGATTACGTCATTGGAATGTGTGCTCGTGAGAGGCTATAAATAGATGTGCAACTATTTGCTCCTTCAGGTTATCACTTTGTATAAAGAGACGTCTGGACCAGAGTAGGATGAACATGCAAGCTATAAAATCTGAAATGCGGGGAGTGTATACATTTTCCCTCACCCAATGTGACATTATTTGCTTGGCGGTGGCAGCCCCCCGGTTGCGGCCCCATAGCAAATAAAAAGTTGCTCAGACTTACGCCACTGGCTAATACGTTGGACGTGAGTCTGGAGAGCATAAAATTGGACACAGTAAGTGGCGTTTCTCCTGTTCCACCATAGTGAATGGTGGAGGATAGAAAGCTTCAAGAAAGACCGGATGCAAGGTCGAGAATGGAAAGGGTGAGGGTGCAAAATAGCCTTGACCAATCCAGAGGCAAAGTCTAAGCAGGATGGCGAGATCGACAGAGCCTGCAAATCCCCAATTCTCTTTAGAAAAAAAAAAAGTTCTTTAGAGTCAGAAGCTTGACAGGCGCTGACTCTAGTTGCTCAAAAGGGGTCTCGACCAGCCCCTCAAGGACTATGGCTAGGTCCTTCACTCATGGGAGGCCTCAGACGCCTAGCTCCACGAATGAAGCGGGCGATCAGAGGGTGTTTCCCCACTGGAGGCCCGTCAATCAGGGCGTTCCAAGCCGATATGGTGGCCACAAATAGTCTGAGAGTCGCGGGACATGTGCCTGTTGACAACTTGTCCTGCAGAAACTCCAACACTGAAACAATCTGGCAGTGAACTGGGAATGCACGGCTTGCAGTAAACCACCTTTCAAAGAACACACTATTTAAGGGCATACATTCTTCTGGTGGAGGGGGACCCTCATGCCTCTTCCCCTCCTGGAACCTGCTGATGACTGTGTTCATGGATTCGCCAAACAGTCTGAAAGGCAAGATAGGGGCATCAAGTAGGAACACTTTGTCCCTGTCCTTGATGCCCGTGAGGTTTAGCCACAGATGCCTCTCCGTGGAGACCAAAGCCGGCATAGAATGGCCGATAGTACGGGCCATCTGCTTAGTCGCCCGCAGAGACAAATCCGTGGCCCGGTGAAGTTCTGAGAAGGCCTCCTCGTCTATGCTCCCACTAATGCTCAAATCCTTCAGCAGGTCAGCCAGGTTTGCCTGTAACTCCATAGGGGTGGTTAATCTGTCTGATTTCCCGATTCGATTCGATTACGATTATTGAAGTCCCGATTCGATTACAGTCGATTTTCGATTATTAACGATTCTCGATTAGCGATTATTGATTTTCCATTTCACAACAGTAAACGAAAATACACTAGACCAACATATGATTATATTAGCAGCAACATTTTGGTATTAATTGCACTTTTTATTTGTTTGATATTCAATGAAAATGTAATGATGGTTACTGAGGACATGCAAACATGCTTGTTGTCTACTACTTAGGCAACCCATTATCTTTAAATTAAGTTATTTTTTAAAAGCAATTGTGTTGCATTATAATGCGAAGGCACCTGGTTCTATTAATTGACAGCGTTAAAATGCATTTTGTGATTTCCTTCAATTGAAAATCTTTGAAGCAAGTTTGGGGGATTTGAAGGGCACCCAATTCAGAGAATCACCCAGAAATTCAAAAGAACAGCATTTATCTGAAATAGAAAGCTTTTGTAACATTAAACAATACCGTTCAAAATTTTGGAGTCGGTAAGATTTTTTATTTAATTTTTTTGGGCGAAAGAAAAAAGAAATCAATACTTTTATTCATCAAGGATAAATTAAATTGATCAAAAGTTACAGTGAACACATTTATAATGTTACAAATCAATTATCTGAATCTTTTGTGTGTGTGTGACTATAAATACTTTGCTTTAAAAGTACAAAGTAATGACCCATAAAGAATTAACGTACAATATATTTTATTAACATTGCAAAGAACCAACAGGAAAATAAATGTGTGCCTAAACTAGGAGCATACTTGTAGTAAATTAATATTATAACGACTGGTACAGCCGAGTGTTTTTCCTCCTCTGGCTGGAAACGTGTCATATGGTTTCTCATATTTGTCGTGTTTCGGTCGTTAGTTTTATTATACAAAGCTTACAACTAGTGTGGCTCTTGTCCAGCTCCTTTCCCCCTTCAACTTCAGAAGCCAAAATATCTCCACACGTCAGCTTTTAACCTAACGCGGAGGGTGTTTACATACACAGGGTGTTTAGCGCTCAGCCATCGCGTCTCTGTTATGTGCACGCCACAGACGGTCCGGCCACTGCACTTCCGCGCTTCAGAGTTCCGTCTTTTGCGTTCCGTCAATATTACGTTATTATAAATATATCAAAAAAATTATTTTTTTGGGGGGGGGGGGGGGGGGGGGGGGAATCGATTTTTTGACATTTGTGAATCGATTCAGAATCGTCCACGTCCGCATCGCGATGCATCTAAGAATCGATTTTTTCCCCCACCCCTATAACTCCACCATAGTGTGCAGAGTAGCATCAGAATGACCCGCTGATTGAAACACTTTCCCCACCGGTGTGGATGTTGTTCATGGTTTGATGGGGAGCGCTGGCTTTTTCAATGACGATGAGCTCCCAGGGGAGAGATAGCCCACAAGTGTCTCTTCCACCTGAGGCATCAACCACGTGCCCTTACACCCACAATAGTCAAATATGTCGACGCCTAGGACACAAAGACACACGATGAATGTGGTTTGGTTATGGTTAGAGAGTTAACGCATCATGGAGAGCCTTGCAAAAAGGGAAAGATCGTCGCTCAGCCTCCTCCCCTTGGCCACTGGACAGAAATCTGTCCTCTAACTTTGAACGCTTGGGGGTCTCTTGTTCCTGTGGCCAGTCTATCCGTAACCTGGGGACTTTACGAGTCACCACCTCAAGTAACTCCTCGTCCACTTTATTACCGTGAGAGGAGCGCCCAGAGGTGGCGCTATCAGAAGGACTTCCCGATCTGTAAAGAGAACGAGAGAAAGAGAAGGACCCGTCTCCCGCTCCTCAGCCAGATCAACTCGCAAGCCCTCCGATCTTAATGTGGGGGCTTGCCCTTGAAAATAAGCAAGACGAGCACCAAACACTTTAATTGAGAACAGCTCACAGTGCTTCCACTCGCCATGTTCCAACGCAAGGACAGCATGCTCTTCCCCCAAGCACTCAAAGGAGAACTCATCGTAATCGGGTATGTCCCTTGAACAGAGAGGCACACATGATGTTCTCTTTACTTTTTTTTTTCTTTCACACTCAGAAATTCTGCACATTGACAACTCAAACTCTAACTCCTAACAAAGTG
This sequence comes from Rhinichthys klamathensis goyatoka, assembly GCF_029890125.1. Classification (NCBI taxonomy): domain Eukaryota; kingdom Metazoa; phylum Chordata; class Actinopteri; order Cypriniformes; family Leuciscidae; genus Rhinichthys; species Rhinichthys klamathensis. The sequence continues at coordinate 461,270 of NW_026606557.1, forward strand.
TACAGATAGAGAGGAAGCACAGGCACAATGCTGTCTCTGAAGACAAAGAAACCTGAAGGCGCACCTGTTTCATGTCTATTTATAGCTTCTCACGAGTGTGCATTCTAATGACGTCATCGTCAGAGATTATTTAAGCCACGTTCTTGGTGTTTTTTATACACATGCTTCACAACCGTTTGAACAAAGAATGTTCCGGTAGCGTATGAGTACGCAGAATCGAGAGTAGCTTTTGAAAGGAAACAGCATATTAGAATGATTTCCGAAGGATCATGTAACACTGAAGACTGGAGTAATGATGCTGAAAATTTGCCATCACAGGAATAAATTACCTTTAACAGATATTAAAATAGATCTTTAAATTGAAATATTTCACAATATTACTGTTTTTACTGTAATTTTTATCAAATAAATGTAGCCTCTGTGAGTATAAGAGACTTCTTTCAAAAACGATTATTTAAAAATCTCACTGATCCTAAACCTTTGAACGGTATATCTGGAGGGGGCGCAGAATATATTTGATTCTGCAGAAGAAAGTAAGTCATGCCAGTTCGGAGCGGCATTAGGGTGAGCAAATGATGACAGAATTTTTATTTCCTGCTGAACTATTGCTTTAAATTATGCACATCATTAACATTCCTCACGGTGAAAAACAGTGGTGATTTGAAATGCACAACTGATGATGCCGCAGTGCAGACATATGCTTCTCTAATTCAAAGTGTAGTGAATGACAGTTTTTAAACTGCTGTCCCCTCACGGCAGAGACCCCATTTATGCCTTCCACTGGCTCATTTTCCCTTCAGTGTGACAGAAGCAAGAGTGCTAACAGGAATAAAGATCAGATAGACACTAGTGTGAGCCCGCTTCACATTCTAAGACAGAATTAAATGTAATAGATGACATTAACACTACATTCATCTTCATTTTGTTTCTCTCTAGCTTATACTGATGCTGAATAATTACCAGTCTTTTGTACAGGAGATCCCTGATGGGACGTGACATCTGTCTTTGCCTCTTTTCTCACCTCTGGCATCTGACGGCTTGTGTGACAAACTGTGTCTGCAAGCTGTTCTGCCCTCCCTCTAACGGAACCTGTTCTCCGCAGATGCCCGGGACTCCATGTCATTCACAAAATGAGGTCTATAACACAGTGCCATTAAACCTTTAATGGGGCGTTCACATATATAGCCACGGTATTGTTGTAGGTTAGTGAGTAGCTGTATTGTTGATGTAGTGCTGTTATACTCCTGGATTTCCTAACGTTATTGGTTAAGCTACACAACTGGCCAGAGATTATGAAAACTGATCAAATGGGGTGCATTTCTTGTCTTCTGGGTTTGAAATGAACAGAGGCTAAATCAAATGTATACATTGTGTGCTTGCCTATGTCAGCAGTGTCTCATAATTATTCATGAGGCTGCACTGCCTTGTCCTATGTGAAGGCACTGTCTTATAATTATTCATGATGCCATGTGACCTTTTCTTTTTGACAGGTACTTCAAATACTTTATACCACACATAGGTCACAAGTGTTTGCATGCGTGGAGCAAAAATATGGCGCTCTCACACGATGCTGAAAGAACGACAAGCTTTCAGTCAATCGCAGACACCTTTGAATATTTATGTGCAACAATTCACAATTACGGAAATTGTTTCACAAATGATTCACATTTATTACGGAAAGGATTTTTAGATTTAAAGAGAGGTGGACTGATGCGCGTGTGAAACACGATAAACGCTGATAAACTCGACATCTCAAACACTATCCACCCTTACTGTCAGTGTGTCAATGATTACTGTATATCTGGGAATTGTCACAGAATTACTCTTATTTAACAATTATTTATACAAATGGCTAACACTTTAGTTTGGGGACCAGTTCTCACTATTAAGTTGCTTATTAGCATGCATATTACTAGGATATTAGCTGTTTATTAGTACTTATAAAGCACATGTGAATGGCTTATTCTGCATGACCATATTCTACATCCCGTAATCTGAACCAATACCTAAACTTAACAACTACCTTACTAACTATCAATAAGAAGTAATTAGGAGTTTAGAGAGCCAAAAGTTGTAGTTAAAAGGTACAATATGTAAGAATGTTGTATAATTTTTGGCTGAACTAACCCTTTAATAGTGAACATGTGTTCTCCAATCTAAAGTGTGACCTAAAATATTTTTAAAAAGCTATTAAAAATGCAAAAGCACATTTCCATATTTTCAGATGTAGAGTACAAATGAAAACAGCTCTGAATTTATTTGTGCATAAAATGACTAACACTAAATGACTTATGTATTTGCGTAATGTGTAAAAGTGTATTCGTGCATTTTTTTGTGTGCACAATTATAAATTGCAGCATGCATTTGCGAACTTTAACACTTAAATCATTTGAACCCGTTCTAATATAATCTCATTGAAGTTCCACAGGTTTCCATGCATACTTTTTAAAATTACATTTTCATAACTGCGGTGAGAATTGACCTGTGCTGAAATGGGCCGCTACATGACATTTTAAAACATGAACGGGTGACAAGCTTCTTTCTTGTAGCGTGTGCTGGGCTTTTGACAGGAATCATCAGAGTTTCATGTATTTGCTGTGTATCTGTGCTCTGCTGTGACACTGACAGCATTCAGCCAGCAGGAATAAAGATGAGAATAGAGGGACAGCAGCTGCTGTGGAGGAGAGAGTATCATAAACCTCTGCAACAGCTGGAGAACAGGCATCTGTCTGTTCCCTACAGAGAAGAGACAAGGGGTAAGCAGTCAAGAGGCGAAGCCAATCAGAGCATGTTGCCTTGGTGAGACTCATCAGCGAAGTTGAGTGTGTGTGTGTGTCTGATCATTTCAGAGAGACAGAAGTCATGTGGCTAGAATCAGGACATGCTGGACTTTTCTGAAATATTCCATTGAGACAAATAGAGAGGTGATGTTCTAGACAAGTGTTGAGGCAGAATTTCATGTATCATTTGTGGAGAAGACACTCTCAGAATGAACTGTATCATGCTCTGTGAAGAAAAAAGGTGGATAAAGCGAGATAATTGCCCTATTTAGAATATATTTAGTACAGAAAAAAGAAATAAAACCACGCTCAATCTAGTTAAAATGGACTATTTTACCTAAAATGTGTCCATCTATTTTTAACATTTTGAAAAAGAAGTACATGTAATTGTATTGATTGTGCACTTGTAGTGTACTTCAAATCCTACAAGTACTTTTTAAAAACTGTACTTGCTGATAATATACAATTAATTACATAAAAGGCCATGTAAGTGCCCTTAAAGAGAGACACTTACGTGAATGTTTCTCAACACACTTAAGTACACTTAAAAAAAAGTCATTTTAAATCATCTTTTGTCAACTTTTAAAGAAGTGCCCTTGTTTTAATGTGTTGAGCATACTAAGTAGAGTACTTGATTATCATTTTAACTGTATGTGTTTCCAATACTGCATTTAAATGATATATATATATATATATATATATATATATATATATACTGTATATATATATATTAATATTTAATTAATACATATATTTTAAATGTATACTAAATTACAACATCATTACAAATATATTTAAATGCATGACATACTCGTTTCAATAGAAATACAATTAAAGTATATTTTAGTTTATCATAAATGTTTGTCAGTACATTCTGCATAGAAAATAACATTATAGTATATTTCAGATATAGTTGCCGATCTGTTGAGTAAATGTGAGTTTGGAAACATGTTTTGTTTTTGAGATATGAATTGGTCTTGCATGCCCAAAATAGTCATCGTAAATACAGTATGGTCGTCGAGTGAACTGATATTCGTTGAAAGGGTATTTGGCATTGCATTCCATAACAATCTCTTTTGAAATCACTTGTGAGTCTTATGAAGGTCTATTTTAGTTAGGATGCCGCCTTGGAAGGCTTACTGGGTTTTGGAACGCAGCCTGTGGTATTTTGGTCTCTATATGGCTCAGGTCCCAGCTAAGTAAATGCAAGAGATGAGGAACCATTTATTTAAATAATAATAATAATAATAATAATTCACTCGAGTGAATCTGAGCAGAGAAATGTCTTGAGCAACAGAGACATACACAGCCCGTTCCCATCCCAAGTCGTCATACATGTGACGCTCTGTACATTTCGTCGAAATCTTACGCACATGGCATCCTTTAGCGTCAATACTGTATGTTTTAATATTTTGGCTCTCACATACTGTAGATGTTTCGTGATTTCACTGGCCAGTTTATAGATACATCAGATTACAATAAAGGAATTATTTTTTCCTCCTCATGAAAAGACTATTGAAATTGCTTTTCATCCGACTTCAAAGCAGCACATTGAAGTCTGACAGAGATTCGGATCAGCAGGAGCAGAAACTCCAGCACATGCTCTGACAAAACAGATTAAAAAAGAATGTCTTCAAGTTCAACAAAAACTGTAACTGAAGGCAATTTTCACACATTTCAGGTTTGACAGTTAGCGAGATTGGCAAAAACCAAAAGCTGAACTTTAGGAGGTGAAGTGAGGATGGCATAATCTTTCAAAGGACTGATGGAACTTGTAACATGGCATTCAAACAATTTCAACTTTGACTTTGACCCTACGAAGCCCAGTCAAAGATCACCAGAGAATGTGCGTGTCTTTGCAATGACAGGCACCATTTTACACCTTGTGATTGGATTTTTTTAATTCATTTTTAATCTTGGATCCAATGTATGGTGACAACAGTGGTGGACAGTAACAAAGTATTTCTACTTCATTACTGTACTCATTTTTCAAGTATCTGTACTCTATCAGTGCAGTTTTATTTTGAAAAATGTTGCTTCATTACATTCCAAAGCATAATATCGTATTTTCTACTCCGCTACATTCCATTAAACATGCCGTTCCTTGTTATTTCAACCTAAATATACCACCACCCTATTATGATATAGGATAGCGATGTCTTGAACGAATTGACTCTTTCCAGTGAACCTGGTGAATTGGTTGCAACTGTTCTTGACTCAACAAATCACTGATTCAATGAACCGGTGAAAAGAACAGGAATATCGTCCAGGCTTGAATGTGCGTGTGACTGATGGTGTGAAAAATAAGTTATTGGTTATCGTCATTGAAATCATATTTAGTTAATAAGTTGTGATGTAAAAAGAGTAAGCTTTTAAGTCCACTTATGCTTAAATGTGTTGGTGTAGGCAATTTAAGGTAATATAACGCAAATTAATGTCCATACATCTTTCCCGCTGCTGTAGCTCTTTCAAATCTTATAAACAAGTATGTTTGCGTTCCTCTTAAAATGTTAACGCATTTTGCACCATGTGACGTATGTATAACAGTAATGTTCACTTCTGTTTAGTTTCAGTGTGTTTTAGTTTGGTTCTCCTTTTTCCGTTTGCACGTGCATGTAAATGTATCAAACTCTGACCCCCAAACCGAGGTGACTTCTGTGTACTGTTACACCCCTAATAATTAAAATAGTCATAATTGGTTTTTCTAAGGGGACAATGGGGCTTTTTCACATTAAAGTCCCACTCCGATCATATTTTGAGCTATTTTTAAACATTCCCAGTGGTCTTTAAATTATGATTATGCCATTTTTAGCCAAAATCACAAAACCTGTGCCGTTTTCTGGGACTTCGCTTCAGCAGGGCGGCAGTAGCTCATTAGCAATTCGCCTCTGCGTTGTGGGCGGAGCCGTTGGCACGGAGACGACCCTCCCCCTGCCCGTTGCTGAGAGCTCTGTCTCTCCCGCTAGCTTACACCCCCAATACCGGTGGGGCAACAGTATTATATACACGTTAATTATTATTATCCGAAGTTAATCAAAGTTATCACCGATCACCGATCATTATTTCACTCCAAGACGTCGCGTGTGGAGACGCCCAGTGGAGTTACTACGTCACAACTCCAGTCGATTTTAGCCGGCATTTTAGCGTCTGCTACTGATTCACAGCCATTTGAATGTAGAAATACTCAGAAATACAACTTTGAGCTGATTTTTCTCAAGATATGTCCTCTAACATCAGAAAAATGCCACAAGAACATGTTAAACACCTAGAAAAACATTATTTTCATCGGAGTGGGTCTTTAACCAGTAGTCCACAGAAAAAAATAATGTATGGTTTGGGGCTATGCATTCCATGTAAAGTTTCACATCTGTATGTTACATCAAAATAAAAAAAAATAATACAGCTATGCCGAGGAGAAGGTCAAACTAGTTGTTGTCCAGCATGAAGCGAGACAGAAACAACTGTCACGGTGCTTCAGTTTTCCAGCTAATTTAAATTCACTAGGATCATCCAGAGACAGTAAAGTTCAATGTTCGACATTACCTTTTTTTTTTTTTCTTCCAGCGATTTATCAAAGCCATCACCAGAACCTTTTTTTCTGTTGTGAGCTCATTTACATGTTTACACGTTTACTGCGTACACTCACTGCTTTCTTGTCAACTATTTACTGATTACATGCACACATTCAAGCAGGTTTCACTCCTGGGGTATTTTAGAATAGCCTTCTTTTCAGCTCTATTATCCTAGAGCATCCAAGGCAAGTACAAATGAAGAGATTTAAAATCTCCCAGACATATTTCTCGTTAAACTCGAGCAAACACTGCCAGATTGCTGTGTGTATAGTGGAGGGAGCTGTCCGTAGTGCTGAAATACACTCTTAGTATTGAATGCAGGAATTTGAAGGAGCACCTGTTGTTTTTGGCCCGATCGGTGCCTCAGGCGAGGTATTTATTTAATTGATTAAAAATACTATTTAAAAAAGTAATATTATGAAACATTGTTGCAACGGAATAATATTTCAGTTAATATTTTACAATATACACTTTTTAATGTATTTTTGACAAATAAATACAGCCTTGGTGAGCATAAGAGAAAAACATAATTCAGAATATATATTCCAAACTTTTGGTAGTGTACATTGTGAAAAAAAAATTCTAAATGCACTTGTCAATGTTGTCATTAGTTCATTTTGGAAAGGCTATATACATAGTTCAGTCATGAAACTCTTCCGAGCATCTGATTGGTTTTCTTAAAGCTGACTGCTTTGGCCAATTGATCTGTTTGTTCTATCAATGTAACAGATTTATTTCCGCCCCGGACAAGCTTAACTCCGTGCAGTGCACCTTGGGAATTTTCCTAGCCCTCCACCTTCCCCAGCACCACCTGCCTAGGGAGTTTTTTAAAACACATTTTTTTTTATTATTGTCATGATTGAAATCAGTCTAGTGGTGTAGCTTTTGTTGTTTATTTTGATGGCCCACTTTAGACATTCTCTTGACCACAAGTAACTTTGAAGGTACGCCAACTTTTCCTACTAACCCTAAACCTACCCCTAAAAACCTATTAATACTCAACTAATACTTTAATGAGAGTTAGTTGACATGTAGGTGCAACGTTATGCATATTCAACATAATATCTGAAGGGGACCATCAAAATAAAGTGTAATCTTTATTTTTAGTTTCTTTTCTTTTTAATAAACCAAGCAAAAAACTTGTCTAGATGCCTAGTTAATTCCCACAGCGGCAAGACCCGATGTCCAAGGAGTCAGAATGTGATTTTCAGAAATCAGAAAATGAGCGCATTTAACTTTACAAAGAAAAGTTTACATTTGAGTTTGTGGTTTCAAACAAATATATGGTGTATGTTTGTATATTGTGAAGCTATCAATGAAATGATTAAAAAATGCATATTTTATGGAAAATTGCATTTCAATTTGTCACTGTTTGTTTATCTGAGCAGGTCTCAATGTCACCATCAAAACACTGCAACTGAAGTGCGTCTGCACAGGTCATCAAATAATAAATAGTACCAAGGCTACGGCTAGCTTATGCATATGAATGAGGTAACTGACTGGAGACTGAGCAGCATTATCACATGACTCACCCCTGCAGCTCTTTGACTGAGAGTGAAATCTTCAGGTTATGTCCCAGCACATGAAGGGTGGTGAGGATGTCTGCCCATTGGACCATCTCTCCAAGTGGCCCACCTTTCAGCACCTTTGGACTGAACACATCACCGGATTCCTCGGTCAGAAAGCCCACATGCACCAGGATCTGAAAGAGGGAAGACAGGCTAAATAGATAAACAGACAAACAAAAACAAACAAAAAATAAATAAATAAAAGATTCCACTAAAGAAGTGTGCAGTTAAGTTAAGTGTTTTGGTAACACTTTATAACACGTAATGTGTAATAACGTACTTACAAATCATTTGTAAACTATAAGTTTATTAATTACTGTAGTTACACATTAATAGACTAAAGACAAATAGTAAGTTCTTCATTGTCAATGTCATTAGCTCTTATGTAAATAGTTAGATAATGTTTTGTTAACAACTTATTGACAGTAAATGTTATTAACAGTAAAGGTATGTTGGATTTCCATGTTTAATAGGGACTTTCCATAGGAATAATGAGTTTTACTGTACAAACTGTATATTCTGTCCCCTAAATCTACCACTAATCCCTACTCATCTATTTTAACAACGTGATCTTATGAGTATTTGTATGTAACTCATATTGTCATTTATTTGTTTGTTTGCTTGTTCGTTTATTTTTAAGTGCTTATGTTTAGCTTTGGAGATAGGCTTAATGTATTTGTAAACCTTTTAATGAACTCATAATAATAATGCAATTACTGTCCAATAAAGTTTGGTTTAAAGCACTCAATTAATTTCATTTTCCCATTTTCCGTGACCTAATCTAAAGTGATAACTATGTAAAGTTAATACGTTGTTAACAAAACATTATCTAACTCTTTACATTTGAGCTACTTAACCAATAACACTTTGTTAATTACAGCGACAATGAATGAAGAAGGCTATTATAAATAATAACAGGCATTAAGTTTAGATCAGATCGTTACTATTTTGTCTGTATAGATGGGGAAACATCTAAGATAATGTCAGTAAATTATGGAGTGCCTCAAGGATCTGTGTTAGGCCCTCTGCTATTTTCAATATACTGTATATGCTACCACTTGGTAATATTATAAGAAAACTTGGAATTAGTTTCCACTGTTATGCCTATGATACTCAGCAATACATCATGACCAAATTAAATCTTATCCAAGTTGACAGAGTGTGTTAAAGATATAAAATATTTGATGACAAGTACTTTTCTTCAAATAAATTCGGATAACACTGAGATATTACTTATTGGACCAAAAACCTGTACACAGAATCTCTTTGAATACAATTTGCATTTAGAAGGATGTCCTGTTACTTTATCCTGTACAGAAAAAGACCTGGGAGTTATATTAGACAACAACTTGTCTTTCTAAAATCATATTTCATATGTAAAAAAAAAAACAGCCTTTTTCCACTTCAGAAACATCGCAAAGCCACAGAAAATGTCATCTGTTTAACAGAAAAGTTAGTTAATGCATTCATGACCACTAGACTAGATTACTGTAATGCTTTATTAGCTGGTTGTCCTGCATCCTCAAAAAACAACCTACAACTAGTCCAGAATACAGTTGCTAGAGTTCTTACCAAGTCAAGAAAATATTATCATACATCACCAATATTATCAACTCTACACTGATTACCTATTAAGTTCTATATCAATACAAAGTATTACCACTGACCTATAAGGCCCTAAATGGTTTAGCTCCTGTGTATTTAACTGATCTTCTATCGCCCTACAATGCATCACACTCTTTAAGGTCGTACCTAAAAGATAGGTAGTATCTTTGGATAGTAGTACCTAGGATATCTCAGTCCACTTAAGGAGGGAGAGCATTTTCATATTTGCTCCTAAACTTTGTTTTATCTCGGAATGCCCATCCTAGCGACTACGCCAGCTCCAGTTTGGATCCAGCCTCTTATGAAGACTTCAGATGCCCAACACCTGTGAAGAGACACCGCCAACTCCTGACAGGACTTCAGATGATGCAAAACCTGCCTTATGTGCAATTTACTTTCTTTCTTTTTTTTTTTTTTTTCTTTTTTTTTTGAGTGTTGATTATTATATCTACAAATAACAGGAACGGAATTTAATAGTTTTGGGTATGTTGTTAATTGTCACCTTTAATATTATAGTATTGTGCAATGAAGGGCTCCATATACATAGCTTACTTCATTAGCTATGAAAATGTTAATGTTAATTATAATTTAATTGATTTAAAGGAAGGGAATTTAATTGATTTATTTTTTAGGAAGGGAAATACTTTGTAAAGGGATCATTATATTTGTTGATAAATACATATCATATTTGGGGGAATAAAAAGTTTGTAACCCTTGTTGTAGATCATCAGAAAAATGACCAGATGGGATCCTAGGATCCTCGCTGCCCTCCGTTTCCTAAAGTCATTGAAAGCTTAAGTAAAAACCATTTCCAGCAATGGTCTCTACGATAACCCTGATGGTGATATTTTTGGAAACACAGCCCTTGATGGGGCTTGGATGAGTCTTGCTGAATGGTAGAAAATTGCAAAATTGGCTGAGAAGACGAGGACTAGATTGAGTACAATTTCTGACAGAAAGGCTTCTCATAATTCATGTCTAATGAATGACAAAGTGCAGCATTGACACGTCAAGTCAACACATTCATTTATCAATAAGACACTTAAAGTCAAAAATTACTTACAATTGAAGACTACTTTAAACCACAGTGATTTTAAACACAGAAACACAAGAAAAGTACATCATATCTGTAGAAGCCACATTAAACATACTGTATCATACTTCATAAATACATTTCTAAGGCCTATAATTATCAACAATCAAAACTACTGCAAGTCTCCTGTGATTTGATTGATAGTTTATATCCATAGTAAATCTTTTTTATATATATAGTTGTAAAAACGTCTACCTTCAGGTCGTGGTTCACAAGTCTTTTTGCGGTGAAATCTTTACTGATTTTTATCAAGTAAACATAAGAATACATTTATATAGTTATATTTCAAGATGAACACTTGTAGGTAAACAATGTAGGTTTACTTGATTATCCAGTATAGGTGAGTATGATCCATCAGGATTTTGAGGAATATTTTTTTTATTTCATCCCTCAATCATCATTGTATTGTGTTTAATTTTAAACAACAAAACTACTTTTTTAATCTTAAACTATAAGCATTGAAATATTATTGTACTAATACATTATTGGGAGATTTACAGTGACAACTGATATAGGTTGTTACACTGTTATACACTGCACCAAATTGAATATTTTTTAATAAAATGACATAAAATGAAGGTATTGTTGAGCTGTCATTTATCTGCATTGATGAATATTCCCAACACATAAGACATCTCACTGAATGTGAATACATGCAAAGTACACAGTCTTTCCCCTTAATGTTTAATTGATGGCGAGTCACGGACAGGTTTAATGGATCCGCACTAACCGGCAGCAGCCTGTAGCTGCATTTTGCTGCTTGCTTTCTTTCTCTTGAATTATTCTTATTTCTACCTGTCATTCACCCCTCTACACGCTAGTCTTGGCATAAGTATGGATCTGGTTGAAATGTATAATTGCTGTTCATTAGTTTGTTTTTAAACAATAATGTCAGAGGCTGTTTTGAAAGATTCAGAGGCCTGTATTAATCAGAACATTGTTTTCCTGTTGCTAGTTAGTATTTAGTCACATGGCCTTTCTTTACTGCTCAGATGACATGCTAAAAAAACTAAACAGAATTTAGTGACTGTAAGCAAAGATGGCAGCTTTTTTTCATGTTCCACTTTATTAACTGCCATTGGAATGAATGGATATGTTACCAAACAGCTCTTTCCAAAATTGTGTACAGCTCACAGATGCTGACATGTTCCTGTGCTGTGTGTAGAAAGACAATAATAGTGTATTTTTGTTTTTGTTTTAAGGGGAAAACAGTTCATTTACGGATAATTAGGATGGACTTCTATCTTCTTATGGATGGTTTATTGAATGAATGTCACTGGATGTACCGTAGATGAGTAATGCAGCTCTCAAATATTTCAAGGTATTTCAGAATGATTTATGAAGCTCTTTTCAAAGATTTATTTTGTTTTTTTGTGTGTGTATTTTTCCATTTCAGAAGCATTGTTTGCATGGTGCAAATGTATGAAATCGTTGCATGGCCTCCTTTGAGATGCAGACAGACTGACACCTCTGAAATATGTGTGTGTAACATGCATTTATTAGAATGTTGATATACTACAAATGACACTTTTTAAAAAAAACAAGAAATGGCCTCATAGTGTTTTAGCTTCACAAACCCTCCTCACATTCTCAAAAGTCTATCATGTTTTTAGGTTGGCTTGAAAAAGCATACTGATTTACTATTCAAGTTTCTTATTAAGTACTTTATTAAGAGGAACCAGTTTACCCTCTGGGAGTCTTCAGGGACTGTTGGTAACGGCGCAGACTGAGCAACCCTTGACGTACCAGGAGATATCCTGAGGCATGGTGGGCCACCACCATAGCGTTGACGTAAGAGTGAGAGGGTACGTCGGCAACCTGGGTTTTCAGAGCCCGGAGAAGTATGAGCTGAGTCCAGAAGGGTAGGATGCAAGGTGGGAGGAACATAGAGGCACCCTTCTGGACCTCCCGGCGGAGCAGGGTTGGAGTGGTTAGCTTGGATGATCTGTTCATCAATGGCCCACTTAATGGGACTGATGATCATGGCTGGAGGGAGAATGGGTTCTGGAGTTGGGTCATCCGGGGTTGATTGATGAAGATGGGATAAGGCATCGGCTCTACAGTTCTTGGTTCCTGGTCGGTATGAGATGGTAAAGTTGAATCTGGTGAAGAATAAAGCCCCCTGGCCTTGACGTGGGTTCAATCTTTTGGCTTCTTGTAGGTATTCGAGATTGCGATGGTCGGTGATAACTTCAAACTTGTGATGTGCTCCCTCCAGCCAATGTCTCCACTCTTTCAGTGCTAGTTTGATGGCAAGCAACTCACGATTCCCTATATCGTAGTTCTGCTCTGCTGTGGTAAGCTTCTTAGAGTCTAAGGCGCATGGATGGAGTCCAAGGGGACCCCCTGCCGCTGTGAGAGGACCGCTCCAACCCCAGTAGATGAGGCATCAACCTCGATGATGAATTGCAGATCAGGATTCGGGTGAACTAGGATCGGAGCAGTTTGAAAGGCTTGTTTGAGTTGAAGGAAGGCATCGGAAGCTGCTGGGGTACAGGAGAGAGACTTGGGCCAGCCTTTGAGGGTTGAGGTTAGAGGAGAACTGACTTATCTTCAATGGCACCACCATAAAGCTGTATCTTAATGCCATATTTTTATGAATGAAAGCCAGTATCACTAATATTATAGCTACTGATGTCTCAATGAAAATGATTTTCCCCCAAATTTTAAACATTAGGCTTCCAAAAATATAAAAAGCCTTTCATTTAAGTGAACTTGAAACAATCCTCACTTAAACCCACAATAAATGTCATTTACCTGTACCATACAGAAATTGAATAAGGTTATAAAACAGTCCGCACTACATAAATTATAAATGAAATATAGATTAATCCTTATCAAAGCCACAAGCGTTCTTTAGTCAAGAGCAGTTAGTAGTTTTCTCTGTTCCCTCTGTTCTTTAGGTTAACTTTACTGACAGAGAGAATTAATGGCTCCTGTCACTTTAAGATCTGCCGCTGCTGACAGGATCTCACGCATCTCATTGTCTCACTATTATTTACTTCCATTTAAGATTTTATTTAACTCATTTAAGACTGTTCTTGAGGATGCTCGACAAAACTGACATTTTGGCATAAATGTGTGTGTTATTGTTCGTTGAAGCGCGAAAGAGAACTCGATACTGGCGCGCGTCTTTCTGTGCGTCGTGTGTGCGCGCGCGCGTGTGTCAGGAGGGACATTCACTGACGTTCTCTTTTGTCTTGTCGCGCATGAGTGGTTTAAAGCATTTGCGTAAATAAGAACATGGTCATAACCCTACACAGCAAAATCCCCAGAGTTAAATTAACTCTGCTCAGAGAACATTTGGTCCCTCTCTACAGAGAGTTAACCTCCTAAGACCCGAGTTTTGGTCAGAGGTGGAAAGTCCAGGGGTCAGAAAGTAAAAGTCCTGCCACATTTTTATTCCACCCACAGCAAAAACTCCAGTGTTAAAGTTAATGAGATAATTAAGTGAATAATTGAGTGATGATTGAGCATTATTGAAGACACCTGATGATAACAAGCAGAATCACTGAAGGAGAACGTCACATTTTTTGGGATCTTGACCCTTTATTCTTTAATTTTAGAAGTTGTTTGGCTGCTGTACATGAGTTATACCAGCCAGATGAACAACAAGGAAAGCTGATGCGCTGTTGTTGGTTATGTTTTGATATAATCATCAGTTGTAGAGTTTAACCTTTTGATTACACAGTATAGCATTTTCAGAAATTTAAATATTATCCAAAAGATTTCTTAAAAGCTATTCTATTCCAATTACTTTATGGGCACACACAGACATCAAGAATCAGCCTGTGATTCTCAACAATGGTGACAATTATATATAGCATGTTGCAGTGCATTCTGGGTGCCACCAATCAAAATTCATTCATGGCTCCCATCATGCATTGCGGTATGAATAAATTATGATCTGAATTGTCTGAGTAATTTCCTTTTCCTAATTGAATATTCTGTTCGTCACCATTGTTGAGATTCATACACTGAATCTTGATGTATGTGTGTGCCTAAAAGAAAGATTATTATTTATTTATCAAAACAACGTGTAAGATATCATTTGGTTTATTTTGAAAAATCTGGATATAATGTTATAGAATCACTGTGATGCTGTTATGATCATTATACATTTAAGTCAGAGAGTAGGCTTTAAATGAGTTCAGTGATTCTGGTCAAATGATGATTATGTCTAAACATGATCTACAACATCTGATCTGATCTCTTTGTTCATCCAGCTGTTAAAACAGCCAAACAAAATCTTTAGTTAAACATTTAAAGGTCACCTGCCCAACTAAAGCAAACACTGATCACCATAACGGTGACTAAAATATAGATTTTCTCCTTCAGTGATTCTGCTAGTTAACATCTGGTGTCTTCAATAATATCTCAATCATCACTCAATTATTCACTTAATTATCTCATTAACTTTAACACTCTTGAGTCTGGATCCAAATAAACTCCCAGTAAAGTTCATTTAACACTGGAGTTTTTGCTGTGGGTGGAATAAAAATATGGCAGGACTTTTACTTTCTGACCCCTGGACTTTGTGATGTCCACGTATGTGGACAACCAGGTCTGAGGAGGCTACAATAACTCTGAATCAGAGTTAAAGTTAATGAGATACTTAAGTGATTAATTAAGTGATGATTGGGCATTAATGATGAACACCTGCTGTCAACAAGCAGAATCACTGAAGGAAAGAGAAACAACAAGAACAGAAAAAAAGATAAACACAAGAACTACAACAGACTTCTAGCCACAGCCTTAGATGAAATCAAATGTAGACAAAAGACATTAAATCTCTCTAGTTCTCAGCAGAGGAGTATTATACAACTCCACAAACAGCATTACTAGCTTCACTTATTACTAACCAGACTGACTTTATTTCTGTTAAGTCTACAGAAGGTCTTATTGAGAATTAACAGAAGTTTAGATGTTGATGATTTATTGAAAATGTTTGATCACCATTATGGTGATGAGTGTTTCCTTTAGTTGGTTTAGATTTGACTCTTGGCTTTTATTCTGAGTTTGTGGTTTTTATAACAGGTCTTACCAATACACGTAATTTATTACAAAGAAAGCCAAAAACAAAGATGATCAGGTGATATAGTTTTCAACAACAAATCTATCGGACATTCTGTTTTTTTATTTTTAAAATATATTATGGGGATTTTTTTTTTCAAGACACAGACATCAAGATTCAGCATATGAATCTCAACAATGGTAACATGCTTCATGCCGCAATGCATGTTGGGAGCCACAATAATATAAAACGTATGGCTCCCAGCATGCATTGCGGCATGAAGCATGTTACCATTGTTGAGATTCATATGCTGATTCTTGATGTCTGTGTCTTGGAAAAAAAAAATCCCCTTAATGTATTTTAAAAGTCAAAAATCAGAATGTCCGATCTGTGGCAAGAGAGTATTGTTAGTGAATATAATGTATTAACATCATATAACCACTTTTGGACAGTGATGAGATAAGTGCATTATTCTATTTTTTGTCGTTGAAAACTATATCACCTGATCATCATTGTTTTTGGCTTTCTTTGTAACAAACTACGTGTTTTGGTAAAAGCTGTTACAAAAACCACAAACTCAGAATAAAAGCCAAGAGTCAAATCTGACCAACTAAAGGAAACACTCATCGCCTGTGTAGCTTTTGCTGTGTAGCTAAAGGATGACAGAAAGAACGGATGCTGCGTTAATTGCGTAGAATATTTTAACACAGCTGGACAAAAATGAATTGCATGCGAAAATAAAAAAAAAATCCTCACGGCCGCACGCCGGATATCCGGCACGGTGCCGGAATACTTTAAGCCCTGTATAGCCCTGGAATACTGCTGGAGAGTTGGACAGGCCATACGGCATGACCCAGTATCACATTATGAAATAAATGTTTTTCTCCAAAACAAGTTGGCCACAATTATTGGTACCCCTAGAATTTTTTACGAGTAAAATATCTCTGAAGTATATTCCCATTGATGTTTACCTTTTTTAGCACACCAGGGTGACTAGAAACATGAAATTGTCCAGCGATGACTTCTTGTTTCACAGGAGTTCAAATATGAGGAAAAACAAAGGCCAATTTCCCTTAATCATCCATTACATTGAGTAAAACCAAAGAATATAGTTCTGATGTGCATCAAAAGATTTTTTAAGCATCACAAAATAGAAAGTGGCTGTAAGAAAATAGCTAAAGAATTGAAAATCCCCATTTTGACCATCAGGGCAATAATTAAGAAGTTCCAATCAACTAAAGATGTTACAAATCTGCCAGGAAGAGGACATGTGTCTGTATTGCCTTAATGGACGGTGAGGATGAAAGTTTGAGTGGCCAAAGACTCTTCAAGGATCACAGATGGAGAATAGCAGAGATTACTTGAGTCTTTGGGTCAGAAAGCCTATAAAAAAAAATCAAACAACCCCTACATCACCACATGTTGTTTGGGAGGGTTTCAAGAAAAATCCTCCTCGCTCATAGAAAAAATTCGGTTTAATATAAGAAATATAAGAAATTCGGTTTAATATAAGTTCAGTGACTCAGGTCAAATGATTGTGAAATATTGATTATGTTAAAACACAACCAACACCATCAGATGACCTTTGTTTATTGTTCATCCGGCTGTTATAACTCATGTACAGCAACTAAACAAAATCTAAAGTTAATAAGTTAATGGTCAAGAGCCCAACTAAAACACACACTGATCTCCATAATGGTGACTTAAACATTCCGTTTTCTCCTTCAGAGATTCTGCTTGTTAACATCAGGTGTCTTCAATAATGCTCAATCATCACTGAGTTATTCACTTAATTAACTCATTAGCTCAGAGTTTAATTGGGTTGCTTAAAATGTCCAAATTCCATGATGTTGAAGTTACATGAACATATTATGTTTGTTAAACGAAACATAGTTATGTGGAACCGGTGGAACCTGTTTACATAAAAAAAGTTAAGTAAAGCCAACGTATAATTTTTTTGAGTGTAGCCGCATGCTAAAACATGTTCACCACATGTTTAACCATGCTAGCAATATGCTAAAACAACTTAAATCAAAACGAAGCAAGCTAACAACTTAAAAAAAATTGAACATTTGAAAAAAAACATGGTAGCTTGCATGTTAAATCATGGTAGCAACTGGTTAAAAACATGCTAGTAACAAACTAAAACTGGCTGGAAACATGCTAGCAACAATATAGCCAAATGCTAAACATGTTAACAATGTGCTAAATCATGTCAGCAACATGGAAATGTGGCTAAATCATGCTAGAATTGTTCAAATATGTTAAAATGTTAACAGTGTGTTAAAACACGTTAGCAACACTTTATTTACTTTATATCTGTCTGCTTTATCTGACTTCCCATTTTTCAGTCATTTTCAGACACAGTTTTGTCTAACCAACATCAAAGATTCAAACTTTACACATATAGTTCGGGGTTGTGGCCTTCCAGAACAGCAGATTTGAGTTACCTTTTTGTTGTTGTTGTTGTTCTGAATACTGACACCAAATAATGGAATAAGCTACAATACATGCTCTCCTCGCACTGAGACATTCACTCCATTTCTCTATTTGTGGTTTTCCACTGAGTCCACTCTCAGTGAAAATGAATAGCTGATAAAGTGATAGATGACCATGGAGTAGAGGTCAAGTGCACAATCAATTTGCGTTTTGATGTGCTGGACGGCAACTTCAGCCACTTTATTTTCCCTATCTTTCTGAAATGAAATGGTTTCAACCATAAATTTTATGTAACAATTTTTGACATTAATACATTTTATGTGTTGTATATCTTGTGATGTTTCTAGTCCCCGACTTTCTAACCAAAATAAACTTTAAGTCTCTAACCATGAACTACAAATATATTTTATATCATCATTAACACCACATTAACCCAAAACATAACCTTAACCCTATAGTTGTTACATGTGTGTCCTGAGTTTCCCCCCGTCTCTGTGTATTTGGTTTAATCCTGTGTCACTTTTCCCGCTCCTCGTTAGTTCTCAGTTCCTTCACCTGTCTACCTGTCATTATCAGTTCATTTGCCCCAGCTGTGTCTTGTTCTCATTATCCGTTCTAAGTGTATTTATACCCTGTGTTCTCCCTCACTCCTGGTCGGTTCTCGTTTATGTAACGTTGGTATTAGGTGTGTTTGTATCCTCTGCCCGTCTGCTCCTGTTTATTGTTTTGATTTATTAAGTAAAGTATATTGTTTTTGGAAATCCTGTTCTCCTCGTCTTCCTCTGCCTACACCAACCGTAACAGAAGAACCGACCAAAAGACAAGCGTGATGGCTGAAGACAGACTCTTCAACTTGCAGCAGAATGGCCGTTCGTTGGAGAGGTATGTAGAGGAGTTCCTGGAGGTTTCCCATCTAGTGAACTGGGGTGATTCCACTATTAACGGCTGCTTCCGGTTGGGACTGGACGATGATAATTTATTCCATTTCATCTCCGTGGAGAATTGTTATAAATCCGTCCCGGACTTTATTAATTATGTCCTAGAATTACATGGTTCTGATTTCCTCGTTGACTATGCAGAAGATAGTCAAAATCATCGTTCAGTTCCTATCCGGAAGTATGTAGGCGCCCCAGTTCACCTCGATCCGGAACCCTCTGCATACCTCTCCAAGAACTCCGTGTCCCTTACTTCACCCAAGATGACCGAGTCTTCACTGCTGGTCCCGTCTAGCACAGATCCCGAATCAGAGCTTCCGCCACTGGTCCTGTCCAGCCCAGCCAAGCCTTCACCGCTGGTTCCGTCCGGCCCAGCCAAGCCTGCACCACTGGTTCTGTCCAGCCCAGCCAAGCCTGCACCACTGGTTCTGTCCAGCCCAGCCAAGCCCTCACCGCTGGTTCCGTCCAGCCCAGCCAAGCCTGCACAGCAGCTTCACGTCGCCTGCCCGCCAGCGCCCCACTGCAGCCCTGCCGAGCCTGAGCTTCCCCGCAGCACTGCCGAGCCTGAGCTTCCCCGCAGCCCTGCCCTGCCGAGCCTGAGCTTCCCCGCAGCCCTGCCGAGCCTGAGCTTCCCCGCAGCCCTGCCGAGCCTGAGCTTCCCCGCACGCCTGCCGAGCCAGAGCTTCCCCGCACGCCTGCCGAGCCAGAGCTTCCCCGCACGCCTGCCGAGCCAGAGCTTCCCCGCACGCCTGCCGAGCCAGAGCTTCCCCGCACGCCTGCCGAGCCAGAGCTTCCCCGCACGCCTGCCGAGCCAGAGCTTCCCCGCACGCCTGCCGAGCCAGAGCTTCCCCGCACGCCTGCCGAGCCAGAGCTTCCCCGCACGCCTGCCGAGCCAGAGCTTCCCCGCACGCCTGCCGAGCCAGAGCTTCCCCGCACGCCTGCCGAGCCAGAGCTTCCCCGCACGCCTGCCGAGCCAAAGCTTCCCCGCACGCCTGCCGAGCCAGAGCTTCCCCGCACGCCTGCCGAGCCAGAGCTTCATGTCACGCCTGCCGAGCCAGAGCCTTCTCCGCTGGTCCCGTCCAGTCCTCCCGAGCCTTCTCAGCTGGTCCCGTCCAGTCCTCCCGAGCCTTCTCCGCTGGTCCCGTCCAGTCCTCCCGTGCCTTCTCCGCTGGTCCCGTCCAGTTTTCCCAAGCCTGTCTCTGAACCCGTCACTCCCCCCAAGAAAATTTTGGGGGGGGGATATAGGCCACCTGAAGAGACGTCTCCGCCCTGGCCACCGGAAGGGGCGTCTCCACCCTGGCCACCTGAAGTGGCCTCTCCACCATGGCCTCCCGAAGTGGCCTCTCCACCCTGGCCACCTGAAGTGACCTCTCCACCCTGGCCACCTGAAGTGGCCTCTCCACCCTGGCCTCCCGAAGTGGCCTCTCCGCCATGGCCGCCCGAAGGGGATTCTCCGCCATGGCCGCCCGAGGGGTCGTCTCCACCATGGCCGCCTTCCCAGCCTGCTCCACCCTGGAGGCTTCCTGCTCTGGGTAGGCCACGCCCTCGTCAGCCTCCAGGGCGCCCGCCCCCCCACCCCTATTGAAGTTATACGGCGCGAGGACGCGCCTTTTTGGAGGGGGTGTTATGTTACATGTGTGTCCTGAGTTTCCCCCCGTCTCTGTGTATTTGGTTTAATCCTGTGTCACTTTTCCCGCTCCTCGTTAGTTCTCAGTTCCTTCACCTGTCTACCTGTCATTATCAGTTCATTTGCCCCAGCTGTGTCTTGTTCTCATTATCCGTTCTAAGTGTATTTATACCCTGTGTTCTCCCTCACTCCTGGTCGGTTCTCGTTTATGTAACGTTGGTATTAGGTGTGTTTGTATCCTCTGCCCGTCTGCTCCTGTTTATTGTTTTGATTTATTAAGTAAAGTATATTGTTTTTGGAAATCCTGTTCTCCTCGTCTTCCTCTGCCTACACCAACCGTAAAAATAGTAAGTATATGTAGTTAAATATGACCCATTACTGTAATTACACTTTACCTTAAACTTACTGTAATTACAACATCACCTTATAATAATGTGTAACAAAAACACGCTCTGTCATAATAAATGGTATTTTTATTAATATTTAGAATTTAATTTGGTATGTGTACCAGAAATATTGTTGTATTTTATCTAGTTTTTAGTTATTATTTGGGCTTCCTTAAAAGTATTAAATAGTTTACTGGGGGAAAAAATGTAGTTGTTAAGGAACCAAGATCATTAATTGGAATCAATTCTGAGGCAAAATAATTACATTTCCTATACACACATGATAAACACAGACAGTTGGTAATCCATATCAATTAATAGCAGAATGCAGATTCAACCAAGACTGTTAAAGGATGTTAAATGACTCAATAGGGCACATCGAAAGTGCACCAACCAAACGGAAATGGAATGTTGAGAAAGCGAACGCGAAGACAAATAGACAAAGAGACCATAATTAAAAACTAGCACATGGGAAATGTGTGCAACCAGCCATTGCAATCAGTTTCACAAGCACCTGCAATTATCATATACTTTTACCAGTCAAACTCATAAGCAGCATTCTTCATCTACAGTAAACAGCTTTGTCATTGTCACAGTCAAACTCTTTACCGAACACCATTTCTCTCTGACAGAATTGAGAGTGTGTATCTGGGTTGTATCTCACAGTGAGATTGATTTAATTTGATATACAGTTGTTGTTGTTTTTTTTTTTAATTCAGGCTCGGCTCCAGGACAGAAAATGAAAATAATAAGTCTGTATCGGCTTATTTGTAACAGATTCTCTTAAAAGGAAATGGTACAAACATTACTGTTTATAATCTTCATAATAAATGTTCCTATTCAGGCGAGACTAGATTTTCCTGAGGAGGCAAGGTAAATTTGTGTTTTGCAGATGTATTTTCTGATTTTAATACTATCCAAATCAAACACGGCTGTGTTTTTCTTATACAACCTCTATAAAAAATGTAATTCCCTACTCTTTTTCTCTAACTCTGAGATCTAATCCAGTTCAGATAGGAACATCTGTGATTGGTTTATAATTTTCTTTTAGCACTTCTCATTTATTTTGACCTTCATCATCTACAGCTAAACTTCTGGTTTGAAATCCCAGTTCCGTTCAAATCAATACATGATCCTCTGTTAATAATCAAAACTCAAATGTCACTTCGAAAACAAATCCCATCCGAATAGTGCTAATGAAGTCATCGTTTTACGAGGAAACCTCATTATAGAGACTTTAATTGAGCTTGTTTGGACAGTGTGTGACAGCTCACCCTCTTCTGCTCTCTGTACTGACCGCGCAGGCGCTCCTCGAGTCTTCGTGCAGCTACAGCCCACTGTGCAGACAGTCTGCGCATACGCCGCCTCATGAAGCTTAAGGATTCTTTGCCTGAGCCGACTCGTTCCAACAGTAGAGACAGGTCGGAGCGGAAAAATGCCTGTGGAAAGATCAAAATTGAGTGTGTGCAAAGAAGTGTACAGACGTAATGTATGTCCATACACAAGTACTTGTTATTTTATAGACATTAATCAAAACACAATTATACAGCACTTTAGAAGCACACTTTAGCATACTTTTAAATTAATACTTATTACTGAAGTAATATACTTTAAATGAAAGGGCTTAAGGGTGAACTGAATGTAATATTTATATAATATTATGACACTCATTTGCATTTTAATTGCAATTAAATGAAAATGTATTATTGTTTAAATTTACAATAAATGCTGAACTTTTTACAGACTTAAGTACATCTTTATATGATTTCATAATTACTTCAACTGTCTTTGAAATATGATTAAAGTGTACAGATGAATGCTGACAAGCTTTTATGACAAACTAAAATATACCTTGTCGTTTCTTTTGAAACTTAAATGCCGTGTATTTTAAAATATATTTGTAATTACACATTTGTAATGGAGCTAATATTTAGTACAATTATATTAACTTTAAATGTACTAAATTACACACTACAGTCACATGTGCTTTAGTATGTTAGTCAAGACATCAAAATAAGTGTACTTTAAGGAACAACAAATTATTAATAAAACATCATTATTTAAATTGTACTTCACGGTAAAACTTTTAATTTGAAATGACATAGTGCACTTTTAAAAGTTTACTTAAAGAACCCCATAAATCCAAATTTAATCTTTTTAGCTTTTAGTATGAATCTGTTAGGCTTAAGCAGTGTTGGGGAAAGTTACTTTTAAAAGTACAATATTGCGTTACTCACCAAAAAAGTAACTAATTGCGTTACTTAGTTACTTTTTATGAAAGGCAATGTGCTACAATACCTTTGTATTACTTTTTCTCACCTTGGCAGGGCTTGCTTGTTTTTTTTTTTAATAACAACAAAAAAAGTTATATTTTTTGGGAAATGTAAAGGCCCTTTCACACCAAAAGTGAAATGAATAAGCCTCAGGCTGAAGGAAATATATATTTACGTCTGTACAGCAAACAAACCTTTCAGCTGCTATTCTAGATTAAAGAACAATAGGATACAGGAGAAGAAAGTTCAACACTCTTATTTCTAAATAATCTTAAGTCATTTTTGCTTATTAGTACGGTTGAATTAGATCATTGAAGGTCAGCAGCAAAGACATTGGTAAATAAAGTGAGATAAGTATATTTGTGTTATTTAATATAGTTAATTAAAAAGTTTTGCAAATTAGATATTTTGTTGTAAATTGAAAAAGTAATGCGTTACTTTACTAGTTACCTGAAAAAGTAATCTGATTACGTAACTCAAGTTACTTGTAATGAGTTACCCCCAACACTGGCCTTAAGGTTATGAATAAGCTGATGTGTTTTCAAAAACACACCGCTTTTAGGAGATATAAACATTCAAAAATTACAGTCTCAAATGTATCACAAATGTTTATGACGTCACCGCGGACTTCAACTTCTCATTACATCTTCTGTCCAATCAAATGCTCTCTAGAATCTAAAGCTCCGCCCCTTATGCTATAAATACCACCTGGCCAAAGCGACCGTTGATACGTCACGAGCAATATGGGTTGGAGGTGTGTGTTCGGTTTCTCAAACACCCCAGTTTTATTCCGTTTTCCAACTGTACGTTGGTTAAGAGTGAAATGGCTAGAATTTATTCACACCTCTACTATTGAATCCAGCGTATCATCAGCGCTCGGTTTCGCTTCCATGTTGCTGTCGAGTACGACTTGCAGTCTGAGAGGTAAACTAAACGCTATTGGCTATTTGAAAAGGGGGAGGAGCCATTCAATATGTCCCGCCTTTACATCCTGTTTCAGTGGAAAATTACGTAAATACATCAAACTAAGCTGTGCGTTTCAAGGCACTTCAATGGGCCTTTCATAAGAAACAGTCATGAAAGTGTACTATCTTTAAGTACACTTAAGTGGCCTGTTATGTCGTTAATATTGTTTATGTACAAGTACAGCTTTATATTTGAAGAACACTACAAATGCACAAACAATAAAATTATGCACACTTTATTTTACTAGTGTATACAGTAATATGCAGTTCTTCTCTTGGAAATTTACTATACTTACTAAACGACTCAAACAAACTCTGAATATCTTTCAAAGATTTGATGACACTAACCTGGAAAATCCAGTGATTAGGCATCAAAAGCTCAAAAGCAGTCAACCCAATGCTTAAACACAACACAGATTAATGGCGTGCGAGTGGTCATGCTGCATGAGGCCGAGGTTAAGCAGGATTTTACAAATGAAAGAACTGTCATTTTAAAATGCCAGATAGTGGCATAAGAGTTCAGGCGTATGCTGGTTAAAGCTGTGTGGAATATAAAGAGGTAATTATGCTAGACAGGAAAAATGCCACCGTATTTTAAGCTCTAGGGGAAAGAGAACTTGAAAAAAAAAAAATATCTAATTTCAGTCTTAGCAGGGTTCAATGATGTTGTGAATAAGTGTCAAACAGCTGGAATTCTTTCACTTGAAATGACACTGTGAGAGTTTCTAACCAGGTGAGATCTGCACGCTGCACACACAGCATAAAACCCACCAAGCTTCCTTGCTTTCTACAGCCTAGTAAGCCATCTAACTGAAATGAAACCTCATAAATGACTGATTTAGAACGCTGCATAGGTAGCAACTTGTGCGTCATACAAGCAAACACATGGGGAATGCGGGGGACTCAACACACACAATGGAGAAAAGAGCTTCATGGTAGCATACTGCTAATTCAGCAATGTGCCACTTCAGCCTCCAAAAAATAAATAAACAATGCATGGCTATTTTGATTTTGATTGAACTTGTCAGTTACATTTATTTTACAGTACGTTCACTTGTGTGTACTTGCGGTGTACTTACCTAGGAAAGTACTGGTGATGTAAGGTAACTAGTTAAGGTTAGGTTCAGGGTTATTACCCAGTTATTGTAATTGCTATAATAAGAACATAGTATTCACATGGGGGGCAGGGCTGTAAAATAAAGTGCCACCCAACATATTATTACAATATAAAATAACTGTTTTCTATTTGAATACGTTTTAAAATGTAATTTATTCCTGTGATCCAGAGCTGAATTTTCAGCATCATTAAGGTGCGTTCACGCCATGTCGTAATTACCGCAATTACATGATTTCAACTTGTGAAAAGCATTCACGTCGTAATTACAGCTTGTAAGATGGGGATTGTTTGAGAGCTCGACTTGAACCACCTGACCGCTGCAGATTCATTTATTCGTTGATAGTGGTGCCATAGAAACGCACAATTCCCAGTCTGAGGATGTGAACAGTTTCGAATATAATGCATCTCCAGTCTACGGTAATTACGACGGCGTGAATGCAGCATTACTCCAGTCTTATGTTATTAAATTTTGGTTATTATCAATGTTGAAAACAGTGCCGCTTCATATTTTTTTGGAAACCACGAACATACATCTTTACTGTCACTTTTAATAAATAATTAATTTCTTTAATAATAAAAAAAAAACTCTTTCTGACTTCAAACTTTTGAACAGTAGTGTATTTAGAACTGATATTTCTTTTGCTTCATCCATCTTATTTTTCTGTATTTTGTATTTTCTGGATAAAAGATACCTGCAATGGTACATAGGCAACTCATTAGGTTAAAGAAAATAGCCTTTATAAACTTCAGATTAGCCACAATATCTCCTCACAAACCTCTAACCTTCTCTGTGTCAGTGAACTCAGTGTTGTAATTATTGGCTGTTTCAGCACTCACCTGTCTTTTTGGGAGGCTGCTGGTTGTGGGGTGGCTGCTTTGATTCCTCCCGGCCAGCGGGGGGCAGAACCACTCGACTTCACTAAGGTAGATGAGGAAAGAGCAGTCGGAGCCGTCTACTCCATAAAAGGTGTAGCAAGGGTCTGATGTCCACCTGGCTCTCATCCACTTGAACATTAAGAGATGAATAACAGTTAAATGTAGGTTGGCATTATTTTAACATTTCACATTGAGAGGACAGAGGTGTGATAACCCAAACCAAGCATGACTGGACCCATCAAATGATTCGTTTTCATGAATAACTCAGGTTTGTAATTACATTTACATTGTATATTGCAGACACTTTTAGCCAAAGCGACTTAGAGGGCATTCAAATTGTATATTTTACCAGTACTGGCATTCTCTGCATGGGGATCTTGGCATTGTTTCAGGAACTGGAACTGTGGAACTGGAACTGAGTCTTCATCTTAATGCCTCTGCTAACCTTTACAAGAGCACATAAACTGAAATGTGTGCTTTTTATTTCAAACGTATACACTTTGCTGGAAAAGATTGGTTTGATTTGGCTGCTTTCAGGATTCTTTTTGGAATGGGAGTGTTGAACAAACATTTAACCTCAAAGAAACTATCATCCATACAACAGCCACGTCACATGGGTGATGGTGTCATACTTCAGACATGAGTGACACATTGAACACAATTCTAACGGCCCTTTCACACCACATTTAAGGTAAAGAAAAGTTAAACGAATCAGTGGCAAATTGTCTATCCACACCAAAAACAGAACAAATATCCATATGGCTGAATGAAAGGGAAATACATATTGGTACACAAGATGATGCATGTGTCTTTTAGCCGCTCAGCCGTGTGAATATCAGAAGCACGGGATGCAGGAGAAGCAAATTCAAGACCCTAATTTAAGCAACAAAAAAAACAACAACAACCTAAAACAGACATAACGTAACAAAAGTCGCGTTTTTGCATGGTGGAATTCACCCAAAAATGGAAATTCTGTCATTACTTACTCACCCTCATGTCGTTTCAAACCCGTAAGGCCTCGTTAAAGTGAAGACATCGTTAAAATAGTCCATGTGACTACAGTGGTTAATGTCATGAAGCGACGAGAATACTTTTTGTGCGCAAAAAACAATAACAAAAACAACGACTTTATACAACAATCTCTTCTCTTCTATTCGCGTAGTAAACACAGTGCAGTGCTTCCATGTTTTACGTCAGAAAGCTGGCTCACTATTGGCCAGATCCAGTGTCAGCATCACACGCAAGTGTCGTGTGCTCACGTGACCAGCGTCGGCCAATAATAAGTCGGCGTTTTGCTGTAGAACCTGGAAGATCTGCACTGTGTTTACCATCAACAGCGTAGGAGTCTGACACAGATGAGAAGAAACTGTTGAATAAAGTCGTTATTTTTGTTTTGATTTGCGCACAAAAAGTATTGTCGTCACTTCATAACATTAAGGTTGAACCACTGTAGTCACATGGACTATTTTAACGATGTCTTTACTACCTTTCTGGGTCTTGAAAGTTGCAGTGACATTGCTGCATATGGCTGGTTCAGAAACCTCTCGGATTTCATCAAAAATATCTTCATTTGTGTTCTGAAGATGAACGAAGGTCTTACGGGTTTGGAACGACGTGAGGGTGAGTAATTAATGACAGAAATTTCCTTTTTGGAAGAACTAACACTTTAAATCTTTCCCTGCAACCGTTTGTTTTTTAAAAGTTGCCAGCCAACGGCAGCATTTTTGATCATTTTCAAAAAAATTCATGACCCCAGAATATTTTGTTGTATGGATATCTGAATAGGTAATATATCAAACAAAAGAACTGAGTCTCTAATATATATATATATATATATATATATATTAGTGCTGGGCAACGATTACAATTTTTAATCGCGATTAATCGCATGCTTTTCTTGCGATTAATCGCATTGTTACGCGCAAACTTTAATAATGAATTCTAAAGTAGTCTATTACTCACTTTTGATTTAAATGTACTGCTATATACACAAAAGTGTAATAACATGTGGTTTGCAAAAACTTTAAACAAATAAGGTGCTTTTACCAGCAGTATTCCCTTTACACAGCAATAAAATATGTATTGTAAATCTCAACTTAAACATTAATGTAATCAAATCAAATATTAAAACAAAGCTATTTGCCACTGCCAGGGCATTACCTTTTATCTAGCTTGTTAAAACGAGTCCAGTTTTCTTGGTTTTTTTCTTAACAGGTATCAACAGGTGTCTTTTAGCAGCAGAAACAGTCTATGTAGTCAGAGGTCATGAGATATAAGTCGACCAACGTTACTTCTCTGATAGTAGCTTAGGTTTGGTCATGCCATGGTTTCCCACGTACACTAAGATCGCATTAAACAGAGGTAAAGCCCAATTTATACTTCTGCGTCGAACTTACGTCGTACCCTGACGTGCACCTCTCCAAAAATGTAACGACGCGTCAATTCTACGCGCACCGCAAGCGCTGTGATTGCTAGAACCGCTCCACGGGTTTCACATGCTCCCTCTGCATGTGTAATTGCGCGTCAACGCGGACAACGACGCAGAAGTAAAACCAACCAACGCGTAGTGTATAGCGTAAGTCCGACACAGAAGTATAAATCAGCCTTTTAGAGTGAGATGAATTGGTCGAGAAGGTGCGTTCTGTGAAACTGTTGCGCTCATGCTCGCCTCGCGCTCGCCTCACGCACGCGCCCGCCCGTTGCCGAAGTTGAATTGTCTAAAAGGACTTTGATTGTCTATAACTTTTTGTACACGACGCGCAGTACAAATCATTGGAAGAGAGACTGATCCTCGGCTCGCTGTTTGAGTTCCCAATATTTAAAAGTTATCAGGACATCAACAGAAGGGAATTCACATTACAGAGCATCCCCGCTAAACAAAACGCAGGCACATCAGGTAAAGTTATGTATAATTTTAATTTAAGTTAAAAAGACTACAGCTGCGTTGCGCACAGAAGCCGTTGCTATTGTTACTATCCATAGAGCGCCTGTCATTCACTCGCGGAGCGCTGTCTCCTTTTCTGTTCACCTGAGAGAACCTGCCAAAGCCTCTCTCCACTGCTGGTTTGGGTGGGTTATTTGCTGGCTGACCAACATCCCACCCCTCCTGTGATCCATGGTTTGACTGTAGGCCTATGTCCTATTCAGAGCCAGTGTGCAACGGACTTTCAAAAAAAAAAAAAAAAAAAAAACTGCGTTAACGTGCGATAAAAAAATTGTCGGCATTAATTAATAAATGCGGACGCAATAATAACGTGTTAACTTGCCCAGCCCTAATATATATATTCTAGCTTAATGTGGGTGCATTTCATTAAAAAGCAACATTTTGAACAAAAAGCTGCGGAAA
Organism: Rhinichthys klamathensis goyatoka; assembly: GCF_029890125.1. NCBI lineage: Eukaryota > Metazoa > Chordata > Actinopteri > Cypriniformes > Leuciscidae > Rhinichthys > Rhinichthys klamathensis. The sequence continues at coordinate 490,866 of NW_026606557.1, forward strand.
TCATGTTGCTTTTTTTCAAAGACTACAACGTGAAAAAGCAATGCTTTTATCACTTGTTTCTGCTTCTTTTTTTTTTGCCTGCCGGAGATTCTGTTCTCTTTCAGAAGATGAGTAATAGCGCCACCTACCGCATAGCAAGCAAGGAAAGCGGGAAAAGAGTTGATAATTGAAGGTCAGCAGCAAAAACATTAGTAAATTAAGTAATAAGTCCATAAACTCTATTTGATGTATTATTTAATTATTACAGATTTCATAGTTAAAAAAATTTGTACATAACTTTGCAACTACATGTCAACTAACTGTCATTAGAGTAGACTGTCTGCTTAATATCTGCTAACTCTTTATTTTTATGCTCCCCACAGACATTCCACTAACTATTAGTACATTTTCAACTACATGTCAACTTATGCTACTAACCCGCACAGTCTATTAACACTCTAATGAGAGTTAGTTGACATGTAGTAGCAAAGTTACTTACATAGAGTGTCTAAAGGGGATTATCGAAATAATGTTTTGAATTGTAATAATATTTCACAATATTACAGATTTTACTTTATTTTTGGTCAAACAACTGCAGCCTTGGTGAACAGACTTCTTTAAAAAAAGTATTTCAAGTCATTGTTATAGGGCAAATACAGAATTCTGCTCATTATAGTTTGTGCTTTAATGCCATGCTCCATGTGAAATATGTCAGATCTGCTGATCTCTCCACGATACAGCATCTCAACCGCACTGTGCAAACTGCGTTCAGCAGCACAGACTGTGGGTGTGTTCGTGCCGTTGCCTGATCTGCATAATTAATTTAGTGGATCGGGGCCTAAAGCAGCGCAGACAGAACATGCTTTCAGCGGGAGCAATTCATTCTTAGTAAATTCCCCCGTGTGCATTACCTACAATACAAATCATTAAAGCCATCATAATTATTTTAACATTTTGACAGCCCTATATTTCATAAAAATCTATTTATTGAAAAGTGGAAAAGATGCAAATGTAATGTGTGGTGAAAGAATGTTGATGCAGGTAGGTGTAAATATACAAGAAGCGGAGAAATATTTATGAGGATGAACCATGTGTCATGCAGGGCAAAAGTGTAAATTCGTGCTGAATATTTTATGTAGGCACCGTGCTTATCAAAGGTTACGCATCTGTTTCATGGAAACTAAAGAGTTCAAGAACTGCAAATATTTTATTTTATAAGTAATGTTCAGGCTTGTACGAAGACAACAGCAGCTAGATGTGCATTTGGCTTCAATGCTGGTTTCAGTGCATTAGTGCCAACAAATGTTCTGATTTGGGATGTTCACCACAAACAATGTGCATTGTTTATTTCAATATTTTTTTTCTTGTGCTGAATATTTGAATTGGTGTGAAAGGACAGAGTGAACTCGCCAAATTTGGCTGATGTGTCCTGTATTCACAATATATTGTTATTATTCTACTAGCAATATAAAATGAACCCTCTGGTGCTCTTCGATTGGTGGTCAGAAATGACAGAATTTTAGTATTTATTTTTTGTCAATGAAATTAATGTACTATATTTTAGTTGATAATGTTTTTATTTAATATTTTGTATTTTTAGGGGATTTTTCTATACTAAATTATATTTACGCTGTATTTATAATCCATTTATTCACTTTTTGAGCATAGACCTGAACATTTCCAACTTAAACTGTGGTAAATATTAATTGCTTTGGAGAACAGACTTAAGTTTGATCTCTTTTCAAAGACGACACTTGGCTGATTATTGCTGAAGTGAAAAAAGTTAAAAACAAAAGTGAACTTAAAAAAAGGAACAGAATTTCACGTGTATTGTTATGAAAACCGAACAAAAATACTATTTACATAGTAAAAACTATTTATAGAAAATCAAAGCCATAAATCGAAACAAGTTGTGTTGCAAATTTGAGCTTGATATATAAAATAAATTAGCTTTCAAAATTCGTCTCACATTAATTTCCAATGCGGTCATTTTTGACTATTTGACTATTTGTGACTATTTTTTTTCCAGGAACATCTAACTTTTTCCAATACTTTTTGTGTGTGTGTGTTCACATAGCAAGTCCCAAAAACCTTTACCAAGTTTCGTACCATTCCAAATGAAGTAAAACATTTTTTTTTTTTTTTTACAAAAAAAACGTAAAATGTCTCGGTCAAGAGGCAATACAGAGAACATTTCAATGTTTAATGATTTGTATGTGCTGTTTTAAAGACCATGAGATTAGATTAGATTAGCTCTCTCTATATATACTGTATATAAAATAATGTAAATGCACTCTAGGTTTCTTGTGGACAAACACTGATAAGGAGACTTGTTCGCATGGTAAATCTTCTCTGATTTTCTAAAATGAGGACAAACTGCACTAGAATAAACAGCATAAGAAGAGAGACATCATCTATAAAACAGCATCATCAATCAATGAAACAGGTGTGAAAACACTCTGCAAGAAATCAATTTGTTGGGTGCCAGTGTTTGCTTCAACCAATCTGTTTCCCTCCAAGGCAACCATGGAAGAAGAAAAAAAAAGACAGACATAAAGGAGTATGAGAGTTTTGAAAAAAAAAAAAAAAAAATCTCTGTCAACTCACATCCACTTTACTGGCGCAATCCGGGTACCCGGGATCCTTCGGGACTTCGCACTGGCCCATAACTCCATCTCGGCCTGTAGATGAAAAGGACAGGCGGTCACAGTCTGATAACACGGTTCCAGAAGCTTCGCTGTGGAACACCAGTGGGATCTGAACGCTCTCGGCTTTAATGAGGCTTTGGGAGAGTCCTCCGTATCTTCTTCCATCTCCTCTACTTCCTTTAAGCTTGCTTTATTAGGTATTATGAAAGTGAACTCTTGGCCTCATATCTCGTACTTGTCGGAGTAAGGCTTGCTCTGGGCTTTGTTAAGAGCTCTGTACTGCTTTCTGTTCACTAGGGTAGAAAATTGCAAACATCCCCCTCTCTCCTTGATTAATAAACTCCCGTATCTCACTGGTAGCCGGTCCCAGTCAGCCTAATTAACTTAGAAAGATGTTGTTCTTTGTAAAACAGGCTACTTCAGATCCATCAAGAAGCATACAGCGAAAGGAATTATGGGCTATTCTGCTTGATTATGAAAAGACAGTAAGCAGCAGCTGAAAAAAATATCCTTGAACCCTTAAATCAAAGGACGTCCACTGGCTCTTCTATTCTGTACCCATGGGACATTAATTTAGGAGATTCACTCCATCGTCCTGCGGTTGATGCTCCTCAAACTTTATAGAGATCCCTATTGAAATCTCTTTGATTGCAGACTCTGACATTTTGGAAACCAACAAAGAAATTGACGAAATCTCTTTTGAAAGAAGACGTGATATTTTAGCAGAAATCTCAATGCCGTCGAGGGGAAACAACTGAAGTATTAAAGTGATCTAATTTATGACTTTACTTTTGTATGGGCATATCTATATACAGTATCTATTAAAAATATACTTTTTAATGTTTTTGAGAGAAGTCAACAAGGCTATATTTATTTGATCAAAAATACACTAAAACGTTAATATTGTGAAATATTATTATAATTATAATAAATACTTAACTAGTTTACTAGAATGTCCAAGAAAATAAAGTGTAACCAAAAATCGTAATTATTCCAAACTTTGGACATGTACATATATTCTGATTGGCTGGGATTGTCACGTTGTGTCACATTTTCACATTCATTGTGAGCAAGCACAGTCACTGATAACTGAGAACACAGCGAGTGTATGACTTTAGATCAAAAGATATTTAGTATTGTCAAGTCAAAACTGAAATATTACTTTTAGAAATGTCTAAAAAGTCATTAAAAACAATTTCAAAAAGAAAAGTTTTCTTAACAAAGTAAGCAGAGTTTGAGGAGAATCCTTGTACTTTCTGTCCAAATGGCTGAGGAGAAGTATGAATTATGTTTGTCTTGCATTAGTAGTTTAAATAAACCTCCCACACATCTTGGACATATGCTCGCTAAAAATCAGCTGGAAATCGACCAAACTCTGTTGGCAAACTCGCGAGATATCTAAACCTACAGAGAGCCTCACTGAACAAATAGCGGCAAGAGATGACTGGCATTATTGCGATGAAGTTCAATCAAGTTGCATTAAATAATAAATAGCGAATGTGTTGTCCTGCAAAATGGCATCGAGCCCAGACCTCCTCATGTCTAATTTTAAACAGCATTTTTAATATGATTTTGGCTCACTATAAAGAGACTAAGTCGAGAGTTTTTGGTGAGTTTATAAATCTTGTTTGCTGTTAAATGTAATGAGGCAAAAAAGGACTTAATGAACTTAATTTATACTTAATCTAAGTATAGACACAATGAGACTATTTTTAAAGTATTATATATATATATACATATATTTTGTTTGTTTGTTTGAAGAGAGTACTATAAAAATCAATATGTATATCGAGAGTTCCCGTAGACAACATATGTGTGTGTGTGTGTGTGTGTGTGTGTGTGAGAGAGAGAGAGAGAGAGAGAGAGAGAGAGAGAGAGAGAGAGAGAGAGAGAGAGAGAGAGAGACACACAGTAAATGAAGAACTCATTTGCCTATTATTACATGGCTCTGTGGAATACTTAATTCTGATTGGTCAATCACACGATCCAGCGGTATATTATCCCCGGTAACAATCGCTAAAAATGGATAACACAGGGTCACCCGAAATGAAAAAAAAAAAAAACCCCACTATTTTTAAATAATTAAAAACCGCATTGTCAAAAGTTGAAGTCTAATCCTCATTATATAATTAAAGGGATACTTCACCTCTGGAAAGATGAATGTGTATTTAAAATGGGTCATTTATGTAGAAGAAATGTGAAATTACTTTTTTAATTTTGAGCTTTCTAGAATGAGAAAAGCCAGGAAATGTATTTTTGGCTTATGTGGATGAAAGACAACAACTCCCAGAATGCACTTGCTTCGCTGCACTAGGAGGCCACGCCTACCGGTAACAGAGCGCAGTAGTTAAACAACAAGTCTAGGCTACTAGTGAGTCTCCGTGATGAGTCTGCCCGAAAATGTGTTTCGAGATCGCCCAAAATCTCCAGGATTCGGCTTTTGCGTTCTACAGTCGGCATTCATGATGTTTACTGTGGCGAGCAGGACGAGTGAGGGCCGCGGGAGAACGGCGCGAGGCCGGTGGCGTGATTACTGATGAGCGACACCTGTGAGACGCACCGCTCTCGTATCTCTCACGGAGGAGCGGGGATTTTCTTAGCAATGTTAAAACACACATCAACCGATCACTTGTTTAGCGTTCATGTAAACACTACATTCAGAATCACCAATCGGAATGAATTCAGTTAGATTGAAACAAAAGGTGTGCATGTAAACAATGAATGGCGACTGCAGAAAGCAAAAGCTGAATCGCGGACATCGACGGACGGACATGTCCGGGAAAAAAAGGATGGTAACCCCTACTACTCAGCTTTCTCCACAGAACAAGAGCCTGCTAGCTTAGCTTCCAAAAAAAGATGGCTGACACTATGTGTACATTCTGTGAGTGAGATCCACCCTCTATGGGCGCGTTGAGAACATGCTGGACAGCCCCTACTACTGGCTGTAGTCTTTAGCCTCGGGCCAAAAAATCCTCCGATGACGCAAAATGACAATTTTTGCGTCATCTGAGGATTTTTTCCAGACAAAAAATACATAAATCTCTCGTCTCAGGGGGATATGATGTATTAGTTTTCTACTAATACAAAGCTTGATGCTAAATCCTGAAGTATCCCTTTGAGTCACTTCTGTTCTGTCACTTGACAGATGTGATGCAGGAAAGCTTTGTCATTAATGTTATAATTGTCATAAATGTGCAGGTTTTTAATCTATGCAGTGCCGCTTTTGAAAGTTTTCTTCACCACATCAAGACATCCTGCTATGAAGATGACTTCTTGAATGCATTCAGTGTGTTTCCTTATTTAAAATAAGGTATTTTCACCAAATATCCTGTGGTGGAATTGATTTGTTAATAAAGTGATGTGATAAAATGTCAAATGTCAATGACAGTGAGAAATAATCATTTGCTACTACAGCGTAAATAAATTCAATTGGACCAACGACACGGTTTGATAAACTTAATTTCTTCATTGGCTCAACATATTATTTCTGATTGAGCCCATGTTAACAGACTATTGCCACAATTGCTAAAATGCAATTCACAGAAATTAAATTAGGCCAATTGAAAAAAATTAGATGTGACCAGTCACTAGAACATTTTGAGTTGGAGAGGTCTGAAATTTTAACAGTGTAATAAAAACGACTAAATATTTTTGGTTGTCGCCCCCAACAGCGACAAAATGTAACCTTATTGTAAAGTGTTAATACTATTTTGATATTAAAAGTATCCAATTTTCTTCCTACAACAACCCTTACAATAAGAAAATCCTCAATCACCTCTGCCTGGGATGTTAGTCTTCTTGAGAATCTGCTCCATTCGTATAGCCATGTCAGACACGTTCTGGGCGATGGCCTGGATTCGCTCCACCAGACCTACCGGCTGGAATCTGGGAAAGTGAACAGAAGAGAGAGAGAGAAATGATGCCCAGCCATTAAAGAAACAGTTCACCCAAAATGACACTTCTGGACTTCTTTGATAATCCCTTATGGTGTTTTTTTAAATCACAATACACTTTGTTGTATGCAATGACCAGAAAACATCTCATTTAAACTTCCACAGAATAAAATAATAAGACTTTAGAACGACATGAGGGTGAGAAAAGATTACTTTAAATATGCATTATGGAAAGGAGGCGCATCTTAAAGTGTCTGTGACTAATAAATATGAGAAATGAGAAGACACAAGGTCTAAAGATGTATTGCCTTGACTGAAGCAGACGTGTCTTTATTTATTGTGGAACTGAATTGCAACATCCTTGAATGGTGCGATTACCCATTGGACATGCTAATTGCTTGAAATATGCTTGGAGCATGAAATAGCGATGCTTCTGCACTGACACCATTTACATAGATAGATAATGAAAATGACATGCGGCATGTTTAGGCCTGGCCCTGAGAGAAAAACACGTTACAGCAATTAAGCCAGTAACTTAATTCCCTTTGTTGTTGAAGCCTAGAAACGATCCGAGAGGTTAAAACAACTGGGTTCAAATGAAAGGGAAACATTGCATCATTTAATTGTTCCAGGGGTGGATTTTTAGATTTCACCACTTTTTGTTAAATAAAGATAGCATTGAAACAGCCTTGGAAAGTTTTGAGTATGCGTTCATTATTTTCAAATGTCTTTTATGTAATTATGTATTGATAATTAAAAATGGTAAAAAAAAAATAACGATAATTGGAAAAAAAGAATAAAATAATCATAAAACATTTCAGTAACACTTTACAGTAAAGTTTCTTTGGTAACATTAGTTAATGAATACTGTAAAAACAAATGTATTGCTCATTGTTAGTTATGCATTAACAAATGTTAACTAATGGGACCTTACTGTGGACCTTAAATGCATATAGTTCACCCAAAAATAAAAATTCTGTCATATTTCACAATATCTTCTTTTGTGTCCAGCAGAAGAAATAAATGCATACAGGTTTGGAGCGACTTGAGGGTAAGTAGGCCTATATGATGACAGAATTTTCATTTTTGCGTGGACTATCCCTTTAAGTGTTACCAACATTTCAACAGTAATGGTGTGTTCACACCGAACGCGAATAGAGCGTCAAATACACGTCTATCGCAACTAGTTAGACGCTTGAACATTCGCTCGAGTTCAAATTTTTCAACTTGCGCGGAAGACATTCGCGGCAAACGCGTCGCCCAATTCGCGTCATTCGCAACGCCCGGCGCGAATGATGCGTCTATTCGCGTCTTTGCATTGACTTTGTATTGTAATCTTCTTGCGCAAATAATTAAATTCGCGTTCGGTGTGATTGAACACACCATAACAATTGTTATTTTCATATTTTATGTTATTGATGGGATACACAGTTGAAAGGTCACCTATTTCTGAATTCTCTTGAGTTACAAGCTCAGATTTTTAACCATTATGCTTCCACCGCCCCATAATGCTCAAAGACATGGCTGAAATGAGCCTTAAAAATGGAGTATCAAATAACAAAATAATAGATTTGCATTTTTGACCAAATAAAATATCCAAATAGTGGCCCTGAATATTTGCCCTGAAAAAATGGTTATAATAAAACGATCAAAAGTGTTGTATGTATGGTGAAATATGCTAATTGAGTAAATTGTTAGATTGTGCCGATATCCTGCCGACAACCGCAAAATGATAGATCAGATGGATCTCCATGTCAGAAATATCAGATATATTAGACATGTCCCAAATCACTGCCAGATATTAGTCTTCTATCTGCCTAAGAATTTGACTGAGAAAGCCAGGGAAGAGCAGAAGCAGGAGACGAAGTGATGATAGTAAAAAGAGCTGAGTTTATTAAATAATCTTAGTTGCGTGTTTCAATGCTCACACTTTGTCTGAAAGTCTTGATGCTTTGACTTCGTCTGACCAGTAATCCAACAAGTGTTATTATACACTGCCCAGCCAAAAAAAAAAAAAAGCTTTTTATTTTTTATTTGGATAGGCAAAATCTTAAGAGTCTATGATTAGGTCATGACAAGATCTTGAGCAAAAATGTATGCACCTCTTGATGGAAATAAATGTTGTGATGTTAATTCCATCAAGAGGTGCATACATTTTTGCTCAAGATCTTGTATTGCCAATGCAAGAATCCAGCACTCTGTCTGTAATGTCTCCTCGAGCACATCCCAAAGACGTTCATGTGGTCTGGAGGTGCCAATTCATGTGTGGAAATGATTCTTCATAGTCATAGCCTATTCCTATTCAAATCCATGCCTATTCAAATCCAAACAACGACTTTTCTTTATCTTTTGGCCAGGCAAAATACCAAAAAATCAAAAACAAAATCCTAAAACTGTTTATTTAGTCAGGTTGTCAATGTAGTCTCTGTACCCACTGTAGTTCTCCTCAAGCTTTGTGACATTCTAGTTATTTTTGACTATATATATATATATTTTTTTATCTCGTATCTGAGACTATTTCAATAAAACCTCAATAGGTTTTATTTCAGGTCTCTCAAGAGACTTGAAGAAACTCTTTCAGAGAGAGAGGAAAATGTCTTTCAGCAAGCTCGGGGAGTGCATTGTCATCTTTGTTTCACACCAAGTGTTTGATTTCTTCATAATACAGCTTGCATGAACCGCCTCCAACCTCGTGCCCTGCAGCTACAGTACATCAGCAACACGCCGAAGCAAACAGCCCCCCTTCTGTGAGCAACTGTCAGTCGCAATAAATGTCACCTCTGCACAGCACAGGGCTGAACGCTCACAAAACCACGCCATCTGAACCCTGACCTTTCTGACTTCACACCCAAAGACAATAAAGCGTTTAGGCGGAGCTGTCACATGCATGTCTGACTTCTGCATCCTCTGCACTTCTGAGATTTTTTTTTTTTTAGATCCTGTCAGAGCTTTTTACCTTCTGAAGTCAGAACCAATCAAGCCACACCAATCAAAGCAGTTTTTATAAAAGAACGCCAGTGTTGATTTTTCAGTCACATTTCGAAAACCACAAGGTAAAGGCTCTAAGGCTTTGCTTATGCTGCACTCAATTCAATCTGTACTGTATTTGCAATCAATTTTAGGGCTGACTTTCACATTTTGCAAGTGATGACTTTAAATCCGTTTGTTCAGTCAGTGTAGTCGATATACGTTATTTCTACATCGGTTGTTGCAATAATTACTTCAGCTACAGCAAGGTGCCCAAAGATTTTTTTCTACAGCAACAAAGAGTACAGTAGCATGGAAAGTGGTGATCTCATCAGATAATATAAGGGTCTCATCTCCCATTCCCTTTAAAAGCCAGTTGCGCTCCCGCCATGGCCGGTTACTATTGTAACCCTCGTTCCCTGAAGGAGGGAACGGGAGACATAACGTCGACATGACGACGTAATTGGGATCACTTCAGGGAGTCCTATCAACTTCGAGTATCTACAGAACCAGCCAATGAATGTTGGCGTGCATGAAACGCGTCACACGCACGCACGCACACATTGTTTTTCGCTGAGGAGCCGAGATCGTGACGGCCATCCAGCGATGGTCAGCAACCGTGGCGACGGGAACAAGGGTTACAATAGTAACCGAGACATTCTCTTTCAGTTGCTCACGTTCGACGTGACGTCAAGGCGTAAGCTGTAAGCCGAGTCTGACAGTACGGATGAGCCAGCGAGACGGGCTGGGAAGCTCTAGCCAGGCTCCCAGACACCGTGCAAGCGGGACCAGCGGCACCACAAACGTACCCGGGGTGGGGCAGCGCGGCGGAATGCAGGGACCCGCCTCGGACGGCATAGCGGCCCGGAGTGGGGTCTAAGTGTGTGGTGCAACACGTACCTGCTTCCGCCGAAGGGCAGAGTGAGTGTGCGGAGGCGTCAGTGTGTCCGGGACACAGCCACTGCTGCTCGCTGGCGATGAAAGAGGGGCTTGAGGGTGACAAGGCATAGCGTCATTGACTGTCAAGCGTGCCCTCTTGGGCCCCAGAGGTTTCAGAAATTGCTCTTTTATTGAAAATGTGGGTACCTCCGGCGGAACACAAAGAAAAGGAAACAAAAGATTCTCCGCCCGGCCCTCCACCCATCTCAGGGTCGTTTGCACCTCCGCTTGCCTCCTGGTTTGGCAGCGGCCTGGACGGGCGTGGTCGACTTCTTGCGGCTTGCTCCACGCTGAGACCACATGTGCGCCACATTACTAACGTGCTCTTTAAATAACAAAAAAAATATTGCGCCATTGACTTTATAGGTTGTTGTGTCTATGCGCCTGAACACACCCCATTTTCAAACCAGTAGGCATTGGCGCCCAGATGGGCGCAAATGCATTTGCGATTTAAACAAAGGGACAGGGCGTGAAAATGATAACTGCGTCGGGCTGAAACTAACAAAAAACACTTGCCGGGTGTATGAATAGGGCCACATGTGTTCAAGAGAACAAAATCATCACTCCCTGAGAAATTGAACAAAAATCTATAATCTTCCCCGATTACAGATTTTTGGTAAACAGTGGAGCCACTGTGGCTCTTTATTCCTTTGTCATAAATGAGTTGCGTCTCAGAGCGGCAGATGAAAAGCAATAAACGCTGTCATGTTATCTTGTGTTCGGATGCTGGTGTTTGGAAACACAAACGTGTGAGACGCTTCTGGACGGAATTAAACCAAATCCTTCTGATGGCAGACTTTGGCTCAGGCATTTTAGAATGACCAAACCAACATTTGAGAAGCTGTGATGCGATTGGTCCTCTGGTTAGTTCAGATATCCAATCACCTCCTCTGTTGAGGCAAAGTCATGAGGTTTTTTTTTTGTTGCACATCAAAGGATTGATTCTGTAAATGTGTTTCCATCGTATTTAATGTTTGTTGAACTTAATAGTAAAAATCTATTAATCCGTACTGTTCACATACTATGCCTTTGTTACTCAGAACACCCAAGTTAAAGGGCTAGTTAACCCAGAAATGAAAATTAGCCCATGATTTACTAACCCTCAAGTCATCCTAGGTTTCTATGACATTCTTCTTTCAGACGGATACAATCAGAGTTATATTAAAAAATCTCCTGGCTCTTTCAAGCTTTATAATGACAGTGAATTGCTGTTTCTGTTTTGAAGTGCATAAAAGTGCATCTATCCATGATAAAAGTGCATCTATCCATGATAAAAGTGCTCCACACGCCTCCGGGGGTTAATAAAGGCCCCCTGAATTTAACACATTACAAAGTAAAATTTTTACTTCCGGCCAAATGCCATCTACTGCCTAAAGCGAAACGTATGCAACATGTGACGTCAGAAGTAGTGTAGTGTGTCATGGCGTAGCGTAAATATCAGCAGTACGTCGCATTACTTGCGTAAGTTGCGCTTTACACTTAAGTGGAATCTGTATGTTCGTTTGGCCAGAAGCTAATTATTTTACTTTATAAAGTTTTAAATATGAATATTTTTCTTACACAAATGCATCGCTTCGCTTGTGCCAGTATTAGCATAATAAAGACAGCAAATACAATTGTTTTCTAATGGTAATAGTCGTAGTAATTTAAAAATTAATTGAATGATTACCATTGTTGCTTTTGCATGCTGAGTGTTGATTATGGGATATGCTTTTATATCCCACAAGGCCACGGGAGAGGATTTATGAATGGCAGTGAAGCGACGCAACTGACGCTGGTAGGTCACGTGACAATAACAACATGGCGGATGCATTATGTCTGAATTTCATTCATACTTTTTTCTGTTCATCAGCAGCTCTGTGTTGGATATTGTTTAGGTGTGTAACAGTACATGTTTTTTCATGCCCAAAAGTTCCCCTTCTCCAGGATAGGACAATATAATTTATATAAATATACTTTGATGTTGCGAAGGACACAGATTGAGCAGTTAAACATGAGGGGCCCTATTTTAACGATCTGAAACGCAAGTGTCAAAGCGCAAAGCGCAAGTAACTTTGTGGGCGGATCCCGGCGCTGTTGCTATTTTCCCGGCGGGATAAATGCCTATTGCGCCTGGCGCAAATCTAAAAGGGGTTGGTCTGAAGTAGCTTCATTATTAGGTGTGGTTTGGGCGTAACGTGAAATAAACCAATCAGAGCGTCATCTCACATTCCCTTTAAGAGCAGGCGCGCTTGTTCTAAAGCGGATTCCTTTTATAACGGCGGATTTGCCAGGCGCGCGCCAGGAGCGGTTTACAGCCGAGGAGAGCAACGTTCTCGTCAGGGCCGTAAAACACAGAGAAGTGACATTGGGGATGGAGAACCCCACCCAAATTAACTTCTGTTAACCAGGCGTATGATAATTTGGGTAAATGTGTAAGCTACATGTATGCTTTTATAATAAATTGTCTATCTATCTATCTATCTATCTATCTATCTATCTATCTATCTATCTATCTATCTATCGTAATAATGTATGATTTGCAAAAATGAAAACTGCTGCTTAGATGAGAGAATCAAAGTGTATGCGCGTTGTGCACACGCTACATTGATTATGGCCAAGCATGCGCCCTTAAAATAGCATAATGAACAACGCGCAACGCGCCACTGACTTTAGACTAGGTTTTTTCTGGTCAGTGGCGCATTTGTTTTATAGAACAGCAAAATAGCATGAGGGAAAGTTTGCGCCGGAACACGCCTCCTCTTTGCGCTGAACCGCCCCGGGGAGCGCAAGTGTATTTCTTAGTTAACCGACGTGTGTCTGTGGAGGGAAAAGCCCGCTTTGCGCGGGTGCAAAATAGGAATGATACATGCGTCAGTGTACAAAGTCATTTGCGCCGAGTGCAAGATAGGGCCCGAGATGTGCTCTATATTAAACGCTTCAATCATAAACCAACATGGCTTGCACTACTGTCAGATGCATGTGTTGTTAAATGAGTTTGAGATGCGTTTTCCTCAGCGCACAACTTAGACTTTACGGTTGTATACTTGCCTTTAAATGTTACAAATCCTCGCAAGTATTTCCATTTTACATAAATGATTATGCTGACAGCTAGCGAGTCTACATTTACTTTTCAGACATCAATGAAGGAGTGTCAGTGAGCGCATGCCCGTCACAAAAACGGAGCAGATTAGAATTGGAGTGCAATAATTCTAATCTTAACTTAAAAAAAAATATATAAAAAAAAAAAAATATATATATATATATACACTCACCTAAAGGATTATTAGGAAAACCTGTTCAATTTCTCATTAATGCAATTATCTAATCAACCAATCACATGGCAGTTGCTTCAATGCATTTAGGGGTGTGGTCCTGGTCAAGACAATCTCCTGAACTCCAAACTGAATGTCAGAATGGGAAAGAAAGGTGATTTAAGCAATTTTGAGCGTGGCATGGTTGTTGGTGCCAGACGGGCCGGTCTGAGTATTTCACAATCTGCTCAGTTACTGGGATTTTCACGCACAACCATTTCTAGGGTTTACAAAGAATGGTGTGAAAAGAGAAAAACATCCAGTATGCGGCAGTCCTGTGGGCGAAAATGCCTTGTTGATGCTAGAGGTCAGAGAATGGGGCGACTGATTCAAGCTGATAGAAGAGCAACTTTGACTGAAATAACCACTCGTTACAACCGAGGTATGCAGCAAAGCATTTGTGAAGCCACAACATGCACAACCTTGAGGCGGATGGGACCCCACCGGGTACCACTCATCTCCAAATAGGAAAAAGAGGCTACAATTTGCAAGAGCTCACCAAAATTGGACAGTTGAAGACTGGAAAAATGTTGCCTGGTCTGATGAGTCTCGATTTCTGTTGAGACATTCAGATGGTAGAGTCAGAATTTGGCGTAAACAGAATGAGAACATGGATCCATCATGCCTTGTTACCACTGTGCAGGCTGGTGGTGGTGGTGTAATGGTGTGGGGGATGTTTTCTTGGCACACTTTAGGCCCCTTAGTGCCAATTGGGCATCGTTTAAATGCCACGGCCTACCTGAGCATTGTTTCTGACCATGTCCATCCCTTTATGGCCACCATGTACCCATCCTCTGATGGCTACTTCCAGCAGGATAATGCACCATGTCACAAAGCTCGAATCATTTCAAATTGGTTTCTTGAACATGACAATGAGTTCACTGAACTAAAAATGGCCCCCACAGTCACCAGATCTCAAACCAATAGAGCATCTTTGGGATGTGGGGGAATGGGAGCTTCGTGCCCTTGATTGTGCATCCCACAAATCTCCATCAACTGCAAGATGCTACCCTATCAATATGGGCCAACATTTCTAAAGAATGCTTTCAGCACCTTGTTGAATCAATCCCACATAGAATTAAGGCAGTTCTGAAGGCGAAAGGGGGTCAAACACAGTGTTAGTATGGTGTTCCTAATAATCCTTTAGGTGAGTGTAAAAAAAACATGGCTTCAAACCTGAGATAAGTAACGAACTGTCATACTACCATTACACCCCTCATATTATTGTGAGGCATCTCTCATTTTTAAAAGAAAAAATGCATTCTGTAATCATCCCTTTTTTTACTACCGAGTCAGACTGGAAAGATAGTGAAACTAAAGGACGACGGAACAGCTTTTAAAGCTAATTGTGGTTGATTGAAATTACAGAGTTTAGGGTATATTGGTTTTGATGTGTGAATTGTAAATTGTAATATGGACTGGACTCATGCATTTTCTGTAAAGCTGCTTTGAAATTATGTGTATTATGAAAAGTGCTATACAAATAAATGTGAATTGAATTGAATTGAATTGAATGGTATCAACATTCAACAGGACAGAACACCTCTGCTTGTGTTAATATTTGTGTATTTACCAGGAATATCAATCTGGTAATTTTACGGTAATTTACCAGGCTTATTGTGTGAAAGCACAGAGTTGGAAAACATTGATTATTTTTGCAGGTCCATTGGAGATACTAGATGTGCAAAAATTACACACTTCAGCTTTAAACTATCACTTCACTAATTACTTTTCAGTGACACAGAAGAAACAGAAAGTTGACAACTTTGATGTGCATCAAAGATTGTATAGCTGCGGTATGTGGGTGTGTTTATCCTCTAAGATTAGATGATGTCTGAAGATATCACACGGAAAGCCAAGGCACAAGTAACCATTTGAACTTCTGATGTGACAGACATCTGTTTCCATGGAGACAGGTGAAAAATGTGGGAAGTGTCTTGACTAACTCATCAGCAAGTAGTTCACTGTCTGAAACATTCAGACTTTGCTGCTGCCTTCAAGATTATTGGGGACTTCCAACTTGCAAACTCTGAAATTGTCACTACAGTGGGATGTGTGTTCAATTTCTGTGTTCACAGAAAATGATGGCGGATGTGTTTTGATTTTGCTGGCCATTTGCCTCATTAACCAGCGGCTATACTAGTGTTTTTGGAAAGCTTTTTTCAAGCTATTGCTCATTATATATACACAATGTATGCAATCCGGTGTTCACATTAACTCCTGGAAGTGGACAAGGGGTTAAAAATGCACATGTAAAAAGGTAAATCAGTTCCCTTTCAAGGAAACTCACGCTGCATGATTGTCGCTGTAGGAACGCTCTGCGTAATTACGTCTTGAAGCATGTGTGAAATCAGTCCAATGGTGTGGCGGAAACGTTAGAGGCGGGTGATGTCACAACCAGGAAACTGTAATGCCAGCCCAAACAAAGCAGCGCTAGCTTCTGAGTCTTCAGTAAGCGCTCTCTGTGAAATCATTTGTCATATTTGGTGTTGGACTGATTTCACATGTGCTTCAAGACGTAATCACGCAGAGTGTTCACACTTCACACAGCGTCAATCGACACAGCATCTCGTTCCCTCTTCAGGGACCTGAGGTTACAGTCGTAACCAAGGCATTTTTCTTCGATGTAGTGTATCAAATAAAAGTCTTCGAGTTAAAACTTCTTTAGCAGCTGCAAAATCTTCTGCGTCTTGCTTCATCCCACTCCTTTTTGTTTATAACACTTTATAGATATTGTTTTTTCCTAAGGTATGTTGCAACACACAATGTATTTTTATATTTTATTGTATTTTATTTGTATACTTTTGTTTGAAATAAAAGACAGAAAGATAGAAATCTCATTTGGTTCCGTTTTAGTTGACAATTTCACTGACTCGATTAACTCGTACTCAAGCCGTGATGAACGACATTTTCAGTTAAACTATCCACCAACTGCTACTGTTCACTTCACCCAGCACAAAGATAAACAAGAAGATAACTGGCAATTACAACAATGTGGTGCCATTCATGTGTGCTCATCTCGTAAATACAATTATCCCCACACGACTTGAAGGCAGCAAGTGACACCTGAATTCAAGAACGTTACGGAAAATGTTATTGCTGTGTTGTAATCATGAATGTGAAGTTGCACCTGTGGAGAGCGGAGCTCAGCTCCTCCAGTTTGTGGGACTCGCTGTTGTTGCTCATTTTCGACAACGTGTCGATCCTCTTCATGATTATCTCCAACATATCGCTGATCTTTCTCAGGACCCCACGAGACTCGAGACCGCCCATCACTGTGACACAAAACAATGAGTACATGTAAATTCGGACAGTTACATTAAGTAGCCATGATGTACTGCCTAGAGACCCTGCTGAAAAGACCAGAATGTCAAGTTTCAGAATCGGGTTAAATTGATAGAAGCATTCTTTCAACATCATTACTCCAGTCTCCAGTGTCACATGATCCTTCAGAAATCATTCTAATATCCTGATTTGATACTCAATAAACATTTCTGATTATTATCAATGTTGATATATGCTGTTCATATTTTTATACATTTTTTTTCAAGATTCTTTGATGAAATAGTAAGTTCAAAAGAACAGCTTATATTTCAAATATATTCAGTTTTGTACAGTGTGTGCGATGATTGCCTTAAGTTACTCAAGCATGTTTTACTCAAAGTTGTAAGTACAAAACATACAAAATAGTGTTGGGACAATGATAGACCATTTCGTTTGAAGTCATCATTATGGTGATCATTATGGTGATCTTTAGTTGGGCTCTTGACCCTTGACTGTTTGGTATTATTTTTTTATTTTTTATTTTCTGGCTGCTGTAACTGTGTGTTTATATTTTCTATGGCAAAGAAAGCCAAGACATTTTTTGAGGATGATCTGTTGGTTATGTACTAATCTTCATGTAGCCTGAATCACAGATTTTATCCCAAGGATTATCACTGAAAGAGTTCTAGATTATTAAATACTTTTAAATATCCCAATATCCACCCTGAAACATAACTGAATTGAGTGAAAGTAACTTACGTGAATGCACATTTGTATAACATAGTAAACATATTTTTGCTAACAGGTTTTGTCCAAATGCGTAAGCACTTCAAATCTCTTCCCCGATTACAACAGCACCATATACTGCATCATGGATTCAGCACCATGTATTGATGAATATATATCATATATTCATCAATACATTTAAACCATTTAATATATCGATCATAAATATATGGAAATATATTTTCTTTCTGTAAGAGCAAGCACTAATTCAACATGGAAATGTATGTTGGCCTAAGCCAGTCTGTTTAGCAGTGGAGAAACACAATACAGAGATAAAGATTCTCTAGGGCAACACTCTCTTCTGAGAAAGGCTCAGAAACAAAGTCATGGCAAAACAAAGAGCCTAAATGGAGACTGAACTCAAATTCGGTGGCATATTAGTTGTATTTACTCATAATACCAACAACAGGCTGAGGGTTTTATTCAACAACATTTCAAAAGCTTCCCATTAGCACAGCCTCTCTCTCTCTCTCTCTCTCTCTCTCTCTCTCTCTCTCTCTCTCTCCAGAGCATCAGCGATGAGGCAACCTACTTCAACTCTCATATATGAAGAAAGGACACAAACAGCACAATACAGGAAGGGAAGGGGACCAATTAGGCTGACAGTCGAGTTTAATTTTCCGAGCCTTCCGAGCTCCTGCTGTCTGTTTGAGAGAGCTGAAGCCTGTGTGAGTGAGTGGATGCCTCTCACCTGGCCAATTAAACAGAACACATCTACAACTGTGAGGTCAGTAGGTCTCCAGAACACTTCGCTCTGACATTCTCTGTTCTAGAGATCATCCTGAACTGAATGCATCTTTCTAATGATTACAGCCGAGTTTCTTCTAAAGTGCCCCAGATTAAGGCCTCTGTGGCTGATCTTCCTCAGAGCTAAACTACTTTCTTTTGGGGTCAAACAATTCTCACAGCTGGATATTTGAACTTTCATTGCAAGTAGCATGCTCACACTTTTATCATGATGGTAAACATGCAGGATTCATTTGTTATAATAAATTTCTGTGATGGTTTACTCACCCTCGTGTCATTTTAAACCTGCATGCATATGTGGAACCTATTTTGAAGAATGTTAGAGTCCAAACAACATTGGACTCCATTGGAAAACAACCAAAAAAAACCAAACTTAATATTTTGTTTGTTAATATTATACTTAATAGACTGTCTGCTTAATTACTGCTAACACATTATTTTGATAAAGTAACTTTGCAACTACATGTCAATTTATTACACTAACCTGAACTCTAACCTAACAGTCTACTAACAATCTAATGAGAGTTAGTTGACATGTAGTAGCAAAGTTACTTCTAGTTAGTATAATGTCTAAAGTGGACCATTGAAATATAGTGTAACCAAATTATTTATTGAAGAAGAAAAAAAAATATGCTGGTTCCATCCAACTGGTGGTTGATTGGATGAAGGCAGATCTGAATGATCCAGAAGATCAAGTTATTTTCAAATTAGGAGGTAATTTAAAAATAATACATGCATGGATGAATTGTTCACAATAAGATCAATAGCATGCATTTAGGAAATAGATTAGGTGCATTTTAATTTCATGCTGACTTTAGGTTGACATGGCATCTTAAAAACGCAACACTCTTTAAAAACTTTTGGAGGGCTTAAATATCGTGACCCACCTTTAGTTGATGCCAACAATTTTCTT
The DNA here is from genome assembly GCF_029890125.1 of Rhinichthys klamathensis goyatoka. NCBI lineage: Eukaryota > Metazoa > Chordata > Actinopteri > Cypriniformes > Leuciscidae > Rhinichthys > Rhinichthys klamathensis. The sequence goes on from NW_026606557.1 coordinate 510,295, forward strand.
CAGAAGATCTGGCTCGAAAGCAAATATTACTTTATATCAAACTTCAAATATGTGAGCCAAATGAGTGATTTCTTGGAAAGCATTATCTAGAGTAAAATCTATACCTGGGAACCTACTGTACAGTTTAAAAAACATTCTGGTCAAGATGTTAACTTAATTACGCTAACTGGATGATGTCTGAAAGTGCTTTTGCTCTCTGAGATATGTGCAGCGAGCACTCTCATTCATCCAAATCAATTTGAAGACTGTGTAAAAACTAGATGAGTAATGATTATTTTGAGAATGATCTACAGTACAGACAATCTCAAACACTGTTCTGTATTTTAACTTGACAAAAAATACTGGGTTTGGTTCAACATCCTTCAGATTCTAAAAACAAATGTGAAATTCAGTGACATTGTAAGTACTGGGAATTCAAGCAGTCATTTTGTTGATCTACGAGTGTTTAAAAGCAGAATTTTGATACTCTTTTTTCTCTCTCAAAGCACTGAACTGGAATCTTGTTTGTTGCTTAAGCAACATTGGTGGTTGAGAAAGTACATTTTGAGCAAGTAATTAGTATTATGACATCCTACAATTATGTTATGATTCCTCAGACCTCCCTTTTCACTTACTGTTTGTGTCTGAATGCAAGCATAAGTAGTGTAATTATTTCATTGTTACTTCGATCTCACATTACTCCACTTATACAGCTTATAAACTCCTCTTTATAAGGTTGTAGGCAATCCTAACAAAAAAACTGGAAAAGACTACCTATGGTTGTATGCTGGACTTAGTTGGTTTAATCTGTTTTAGCTCATGTTCATCTGCCCAAACTATCACCAGACCACCTTGAACAGAAGATATCCACCAGCATGAGGCTAGAAAACCACCTTAGGCTTAGAATCTAGCCTTTTTTTTCTTTCTTTTTTTCCTCCGAATCTTAACCGAAAAAGCCTGCTCAGATGCACACTTCAAAAAATCCATTGAAATAGTGCACCATCTGGGCATCTTTGAAATACTATTTTCAGCATAGGTCTACTGTTATTTGGGATGCAAATTTTAATCATGCATACAATTCAGGACAGATTGTATGCAAATTAGGATGAAGTGAGTGATTGTTGAATAGTTGCTTTTATTTCCCTTGCACTAGATAGAAGCAAAACAAAACAAAAAATGCTAGGTAAACAACCACCAATTTATATGCTAACATGCAATTGTACACTTTTAAAGTGTGGTAGTTCAAACATTTCCCATTCATTTTTTCACTGAAGGGTAGGTTGAAATTTCTGTCAGATGTTACTGCTTAGTGAAACATAACCTGTAATATTCCTTGAAGAAATCCCTTAATTTCATTCAAATGATACAAGGAGCCTTGCAGTAAGGTATCAGAATGCATTATGACTCAAAACTGTCCCTTTTGTGCTCCTTAATCAACCCTATTTTATGTAGGCAGAACAGTGCAGATAGCAAAACCAGCAGCACAGTTCACTCATTACTGTCCATGAGAAAGTCACCAACATTTGCTTAATTACAAGATATGTGGGTTTTATTGGGGGTTTAATCTGATGAGATTAAGTTCTGCTTTTGAAAAGTGGATGTGCACTCCAAAGTGTATGAAGTATGGAATACTAAAGTCTTTGAGAATCCCTGCTGAAAATAAGTTTTGGTTTTTGATTTGTTGGTTTTTCAACAATCATCTCGACTATCTTATCCAACAAGACTGACTTGGTCAACCATCCAGTGTTGTAATACTTGAGACCAGACTTGTTCTTGAGTCTGCCTTGAGTCCAAGGCCATATTTTCACAGTCTTGGTCTTGTCATGTACTCGGGAGCATTTGGACTCAGTCTAGACTGGACTCAACTACTACGACACCAAGGCTACGTTTTTGTGGTTTGTGCAGGCTTAATAATATGATCCACTCTGTGCTACTGTGTCTCTGGACGACTGTGTGTGTGCTGTGGAGATCTGTGTGATTGTTCATCCCAAAGGGAAGCACAGTCACACAGCCTAAATTGTTCAGACCTCTTTAGGTCTGTGTCTTGACTTGAACTTGATTTGACCCTCTATGGTTTTGGTCTTGTCTCGAAGACAACTTGAAGACCATGCCGATGTTGGTCCACAAGCTAGGCCAGCATTAACCCAGCACTATAACCAGCCTAGACGAGCATGCAAATTCATTCTGGTCTTGTCCCAGATCTAGTTTTATTGGACAAGACCGTGGAGTCTCCAGATAAGCAAAAGGTATCTATAGGAATTAGTACATGTTTCAAAACTATGTTCACGGTACCACAGTCAAATCCCAGCTGAGACGTAAAATCATTATCCCCGATTCCCGAAACCCTCTTGAACCTTAAGCGATACATTTGATCTTTGTGCTGTTCTAAGTTTGACTTTAATGCGGACACCATTTTCAAAGCTCTGGATCAGTGAGGGATGCGAGCAGTGTGTGCCTGCTAATCCTACTAACGTATGCTGCCTCAGCTTCCTGATGTATTTATTAGCTTGCTGAAAAGCCACCATTTGTTAAGCAGTGAGGGCTGATAGAGTGATTCACGACTCCCACATGCGGCTGTATACTGCTGACTGGAGCCGGATCTGCTTGCGTGTGCAAGCATGCAGGTGTCTGTGTTAGAGATCCTTAAGGCCATTATACTGTATGTGTGGGTGAAGGGGTTTGGGTAATACAGTAATACTGTATCTAGCATTCTCTATGACAAATTTTATTCACTGCTTTTTGCTTTGTAGATTAAAGCTGAAAAGAGTACCAAGAGTCTTACTTAGGGATTTGGGAGTCAGTTTCAGTCCATTAGAGGATGCCTTTATGAATTGCCATGTTTTTACATTAGTACTGAAAAATCCATGTGCCTGTATCTAAATACCTGATTGACCAATATCACGTACTGTATTGTAGACCCTTTAATGGGACTGTGCTATGTTGGGTCTACTATGAGAAGCGTTTCTAACCTTTCATTAGTATTAGGGCTCAGGCCCCCGATCAAACAAGTGTCCTCATATGTTGACACTGTTATAGATATATGGAAATAAATTGTCTTTACAATCAGTTGCAACAGAGTTGTTCACAAACTACATGTGCAATAAACAGCTTCATTGCCGACAAACTAAAAAAAAATCAGATTCCTACAATAGTAAATATCCACTTTCTCCAGCACCTCCTTTTTGTTTTCTGACTTACAAATGATCCCGTTTCGCTGTGAGAAACCAGTGCATGAGTGAACTGTCCAAATGTAAATCTTTTTTTTTGCAAACTGATCAGCTTGTTTGACTGATTAGATCAAAAGAGGGACTCATTCGCAATCTGGCATTGCTAAGTCTGATGCACACATGTAATGATTGCTGAAATTCTATCAGAGAAAATTAATCTCAGGTCGTTATATGGTAATCTCCACCATCAGACAGATTTAACAGCAATAATTTACTGGGGCACAGAGTTATTTCACAAAAAACAAGTCTAGCGATGCCAATGTCTGATACCCAACAGCCTATGCAACAGTTTGTCACCAAATTGTGGACTCTAATGAGTACCACAGGGGTTGAGGATGACATTTGGAATGGGGCCTTAGTTCAAATCAGACCAGGCCAAGATGCTGGATACTGAATAGGGGTTGATTTGCAAGAGTTGGCAGTCATGTCCTTGCTGACAAATCCAGCATTCGCCAGCTGTTTTGCTTGTGAACAACGTAACAATGCAGGTCCACCTAGACCAGCACTGACCAGCATATACCAGCCTGGATCAATGTGAAATTTGTGCTGGATTGTGCATGAAATGTGCTCATGGTTTTGATGACAATACTGTGATGATTTGTAAATCTAAATGAGGTTTTCACAGCATAAATTCAGTAAGTGAACCCAATCGCGTGCCTCATATTCTTGTACTTTGGACAGTCACGGAAACACCATGCTTTGGGAGTTGTGGGTTGGTGGTCAAGTGGTGATGGAAAACCATATCTTACCATACTTAACCATAAATAATACCAGGACGCACAATGCTAGAGCATTTATGTAAACAGGTCGCTTGTGTTGTGCGTCCAATAAATGAAACTAAAACCTCAAATGCGCAAATAAGAATGTTAACAGAGGGTTTAGGAATATACAGTGTGAAACAGCAGCTTATGAATGTAGAAGAATAAATAATAACCCCGGGTAAGTTATGAGAAGTGCGAAATGACCCAGGGTTAACTATTTCAAGTGTGAAAAGCCCAAATGTGTGTATACATTGACTTTTGCCAAGTTACAGAAATTCTTTTGTTTATGAACAATAAAGTACCATAAATTAAACATGCAGTACTTCGTACGGGCAAGCCACTGGTAACACTTAAAACCACTTTCACAAACCTCCAGCAAAGTCAGAGTCTATTGCATCTTTTGGAGACTCTAAGATAAGAGTCAAGCAGCAGCCTGATAGGTAAACACTCTGAGTCAGCGCAGGCTGTTGGGTAAACATTCACTGCTGGCTCACTGCTGAATATGGAGAAGTGTACCGCTGTGATTGACTGCAGTTTGGTGTTGTAGCATGATGTAAGCCCTGTTGGCTTACTCCTTGAGACATAGGCCATCGAAACTAGGGATTGTGGCTTTCAGTTCCATCTGGGCTGAGTTTAGCCAGAATGAGGCAATAGATGCCTAGAGGTCAATGGATAGAAACCATCCTCTGCTAAGACTGCTCATTACTCCTGAACTTCCCCTCAGGGATCAATACAGTGCATCTGTCTTCTAAGAGTCGAGAGTCTTCTGTACTGAACAGCTGGAGGAAATGTTTCCAGCAGTGCGAGTGCAGTGTGATGGGCTTCCTCCAGCAGAACATACAGATGTGTTTTCACTAATTGGCAGAAGAATAAAGTCAAGTAATGCTATACATGGGGTAAAACGGGTAAAATGTTTGCCTCAAGATTTAAGAGCCAAATAATGTTCATATCATGTGGTTAGCTTTGAAAATCAAACTTGCATTGTAAATGCTAAACATTTTTTAGTTGCCTTGACAATTTTTTTTTTTTTTTTACGTTCAAAACACAACCTGTTAATCATTTTAAGTATAACTGGAGATAATTAGTTGAGTTAATTTAAGTTGACTGTGATGCCCGTGATGTGAATCTAGAATTCTGTAGCAGTCTGACCTAGCAATGAAACGTTTGTCAAGACTTGGAATTTTGGCAAAGCCTTTTAAAAATAGTGTTATAGAATGGTGCAAGGGTTTGCTACGTGGTTGCTAAGGTGTTCTGAGTGGTTGATAATGTGTTGAAAAGAAGCTGCTAGGGTGTGGCCAGTGGTTGCTAGGGTGTTCTTAGTGGTTGCTAGGGCTTGCATGTTCCAGGGTGGTTGCTCGATTGCTCTGTGTGTCTTTGGGGGTGTTGTGGTTATTAAATAGCTTGTTCAGTACAACATAAGATCAATCAACAGCATTTGTTATTTGGATTACCACAAAACTGATCCTCCTCTAAAGGGTTAGTTTACCCATTACGTCATTATTTACTCACCCTCATGTCATTCCAGTACACCTGTATGACTTTAAAAAAAATTCTAAATAAAGATATTTAGAAGAATGTTGGTAACAAACCAGTTTTGGTGGCCATCCACTTCCATCGTGTAAACAAACAAACAAAAAACAAATTTCTCAAATATCTTCGTTTGCATTTCAAAAATAAAGAAAACAAAAAACTGTGTGTGTGATATGGAATGTTATATGACTTATTATAACATTTTCATTTAGTAAATGCAAACAGGTACCTTGACATAATTGGATCACATAGTTTTTCTTTCTCCAAAATACACAAGCAAGAATCAAAATTATGCACCATAGCTCTCCAAAACCATTAGTGATGATTAGTCGCAGTGAATGCCCACTCTATGAGTGCAGGTGTGGGTATATTCCACACGTCAAAACAAAAAACTACTAAAGTCTTTCCCAACCAAATGAACTGCCATATCAATGAAACTGAAACTAGCTTTGCATGGTACCGTTTGATGAAGTCACTTGAGAAAAAAAAAAAAAAGAAATGAGGAGGTACACTCAAGACAGAATAAAAAAGTTATGACTTCTCAATTTTATCTTTAAAACGTAATCCCTTGCTTTCAGCGTTCTGAAATGAGAAAGATATAAATAAATATAAATAACCATATCCTGTTGTTGTTTTTTTCTTCTCCACACTTCACAATCTAGTAGAGCAGACACACTCTGCCCTGTCTTACTGTGGCTCATCTGTGTCTCAGGGATGAAAGCGTGTTTAGTTCATGCCACGCAAGTGTATTCGAGAGTGTGTGTGTGTGTTTGCTTCAATTAGCAAACGTTCGCTCAGGGATTTGAAACTGAAGTAAATAGTCTTGCGGGAGGGATTAGAAAGCATGTGACAGGCAAAAAGAGCAGTAGAACGATTAGGAATATTAAAGCCGAGTGCAGGAATATATTTCCACTGAAACGGAGAGAGAGGGAACGACTCGAGCTACAGCTCTTCATCACACACTCCACTGCTCTTACGCTTTAAACAATGACCACTGCCATCCAGAAGAGAGTGAATGGCTCTCAACGTGCCGCCATCCCAATATCACTTTCAACTGTAGGAAAACAAAAGCTCTGTTTCAAAAGCTAGTGACCTATAGTAAGCACACCTAGGAAGCATTTGAGTTTTTATACATGCACTCCTGACAACACAAGTGTTGCTAATGCTATAAAGGATTAGTTGAAAAAAGAATTATCAATGGAGACAGAGGCTTTAAAGATTCAAGACTGACCAAAAAATGTGTCCCATATGACTTGTGCACTATATTCCAAATTGATGTGAATATAAATTTAAGTCACTGAGTAGATAATCGATGTGACCAGATCATTAAAGCAGAGTTCACATTGCACGATTGTAAAGCTTATGTGTAATACTGATATTCTGGTCTGTAACTGTCCTGCATCTTGTTCTTTCATTGGCTGTAGGTCATCTGTAGTTTTCAGTCAGAACACATTCACACAGCAGGATTTTGTTGACACATCGTTGATTCTCTCAAATCGCGTCTTTGATAATTCACACTGCGTGATTGTCACTCGCGTGAACGAGCACCGATTTGTCTTCGATTTCTGGCATTTGTCGGCGAGTGAAAATCAAGGCTAAAATCATGCATCTTGTTAGTTACAACAAAAAAAAATGCAGATTGGTCTATTTAAATCTGAAAAGTATGACTGATTACACCTTAGCTCTCTGCTAGTTCTTACAACACAGTCTTAAAGGGATAGTTTCACCCAAAAATGAAAATGTCATCATTTACTCACCCTCAAGTTGTTCCAAACCGGTATGAACACAAAAGAAGATATTATAAATAATGTTGGTAAGCAGAAAGTTGACGGTAGCCGTTGTCTTCCATAGTAGAACAAATACTACTTTTGTGTTCAACAAAGACAGAAACTCATAGAGGTTTGGAACAAGTTGGGGGTGAGTAAATGTTGACAACATTTACATTTTTGGGTGAACTATCCCTTTAACAAAGTGGTTGTGCAACAAGTCCCAAGCTGAAAGTACCATAATTTTAATTTGTAAATGACAAGACATCAGTAATAGCCTCAATGAATTAATTTTGAGCTTCAATAATGTCCTTAATCTCCATGCAAAGTGTAGGAAATTCCATTAGGCTCCTGGCAATTAATGCCATTCGAATTGAGTATGGTCATCCGTCATTTTCTTTATATACCCCCTTTTGTTCAGTCATTGTCCTACAGGGATTTTATTTCTTAAATATACACTGCAGTAATTCCCCCCAAAAATGGCTACATCATGTGTGTTGGAAAGCATGAGCACAAAGCTTTATTGCCATTAAGATGACCACCATACAAGTAAAACAGTTAAGTACACTCAGCAAAGTCATCACACCCACTGTGAACTGAGTCAGAATGTCATTGGCAGTCAATGGGTAAGGGTGTATAAATTAATTGCCTGTCAAAAGCCTGTCAAATCATCATTAGTATGTTTGCTTTCTGTCAGAGCCGAGTCATTTTATGTCTTATCTTGGTCAAACCACATTCTTGTGAGGCCTAATGGATTTTCAGTATTTTAATGAAGTCGGAACTAAGAAATCAGCTTGTCTAAGAAATCATCTAAAAATACATCAAGATAACTGAGAATCACCAGCATAGTCTGACCTTAAATTGAGTTCATGCAACAGAATATCAAATTATCATAAAACACTTCCATGTATTAGTCATGAATGGTCCCAGAAGGAATCTGCTCACTTTTTTCCCCACATTTAATTCAAAATTCTAGAACATCTTTTAACAATTCAAAGCCATATAACTTGTAAACTTGGACAAATTGACCAGGGCTGCATTTCGCAAAAGTATCACGTAGATCGTAGAAGCCACCAAAGGTCTTTACGATCTGTGATTTTGGGAAACACAGCCCATAGTTCTGTCAATATTTTGTCTAGTGGATTTAGCTGACTTCCTATTTTAAGCCTTTAACTGATTTATCAGTGGTAAACCATTTGGCAACACAGTAAAAGTAAAAAAGAACCGCTGTGATCTATTCAAAGGTAATTAGACTAATGATCACAGCTAATTAAATAGATGCATAAAGTTCATTTATAGGCTGTAACATGAAGTCCACTGAGGCAAGCTGAAATAAGAACCCAAGGGAAGCTTTATTTATATCCATAACCAAAACACAAGACAAACAAAACCTGACTTGACCGAGAAACAAGAGACTCACCCACAGCAGGTTACAACATCAAATCTAGACAAGGAACAATGGAAATATGAGGGATACCAGCCCGTTCTCATCCTTTGGCGTCATACATGTGACGCTTTGTACATTTTGTCGAAATCTTACGCACATGGCATCCTTTAGCATCAATATGAGACGCAGAACCCAAGGCGTCATAACCGTACTCTACCCCAGACCTACACCTACCCATAACAGTGCGTGTTATCTTGACGCTAAAGGATGCCATGTGCGTAAGATTTCAACGAAATGTCATATGGCGTCACCTATAGGACGCCAAAGGATGAGAATGCGTTGGGGATACACAGTATTTACATGGACATGGGGAAACACGTGACAAAAACAACCAATGACAAGTAGAACTAATCAAACCAATGAGAATGAGAACCAATAAGAATATGACACATGAGACGAAGAAACCGTGAACTAAATGAACTAAAGGGACCAAAAGGGTGTGAACTATAAAAATAAAACTCATGAAAGCATAACCATAACCAAACCCTAAAACAGTTTCTGTGCAACTAACAGTGTTTTGTTGCACATCATTATTGGACAGAGACATTTGTCACACTGTCCATATGAAGGTATTTTCTTATTAGATAAAATGAAAGATAATTCAGAGTACATTTACACAAAAATTATGTACTAAAAACGAAAATTTTCCCCTTTGTGTCTTTCGCGTACAGACGACAACGTTGTCAAACCGATCCCCGTTTACACAGATCTGCGAAAACGACTAAAATCGCTGTATTTTTCACGCCAGGCCAGTAGGTGGCGATGTAACTTTCTAAAGAAACGCTATACGCCTATATACTGAACACATAATACGCATACGCATGGCATCACTGTTTGTGTTTTCACAAATTACATTTTTGTAGTTTACACAGAGATGATAATGGTATCGATTTCAAAAGCTTGTAAAAGTTTGCGTTTTCAGGCCCCAAAACATCAGTCGTGTAAATGAACGGCCAAAACGCATACGTTTTTAGTTTTTTAGTTGAAAACAGTGTCGTGTAAACGGCTCTTCGTTTGTGTTTAAATTAATTTTATACTATATATTATTATAATAAATATACTAAATGATATGTGTAATTATATAACACCATCTAATAATATTATTTATATACATGCATGCAAACTAGGAGTGACATTTGTTTTTGCTACTAAAAATTCAAGTATTGACTGCACTTAATTCCAGCTATTTTTCCCCCAGGTATGTTGGTGTTAAAGTGTGAAGAAAACAAACCCGGATTCTGCCTAGTGAGTCGGTGTGAAATTCTTGAGCTCTTTAGCTCGACTCTGTCTGACAGCAACCGTGGGAGTACGTGACAGAAGACGAGAGATGCTGCCGTGAAACTGCATCGGTTTACTTATGACTCACTAGCCGTAAGATGACCTGAGGGCTTCTGAAGAGCGGCAGGTCACACTAGCTCCAAATGCTATGTGTGCCCACATCTGCCCAAGATATTTAGCATGAGCGGGCTTGATGGCATACATATACAAAGCGGTATGAACACACAAGCACACATACATTTTAAAATCAACATGGAATCTAAACTGATCCTGTTTACATTATAATGTTCATGTTATTATGAAGAAAAAACAAGAAAGTCAATACCTGGTAAGCTACCTGTTTGGGATTCACTTTATTTTGACGGTCCCTTTTACACATTCTGTTGACTATACGTACACTGGGTCTCATTCATGAAACATTCGTAAATATACGAGTAAATATGCGAGTGATTTGCGCGTAAAGAGACCTTCCCGAAAACTCTTCTCCTGATTCACAAATACTTCGTAAACGTCAGATGTGATAGTGAAATGTGTGTGTGTGTTAATGAATTCCAATCAGTCGGGTAACACTTTATAATAACTACACGCTAATAATCATTAGTTAAGCATGAGTAAACAGTTAATTCATCATTCATAAAGCATTAATAGACATTAATAAGCAGTTTATTAATACAGCTATAAATGCTTTCTTCTTGATTTACAAGCATATCTATAATTTGTTTAATACTTGTATTTTCATCCTTTATTAATGATCAATTTATTATTTCTAAATGAATAATTGCATTTTTTATAAACCAGTTATTTCAGTGGTTCACAAGATTACTTAGAACGTGTAAGTAAATGATTAATAAACTATTTAAATGTACATTCATACATCTTATTATTCAGACATATAGTGATGGTTACTTAGTGTGTTAATAAATGCTTTATTAACATGTATTTATGCTGTAATTCAGGGTTAATTCAGGTAGTTATAAAGCATTTAGTAGTGGTCAGTTAACTATGTGTGTGAGCTCATCTAAAGTGAGGACTATTCATTTCTTGTAAAGCATTTATAAAGGAGATTTAAAGGCTGTTAAATATTTCTATGTTCTGTATCACTGTGTTGTGTTTGTTATATTTTACTGTTTAGAAGATTGATGCGCCTTTAAATCTCCTTTATAAATGCTTTACAAGGCATGAATAGTCCTCACTTTAGATTAGCTCACAAAATAGTTAACTGACCACTACTAAATGCTTTATAACTACCTGTATTTACTACATTTACTTACACTTTCTAAGTGATCTTATGAATGACTGACAACTCTTGTTTGTAAATGCTATACTTAATTTAGAAATTATTAATTGATCATTAACAAGGTATGAAAATACAATTATTAAACGCATTTATAAATCAAGAAAAAAAGCGTTTATAGCTGTATTTATAAACTGCTTATTAATGTCTATTAATGCTTTATAAATGATGAATTAACTGTTTACTCATGCTTAACAAATGATTAATAGCATGCAGTTATTATAAAGTGTTACCCATATTAGGACATGAATGCGAATGAAAAAAAAAATTTCTCAGATGCAGAAATTGAAGTTTTATTATCAGAAGTTCATTCAAAACGCCACATTTTATTTTCAAGCGTACATAGTGGCGTATCGGGTCCTAAAAAAAAGGAAGCTTATTGGCAGCATATTACAGATGCAGTTAATGGAGTTTCATCTGTTAATCGAACATTCCCAGAAGTGAGAAGAAAATGGTTCGACATTAAGCTTGAGAGCAAAAAACGAATTAGTTCACTTCGGAAAAATAGTATTCAAACTGGAGAAGGACCACCATCGCAGATGCTATTACTGGCTCTCATAATAAGAAAAACCGTATGTAATTACTATATATAATATTTTTTCAAAATGCTGTTTAAATATGTACCCGATTAAGGTGAATTAAAATGCAGCCTTATTAATGAGCAAAACGTTCGGGTGTTAAGTGCACTATTTACGCGTGGCTGGGAGCAGGTGTAGATTTCTTGTGTACTAACATTTGGAGAATACGAACATTTTAATAATTCTGAAAATTTACGCCAGAACCACTTTACACACGATTTACACAAAAATTCGTTCTGCTCGTGTTTCATGAATGAGACCCAATAAGTGCAAGGCAGATTTAAAATGAGTTGCATTTTAAGCTCCTGTTGACTTTAAGGTCTACTCTAAAAAGTTTGATCTAATCTGCAATGAATTTGTTCAGTTTATTTTAGTAGTATTATTATTATAGAGAAGTCTTTTGAAAATGTGCTGAAGCAAATATTTACAGCATTAATTTCACCCCAAGAATCCAACAGCAGACTCCTTCAGAGTGTGTGAAAGAACTCGGCTCCCGTTCCCATTAGACCCTCGTTTAGCATTATAAATACACAACAGTGCAAGGAGGAAAACATGGATGCTGGAGAAACTAGGGCACATCTCGTGGCGAGGGGACTGGGGATGATTATATCACCGCTGTATCCTTTCAATTCATTCAACTCCTTAAAGAAAATATTGTAATGATACTAATAATCTGCAATAGGTTTGATTGATTTAGCAGCAGTCGTTTGATTACATTTGATTTGTGGCTCGGAAATAGTGCCGAGATTTGTTTCGAATTCATTTGACATTCCTTTTCAAAACTTTCAATTCAAATCTGAGATCTGAGGCCAGACTTTTCAGCGTGGTCTCAGACATTTGTGTCCCACTGTGTATACAAGTGAGAAAAGACCTCTATACATGAAGATACAGGCTTATAATAGAATCAGTGTTTTCATCTCCTGCTGTGCCTGTGTGCCACAACTGTCAAAGGCCACGGTTTTTGAACCCTGCATTGACTGTCTAAAGGAAAGAGAAGCGCTGATTTTCATCTCGGAGCGGTGCAGATATCTGCCAGAGTGTGATGAAGCACTGGGACGACTCCAACTGAAATCTAAAGACCTTCCTAGAGGATGTTGTGTCAAAGCCCTGCAATCTACAGATTTATATGTCACTAGCAACCAAACACCATACAAAGCACGCGGGAGACTCGACTAACAGGGTTGTGCATCATTCAGAATGGAATTGAGCTAGAAAACAAGATGCAGAATTGCAATTTGAATATGAACGTGAGGGTAGTAGACATGACAGTGATCGTTTACATTTGCATTCGCTTACTCGCGTGCAACAGTGAAATTAGCCAATCATAACAGTGACCGTTTACTGCATGTGAAATTGTGTCAACGCAATTTACGTCGTTATATTGATGCGCAAACAAACACATTTCAGTACATTCACGTTGTTTCCACATTCCATAATTCTGAATGGATCTGTGTACTGTAATACATAGTTCCCACATGAGGTCACAACATACGGGCATTTGCCAACCCGGCGCCATTTCTGTGGGCATGTTTCGGGCAGAATATTAGAAGAAGAAGCTGAAACGAGTTAATTTCGTGATAAAAAGTGAAAATGGTCATCTCCTGCTGGGCCAATGGATGTTCAAATCGTGCCGGAGGTTCAGTTAAATTTGGATTTTACAATATACCCGTCTTTAGACTTCATGAATCTGAGAAGACTAAGCTTTTGTCAGAACAACGACGGAGGTTATGGCTGCGAGGATAATAAACAAGTCAACACTTTGCAGTTTGAATGATGTCCTATTAACATAATGACGAGGTATTAAAAACAACAGTTTCCACTGTTCGATCGCGCGCGCGACTCTCACACACACACACACACACTCTCCAGCACTGCAATCTCGGATTATGTCCCTAAAGAACCCGCGTATAAAGTAGTTCCGCATTACATTATCGTTAATTAATTTGCACGCGAGTTTTATTTATTTTTATACCGTGTATATTCATGCACTGAACCGTGACGCCCGTACAGTTTCGGTTCAATACGAATACATGTACCGTTCCAACCCTATTCTTCAGTGTACAAATAAGTACATGCATATTACAGAAAGCACCGATGACTGTTATAAGGGGAACAGGAATTAAGTTGTGAAGGCTATGGCTTTTTAATAGACAGATAGTCTAGCATCACGCTACATACATTCGCTATGATGACTACTTTTCCATTGATTGCACTTGAGCAAACGTCACCAACCCAACCCTCGACAAACTGATTGTACGCCTCCAGTGATTTCCAGGCTCGGAATTGCTCACATGTGTATAAAATACCAGATAATGGTAACGTTACACATGATAATACTGTCATGATAATACAGCAAAGCTGCATAATCAGTGCTCGGTGCTTCCTCCACACCATTTATGACTGAAATTTTCGCATTGTACCTCTCTCTGTCTTGTGTTAATAGAGTCTCTTTATAATCTCTGCCACTTTGTCTCTTCATGATTTTCGTAACATAATAAACCGAAAGAAATATTCGAAATTTGCTTGTAAAACTTTGTAAACAGAGCAGCTTATGCCCTCAAAGATGGCGTCTCCGGGGAGGTCACGTGACATTAATTGGCCTGTGGGAACCATGTATAGGCATATAATGCAGTCAAGGTGGTTGGTTTAGTTTTTTTTTTGTTGTTGTTGTTGTTTTGTTTTGTTTTGTTTTGTTTTGGTATCTTCATAAGGTCTTGTTTGGTACCTAAAATGGTAACTTGTCTAAAATGATTTTTTTTTTTTTTGATGCATGCTTTAGTGTGCATACATTTATGAATTACATGAACTCCTTGTCATTTGGTTAAGTTTCCTTTTTTGGAAAGATACCTAAATTAACCATGAAAAAAAAGCTTGCAGAAAATACAGTTTTTTTTTAAATCATCTGGTTTAATTTGCGGTATATAGCAAAAGATGATAAAATGCATGCATTGAACAAGATAAATTAAAAGTATAGTAAAGTAATACAAATTTTAATATATTGCCAGCCAAGTAATTTACTTCATAATCATCAACAGTGTTGGATCCTGTGATATAAGCAGTTTCTATGGCGTTCTTTTAACAACAAATGACATTAAACATGAGAGCGCTCTCAAACATACGTTGGTCTCATGACTCTCATGTAGTGTGAGCACCCACTGGTGAGCACTGACCGACTCTCATTAGTCAGATGACCCAGTCTGTTGTGATTGGTCTACTCTGCTCTGATTGGTCAGATGGCCCAGTCTGTTGTGATTGGTCTACTCTGCTCTGATTGGTCAGATGGCCCAGTCTGTTGTGATTGGTCTACTCTGCTCTGATTGGTCAGATGGCCCAGTCTGTTGTGATTGGTCTACTCTGCTCTGATTGGTCAGATTGCCCAGTCTGTTGTGATTGGTCTACTCTGCTCTGATTGGTCAGATGGCCCAAGCTGTTGTGATTGGTCTACTCTGCTCTGATTGGTCAGATGGCCCAGTCTGTTGTGACTCTGATCTGAGTTAGTGTAAATAGCCTCTGCCAACAAGGTGGGCTATTTGAGCTTAGTGTAAATAGAACTCCATTACTTATAATGAGGGAACAAATTAGTAGAAAAAGGTCAAACATTGTTTGTGAGCAACCAATAAAGACCATAGACTAGCATTATGCAAATTTGTTACAAACCGTACTTTAGGTTCGAGTAGGAAGTAAGACTGGAACAACTGACGACTCATTCCAGGCAGTTCAGAATCCGTTGCTTGACAATAAATCAATTTATCGTGCACTTTGATCTTTGAAACTTTTCAGAACTTTTAACATCTATATAACACAATAATTGAAAGGTAATATCTGAGAAAGAAAAAAAATGGGCACTTTAAAGGAGCTTCCCCTTAAAAAACAGATCATTTCAGACAGAGGGTCAGAATGAGGGTTAAACGTTTTTCTATGTATGGTTATTTTTTAAAAAACATTGTTAACATAATAAGTAAACCTCAAAGAACATATACAAATAATAATACATAATCAATGTCATGACCCCTTGAACAGAGCACTGTTGTAATAAATAGTACTTAAAATACATTAGTGTGTTGCTAGTGTCCGTGTACTTTCTGATAATTTGCTTTTCAATTTAAAAAGAAAATAATAATTTTTATTGTTAGGTTCATGAGTAGAAAATGTATAAACAGCTGTGAAAAGGCATTAACACACCTAATTTTGATATCGGATGTATGATTCACCATCCACTGCATGAAAAAGATAATATTTTCGAATCCCTAATAATGACGCATCTAAATCTACACATTTCAGCAATATTTTGACTACTAGATTATAGATTAAATCAGATAGGTTATATTTCCATTTAGAATAGTAATAAGTTAGAGCCTGTCCAGTGTAGGGTTGTATTCTCTAAATGCAACCAAGTTTGAAAGCTAGTTTTATGGCTGTAATGCTAGGCATCCTGTATTTCTTGCTTAACTAACACATTCCTGCTATTTAAAACGGACAAAGTGCTCCTTGCATCAACCCACACGCAAGCTTTCATTAAAAATGTATAATAACAAACCTTTCTTAGAATAGCCATTAGTATCCATTAGAGGCATAATCCCAGAACATATGTTGGATGGTATTATTCAAGATAGAACATGGCCAGAGTGAGGGTGTAAAAGCTGGTGGATCTCTTATGTGGAAGAGGATCAGAGAATCAGCAGGGTTTCTCTTAGGGACCAACAGAGAGCATTGAGATATATTACTAAAAGCTAAACATTACTGTTAGATCAGCAATGCCCCCCCAAAAATGGCTACACTTTATTTTACAGTATGTGCACTTACCTAAGAAAGTAATATAAGGTAACTACATGGTACCTAGTTATTACCCAGTTATTGTAATTGCTATAATAAGTACATGGTATGGGAGACAGGGCTGTAAAATAAAGTGCTACCAAAAAAAAAAAAAAAAAAAAAAAAAATTGTAAATTGTTAAGTATTTATACATAATGGTGATATTATATACATAATTGGTGTATGTCAGCATTGTTTTACTTTAATACTGTAATTGTCACGAACTGCTCCGAGACAAGAAGGTTGAGGATCCAAATGCAGTTTTTATTGAACAGGGTATATCCAAAGACGTAATCCAAAGTACAGGCAAGGTCAAACACAGGCAGGCAGTCCATACAAAAACACAACAAGGAACTCGGGAAAAATAGTAATCCACGGAACAGGCAAGGAATCCAAAAACAAGAGACATGAAACCAGGGAGAATGCTTGGAATTGCAGTGTAACACTAAACAAGACTTTGCAGATAATGAATGAGAAAACCAGGCTTATATGGGGTGAGCTAAACAAGATAATGAGACACAGGTGAATGTGATAATGGATGAAGAGTCCAGGCAGTGAGTTATGGCAGATGTAGTTTGTGAGGGAATGACGATAATCTGATGTGGAGTGCCCTCTGGACCCTCTCAAGGGCACTCCAGCTGGTGACCCTTACAGATGTACAATAAAAAAATTGTCAGAAAATTCTGTAATGTAGAAACTAAACGTGACAATAACGACCCAGCGTTCAACATTCTCAAATGTAACTCCAAAAAACAAACAAAAGACCATTTTAAGTTACACAGAAAAAAACAACAACAATATAAATAACTGCATGTTTATAATAACATACACATTTTTATTTTTGGATGAACTATAAGTCATCTATATATATAACTGTAAGTATAAGTCTATATAACTATAAATCATGCATTGGCACCATTTTATGAGAACTGAACTAATGAGAACTAGCTATATATATATAAATGAACTAAATTAATAACTTTTTTACAACAAAAATGAACCATCACTGCAATTACTTAAGCTAGACTATGACGATACTTTCTTCTAGAAATAAACTTTGTTGCATTATTTTCCTGTTATCACTGTAAAGGAACGATCTGTATTGTAAAAAGCACTATATAAATAAAGCTGACTTGACTTGACTCATCTAGTGCAGGGGTTATCAATCTTTTAGATGCCACAGCCCCCCAAATATGACAATTCTCGCATGAGGGACCCCTATCCAAAACATTTATCTTTTATACACATCCAATTTATACACAGAATTATATATTTTTTTACATTTCTTTTCTAGACTTTTCCACAGACCCCGTCACTAACTTGCGGCCCCCTGGCGATCCCCGGAGCCCAGTTTGAAAACACCTGATCTAGCAGATATGACAATTCTTGTGTCTTTATTTTCATTTCTTGCAGCAACTTAAAAAAAATCTCAAAGCCAGATTGCAATATGTGTAGTGATGTAGTGATATTTGGATACTGACTGCATTTTAAGTAATTCATATGCACTTAGTTTGAAATAATTAGTCATTTGTAACTGGAATTCATTTTAAAGTAACCCTCACATCTCACATGTCAGCGCTGGGCTCCCAAAACACATTGACGTCCATCTCTGGCTGATCAGCAGGCAGTGTTTAATGAGCGAGAGCCAGATGCTTTCTCAAGACCTCAGCCTGGGAGTGGTTAATTAATCAGATTGTGCTCTCTTTCTCTCACTCTCCCCCTCTTTTCTCCATGCGACCTCTCCCACAACATCACAGAACACTAATCCATCATCTTCAGCCTTATACTGGGGTTTGCTGAGCACACCATGAAACAGTTTTCCAATTTTCCAGCTACCGAGTGGAGCTCTTAAGATGGCTATTTGCCACATTTGGGTACACCATTTCCTGTTGGGCACAGCGGTGTTGAAACTAGAAAGGAACTGAATATTAAACATATTGGCTCTCTTCCAAAACCTCTGTAGTGAGCCCATGTAGGCAGAATTTTAAAGAAGTATGGGTGAGATTCCTACATCTAAGCTTTCACAAAAGGTAGACGGCATAATTACGCTACCTCGCTAAATTCTAAGTCAGCATCGCATGCATCTATTGCAGAGAAGACGATCTCAACCAGGTCACATAGAATCTGTGCCGGCATCATATCTGGAACACCCTTCATTCATCAACTTTCACGAATACCCTTGATGAGTGAGTAAATGATGACTGAATGTTATTTTTTGGGCGAGTCTTTCTCATGGACAGGTTCTTTTTTGGCATTTGCAGTGACGAGACCTCTAGCCTCTGGTGTGATCTATTTTCATAAAAAGTGATGACTGAAGACAAATGGGGTCTTCGACAGCCAGAGATGCTATTCACAGCACACCGACCCCTGGATAATCAAGCCTGTTAAAGGCCAACGTGAAATCCTCCATTGACCCCATTAAAGATCCCATAAAATGACACTTTCCAAATGCCACAGGATGAATTAGACATGCATATGGTCAGCACAGGTGGACGTGCAGAGCTGCCAGTTATTAATGTACCTTCGGTTCGGATGCTGAATGGGGAATCGCCCAGTCGCTTGGCCGAGAACTGCCCCCCCAGAGAGGTCATTAAGAAGCACAGACTGAAGAAACCGATTCCCGCCACAAATATCCTGAAAAAGACAGACCGAGACAGACAGATATAAATGTGCTGGGGTGGAACAAGAAAAAAAACCTGTGAAAAAGACTTTCAAGCCAGACATTGATGAGGATCAAGTATGAGAAGTGTATTGTTAGTATGTTGTCCTTGTGAAACTTGTCCTTTAAATGAATAGTTCACCCAATGAATTAAAGCTTTATTTATGTATGTATTGGATGAGAAAAACATTAGCACAACTCTTTACTATAAAAGGATAGTTTATTTACCACGTCTGTCAGACTCCAAAAAAAACGCACCATAAAGGAGCAGAAGGAGGAGAAGATTTGGAATAGACCGTCAATGCGACTGTTCCTCGTACAACACTATTATACGATTATTACCTAGTTCTGGCATGAAAATCTAGATGGCGCAGGCTCAGAAGTCTTTGACTTGTTTGGTAGCGATCACATCATTGTCTGCATGACACAGTATGCAGCGCTTCCAGAAACTCTCCACCTTCCCCAGCTCCACCTGTATAGATCTGCTACGGTTTAAATCATGTATGTTACATGTGCAGCAGCAGCAGAATGTCTTACATGCTCACAGCAATGTCTGTGAATGTATATTCACAGTAATAAGTCTCGGTACTTGCACATCTATTCCGCCTAGACCAAATACATTAACATTGCCATATCTATTACCATGCCAATCTCCAGAGAGTTGCCATGACAGAACTTGGAATATAACAAGGGTCAAATGGTCTGCATGGTAGGAAAATTTTTTCGTTTTTAGAGCCTCTCAGACATGGTCATTGTCATTTTATGGAAAATAACAGCATATACATTTTTGGAAAGACATGAGGGGCTTTCACACCTGGTAGTTCTAGGAACTAGCCACAAGGGTGTTTCCCTGAGAACTAATGGTTCCCTTTAGGAACCAATGGTACCACCATTAGGAACTCTGATGTGACATACGCCGCTCTTGTTGTTGTGACTTTTATTTTGACGGCGCTGAACGCCAGCCAGAGTCTAAGCACACAGTGCAGACATTCTCCGTGTTCATTAGTTTACGATCTATCAAACAGTCCCGTCTAATACGTTATTAAATAGAACTGTTATACATAGAAAGTATCAGTAATGAAAAGGTATTAGCGTATGCCGTGTGGTTGATGTCCAGTGTTGCTGAGCAGAAATACATAATCATGTTTGGCTTGGTCCTCTCAAAGTGGCGTTGGAATTTCTCCTTAGCGTAAAGGTTAAGAGGTCCATCTATCACTGTTTTACATGTTCTTAGAGATAGTTTGTGGAGTAAATACATAGGCTAGAATCTGTGTGTTTACTCAGCTTTTTTTTTTTTTTAATGGCGGGTGCTGGTGTTTTACGTGCATTTGGCCAATCAGCGCACACTAACATCACTGGTAGTTCCTATAGTGCTGGGTTAGACCCAACTCTGAAGTTGGAGCTAAATTAGTCCCTCCAAAAAGAGGTTCCTAGAACTAAAATAATTCCTAGTTTCTACGGTGCGAACACACCAAAATCCGGGTACTTACACCAATAGTTCTAGGAATTATGAAAAGTTTCCTCCGGTGTGAAAGCCACAATGGTATAATGTCACAATAATGATAGAATTTTCATTTTTGGGTGAATTGTTTCTTTAAACTTCAAAAAGTCATATCAGAAACAGGTGTGTAGGATGGCAGTTTATCAACCTGTCTCATAGGAAATATGTACCCCTGTACACTTTTTGCAGCGCCACAAAATATGAACCATCAGGTAAATATCACTGCAGTTTCTAACAGAAGTGAACACTAGAGGCAGTAAAACAGCAAGCGCTTTTAATCGTTTTCACACACAATTATGATTACAGGGGCAGATTATGGATTAATAAAGACTTTTTTTTCACACGGCTATTTGCACAATTATGTTATGACCTCAAAACACATTTTACCACAGTGCATGATTTGTAAATTAATATATTTTGGAGTTTGCACCATTTAACCACCTCCATATGTGTGATTTTTACTGATGTACTAAGCTTGCTCGGTAGCTCAGCTGGTACAGAATTGTACATGTAGAGAGCTCGGGTACGACTCCCGAGAAAGACGAGTCATGATAAAAGAGCTCAAAGACAAGAGTTTAAAAACAAGCTAAAATGCCATGGTTAAAATTGCCTTTTTATGTCACATTTGCTTTTGTTAACATTATCGGGTAGGTTTAGGGTTTAGTGTAGGTGTACGTTGTTGTAAAATGGAGCATTAAGCGTCGTTCACCGGACATTTCAATTCAGGACTGCGGTGATATGTACAAACTTCAACGTAATAAAACGTTGCCATATTCACGTTCATCTAAAAATAAACACGCTTTTAGTGCAACTCACTGGACATTTCACTTTTAAACTGTCGCAAAACGTGAACGACACAACGTATTTTGCGTTTTGTACGTTTTTCTAATGAGCTTAAAAGCTTATGGTAGAGCAAAAATTTATCAAATTAACCCAACCAACCCAGCTGTTTGAGCACTGCTAGTGCTTATTTAAAACAATAATAATAATTCTTATTCATCCTAAGGTGAATTAACATTTGCATTACAGATATTTGAGGGTAGAAAAGGTGGAATTCAAAACACTATTAATGTGCCCAAATCAAGTGTTATTATGGGAACCATCAGCAGAGTAACACTGAAGCAGTGTTAGAGTTAATTAGATTAGTGATTAATTGAGTGATGATTGAGCGTTATTGAAGACACCTGATGATAGCAAGCAGAATCACTGAAGAGAAGAGAAACACAATAATAAAAAGTCACTATTATGGTGATCAGTTTGCTTTAGTTTTGCAGTTCGAATGTTGATATATATATATATATATATATATATATATTTTTTTTTTTTTTTTTTTTTTTTTTTTTTATCTCTGGCTGCTGTAACTGTGTTTATTATGGCAAGAAAAACCAGAGAAAATGTGATGACAATGTTTGCTACTTATTGATGATGATGATGTAATCATCTAGGCATTATTTTTATTTTATTTCCACAATATAGGCCTAATTAAATCTGCTAATTAATACAATTTAATTGTCTGAGTTCGACCACAGCATATATCTGTAACACTCTTTTATATAGGGGGGAAATGGCTTAAACTATAGCATAATCATATTCATTTTATAAGTTGCAGAGCTCCTGCAGAACAGAATGACCCACATCCTCGCGCTGCTGGATTCCCGCCACTGTGTGAAAACAGCGCGAAAGCTCACCAGAGTCTCACTTCTTCTTACACCATCCTCATATCCTTTCCTGAAGCTCTTCTGACAACATCAATGAAATCCTCTCAAGAGCCTAAAATAGTTCCACTACCTCCATAAATCCACACCATGTAATTTGCAGTAAGCAGTTGTCTTTCTTTGCAGATATACTTTCATGTGGTAACAGTGAAGAGACGAAGTTTGACATCATTTCAGCTTTGTTCGAGGATACGAACTAGACAAGGTCGATAAGTTTGCCGCGAAATATTTCTCACAAAAATGATCATGGTAAGCATCTATCTATCTATCTATCTATCTATCTATCTATCTATCTATCTATCTATCTATCTATCTATCTATCTATGATCTGGTTTGTTCCTACACTACCATAAAGAAATTAAACAAAACGACAGAAATATTGTTACCTCTGTTACATTGTTTGATCTCACATTAATAAGGTCTCACATTAGTTGTGTCAAATATCTGCAATATCTGAACATTTAAAATGAGTCCTAGATAAGATTGTCAAGTCTTACCTGAACGGTTTGAACGTCATCAGGCATCTTCTCATCATAGTTATACACTCGCTATTTACAGCAATCATTTTTCACGCGGGCTGTGCAACAACATACGAACTAAAAAATACATAATTTACTTTTAATCTTTTTCCCCCCGGTTGCGTTTCTTAATATGCGAGCTTAAAGCAAACGCCTTCCTTTAACTGAAAGCTCTTTGATGAAGTTGCTCGAAGAAAAACATCCGAAGATTGCTGAGCAAAGTAATCAGCAGGTCATTCATTTGGTGGTGTTGAACTCCTACTCATAATAGTTTCCAAATAGAGTCAGAAGTAATCCAGAAGACAAAGGACCATCTCTGTAGATTTTAGTGAAGTATCAATGAGTAGAAGCTCGTGAGGGGAATAACCGCGTCAGAACTCCCTGCGCAGCGCGCGACGACACTGGATCGATTCAGCGGCACGACAGGCGTTTTCAGTGATGTGTGCCATCACTTGCTCCTTCTCTGGGAATAATGTTGTCTCTGTGGCTCAATATAAAGAGGAATATAGTTCAGCTGCTTCGGATGAAGCGTCTGCGAGCTTAAACCGCTCAGCTGTAGTTTCAGAGCCGTGGACAGCTCCCAGTGCACACGCCAAAGGCATCAAGAGCGCCATCCGATGGATTTCCACCAGTTTACTCGGATTATCCGATCTGAGATACGACGAGTGGGTCTTTCTTTATGTTATGCAGAGTTGTATGTCAGTGCTGTCACTGTGCTTGCAACACTGTTAAAAATAACGTTTTATTGGCATCTGTCCGGGGTTCCATGAAGAACATTAAGCATTCATGGAACTTTTCTATTCCACAAAAGGTTCTTTACAGTGGAAAGAGGTTCTGTAGATTTTTTTGAAATGTTCTTTATAGTATAAGAACAAGGAGAACAGTTCACTGAAACGTTCTTTATGGATTCAAAAGAAATATCTATGGCATTGCTGCGAAAATACCATTATTTTTAACCCCTAGATAAAAATAAGAAGTTATATTTTTGCATAAAGAAAACAGCTTTTATGACTATTAAACACCAACCTCATTTTTATTACTGTACAGTGTAAAAAGTTGATCCATTAGGGCAGTATTTGAGATAAGGAAAAGTCACTGAGATAATACTCTATATTTCATGCTGCTATCAAATTAAATTGGAAGCATCAATAACACACTGTAATAGATGTCCCAAAATTATGTCACAAATAGGATTTCCAGTGACACAACTTGTCCCATATTAGAGGTAAGATGTCAATAATAATAAATCATATTTAGTATTTGAAAACAGTGAAACATTTTTTTCAACATCATGTAATAGTATTTGTAATAGTTGTATATTTCCTGTTTGGAGACAAAGCTTAATATCAGCATCAGTTGAGCAACTCACACAGCTTATGCCAATATGTCTGAACACTTTACTGCACAGCTGGTTTTTAAGAAATGCTTCATTTTATAATTAATGGATAAAGTTCAGACGAATAATTTATGTTTTTATATATTGGAAATTCCCTTTAACAATGACTTTTTTGAATATGACAGACCCTTTCTAAACATATAGACATGTGACAAAAATTGTGCACTTAAGGGGGCGATTGATAATTTTTTTTAATTGGGTGTACTAAATATGTTTTAATGTTAAAAAACGCATTGTTTATTGTACATTATTGCAGCATACCTATTCCCAGTCTGTCAGAAATGCTCTGGAGTGTGTTTCCCGTACAATGACGTAAAACTCGCTGCTTAAATATCATAGTACGATGCATAGTTGAAGAAATCATCTGGCTATAAGACTGTTTCACGAAACCGCATTGCCGCAAACCTGTCGTTCAACCATGTTGGTTAATGATGTCACGCAGAGTAATAACTTCTTTTAATTAATGCATGATTTATGGCTAATTATGGACATGGCATCTGAGGAGAATTCTCATTTTTCTTAGTGATTTTGCAGATTCAATCATAAGCTTCACATGCGCACTCTTCAAAAACGGTTCTTTAAATCTCTTGACGTCGAACTAAAAGGAGTAAATTACATTTGTATGTATTCGACATAAAAGATAGAGGTTGTATTGAATTTCAGCTTGCTTATTTTGCTCAAGATAAGGATTTATTAATTAAGTTCACATGTCATGCAAACAAGAAACTATGCTTCTAACGCAACTTTGCGATGCTGTTTGCGAAATATTCATTGAAAATATGGTTTTGGAAAACACAGACCCGTTGAACAATGCTGATAACGACGGGACTTGTGATCATGGTTGGCAAACGATGCTTTCTGGAAACACACCCCTGATTGAGTCCCTCCTTTCGAAAAACTCAAAGTGTTCTGATTGGCCAGCTGACACACCGTGTGTTGTGATTGGTCAAACACCTCAAGCGTGTGTCAGAAATATAACGCCCCCTATACCATAATCACAAGCTTCAGCTTCCAAGGCTTCTAAAGCAGTTGTAAACACAGTTAATAATCTCGTTGGTTTTATTGGTTTATCAGTTCACTCAATTGGTATGACTTCGTACGAATGACCTACCCCCTGACCCCGCCCCTAAACCTACCCATCACTGGGGTTTAGACAAATTGCACAAATTCGTACGAATTGTTCGTGCGACAGCGTTGATATATGCTATATGCTTACACTATCATTGTGTCTAGACAGGATGTGTTTCACTACAGTATTAACAGTAATGAGAATCTAATGAGAGTCATCATTCAGAATAATGAGGATTATGAACTAACTTAAAGGAAGTCAAGCATCCTCAAACACACTGTCTCCTGTCTAGCTCACGGTTTCTGCCAGTTTAATTCCCATCATTTCTGAGCCCTGAGAACCCAAAGGACTATTAGAAGTGCAGCCCACACCTCCGGATGACACACTTCATATCCAGCAGTGAGTCTGACAGATCGGCCACTAATGAAAGCCTCTCTCTGTACAGTTTAAGATGCTGAGGATCTGCTTTAAAAAAAGAAAAAGAAAATCAATAGTTCTCTATTTTCTAGACCTCAGAGTCTCAGAGTACAGCAGCACAACTACAAAAAAAAAAGGACAGTGGTGTATACAACTTATAGGCTGAGTGGAATCCATATTGTTTCAGGGCTACTTTAAAATGGAGAGATTTCTGACTATAGCAGAGGAAAAAAGTGAACAACAACAAGATGATTGTATTGTCTAACAAAACAGACATGCACTGATTGATGCTATTTAGTGCTCCCCACTTTGTCTCTCTATATAATTTTCTCTATGGAACAACACCACAGATGCGATGTCGGCACGGTACACAATGTCTGACTTGTTAACCCGCACTCCGCCTGTGGAACACAAACCCTACAAATGACAGACCCAAATGGTTCCAGTTAATCAAGCTTTTGGACTAGAGACAATTGCATGCATCATAAATCACAAATAGTTCATTATATGTTGGACGGCAAAGTGTGAAACTGCCGTGTTTTTCCCGGTCTCCTGTGTTTGACAGGGACGGACTGGGACTAAAAAACGGCCCTGGACTTTGACTAGGCCCGGCCCAAAGCAATCGGCGCGCGGAAACTCGACAACAACAACAATAACGCCTGCACAAATGAGTGTCACAAGACTTTAATTGTGGCTCATGATACTATACCATCCAAATTATAGCTAACAGCATACACTGTCAGAAATAGGGGTACAGTAGGAGTCCATTTCTGTCCCCCAAGGTACATATATGTACCTTTTTGAGGGTCAAAAAGGTACATATATGTCCCCAAGCATTAAAAGGTACATATATATACTGTTTCTTTTAAAGGTTAAGGTACAATATCAAAAGACAGCCTCTGCTAAGTAATTTTTTTTTTTTTGTTGTAAAAAAGGTTTTAAGGTTTTAAGGATACCTTAATCATTTAAGGTAGATTTTAACTTATCACTATATTTGACTAGCCTTGAAATAGAGGAAATAAAAGTTTTGTAAGTCAATTTACTGATATTAAATCATTATAAAACAGCAAAAACTCCAGTGTTAAATTAACTCTCCTGGGAGTTTATATGGCTCCAGACTCAAGAGTGTTAAAGTGTTAAAATATGACTGTTAAATTAACAAAAGTTAATGAGCTAATTAATTGATTGATTGAGTGATTATTGACCATTATTGAAGACACCTGATGTTAACAAGCAGAATCACTGAAGTAGAAAATAAAATAAAATTAAGACACCGCTATGGTGATCAGTGTTTGCTTTAGTTGGGCTCTTGACCCTTAAACTGATAACATTAGATTTTGTTTCTCTGTTCATCTGGCAGTTGTAACTCAGACACAACAAAGAGAAAAGTTGATCAGGTGGTGTTGGTTATGTTTTGACAATCATAATTTGACCTGAATCACTGAACTCATTTGAAGTCTAATCTCTGACTTAAATGTATATTTTTGATTACAGCAGCCTGTGATTCAACAGAATAAGATCCATCATTTTCTAATCTAAAGGGTTTCTTAAAAGTTTATCTGATATCAAGAATCAGTGTATGAATCTCAACAATGGTGACAAAAAAGAATATTCAATTAGGGAAAGGAAATTAGTAAAACAATTTGGATCATAATTTATTCATACCGCAATGCATGATGGGAGCCATTAATGAGTTTTGATTGGTGTCACCCAGAATGCACTGCAACATGCCTTATTATTGCCACCATTGTTGAGATTCACAGGCTGATTATTGATGTCAGTGTGTCAACATAAAATAATTTTTAAAAAAGTATTTTGATCAGAACAACTTTTAAGAAATATTTTGGATTATATGGAAATTGCTGGAAATCATTTGCTGTAGAATCACAGGCTGCTGTAATCAGCAATATACATTTAAGACTGAGATTGAGAAAAAGAATGAGTTCAGTGATTCAGGCAAATTATGATTATGTCAAAATATAACCAACACCACCTGATCACCTTTTCGCTTTGTTCATCTGGCAGTTATAGCTCAGATACAACAGCCAAACAAAATCTAAAATTAATGGTTTAAGGGTCAAGAGCCCAACTAAAGCAAACACTGATCACCATAACGGTGTCTTAAAAAATGATATTTTCTCCTTCAGTGATTCTGCTTGTTAACATCAGGTGTCTTCAATAATGGTCAATCATCACTCAATGAATCACGTAATTATCTCATTAACTTTAACATTCTTGAGTCTGGAGTCATATAAACTCCCAGGAGAGTTCAATTAACACTGGAATTTTTGCTGTTGGACCTCAAGGTGGGTCAAAAAGCATTAAAAGGTACATATATGTACCGTTTCTTTTAAAGGTTAAGGTACAATATTGTACCCTTGAGGGTACAGCCCCAGTGACAAGCCATTGTACCCCTAAAGGTACAATTATGTACTTTATTTTCTGAGACTGTATGTAGAGCCAGCCCTGATTGGCTGCTTGAATCTCAATTTAAAAGATTGTCCAGTTTGCGGTCTTTCTTTTTTTTGGCCATCGGTGGAGAAGAAGTCATAGCACGGTTACTCATGGTTCTTACAGGGCTTTTAACCGAGGAGGTCCTTCAGAAAATATCAGAAGCAGGCATAGAAGTAACCGACGTCGAGATGAAAGGAGATGAAATGGACTTTCAGGCAAATGACTCTTACTCAGATGATGATCATTTATATGTCACAGTTAAACATTGAGTTTAAAATGAAATGTTGGAAAATGCGAAAATTAAAGGGGTCTAATAAATTCTGATTTTAATTCAGCATGTGTGTAATATATATATATATATATATATATATATATATATATATATATATATATATCATTATAGTCAACGATTGTACCCTGTCAAAGCCAATTTTGTACCATTTTTGAAGGGTCCATTTTTGTACTGTTAAATAAAGGTACAAAATTGTCACCACAGGTACAAGACTGGTCTCTTAAGGTACAAATCACAAGGGTACAAATATGTACCCTATGCCAAGGGTACAATATTGTACCCTTGAGGGTACAGCCCCAGTGACAAGGCATTGTACCCCTAAAGGTACAATTATGTACTTTATTTTCTGAGAGTGTATTATACAATTCCATGCTGTCTTAAAATGAATTTATTACTTAATAATCTTAATTAATTTATGCAGTAATTAATCTACTGCACAAATAATAATACCACATCTAAATGAAAATACATCATTACAAATGTAATTCTGTATTCAAAGTCTTCAAAGTTTGTAAGCATTAACTGTAACGTTACCAACATTTTTAAAAGTAAAAGCACAACATATTTCTTAATATTAGCTCCTGCATACAGGCATTTTACAGCTAAAATGTTGAAGTTTAGCTGTTTTAACTACTGTAATCATTAAAAATGTAGCAAGCTGAATATCACTTCCTAACATCATCCCTAGCAAGTAACTTGCAAAGTAATTTCTGATTAATTCGGTTCGGGAGTAGTAGGGATAAAAGCCCTCCCGCACTGACAATTGATTGGTTGGGTCCTTACATGCGCTTCGTGAGGCACACGCGCACACTAGCACGCCACGCACACGCAAGGTCGCTAGCTCGCTCCCTCTCTCTGCCATGCACGCGCTACGCATGCACGCTCTTGCTCGCTCTAGATTCCGGGAGATTTTAACTAATTTGCGGGCATCAGGGAGCATCTATCAATATGCGGGAGACTCCCGGAACTTCCGGGAGACTTGGGATGTCTGTGACTGCGTGTGTGGCGGGTGGCGGGTGGTGGGCCGGCCGTCCTGGAGTGCCGGCCGTTCTGTGATTCTCCAGATCACACAGATGGCCAGTCCGCCCCTGGTGTTTGACGTCACTAGTGAAGGGCTTGAGACTCTCATGTCCCTGTGGTGTCATCAAACAATTAGCATTAGCATTTTCCCATGTCTACAAAGTGATTAGTCACATGACATTTACGACTCAGGCCAAACTGAGTGCCTGTGAGCAAAGAGAGCTGCATGTAAGTCACGTTTACTTCTAGTCCTGTGTCAGCCGAGTAACATGCTATTGAGATAAATGGGAATGCTAATGTCTCCAGTTATTAAATCTCTTTGGGTTAATCAGCATTTTACAATGGTGTAGAGCAGTGGTTCCCAACCCTGGTCCTCAAGCCCCTCAGCACTGCACATTTTAGATGTGTCTAAAGATGTGCTCATTAGAAGAAACTCCAAAACCTGAATTCGCCTTTGGCTAAGCCCCGCCCCCCCTTAGTTACTGTTGCTACGTCCAACAAACAAACTTCATCTGGGCTCTGGTATCAATATGGCTTATGCTGTGACAGCTCTTCCTGCTGAAATTTGATCAAACTTTTATAAAGCAGCAAATAAAGTGTCCGATAGAAGTAGGCAAAAGGGGCTGCAATATACGTTCGAAGGCTGTATTCACGACATACAGGTGAAACGCAAGGAACAACAAGGCATCCAAATAGAGGCAAAAGCATACCGGTCACAGTCAAAAAATGAACCACCGCATATCCTCCTAATCGAGACGGAGGCTGGGACTAACAATATCACGGAGCAACACTGTTCATGCAAAGCTGGAGGTCTCTATTCACTTAATCGTTATTACAAAGCAAACGGACTACGCAAGTATACCGTTGTATTTATAACCAGCGTGTGCTAGACGACACTTGTCAGGATTTGACTTCGGGTTTGGGAAGGGAAAAAATCGCACACCCCCCTCCAACCTCTCTGGGAAACGCGTATCTGTGTTACAAATGCCCCAGGAACAACGTTTAACCATATTTTTGATAAAACTACGACGGTAATAGCCTGCCGAGACCAAAAATATGAGACGCCTGTGTTAAAGTCAATGGAGCGCTGTGAAAAAGTGTGGGAGCTCGGTCTTGGCTGCGCTGTGATTGGTCAATTACATTCTAGGGTGTGGCTTAGCCAAAGGCGAATTGGGTGTGTCAGATAAGAGAGACATCCAAAAAGGGCAGTGTTGGGGTAGTCAGGGTTGTTTCCGAAATCGCCATCTATACCCTTAAATAGGGCACTATTTGAAGGTACAGTCATTTGTAGTGGGGTCCGAAACCATAGTGGACGTTATCGAGTTCACTCATTCAATCCCACAATGTACCGCAATCACGAGTGTACAACCAATGTATTCTCAACAGCTATCAAATACCCATAATGCACTGTGAGAGTCGTGCTGAATATATTCCCGCACCCGACCAGAAGATGGCGTCCGCAACTGAATCATACATCCATCCATTTTCCAAACCGATGGTCCAATGTGGGTACAGCGTAATATCATACAGGTATAAATTCCTTTTTGATTGATTATTAAATTGTTTAATTAAGGGTTATACATGCTAGTTTCCATGACAGAGATATTTTCATTACTACTAGAGCTGCCAGTTTGCTAAGTTTCAAAAATTCTTGAAGCAAGCTCAAACTATGCAAAAGCGGAAGCCCTTCCGGTGTACTCAGTGTCCAAATTCACTCACTCGTTTTCATTCACTCCTTCAAGTAGACTATATTCGTGGAGTAATGTAGGGAATAGTGAATGAGGGTATAGGGGCTGATTTCGGACTCGGGTTGGGAAGCACTTGCTTAGAACACAGCTCATCCAATCAGAATTT
Organism: Rhinichthys klamathensis goyatoka; assembly: GCF_029890125.1. Classification (NCBI taxonomy): domain Eukaryota; kingdom Metazoa; phylum Chordata; class Actinopteri; order Cypriniformes; family Leuciscidae; genus Rhinichthys; species Rhinichthys klamathensis. The sequence goes on from NW_026606557.1 coordinate 541,862, forward strand.
AAAGTCAGAAATACGTTTTATAAAAAAAAAAAAAAATTGGTAACACTTTATTTTAAGGTGACGTAGTCACAAGTTACTTCATCATGTACTTACTATAGTAATAACAGTAAATTATGCATAATTACAAGTAACTAAACCTAAACCAAACCCTTAACCCTATAACTCTATAGTAAGTACATGCAGTTAATTAATATTACTCAGTACTTATTTGAGGAAGTACATTGTAACTGGCACTTTAAAATAAAGTGTAACCAAAAATGTAAACATAACAGCTGCCAATTTCATATTCTTGTTGAGCTCTTTATCGATCTACACGATATAAAATGATTAATGGTAGCACTTTATGATAAGGTTTAATTTGTTAACAGTTAAATGCACAATATGTACGATTTTTGGAATAAAATATCCAAAAACCACTAGAACAATGTTATATATTTTGACTTGTTACTTACATTATCCCAAATTCAGAATTCAGCAATTTTAACCAGTGTTACGGCCCGTGTCATTGTGTCGCCTATCAATGACGTCATATCCGCGTTACCCTCGATTTCCAGCTTTATTTCTGTAGGAACACCAAAGACGCTTTAATATATTATTGTTTGAATTTGTTTTCTTGATTCACCGCGAGAAACATGTGTTTTGCTCTCAACACTATTTTGCTCTCACTTTGAACCCAATGAAAACAGATTGTAACATCCAATTGGTGTATTTTTAAAAGCGAAAAGCCAGCATTGACAAAAAAAAACAAAAAAACAACGACACTGAATTACATATCCTGTAATTTGTGGTTCACACACAATACTAAAGCCACACAGAGATAAACAGTGCACATTTTACCTTCTTGGGCTACTCCTGCCTTCCAGAAATCAAATTGATCTCAGTCCATTCGTCATAAGCCAGCCAGTCACTTGTGTGTTTAGATGCCAATAAAACACTTCAGGCTCACAACTCATCAAATTCAATTTACTCTCACTGTGCGCTAAAGGCTCTCTATGCACTCTAAATGCTCTCATTCATTCATGTACATTAAGAGCTATCAGTCCACTGGAACTATTTGCAATCTAATTGATCTTTTCATTTAAACCTATAATATTTGGGGTTGAAGTGCTCTTCAAAAGCAATATTATAGTAAGGACAGCTGGGCACTGGACCTGCATCAACCGACCTCTTAAGTCTTAACTTGATAATCTTGACTGCAGTCTTCAGAAAATGAGAAAAATAACAAAATCAGGCCTCAAGATGATAGGTCTCGAGATTGCTACTTGGGTTTGTTCAAATCTCTGGTCCACGTATCACCCAGAAGTGTGCTGTTGTACTTGAAGGGTGATAAACAGGTGGGAAAAAAAAGCCCAATTAAAGGCTGACGGGGACCCCCAGCAGAATATCATAGGGACTTGCGAGTGGACTCTCTTCAAATCTGAATTAATTTAAATACAGCAATTTATAACGGCTTGTCGCTGATAAAACAGCAGCTTTAACATGTCTTCATTATCCTTCATCCCACATGAGGGAATTTAAGAAATGAACATATGACACCCAAAACGTTGATTTTTCTTTGAAATATTCATGGACTCATGGTGTGCATGGCTGTTAACAGCTGGTTTATAAAATATTAATATATCCAAGGTTTTTTATTTTTTTTTATGTGTCTCTGATTTACATACTGGTTTAGCTCCAAGGACAAGTTTGCTGATTTTCATCCAGCTTTGTATTATTGTTACAATGGTGGTGGTATATGTAAACGAACAGCGTGTACTCTTGCTTGGTGTTACTTGCAGACAGATATACCCATTTGTTTGTCAGCAATAATATATAACATGCGTCATCCAGCAGACTTTTGACAGCTATAGGGGGTTTTGTGGAAAAATACATTGTACTTCCACATTTTTGTGTCCCCACCCACAGAGGGTTGGATTGAGTGTGTAGTGCTTTATGGGTGCATTAAGTTTCCCTACCTTTTTGGTGAAAAGGAATGGCACTGCCTTTTTTTATTTAGTCATGTAACACCATTTTTTATTTTTTTTAAAAAGCACCTTTCTCCTACATAGACAGCCCATCTTGCCAGCAATGAGTTTCCCATTTAACTTGCTTGCTGAGAAAGGCTATGTAGTTTACGCTCTCTTTAATGATTTTATAGACTTACAGATGCAGCACATAAGCATTATATGCATTTTGTCTCATAAACATTATATCCTTTTTCTTTAGATATTAGCATTGGCCGATAAAACAATCTTTCCACTGTAAACCCTAATGCTCAAAATAATTAATTGGTTTGAGTAGGACAAACTTAAATTAAACAAATTAGTTCAGTCAAATTAACTTTTATGAGTATTTAGCACTTTCTTTTTCTTTCAAGTTCACTGAACTGATATATTTTAAGTAAACTGAACTGTTTCATTGTTTTGAGTTTTATGAAATTATTTATTTTAATTTAGACGAACTTAAGTTTAACTGAAACAGCTGGGATGTCTATTTCCCAGCATGCTTTGCCGATGGCACTCGAAAGGGAGAGTAAACGCTAAAATTAAGTGTAATATAATGTTTTTTTTGTGTGTAAGATTAATGTTATGTGTGAGATTTAGTAGTGATTCATGTTTTGTTATGCTAATTTAGAAGAATTTCTGTTAATGTTGGCTTTAGGATAGTTACCATCATGGTGACAAGTGGTGCATGCAGCTTGATTTGAGAGCAAATAATCCATTTATATTGCTGTGCTCATACAGCAAGTGTTTCTGTATAACATACTATTGCTAATATGTTAGCATTTACTATGTTAGCATATTAGCTTTTTAAAGCTAACTAAGTTTATACTAATAAAAGTATTTTGAGTTCTGCCAACTTATTTGGGTTTACAGTGTCATAGATTTAAGTTATATTAACTGAATGGAATTAGTACTATTAACTTTATTTACCCAAGTTATCTTAACAATAAGTTATTGAGTTACTTGAACACAAATCAAATATTTTTTTAAGCTTAAATTGTTTGAGTTAATAAACTTAAATGATTTAAGGCAATCGGTTTTAATGGATAATAATGGGTCTCCATCAAGACCGTTATAAGCAAAGGTCCAAGATCATCATAGCCCATAGGCAAGACAAATAACGTGTGTGACATTTAAATTCACATTATTAATTCATTCATTTCATCCAACATTTGAAAAAAACTTCACTCACAACAACAAACCCTCAGGCATACAACAACAACAAAAAAACATGCAATGAATCTTGAGTGAAAGTCCTGAGATGCACCTTTACTTTGGACCTTTTTATTCTTCCGTTCAATCCCCCGGTCACAGAGTGTGCAAGAGACGCACACACATGCAATCACCCCGTGACACAATGTTCCTTTGTACATGTGTTTTCATGAAAAATGGCCAGAGGGATGGATCTCAGACTGAGTGATGGTCAACGGAAAGTCTTAAGTGAGCAATTCCATCCTTTTCTGGGTAAAAGCTTTAAAGTCGCCACTCTTTTTTTCTTATTTCCTCCTCATAGCCTGTTATTTTTACATGCATTTTCAGTGAAATGTCAAGCTAAAATGCTTTAAATGAATGGTAAAAAGTGCTGTCATTATAGTCACTCTCATTTGGTTCTAAACCTGTATGATTTATCTCTGAAAATCTCTGAAAGCTCGGAAATCTCAATCACATTAATTTTCAAAAATGGTGCATTTATGCTTCACGTTTGACGTCACTGGTTATGGCATGTTATGTGACTGACTGCATCACAAGTAACCTGAAAGAAAATGATGACAAGAAATTGTTTGTATGAACCTTTCCTTTACTGCAGAATTCCAAACACAAGACAACCTTGATGGTAAAATGTAGATTAAGGCCATAATCATGTGATAGGTGTGCCACTGTACTCCTGATCTCACCAAGGCAACATGCTCTGATTGGCTTCCCCTCTTGTCTCTTCTCTGTAGGGAACAGACAGATGCCTGTTCTCCAGCTGTTGCAGAGGTTTATGATACTCTCTCCTCCACAGCAGCTGCTGTCCCTCTATTCTCATCTTTATTCCTGCTGGCTGAATGCTGTCAGTGTCAAAGCAGAGCACAGATACACAGCAAATACATGAAACTCTGATGATTCCTGTCAAAACACAATAAATCGAATTTATTATCAGGCCCTCCTCCTGGAAACAGGAGATTTTCCTCGTGCGTTTGTGTTTTTAAAGGACACGGACAACAGTCTATTCAATTAACGCTGTCATGTTTAATAAAATACATGTGCCAATCATCCAATAGCCCTGTGAAGCTGACACCCTCACTTTGGACTGTATTTTTTTACAGCCAAATGTATTCGTTTTTATTATATGGTTTGATTCAAACTTTCTATCTATCTATCTATCTATCTATCTATCTATCTATCTATCTATCTATCTATCTATCTATCTATCTATCTATCTATCTATCTATCTATCTATCTGTCTGTCTGTCTGTCTGTCTGTCTGTCTGTCTATCTTTCTATCTATCTATCTATCTATCTATCTATCTATCTATCTATCTATCTATCTATCTATCTATCTATCTATCTGTCTGTCTGTCTGTCTGTCTATCTATCTATCTTTCTATCTATCTGTCTATCTGTCTGTCTATCTATCTATCTATCTATCTATCATCTGTCTGTCTGTCTGTCTGTCTGTCTGTCTTTCTATCTATATATATATATATATCAGTCTGTATGTCTATCTATCTATCTATCTATCTATCTATCTATCTATCTATCTATCTATCTATCTATCTATCTATCTATCTATCTATCTATCATCTGTCTGTCTGTCTATCTATCTGTCTATCTGTATGTCTGTCTGTCTATCTATCTATATATATATATATATATATATCAGTCTGTATGTCTATCTATCTATCTATCTATCTATCTATCTATATACAGTATATACATATTTATCTATCTATCTATCTATCTGTCTGTCTGTCTGTCTGTCTATCCTTCTATCTATCTGTCTGTCTGTCTGTCTGTCTATCTGTCTATCTATCTATCTACGTCTGTCTGTCTGTCTGTCTATCTATCTATCTATCTATCTATCTATCTATCTATCTATCTATCTATCTATCTATCTATCTATCTATCTATCTGTCTATATCTGTCTATCTGTAAAATGTTACTTAATGTTGGTCAATATAATATTTTTTTAGCTTTTTCATTTATAAACAGAAAGTAATCAATTGAAATTAATAACTTGATTAAACCATTAAGTTAAAATGAAAAAAACTAAAATTATAATATGAAAGTACAACTTTCTCTTAAGAAATAACTATTTGCTGTCTACTTACTATAAATAAAGGCAGTTTCGTCTTTCGTGTATTCATGTGTATTGTGATGTATTTTACTGAATAATTTAATTTATTAATAATATAATCTCGGTTTAATCACAAATATTTGTCCTAATAAAACACTTGTAAATATATAAATACATATTTTGTCATTTTATAATTACTATTATTATTTACTCATATGATGCCACCATATATATTACATTAACATAGATATAAAACATATGATGAGCTCAATGAGCGGCCCAATTGAATTTCTCCAGATATCCCATGCTCACTGTTTAGGGAATAGTGTGGGCAGCATGTGGACTGGAACAGCTTCAGTCATGCACCATCTCGCAGTGCTCTTTCACTGTCATTAATGCACTCTTCCTGTTGAATGAGGTTCTGTACAGCCGAGGGAGCTTGTGTTTCACTGACATTTCATTACCGGTGACTCTCTTATTTTCATTACCCTCTGGACATGAAGACGAATTACAGGTGTGATGACGCTGGTGCTCAGAGACCTGGAGAGACACAAAAAGAGAGTGAGAGCGCAAGAGTGTGACAGACAGAAATATCCTCACCGCCGGCTCTGATATCAGGAGCTCTAATGCCACACCTTTGTCATTGCTCTCTGTCCAAAACCCATCATTAAGGACAGCACTCATTCAGCGCTTGTTGCTATGGTTACGTCCTCAGCGCTGACCACTAGGGTCCCCGGGGCCCCTAGTGTGGATACAGCACTAGATGATTGCTAGGGCCCTATAGGCATTGTGGAACCTTGATCAGACTCTGAAACGTTGTTTGAATATTAATAGGAAATACGTAGGTTGGGTTCAAATCTTCTTCAAAAGGGGTTCGACTCAAAATCTGCCAATTTAAGCATGATGTGTTAAAAAACAATAATCAAACATAATATCATTTCATTCCATTGTATTGTTCCACCTCGTGCGTTCTGCACATCGAGGGATCTGTCTCAGCTGAACTGTAGAGGGAAAACCAGAGAGAAATTACAGAGCTGCTGGAATCAAAAAATGTAGGGCACAGTAGGAGAGCATTGTGTTGTCATACAGAACTCATAAAGACTTCTGAGCTGCCGTACAGATGCGTACAGTAGCGTGTTGTGCTAATGAGATTGTAGACTTGGAAGGTGTGATCCAGATAATCATCTCCATCATGCTTCCAAATGCAGAAATAGTACATGGTGTATAGTATAGGAGCACTGAACATATCTTAAGTTACATGAAAGGAAACATAAATGAATTAAATAATATGTCGGGTCAGAGGTCACCCTTCCGCCGGGACTTGGCTCTCGTGATCGCGTGATCGCGTGCCGGAAGCCAGTGATTATGGTTTATAAAGGTTTAAATATGGATATTTTTCTAACAAAAACACATTGCTTCGCATTACATTTATGATGCGTTTTTTGGAGATTCAAAAACTCTGGGACTATTCAATACCATTACAAAGTTGGGAAGAGCCAGGATATTATTTAATATAACTCCGATTGTGTTTGGCTGAAAGAAGAATGGCATATAAACTTATGATATACACTCACCTAAAGGATTATTAGGAACACCTGTTCAGTTTCTCATTAAAGGAGAACTCCGGCGCAAAATGAACCTTTGGTCTAATAAAACATTGGTACCTAGTCAACCGTTCTCTGAGATTTGTTTTCATGATAATCGAATGTAAAGAGTTTTATCTCTAAAAACTGTCTAGCGTATAACGCTAGTAATGGGGGCATCTATTAAGTAAAAAGAAATCGCTAGTTTATACCACTAACAAGACTCAAAATAGCCCCACACTAACACAGTAACATAATGAGGGTCCCTACATGCAAAACGAAGCATTGAGAACTTTGTAAGTGTACAGACCGTTTAATAAGAAGTGTGTTAATACTGTGTTAGTGTGGGGCTAATTTGAGTCTTGTTAGTGGTATAAACTAGCGATTTATTTTTACTTAATAGATGCCCCCATTACTAGCGTTATACGCTAAACAGTTTTAAGAGATAAAACTCTTTACATTCGATTATCATGAAAACAAATCTCAGAGAACGGTTGACTAGGTACCAATGTTTTATTAGACCAAATGTTCATTTTGCGCCGGAGTTCTCCTTTAATGCAATTATCTAACCAACCAATCACATGACAGTTGCTTCAATGCATTTAAGGGTGTGGTCCTGGTCAAGACAATCTCCTGAACTCCAAACTGAATGTCAGAATGGGAAAGAAAGGTGATTTAAGCAATTTTGAGCGTGGCATGGTTGTTGGTGCCAGACGGGCCGGTCTCAGTATTTCACAATCTGCTCAGTTACTGGGATTTTCACACACAACAATTTCTAGGGTTTACAAAGAATGGTGTGAAAAGGGAAAAACATCCAGTATGCGGCAGTCCTGTGGGCGAAAATGCCTTGTTGATGCTAGAGGTCAGAGGAGAATGGGCCGACTGATTCAAGCTGATAGAAGAGCAACTTTGACTGAAATAACCACTCGTTACAACCGAGGTATGCAGCAAAGCATTTGTGAAGCCACAACACGCACAACCTTGAGGCGGATGGGCTACAACAGCAGAAGACCCCACCGGGGTACCACTCATCTCCACTACAAATAGGAAAATGAGGCTACAATTTGCAAGAGCTCACCAAAATTGGACAGTTGAAGACTGGAAAAATGTTGCCTGGTCTGATGAGTCTCGATTTCTGTTGAGATATTCAGATGGTAGAGTCAGAATTTGGCGTAAACAGAATGAGAACATGGATCCATCATGCCTTGTTACCACTGTGCAGGCTGGTGGTGGTGGTGTAATGGTGTGGGGGATGTTTTCTTGGCACACTTTAGGCCCCTTAGTGCCAGTCGGGCATCGTTTAAATGCCACGGCCTATCTGAGCATTATTTCTGACCATGTCCATCCATTTATGGCCACCATGTACCCATCCTCTGATGGCTACTTCCAGCAGGATAATGCACCATGTCACAAAGCTCGAATCATTTCAAATTGGTTTCTTGAACATGACAATGAGTTCACTGTACTAAAATGGCCCCCACGGTCACCAGATCTCAACCCAATAGAGCATCTTTGGGATGTGGTGGAACGGGAGCTTCGTGCCCTGGATGTGCATCCCACAAATCTCCATCAACTGCAAGATGCTATCCTATCAATATGGGCCAACATTTCTAAAGAATGCTTTCAGCACCTTGTTGAATCAATGCCACGTAGAATTAAGGCAGTTCTGAAGGCGAAAGGGGGTGAAACACAGTATTAGTGTGGTGTTCCTAATAATCCTTTAGGTGAGTGTAATACTTATAATAGGATGGCTTGTGGTTTATTCAATTACGGGATAATTTTCATTCTTGGGTGAACTCCTTTAAGTGGGCCCAAAAAAAAAAAAAATCAGCTAACTGCATTTAATTTGCATGAAAATGTTTTTTTTTTAAATGCAATTAACATGCACATAAGTTTAGAAAACATTACATTCAGTTTGCACTTAAATATATTCTTTTAAAAGTAATTTAGTTGCATAAGTGCTTTTTTTGTGGAAAGTGTGCTAAAGTAAATAATGAATGACTATAAAATTGTCATGTTATTTGCATGTTGTGACATTACTCCCCAACTGTAAACCACTAAACTCGTATTTGCACTGTTCCTTGCAACATGATGAAGTTCTTTCTCGTCTCGACTTGTTTGGGTAATGTCTCACTCTGTATTATGTGTCACTGGTGTCAAAATTGGTGCGACTCATCTTGGTGCTGCACACGTGAACCAGAATGACATTTGAGGCCTACAGCAGAGGAGAGAGTAAATGATGACAAAATGTTCATGTTTGGATGAGCCATTTTCCTCTTTTCCCCCCACTGTCTCCCATTTCACACACACTTTATATCTGAAGAACAGAAAGGTCAGCATAAAATAGCAAGCTTTGAGTTCTGCTCATTGGATAATGCTTGGGTCACTTGCATTGCCTGCCCTGTTCTGCTTATTTGTCAGTGATGAAAATGGTGTTTGTGTGAGCTTTAAGGCTGAATTCAGACACACACGCACACAATGACACATGATTGATAGAGCGAGCAAGGGATGGGAAATTGGTCTCTTATCAGCTCTACTCTGGTACGCTTTGAACACATTCAGCACAAGGTCATCTGGGCTCAGGTAACTCTGGCCGGCTCTCGGTCGATAATGGACCACAGAGATGGAAAGGCTGTTCTGCCACGCCGCTTCAGGCGCATTCATACAAACTACAAACAATTTCACCTGAATTTATTATTCACAAGCAAGCTGTTTCAACACTCCCATAAGGAAACATCACTCTCACGACTTTTATTCCACACCACCAAAATGTCACTTTGAAACAAATGTAACTGGCTTTTAAAGGGAATGGGAGATGAGACTCTGATTGGTTTACTGCACGTTACGCCCAAAACACACCCATTACTCATTAAGAGAATAGGGACAACACTTTTAGACCATGCACCGGGAGCACCGACTATTTTTTCCGGCGTTAAACTAGCAAAAGTGGATTTGGACGCCCTAAGTGCACTTGTGCCGTGCGTTTTAGACCATGTGCTATAATAGGGCCCTAAATGTTATAATGTTATGGAAATGCATGTTAGTTTGGCAGTTAGCATATGCTGGAAGATGCTGTAACTGCACCATTGCAATGTTTCTCTATCAACAGACTGCAGTATCTGTCTACAAAAAATATGCATGGCACAATACAATCACAGCCAGGATATACTTGCAATTTAATTTACAGCTATGAGGAGCAGGATGCTGAACCAATTCGAATGCATGGCTATTCAGCATTACTCCACGGAAATAGACAGTGGTCGATAGAATGTTCTGACTCTCACAAATTTATTTCATCATGATTCATGACTGGTGATGAGACCCTGATTTTTCTCACAGTTCACTCCAAAAAGGAGAATTCGGTCATAATGTAATCACCCTAATATTTAAAACCTGTATAACTGCCTTTCTTTTGCAAAACACAAATATATTTTGAAGGATGTTGGCATCCAAACAACTCTGTTGACTTTCATGGTTTGGACCAAAACAAAATATAACCCAATCCCCCTTATTCCTCCTAATTGACCCTTTGCAAAGACCCGCCCCCATTAGTGACCGATAAGCCATGGCGCTCTCACAAAACACATGTCCTCGCGCAGTGACAAATACATTACGGAGCAAAGAGGACACTGACAACATGCCAAAAGATAAGACAGAGCATGTTACTTTGGGTGTGAAAAAGTCTCAGCTTTCAAATGTAGATTTTTTTAAAAAGAAATTCAAACAAATACAGTTTTGTGGCTCATTAATGTGTTGTGACAGATCGCTGTTACACATCATTTCAAGCGGCACGTGAACCGATCATCTTTTCCTACTAGTTACAACACAAAATAAACATGAATAAACACCCGAAGGTATGTTGTTTCAAGCTCCAAAAGATATCAATACACACCATTTTTCAAGTTCAACTCTCTTTGGCTGCGTTTCCCAAAAGCATTGTGAGATAAGTTCATCGTAAGATAACATTGGTCTTCACAATCAACGTGGCTTCACAATGCTTTTGGGAAACGCAGCCCTGTCTGGTTTGTTTGTCGGACAAAATGGCAGATTATGTGTTATGATTGGTCAGGTGAGTTTCTGAAGTGAGCATCCAGTGGGTTAGGAAGGATCCAGATTTATTATCCAATGCGGCCAGAAGAGAAGAGTTGTAAATGGCCAAAGTCCCTTTCAAGCAAAGTCTTTTCACTCGGCGGCCATATTTGCTACGCCTCCGGGCAGCTATTTCGGGGACTAAGTCCTATCTATTTGAATGGGGAAATCCCCAAATCTGCTTGCCAAATTTACATTTAAATTTTAGATTTCAAATCAGCATCAAATTCTGACAAGAACTGTCCCATAAATGTGGTTTCTTATTGCTTAAATAAAGTTTTTTCTTTTCAGGCTGGACAAGCCAATGCCCATGTGCAATCATGAGCGTGCGTCTCAAAAAACGAAGGCTCAAAAACGAATTACTTAATCAAAATAAGTATTGATATATATATGTATATGAGTATATGATTACGGACTCAGACTGACTGTTTCAATAACAAATTGAGCTTCTAACTGCAGATGTAGTGACATGATGATTTTACCATTCAGTGATTGGCTCTTTACTTTAGAAGGCGGGACTTATCCCACCAAATTGCGCGTTGCACTTTCTCCCATTCATAAGTAAAATGAGTGCACCGAGTGCAAAATCTTGGGAATTGCAGTGAAGCGACGCAACTGACTCTGTAAGTAGCATTATAAGGACAGCATAACGGATGCAGTACATCCGGATTGCATTTATACCAGACACATTTATACTATATAGAACATATGGTTTGCAACAGTTGCAAAGTTACTTATTCAAAAGAAGTACTGAGTACCAAAAGTGTGATTTTTGGACTCAGCCAATGTAATGTCAGTCCAGTTTACGTCCGTTGTTACTGCATTGCTGTGACCACAAAGTATTTATAAGTCTTGTAATTAACATTATGCCACAAATTCTACCGATTTACTTTACAGAACACAGAACATTCCTGTAATAAAGCTGTAACAGCTGATTAAAGTGTATTTTCTTCCGTGAATATCTTTGACGTGACAGCAAAAAGAAATGATTTCTCCAGATCTGACAAAAAGCCTTTGCCTTTATGAGGCGCTCGCATCCGTAAACACTGTTGTCTCTTTGTGAAAATAATCAGCAGTCTTGCGCAGTGTGATCTGCATTCGGACCTCTCTGCTGAAACAAGCTTTTCTACAATGTGTGTGCGTGTTTAGTCTGACAGAGACAGAGAGAGTGAGATAATAAACAAGAGAGCAGCACACTCCAGTAGAAACCCTGCTGCATGTCAGACTCTTCCTTTCGGTTAGAAGAAGTCGTGTGTGCCAGTGTGTGTGTTTCTTATCTGTAATGCATCCACCAGATGAAGAGAGCAGATACACGCTCCACACACAGACTCATAAGTCACATCACTCTAGGCTACTGTGAGCTGTTCTCGGATGGGAGACGAGAACAGGAAATGAGACGAATGGACAAACAAACGCACTTGTAATGAATTGATGTAACCATAGTAGCAGCACTCGGGCGTAGCAAACATTATATATGTGCATTTGAAGAAACTAATACATCAATAGCTACTTTTCAACACATCCCGAACATCACATGATATGCTACATTCAGGTTGTAATTATGACTTACGGTGCATGTCCACTACAGCGGCAAAACTCCTGTTGCGAGTGTGTTTAATCTGGGGGTTTTTTCAACACATACACACAGTATAATCATCAGAGATGCACGCGATTACATTTGGAAATAGACCAGCTTTGTTTCCATAAATGCCCCAAGCAAAGATATCCTGTCAATTTTACAAACTTTCATAAACCCAGCCGTCAGTATAATCACAATGAACACATCTAAAATGAAATATTTAACATATAAAACAACTGCAAAGCGGCTAATTTGTAAACAAAATTATTTATGCAGTAAATCCAGCGTAAACTCCGGCACAATTTGCATATTTTTAAACTCTCAAGACAGACGTCACATCCCGAACCTCACAGCGATTGGCTGCCGACCGCGTTTTGATATTTGCATAAAGTCGAGAACTGTCCAACCTTTTGACGCTCTAAACGCTTTCTCCGGTCTGCTGTCAATCCCAGAATGCACTGCGCGAGCGTGAAGCTAAACTTCCATAGGAATGAATTGAAAACGCTCGCTCCGTGCCAGTATCCGTTAGAAACAAGTGCCAGTATCCGTTAGAAACAAGTGCCAGTATCCGTTAGAAACAAACACCATACACACCATAAAATGGCGTCAAACTGGATGTCAAAAATTTGGCATGAAATGGAAATGCACTTTTTTTTTCTCAAGTGAAACGGCAATCAAAAAATAAATTTTTTAAATAATATATATATATATAGGGCAGGACTTGATTGAGTGTTTGGATTGTAAAAAGTGTGTGCTGTATAATGGAATGAAGACGGATGTGAATGCGACTGGCTTTACTGCAGTGCGGCCTTACATACAATGTCAGAAATCGAGTGACTCATCTCACAGGAAGAGCAAGTTATGACATTTTGATGAAAGATTAAATATAAGTTTAGGGTTAGTAAAATGTTTTTGAAAGAAGTCTCTTGTGCTCAGCAAAGCTGCATTATTCGACCAGAACTGCAGAACAACTAATATTGTGATGCTGAAATTAATTATTTTCTTATTTAATTATTATTATTAATAATTAGAATTATTTTCAGCATCATTACTCCAGTCTTCAGTGTGACATATCCTTTTCTAATATGCTGATGTTATGCAAAAAAAATTATAATAATAATAATTCTGTATATATTATGAGTTGAAAACAGCTTCATATTTTTGCGTAAACCATGAGAGCACAATGAATCAACACAGTGGACTCATTTACTTAAAGGTGCAGTAAGCGATTTCTGAGAAACACTCTCTCTCCTCCTCCATCACGAGAGGACACGCCCCCAACTGCTGATTGGCTACAAGTTTGTTGTGCTGCTTGGTCCGATCCACTTTCAACAGCGTTTCTCAGAAATTGCTTACCGCACCTTTAATTATTTTATTCTGTTTTTTCTTTTGGTAACTTCTGGAGACCAGGTTGGTTTAGATCAGTCAAAACGATGCCCAACAATTAAATTTAAAGTGTTTTAAAGTGCTTACATTTTTAAAATAGAAAAAACAACAACAAATAATAGAATTTTTACATTTGTGACTAATCATCTGTATTAGCATTCCCATCATTTTTATTTTTATCATTATTGCAACGTTTTAGACCTAGTTATTGAACTCATATTACTGGAATGCTAGAGTGACTGGCATTTCAGGAAAGTTTACTTTTTAAACTTTTAAATGATATCTCTATGAATGTATCCATAGAAACAAGCCATTCGCTAACTGATGAGATTCATAATGTTTATTTTAGAAAGGCTGATGAGATTTATAACGTTCCCCCACTTTTCACATCATTCTTGCTCACATTACTCATACTTTTTTTATCAAAATGGAAGGGTAAGAATATAATACAGCACTCTGAAATGAATTTTAACAGAGCTCTGCGTTAACCTTTTTTTATTCTCTCAAGTCTCTATGAAAGATGTGGGTGGGTGAAACCATTCCAGAATTCATAATGAAATATCAGAAGCCAGTTTAGCAGCAGGACTGTGGCGTCTTACACATTCTTTGCTGAAGCATTTGCTCAGAAACACCAGAGGCTTTGGGTTTGGCAGCTCCGGTATCCCTGGAGGACCATCCCAGAGAAACTCTCCCAACTGACAAATGATCTCCAGCAGAGAGAATGAGGTGCACTTATCACACTCACCTCCTGCACATGTGTGTGTGTGTGTGCAACATTTTACTGTAAAGCCCAAGTACACTTCACTTTTACGCTTGCTCTAGGGTCTGCAGTCCATGTGATGTGAATTATCATCATATGCACAGTCGCACAGCTTTTTTCTAACCACGTGTACGGTGTATGTATGTGCATGTTGCACATGCACATCGATTTTTTTGTTGTTGCGCTAATTAGCTTTTACACTATATGGCAACTTGGTTCATAAGGTAGTTGAAGAAAGAACAGAAGAGACAGAAACGCAACAATGGATGGCTACGTGGATTGTGCGAGGAGGTTAGAAAGAACTTGTATCTGTACAACTCTAGCCTAAAACATTATAAAGATGTGTAAATATCTTCAAGACTGATACCTCAGGGCTACAAAGACGCTAAAGGGAAGGAGTGCAAGTTGTCGTAATGCGTGTGCTTTCCTACAAATCGCCATATTTCAATTCCCCTTTCCTAAGGAAGCTGGAAAGAGGGATTACAGCCACCATACTTAGGGCCTTTCCACACGGAGACGTGTTTAGCTGTATACGTAAAAATGTTGTATCGGCGTTTCGTCCAGACGGATCCGGCGTTTTGGGAGACTGAAATCGCTATTTTTTTAAATCGGGTACCAGCAGGGCCGTCGCTAGTGGGGTGAAAGGTGGTGACAATTATAGGGGCCCCCGCTGCCCAGGGGGCCCCACAAAATCCAGCAGTTATACTATTTAGACCCCTGTTGTATGAATAATTCTAATATTTATATTAGTTGTATGCCTGAGATTTAAATGAAAACCACAAAAACGTGGAATTTGGGTAAATATTTTTCCAAATATCTGCTTCTCTTACCTCCATAAAAATGGTTTAGTCCGACCTAAAGTATTTATTAATTATTCAGTCAGAGTCAGTGACAAACATCAGATGGACCCAATAAAATTGTAAGTCCCACCCCAGCTCGTGAACAGAACCAATCAGAGTTGAGGCGGCAGCCTGAAGTTAACAATGAACTTGGTGGAAGAGCAGGAGACCAACTGACTGAAAAATGGTCAGAATCAGGTACCAGAATCAGGTACCAGAAATGCCAGGAAAAGACGGAGAGGGAGGCAAGGAGAGTGGTTGTATCCCAGTCGATCAAGACGTTCTTAAAGACCGGTTATATATTGTTATTTCGCTGGGAATTAGAAAACTTGTGTCTACAGTCTACCGTGTACAGTCATTTTTTATTATCGGTGCGCGCCACAATCGACCGAATGATTACGTGGTCTAAATTCCTGTCTTTTTACACTATTGTAAATAGAGTTTTAAAAAAAATTACACGAGTCACGACGCATTGCATTATGCATCTGACCTGCCGGCTGATGATATTTAAAACATCGAGAAAACACGAATACAACACACTGCACTTGGATGAATAAATGTATTCGCTTTATTTAATAATATTACCAGTTCCATATTATCTTTATTAAAAAATAAGGCAATATGGTTTTATTTTTTTAATTAGACTGCATTCTTGTCAATTTCTAAATGTATACTTTTTGATTTATGAATTATAACAGACTGATGGGGGAAAAAAAAATATTACTTTTTAAAAATTGGTTTTATTATTATTTAACAATTTCTTGCTTTTTGTTAGTTTTTATTAGTTGTAATTTTTATATAAACATTTAACTTTTAAAATAAAGGTTTCACAACAACATCACCATCTTCTGTTATATGTGGGCCTCCATGTTCATCTATTGTACAGTATATGATATTGGTGGAGGGTGGTGGGGGCCCACATCAATATTTTTTCAGGGGGCCCCGAATCCTCTAGCTACGGCCCTGGGTACCAGAGTGGATAAATCTGAAAACGACACCCTTGCGTTTTCCTGTGTACACCCAATCTGTATATTTCGTGAAACGATGATGTCATCACCCCACGTGTCGACCCTAGTCAGACACCTACATCACGTAACAGCAATAACAATGTGGACTACATGGTTGTGTTCGTGCTGCAGAAGGTACTGAGCCTATTTCGTTTCTTTATTTATTATTTACTCAAAGGTATTTTTTTTACATGCAATTTATGTACATAATAAAGTCTAAATAGTATAAACTAGCCCATGTAAAATCACATAATGGTAACATATAAGTCAACCTTTGAACCTTTATTGTATTTTATACATTATATATATTTTTTTACTTTAATTTTATCAATAGATTCCTCGATGAAATTAAAACCCAATACTTAAATTTGAAAGTGTAATCTGGCAATTTTGTCTCTGGCCCGCAATGCATTCTGGGGTAGGCAAGGCTGCAAAGGATCCTTCTGATGTATCCTGCATTCACGGGAAAAGAAGAACGCATTTGCAGGCCACATTTTGAAGAAGCCTTCGAAGGACCTGCGAATTGGGACACCCTTCGTCGCGCCAGAGTAACACAATCAGCTATACTTTTCCCTTTAAACGAGTCTCGGTGTGTCCTTCGAAGGATGCAGCCCCTGAATTGGGACACAGCTATTAAGTTTTGTTTTGTTTAAAGCCTTTCTTTAAAGTGAATTTCATTTTGTATAAATTGTATCTTAATTGTAATCAATGTTTCAACCAATTGCCTGGATTTAATCAATACGAAGCAAATATAGCAGACAATCTAATCAGGACATGGAGGCGCCGTCGCGACTTGCATTGCACGTGAACTGGAGCTAGTCTCATAAATGAACCGAAACTCAGAAATATATATACAGAAAGCTTGAAATGTCTACTTTTAAACAAAACAATTCAAAGCGAAAAGAAACAGACAACTCTCTTATGTAATCAGTGCGAAGACGGCGAGTCAGCATCGTCAACATCTTTGCAGCCGAGCCTGACACAGAAAACACTAGTATATTAATAAACATTTAAAATGTCACCATGCTATATTTGACACATCATGATGTTGACTTTGTCGGTTCTTTGTGGCAAGCGTTATGCGTCCGCTAACTAATCGAATATTCCAAAATCGTGACTCGTCCCTATTTTGTACCAGGCCATTTATGGTTGTTCATATTGTTCAATAAAGTTCTTGGTAAAAGAATAAGAAGCTACTGAGCCTAATATTATTGTATACAGCGCGCAAGGTTTATGCGCATGCTCCAAGTCTTCTTTGTTTTTAGTGTATCTCTGTTGCAGAATTACAGCGCCACATACTGGTCTGGCATGTCAACGCATTCTCACCCCAAGGCGTCACTAAAATGACCATTTTGACCATGCTTCAATATTCGACGCTTTAGGCACCCTTTAGCGTCAGTTACATGACGCGATCCTAGGGCGTCATCTTACTGACGCTTTACCTAAGCTGAACTAGATGAACTTCATGTGGCTTCCTTAGTAGCCTACCACATGTTATGGTGGTTGCCAGTATATTACAAAATGTACAAAAGAGATTTTAGTATATATTATACTATAACATTACTGTAAATTTAAGTTTATTCTGTAAAACATAAAATGTTACTAAATATTTACTATAAATGTCACTGATTTTTTTTACAGTATATAACCTAACCACAACAGAATGAGATCTGTACCCGCAAATAAAAAAGTAATGGGATACCAAAGTGCACCTTATTTGAGGAAAGTGCAGCAACTCTGCTTGGTCTGTTATTACTGCTGTCACCATGGGAAAAACACAATGATGTTAGCTCTTAAAGGTCTGGGCTAATAATGTGAAGGGCACTGGTTCAAATCCCAGAAGGGGGTGATTTGTAAAATGAGGCCAAGATCGGTTATCACCAGTGCGCCCTTGAAAAATCCACTTAACTGCATGTTACTCACAGGGAAGCGAAGCCCTTTGTAAATTTACTTTTTAAAGAAGAATTTTTCTAAACTCACGGGGTAAATAGTAAGGACGACATTTGATCGTACTATGCTCCAGATTAGGAGAGCATCCTTTAGAAATTCAGTCCACATCCGAGCACCAGATACTTTTCTTTAAAATAATTTTAAAGAACACCACCTCTGCTATTAAAAGGAATACAAAAATGCACGTACACCAGTGCCGCTTTAAATTTATAAGAGCTTCTTTTTTTTGTGGAACAAATTTTTTTTTTGGATGTTTTTCAGTGTCAAAGCTTGTTTTCCATGCAATGAAGGCATTATGACTAGTGGTGGTCAAGCTCTAAAAGGACAAACGTACCATAAATGCACTATATTCCAAGTCTTCCGAACCTGTATAGCTTTGAGCAAGTAAAGAGTGAACTGTTATTTGATTTGTACAAAACCTCAGATGTGTTCCTCACAAAAAGCTACTATTTTTGGCAACAGAAAACGTTCACAGTTTTTCCATTATGAAGCTTAACATGAATCATTGTCCACTTTTCTTGTATGGAAAAGAACAGCTTCACAAACTGCAAAGTATTGCCCCTTTTTACAGTAGAAAGTAAGTATTTTGGGTTTGGAACAACATGAGGGTGAATAAATGATGGCATTTTAATTGTCGGGTGATGTATCACCATGCCTTCCCCTCTCTCGGAGTGATTTGAAAGGCTGTGTGATGTTTGCTCATATGACAGGCTGTCGTGTAAAAACCATCTGTGCAGTGGCGTCCCTAAACTGTTCTGAAGATCTCGCATCATCCAGTCAGTTTAATGTCGCTTTGATCCTGCTTATTTCCATTTTCTGTTAGACAGTAATCGCTTTTTGTTTGCCGTCAATCTGTTACACGGTTCACATCGTGATGTGAAGCTTCAACACATTCCCATTTCTGACCTTATCAGTCACAACACTCGACCGCTAGTAACTCATCACATTCTGGCAATGACAAATATAACGCATTTTCTTATAACGCCAAAATGTCAACAAAATAACTTCAGATGGTGAATCGCTTGTTCCAATCACAGGCCCCGTTTCACAGACAGGGCTTAGATTAAGCCAGGATTAGGCCTTAGTTTAATTAGGAGCTTTTATAAACGTGCCTTTAAAAAACATTACTTGTGTGCATCTTATTCTTGAGACAAAACAATGGCACTGACATATTTTAAGATATATCAGTGAAAGTTGATTTCAGAGCTCAAAAACTTTAGTCTGGGACTATAGCCTTAAACCTTGTCTGTGTCACAAAGTTCCAAACTCAATACTGAATACAGTGAAGATAGTACACTTTCATGACTATAAAGTACACTTAAATGCAATAATGTCAAATTAAAAGTTTTACTTTAAGGTGCATTTTAAAAATTGTTTTCATAATATTTTTGCACTTATTTCCATGTGTTGACTAACATACATAAGTATATGTAACGCAATTTATTATAATTTTAACTGTAGTGTGTTATTAAATATTACATTAAAAGTTAATCTATTTAAATGTTCTAAATTGCTTCATCATTACAACTATATTATTTAAATGCATGATATACAAGTTTCAATATGAAATTAAAGTATATTGAGGGGCCATTTACACGACAGCTTTTTCAACTAAAAACAGAAAACATTTGATGTGTTTTGGCCATTCATTTACACGGCAACAGTGTTTTGGGGGCCTGAAAATGGGTTTCAAAGTGCAAGTTTTTGAAAACGATACCATTATCATCTCCATGTAAACTACAAAAACGTAAATTTGTGAAACCGGTGATGACAATGCGTAGAGTTTCTTTACAAAGTGACATCGCCAACTACTGGCCTGGCGTGAATACAGCATTTTTAAACGCTTTCAAGAATCCGTGTGAACAGGGATTGTTTTGACAACGTTGTCGTCTGTACGCGAAAGACGCAAATAATTTTTTTTCCCGTTTTTAGTACATCGTTGCCGTGTAAACATACCCTTAATATACGTTAACACCGCCGCCGACTTGAGCTGCAAAGAAGCTCTTGCCGCCCTGTTAAGGACACTTGTCAAAAAGTACGGGGAAGCTTGTTGACGCTTTGGCCGCTCTGACGTAGCAGCATTCTATGTTCGATCATGGGAGAAGAGAAGTGTCACAACATGAAATGTAAACAAAAAAAACAAGCAATACATTGAGACTCGAAACCTTTTATAATGACAGCATTTTTTTATAACCGTTTTGGTCGCATTTGGTAGGGGAAAAAAATAATAATTAGCTATTATTATTATTATTATCTAGTGCAATTGGTCAAATCGGAGTTACCGTGAGCAAATTAATTGCATTCCCGCTTAAAACGAGCGTTCGTAAATATTTCCAATGCCTCGTTCTTTTGTAACTGGTCCCTAAATGCAGACAACGTCATATCATAAATGATAGGAAACCCAGCAACGGCGATGATCAGCTTCTCTTCCATCTTCTCTGAACTAATGTTTTGGTAGTGTGGTGATGCGATCAATCATTATAGTGATTAGGGGCGGATACGGCACATTCAATGGATATAAAAGGAGATGAGGTTGACATCTCACTAAGTGCGTCTTTCTGGGTCCTGGGTGTGACGTCATTTCTGATCCGGTAGTCATTATTCGAACTGGAGCGCTTCTGAACGGAGTTGTATGACTGCAAGCTGTCTTCGACCATTCCTCTGCATTTTATAGACCCCTTTTGCGCCGACGCCACAATTACGTCACAGCGGTGGCTGGAGGCAGAACAAACGGACAACTGGAGGAGGCTAATACAAACCAGCACAGGGTCAGCTACACAAGGAACTTAAAATGTCGTCTTGTTGTGTTGTTGGTTGCCAGATTCGACGGAGTACATACATTTTATCTTATACCTGCTGTCACTGCCAGACAATAAAACCGACGACAGCTGTGGTTAAACGCAATAAAACGAGCGGACTGGACAGAAACGATCATCAAAAATGCTCGCGTATGCAGCGCACACTTCATATCAGGTAAATTCATGTAAATAAACTATTGTCTTTTCGTTGGTACGTTATGGATTATGGTTTGGTTAAGTAACGTTATCTACAGATTTCTCATAATGCTACATGACTTTTTTAGGTCATAGTTAGCGAACTTTGTTCGTAGCACAACTAGCAGTTAGCTAACTGCTAACGTTAGGTAACATAAACATACACTGTTGGTGTCGTCTCCCTTTCAAATGTTGCAGGTGTTGCAAATGTAGAAAGGGAGAGGATACAGTGAGAAGGCCTGTGTCATGTACAGGTGTGTGTTCAAGTAGTTTTTAGCAACAATTTGCTAATGTTCGTCACTGTTAGTAGCCAACCAAAAGGGTATTGTTAGCTAGCTAACTAACTACATTGTAAGGTAAGCTGACATTAGATTGAATTACTTATTGTTTTGTAGGAGAGGCTTCTATGGATGAAGACAGCCCTGGCTTCATCCCCTCTGTGTTTTCTGGCAGAATGACAGACCTGTGGAAACGCTGGAGAGGTAAGTGAAATTGAGTTTTCTAAATGTGGCTTGGTGAGTGTTACCATAGGCTGTAACTCATGTGTGCAGTCTTCCTCACTAAAATCTCTGTTTTGTTCTGCTTTTCTAAGGCTGTAAAGGAAGAGGAAAAAGGAATGTTCGACAGTGGAAGTGCAAGAGGCTCCTTGCCATGGTAAGAACAATCAAAATGTTTTATGCACAGTACAATGTTTTGTCATACATACATTTATCAAACTGCTTTGTCAATAGTCTTTCACAAATGTCTTCCAGCTAATGATGATCCAATGACACCAGAGGAACTTGTGGAAGAAGCTGAGGCTATGGTCCCTGAAGCAGCATACAACAGTCTCAGTGAGAAGTATGATCAACTTGTAGTGGCAATTTTAATGATATTCATTGATCTTTAGTAAAATATAGATGATTCAAAGAATGTCACATGTGTGTCTCTCACTTGTAGTGAGAGAAGATTCTGTTTATGTACCTGGGGAGGCAGAAGAGGGAGACACTCCAGAGAACAGACGAACAAGGACCTCTGACCTAGATGTCAGAAGGCCATTTTGGTGCAGGGGAGCTTAGTGGGCCAACTAGTGACGTCTATGGAAAACTACTGGGAGGAAGGCTCTGGGGGGAAGAAGGCCTTGAAACTAAGATAAAAGCTAGTTCAGTCTGTCTGGGGGTGTGTCACTCTTCTGCACAGGGTAACAACTGTGTATTAGACTGCTCCTATTCTTGCAAGAATAAATACTTCTTTTTTATATAATTTGACTCTGAGTGTCTCTTACGCAGTGATGTTTGTTTGAGATGAATTTTTGCCACAACAGTTTTGGTGTCAGAAGTGATATTCCTTGGACGTGCCTCCTGGACCTGAGATCGGACGGTGTTTGGCCACCTGGACTAAGTAAGTTCCAGCTCTACCTCGTAAACTTGAGAGAGAGGGGCCGACCGATATCAGGGCCGGGAGAATCGACCACTGGAATCTAAAGAACCCGCAGGTGGCAACAGAAGCATCTCTGGTAAGAGACAGTTCAATTTATTTTCTTTTGGGTAAGTTAATTAAATTCAGTTTAATTGGGGAGAAGAGTGAAATTGAACCATATTGGCTGAAGGCTGTTTCTGTGGTACGTAATCTGAGATTAATTGAGATCTATATAGATCAAGAAATTTCAAACAGATACAAGGGAAAATGATCTGAGATTAATTGAGGTCTGTAACAGAACAAGAAATTTCAAGCAGATAAATAATCTGGGATTAAGTGAGAACTGTAACAGATCAAGAGATTTCAAACAGATAGGTACCCTGAAAATTAGTTGTTCCACGACGGAGCAAATTGTTTTTAGGTACTGAGGCTAATTAGGGGGAACCAGAACAGTTTTTGGTAAACCGTAATTAGGAGGGCACTAATAGTGCAACCCGACCGATTTGGGTTAAAAGAAAGAATCGGATTTGTTTAGGGACGCCTAACAAATTAAAGAAAACGCGCGTTGAAGAGAAATCCACAGAGAACAGAAAACAGCCAGTATGGGGATGTCTCAAAAGCAAGCTTGCGAAATTTGATACACCGGTTTTCTGTAGAACTAGGAAAGTATGGGGGGAAATGTATGTTTTAGATATTGAAAAAACTGAGAAAATACCATGATTTCCCCAGGGAGGAAACACTGAGCACAAATAGACTAAGAGTGTGCGAGAATCAGTGGAACAGGGCAGCGGGACAAAAGGTTGTTGTGGCTGCGTTCAACATGTGTGTAAAAAATGTGAACAGATAATGGATTGTAAATGGATGCATGACATTAGATGTCTATAGAACTTAAATTTATATGACAAGGATTGAAGTAGCAAGAAGCAATAAGGCTGTCTGTGTGAAATAGAGGGAACTGTAAGTGAGACTTGGTGGAAGAGGGAAGTGAAAAAAAACAAAAAGGTTGGTGTGTGAGATATGTGTGGGGATTGTTCAAACAATCATGTACTGGTTAGATAATGAAGGAACTGGCATGTTTGAGAAAAGAAAGGAGAGGATAATGAAGGAACTGGCATGTAGGGAAAAGAAAGGATAAATATAGTAGAAAAATATATGTGATGAAAATAGACATGGTCTGATAGAATTTATGGAAGTTAAATGTAAAATGTTTAAATGATATGAAAAGTTTTAGAATAAAATAAGGCATTGTATGATTGACAGGGATTAACATGATATGAAGATTGTTTTAAGCAGAATGGGGAACAATTCTAGATTTTGATAAAATCATGATTGAAATGATGATATATCTGCTTTATTTTATTAATGTTAAGAAAATAAGGGTATTGAAGCAAGTAGCTATAATGGTTGTCTGTGTAATTTACAGACTGAGTAATATAATCTGTTTTGGAGAAACAGTAGAGATAAGACTGAGACAATAATGATAATATTAAGTTGAAACTGCAGACTAACCATGTGGTGGAAGAAAAAAGGCTTCAAACCAGTTGTAATGAAAATAATGATGTACAAATTGTTACACTTTATGAAGAGTAACGGAACAGTCCGGGAAAATAAATAAGTAAATAAATAGTGAGACAGAAGAGAGCAAATGCTGTAAACAGCTCTGCTCTGAAGATCTCACTTTGAAGAGATTTGCAGATGATGTTTTGTAAAAGATAAGCTGGGATAACAGCAACAGTGCTTGCTTATTCGCCCGGTTTCCGGATGTTAGACATGTACTTGTAATTAGTGTTGTTGATGATAATACCAAATTAGTAAGGTAAAGACAGAAAACAAATTAGAATATTTTGAGCATTTTCTGTGCTGCTCATGAAATTATGTTCTGCCAATAATAATGATGAAGAGTATGATTTGGCTATTGTGATTGAATCCGCCATTGGTGGATGGTCAAAGGAATACAGAGAACTGCTTATCAGTGGGTCTGTTTACATTCCTGAATGGGACACACACTGCTTCAAGGGTGTGCAGTTAAGTTGAAGCCCTTTGGAAGCTCACAGTGATCAAACTGCAAGGTGTCTGATGCTGTAGTTGAGGCTGACACACGAACCAACCAGATGACAGAGAGTGTCTTGATTGTGGTCAGCAGGACCATTTAACACGTGACACATTTCTGATAATAATGTGGGGTTGAAAATAGATCAGTGTTTAAATGACGACAGTGACCATTTTTGGTCTGAGAAATAAGAGATAAAAAACAAGGTCAAAAGATTGAAGTCTTAAAGTGAATCCTTTTGTGACTCCAACAAATGTGAGTTGCAAAATATGTAAAGGTAATATAGAGAGACAGATCTCAAAGATGATTTATAATAACTGCAAAAGAGGCAGAGTAGCCTTGTCAAAGTTAGTGTGAATCCTGATTGGAGACTGATAAACTTCTAGAAGAGAAAACTTTGAAGTCAGAGATTAAGCTATGGTAATTGAGATTGAGAAATGTGAAATGTTACTGAGAACTAGAATAATTACCATTATGTAAGAACAAATAAGCAGAAGCAGTAGGCTACTGAATTAACAGTTGCTAAATGTAAAATGTGTTGAAAGGCATCTGATTAAACAAACAGCTTGAAAAGTTGACCAAAGAACTAGAAGCTGATGTTTTGCTTTCAAAAGATAAGTTTGTTATGGGCTGTAATGAAACAGTTCGCTTATCTAAAATCTGATGTGTGCTGTGCCTGAAACTGCCAGTGCGACAGAGACTCAATCTGAGTGGAAATTTGTAATGTCTAAATTCCCTGAGGTGGGCAAAAGACAAATATAAATAATATGTTTATTTGAAACCGTATGTAATTTCTGGCAAAGATGCCTTAAGCTGGGATAGAGTTAAAAGATGATAGATAAAAGTTTGATGTTAGAAGTATATGAGAGAGCAGTGTACCATCCAATAGAGTCTCAGAGTCTCTCTCATTCAATGAGTCAGCTAAAAGCTGGTATCTGTGATAATGTGTAAAGCACAGTGTTTCAGTTGAAGGATCATAGACACAGAGATATTTTAAAAATAAAACTGAATGACTTTAAAGAAGTATTTAAAATAATAATACAGATAGAGATGGCATTTTGATTAGCTTATTTTAGGACCAGTAACTTCTTTGTCTCATTTAGTCTCCACCATTCAGGACTGATGGCTCCGGCTACAGATGAAGTACACTGAATGTACGGTTGTGATCTAAATTCACTGAGTATAATCCAAGCAGCTAGGTTGCTGCTTTTAAGATAGTTAATGGATTTAAGTGATTAAATACTGTTGTTATTGACCTGTCTCCCTGTGTGAACACTATTAGGCAATCCGAATGGCTCTGGTGACTCTTGAACGTGCCTTTCCTAAGCTCCAGAAAATAGCTGAGTTCTGTTGAAGAGAACTGATTGTGTGATTGGAAAGAGCGGTCACCAGTGGGCACGAGTGACCATCTCGATGACGGGTAAGACCTTCTTTGGCCAGACAGGGGGCAACCCAAGCCAGAGTGGATCACGTAAAGTCACTGGGCATCTCAAGATGGAGGTGTTTATGTGAGAAAGGTATGAGAGTGGAGCGGATGACTGTGAGGCCAGCAGCATCCTTTATCGTTAGGGCGGATGAGCTGTGAGGAGTTACAGGCAGTCTGACCCAGAAACGTGAGTGTTCCTCTAATACCAATCACCAGAAACCGCATTCATTGTATGGCTTGTTTTTTTTATTTGTGACAAGTGTCTGCAAATATGCCAGGGGAAAACACCCTGATGGAGATTATAGATAAAGGGCTAACAGGAGTGGGCTTTCAAGAGCCAGCTGAGGCCATGAAGTGATTCCCATTAGTTGTTGTGGAGACAGTAGCAAAACTTTTTATGTACTGGTTTGCCTTATGGGCAAGGAAAATCATAGTGTTGATTTTGAACTAATAGGTCTATGACATAGTTTTAACTCCTGAAGGTCGTTAGACATGGTGGTGGCTAAAGATGAAGACAGCTCTTGTAGATTTGAGAAAAGTCTGGATAACAAGGTGAATGGTCAAAGGTTATTGTAATTAATTTAATATTACATTTTGTCTAAGTTACAGCCTTAGAAGGCTGTTGAAAAAGATTATTTATTTATAGTGAGAGAGACTGCTTGAGTGGAGGAAGGGATGGTGCTCTGTCTGTCTTTCCATTATTGGCCTGCTAGAGCAAGCTGAAGCAAAATAATGATAATGAAACAAAACAACCCAGCTGACCTTGTTAAATTCTAATGAATAATGAACAAGGCATGCTTTGAAACTGGTTGGGAGACCATGTAAAATTAGGTAGAAGCTACCGGAAAATGGGAAGTTTAAAATCTTATTTAAAATTTAAATCTTTTAGCAATAATATAAAGAAAAGTGAACATTGAGAATGAGCAGTTAACATATGTGTGTCTAGTATGAGTGTGTGTGATGGTGACAGCACTTTATGTCTTGTATGTATTAGTTTGGTGCACTAATATTGCGCCTGTAATACTTTTGTCATACATAATGTAGATTTGAAGATCAGTTTAAGTAAATTGGAATTGTGTAGTTGTAGATCACCATCTGGCATGGGCTGAGATAAATGAAAATGTTGTAGATTTGAGGGAAACAACAAAGTGACATATTGGCTAAGTCAACATGAAATTATCAAGAGAGCCCCTCACATTTATGATTATTGTGAACAAAGGGGGAGAAACGATTGACTGACATTGACCAAGTCTGCACAGCACGACCTGACCTGATAGAAACAATTGATGACTTTGGAAATGTTTGTAGATGACTGACTTGAGAGACCAAACAACAGGCCTGAAAAGCAAGATACGCCGTTGCCTTTCAAATACTGCGAGAAGAAGATGAGATTGTGGCTTTAAGTGAAGAATGTAATATTTTTGTTTCAGAGGCAGAGAAATTTGTCTGAAGGACAACGTTTGGGTTAGTGTTGATGGCAAACTTATAAAAAACACTATGTTAAATGTTATGTTAAATTGATGCTCGAGTTGTGTCGTGCATCAAGAGGGAGATGGTATAACAATTGCCAAATATGGTTTATTAAGGGGTTCACAGTTGCTGAATAAATGTTGGGAGAACACTAGGGGTAATTTGATAAAAGCCCTGAAAGAAGCCATTTTTTCTGCCTAACAAAATTGATGTCTGTGAGTTTGCACACACCAATAACAAAGATTGTTTCAACAGGAAACGCCAGGGCATCGAAGGACACGGGAGAACAGTAGACAAAAGAAACTACGTACTTTACTATCTGACAATAACCTCGAAATTTGTTTCTCTTTACAGAGAGCATGCAGGATTGGGAGACAGGGCAAAATGTGCCAATAAAATAATGGTTATGGATGAACTTGGCTAACTATCCTGGCCTGGGTTATTATTGTGGCAGAAAGGTGCTACACCTGCGCAGCGCATAACTTAAAATTTTCCTTTTACAGAATGTCAGGATGGATTGGATCAAACAGAACTAATTCTGTTCCAAATGTATAAATATTGTGTGGACATGAGCAAAGTGGGTTGAGTGTTTTTCAGGGTAAAAGGACCCCGAGTGCTATTAAGTGAGCAAGAAATTATCCGGTGATAATATGTTTCAGGTTGTTGATTCCACAGGTCACACCAAAGGGGACGAGCTGCTAGACAAGCGATCACTAACAAAATACTTAAGGTCTCCATTCACAGGTGACAGTTCACTCCAGTGGGGGTGCGGTCGTGATATAAGGGAAAACCTTCAGAAAAAGGATCAGAAAATGGTTGGAGAGTGTGACACCTGGGTCCAAGCCTCTCACCTACACCAACAGGCCACAACCATCCCACAGTCCATGGGGCGAACGAGATGATCAACACGCCTGGAGGAGGATGTGAACCAACTAATGGTTTAAGAATGTGGTTTTGTGATTATTTTGAGGATTTGATTTGATTAAATCAAAATAGGGCTTAGTATTGATATACAGTAGATCAAAAGATTTGATTGGTTACTTATTCATTAGGAAATATTTAAGGAAAATGTTTTTGGGAAGAGAAGATCTATTAATTAATGTAAATTGTAGGGATAATTGTTGAAGCTTATTAAGTAGAACCACAGCATGTTTTGGATTAAAAGTTAAAGGTAAAAGAACACGGAACGTCCGTGGGGCGAACGAGATGATCAACACAACTGATGGTTTAAGTTTAACAGAAGAATCTGTTTTTGTGATGATTTTGTTTGATTGAATCAAACTAGGTATTGATTTGATTGTAAATGTAGAAAATATATTGATTGTGTCTGTAATGGAAATATTAGAGTTAATATTGAACAACTGCATTGGTTAGAAGAATGGATAAAATTATAAGACTTCTCTGGTTAGATTTTGTTAAATATGGCATTAAATAGAGCTTACTAAATTGAATTAGAAGTGAACAAAATATGGTTAGGAAAACCGAGGTGAAATATGGAGATGGGCGTAGATTAATGGAAAAGGCTTAATGATAGGAGTTAGGATTGTTATTCTAATAATTTTGTTATTCATGGGGGAATACGATTACAGTGACAGGTGAAACATGCTGTCTGTTCAATTGGTGAAAATGACAGTCTATCCCAAGGATCAGAGCCGATCCTGGCATCCCTGGGGCCCTAAGCAAAAATCTGTTAAGGGGCCCTCCTACCTGACCCATGAGCCATGTAAACCATTTGCCATTGCCACAGTCACACCTGACACCCCAGTTCTCCCACTACAATCCTCCCTCGTTTAGTTAGTACTAATGAAAATGTAATTCCTGATATCAGAAATAGACATATTTTATATTAATATCAATAATTCACATTTTAAATAGTACAAATTTAATTATTGATATCAAAAATGCATCCTGTGAATTAATAAAAGCTAAAATGGCTTCCCATTGCATGTCACTGTGTTTTAAATGATAAAAGCAATAATTGATACTTAATGGTTATTATTTACTGATTGATGTGCATCCATATTGACCAGTATGTCCAGCCAATCAACATTTTAAATGCAATAGTCAATATCAATAGATTGCTTTCCATCTTGCTTTATTGCAGGGTTGTAACTATTCTGATTTGGAGACTTGATAATCATTGTCTTGTTTTAAAGTGAGCGCCTAATGAGGAGTGCCATAACGCCCATATTGTACTGGTAACTGGTCCCCATAGATTTTTTTTTTTTCTGGAAAGTGCGCGTTACATTTCGTGCACGCGCATATGAACTCATGTTAACGCGCGACGCGGTTATCTTTTCCGAGCTGCAGTTTATAAACGAAAACCGTTGCCCTTTGTATTATCAAACGTAATATCATGAAAGTGCGTATCTATAGCCTACCACGAATTTAATTCATCGTGCTATTTATACGCCAAAAATGTTTTTTTTGCGTGCATATGCTACGCACTGTAAATCTCTTGGGTAGGATTAGGGGTGTGGAGTGCGTGCATATTACACGCCAAAAAGTGCGTATCATATGGCGCAAAAACTATTTTTGGCGTATAAATGGCACGAGAAATTAAATTTGTGGTATAAATACGCGCTTTCATGAGATCGGGCTGGAGACAGACAGATAGAGAGAGATGCACATCAACTTAACTTTACTGTTCTGTTCTGTGCTGACATCAAACTTGGAGAGGAGAGAACACAAGTTTACCTGATCGCTGTTCCCGCAATTCACTCACATGGTGTTTTTCTCTCAGTTTCTCAGTTTCTCTTTTCGTGACCAGAAGGATAGTTCCGCTTAATTATCTCATCGATGTTGTAAACTTTGATTGACGCGCTTTGACGCGAGGGGGAGGCGGGGCCTTGAGTAATTTGCGGGGCCCTACGCAGCTTGCGTAGTGTGCGTATAGGGAGGATCGGCTCTGCCAAGGATGAACAAAATTATGCGACGATACAGGTAGCGGGAGCTACAGTGAGATATGTGTTAAATGTATGTTCTGTTTGTTTTTCTTCTATTTGTTTATTTTCTGAGAAAGATTAAGGGCAAAGATTTAAAGAAGGTTACAAGCAGCGGTCATCCGTGTTACGAGATGGCGTACAAAGATAGGGTTTGAAACTGAGTGATTTTTATTATACTTTATCTGTTTGTTTCCTTACTATGTTATAACTACCTTTTTCCTTACTGGCGTGACTGAGGGTCTGTTTACAGGAGCGCAGGAACAGTGATTTCTCGCTTAGCCCGGCGTCGTAAAAATGTTTACTTGCTAGCTAAAATATTACGGGGCCTTTCCCCCACAAAAAACAGCCTTATGCTTCTTCATTCTAAACTTTTCTTCACAGGTTCAAGGAGAGTGATCATTTATGCAAAAAATCAGAGATGAAGAGTATAAGTGTGATGATATGACTTAAAATTTGTTTTATTGTTTATTATTGTGATTATGGGTAATCAGAATGATAAAAAGTGAGGAGTTGTAGTGGCAATTTTAATGATATTCATTGATCTTTAGTAAAATATAGATGATTCAAAGAATGTCACATGTGTGTCTCTCACTTGTAGTGAGAGAAGATTCTGTTTATGTACCTGGGGAGGCAGAAGAGGGAGACACTCCAGAGAACAGACGAACAAGGACCTCTGACCTAGATGTCAGAAGGCCATTTTGGTGCAGGGGAGCTTAGTGGGCCAACTAGTGACGTCTATGGAAAACTACTGGGAGGAAGGCTCTGGGGGGAAGAAGGCCTTGAAACTAAGATAAAAGCTAGTTCAGTCTGTCTGGGGGTGTGTCACTCTTCTGCACAGGGTAACAACTGTGTATTAGACTGCTCCTATTCTTGCAAGAATAAATACTTCTATTTTATATAATTTGACTCTGAGTGTCTCTTACGCAGTGATGTTTGTTTGAGATGAATTTTTGCCACAAACTCAACACTGAATATATGACAACTTAAGAAAAGACTTTTACAAACTTAAAGAGGAGAATGAAAGACTGAAAGAGGAGCTTCAGAAATCACGCTTCTCATTCTCCACGATCAAAAACAGTGCTGCCCACTTTCTGTTTCTCTGTCAAAAATTAAAGACGGTGTGCAGAAGCGAACTGAAAGTCTCATGCTGGAAGATCATCTATTAGTCGTCCTTATGAAACTGAGATTGGGGCTCAGAAACAGATATATTGCATATAGGTTCAAAGTTTCTGAAAGCACAGTGTCAAACATTCTAAGGTCCTGGTTGCCTGTAATGGCAGACATATTGAAATCCATTATTAAATGGCCAAGTAAAGGTGCTGTCCTTAAAAATATGCCCAAAAGTTTCAGGCGACATTTCAAGAGATGCAGGTGAATAATTGACTGTACAGAGAAATGCAGAGAGAGACCTACTAACTTGACTGCCAGAGCTAGGGTTAGAAGTTATTACAGAATGAAAGATACAAAACATTGCTTCGCTTTAGGTAAATCCTTCTGCAAGAGCTCATCGTCTCTTGGGATGCGATTTACAACCAGGTCCTGAGTTGTCCACACCACAAAATCACAGTACTGGACATTGCAGGCAAACATGTGCAGTTGAACCTGGTGGTTGTACTGGTGTGTCTTCTTTAGTTGGGTCAATGTTTGGTCAAGGCAGAAATTTCTCACTGACTGTCACACCCTGTAGGCCTACCCTGTATTTATATGGGCATTTGATTTCCAAGACCCCTTCCCCACAGCAGGAGCACACAACTTTCCCATCTGGAGATGTGCCTAGGTGCGGTTCATCAGGTCGAATCACAAAACCACATAGACTAACCGTTACATTTGGATGGGTTTTGTTGACCACTTTGGTGTAGCACCTCCTAGCAATTTCCTCCTTGTCTTTTCTCCATACAACTGCTGGAACCTGTATGTTGGTGTCATGGTAGCGCATGATTTTGTCCAGGGTGGTTTTGTGCAGATGGTCACCTTTACATACAGTATAAAATGTTGTGCTGGTAATCCTGCCTGCCCTGTGAGTGTGCCAGTCTTGGGACTTTGCCTGCAGTTTTGTGATGGACTCAAGTTTCTCACACTGATCATGTTGAGATAGGCTTCCTCACATTTATCTCTGATGTCCCCATGTGTGTGCTGTCTGAGCGTGGGGTCGTACAAGGCTGTGAGTGGCTCTGGCAACTCTGGAGGATGCTCTAGCTCTAGCTCTAGCTCAGACGCCGTGTCAGTGTCACTGTTTTCTATGCTGGTCAGAACAGCAGCATCAGGGGCAATCGAATACAGTTCCTGGATGTCTTCATCTGTGAGCTCTAGAAGATGACATAGGACAACAATATTTAACACACATTCATTTAGATGATTGGCATCTTATGAATATACAGCTAAATGAACATGCAAAGTGGGTGTACAGCATTCGGTTTAGTAAAAGTAACAACACACTGACAATACTCCACAACAAGTAAAGGTCCTGCATTCAAAACCATTCTAAGCAAGCATGTAAGAATTATCAGTAAAATATAGTCACAGTTCTTAAGTAATAGTACTGTACAATAGTACTTAATGTGCAATAAAATCGTCCCTGTCAGTGTTTTACTATTATATCCTGGATTAATAGAACTGCTGCATTAATGTGTGTTGCTTTTCTTTTAGAGGTTTAAGGCTGAACTACTTTACAGCTACAGCAGCATCTACGGCAATGCATCATATTCTATGAGATCATTATTATGTTCGTAGCATGGCTGTAGGGTGAGAACCACGCTTCTCTATAAAGTCCGAAAAGGAACACTCCATCCGATATTGTATTGCTTTCTTGGTTGTCTCATATTTGGTAATTTTGTTGTATGAAAAATGTGTTGAGATTCAACTAAGCACTTAAAAGTTTGACTTGACACTTGAGAGTGAACCTTCACCTAGCAGAATAGCTCTGACCTGGTCAGTTAGTAATTGCAGCTTAATTCTTAACTCTATCTTAAATCACTTTGTTTCTCTTGACAAAGTAACAAAGCCTCATCTACTCTGGTACATGCCCCTAGCACTGCTACTGAACCTCCTGACTTTGGCTGGAACTGCTGCTGTCAACTGTCTTTTAGGCCTCTGGAAGTTGATCTCCCTAGCTCTGGCTGGTTTGACCTCTCTCTCTGTCTGTTTCCAGAGACATTCCCCTGATGTGCCTGCTGGCTGCTCGGTCCTCCCCATCCTAACATACAGCTCCACCTTAAATAGCACTGCGGCTGCATGGCTGCAGCAAGACCCTAGACTTATGTCACATGGAAAATGATTGAGTGATAACTTGTTGCTCATCTCATAGCATAGCTAACACAACAACATCACTAACACACCAACATAGCTAACACAACATAATGTAAGCAAACATAACAGTTAACAACAAAAGTGTTTTTTCATTTAAATTCAATATCAAATGTGAGCCTTCTAATCTGATATTAGCTACTCACCCAGCCATGCAAGTGCAGTTTGCTGTCAAGATGTAGTTGTTTCTTCTGTTTACAATGACCCAAGCCTGGTACATGGTCGTCTTCTGGCCTTGGTGCTGGCTAGGCAGAACTTCGGATCGTACGACACAAAACTCATCTGTTAAATCTTTGTATTTTATCTTGTACGTGACCACTCAGTACGTAGTTATAAGCGTCTAAGGATTTATATGCCCTCAGTTTCTCTTTACACGCTTCTCTATCAGGTAGGTGTAGATGTCAGGCCACTCAACCGGAGGAAATCCTGTCAGATCGTCCATCCAATGAGTGAGTGTGTACAGGTCGACCAATCTGGTTCCGTCTGTTAAAGGAAACTTTTTCAAATAACTATTGCGGTCCCGGACAGTGAGTGATCTTACATATTCAGATAAATTCTGATTTTCTCCAACCATTGTTAAAAAAAAATAAGCTAACAAAACTTGCTAGCTACCGTTGTTGAAGTGTTCAGGGGAATCTTTCTGCCTCCAGCTAAGCCCTGCCCACACAAATACGTCACAATGTTTACCAACTGTAAAAGGGTCTATTGGAACGATGCATCTACTGTCGATCTGTACCTTTACTCTAATTGCTTGACGATCTCATTTCAGCGAACGAGGGTCTCCTTGACGACCGGAACGATAGCGTGTACACAGCTTGTGGTGACGCATCTAAATTGAGTCTTTTCCAGAATTGACATTAAGACTTGATTACAGTGGCGAGAAGCTACTGGTTTTGTCACTACCATTGTGTTTCATTGTGAATATTATGTCTCTTTGGATTTTGTTTGTAAATGTGTTTTGAGTATTCTGTTGTATTGTAGTCTGAAAATACATTTTTATAGGACAGCGCTGTGCTGACAGAGTTAACCAGTATCAGCCAGTGAACGATTGTATCATTGTGACAAACCGAGTCCTTCTGGCAGCATGTGATAAGTGTTTAATTGACAGACCATTACGTGTTTGTTTGTATCTCATACTGTTTTTCTCTTCCATTCAGAATTGGGGTTCCAGTATTAGCCAGAGTCCTCTGTGTATGGTGGTGGTGTGTTTATTGGATAGGCAAGATGAATCCCCCAATTCTGAAGTGGTAAAGTGTGTGTACGTGCGTGTGTGTGTGTGTGTCTGTGATTGATGCGTTCCTTTTAATGTTTGTATATTAAAAGATACCAGTTTTGTATTTTATTGTATGTATTGAGGAATAAAATCTGTGAAGCACTTATTCTTGTCTGATATCTGACTCAGCCACTGTGAATCTGTGTGTTTTGCAATTGATGTATCTGTGGGTCCCCGACCAATTCCCGGGGTGGCGTAGTCGGTTTAGTGCCATAAATGGCATTGTAGTGAACTTTTGATCGCATACTGCCACAGTAGGGACGAAAGTTTACATCGTATATTTCTCCGGAATCAGCCAGCACGAAGAACGTATATATTCCGATTGGTTGCTGGCGTTTTCCTGCTGAACCGCATCATAGCTCATTACCATAAAGTGGAGCTACTTTCAACTTTCAAAACGGCCAAAACGCGACGCCGATGGATTTGACGCTCCTTGCAGCTGAGAGTAGCCAGCTTGCATTGAAAATGAATGAATTTCCGGTAACTTAGGAAGCTCAAGTCGGCGGTGGTGTGTACGTACAGTTAGTTTAGCATGAATCTGCAGCACACTTGAACCAGATTTCAAAGACAGTGGAAATAATTATGAAATTACTTCTAAAGATTTACTTTAGTCTACTTGAGAGGACCAAAAAGCTCTCTAAAGTTCAGCTAATTACATTAATTTCAATTGTGCCGTTGTCACGAGGCACATTCAGGGAGAGTTGGATCCAAGTGCAGAAGGTTTATTAAAACAATACAAAATACAAAGAACCAAAAGCTGGAAAACAAGACACAGGAAATCTGAACTTGAGCACCAATATTACCGCCATTGAAGGACAAGACCTGACCATGAGCACAGGAAACACCGGGATGTATAGTATATACACACAGGGTGATCGACTATCAAGTCACACTTGGACACAATCAGGGAACTAATTATCAAGAAAGATTACAAAATGTGGCACTGGAAAAGAACAGGGCAAATTGCAACCTACACTCACCGGCCACTTTATTAGGTACCCCATGCTAGTAACGGGTTGGACCCCCTTTTGCCTTCAGAACTGCCTCAATTCTTCGTGGCATAGATTCAACAAGGTGCTGGAAGCATTCCTCAGGGAGTTTGGTCCATATTGACATGATGGCATCACACAGTTGCCGCAGATTTGTCGGCTGCACATCCATGATGCGAATCTCCCGTTCCACCACATCCCAAAGATGCTCTATTGGGTTGAGATCTGGTGACTGTGGAGGCCATTTTAGTAGTGAACTCATTGTCATGTTCAAGAAACCAATTTGAAATGATTAGAGCTTTGTGACATGGTGGAAGTAGCCATCAGATGATGGGTACATGGTGGCCATAAAGGGATGGACATGGTCAGAAACAATGCTCAGGTAGGCCGTGGCATTTAAACGATGCCCAATTGGCACTAAGGGGCCTAAAGTGTGCCAGGAAAACATCCCCCACACCATTACACCACCACCACCAGCCTGCACAGTGGTAACAAGGCATGATGGTTCCATGTTCTCATTCTGTTTACGCCAAATTCTGACTCTAACATCTGAATGTCTCAACAGAAATCGAGACTCATCAGACCAGGCAACATTTTTCCAGTCTTCAACTGTTCAATTTTGGTGAGCTCTTGCAAATTGTAGCCTCTTTTTCCTATTTGTAGTGGAGATGAGTGGTACCCGGTGGAGTCTTCTGCTGTTGTAGCCCATCCGCCTCAAGGTTGTGCGTGTTGTGGCTTCACAAATGCTTTGCTGCATACCTCGGTTGTAATGAGTGGTTATTTCAGTCACTGTTGCCCTTCTATCAGCTCGAACCAGTCTGGCCATTCTCCTCTGACCTCTGGCATCAACAAGGCATTTCCGCCCACAGAACTGCCGCTCACTGGATGTTTTTTCTTTTTCGGACCATTCTCTGTAAACCCTAGAGATGGTTGTGCGTGAAAATCCCAGTAGATTAGCAGTTTCTGAAATACTCAGACCAGCCCTTCTGGCACCAACAATCATGCCACGTTCAAAGTCACTCAAATCACCTTTCTTCCCCATACTGATGCTCGGTTTGAACTGCAGGAGATTGTCTTGACCATGTCTACATGCCTAAATGCACTGAGTTGCCGCCATGTGATTGGCTGCTTAGAAATTAAGTGTTAACGAGCAGTTGGACAGGTGTACCTAATAAAGTGGCCGGTGAGTGTATAAGTCCACATAACAAAAACACAAGGTAAACAAAACCGGGAGTACGTAACAGCGGTATACTGCATACTATTCCTTAACTCTTTCCCCGCTATTGACACAATTTTCTGGCTTTTAGTGTTTTCACTGATATACAGCATGCAAGCTGTGCTTTTATCGCTTGTTTCAGCTTTTTTTTTTTTTTTTTTTTTTTTGAGCTTTGATCCAGAGATTCTGCACTCTTTTAGAAGATGTGTAAAAGCGCCCCCTACAGGGTGATAGACGCCAGGGGGCGCTATTACACATCTTCTAAAAGAGTGCAGAATCTCCGGATCAAATCACAGACAAAAAAATAAAAAAAATAAAATAAAATAAAAGAGCAGAAACAAGCGATAAAAGCACAGCTTGCATGCTTATGCTTAAAAGCAGATACTCTGTTCTTTCTTTTGATATATTGCACGTTCAGATATTCATAAAACAAAAAATTATTTGGGCCATGAAATTTAGTGAAATACATAAAAAATGACCACCAACTTAAAAAAAAACACTGGCAGGGAAAGAGCTAAAAAAAATGATAAGTGAAACAGTAAGTGATAACTACATAATAAGTTCATCTAAATGGAAATGGATGGTCAATTGGGCTACAACATATTCCATGCTCAATTTTTATGTGCATGTTATCCACTCATACAGAAAAATAAGTACAGTGTATACTGTGCACAATAGACATACTATATACTGAAAAAAGAAATTGTAAGAGTATTATGGCAGTATGGTATTCTGAACAGAGCCACTTCCTGTGTTCATGGCCTCCATCACTATTGTTATGTCAAATCGATCCTCTGCTGCCACTGACAAAGGCAGCCTTCTAAACAGGGACAGAAATCTTAAGCGCTTTACTAAAAGTCCTTTCCATTGATTTCCCAAATGTCATTCTGCTCATAATGACAGTTCATTCGTCCTGAAGCCAATTTACCATTGGAAAAGGGTAATCAGTTTTGTAAATCTTCAACGGGAAGGTCAACTAACATCATGCCCATTAACCTTTACCCTGTTTTATGCAAGTTGTTTTGAGCCATTTGGTTTGATTTCAAAATGGAAGTTTGTCACAAATTGTATTATCAAGCCAAGACATGTGTGAAATGGGAATGAGGCAGCATTATGTTGTTATTGTTGTCTTTCACAAATCTCTCAGTGGAACCATCTTTCGTGTTTGTATTTGACATTAGAACTCATAATTTATTGAGAGAAGAGGGAATCTCACAGAAACGTGTCTAGCACAGTGGTGGATCTAGAAAATATATATTTTTGGGGGTGGCAATGGAGTGCCATGAGGACTATGAGGGGTGGTAAGACCAAATCAAGCACACATGCATAGTTATTGTGGATTTATGACCTGACATACATAGTCATGTCCATGAATATGCAAACCAGTTACATATCTTCACAGGAACCACAAAGTAAATCACTCTACTTTAATTTAATCTGCAAAACAAAAAAAAGTCTAAATAAAATATTAATATCCAGGGCACTGGATATTAAACGGGTCAACAAATTCTCTGAAAAAAAATTCTTAGTTTGTACAGGACCCTAGTGAAACAAAATTGTATACTTACAGTATACTAAAGTACATACGAATAAATTGTGCATACTGTAACTAAATGTATTTGTGGCAAACTATAATTTGGTATATTTAAAGTCTGTTAAATTGCATTTTAGTTTTCCAAAAGCCAGCTCAGGGAAGGTCAAGGTGAAATGCAACAGCTCAGGGAAGGTCAAGGTGAAATGCGACAGCTCGGGGAAGGTCAAGGTGAAATGCGACAGCTCAGGGAAGGTCAAGGTGAAATGCGACAGCTCAGAGAAGGTCAAGGTGAAATGTGACAGCTCAGAGAAGGTCAAGGTGAAATGCGACAGCTCAGGGAAGGTCAAGGTGAAATGCAACAGCTCAGGGAAGGTCAAGGTGAAATGCAACAGCTCAGGGAAGGTCAAGGTGAAATGCAACAGCTCAGGGAAGGTCAAGGTGAAATGTGACAGCTCAGAGAAGGTCAAGGTGTAATGCGACAGCTCAGAGAAGGTCAAGGTGAAATGCGACAGCTCAGGGAAGGTCAAGGTGAAATGCGACAGCTCAGGGAAGGTCAAGGTGAAATGCGACAGCTCAGGGAAGGTCAAGAGGACCCACACCCTGTCATGGAAGGTCAGGAGATTTTAAATGATATAGGATTTTTCATTCAGGCCAGAAAATTGGTTGAAGAAATCTTAGAGAGTGTGCGTAAGATGTCTGATGGCCAGAAATACCATTTACTCAGGAACCACAACAAGCCTTCTAAAAAATATATTTTTTCCATCACAATTCCTTGCTGGCTGCAATAGGGCATTCAAACTCGGGTGGTTGGAGGAATATGGCTGGTGGTTGGTGTATAGTTCCAACCTTGATGGTCTCTTCTGTGTGTGATGTGCCCTGTTTGTCAATGCCAAAGAGAGAAAACAAATGGGAGTGTTAGTAAATGCCCCATTCACAAAATGGCACACGAAAAGCATGGTAATAGGCAGCCATTCAACAAAAGCATATCACTTGGCTGCAGTTGGAAATGCTCAGTTGTCTCTCCAGTCAGTTGAAAAACCTCAGACCCAAATCTCTGTCCTTATGGACAGTAAGAAGAAAGCCAATACCAAAGAAAACAGGCACATACTCAAGTCTGTAGCAGAGAGTGTACTATACTGTGGTCGCCAGTGCATTGCACTTAGAGGTACATCTGAGAAGCAGAATTCTACTGGCAATCCTGGAAACTTTTTGGCCCTGATGAAACTACTTGCAAACCATGATGAGAAGCTGAAGCAGCACATGGAACGGACAAAGCTCAGAAATGCCACCTACCTCTCGCCCCAAAACCCAAAATCAGATGATTGACGAGATAAGAAAGCGAATAATTCAGGCCCAGATTGTGGACGAGGTCAAAAATGCACAGATCTATACAGTCATGGCTGATGAGGTGACATCCCATAATGTAGAGCTGATGCCATTGTGTGTAAGGTTTGAGGACAAAGACCAAAATATCAGGGAGGAATTGCTGTAGATTTGCTCTCTGCCAAGAATCACAGGCAGCCACATTGCAACCGCAATTAAGGATGTGCTGAGTCACCTCAAGATAGAGATAGGTGATTGCAGAGGCCAGGGGTATGATGGTGCCAGCAACATGAGCAGTGAAAATGTAGGTGTCCAGGCTCTGATCAAGAAGGACGCACCTAAAGCAGTGTACATGCACTGTAATGGGCATTGCCTGAACCTTGTCATTGCACGCTCCTGTGCTCTTCCAGTTGTGCGCAACGTGATTGACAAGATGAAGTCTACCATCATATTCTTCACCTACAGCCCAAAGACGGAACAACTACTCATGGAGGTTGTACATAAGGATGCACACTCTATGGGACAGATGAAACCACTGATTGACATATATATCGCACAAGATGGGCAGAAAGACATGACGCATACAGCCACTTTTATAGTGCCTTTGTCTTTATTGTTAAGGCTCTAGAAGTCATCACACTTGGTCTCCATACAGAAGATTACAGCCAAGATGTCACCACTGGATGGCAGGGCAAGTACAAAGCAGAGGCCTATAGTCTCTTGTCTGGGCTCCAAAACTTCGGTTTCATCCTGACCTTCCTCACCGTCTAAGTCTTGTCCCAGCTTACAGGCATCACAGTGAAGCTGCAAAAAGCCTTAGTTGACATCGTGGAGGCATTTAGCATGGTAGATGAGGTCAAGAATATCTACAAGGAGCTACGTGAGACAATTGAGGATGACTTCAACCAGATCTACAAGCAAGCCATCAGGATGGCTGCTCAGGTCGATGTTCAGCCTACTAGTCAACGTGTTGCTGGAAGGCAGACACACAGAGAAAATGTACCTGCTGAAACTGTGAAGGACTACTATCGTCGCAACATGGCTATACCTTTCCTAGACCATGTCATCTTGGAGTTTAAATCCAGATTCAGTCCTCTATCTGTAACCGCATCAAGGCTCCTGGGTCTAATTCCGTCTATACAGTGCAACTCAGGTGTGACGACTGGACATTTCTAAAGTAGTCCAACTTTACAAGATGACTTACCTTCACCAGAGCTGACTGACCAGGAACTGAAACGCTGGACACTGAAGTGGTAAAACAAGCCATCAGAACAAAGACCAACTTCATGTGCTGAGGCAATCAAACAATGTGATGCGCTGATCTACCCAAACATCTTCAAGCTTCTCAAAATGGCTTGTACTCTGCCAGTCACCTCATGTGAATGTGAACGGTCGGCCAGCACTCTCCGGAAACTGAACACATTCATGCACAGCAGCATGGGAGAGGACCGCTTGTCATCCCTGGCCCTCATCCATACACACTATGACATGGCAGTCAACCTGGATGCAGCTGTGAACATATTCTCCAAATTGCACCCAAGAAGATTGGAACTGACCAGTGTACTAAATCCTTAAGTGTCAAGACAAATACAGCAACAAGCAAAGAGGCATTGACAGAGAGTCAAGAAATGATGATGAGAAGAATTATTATTAATATTTCAGTAAAGTTCATTAAATCTATTCTGTTGTTAGTGTGGTCTTTAAACTTATGAACCGTGTATGGACTGACAAAGGTGTTACATGAGGAAGCAATTTGACAACAATGCAGTAAATATTTTAGGTGCATCAAAAAGCGTGCTCGCTAACCAGCAGACAAGCTAATTCAGCACAAATTAGTGCATAAAAGGTCACCAAAATGAAGTATTTGAACCTCATAATTAAATATACAAGGAGGAGAAAAACTGCAAAAAGGTCCACTTTTTGAAAGTGGACATTATGAGTTCTAATGTCTTTTTGAAAAAAATATTTTGACAGCCCAAAGTGCATTTCAAAGTGCAATGGGCCATTAAAGTATCATCAATAGGAAAAGTATTCCAGTAGGTGCATTGGAGTGTATATGTGGCAACTCGAGTGTTATTGGTGGGACGGGGCACTGATTGCACACATGCTCAGCTACCTTAATTGGAGTTCACTTCCCGACTACGCCACCTTGGGAATTTCACCCAAGGAAGTAAACGCACCCTCTAGGGGCACGTGCAGGTTCGAATCACCATTTGAGCCAGAGACATAGGTAATCATACAAAAACATATTTTATTAACAGTTATAAAATGGGCATCAACAAGCAGCCACACTCATCTCATTAACAGGTTCAATTATTACTGGCAAAAGAACTGGGGGCTTACCAACAGGGGCAGTCTCAGATAGAATAATCACCATTAAAAAATGCAAATCACAAATCACAGTGCACTCACACACTAGGACACACACACACCGACTAATGTCAGTGAAGAGCACGACACACAGTGAAGGAGGCCACCACCCAGAGAAAGTCACTCGTCTGCCCCTGGTGCCCAGATCTGCCGACAAAAAGAGAGAGAGTAAGAGATCTGCATAAACTCAAATAAAAAAAATACTATAAACAAATAAATCCAGCGGTAGGGGTTCAATCATAATAATATTAATGTATATTCAATGAATCACAATAAATAAATTGAAACAAATACACCAAACAATACCAACTGGTTGAAAACTGATTAAAAACATAAACCAGATGACAAAACAACAGAGACTATAAAGCATTTCGAGGCGCACTTCTGCGACTAGAGCCAATTAACATGGAACGCTCATTGGGAGCACATTAGTCTCATGCTAGACACGGAACAGTTTCGTCCTGGAAACAGAACAGCAACCCCGAGACAAGCCGTAGAGCGTCGGAGCATACCGCACTTTATCAGAACGCCGTCATCACGCGCCTAGAACAAAACAAAAATTATTATACGGTCATTCGCTCTCCCTTGAGTTCAGGTTTAGCACATATACTCATGATAAAACATGCTGCACCAGGGTTTTATATCCCGAATTCATAGAGTCAGCCATCACTGATAACCTCAGTTGCGACTGCGAATGGACTTTAGACTATATAAAAACATACGGATTAGTACGCGCTCAATTGAAGCAACCCATAGAAAACGCGAATATACAGGCTTTCCTTACCATCTCAAAGTCCCAGCACCAGCAAACACCACGAGTCAGTGGCTCAAAAGCGTCGGCGGTCTTTATGACTGGCCTTACATGTT
Source organism: Rhinichthys klamathensis goyatoka (assembly GCF_029890125.1). NCBI lineage: Eukaryota > Metazoa > Chordata > Actinopteri > Cypriniformes > Leuciscidae > Rhinichthys > Rhinichthys klamathensis. The sequence goes on from NW_026606557.1 coordinate 585,474, forward strand.
GACATTCAACACAGGCAGCGGCGGCGCATCGATGACGTCACAGGCCCCCGAAAGTGACACACACCTACAGCTGGCACCTCATGTTTTTATACATTTATGGTCACAGCCCATTGGCCGAACCTTAAATTACGAATAAAAATAGGAGGGGTTAATAGTCCATCCTGCCACATATAGTAAAACCTTCTCCAAAATCTTTTGTTGAGTGTGAACAAGTTATAAAATATCTACTTGGATGAAATATGTTTACATTACAAATGTACTGTAACCTTAAACTGAAAAGTTTTTCCTTTGCTTTTCCTTCCTGTCCATTTGTTGTTGTTTTTTTGCATATCCACCTTATTCCTGACGACCTTACTGCGGTTTGAATTATGGGTGCCACTTCCGGTTTGGGGACGTTCCATTCAAAAATGCTGAAACGAATCATTTCAAATCATAAGGTTGCCCTACAAATAAAGCTGATCCGTCAGTTTGACTGGACATATACGGCACATATTCTCCTCAAATCCTCACGTTTCTTTCCAGGTTTGTTTTCACAGGTAAATGCAATTTATAATCAGTCAAAATGACGGAAATCACTTTGATATAACGTTAGTATCACGTAATGCTGAAGTTAATGAACATTTTTGATTAAGGCTTGTTATACAATATATTTGCCTACTACAGTGATATTTAACCAAAGACTCGCGCTTTTGGGGCTATTTTTGGTCTGTTGAAAGTAGGCTACCTTGTTGATTCTTTTAAATTTCATTTTAATGTTCGATGGTTGAAGGGTGAGTCGATTAATGTCATCTCATTGTGACACTTTTTTAACGTATTTCGTACATAGAGTGAGCCTTTCACTGATTGTTTACAGATTAACGGAAGTTACACCCATAATTCGCGCAAAGCGTCATGGGGCGTAGGAATAAGGTGGATAGATGACAATGTTGTCAACATGATCCCCATTCACACGGATTCGTGAAAACAATTAAAAACGCTGTATTATTCATTCCAGGCCAGCAGTAAGCGATATCTTTTTGTAAAGAAACTACACACCTATTGACTGAACACTTAATACACATGCGCATGAGTATTGACTGAACACTTAATACACATGCGCATGACATCACAGTTTTGCACAAATTCAAGTTTGTAGTTTACATGGAGACCATACATGTATCGTTTTCAAAAACTTGCACTTTGAAACACATTTTCAAAAATGTGAATTTTCAGGCCGTTGTCATGTAAATGAACAGCCAAAGCACAAACATTTCTCAGTTTTTAGTTGATTGTGTTATCAGTGCAGCAATTTAAGTGCAATAAAACTTACTTAAAGTAATTTACTAACATTACAACAAAAAAAAAAGACAAATGACAAAATATCAATGTCCAGAGCACTGAGAGAAAATTACATTTTCAAATAATGTTTGAGTTTTAAGAATCAACAGTGAATGTATCATATCTGCGATTTCATATACCGATGTGGACGGAACAAGAGGTAAACCCTATTCCATAAAGATGTTTCCATGAATTTGCAGTGGACAATCCATTAGGACATTTGATTTACAGAACTCAAAGCAAAAAACAGACGAGAAGAAATAACTATTTTTATTCCCCTCTCCTCTAAAAACAACATACTGTACCCCACACACTCCTCAGAGGGGGAGGCGAAAAACAGAATTATTGTACCGCAACACCCTACTCTAGGAGAAGGGAGGTGGATATTAATCTCCTTCAAAAGTAGTTTTCTGAAAACTTCAAATCTTCTCTAAAAACACAACGATTGTACCCCAGCACCCTCCTCCGAGGGGGAGGGAGGATAAAAACAGGATGGCAGAAAGGAACGAGAAGAAAAGAATGAAAAAGGGGCAAAAACGTAGACAGCTGCCCCGCTTAAACATTCTCCTCTTTTTTGACGACCTCAGAGCCCTCTTATCTTATCTCAAACAGACCAAAAAATGTATTTAGCCCTATAAACTCTGTTATCAACCCCTCAAATTCTCCAGTTGTTGATGCATCTACTGATACCTGTGAGAAATTTCTTAAGTTTTTTACTGACAAAATTGAGAACTTTAGATCAGTGTTTACCCCCACTTCATCTGTTATTCCGCCTGGTTGCTCAGGTGTACTAGCTACTTTTAATCAATTTCAGCCCATCTCTCTCACTGAATTGAGGAATTTAGTATCACATATGAAACTTACTACTTCATCTTATGATTCTATCCCCTCTTCTATTTTAAAGGATGTTTTTGATGTATTTGGCCCTTCCATTCAGGTCATCTTAAGTTAATGTCTTGCATCCGGTACTGTCCCTACATGTTTTAAGCATGCGGTTGTCCAATCCCTGCTAAAAAAAAACATAATCTCGATGTTAAATGCCTAAATAATTACCGTCCCATTTCCAAGCTTCCTTTTATTTCTAAAGTTCTGGAAAAAGCTGTTCTGTCACAGCTGCTCCCCTTTTTGACCACCCACAATATACTAGAACCTTTTCAATCAGGTTTTAGATCACTTCATAGTACTGAAACAGCTCTGCTCAAAGTAACCAATGATCTTCTTCTTACACTAGATTCAGGTGATAATGCCATCCTGATATTACTGGATCTTAGTGCTGCCTTTGACACCGTTGATCACAACATCCTCCTTACTCGCCTTGATCAGCAGGTGGGCATTAGGGAGACCGCATTACTTTGGTTCCGTTCCTATCTCAACGATAGGACTTTCTCAGTATCTATTGGCAAGTTCTCCACATCTTCTGCTTCCGTTTCATACGGGGTCCCTCAGGGGTCCATCTTGGTTCCTATGCTTTTTAGCCTGTATATGCTCCCACTGGGTAACATCATAAGGAAGCATAACATCTCTTTTCACCTCTATGCAGATGACTCACAGTTGTAATTGCCCCTAAAATCTAGGGATTCCATACAATCTCTTCTGGTCTGTCTCGAAGACATCAAAACTTGGATGGTTAACAACTTTCTCCAGTTAAATAGTGACAAGACAGAAGTCATTATTTTTGGTTCTCCCAATGCAAGATGCACTGTGGTGCAAAATTTAGGTAACTTCACCCCATTTATCAAACCGTATGCCAGAAACTTGGGTGTCATTCTTGACTCAGAACTCTGCCTTGACAAACAGATTAGTTATGTTGTCAAAAATAGTTTCTACCAGCTCAGAATGATTTCCCGCCTGAAGCCTATCTCTTAATGATTTTGAGAAAGTTATCCATGCCTTTATTACATCACGGCTGGATTATTGTAATTCCCTCTACTTTGGCCTCTCACAATCATCACTTAGACGTTTGCAGTTGGTATAAAACGCAGCAGCGCGTCTTTTAACTGGTACTAGGAGGCGTGAGCACATCACCCCCATTCTGGCCTCCTTGCATTGGCTCCCAGTTCTTTTTAGGATTCAGTTTAAAGTTTTACTGTTTGTTTTTAAGGCACTTAATGGGCTCAGCCCAACCTACATCACCGACCTTGTACAGCCATACTCAGTTCAAAGGTCACTGAGATCCTCTAACAAAGGGCTCACGGCTTAAACAGAGGAGTGATAGAGCTTTTACAGTTGCTGCTCCACGTTTGTGGAACCAGCTCCCTCAGGATATTAGATCTGCCCCCTCCATTGCTGTATTCAAATCTGGGTTAAAAACTCATTTTATTCCATGGCCTTCCTTGTTCCCTAACCCGGCACTCCTGTTTGTTCGTTGTATTTCTGTGTTGTGTGCCCTGATATTGAAGGTTTCTTTTTATTGTTGTTTTATATAATGTTTTATATAATTATGATTATTGAGTCTATGTGTTTTTTATTTTTTGTCTTTTTTAGTTATTCATTGTACAGCACTTTGGTCAGTTTTGCGCTGTGTGTAAATGTGCTTTATAATTAAAATTACTTACTATCTTAGTGTGGCTTCCTCCTATTATGACACCTTAGCTCTTCACTCCTTGGAGGGGGGCTCGATTAGCTACGCTCGCCTTACGCTCCTCTCTCCAGGAACTTGTTCCCGGGAAGGGCTCCAGACAATTTAGGAGAGAAATACATTTTCCAAAGGCAGCTGACTGCATTCTTGCCTCTCTAAACCTGTTCACCACCGTCTCAACGGCAGCGCCAAACAGTCCAGAGGGCAAGCCGGGGCATCCAAGAAGACAGCTTTATCACACTCCTTGATGCCTGACAAGTTAAGCCACAGATGCCTCTCCATCATCACCATAGCAGCCATAGACCATCCAAGGGAACAGGCTGCCTGCCTGGTAACACGGAGAGCTAAATCTGTGCCCATCCGCAGTTCAGAGACCGCCTCGGGGAACAAACCCTCCAATTGATCCAGGTCTTTGAGCAGATCTGCCTGGTAAGCTTGCAATATTGCCATAGTATGCAAAGCTCCACCATCATATGGCATGGCTTCGAGGGCAAAACGGAAGCCTTCATCGATGAGGATGTCCCGAGGAGAGGTCAATTCACTAAATTCCTCTCCACCCGAGGCATGATCCCATAACACCACTCACTCAGCCCCTCTACATCTCAGTGTGCAGGTCTGGAAGACATGGAAGGAGCTGTACACTTATGACTTCGCAGATATCGCTCGTCTAACCGACTCTCTGATCTCACGTTTCAAGCCAGACAAGTCCAAACTCCAAATTCCAAAGTCGTAAACTTCAAGCTTCAAAGCTTTGAAACATTTAACATATATTAAAATAACTAATTTGTAAAATAGAGCCTATTATAAACCTCAACCCATTTTCAATACGCATTAAATGAAAGACCCTGTCCTTAGGACGTCAACCGTTCCCTTTTGAGGGAACTCAACGCCGCATCAGTCAACGCTATGGGGACGCGTCCTGCGGGACCTGGTGTCTGAGGCACGTGTAGTAATTAGCCACTCATGGCCAAAGCAGTGATGACGTCACAAGGTGTGCGCCAACGTATAAAAGGGGCACCAGAAAGCACGTCATCAGTTTCAATAGGAGTAAAAGATTTCATTGTGGAGTAAAAAGATAGTGTCCCATCTCTGACAGATTGTATGTTGGCTTTACTTAACTTTTTTATGTAAACAGGTTCCACCGGTTCCACATAACTATGTTTCGTTAAACAAACATAATATGTTCATGTAACTTCAACATCATGGAATTTGGTCATTTTAAGCGACCCAATTAAACTCTGAGCTAATGAGTTAATTAAGTGAATAACTGAGTGATGATTGAGCATTATTGAAGACACCTGATGTTAACAAGCAAAATCTCTGAAGGAGAAAACCAGAATGTTTAAGTCACCATTATGGAGATAAGTATTTGTTTTAGTTGGGCTCTTGACCATTAACTTTAGATTTTATTTGGTTGCTGTACATGAGTTATAACAGCCGGATGAACAATAAACAAAGGTCATCTGATGGTGTTGGTTGTGTTTTAACATAATCATTATTTCACAATCATTTGACCTGAGTCACTGAACTTATATTAAACTGAATTTCTGAGTTAAGTTAACCTTTTGAATAATAGCAGCATTGTCATTGTAGAGCATTCTATTTTTAGACTTTTCAATGAAATTCAAATGATCAAATCAATAAATAAAAAAGAAACTTCCTAAAAAATATTTTGAGTAGGCACACACAGACATCAAGAATCAGCCTGTGAATCTCAACAATGGTGACAATTATAAAGCATGTTGCAGTGCATTCTGGGTGCCACCAATCAAAACTCATTCATGGCTTCCATCATGCATTGCTGCATGAATAAATAATGAGCTTATGATCTGTTTGTCACCATTGCTGAGATTCATATGCTGATTCTTGATGTCTGTGTGTGCCTACTCAACATATTTTTTAAGAAGTTTATTTTTTATTTCTTGATTTGATCATTTGAATTTTATTGAAAAGCCTAAAAATAGTATGCTCTACAATGACAGTAAGGTAAACTTAACTCAGAAATTGGGTTCAATATAAGTTCAGTGACTCAGGTCAAATGATGGTGAAATAATGATTATGTTAAATCACAACCAACACCATCAGATCTCCTCAGTTCATTGTTCATCTGGCTGTTATAACTCATGTACAGCAACCAAACACAATCTAAAGTTAATAAGTTAATGGTCAAGAGCCCAACTAAAACACACACTTATCTCCATAATGGTGACTTGAACATTCCGGTTTTCTCCTTCAGAGATTCTGCTTGATAACATCAGGTGTCTTCAATAATGCTCAATCATCACTCAATTATTCACTTAATTAACTCATTAGCTCAGGGTTTAATTGGGTCGCTTAAAATGACCAAATCCCATGATGTTGAAGTGACATGAACATATTATGCTTGTTTAACGAAACATAGTTATGTGGAACCGGTGGAACCGGTTTACATGAAAAAGTTAAGTAAAGCCAACACATCATTTTTTTGGCAATGCGCAGGAAAACTGGTGCTTGTTACGGATGCTACCTTTTATAATAGGGGACAAAGTACCAGAAGATGACACAGCGTGGCAGGTTTTGATGACCTTTAAAGATGTTGTTGAGCTTGTCATGGCTCCTGGCCACAACGATGAGACACTAGAGAATACATGGAAAGCAGGTTCAGTGAACACCTTTATGGGTATTGATGTGTTCCCAGAAGAGAAATTGAAACATTACTTCTATGAACATTATCCATGGCTAACAACTGCTTTTGGTCCACTTGTGTTTCTCTTTCTGGACCATGTAATTTGAAGCCAAACACCAATTCTTTAAAAGGATTCTGAGGCAAACTGGGTCATTCAGAAACATTTTCAAAACAATGTCAAGAAAACACCAATCAATGACTTCAGATCAAGTCCATGATGCTAACATTCTAAGGCCAAAACTCTCTGTGTCCAATGTGTCTCTCTGTGGCAATTTCCCAGGGCAGCAGTTGTTTACATGACAAACAAGGTCACCATTTTAGGCACTAACTATTGTGTTGGAATGTTGTTGCCTTTAGGATCGACAGGAGGGTTGCCTGACTTTGGAGAAATACCCCAAATAATGTACATGAAAATCCTGTCTTTGTTTTAATGTTGCTAAGTGGGTGTTACAATGAGCACCTAAGGAACTTTAAAATAGAGTCCACAGGAAATACTGAATTCCTTCAGTATTCGGAATTGAAAGATGTATACCCCTTGGCTGCATACAATACAATAGATGGTCGAATGGTGTCCCTGAAACATTTCATTTGCATATGGGAGTAGGTTTTACACTTCAGTTGAATTATTCATGCCTTATCAATCGTGTGGGTGTGCCAAGTAAGCTTGTAAAAATTTAACAAACTGCTATCTCTTCTCTTTTCTTTCTTCCAGCTGAACACATACTGCCACAATAAAATGTTGGTCCAGTTGCAAGTCACCATTGAAGATAACAATGTCCGAAAATTAATGCTTCCATCAGGAATTCCAAATAAAGTGGAAGATCTTGTATCTAAAATTGTTCAAACATTTAATTTACAAGGGGAATTTGGAATACTCTATGAAGACAAAAGCTTTGGGAACCAATTTTTTTACCATCACTTCAACTGCTTACCTTGGAAGACAAGGCCACCATGAAATTAGTCAGAAAAGAGCCTTTGATCACCCTTGACTTGATCCACTAGATGAATCAGGATGTCCTCTACATGAGTACCTTGTACACCCACGCTGTGGATGACGGTGAAGTGTACAGCTCTCTTGCAGATGGTGAACCTTCAAGCTCACAAGACACTGTTTTTCTCCCTGAGTCATATCGCTCTGCTCCATGGCCAGTGCTGTTTCAGGTGCCAAAGTTTTCTTGTGACATTGAACTTCTCACTGCAGAGGAAAACAAGTCATATTATGACTCTGGAACACACTGTCATGATGCAAGTGTTTAAACTGCAACAATGCAAGACCTTGCCAAAGCTATATTCTCTTACACAGCCTACCCTTCAAGTATGCAAATATCTTCAGTGGCTGAAGCCCTTGTTGAGTTGTTTCCATGCCTCAAGGAGCCTGAGTCCTTTGCAGGGATGCATGGGTGGCAGCAACATACAAGATGCACAATTTCCGTGCCAAGCTGAAATCACAAAAATATACATATCCAGAATTGGAAGCAAACAGATTGAAGAAGAAGCTACCGACCAATGCAGCACCAGCCACAAATGTGAAAAGACACATCATGTTGGAGAAAACCAGGACATGTTAGAAAAGGAGAGGCTTGAGTTAGTCGATGAAATGTAATTGAAGACATTTTTCAAAAAACCTTTTCAGTTTGAAGACTGGAGGTTGTGACCATCAGCCCATCAGTCAGTAGCTATGTTGCGAATTTAACTAATGCGCAAAACTGGAATATCGCATAAAACATTTGCCAATAAAGCACCGTTTCCATCCAGTGAGCCGAAGAGAACATTACCGTCACTTCTTGATAAAATGACGCTAAATAACAAACATATGAGACACAGCCATCTTTTAACCGTATACATACTGGGAACTATATTCTCAGAAGGCGAAACACTGCTACTTGGGCGGAGGTGCAATTTCTAGTATTGCATTAGTATTGAATCCTTCTCATGCTAGAGGAAAATGCTGGTATCGTCATATTTTTTACATTTCAGTACCAACTTGGTACCGAAGTCAGTACTTTTGACAACACTAAATCAAACTTAAATATTGTAAGTACATTTTAATTACATTGTTTAATTCAGTGCATGTGGAATTCATTGTTCACTCCTCTATCATTCAGAACATGAGGAATCCTGGGATATCTGACAGTGATGATGCAGCAGCGGTATCATCTGAGAAACCTGCTTATAACAGAAACTCAGACACAGAAGAGCTGCTCTTTTCTTCAAAGCTTTTCTTCACACACACAAAAAAAAGTCAGTTGTCTTTCTGGAATTTAACTCTTCTGAATTGCCATTGCGCTTTGAGGATCAATAAAAGTGTTAACATCTTAATTTGCTCAATCCTTGCAGGCATGCTTATTTTGAGCAAAATATGTGGATTTTTCAGATGATAATCACTTTGACTTCATGGTATCTACTAAACTGAATGACAATTATGTTACCAGCTTTGCACTTAAATGTAGTTGTTCACCGCTGTTTCTAAAATACTAAAAGACGTTTGCCATATGAATGTTTCATTAGGTCCAATTATGCAGCTACCCAAGGGAGACGTGTTCATATTACAAGAAAGATGCCACAGCGTTGTGAGAGGAGGAAAAAGAGGAATCTTGAATAATTGCACATTTGCAAGAAAATAGATTAGGTTTTGCCTTCTATTTAAATCACAGATGGTTTTGTCAGTTTTCATAACTATTGAATCCTGGGGGATTTGAGAGACAGCGGCCGCCTGCCTGGTTCTTTGCACCCTTGCTGTTTTTATGGCTGTCTTTATGTATCTGTCTGTGATGCCGGTAGCTGGTTGTTTATTTCAGCACTCTGTAGGTGACACAGGGCTCTTGGATCTCTGCAGGGGAAAAATGGATGGATACATAAATAAATGAGAGTGTGAGGAGCTCAAGGCAGAGAAGATCTGTAGCCCTGAGCTCCGACTTCAAATAGTCAATGATTCCATGTGAAACCTCATGTCTTCCAATAAACCTTTATCTTCCATACTGCAGTCATACACCATGCTGGAGCTTTCTATCGCTAATGCTGCCGGGAAATTTCTACTTGTTAAGTCTTGCCAGTAATTCACATGAGCAATATCCATTAAACCAGCATTCGTAAATAACTTTGTGTTATTGTAAAGAATGAAGATATTGTTGGCATGTGCTTCTATTGATGTCTATGACTTTTGCATATTGAAAATATCGGCTTTTCACATTTCACATTTTGGAAAGTGTATCCACCATCTTTAAATCACACATTTTCATACTTCATATTAGATGAACCTGCCATGTGATAAATGCATTTTTTAAAAGAACAAATATTCAGTGCAGTCTCTTAAAAAACATTAAATACTTTGCATAATCATGCATGACAGATCAACTTTACAAAAGTATTTCATGCCAATTACACTGTAAAAAAAAAGTTGCTGCCTTAAATTTAAGTACAATCAACTTGGATGTTTAAGTCATTTCAACTTAAATTACATTAAACTGTTAAACATTAAACAAAAAAAAAACTGTTGAATTTTGTTTAGATTATATAAAATATATAAGTTAAAGCAATGCAAAAACATATGTTGTCATAACTTATTGATCATATCATTTTTACAGTGTACCTATTTAAGCACACAACTAACAGTTAGGTTTAAATTTTATTTACTTTGAGCAAATATAATGGTGAAATGCACATCCAAAACATACGCAGCTCCATTATATACAATCACCTGCATTATTTGGTATTCTAATTAAGTCAATAAAAATAATTTAATAGAACAGGCCAACTTTCTTCCATCTAATTTGCCTTAGTTCTAACCTTCATAAGAACCAAAACAAACTGCCAATTCTTTTCAGAGATTAATTAAACCTGTTTGGACAAATCCCTAGTGCTACAGGCAATGAGTGGTTTACAGCCATTTCCTACTAGCATGCATCATGGTCGTGAGATAAACTGTGAAGATGAGCAAAGGTCAACTAAATATTCGTGTCATTGAGCGAGATCTCATCGGAATGACCGACTTGAACGATTTGGCTCTGGGTTTCATCAAAAGAAACACAACGATCCACAAATTTAATCCAGTTCCTATTTAATTTTGGTTTGTTTGATTTCATGATCTATAATTTTTTTGTTTTCAGCAGGTATTTTTCACATAGTATAGAATTCATTATTTGCAATGGGAACTTTTTCTGGAGCTAAATGTTCTCAAATGAAACACACAAAACATTGACGTTTCAATCCAAAATCAAAAAATAGAAATAAGAAATTATATTTAGCAAGCTGTAAGATTAAGAGTACCATCTCATATACAAATCCATCTGAAATTATCTTTATGACACACATTGTTTTTGGTATGTCACGTCCTCAATATTCAGTAAGCTACACTGTTATGGAGCCTACTTTCAGTTGGTATTATGGCAAAATGTTATTAATTATGCTAGATGTTAATAATAATTAGGCCTAGTTATGCAATTCATCACTTAAGTATCATTCAGTTAATGGTATTTGCGATCATATTTGTTTTATTATTGCAAAAAATCGGAAAAAGCCTTTTCAATCACCCAAACTGTTGAGTGGCTGGATTACTATTTTAGTCAAATTAATCATTAAATTAACTAATATGATGTAAGGACTTTTTATGTGATCATTTATTTTATAACAATAGATTGTTATTTCTTTTAAACTCATTAATGTGCTTTGTTAAAATTGTCAACAGATGCGCACATGTATAGGCTATGCTATACGAAGTGGAATGCAACATTGGTGCCAGTTAATTTTTTTTTCTGAATAAATGTTAAAATAATGTTCAATAAGTATATGTGTGTACACATTTTTATTATAATTATAAGATATTTAAATACACACTAAGTCTGATTATGTTTTTTTTGGCCCTCCTGTAAAGTTGTCACGAAAATAAATGTCACTTACGCCCCTCTGGATCTCACCCCTCGATATAATGTAGTTATTTTAATACATTTTAAATTGTTATTTAAAAACGTCCTAATGCCTCCCTAATCTCATTTGCGTAAGAAGTTGTGCGTGACGAATCTGCATTTTGGCAGATAAAAGCCTATAGCCTGCTTGCCTGTAGTGTAGATATACAGCGGTTTTTACAACGTACAACAACTGCAGGGAAATCTTGACCCAACCAAAATAAAGCGAGATGAAGCTTGATCCCGAATCTGTTCACGGACATTTGTGTCAGGAACTTCCTGAATTAAGAGGACCATTCACACTCAAATGTTTGTTTTAATATACACAGAAGATAACTTAAACATAGATTTTAGAATACAAACTGCTTAATCTGGCATTTTCAGTAAAATTGACTGAATATGAAGTGTTTGTGCCTGCTATTGATTGACTGGTAAGTTGGTTTGATGTTGATATAAACTTTAATGAAAACTTTTCAGTTGGTTTTGTGACTTAAGTCATTCTCTTCAAATGCTAATATTCTATATGAGCAGTAAGTGAAATACATAGTGCTATTTAGATATGACATTGTTGATATTTAATAAAATAAACTATCTAAAATGTGTATCATACCTGACACCTACATGAACACTTTAAAGTTGGTTTTATCACTTAGTAATTATCTTCCAATGTAGCTTGCTTGCCTGGCTTAAGACTCTTTGACTGGTGATTCCCACTGTCATTATTTGAATGTCCGTCATAGTAGCCTACACCACCATCGTTGATAATCAACGTAAGAGCTTGAACAAAAGATAAAAGAAAACACCAAAATGAATAAACCTTGAAATAAGTTTACATGCATCAAAACCAAATAAGTAATGACTTAAACATACCTAAACATAATACAAAACAACAACAAACAAGTAATCTTGATACAAAGAAAACAAGTCAAAACAGCAACATAATGAGAACAGGAAGTCTATAACCGTACCTTGTTCTCCATGTAAACCAGGAGCTTAATCCCTTTTAAATCCTTGCAAACCTTTAACCTTTGACGCCATGACCAATGTCTGTCTGGGTCTCGTTCCTGAAATGTTTGGAGCACACGCGCAATATCGAGAAATCCACTCATGCGAGTGAACGTCAAAATAAAAGATCTCCGTTACCATAACACAAATTAAACACCATACAAACATATCCAAAAATAAACAATAAATAAATCGCATAAAGACTATGAAAATAATAAAGCAGACAATATAAAACAAAGTCATTAACATCAAATGCTATTGAAGTTAGAAACGTGTAATGTTGTAACTTTAGAGATGGTCCCTACCTAAATTTGCGAATATCAAATGTCCATGTGAAGCCAACTTTATGTCAGTTTAATCTGCCCAACATATATCTGTTTTAAAGCAGTGTGTGAGTAGTTCCCTCCTTGATTTGCTTAATAAAAGCCTACTTTGAGATTCTGTTGATTTATAGTGCATTATTTTCTAGCTCTGCAAAAATAGATGTAGCGCAAGTAATTTGCGTACAACGTATCTGGTTGCCATGACAACCTCGCGCTTGCTTGCTGCTCTATGTAACCAGTAACCACTTGAATGGCACAATGAGTGTAAATGTTTTGTTTACTATAGAAAGCTAATATGTATTTAAAAGTATGACTGACCAAATCGACTGGCTTGGTTTTGACTTAAAACGAACATTATTTGTTGTTTGCCTTAATAAATTGGGCAAATTAAAAATACAATGGTTAGGCTAAATTTAAACCTTTTTTACTGGTCTTTGTTTTAAAAAGGTTATAATTTTCTTTCAATAATTATCAATAACAAATTATATGATACTTGTGATAAACTTTTTAGCTGCATCGACCAGCCATTTAATGAAGCATTTTGAATATGAAATTAACTGCTGTGCCATATAGTTTGGAGAACTGTGTGAAGAGTTTTGAAAAAGTGTCCCAACTGAGAAAAGTTTCCAACTCTTTCCCCGCCAGCGGTTTTGAGAAGTTGCCAGCTAGCGGCAGCATTTTTGATCATTTTCACAAAAGTTTCATGGCCCCCGAGAATATGTTGTTGTTGTATGAATTTTTGAACATGCAATATCAAAAGAAAGAACAAACCCTCTGCTTGAAAAAATATAAAAATAAATAAATATCAAATATCATTCATTTTAAATATCAAAAATAAATAAAGAACACTTGTATGTGAGTAAGTTTCATTAAAAAAGCAACATTTTGAGCAAAAAGCTGAGAAAATCAAGTTGTCGTCAAAGACTACATCCAGATCGGATTCCGAAAATGATCAAAACACAGATGAAGTAGATCGAGTCTATTAACACCCCCAAAGCTTCGTAGTCCTATAACTCACCAGGGTCGACATTTCACTCTGTAACACTATGCAGTTTTGATTTATATGATGTTTAATGTTGATGATCGCGTTATTTTACATGCTTACATATGCTATCGCTGGTTTCTGCTTCTTTTTCGCCTGTGTTGTGATCTGGAGATTCTGTACTCTTTCAGAAGATGTGCAATAGCGCCCCCTACAGTATAACAGTGAAAACACAGAAAGCCAGAAAATTATGTAAGTATGGTGGGGAAAGAGTTAAAAACAACAACTGAAATAGACATACATAATCCTGGCACATAGACAATAGCAAAACAATAGGACACCATGTCCCCCCAAAACAAGCAGAACTATTGCCAAGACATGTCCTGCTCCTTCTCCAGACAGCCATGAGAGTCACACGTTTGCTATCTATGTGTGCCTAAAACTGCATTGCCAAATGGCTTCAAATCTAGTGTATATGGGCTACCGAAGCCCAAAGGCATTTAATAGTGACTTTAATAATGTGTACCTGTGTGCTAAACTCTTAGGTTTATTTAACTATTGACCTAAACCAACCATGTGCCTGAGCCAATATGTACCCAATTATGTGTGACTAACAAATACGATCACGTCTCAAGCTGATGGAAAAAATAACCCCCAGCAACCACCTGAGCAAGCATCCATAATGCATTTTTTGTTCGCACAGCATAGAAAAGCAGAGTCGACTCGTGTGATCACGTTGATCGACATAGCCTGTGTCAAGATTATAGCATTTTTGTGAAATTATATATTTTATGTCTCACTCTGTGTCAAGAAGCAACATGGAACTACAGAAGAATTTCAAACATGACTGACATGTAGTGATTTTGGAGCAAGACGTGATATTAATCTCAGAAATGGTTGCGTTTGACACTAAGCTAAGCAAACACACTAGCTGTTGCCAAGAGCGATTGTTTTATTACTAATTCTGAAAAGTAAGTCCACATGAGATCATTTGAATGTTTTATAAGAAGGGCAAAGGCAAAGAACGGTAAGGGAGAGGTCTGATCAAAGCAATGTGGGATTAAAATAGTATGAATAAAAAAGTGCCATTAAACAATAAAGTAGGGTACGGGTTAAAATGTTAAATAAAGGGGTCATATAATGCCATTCTTGTACAAGTTAATATGAATCTTTAGGGTCTAAATGAAAACTTTGTAATATACTTTTATTAAAATTTCTCATTAGTATTTTAAGAAAACACTCATTTTACCTGCTCAAAAACAGCTCTGTTTTCAGCAGGCCGTTTCAGTGCATATGCCTTTAAATGATAATGAGCTTTGCTCACCCCGCCCCTCTGTTCTGCGGGGCGTTTTTGATACTACGCACGTCGAGTGTTGCCTTGACAACAGTTGATGGTGTATTTTGGCGAAAGAATGGCAGCTGGAGTCTCCGAGGGCACATCTGTGCAACCATGATATCAATTTGAACCGGAGTCGGACCCGGAACAAGATGACGGCCCCGAAGAAGTTCGACAATTAAGGCTCGAACAGGACGTTTCTGAATGGTTGGTTAACAATGTCACTTTGATCTATTTTTGTATGTACTGGCAGGGTAACGTTAAAGTTGTGAGATACAAACGCTATTGCTGCGTCCCAATTCGCATACTATCCGTCCTAAATAGTATTCGAAAATAGAATTAGTACGTCCCAAATCGTAGTATGTTGAAATGAGTGTCCCAAAGAGACCCGGATGGTCTACTATATCCGGTCAGAATCCGAAGTGCAGATCGATGCGCACTCTAACGGCTGATATTGCCCACAACCCATCGCGCGTTGGACGAGGATTCGGTTAGAACTACAAACACGAATGAAAAGTGTTCAAAAACTACAGACATGGAGGACGCGCGAGTCCGACGGTTATGTAGAGAGGTTTAGATAAAGGGGTTTGAGTGATTAATTATCAGTATCTAACCTGACGAAAATGTATTTATTCAATGTTGTCCACATTATATTGCATCTGCAGCAGCATTGTGAACTTTTGCAAAGATACGTTTAGCCATTAACTTTTAAATGCCTTATATTCAAATTCCAAACACATGAGGAGAGTCTCCGCATGAAAGATCCATGACTGGCAGATGAACGTGCGACAACAATTCTCTCCGAAATGGTAAGAAGTTATATTAAATTGAATGGAGGATTTTAACTGTGACGAGATGATTGACAGGGCAGTTTACGGTGATAGGATGCACGTGACAGATCTGTCCGTTAAAGATGACGAAGTAGTATGTCCCAAAGCTTGCCTACTCTTTTGCTACACACTCAAAAGTATGTACTTTTTCTTCACAAAAAGAGTACATACTTTTAGGGCGTAGTATAAGTAGGCGAATTGGGACGCAGCATATGTGTTTAACGTTACTAATGTAAGTTATAGGTTAGTTCGTTGACAGATTTATGTTGAAAAACTTTTTTTTTTTTTTTTTTTAATGTAGGCTTGTCAGTGATGCGTGACGTTATCTCAGTGTTAGGTACAACTATCGTGACTGAAACTGACATGAGGTCATGTCAGTAATGATTCTAGCAGTAGTTGAAGCCAGGATACCTAATAATTTGTTGTATGTTTATGTTTAGTGCAGTACGAAAATTTAAGAAAACTTTTAAGTACATCTATAGTATTGTAACTGCATTGATATTCCTGTTTCAGGTGTCTGTGTGGATTTTGTGGGCAAATGCCTACAGAGGCTGAGAATATATGCTGCAGGGAGATACCACAGGTACAGTACTTTTCCTAAATTGTAAATTTACTATTACAATCTTCTTGTAAAAATCTCAGCGCAGTTACCATATTCATAATTTGTAGGTTTTAAGAAGATTACAGCAGCTGGAAAATCCACCTCAATGTATGGTTGATCATCCAGGCCGGGAACCCGTGTGTTTAAATTTCTTTTCGCTTCAGAATGCATTAAACATCTACCGAGCAGATTATGGGCCTTTAGGTTTAAGGGGAATGGCAGCGTAAGTTGTGTTTTGATTCATTTCAGTCATAATGTTCTATTGTAACATAAGCGACTGCAGTGCAAAACATAAAATTCACTATAGGTAACTGATCAATTGTAGTGTAATTTTTAATAACCACATAACATACCATAAGCATGAAATACCAATTAATGAATAGACACAAAAGTTTTTGGATTAACATTTATTGACAGAAATACGGTTTTACTGAAATCCAAAGATGTATGTAATAAAAAAAAAAAAAAAAAAAAAAAAAAAAGATAGATAAATAGATGAAATTATGACAAATTATACGTAAAAATGTTTTCATTTTCTCAGCCGTTACAGGTTTTTGGCATACCGAAGTTTCGTCAGCTGGTGTTGGGGCATTCTGGGCTCGAGAATCCGGGTTGTGCTGCCCTCCTGTGTGGTGCGACGAATAAGGGCAGAGTTCCCTAATGCTCAAGGACAATATGTAGGGTTCGTAGACACGTAGCTGTCTATCACTTCATGTTTGTCTGGTTTGTCAAACTGGGATGTGAGATCCTCAGGTATGGAGATCTTCAGGATATCGTCCATATAAGGAGTTGGGTCCACAGCAATGTTCTCAAAGATAAGTTGCAACAAGTTGTCCACATACTCTGTAAAAAATAAAAAAATTGTTTTGATCTTTTCAGTTTAGTCTGAAGTTGTGTTGCTCACTTAGTGTTGTGGTTAAATGGTTTTGTATATAATACTGTCTTTTTTTGTAAAATAAAAAGAAAAAATGCTACAAATTATGTTTAGCTTCTGATATTATGTCTGTACATACAATGACTATTTTGCATTTGAATAAAAGTTGTAACACTCACGAAAGGTTGGTTCTACTTTCACAGGTTTTGCAGAGCATTGTCCTTTCTTGTATTTTGGGAAAACCACCTTAAATAGTGGCTCTCCAGCTGCTGTCATGGCTTGGGGACGCCCAGCATTCTCATTAAAATGTAGGGCTGCCAGGTAGAGTATAGAGAAGAAATAATGGTTAAACATTACTTAGGGCACACTTGCGTATTTGAAAAAGTCTAAAAACAACATTCCCAATTATATGGAGTTACCTGCATAACATTCCCAGAAAAGAAAAGACAACATTCTTTGGCGCAAAGCGCAGAATTACGCTGTGGAACGCCTCCAGGGCTGAGGTCTGATGGTGAGGGCTCAGTTTTTCAACATCCTTCAGAATCCTCTTGTTTCTGAGGATCTTCTCTAATCGAGAGAAAGCAGTTGTTCCTGTTGGGAAAGTGGAACTTATTCAACTTTATATTTAAATACAATATATTTTTTTTCATTACATAAATTAAGATTATTTTTTTTAGATATATACACTCACCGGCCACTTTATTAGGTACCCCATGCTAGTAACGGGTTGGACCCCCTTTTGCCTTCAGAACTGCCTCAATTCTTCGTGGCATAGATTCAACAAGGTGCTGGAAGCATTCCTCAGGGAGTTTGGTCCATATTGACATGATGGCATCACACAGTTGCCGCAGATTTGTCGGCTGCACATCCATGATGCGAATCTCCCGTTCCACCACATCCCAAAGATGCTCTATTGGGTTGAGATCTGGTGACTGTGGAGGCCATTTTTGTACAGTGAACTCATTGTCATGTTCAAGAAACCAATTTGAAATGATTAGAGCTTTGTGACATGGTGGAAGTAGCCATCAGAGGATGGGTACATGGTGGCCATAAAGGGATGGACATGGTCAGAAACAATGCTCAGGTAGGCCGTGGCATTTAAACGATGCCCAATTGGCACTAAGGGGCCTAAAGTGTGCCAGGAAAACATCCCCCACACCATTACACCACCACCAGCAGCCTGCACAGTGGTAACAAGGCATGATGGTTCCATGTTCTCATTCTGTTTACGCCAAATTCTGACTCTAACATCTGAATGTCTCAACAGAAATTGAGACTCATCAGACCAGGCAACATTTTTCCAGTCTTCAACTGTTCAATTTTGGTGAGCTCTTGCAAATTGTAGCCTCTTTTTCCTATTTGTAGTGGAGATGAGTGGTACCCGGTGGAGTCTTCTGCTGTTGTAGCCCATCCGCCTCAAGGTTGTGCGTGTTGTGGCTTCACAAATGCTTTGCTGCATACCTCGGTTGTAACGAGTGGTTATTTCAGTCACTGTTGCCCTTCTATCAGCTCGAACCAGTCTGGCCATTCTCCTCTGACCTCTGGCATCAACAAGGCATTTCCGCCCACAGAACTGCCGCTCACTGGATGTTTTTTCTTTTTCGGACCATTCTCTGTAAACCCTAGAGATGGTTGTGCGTGAAAATCCCAGTAGATTAGCAGTTTCTGAAATACTCAGACCAGCCCTTCTGGCACCAACAATCATGCCACGTTCAAAGTCACTCAAATCAACTTTCTTCCCCATACTGATGCTCGGTTTGAACTGCAGGAGATTGTCTTGACCATGTCTACATGCCTAAATGCACTGAGTTGCCGCCATGTGATTGGCTGCTTAGAAATTAAGTGTTAACGAGCAGTTGGACAGGTGTACCTAATAAAGTGGCCGGTGAGTGTATATATTATGTATGTCGTACTATGCACATAGACACATGAGTTATATTGACACTGCTATTAGGGAAAACACACCTGCTCTCAACCACTTGCTTTTGTCCGTTGTATTGCGTTGCGGATGCAAACACTGTGGGTAAACGGGATCATCATGTGTGTGCCTGTCTTGGATATGATTTAGAATTGATGTCCACTTTGCCACTCGCTCTGGCCCTGAAGAAGAAGAAGCCGCTGTCCAATATATGTGGTTTTTTATACTGCGATGCCACTTCTGCAGTTCTTCACTGTCTTTCTTCTGAGCAATCTTCAGCAGTTTCTTTGATACTCCTATTAATATAAACAAACAAACTTTCATTCAGTCATGCATAAAGATACAGTGTGTTTACTGAACACAATATAATTAAAATTAGGCCTAAGTTATGGTAAAAGGTATGATTTTGTATCAATGTTTTGTAATACTATTTTACTGATCTGTTTAAAATATATCCAGTCTGTGAGACTATGACAGTCATTAGGAACATAAACAACAAATACTCAGACAGGAGCGAATACCTTTTTCAATGTGCCATACATCATAATACTGAGTGATGTTGGCCTCCCGCAGGTATTTTTGTATTTGAGGGTGCCGGTCTGTAACAATGCTGTCAAAAGTCACATTGTGTGCCCTAAAGAGATCAAGGCTCCTCCTCAGACCCTCTTTCTCCATGTTGTTGCTCCCTCCAACTTCATTACTCTGATTACAAAATAAAGGGCATACATGGCAATTGTCAATGCCTGTTATGTTAGCGAATATATACACATAGTAAAAAAATCCCTGTGCCTTTTTTTCTGTAGATTTACTTTATCACATTGCATATGCATTACATCTTGCATACATCTGTAATGTTAGACTCACCTGAACTAGCTGCACATCAATAATAGTGCTGGTACTTAAGTCCATCACTGAATAACTTCCAAACTTGGCTGAATGACCTTTACGTAGAAAATTATTGTTTACTTTGTATGACATTTGGTATTTATTATTTATTATTATACCTCTGTATGTTTTGCTTTCACAGTAATATGTAAACTGACACAGTTTTGCAGCATTTAGTACCTGGTGAATCTGCCCTCATGTCTCCGCCCAGGACAATGTTCTGCTGCTGTCTGAGCCGCTGCAACATGCCATCCTGTGCCGTCTTCCAGCTATGTACTATTGCAGGCTGTATGTACCTCCGTGCAGAATTCGAAAGGTGGTGTAGTGGATCATTTTCAGATTCATTGCCTGGAAAATCTAAAGTCAGAAAAGAAGATTCCTTCATTTAGCATGACTTCATGGACAGTATGTTCATTTATTTTTGTTCAAGGTTGATCTTTGTGATAATACTTGCAATAGTAAATTATAGGCTGGACAGTAAAATCCTCACTAATCTACCTTTTTAACTTTGAAGAAAGAGGCACCATTGGCATACACTGCAACAGAAAGCTGGAGGTTCCCTGCAGGAGTGCTTTGTATCATTGGCTGACTAGTCCATTTTCTGAAGAAGTCACAGTGTGGGCAGCATTGTTCCACAGAGAGGAATGTGCCAAATACTTTTCTCTGTACATTACACGTTGACACACAGGGCATTGCTCAAAGAGCTGCAGCTGGAAGTTGTCATAAACAATGTAAGTCGTTGTCTTGTGAACTGGTTTTGAAGACTCAAATCTATTAGAATAATAAAGAGTTACTTAAATAATTTCCAAATTCCACATAAAATAAAATAAAAATTTATATAATTGAACTGATTGAAACATTAAAAAAAAAATTGTCGTAACTTACGTCACATTTGTTGGCTCAGTCAATGTTGTGACATAGTTAGCTGGATCATATGTGGTATCCATAGGCTCTTCCACATTCAAACTTGAGCAGGCTCCAGAAGTGTCGTCCTCTTCCTCCTCTAGCTCCAAGCGAGATCTCTTATTTGGCCTCTTTATTGGTGTTGATGATAGCAGTGGTATTGACTGGCCAACACCAATATCTGGGTATACCATAGTTGTCTGTGTGCCTGTTATATAATAGTTGACATTTTAATACTGTGGACTAATATTAAATAAAAAAATAAATAAATTAATATTATTACAATACAAAAAAAAAAAAAAAAAAAAAATATATGACTTAACACTATAAATGATCTGGATCAGCAAACCTGTGCTTTTGTAGTGCGGACGTAATGTTTTCATTGACAGCTGGGTGCCAACTGTGCACAGTTTATTTTGGCTGGCCACATGTTGCATTCTTCAGATGTGCTTGCCTATACAAAAGCAAAAATAAGTGATCAGATAACATCAATTAGAGTATTAATAGTCTTGAATCATATGCATTTGCAAAATGTAAACAGTATTTTGCGGGCCTGTGTTACCATTCATCTTAATGCAGTTATAACTGTTTTTTTGACATTAATTTATTAATCAGTAACATACAAGTAAACCAGGTGTAACTTAGTGTTAGCATGTTAACTGTGCACCTGCGTACACAGTTTTTAATAACACAATAACTATAACGTGTTTTTCATTATAAACGTGGGATTATGAATTATATTGAGAACGTCGTAATGTTACATAGAATACATGCCGTAATGTACCCTGAGTGTAAACATTAGCCACATTCATCGTGAAGCGTGCATGGGATTTGCAAAGATTATTATAAAGTTTAATAAAAGGTTACACTCAGTTCTTCTGGAGCAGGTCCAGCAGGAACACGAATAGTTGGTACTGATTCCTTTTTCAGTAGCAGCCTCTTAGCAAAACCTGATTTATATTGTCCCTCGTTTAAAAAGCAGTCTGGTGAGAAATGATTTGCGCAAACATGAGCGCATTCACGTTGCTCGTCGGGAATATTCCCTTCATAAACAAAACTCAGCCACTGCGTCTTCAGCGGTTCGGATTTGGGAACTTTAAAGTTACTGCTGTGTTCGTTATTACACCCAAGAACCGAACACCACAATCGCTTAGACGCCATTCTGCTCATAGACAGTGCTCCAGCATATCAACAATGACCGCGCCGGTCCGCGCCGACTATGAACAATCGTAGGAGGGGCATGGAACGGCTCGATTTGAGGCAGGGGAAAACAAACATATAAGCAGATTAAAACAAAACCACTGGATGGATTTGTATCATTATATGATGGCTGTGTACAGACACTGCCAACACACATTTCAGTACAATCAACTTGTAAAAGTGCATGTACCATTATATGACCCCTTAAATAAAATACTCTTTTTTTTTTTCTCTCGTTCTACCGAAAATGCACCGGGAACCCACTGTTGCTATAGTAACGAACTACACTTGTGCATCTGATTGACAGATAAATCATGCGATTTTATAAACATACACATGTGTTAGTCTTTCAGTTTCATTATTTACCATCTATACAAAAGGGAACTAATTAAGATTCATCTTCACGCATTATCATTTAATGAAGTCCAGATAATTCCAAAGTACATACTTTTAAACAATTGTATTATATTTATTGTTTATGATGATCTGGGAAGCAGCAGTGAATCTTTAGCATACAAAACAGAGTGGGGAAAAAAACATACTTAAAGCAAGTTACATCCGCATGAACTCTGTGATGCCATAAAATCAATGTTACACAAGATTTTACACAGCCTGCAACCTTACAAAGGACAAGTAGTTTGGAGAATGGATGGATGAATTTTACTCAGAAAAAGACACCGTAAAACTCACTCTATTCTGTTCTGCCTTGCATCCAGCAGAATAATCACACTGATATATTAGCTTCCTCCCAAGGTGGAGGAATTCATTTCACACTCGTCCATACAAGTCAAACAAGCCGTAAGAGATGCATTCATTTCCACTCCAATCAAATGTGTGCTCTCTACCTTCTGCTGAAGGCAAGGAGCAATTAAACTGAGCTCCGCACACTGGGAAGTCCACTGAACACACTCTGACAGCAAGTCGCCACATGACTCCACTGGGGAAGAACAGGACTTGATGATGTGCAGGACTCGGATGTCATTTGTGACCGAATTTAGTGTTCTGTGGTCTCAAAAGACACCTTGAAAGATCACAATAAGCCTCATTCTTGCCGTTTCAATCTTCTTCCCAATCAAACTGCAGAGCTGTAAATGACAAAAGAGCTGACTTGAAATACCACATCAGACTGATGAATAGGTTATTAGATTTGTATCAGAATACATTTGAGCTGTATTGTAAAGTACATAGGAGTGTATAGTCATATATTGAGTGACATGCAGGGAAATTAACGTCACTGTTGAGGAACTGCAGCTGTGGGCGGCTGAATGTGAACTGCATTAAACTAATCTACCCTGCTGAGAACAAAAGCACTTAAGTGCCTTAGCTGTAAATATCCAATGTCACTTTGTTAAATGGTGGGACATTATTATTGGACTATTTAAGGTGATTAGTTCAGCTAACACGAGTTGGATGGATGGCAGATTGAGGGATGGGTAGGAGACTGGGCGAACAAATGGACATATGGTCAGATAGATTGATAGATAGATAGATAGACAGTTTGTGTTTCGAAGAGGAGTAAAAGTCTTAGGGTTGGAACGACATGAGGAAGAGCAATTGATCACATCATTTTCATTTCTGCACAACCCATTTTTGTGTACCCTTTAAAAAAAATCTTCTAACAATCCATTTCTTTTTACTATTTTAACTTTTAACATCGTCCTCTCTCAGTCCCTCATTTTTCCGCCCTCTCTTTGAGTCTTTCACTTTCTTGTGGTCTCCCTCAGCGAGTGTGATAGCACATATCTGTAAGTGTTTCCACCTTTAATTGCTGGAGCATCTGAAGTGAAATTGGCTCGTCCACCTCTCTCAGAGGAGCATGACTGGGATACTTACAGCTGAGTAAATTGTGCATAGGAGGAGTGTAATTGCCTGTTAGACTTGGAGCATTCTTAAGTTTCCTCACCACAAAGTGGCACACCATCTGCTCATCGTTATGCAGAAATACCTTTATGGATGAACGATTACTTCCAATTACCCTGAGGCATTGCACAGGGGTATTTCAGCTACAGGCACAATCATGTGGAGTGGGCTTTATTTTAGCTTCCCTTTAACTAGCTTGCAAAAAGATAGTGTCTGATATTTCATATATTTTGAAAAAAAATTAACAAGACTTAATGGAACACAACAGTAGGGTTGTGGATGTAAGAATCTCATTAAGAGAATCTCCATAGAGAAATACATGTTTAGGGAAACCTTTCTAGACCTACCATGAGTGCAGAGATTGTTAGTTGATGATATATGCTCCGGTAGAAGCCATAAGTCTGTGCGATTTCATTAAAATGTCATTACAAAGTCAGTGTGACTTCATTAGAGCTTCATTAAAAAATAAATATATAAAAACAGCTGAATTTGCAGTTAAAAACTACACTACCCATAATCCTGAGGAACGCTTCCCCATGAAACAAAAAAAAATTGAATCAAAATGAAGTAATCGAGTCGGCCTCACTAAACTCAACTCTAAATACTAATGCATACTTGTAAATATAAAAATGTTCTGCAATAAACTTCAAATAGCCTATATTGTATTTCATATTACACCATAGATTTTGCATAGTTAAATTCCACCATTCTCAATGCTGCTGAAAAACTAGGAAGGCTGATGCAATATACATCCTCAGTTCATGTACATTTACGAATTGCTTCTATACATAACTCCAACATAAATGTATTTGCTAGTATTATTAGAAATAGATTTTAATATTAGGACAAAAATTGGTGTTTGGATCAAATTCATCACAGTAAAAAGTGGCAGTATTAAAAACTGTCATTAAAAGACTTGTGACTCACAAAATGTATTCTGTTTATCTTTTTTTTCTATTTTTAGTATTTTGTATCATGTCCATTGAATCAGGGTTTCTTTCAGCTTGGTCCCCTAAACCTGCTACAGGCCATGCAAAGACTGTTGCTAGGAGATATAAAGCATGGATATAGATTACTGTATGCCAGGCAATATGAAACATATGGACAGCTAGTATACAAAAGTCTATACACCACTTTTCAAATTGCAGCTTTATTAAAATATATATTTTTTAAATCTATGTAACGAATCTATGTAAACCCATGTCAGATATTTTTCCAACTTTAATGTAATATTGAAAACAACAAAGTTCATGTAACAAACAAGAATTTCAAGGACAATCAAAAGAAAAAAAAAACCTACAATAACCTGATTGTATATGTTTGTAACGATTACGTACTTTCTGTCTGCTCCTGTTCTTGGTTATCCTAATTAGTTTAATCTTCTTCCACCTGTGCCTGTTTAGTTTCCTCATTCACCTTGTGTATTTATTCTCCCTGTTCTGTTCAGTCCTTTGTCGGTTCTCGTTTATTTCAGTTGTGGTTGTGTATGTCCTGCTTGAAACTTAACAAGTAAAGTTTGTGTTTAACTTAATCATCGTCTCGTGCCTCTCACTACCACCACAGCGTTACAGAAGAACCGACCTCTCAAAAACGAGAAAAGAAAATGGACTCACCAGCACTGCGACTCCTTCTCCTCCCTGAGAACCGTAAGTGGCTGGGGTTCCTGGCCTGGGGCCTCCGTAATGGAAGCATCACCCTCACAGCCTCCGAGTCCGAGGCGCCCACGGAGATCATGGAGGAACCAGAGCCGAAGAACATCAAGGCCCGGGAGTCGACGCAGGCAGGTCAGTCCACCTCAGAGCCAGGAGTGGACCTGGACCTAATAGACCTGTGATCTGTGGATCCAATTCCCTCCCAAGTCCCCACCCTTGAGTCTTCATATTCTTCGCCGGTCCCGTCCGGAAGTCTTCTGCCCGCATCCGTGCCTGTTGTCCTCATCCCATTTCCATCACTGGTCACGGCCAGTCCCCTGGATCCGTTGGCACCACTGGTGTGGTCCAGCTCCTCGGCTCTGCCTCCGCCGCTCACTCCGTGCGGCTCATCCTCTGCGCCTCGGACTTCCCCTCCACCAGCTTGGCGTGAGGCCACAGGCCTCCAGGTCTGCACCTCAGGCCTCCAGGTCCATACTTCTACCTCGGCCTGTCTGCCCGTCATCATTGCCTCGGCTCACCACTCCCTCATCGCCTCTGCAGGCTCGGCTGGGCTCCCTCGTCTCAGGTCAGCCTCCGGAGGTCGACGCCCAGCTTCCACATCGGACTTCCAGCTACACCTACACTCTGCACCCCTACAGCTTCATCGGACTCCTTCCTTCCTCCGACCTCCCTGCCATCCTCGCTGACCACATCGTCGCCCCGGTCATCCAAGTCCTCGTCATTACCTCAGTCCCAGGAGTCAGCGGCTCAGCGCCAGCCTTCCAAGCCTGCGATGTCGCCCTGTCCGTCAGCCTCTCTGCTCCACCGGTTCTTCCGCCACTCACCATGGTTCCGCCTCCGCCTATTGGTCCCAGGTTTCCGTCTGCCCCCTCTGCCAAGACTCCTCCCTGGTTCCTCCCACCGTCAGCTCCACCATGGTTGGCAACTCCACCGACGACTCCTCATCCCCATCCGTCACCAGCTCCACTCCCTCCACCGAAGCCTCCACCTCTTCTCTACATTCTGAACTTTCCCGTCATCAAGGCGCGAGGTCGCGCCTTTTCGAGGGGGGGCGTAATGTAACGATTACGTACTTTCTGTCTGCACCTGTTCTTGGTTATCCTAATTAGTTTAATCTTCTTCCACCTGTGCCTGTTTAGTTCCCTCATTCACCTTGTGTATTTATACTCCATGTTCTGTTCAGTCCTTTGTTGGTTCTCGTTTATTTCAGTTGTGGTTGTGTATGTCCTGCTTGAAACTTAACAAGTAAAGTTTGTGTTTACCTTAATCATCGTCTCGTGCCTTCACTGCCACCACAGCGTTACAATCTTACACTGGGTTGCAAAATAAAGATGAATTAACATCTAATTGCAGTAATAGAAACCTGAACAGAACAACCAGGTAAAACATGACAAGAACTGACAATGAAATGAAAGAAACACAGGGCTTTAATACACAGAATAAACCAATCAAAGACATGAATAACGTGTGCAAATTGATCAAACAATGAAAAACTTTAGAAATGAACTGAAAGCTAGGACACATAACTAAAACATGTGACAAACCCACCCAAAAAAGAAACAAACCCAGATAATCCCTTACATTTCCCCCATCAAGAAGGCGTGTTTATGCGACTTAACTATAATAACATCAAAACAAAGAGTCCAACAGAGGAGGGTGTGAGGGAGCTTAGTAGTTAAGGCAAACGGGACAAACATAAGAGCCAGGCAAGTGAAAACTGTGGTAGAGTCCAGGAAGGAGACTGTGGAGGCAGAAATCAGGGAGCAGTAAATGGTAGGAAGAGCCTGGACAAAATCCCCAACTGTAATCCCAGAAAGAAAGTCAAGAAAGCCACTGGGAAAAGCAGCTGAGGCAAAACCAGGGAGCTGGATAACTGAGGCGATGCCAGTGTGCCCGAGGATTGAGTTGGAGCTGGAGGGAAGGCAGAGGACGACGGAGCCGAAGGGGTGGAGGAACGAAGCCAGGCTGAAGGCCAAGAAGTCTGTGAGCGACGACTGACCAAGGCGGAGCTGGAGGGACGAGGAAGCCTGGTGGAGCTGTAGGGATGACGGTCCCATGTGGAGCCACAGTGGAACCGACAAGTCAACGGGCCGAGGTGGAGTAACGGGAAGGGAGGTTCAAGGTGGAGCAAATGGGTCGACATTCCAGGGTTGAGCTGGAAACAATTAGCATGAAGCGGATTCATTAAGCATCGAGCAGACATAACAGGAGGAGACAAAAGGCTGATGAGAGGAAGTGCAGACAGGGGTTTAACACATGGCCTTCCTGGCCAATACAGGACTGACATACATCTCAAGAATGCCCTCCTTGGCTGACTCGGAACAGGCAGAGGAAGTGAGAGTGGGAGGCAGGGCTGGAAACCAGACGGACAATGTTGCCATCTCACGCACCTGGTCAGACTTGGTTGGCTCCGGGGCGATACATAGCTCAGGTGTTGGTTCTGGCTATGGCATCACACAGGCTCGGTCTCTGCATCTGAGGTGGGCTCTGGCTTTTCGTCCTTTGGGACGGTATCGGCAGGTGGCATAACATGCTGTGGCGTGATCTGTGGTAAGTTGATCCTCCATCTCACCGATGGTAAAAAGAGACATGCAGTGAAATAGGACCCAGTCCCTGAACTTCTGAAATATACTTCTGACTACAAACATGAACAAAACAACAAGGTAAAGCGTGATGAGATAGGTGTGCAAATTAATCGAATTGGAAACTAGGACACAGAACTAAAAACACGACAAACACACACAAAACAGAGACAAACCAAGATTATCCCTAACAGTAGACAGGGTGGGAATCACAGAGTACCTCACGATACGATACGATACGATACGATATGATACACGATACATGGCTCACAATACCGATAATATCACGATACAGAAATATCGATATATTGCTAGACAATCCAGCCCGTTCTCATCCCAAGGCGTCATACATGTGACGCTTTTGACATTTCGTCGAAATCTTACGCACATGGCATCCTTTAGCGTCAATATGAGACGCAGAACCCAAGGCGTCATACAGGTGACGCTCGTCTAAATCCAACGCACATGGCATCCTTTAGCGTCAATATGAGACGCAGATCCCAAGGCGTCATAACCGTAACCCTACCCCAGACCTAAACCTACCCATAACAGTGCGTGTTATATTGACGCTAAAGGATACCATGTGCGTAAGATTTCGACGAAATGTCATATGGCGTCACCTATATGACGCCACAGGATAAGAATGTGTTGGACAATCCTATAATGATACATCACAATATCTGTCTAACTATGAAAACAAAATGCCTGATGTGAAAAGGTGAGGTGCAGGTTTTCTCTCTTTATTAAAGCCCAAACTGTTAGAAAACAGCACAAAATATTTTTCAGTCTGTGAATTAAATTTAACATCTTAAGTAAATTAAACATTTTATGCTTATACTTTTTAAAAGCTTAAACTTTTATTTGTGTGTAAACTGACACATTTAAATGCTTATCGACTTTTTTGTAAACCTGGTACATTTTAAATGTGGCAACCTCTTTTATTTAAAGCTGGGAACATCTCAGTGTTTACCAGCTTCCTTAAAATGACCCTGGGAATAGTGTTGTCAAAGGTACCGACTTGGGTATTTTAACATTTAAAAATTTTAAATAATTTTACACAACTCTACCTGTAATAAAAAAAAATAAAAAAAAAATAAAAAAACTGATGTAAAAACTTATTGAAAACGTTCCAAGGTAGATATATTTTATTCCTAATATGCCTGGACTATAGTTTAGGGTGGCCAGACAGAAGCCATTATTTACCAAAAAAAAAAAAGAGCTTTCATAAAATCATGTGGCAAAATTAGTGGTCCATAATTAGGACCATGCTTTTATGGTCAAAATAAACCAAATTTAACCATTAGGTCATAATTTTTAAAGTTACATTCGGCACAAGACTGCTTATCACCCAAAATACACCCTAACCACTATGAAGTGTGGTGGAGCAAGCATCATGCTATGAGGCCATTTCTCTTCAGCTGGGACTGGGGCAGATAGAAGGAATAATGGATAGTGCCAAATACCAGTCCGTTTTGGAATAAATGGAAGTCCTCCATTGCAAGATGAGGAAGAATATCATTTTGCAGCTTGACAATAACCTCAAACACAAATCTAAGTCAACAAAGGATGGCTTCATAAGATGAAAAACTTTTTGAAATGGCCCAATCAGAGCCCAGATCTAAATCCAATTGAATTTTCCAATGACTTGAAGAGGGCTGTACACAGGAGATATAGTTGATTTAATCTTATTCAAAAATGACTGGCTGCTGTATTAAAAGCAAAATATGTTTCGAACAAGCATTAGTTGAGGAGTGTGCACAACCAGTACATTTTAAGTCCTTTTTCATTTGTTACATACACTCACCGGCCACTTTATTAGGTACACCTGTCCAACTGCTCGTTAACACTTAATTTCTAAGCAGCCAATCACATGGCGGCAACTCAGTGCATTTAGGCATGTAGACATGGTCAAGACAATCTCCTGCAGTTCAAACCGAGCATCAGTATGGGGAAGAAAGTTGATTTGAGTGACTTTGAACCAGTGGCGGAGCCAGGGGGTGGCCAGGGGTGGCCATGGCCACCCTTGGCTTAAGCTTGGCCACCCCTTTGGCCACCCCTCTCACAACTGCTGTTTCTGTCTCGCTCTAATTTTTACAAGAATTTTGTTTTTAAAACACAGAACCGTCGCTTTAAGACCACAAAAAACGTGAGACTTTTCAGACGCGCACTCCAACTTCACCTCAGCGCCAGGCGCAAGTCAAACGAGTGCGGAGATGTACGGGTACCGAATGAGCTTGAGCAGTGATCGGAGCATAGTAAATATAGATTCGATGTTTCTCAACTGGTGGGTTGCGAGACCGTTTTGAGTGAGTCGCATATGTCCAGTCAAAGAAACAACAACGTAATTCTCTCTCTACTTTTATTATGAAAGATCTGTGTGAAAGCTTGTGACACTTCTGTCAGATGCGGAGAAAAGCGCGTTGTCCTGAATCAGTAACTGTGGTAAGATGAGATGTTGTAAGGTCAACAAATGTCAGTAAAACTAACTTTCCTGTCCTGACAGCCGTTGTACTGTACTTGCACATCACGCGCAATGTGGCGTGCTGTAGCAGTAATTCTGTCGTCAATTAGCTAAATCATGAAATAATCAAAAAGGCGATCAAATCTGTGTCAAAACTGCATGCATGCATGTATTTGTTATATATGCGTCACATATGTCTCGACTAAAATATTCTGCCATGTGAAATCACAATTTAAGGCACAAACTGACAGGCTATGTGATTTTTTTTAATGTTCAAATAAATGTGAGCACTGTGCATTTGTAAGCTACTAGAAGATAGGCGGTAATTTTGCGTTAATTTGTAAAGGCAAAACAAAAAATTATCATTTTTAAATACATAAAATAACTAATTTTACATTCTGGTATTTATGTGCTGTTTACTTCCGCCTTGTTCACATTCTTGGACATAGAGATTTAAAAGAGATGTTTTCCCCCCTTTTTAATTTAGGTATGATAGAACGGATTAGATTCTTTATTTTGACAACTAATATAGAAAGTTGAAGAGTTAATTGATTATATAAAATTCAATGAAGGTTAAATAATCTTCGAACTACAGTAGTTATCTGCATGTCTCATCCATGAAGGTGTTGGGGGTTTTGAGAACCAGAACCAAGCTAACTGAGCAAGTTGAACTTTAGCTATAGTGTGTGTACTCTTTATTAATATGCCTGGAGGTAGTAAGTAGCTAATAATAATAAAAAAAAGATCAAATTCACTCAGTATTCCATGATTCCTTCACTACTATCTCAATTACAATTAAGTACAAATGAACTGTATTCAGTTGTGTAGGAAGGCACTAAAACAGTCCAATACATTATTTAAACTAATTTTTATGTTAAAATAATTAAGATTTATATGCCACCCCAGACTGTTCGCTGGCCCTTGCCTGGCCACCCCTATGAAAAAATCCTGGCTCCGCCACTGCTTTGAACGTGGCATGATTGTTGGTGCCAGAAGGGCTGGTCTGAGTATTTCAGAAACTGCTAATCTACTGGGATTTTCACGCACAACCATCTCTAGGGTTTACAGAGAATGGTCCGAAAAAGAAAAAACATCCAGTGAGCGGCAGTTCTGTGGGCGGAAATGCCTTGTTGATGCCAGAGGTCAGAGGAGAATGGCCAGACTGGTTCGAGCTGATAGAAGGGCAACAATGACTGAAATAACCACTCGTTACAACCGAGGTATGCAGCAAAGCATTTGTGAAGCCACAACACGCACAACCTTGAGGCGGATGGGCTACAACAGCAGAAGACCCCACCGGGTACCAGTCATCTCCACTACAAATAGGAAAAAGAGGCTACAATTTGCAAGAGCTCACCAAAATTGAACAGTTGAAGACTGGAAAAATGTTGCCTGGTCTGATGAGTCTCGATTTCTGTTGAGACATTCAGATGTTAGAGTCAGAATTTGGCGTAAACAGAATGAGAACATGGAACCATCATGCCTTGTTACCACTGTGCAGGCTGGTGGTGGTGGTGTAATGGTGTGGGGGATGTTTTCCTGGCACACTTTAGGCCCCTTAGTGCCAATTGGGCATCGTTTAAATGCCACGGCCTACCTGAGCATTGTTTCTGACCATGTCCATCCCTTTATGGCCACCATGTACCCATCCTCTGATGGCTACTTCCACCATGTCACAAAGCTCTAATCATTTCAAATTGGTTTCTTGAACATGACAATGAGTTCACTGTACTAAAATGGCCTCCACAGTCACCAGATCTCAACCCAATAGAGCATCTTTGGGATGTGGTCGAACGGGAGATTCGCATCATGGATGTGCAGCCGACAAATCTGCGGCAACTGTGTGATGCCATCATGTCAATATGGACCAAACTCCCTGAGGAATGCTTCCAGCACCTTGTTGAATCTATGCCACGAAGAATTGAGGCAGTTCTGAAGGCAAAAGGGGGTCCAACCCGTTACTAGCATGGGGTACCTAATAAAGTGGCCGGTGAGTGTATATGTTATTAGTTTCAATATTCCATTAAATGCGGAAAATGATCTGACATTATTTTAGTTGGATTGTTTTTTGTTTTTTTTTACATCTCAAAAAGCTGCAATTTAAACAAGGTTGAGTACACTTTTTATACTCACTGTATAAATACAGGCTGGCCATTTGTTAAAAGCAAAACCTTATCTAGAATTGAATATTTGGAATAATGTCATTTATGGTTGTATCACTCAATTTCTGTGCATCTAGCAATAAATCTAAGCACCACTGGAATGGAAGACATAGCAAGGTTACTGGTGTAGTAGCAGGTTGAATTTTTAATACATTAATGACTTTAACAACTGAATGTAAAGTAATTCCTTTATGAATTATTCTGCAATAGCATTTAAAATATTATACAGGGCATGACCCTGTTGCCAACTATGAGAGGATGTACTGTTCATGAAAATGAAAAAAATATAAATGCAAAGCCTGTATGACTTTGGGTTGGGTGTTTTATAAAATAAATTAACAAAGGAGGAGTCAGCAAATGGTACACAATTATTATTATTTTCATTTTTCAGTGTTTTATTGAATAACGAAAAGTCACAAAGTTAATACTTGCATACATAAAGTTACACAAAAAATGTCATTACATAACAGGGAAGAACAGAAAAAAAATCAGACAACATCTGCATTTTCACACAAAAAAAAATGCTTAAAACATTTTACATAGTGAAAGCATATTTCACTTCAGAAATAACATTTCCTGATAATTTACTCACCCCCACGTCATCCAAGATCAAGATGTTCATGTCTTTCTTTCTTCAGTCGAAAATAAATTAAGGTTTTTTAGATCTGTGATGTGCCACGCATTCACGTTGAAAGGTCACGCGTGTTCCAGTTCAAAAATGTAGGGAAGTGCAAAAAGCTCCATCTCATTTTCTCCTCCAACTTCAAAATCGTCCAACATCATTGTTTTACCTTTTATATACATATTTTTTGTAAATGGCATTTGACTTAGTCTTTGCATGTTCGTTTTGTAAACATAGGTCTGTACTTTCGCCTATGTCACACGTGACCTTTTAAAAAGTATATAAATGTTTGTTTGCTTTTTTTAGAAAATGGCAGATCGTTTCGCTAAATAAGACCCTTATTCCTCGGCTGGGATCGTGTAGAGCCTTTAAAGCTGTATTGAAACTGCAATTTGTACCTTCAAACTGTTGGACCCCATTGAATATGAAGAAAAATCCTGGAATGTTTTCCTCAAAAACCTTCATTTCTTTTCAACTGAAGGAAGAAAGACATGAACATCTTGGATGACGTGGGGGTGAGTAAATTATCATAAAATTGTAATTCTGAAGTGAACTAATCCTTTAAGTTAAATAAAAGCAAAATTTTGGTAGAAATGTATTTTTATATAAGCCATCGATATAATGAAGATATATCAGATCGTAACATCAGAATTGGCTGATATTCACATGAAAAACATTAAAAGCAAAATAAATGTTATATTTGCCTTACAAACAAAACAGTTAATATATAAAAGTTTATATATAAAAGATGTTCTGTGTTGTGTAATTCTTTACTTGCAGTAATGGTTTGAATCTGACCAGAATAACATCACTAGCCTGTGGTATTTGAACACCTTCTTTCTTCCTTCTTTTTTATTTATTTTATTTTTGTGAATGGGAGTAAAAGGGGATTTTTGCAGCTCAGGGATGATGACTTCCTTCCAGCTGGATTATCACTTAAATTTCTATCTAGAAAAACCTTAGAGCTCAACACAGAAGCCATCAATAACATGTCTATCTATGCCTGCAGTGCTTTAAACAATTGCACCATCACTTTAACAGTCTAAGCGGACACCTGCAGGAGCAAATGTTCTCTCAGTGATATTTTTTGTCTCAGGTAAAAGAGAAATTAAAATAATGAGAAGATACAATTTACCAACTTTTTCTAAAATACTGAGTCACCTGTCCTCAATTTAGGTTCAAGCTGCAACCCAATAGGCTTTATGCCACAGCTTCACTACTTCCTGAACTTCAGCCAGCCCTTTGTTTCCTGTCTGTCATTATTGGACAAACTGATTAATCCAGGTGTGCCTGATTGTTGTTACTGAGGCCAGGCACACCTGGATTAATCAGTTTGTCCAATAATGACAGACAGGAAACAAAGGGCTGGCTGAAGTTCAGGAAGTAGTGAAGCTGTGGCATAAAGCCAATTTACATTCTTCACACTTCAAGTATGTACTTTATTGATAATGGGAAAGCACATACTTTTTAAAATGGCATGTTCCATCTACAGTCATATTAAATGGAAATTGTGGCAGTCTTTTCTTCCCTATGTAAAAGGTTCTTGAACAACAAAAAATGTAAGGCAGGATTTTGTCCATGGTGAATTGATTGGATGGTTGTGGTTTGCTATTGGTGGATCTCATGTGAGTGACAGGTGGCTCCGCCCTCCTGCAGTAAACACATCAGAGAAGAGAAGAGAAGAGAAGAGAAGAGAAGAGAAGAGAAGAGAAGAGAAGAGAAGAGAAGAGATGCTGCAAGAGATCAGCAGGCACAGGATATAGACTACAACGTCGGTCAGACGTTGGATTTTGGTTGAAAATGAAAGTCGGGTTGACGTCTAAATCCAATGTTTGTTTGACGTCAAGCTCCAACGTTGGGCAGTCGTTGAGTTTTGGTTGGAATAAACCAAACAAAAAGGTGAAATGCATGGCCGTACACTTATTACCAGCTTCACTTAAAACTAACCAGATTTACTTTATTTAATTTCCATTTTAATGAAATCATATGTTGTATTTTAAAGTAACCATGATAGTGGTTAGCGTTTGCTTTAGTTGTGCTCTTGACCCTTGACTCTTTAATATAAAATTTTCTCTGGCTGCTATAATTGTATGTTTATAAAGCACAATTGTTGTAGCTAAAAAAGCCATGAGAAAATGAGATCAGGTGATGTTGGCTGTTTATTGGTGATGATATCACCATGGGCAAACACGCAGACCGAGACCACTTCTAAACGAACTCTGGTGAACGCAACACGGACCACAGACATGTAAATGAACCAAAAACAGGTCAGAATGCTCACGCATAACTGTTTTTTCTCGTCATTGTCGTGATGTTGCCCATCACAGTTCAGTACAGGCGTCAGAACCACGTCTCCTCGCAGCAGATCTTGGTTTGAGTGTGTGATGGAGGGATTCCTGCCACAGTTTTGACTCCTTAACACATTTTATAAGTTATTCACGAGTTTTTAGCTGGTCATTCGACCTCAAACGAGTATCTACTGCGGCTACTCACAAATCAGGTAACTAATTAGACCTCAGTTATTTACACACGCTACTGCTCCACTGACCATACGCTGGTCACTCTGCTGCACACCTCAGATCACTTCCTCCTCACTCTCAACCTCAACCTGTCTCAGAACACAACACACACTCCTCCACAGGTCACCTTTCGGCGGAACCTACGCTCACTTTCACCCTCTCGTCTCATCCACACTTCCTCCACCTGATCAGCTCTCAACACTAGATACTAACAGTGCAACTGATACTCTTTTCTCCACTTTAACATCCTTCTTGGACAACTTCTGCCCCCTTTCCTCAAGGGCAGCCCGCCCCACCCCCTCTGCCCCCTGGTTATCTGATGTTCTCCGCGAACATCATTCTAAACTCAGGGGTGCAGAGAGGAAGTGCAGAGATCTTCTCTAATCGAAATATCCTACTGACCTTGGTCTTATCAATCCCTCCTCTCTTACTTCTCTGCTAATATCTCTACTGCTAAAATGCTTAAGAAACCCACTCTAAATCCACCACATCTGGAAAATTACAGATCGGTATCCCTTCTTCCATTCGTCGCGAAGACACTTGAACGAGTTGTTTTCAACCAGATCTCTTCCTTTCTTACACAGAACAACCTGCTCGATAACAACCAGTCTAGTTTCAAAAGCGGTCTAGTTTTTATAGTATTTTTTGTCCAAGTCAAGTCAAATGGAGTTGTTCAAAAACTACGATAAAACCTGTTGGAAAGCATCTTTTTCAGCGATTTTTGTGTGAGCATATCAGTAAACACCCCTGACCACTCGGTGAGTTTAACGTCTTTGTAAACTAAAGTTTAATGCATTTTAGGAAGGATTGTTTCTGTGCACCTATGCAACCATTGTGGAAGTGGGGGGGGGGGGGGTGGTTGCAACCACAGAAACCGAAATTTCTCGGGACAGCAGCATGTGTCAAAATTTTAATCTTAACCATTCTATTTCATCAGAAACGATCTTGAAACAGGGCTTTAAGTGTAAAATACCGAACTTGTCCTTTAACTGAGACTGCCCTGCTCTCAGTAATTGAAACTCTGAGACTGGCAAGAGCAGCCTCCAAATACTCAGATCTCATCCTGCTGCCTTTGACACAGTTATCCACCATATCCTCCTGTCAATCCTTAAGACAAAGGGCATCTCGGGGATCGCACTCCAATGGTTCAAGTATTACCTCTCAGGTAGGTCGTTCAGGGTGTCGTGTAGGGGTGAGGTTTCTAAGACCCAACATCTAGCTAATGGGGTGCCTCAAGGCTCAGTGCTTGGACCACTTCTCTTCTCCACCTACATGACATCACTAGGATCTGTGATTCAGAAACATGTCTGTAACGGGGTTCAGTTGTTATGGGAAGAAGGAGTCGGGAACCGGCGAACACTCAACAATTTTTAATAACATAAAATAAAACTAATACAAAACGAAAGTAAAAGACAGCATCCCCTCACGAACAACTGCTGTCATATATAATAAAACAAAACACAACATAAGTTCAGGCCTGTTCCTCTCTCGATCTTCACTGTCGTCGGTCCTCCTTTATGCTTCCGCTCCTCCGTGAGAGATGCGAGACCGGTGCGTCTCACAGGTATCATTCATTATCACTCACGCCACCGGCCTCGTGCCGTTCTCTCACGTCCCTCGGCCTCGTACTGCTCGCCACAATGTATTTTCCAATCACTGCTACGCTGATGACACACAACTCTACCTCTCACTCCAGCCTGATGATCCGACGGTTGCTGCTCGCATCTCAGCCTGCCTGTCAGACATTTCTGGCTGGATGAAGGGCCACCACCTTCAACTAAACCTTGCGAAGAGTCAGACAGAGTAGCTTGTGGTCCCAGCCAACCCAACACTACACCACAACTTCTCCATTCAGCTAGGTTCGTCATCCATAACTCCATCAAGGTCAGCCAGGAACCTTGGAGTTGTGATTGATGATCAGTTGAACTTTACAGACCATTTACAGACATTGCTAGAACTGCCCGGTCCTGCAGATTTACCTTATACAACATTAGGAGGATCAGGCCCTTCCTATCAGAGCATGCTACACAACTCCTTGTCCAAGCGTTTGTTCTATCCAGACTGGACTATTGTAATGCTCTCCTGGCAGGTCTTCCAGCTTGCACTATCAAACCTCTGCAACTGATCACAAATTCTGCAGCTAGAGTGATCTTTAATCAGCCGAAGAGAGAGCACACGTCACTCCTCTCCTCAGAAAATTGCAGTGGTTGCCAGTTGCTGCTCGCATCAAATTCAAGTCACTGACTTTTGCCTATACAGAACAACCACTGGCTCTGCTCCCTTTTACCTAAACTCATTACTTCAGACTAGGGCTGTGTATTGGCAAGAATCTGGCGATACGATACGTATCGCGATACATGGGTCACGATTCAATATATTGCGATATATTTCGATACTGTGCATAAGGCGATATATTGCGATTTTTTTAAAGTAGGACTACAATTTTAGAAAGTATTATTTAAAAAAAAAAGA
Source organism: Rhinichthys klamathensis goyatoka (assembly GCF_029890125.1). Taxonomy (NCBI): domain Eukaryota; kingdom Metazoa; phylum Chordata; class Actinopteri; order Cypriniformes; family Leuciscidae; genus Rhinichthys; species Rhinichthys klamathensis. Next base: position 624,122 of record NW_026606557.1, read on the forward strand.
CATGATGTGCATAAAATTCAAACAAGTTTACTTTAGATAAACAATTCAGTACACAGAAAATCAAACTGCCAGTTTGGGATTGTGGTTCACAGGTTCTTAGTGAACAAATTTGTATATGCTCAAGTAGGCCTTAATAAAAGAAAATACATAGCCCCTGTCACAATACCGGTACATAGCATACACACATGTGTGCAATCTGAAAAAAGAAAAGACATCTGTCTATGTCAATAAAAATAAATAAATGCTTGCACTATTCCTAGTACACAGGGTACATCCAACACGTTTTGTGTTGCAAAAACACGAACACAATTCAAGTCAAGTCAAGTATATTTATATAGCGCTTTTCACAATTGTATCAAAGCTTCACAGTATAAATCAAAATAACATAACAATGTTTGTTTCTTAGTGGAAAAAACATCCACGTTAGGTAGGGCTGATCAATGGTATTAATGATTGGTTAATGAATTTGAATATCCCCAATTCCTAAAGGAAACATTGAGGAACAAATATATAAATAGTCAGTTAAAGAAAATACATAGCCCCTTACTGTGACATCTAGGATAATGCATAACACATAAGGTGCAATCTGAGGGGCAATCTGTCATTAAAAAAATGCTTGCACTATTATTCATACAGGGTACATCCATCACATACCGTAAAACTTCAAATAATAGCGAGTCCCATATAGACGCCGGTCTCTTTTACACGCCTGATGTGGCGAGTGGCGACAGGTTTGGGTAAATAAAGGCCAGTCTCAAATAGAGGCGGGGTCTGTTTTTTAGTTTCGGGTTGTATTTAATCTTTTAAAACCCGTCAAATCGTCCGCTTTTTAGCGGCTGCCAAAACAAATTTGTGTCCCGCCAAAGCCTTTTTTTATCGGTGAGTGATGTAGAATAGAAAGACTGCTGCGCTTGACAGGACGCAAACGAGCAGAGAGAGAGAGAGAGAGAGAGACAGAGAGAGCGCCCCGGCCGCGCGCGCGCACTCTCACGTCTTCAAACAACACGCGCGCTGTCTTGCTCTCTCTCCCTCGCGCATATTAATCAAAATCATAGACACTGTAGGCGAGGACACTAGTGGTGCGTCTCATTCTAGCCATCTAGTGGTAGGGATTTAAACACAACATAAACGCGAACCACGGCAATAGTATGAATATTTTTGCACGTAAACTAAAAAAAAATCGATATTGCGTTTTTGAAAATCGATACAGTATTGCAAAATAAAATATCGCGATACTCAAGTGTATCGATTTTTTCTTACACCCCTACTTCAGACTTACGTGCCATCCAGAAACTATATATATATATATATATATATATATACACTGTACAAACAGGTGCTGCGTTATATTAAATTGGGAAGGGCCATAGCACTTGCAAAATGTTGTCCTATTTTTAGTTTAACTGCTTCTATTGTTCTCATTTGTAAGTCGTTTGGAATAATAGCGTCTGCTCAATGAATAAATGTAAATGTAAAAATACCATCATATGTAGGCTTCGCACATACAACAAGCAGATTTCACGAGTTCACACTTACAAATAAGTCAGATGGAATAAATTGTATGCATATTTGGCGTGCTGTCCGAGGAGAGGGCTCCGGGCTCGGTATTTGGCCAGAACCCAGGGTACTCCCCCCGTATTCCTGGCTGTGGAAGGAACAAGCCGAGAGTGAGGAGTCGGGTGGTGGAGGGATGCTGAAAAACTTTTGAGGAATGTAGGTGAGCCGACTGAGTGAATAAATATATATATATATGCTTCCTCTCATGCTGATAGGATAGACATGATGATTGTTGATGACAAGTTGATTGCAATGATTATTTGCTTATCACGAACTTTGTTTACTGAAACATCATTTAGCCCAGCAGGCCAACACACAGCATTGTTTTAGATGTTTGGTAAGTTCTATCATGAATACTCGTATTTAAAAGGCGACCAATCAGGTTGTGACCATATCCCTATGCCTTTAGGTTCGTTGTTATTATGACAATGTGAACGTTAAGCAGACCAGAACTAAATATTTTTTCGGGTTTTTTTGGTCTGGACCAAACGAACCAAGCGGACCGAACTGCAAGTAGGGCTTTGTTTAATGTATGATAAATGATTGATGTGTGATTTGCTGCCGCTTGTCCACTCCCGCTGCCTTTATAAGGGACCACAATGGAAATAAGTCTTTGGGCTTTATTGTGTTATCCCTGACTACTTATGTATTTTCTTAATGTATGACACAGTTTCATACGGTTTCATATTTTTATATTTAAGTGGTCAAATAAAATCAATCAATCACAATTATGACCAAAATCATAATTTTCAATTATTCCCTTGAAATTGTAATTGCGATTATTAATTACAATTATTACAATTTACATTGAAATATGTTTTGAATAGCTTAATACCATTGATTACTGCAACTGCATGCCATATTTTTTTGTAACAATAAAAAACAAGCTGAATCCTAAAAAAATTTTATTGCTTTTCTATAACATTAAGCCTCAAATGTCAACTATACATTGGTTTGATTTCTTCTTTAAATAAATAATAAAAAAGTAAAAATATACATGGTATAATAATAAGGGCTTTGGCACCAGGTAGTTCTAGGAACTTAGTTCTAGGAACTAGCCATAAGGGTGGTTTCCCGAGAACTAGGGTGCTTCTCAATTCTTATTTGTGCATCCTTGTTTCCTTTCCTCGCGTCTCAGCTCCACCCCCTGCAGGATGCGAGGGAAGGCTGCAAGGAAAGAAAATGAGGACAGAGGAGTCGAATTAACGTTTTTTTTTATACTTTGGAATACTTGATCACTCGAGCGTCACTTCACTGCGTCATCAGCTGCGCTCAAAGGATCTGCCCTTATGTTGTTGAAGTTTGGTTATTTAAGAAATTAGTAATAAATAATAATAAAGCAAGATACCCTGTTGAAATATGTGAGATGTGTGGTTTATATAAACTGCATTGGTAAAGTATAAATTAAAATTATTGTGACCGACGTGAAGGGGGAGGAGAATTGATACGTGCGTCACGTTTAGTCGATAAAACACTTCCGCAAAGAATGCAACTGTGCATCCTCGCTCACGACTCCTCTGGAAGCCTCCTCACTCCTCGATCCTCGCCTCCTCGTTGTGCAATTAGAGAATTGAGATGTCCTTCAAGATGGTTGAGCTCGATTGGTTTCCAGGTCATAGGATGGAGGACGGAAGATCGAGGAGACGAGGAGGGATATTGAGAAGCACCCCTTATGTTCCCCTATGGCCGCCTTCCTTGTTGCACTCGCACCGCCAGTAGGAACTCTGAAGTGACGTAAGCCACGATTGTTGTTATGACTTTTATTTTGACAGTGCGGCGGACTTTTATTTTGACGGCAGAGCCTTAGCACACAGCGACCCCCATTCTCCGTCTTTAGTTTACGATCTGTTTTACAGTCCTATCTAATACATTATTAGAGCTGTTATTCAAAGTAGACAGTATATGAAAAAGTATTAGCGTTTTTCCATGTACGTAGAGTTAGTTTGTGGAGTAAATATACAGGCTATAATCTGTGTGTGTACACAGCTTTTTAAAAATGGCGGGTGCTGGTGTTTCCTGTGTGTTCGACCAATCAGCGTAAACTTTCATCACTGGTAGTTCCTATTGTGCTGGGTTCAATAGGAGTGTAAGTAGTGATTCGCCTCTCACAACGTAACATGCTCTAAATTTTTTTTTGTAATCGTTGTTTTGAATGATTAAGGAATCGTGGCATCCGTAATCGTAGTCGCGAGTAGAAATTCGATTAATTGTGCAGCCCTAACTGCAAGTGTGAAAACACCCTAAGTGACAAGGGAAGCTGATTTTTTTTTTTTAACTGGCTGATATATTGCTCTTTAATTTGAGCACACACAGAAAATGCAGCACACTGACAGTAAGCTGAAGTTATATCAAGTGTCGACATTTGTGTGTCAGCTGCTGCAAAAACAGATGAGCATCTTGAGGCATGTATAATGTTCAGCTTTGAACAGCACTAATTGTTCTCGTTTGGAGTGCTTAACGAGGACGTCAGCTCCAGCTGCCTCGTCAACACTCAATAATTAGATAGGAGCAGACTGGGACACTTTCCCAGACAAAGATGAAGACTAGTAATTAGAATAAACTGGGTTCTTAATTATAATTTGCTTTGAAAGTTCTTTGAGGTTTATATTTATACTGCTTGCTGTGCTTGGAAATCCAATCTAGTGCCATAATCCCTGGAAAGTCTTTGGTTACTGATCTCAACACACCCATTCAGTATATCTTCGGATATGTTTACACGACAACGATGCACTAAAAACAGAAAAGTTTTTTTTCTTTGTACAGATGACGACATTATCAAAATGATCCCCGTTCACAAAACGAAAAAAAAAAAACACTGTATTATTCATGCCAGGCCAGTAGTTGGTGATGTCACTTTGTAAATAAATACTTTATAAAGAAGCACCCATAGGCTGAACACGCATGGGCATAATATCACGTTTTCACATTTTCACGTGAAACACAAATTCCTGTTTTTTTTACTTTACACAGAGACGATAACGGTATCGTTTTCAAAAACCTGCACTTTGAAACACCGGTTTCAAAAGTTTGCGTTTTCCGTTGTCGTGTAAATGAACAGCCAAAACGCCGTTGTCACGTTAAATGTTTTGTTTTGTCATTATGGTGTATGGACTGTAGATTATTGTGAAAAAATGTGTTCTGCTTATAGTGGTTGGCTGAGCAAAATCAGGGTGATTGATTAAAGAATATCCACTTCAGAAGAAAAGCGTCAGGATGTTAAATGTATTAATTATCTTAATTGTGTTGTTTTGTGGCATACTGTTTCAGGGCTAATGGCCTCCTCTGATATCACATTATCCCAGCGAGCAGAAAATCTTTCACATTTAGAAAACTGTGAACATTTGCAAGCCACACACATTAAATGCAGATATGCCTGCACAACAGTGCCCTAACGTCAATAAACAGATGCATCTGTCTGGCAAGTGCTATTTAAAATGACCAATGTGTTGATCAAATCTAGTACTTGAACCAAGGTTAGGCAAAATGCAAGAAATGGCTCCCTTTAAATTCATGAGTGTGCACCTGAATTGAACTGGCCTCATGCCACACATGATGTTGAATTGGAATTGGAATAGAAGGAAGAGGAATTTACTGAAATATAAAATAACACAACAGAAGAATTTCAAAAACACCTTTTTCTGATTTGGTTACACAATTCTCTGAACTACATTCAACGCTGTTCACCACATTGTTTATATGGACACTTTACCATCCCATGAGGCCACGGGAGAGGATTTGTGAATTTGCAACGCAACTGACGTCATAAGTCGCATGATAATGACAATATGGCTAATGTAGTATGTTCAGATTACATTCATACCACACACTCCTAAAGTACATACTTTTTTAGTGCTCGCAAAGTAAGTACTTATTCAAAATAAGTACCTACTCAAGAGACTATGCGATTTTGGACGCAGCCATGGGCTATATAAACACAAGTGCAATTAAAATAACAAGTCACAGGTGCAAACAACAAGCGGAACAGAAACCACTACAATTGACACCATTACAAAACAAAAGCACAACGACACAGAATACATAACAGATCATTTTCAAAACATTTCTTTTTTCATAAAGAAAGTCGTACAGGTTTGGAATGACCCGAGGGTGAGTAAATGGTGTCAGCATTTTAATATTTAAGTGAACTATCCCTTTAAGAAGCCAATCCTTGCTTTGGAAAAGGTCTTATTGTGGAGCAAAGGCATGCAATAGTTATAAGCCGACACACTTGCATTCAAACCTCTATAACAGTCACGATCAATAAGCATCTAGTAAAAAGATGAGCTCTTAACATCACCACGCTGCACATAACTAACAGTGACAACAAAACAGCGACAGCCGCATAAATAAAGCCAGCAAACAGCAACACAATAACACTAAATACATAATTTATTCATGCTGCAATGCATGCCGTGTGCCTTCAAACCAGAGACATTGTTAAATATGAATGTTTATAGGCAAGTTAAGAAAACATTTAATGAAATATTGTTGGTCTATCAATATATTTTTATTTAGATTCAAAGTAACTCACACTCAGTATCTCTTACTCTAAAATCCATGAATGATTGAATCACTTTTCTTATAGTGTAATGTTGTGTGTATGATAATAATTCTTACTGAAAATGATTGGTTTATTAAAAAGTACCTATAGAGCAGTTAGAAGAAATTGTATACCACCTTAACTCTGCTTCTTTCTAATTCAAATTATAATCCTGCATTCGGCCTACCTCAACTGAAATTCAGAAATTGAATTGGGATTTCATAGGTATTCTCAACTCACCTCTGAATGGCACATAACTCTAGGCTGAACAGCTTTACGTAGGTATCAGGGTTGAAGGCAGAAGGTGCACTGAGGGATGAGCACTGTATAATATCTTCAGCAATAAGACGTGTTTTTTTTTCTTTTTTTCAGTCCTTCCAAAAGAAAAAGGCAGCCCCTGGGGCTTCTTTACTGCAGCTCGAGTAAAGCAAAAACACACAATTACATTTCCCACTGTGGTACAGCCGGGGAAAAAACAGTCTAAACAAACTTTGAAAGTGCAAGCGTTTCTTATCGCATGCTGACATTGTGGGTGAGGTGTGCTATTCATCAGATGGATATTGCTGCTGACAATCCCTCCTTCAGTCATACATATGGATCAGTGTGAATTCTGGGGTGTATCGGATAATGATGAGGTCTCTGTCCATGTAAGAACAGGACTCAACTTCAACCATAACAGATGTTACATATTTCATAGAGGTTGCTTATACTAAATTCCTCATCTTCTTTACCTATATTTACATTTTCTGAATATACCATCAGTTTCTCTCCATAGTCGAAAGAAATCCTTACATCGCTGATGCCCAGACAGCAACACAGTGTCGGCCCAGATCCGGCCTACATCTAGTACATGTTATATCCATATGTACCAGATGTGGCCTGGATTTGGGCCGACACGGTGTTGCTGTCTGGGCCCATTCCTTGATGGCTTGCTAAGGTGTTCTTAATACCCAGAAAACACATTAACGTTGTGGCAACGTCTGTGGCACGTTGCATTTCTGCTATGGCACTGTCTACGTGCTCACAACATTGTAACAACGTAGAATTTTAAGACGCGACAGGGGTGTAGCAACGTTGTTGCGCGACATTCAGCAACTGCGAGATGGCGTTCTGACAATTCATTTTTGTTATGCTAGCTATAGATACCCCCCATTTTGCATGTTATGTTTTGTGGTTAATTTTTAATCAGTCAGATGTTAATTATATATTTTTCATTTATGGGCCTAACAGTAAATTAATTATAATCAACACCTGCAATTGTACACTTTGAAGAGTAAAAATGACATAGAAGGTTAGCTAATTAAACTTTATTAAAACTGCATATAGTAATCAAACTGCACTTCCAAAAGTCACACATTTGTAAAAAAAAAAAAAAAAAATATACAAATTTCTTTTGCGAATTAAACATAAAAGGCAAAGGCAGATCAGAACATTTAATGACCAAAACCTTCACACAAAAAGGATACAGAGGAACGATATTGTTGGAATCGCTTTCAGAACATTTTTTTTTTCCAGCTGATGGATGATAAAAAATTGACAGAGCTCAAGCATTTTAAACTGTGGAAGACAAAACTGTAGCGTGAGCTTACAATAAACAGAACGATATTGTGCGTTGCCGTGGACGCTAATGTAGTTATAGTTATATTTTTATCATTCTTGGTGTTAACAGGGATAAGTGTTTGCTTAAGTCAAAAAATTCCACCCACAAATTCATAAGTAATAGCACACCTTAACAAGCAATATAACTTGAAGTATCATTCATATGTAAAAGTTTTCATGCTTAAGCCCAAAGGCACTACAATCAGTTTTGAAGCAAATTTTAAGCATATACGTACAGCTGAACACGTAGCCTTTCAAAGTATACTTCATTTGTTAAAGTTCCATGCTTTTCCAGTGTCAGGCTTATTGTCGTGTAAATGAATGGCCAAAAACGCATACATTTTTACTTGAAAACGGTCTCGTGTAAACGGCCCCTAAAGGCCCTGTTTACAACTGGTATTAATGTGCATTTTGATCAATCGGATCACAGGTGAACAACGCTAAATACAGGTGTAATTAGGGTTTAAAATGTTTTGAGCTTGTCCACTTTCGACATCTTCCAGAGGTACTCGAAAACACATTCAACCGGATTGCTTTTGTAGTGTAAATACTCACCTTTAAATAGGACCATAAACACAGAGCTAAGACATTGCAAACTATACTTCATTTGTTAAAGCCCGTTCACACCAAGAACTATTATAACGATAGCTATATTAGTGTTCACACCAGCAGACGATATATTTCTGTTTATTATAAGCGTGTGCTGCAGTTTTGTCATCTGTCGCTTTAAATTCTCTAGCTGTTTAAAGCAGGTTGGATTCTGATTGGCTGTCATTGTTTTTTATAGTTCAGCAGGAAAAAAAATCGGTCTGAAAATTATTCCAACAATATAATTTGTCTGTGCCGTTATTATTATAGTTAATGTGTGGGCTTTACTATTCTTTTAGGGAAAGTTTTTTAGAATATATCTTTAGGCGCTATTTCTATCTGGAAGTTAAAGACCAATCAAAATGATCTTTGTACTAGTTTAAAGAGTTGTGGGTATCTCTTAATCCCCTCACACAAGAGCTTTTCAACACTAGTCAGGGTTGCCAAGTCCATGTTTTTCACGCATAAATAGACTATTTTACACTGTTCCCGTGGGTTGTTTTTCTTAGTCTGCAGGTTGAAGTGATTCCCAATTTTGTCCGTGAGTGAGTGGATTTTGAAAAGCAATTGGGCTGGTTTTGTTTTGCAAACCTGGCAACCCTGATACCCACAACTAGTCCTTCTAGAACACCCTTGCAACCACAAGTTAAATGTTAAAAGCACTCAGAACACCTTAGAAACTGCATTGCAATGCTCTGACAACTACCCAGAAAACCCTATTGTGGCGGTGATTTTTTTGTGGTAATCACCAATTATATTTTTCTTCCGAAAATGTAAAATACATTTTTTGGGGGGGGTTCAAAATTGACCTTTTCTTGCAAATGTCTATCTAATTAATACCTCACAGTATTATACAAATCTGTTTTATAAGATTGTTTTTTTAATTGGTGCATGCTGACTGTACTTTCTGAAATATTCAATGCAGATTAGTCAATATATGTGTGGGCAGTTTTAATGAGTTATTGATACTGCACCGCGATGCCCACCATAAGTCATTGAAGCCACAAGCTCCTTCTGTCAATAGATTCCATGCGCACACACACACAGCAATATTTTCATTTCCTCTGTGTGAAACTCTGTATGCAGCAGCAGTCCGTGGTGGAGAGGGAGTTTCAGAGCTGGTGCATAATAATTGGATTTTGAACTGGTTTCTCCTTAGAGTTTAAATGTGGGCTTTCTGTCAAGTTGGCTTTAGTGCCCTGGCTTTAATTTCTTACTTTTCATTGCTTTTATACCTCTGGCAACTTATCCGATTGACAATATGGTTATGGTTACACTTAAAATAGTTACACAATAGATGAGATGATAAAAACTTATACCATTAATTGTACCCAGAATATATGTAAAATGTTATCTGAGGGAGGGAGGGAGAGAGAGAGAGAGAGAGAGAGAGAGAGAGAGAGAGAGAGAGAGAGAGAGAGAGAGAGAGAGAGAGAGAGAGAGAGAGAGAGAGAGAGAGACTTTAGAAGAGAGAAAGAGCAAGATAAAAGAAGACAGAGAAAAAGAAGAGACAGAGAATAAAAGAGACAGAGCAACTGTTACAATCTTTTTTTTGATCCCTTCCTTGACCATGTGACTGAAATCGAAATGTGAGATGTTCAAACTGACCAATAAGATAATTACAACTTCCCCCATCATACTAAAGGTCTGGCAAAAAGAAGACACCCAGTCCTCATATCTTGACCTACAGGCCTTGAGCACTATCAGCACCTCTTTGTATTTAGGAATTACTTACGTCCTTGGGGTAAGAAAGAGGGGAGTTGAAACAGTAAAAGCAAATGTCTTTGTTCATTTTCAAATTTCTTGGATTTTTATCAATTCTACACTGATAACTGTCGTCCCCTTTGGTCTGCACTTGTCGGTGCAGTGTGAATTGTTGATGTGTCTACACTAGACCTTACCAGGCTTTTTTACAGCAAAAATTCACTGATGCCAGCTGGTCACTGTATTGAATCTTTAACAGTGACTAAATGTTAACACTGTTGCCAGTAATTTACCTTTGATTGTACAGTTGTAATGATACTCCACTGAAGGCAAGTTTGAAGAGAACCCAAGAGCAGTTTATTTACAAAACGTGATTAAACATAAAATAAAGGCATGGCATGGACGCAAAACAAGAATATTGACATGACATGGAGCTCACCAACAGCGGTTACACGAAACAATACTTGACGAGGAACAAGGCAAATATGAGGGTTTAAATACACAAGGACTAATGACAAGACAAGGGACACATGTGAACAATGAACCAATGACAACATGACAACACAGAAGACATGGCTAGATCACATGACTAGAAAGGGGGATCACATGACAGACATGAAACCGGAACATGTAACAAAACAAAATCGTGACAACAGTTCTTTACTGTAATCTACAGTATGTTACTGCAAAATGCCATGCATTAAATTAAAACTCAAGTTAACTTATTTCATTTGCAGAAATCGACTGCCTTAAATTGACCAACTGCCATATAAATGTATTAACTAATATTTACAATTCACTAACAATGTGAGCATAGTATAACTATGAACTTATTTCAATTGAAATATTTTAAATAAAGAGATTAGCAATTACACAGTCACTGCCTGTTAAATAAAGCAACATGCAGCATATTCTCAATAATTATTGGTCTTCTCCTGGACTGAAGCACAGGCTCTACTCTTCAGCACAATGGTGACCCACAAAAACTCAATTGTACAGCAAACTACTGGCAACAATTTTGCCAGTATATATACCTGTTTATTAACATACATTTATTACTGTTAAAAAACATTTTGTGGGTGTGTAACAGTTACACTGTTAACCCTTTCAACCCCACAGGACAATCCTGTAGTGTCCACACTACAAAGAGTACAAGTAACTTTGATGCAGTGTTGCAATGAGAAAGTTATATGAATATGTAAGTGATTGTTGAGCATTAGTGATGAACACCTGCTGTTAACAAGCAGAATTGCTGAAGGAAAGAGGAACAACATGAACAGAAAAAGACAAGAGACGAACAGAAACACAACTACAACTGACTTCTAGCCATTACACATTATTACACTTCTTATTAGGGCCCGAGCACCGATGGTGTGAGGACAGGGCTCCAGACTAACTTTTTTCACGAGGAGCACATCGGCCCCCAACTGAAAATTTTAGGGGCACAACCAGAAAATGTTGGAGCACACACTGTAAATCAACATACTAACCAACTATTCACATTTCTACTAATTTCCAGTGTATTACTAATAAATACTTTGATAATAGATGCAGAAATTACAATGCCTTTGCCCTCTGATTTAACGTTACAACCTCTTGTCTTCTAAAAGCAACCGGCAGTGGCGTTGCTTTTTGATTTATTAACATGTCGCCGCATACTCTATGCTTGAGGCTAAGATTGTGTTTAACTATTGTGTTTAAACTGTGAAGTGCCTGCACTGTCGGCAAACTTCGTGTTCCCCACAGTTATTGCAGCGACTGCAACATTTGCAGGTCATGGAATTCGTCTCCTTCCAGTACTACCTTAACCAGCTGAATTCGTCTCCTTCCAGTACTACCTTAACCAGCTGAATTCGTCTCCTTCCAGTACTACCTTAACAAGCTGAATTCGTCTCCTTACAGTACTACCTTAACCAGCTGAATTCGTCTCCTTACAGTACTACCTTAACCAGCTGAAGTCTCGCAGCCAGTCTTCTCAAAAATGGTGGGTTTGGCCTTTTTCGCCACAAAAATCTCTCACTCTGAATCATCTTCCGACTGTGACACTGTACTAGCTGCAACGTTTCAAATAGCTCACGTTTCAGTTTGTATCACGGTTTTAGGTTCACGGTTTCGGTATGATTCGGTATGTGCTATGTTCAGGGAAAAAAAGACTACTGTCAAATAAAATAAAGAAAATATGAACAAATAATATAACCACAAGCAAAAGCACAAATAAATACAATAGAGCAAAAATACTAATAAAATAAACAATGCTTTTCAGATAGGTCCAACATTAGTTTTCAGGTACAGAAATTGAATAAAATAATCAAATGTAAAATAACATTGCATATTTGACTATATAAATTAAAGATTAATCCTTATTAAAGTTACAAAATCTATTCAATTCTGAGCTGATTCAGTAGGCCTACATGATACTGTGAGTTTCTTTCTTGACCATATAAGTTCACTTAAGGCATAACAGACTATGTCTGCTATAGGATACTCATCAAGACGGACATGTTGACATACTTTTTGTGTGAATTTGTCCATTCAAGTGCAAGACTTGAAACAGAACTCAATATTTGCGCGCTGTCTGAGATGAGTAGCCTACACACACACACACACACGTGCGCGCACAGACACACGCACAAATCTTCTAGACGCGAGTTCTCTTTCGCGTCTTGCTCTTCAATGTTTACATTGGCAAAACTTAAATGAGTTTAGTTTAAACACCGATGGTAACGTCTGCAGCTCAGGTCTCGCCTGCGCTCGAGCGCTATCAACTCGCGGGTGATGACGGCGTAAATGACAGGTCATGTTCGAGATTTGGCACTCATATTGAACAGTGTTTACAAATGAACAGTGAACAGTGTTTACAAATGTTGTAATGGTAGGTATTTTAGGTGGTTGCTATGGTGTTGCTAGGGTGTTCTAAGGTATTTTGGGTGGTTGTTAGGGTGTTCTGAGGTATTTTGGGTGGTTGCTAGGGTGTTCTAGATAATTTTAGGTGGTTGCTATGGTGTTGCTAGGGTGTTCTAAGGTATTGTGGGTGGTTGCTAGGGTGTTGTTATGGTGTTCTAAGGTATTTTAGGTGGTTGCTATGGTGTTCTAAGGTATTTTGGGTGGTTGCTAGGGTGTTCTGAGGTATTTTGGGTGGTTTCTATGGTGTTGCTAGGATGTTCTAAGGTATTTTGGGTGGTTGCTATGGTGTTGCTAAGGTGTTCTAAGGTTTTATGGGTGGTTGCTATGGTGTTCTGGGTGGTTGCTAGGGTGTTCTAATGTATTTTAGGTGGTTGCTAGGGTGCTCTGGGTGGTTGCTAGTGTGTTCTAATGTATTTTAGGTGGTTGCTAGGGTGCTCTGGGTGGTTGCTAGGGTGTTCTAAGGTATTTTGGGTGGTTGCTATGGTGTTGCTAAGGTTTTCTAAGGTATTTTATGTGGTTGCTATGGTGTTCTGGGTGGTTGCTAGGGTGTTTTAAGGTATTTTGTTTGGTTGCTAGGGTGTTCTGGGCGGTTGTTAGGCGGTTGCTATGGTGTTCTGGGTGGTTGCTATGGTGTTCTAAGGTATTTTGGTTGGTTGCTATGGTGTTGGTAGGGTGTTCTAAGGTATTTTGGGTGGTTACTAGGGTTTTCTGGGGGTTGCTAGGCGGTTGCTAGGGTATTTTTGGGTGGTTACTATGGTTTTCTAAGGTATTTTGGTTGGTTGCTATGGTGTTGCTAGGATGTTCTAAGGTATTTTGGGCGATTGCTAGGGTGTTCTGGGTGGTTGTTATGGTGTTGCTAGGGTGTTCTAAGGTATTTTGGGTGGTTGCTAGGGTGTTCTGGGTGGTTGCTATGGTGAACTATTTATGAGTTTAAAAGTTTAAAAGTTCATAAGTGCATGAATTCATGAATTTATAAGTTTATGCGTTTATAAGTGTATGAATTCATGAGTTTTAAAAAAAAAAGTTTAAATAAGTTTCAAGATAAAATTAGTTTGAAGTTTAAATTAGTTTGATAGATAGATAGACAGATAGACACATAGATAGATAGGGACAAGTTGATCTTTTGAAGGGACAAGTAAAAGAGAATTGTACTTGCCTGACCGGACAAGTTGCCTGATTAAAACGTAAATGACAAAATAAAAAATAAGTAGGGAATCACTAAAACGAGAAAATTCTGATTTCATAACATTTATTGTAAGTTGCGATCAATAGTGGTCGGATGATAAATGTATTACTGACGGTAATATTGTGCTGTTGAGGCTCGCGCAGCCTCTCGAGGAGAAATCTAAACAAATGAGCACAGCTCACACAAATAAACTCGGTGAATAGTTGTAACATATGATACAGTTAAGCAAATTCACAGGACGAGTGCTGTTTCCTGAATACCATCACGATTGAAAATGTGACATTGATTTCATACAACAGTTAGACTAAATAAACAGTTAAAATTAAGTCACTTACATTTTAGATGCAATATTGACCGTTTTTGTTCCGTTTCAGCAGCGAAAATAGTTCCAAACAAAGAACACAGCAGAACCACCCCACATCTCACAGGAAAAGTTAACCGTGTTTCACTACTGAATGATTCAGCGTTTTGAACGAATCGTTGAGTCAAAGATTCACTAACCCATTTATTAAACATCTGTCTCATTCTTGAATGAATCAGTCATTTGAACGAATCGTTTGAATGAATGAATCAATGACTCGCTCATTAAGACGGCCGCCTACCGCCACCTGCTTGTGGTTTAAAAGTGTCATTCTTTCAAACGTTTCTTATTTGTATATTTAAAACAATCTCATAATATTATTTAAAGGCAGGGTAGGTAAAAATCCCCAAAAATACTTTTTTTTCCAAATTTGTTTAAACTGTCTTTATATATCAATGTATAATTAAAATGTATGCATTGATATTATTTTTGTTCATAGCCTTTTCAAATACTGTCTTCCTTTTTTTAACTTGTTTGACTTCGCTGCCTGTATGCAGGTACTGAGAATTTTGACTGTTCTTTCTCTGCCATAATTGTTACACTCGATTTTTATAATTTCTTTTCCAGATTACTTAAATTTTAATTATGCATTGATATATAAAGACAGTATTTAACAAATTTGGAAAAAAGTATTTTGGGGGATTTCTACCTACCCTGCCTTTAATGCAAGTGTAATTTTTCAGTGCAAATGATTTAATTTGACCAGCCCTACCTAGGGTAACAGGCCTATTGTGTCTTTTTATTCTAAATAATTTAATATATTGATCAAATTTAGGAAATTAAAATGAAAGATGAGGCATACATTTAATGAGATTAGGATGGGGGGGGGGGGGGGGGCCGCCCTTTAAAGGTGTAGATATAAAAACATGCAGATTTAAATATAGGCCTATCAAAGCTGAATGAACGCTGATGAGAATATTGCTTCAGAATAAATTATATTTACAACAAAAAAAACACACACAAAAAAATTGTATTCCGGACAAGCAACTTTTTTACCCTAGGGTGTTTTAGGTGGTTGCTATGGTGTTGCTAGGGTGTTCTAAGGTATTTTGAGTGGTTGCTAGGGTGTTGTTATGGTGTTCTAAGGTATTTTAGGTGGTTGCTATGGTGTTGCTATGGTGTTCTAAGGTATTTTGGGTGGTTGCTAGGGTGTTCTGAGGTATTTTGGGTGGTTGCTATGGTGTTGCTATGGTGTTCTAAGGTATTTTGGGTGGTTGCTATGGTGTTGCTAAGGTGTTCTAAGGTTTTATGGGTGGTTGCTATGATGTTCTGGCTGGTTGCTAGGGTGTTCAAAGGTATTTTGGGTGGTTGCTAGGGTGTTCTAATGTATTTTAGGTGGTTGCTAGGGTGCTCTGGGTGGTTGCTAGGGTGTTCTAAGGTATTTTGGGTGGTTGCTATGGTGTTGCTAGGGTTTTCTAAGGTATTTTATGTGGTTGCTATGGTGTTCTGGGTGGTTGCTAGGGTGTTTTAAGGTATTTTGTGTGGTTGCTAGGGTGTTCTGGGCGGTTGTTAGGCGGTTGCTATGGTGTTCTGGGTGGTTGCTATGGTGTTCTAAGGTATTTTGGTTGGTTGCTATGGTGTTGGTAGGGTGTTCTAAGGTATTTTGGGTGGTTACTAGGGTTTTCTGGGGGTTGCTAGGCGGTTGCTAGGGTGTTTTTGGGTGGTTACTATGGTTTTCTAAGGTATTTTGGTTGGTTGCTATGGTGTTGCTAGGATGTTCTAAGATATTTTGGGCGATTGCTAGGGTGTTCTGGGTGGTTGTTATGGTGTTGCTAGGGTGTTCTAAGGTATTTTGGGTGGTTGCTAGGGTGTTCTGGGTGGTTGCTATGGTGAACTATTTATGAGTTTAAAAGTTTAAAAGTTCATAAGTGCATGAATTCATAAATTTATAAGTTTATGAGTTTATAAGTGTATGAGTTCATGAGTTTAAAAAAAAAAAAAAAATAAGTTTGAAGTTAAAATTAGTTTGAAGTTTAAATTAGTTTGATAGATAGATAGTCAGATAGACACATAGATAGATAGGGACAAGTTGATCTTTGGAAGGGACAAGTAAAAGAGAATTGTACTTGCCTGACCGGACAAGTTGCCTGATTAAAACGTAAATGACAAAATAAAAAATAAGTAGGGAATCACTAAAACGAGAAAATTCTGATTTCATAACATTTATTGTAAGTTGCGATCAATAGTGGTCGGATGCAGATTTAAATATAGGCCTATCAAAGCTGATTGAACGCTGATGAGAATATTGCTTCAGAATAAATTATATTTACAACAAAAAAAACACACACACAAAAAAAATTATATTCCGGACAAGCAACTTTTTTACTTGGACAAGTGAATGACAGATTTACTTGTCTGATATGAATGATATATATAAATAATTGTAGTTGTAGTTCTAATATATATACACACACACAATCATTATCCTCTATATTCAATTCCACTTGTTCGGCTAATGATGCAGCTGTGCACGACAGTCATAAAGATGTCAGAGACAAAGAAGGACGATGAAAGCAACAATATGTTCACATTAAAGGCTGTAGCAGATGAGCTTTGCCTTTAATAATACTCTTGGGACTCAGCAGAACAATGGAGATCATTAAAAAGTGAGGAAAAACATTCAGTTACGCTCAAAGTATTAATGCTATTCAAAGAGAATCACAGTGGTTAGAACGGTTGAGAAGGTTGGACTCGATAAATTGTGAATTAAGAATATATTTTATTTATTTGATATACATATTTGATGTAGACTTTAACGAGGGAATATATATTGAATTGCCTTCAAGTCATCATAAGACATTCCTACAGATGAGTTAGTAAGTTGAATGTGATTTGATGTGATATGTTTAATTTGTGACATGTGAGCAGAACAAATTTCGGTAGGACTTTTTTTACTGTTCCCCATTGTGCATAGGCTACTATGTACTTATTATAGCAATTACATTAATTGGGTAATAACTAGGTACTAACTCTGAACCTACACCTAAACCTAATTTTTCTGCAGGTTACATTGATAGTAGTTGGTTGAAAAAGTAACTGTTCTCTGTACTCAAAATTAACATCTTATTTCAATCATGCTGTTTTGAACTCTGGTGAGGAAAGAAATCTCCAAGTGGGTGGATCTTTGGGAAATAGTGTGGATCTTATAGTCGCTAAGCGAGTTTCATTTTAGCACTCCTGAAATCAGGTCTGTGGTGAACACAAGCATATTTTCATGTTTTATTCTACAACATAAAATACATCAGTAATACCCTTGTGCTTTTTTAAAAGCCTTTACTTCCTGGTTTGGAACCAGGGAGATGCTAATTTTGAATTAGCATCGAAAATTCGAAACCGTGAATCTCTTTTTGGAATCTGTTCTTTTATAAAAACTGTCCGGATGAACCAATTTTCCAGAATGAATCAGGCTTTCCAGACATACTGTACATGTGGTATGTTTCGAACAAACCGTTTCTCTAGATTGAATTGGACTTTCCAATGTGAGAGAAAGCAGACAGTGTGGTTGTTTACCTTCTCTTGCTCGGTAGTAAAGTAATACAAATTGAAATGTGAAATGAAAACAGCAACTGTTGCGCTACAACTAAACGTTCCACCGCACATTGCATTCATAGTGGTCACAACTTTTGAAAGACAGTACAGTACTTGCAGACGAGACGTGATCACGTACAACCAAAATAATTGACATTTTATTCATCCAATTTTAGCGCCTGAACTGTCAACAGTATTTATTTCAGTGTGTTTACTGTTGTAGATCTGATATTTATGAAAACATCTGTGTTTGCACAGAACAAGGACTTCAGCTGCATTTCTCTGTGCTTACAACATCTTTTTCTTCTTTTATCATCATCAGCGTGAGTCTAAAATCGCTTTCCATTTCCAACGCCAGCTGTTCCTTTGACTTATCGGCTTTCTGCATATTCATTTGCTTTCTCAGCTGTGACAAAGCAAACTGAGGGAAATAAAAAGGAGCCTGAAATCAGAATGCAGAGTCATTCATTGGAGACAGACACGGTACAACCACAAGGATAGTCTCTGTGAGTGTGTAATATTATGTTGGTGTTGTCTCACAAAAAGTACAGTGGTGATATACCATAGTACAGCTATGCTACCAGAAGAATGTGTTACCACATTAATACATTGTTACTTTGATATATTTAACCCTCTGGGGTTGTTCGGCCCAAATGGACCCGAATCATTCAAATAAAAAAATGTTAAAAATCACAGCTTCTTCGGAATGGTCCGAAATTTGGTGACTTTGTTGGTATTTGGTATGTGAACACCCAAAAAAATTGGGGACAGGATGTGAACAGTCTAAGTGGTTGTAAAAAAAATAGTCACATTCAGGACCTTCGGGTCCAAATGGACCCCCATAGGAAATGAATGGGAAATTGGCAAAAATGTGAAAAAACAGAGTTTTTTGGGGCGTACAATCTACAAATCAGCCACAATCCATAAAAAAAGCACACCACAGTGAAGGGGAGAATCTATAAAACATCAAGAGTGCAAAACAGACACATCCACACACACACACAAACACACACACACTTTTATACACATACACACTCATAAATTCAGATTACTGTACATAAATCTGTTTTGAATTTTTAAAAATCACAGCTTAATCGGAATGTTACGAAACTAGGTGACTTTTAGGGTATTAGGTATGTGAACACACAAAACAAATGGGGACAGGATCTGAATAGTCTAAGTGGTTGTAAAAAAAATAGTCAAACTCAGGACCTTCGGGTTCAAATGGACCCCCATAGGAAATGAATGTGAAATTGTCAAAAATATGAAAACATAGATTATTCAATATGAAAACACAGACTATTCAAATAGAATAGTCTATTTGAATAGTCTAAGTGGTTGTAAAAAAAAATAAAAAAAATACTCACACTTAGGACCTTCGGGTCCAAATGACCCCCATTGGAAATTAATGGGAAATTGTCAAAAATATGAAAACAGTTTTTTTGTGCATACAATATACAAATCAGCCAGAATGCAGAAAAAATGACTCAACGGTGAAGGGGTGAATCTCTAAAACATCAAGAGTGCAAAACAGACACACACACACACACACACACACACACTGTATTATATTTCTCCATTTCTCCACTGGCTTTTACCATGGCGATGGAAGTAATCATGAGGGCATCAAGATGGGTAGTAGGAGGAGAGCGCTTGGCTTCTGGGATGCGACTACCACCAATCAGAGCATACATGGATGACATGACAACCATGACTACAACAGTAGCCTGCACTAATCGGTTATTGGGGAAGTTAACAGATAATATTGAATGGGCACGAATGAAATTTAAGCCCTCTAAATCAAGGAGCATCTCGATAGTTAAAGGAAAGGTAGTAGATAAAACATTCTTCATTAATGGTGAGGCAATACCAACAGTTTCTGAGAAGCCAGTGAAGAGTCTTGGGAGATGGTACGATGGGGATCTAAAGGACACAGTTCGGGTGGGAGAAGTTAGACGACAAGCAGTGGAAGGGTTGAAGAGCATAAACAGCTGTGCTCTACCTGGTAAACTAAAACTCTGGTGCTTTCAGTTTGGTCTACTGCCGAGGTTGCTGTGGCCACTGACCGTGTACGAGGTTTCTTTGACAACAGTGGAGAAGCTGGAAGCGTTGGTAAGTTCATACATCAGGAAATGGTTGGGAGTTCCACGCTGCCTCAGCAGAGTAGGACTTTATAGTAAAGGAATATTGCAGCTGCCAGTCTCTGCTTTAACCGAGGAGTTCAAGTGTGCCAAGGTCAGACTGGAAATGACCTTAGTAGAGTCACGCGACAAATGTGTAAGGGAGGCAGCCCCTGTGTTAAAAACTGGTAGAAAGTGGTCAGCAAAGAAATCTGTAGTAGAGGCAAAGGCTGCCCTTCAAATTAGGGATATCGTGGGACAGGTACAGCATGGAAGAGGGGGTTTTGGGCTCAGTTTAGCTCCTCCTAAATGGCACAAGGCTGGCCCAGCTCAAAGGAGGAAGCTGGTAGTCAACGAGGTGCGACAGCAGGAGGAGAGGATGAGGTGTATAAAGGCCATTTCACAGGCCAAGCAGGGAGAGTGGATGAGATGGGAGAGTGTGGAACAACGTAAGATGGGCTGGCAAGACCTTTGGTCAATGGAAGAGAGTAGGATCAGTTTCCTTATTAGGTCAACATATGATGTTCTCCCATCACCGCAGAACCTAAACCTCTGGGTAGGAGAGGATCCCTCTTGTCCTTTGTGTTCATCACCTGCCACATTAAGGCACATTTTGACAGGATGTAAGGTGGCTCTTAGCCATGGTCGGTTTACTTGGCGCCATGACCAAGTACTGCGATGTTTGGCTTTAGCATTAGAAGGCAAGCGTAACATGACCAATAAGTTGCCACCTGTTCTAGCAAAACATTACACGCAGAAGACAATATTCCTCCGCCCAGGCGAGCAACCACCAAGAAAAGGTGTTAACACCAATTCTCGCCCAGGACAACTGGAAGCTGCTAGGGACTGGAAGATGCTGGCTGATCTTGACCAACGGCTTATTTTTCCACCTGAGATTGCCACCACTAACCTACGACCAGATATTGTTTTGTGGTCTGGATCAGCACGCATTGTTCAACTGATAGAGTTAACAGTGCCATGGGAGGATGCGGTAGATGAGGCATATGAGAGGAAGAAACTGCGGTATGCTCATCTGGCCACTGAAGCAGAACAGCGAGGATGGAGAGTCCAGGTTTATCCAGTGGAAGTGGGTTGTCGAGGTTTTGTGGCACACTCTACAACCCGGTTCCTCAGAGACGTCGGATTCAGTGGCCAAGAGTTGCGTCGCACAGTAAAGAACTTATCTGAAGCAGCAGAAAGGAGCAGCAACTGGCTGTGGTTGAGACGGAAAGACTCTAGCTGGCTGTGTACAGGCCGCCACGCTACGGTTTCGTAGAGTTCTTGAAAACTTGAAGAGTCTGTTGGTTTGTTTGTATACGTTCCTGTGGATATTGCGTGAATGACGGGTGGTTGGGTAGATATTGTGTTTTGCGGTAGGTGGTATGCCATACGGAACCGTTGTCCACTGAAACTGCATATTAACGCACCAGTGGGGCTCGACAGCCTTAGTCAACGGGTTGGCGCGTATGGTTGGGTCGCGGAGAGATTGTGATATTGTGATTAGGTCTCAGCAGCAGGAGGGATGTAGAGGTCAGTAAGCTGGGCTGAGTTGAGTGGGGGACGGAGGGGGGTGACTCTGGGACGCCAGAGTCACTGTCGAGCCCTCTTGAGGTGTCGTGGGCTAGTCGACGAAACACTGAGGACGGAAGGTGCCCACTTGAAGACCCTAGAGATGTCCCCTACTCGGTTCAATCCAGACGGTTGTCGTGCTGGTCCTGTAGTTGCAGCCGTCGCGTGCGCTAACGCGCCAAGTACACTGCTGCCGTTAACGCCGGACAGAAGGGGAGTCACACTACCTTATGGAAAGAAGCGTAAATGGATGGAGAAGCATAGTTTACTGTAAAGCTACGTCTTAGTTTTGCTTATCTTGGCGAAAGCCGAGTACAAATCAGCATGAAGTTTTAACATCTACTCTCGTGTAATGGAAATCAATTATATTTATAATAATCTGTATTATAAAGTAAAACTGGCACTTCAAATTACCATTTAAACCAACCAAACAAACAAAAAACAAGACAAAAATAGTCTTTGAGAATCTGTTATTATATTTTAAAAATCAACAACCTGAAAAAAAATTGGTATATATTTGCAAAAATCACTAGAATCCCCAAGCCTTTCTACAGAGAGCTGTAAATCCTCTAGTGGTAAAAATGTGCTATTGCGTGATAAAAATGCTCAGTGTGTCCACCAGATGGCATCTATATTTTTTTAAAAATTGCTTTCATGAGGCCTAGGCTTCACTCTAAAATGTAATACAGCTTTGATAAAACAATTTTTTTTAAATAAAAAAAAAATAAAAATCTATTATGTTCAATGGGAAAAAATGGGTCATAATTATTGCATAAATATTAATTATAAATCATAAAATATCTCAAAACACCAAAAAAGAAAAGAAAAAAAATTATAGAAAACAAGTTAAAAAAAAAAAATTATGATTTTCTTTTTTAAAATATGAATCCTGCCCTTTGGGTCCATTTGGACCCGAACACCCCAAGTGTGACTGTTAAACGAACAACCCCAGAGGGATATAGTACTGAGTGTAGGGTATCTGTATCAAATGTAAAGCTTTTAAGGCCTTTTTTAAGACCTGCACAAATAAAATGAATATCATATGGGCGGGGTAGAGCAAAGTCTATCGTAACATCCAAACCATAAAATGATCAATTTCACATTGGAGCCTTTAACCCATTTTAATTATTTTTTAAGAGATTGTTTCGATTTTTAGAATGCTCATAAGCTTCTTTTTAATCCACTGGCTAAATGAAAATGCAATTCCACTCTCTGCCAGTAGGTGGCACGTATAGAACAGCAGAAATATTGCGGTTACCCTGCTATTTAGAAATGTGACAAGTTTGCAGGTATGACATAAACACTTTAAGATTAACATTGTTATAATTAATTAACGGTAGATCACAAGCAATCTTTAGAGAATGTGAAGATACGTCACGCCATCTTGTGAGGATCACTCGCTTCTAATGATACTGAAATTGGCAATTCCTGCTTGTTTTCACATCATCAACTATCTCATGTTTGCATGCACATTTTCTTGAGATTAAATGTTACAAACTGAACTGGATCAACATTGAATTGAGCGGAATAATGACACTGTTGTCTTCCGTAGAGCTGCTTATAGTTGACTTGACTTGATTAACTTTACACAGTTATTGAACTGAACTGAATCAACATTGAACTGACTTCAGCTGAATGACACTGTTGTGTTTTTAGATGCTTTGCAGCAGAATATGAATTTGAACATGAGTTTGTATTGTTTAAAACAGTATAAAAGATGACTTGTCTTGACAAATCCCTAGAAGTTCATGAACAATTTTGCAGTGGCTGTGTGGGTGCAAGATCTGCTATGCCACAAGATGTAATACCAGCAAACTGTGTTAGTCATAACACAGTCAAACTCACAAAGGTAAAGTGTCACTCCTCTTTTTGGCCTAATTATTAAACTAAACAAAATAATAAAAAAAGACTTTCAAAAACTCAAGCTAGGTGATTATTTTATTGAGTCATATGCAGTGGATTTACTTATTAAAAGAAAACACGTAAATAAATCTGTTACCCAAAATTCAAGATGGTGTGACGTCAGCTTAACATTCTCTAGGCTCTAAAGTGCAACAGTAGGGTTTCAGTAAGTAAATACTACATTAATTTCCTCCATAGGTAAATTGATTATTAAAGATATCTTAAAGACAAATGATAAACCTTTAACCCTTTAGCTGTCACCCGCCTTTTTGAGAATGGGGGTTAAAATGCACTATTCAAACTTAAATGGTTGTAATTCAAGAATGCTTTGGAATATATACCCAAGTTTGGTCTTGTTTTAAAGAAAACACTCAGCAGATTATTGCTGAAGTGAAAACACTTCAAAAAATGAAAGTATGAAAATGTTATGGAAGTTTAAATTTACAGTAAATCAAATATACTGTACTATATATCTTTTATTTTATATAAAATATATATTTTACAAAATATGTTTTACTATAAAATTACTATAAAATCAAAGCCATATATCTAACCAAGTTATGTTCCAAATTTGAAGTTGATATCACAAAAATTGAAGTTCCCATGAGATTTTGTTTAGGCGTAGTACCAAAAATAGCCACCGGGTGCCATTGAATTCCATTGAATTTAGTTGTATATATTCTGCCTTCACAAATTAATAACTTTCTGTCCAAATATCAATTCTGTCACAAAATTTGGAACCTTGAGACACAGACCTTTCTGACAATATGTGTTTTGTCAAGATTAGAAAAGGTTTTGATCATAAATTTTGAAATATAATGATGCCCAAAAGGGGAGGAGCCTGATAAAATAATTTAGAGTACCGTTTCTATGGTAACGCAACGTTCAATTATAAAACGGTTTTCACAGGATGAATTCTGAGTTTGTAAGCTTTCAAATGACACCTAATTTATGATAACTACTAAAATATGTGATATAATAAAAAAAGGCGATAAAAAAAGATATTATATTTTAGAGGATAATATATATATATATATATATATATTATAATTTTTTATTGAAAAATACTAGATTATATGTTTTATTATGAACTTTTAGCATGAAAACCCAAAGTTTAAATTATTAAAGGTGTGTGCGTCAACTTTTTGTGACAAAGGTCAGAACTCCTGTTATGGTGCAGATTTTTTTGAGGCGCACTCTTGTCAAAAAATCATCGGTTACTCTTCTTACATAAATTGTAGCAAAAAAACAGCAGTCAAATATCTATTTAGCAGACTTAGACCTTTCCAACGATATATAGTTTGTCATGACTAGATTAGGATTTAATAGTAATATAGTGAAGTAAATTTAGATTGCCCGTATACGGGCAGGTAACAGTTAAGGGAAAGACAGCCTTACTGTGAGCTACGAGGTTGTTTGAAGACGTCAGCCCGCATTATTTCAACTTAGTTTTAAAATAATTGCGTTTAACACAAGAAATTGTGGAGAAAAACTACACTACCCATGATGCTGCAATCTGAGTCAAAACAAATGCATATTTTGTATTTTGCAAGAAGAAGAAAAAAAAAAATATATATATATATATGATATATATGACCTAACGTCCAAACATCTATCCATCCAGATGAGCAGGAGTGTGTTTAATGACATATGAAACCCTTAGCATACAGATAATAAACAGACTTACAGAACGTGAAAAGATCCCACATGATTCTTCTGCTTGGTTAATTACCAATGCACAGATGTTTTACTGAATTTTAATTAAATATAATGTAAAATAAATTGGTGATTATTTTCGATGGCCAGTACAGTTATGGTTTAGCTGTCTGTCTATAATAGTACATGGTAAATATGACATCTACGGTGAAGTCTATCGACAATATCCCCGTTTCTCCAACACCTTCAGATCCCTTGCAACTTGCACATGTCTGTACAAACAACCCGATCACACTAAATGCGTCTCTAGCACGCAGTGTGTTTATCGTGTAATTTATACGCGAAAATTAGTTTTTACGACGTGCATAGGATACGCATGGGTTGGTTAGGGTAGGTTTAGTAGTGGTGTGGGGTGCGTGTGTATTATACGTTTGGGTAGAATTAGTGGTGTGGGGTGCGTGTGTATTACACGCAAATGAACTGCGTATCAAATGCACGCGAAAACTGCGTATCATATGCACGTAAAAACTATATAAATATAAATTGCACGATAATACACAATGCGTGCTACAGAGACGCATTTACGTGAGAACAGGCTGCACTGAAATGCATGTCTCTGTCCCATGAGTCTGACCACCTCTTATTCCCACATTCACTTCTATCAGTCACTTTCTGTTCTTCCCACCCATGTGTTCAAAGCTTGGTTTCATTGCTGCAACTCCCAAAATGCCAAGCAGCATCCTTCACACACACCCCTGAGTGCCGCTCACATACTGGACCTAACTAACTAAACAACTTACTCCATCCCTTATAACAAAACCTCATATACTCAGATAGACAGACAGAAGACTGATAGATATAGAGGACTGGATATAGATAAGGTGGACAGACAGACAGACAGACAGACAGACAGATAGATAGATAGATAGATAGATAGATAGATAGATAGATAGATAGATAGATAGATAGATAGATAGATAGATAGATAGATAGATAGATAGATAGATAGATAGATAGATAGATAGATAGATAGATAGATAGATAGATAGATAGATGGATAGATGAAGAGGAGGACAGCACAGTGCAGCCTAGCAGGCAGTCATGATCGGTTTAAAAAGTCAACAGCACCATCTTCTGGCTAATTTAGCTTGTTCCTCAAATTTTTTTCAAATGCAATCCTTTAACTGAGTTAAGCTGGAGAAAAACAGGTACAAATTTATAATAGCCTAGGGTACAATGGGGCTTAAGTCACACCCTAAGAAAAATGAGCTTTTAATGATATGTATATGTATATATATATATATATATATATATATATATATATATATATATATATATATATATATATATATATATACATATATATATATATATATATATATATATATTTATTTATTTTTATTTATTTTACATAAATGGAGCAACAGATTTTGTGTGAAAATAAATCATAAAGTCAATCACCTCAGTCAATCACCTCAGTAAGAAAGTACACCTCAGGGAAAGAAAGTACATATCTTTATTCCCAAATAAGTAAACCAAAAGGCAATAAAGTTTTTAAAAGTTTAGAGATATATTGCTTACAGAGGAGGGTGGGTCTTTCAGGCAAATGACTTTCTCAAAAGGTGTAAACTACCCATGTCTGAAGACTTGATGCAAATTCCCATTGTTAGCTTATGTCTCAATCTGAAGATTTCTGTCTTGGTCTGGTATTTAAGTAGATGTTGCAGGAGGCTCAGGGCGATTTGTAGTCAGATCATTTGATGTTATGTATTTGATCATCTTTGAATTGATTAATGTAATTGGCATGATATATTTACTTGACTAATTATACATTGTTATACTTGGATTTGTTCTGACTTGCTCTGAAATTATTAACTCTAGTCGATTACGTTAAATCCATAACACCACAAAATCTACGTTCAGGTTAGTGACAGACTAAAATACAACGGTGGAGCAGAGGGGCACACCAACTGATGTTTTATAGCTCCGACTAACACAAGTGACATTAGTCATGTATACTTAGACTGTAGAGGCTAATATCAAGAGATGACATCACAACCAGGAAAGGATAAAAGCACATCCGGAATGGCCGGCGTTAGCTGCTGTGTTCATACTGTAACACTCAGCCCAAGTGGCAGAGAAACATAATTTAAAGGAGAATTGTTTAAAATACTTGTAGATTGGGTTTAAAAATGAAGACAAGAAAACAGAGGTTATAAAATAACAGATATGTATTTACACCAACAGAAATGGGATGCTCACATGACGGGTAGACTTTTTTTAAAGCTTAAAAAAAGGAGTAAATGGTACAATTAAACATGTAAACCTATAGAGTTATATACAGAGTGGTTGAGACATGTCCCGTATGTGGCAGTGTCACAATACTGTCTGTTTTATTTATTGTTGTTTGTCCCAAAATAGTACAGCTCAATATAAAGAAAATAATGGTGAACAAACAATCATTCAGGTTGTGTGCTTCTCCTTACCCTCGGTTCCTTACGGGTAGGGATACACACAAGCTGTGTGTGTTATGTGTTTGGGAACATGCTCTGTCAGCCTTTGAGGGCGCTGACTGCAAGCATTGTGAGAATGCTGTGGCTTCTTCTGCCCTGGAAGAGAGACAGATGCTTCAGCTATCCAGTTCTGAGAAAGTGGATGTGCTGAGCATCGAAACGGGGGAAGAGGATTTTCCATCTATTTCCCCTGCACATGAGGAGCTGGTGGAGGTAGTTTCTCGTGCTGTGTCAAAGTTAAACATCGAATGGCCATCCGAGGAACAAAGCGCTTGTCCCAAAAGTAAATTAGATGAGCTTTCTCACACCAAACATGGTACCTCCACCACGGATAAAAGGAGATAGACAGAGCCTTTCTGCTGTAAGCCCCGCTATCGCCTCCTGACCTCTTCGGTGAAGCTGTTCACACGTAGTTGAGAGGTATTAAGAAGCAAGCAGGGACGTTCAAGCACTACCTCCCTCACCGTCCCCAGGCCCCTGGGCCTACTGGGCATGAGCAGCCCCAGCCGTTGAGCTCCTCATATCGAGCGCAACAGAAAGACACAACGCTTCCAGACGATTTGAAGAACGTTCTTCTCCCGAAAAAGGTTTCGGCAAAAAAGAAATCCTGACGCCCATGGCGTCAGACTTCTGAGGGCAGCCCCTTCCGGGTAAGAGCGATGTACACCTCATTACACGGTGCTCAAGCCACTTCAGTGCCCTCAGGCGGCCATTCTGCCAACCCCGCCACCCTTGGTGCCTCTGAGCGAAGTGGTTTCAAGCGAGCTAATGATTCAACGTCACCATGACGCTGCATCAGGCTTGCACCCTCTGAGGAGGGTCGAAAATCAGTCAAGTCGGTCGTTTCCTGCCAGTATGCTTCAGGTCACAGAAGTGGCTACTCTAACTACACCAGAGGCCTGCCTCAAGAGGCTGGTTCCCTTAGTAGATTATCTGGCAGAATGAACAATTCTGCCAAACATATCTCTCAATGGGTCCTGCAGATTGTTGAAAAAGGTTACAGAATTCAGTTTGGTTCTCGTCCACCACGTCACAACTGGGTGTTACTCACAGCAGGCTCTGGTGATGGATCAAGAAGTAAAATCTCATTTCGCAAAGGAAGCTATAGAACCGGTTCCTCCACCCGACACAGACTTGGTGTTTTACAACCGGAATTTCATTGTTCCCAAAGAGGATGGAGGGTTGTGTCCTATATTATATCTTCGTCTTCTGAATCATTCTGTCAAGAAACTGAGGTTCAAGATGTTAAAGCTGCAGTCCACAGCTCTCTGTTCAAAATCTGCAATTGCAGTCATTCGCGTAATTATCAACCTTACCTAAGTTGTACCTCGGCACGGCACAGCGCTGATGAATCCAATGTTTTGAGGAGAATGTGCAGCTGTCAGTCACCATGCCGGTGTGGATACTGCCATTCGGAATCACAGATTCTACTTTTTGGAAGTATGGCCAACATAAGAATGTTCACCCTAAAATGTCATCTGAACAAGTAAGTAACATCCACTTTTGTTCTTCTGACCAACTAACTGAAAAAAAGCATTGCAGTAAATCGCACTGATTAAATCTAACGATCATTTATCATATCACGTCAAACCGTGCAAATTCTACTTTGTTCTCAAATTGTAAATGTTAACAACATCAGCATTGCGTGACTACATTTAAAGCCCTTCAGATATTTATCCTTTTTCGCATGGGCCCGTTTGCAGTCTCTTTTTCCAAACTCTCAGTCCAAAGTCTTTTGCATTTTACAATGGGTGAATCTCTAGTTGTCACTGGTGATTGTCGTTTGAACCTTTCTGGATCAGCCATCAAATTAATACATCTAATTATATCAAGTGCTGTGAGAAAAAGCTATAAATCTCCACCTCCAACATCCTCACTCGCAATATAGCTTATACTAGCCGAGACACCTTCTTTATGTGTACAGATGTGACGTACAGATGTGAAGTAATCCACCAGTACCACTGGAATTAAAAACATTATTACAAGCTTACCGTTTTGAATCAAGCTAATGCAAGCAGATAGTTTTGAACACTGGCTGGTTATGTACGTGCTCAAAAATGTATTTTGGATCGTTTTTAACCCAAAAAAGTTGCGGACTGGAGCTTTTAACGTTGAAGCAGATCGTGACTCAAGCATACCAGTATCATGTTTTCTGTTTGGTCTAGCTCTATCATCCTGCACGTTCACGAAATGCATAGATGCAGCTCTGGCGCCTCAGACTGCAAAAAATTTGCATTCTGAACTATATAGATGACTGGCTTATTCTAACAGAGTCTGAACAGCGAGCATTTCAACATCGAGATGTTGTTCTCGCTCATATGAAAAAGTTGGGGTTGAGACTGAATGCCTGGAAAAGTGTGCTTTCTCCAGTACAGAGGACCACCTTTCTTGGTGTGATATTGAATTCAGTGACGATGAGGGCCATGCTTTCGCCTGCTTAGTCGTAAAATAGATAAATCCAGGCTAGTCACTCACTGTATGGTCTGATGGCAGCTGCGTCCAACATAATACCTTTTGGCCTGCTGTACATGAGACCCCTGCAGTGGTGGCTCAAGACTAAGGGGTTTTCCCTGAGGGGGAACCCACTTCATATGATCAAGATCACGCGACGGTGTCTCCGCACTTTGGTTATATGGAGGTTCTTGTCCCAGGGTCCAGTGTTAGGAGCTCTATGTCATCGAGTCACTCTCTCAACAGATGCTTCTCTCATCGGCTGGGGAGCGATAATGGAAGGCCGCTCAGCTCATGTTCTGTGGAGTCGTCATCATCTTTCGGGGCAAATAAATTGCCATGAGATGATGGTGGTCTTCATGGCATTGAAGGACTTCCCCCCTGACCCGAGAGGCCAGCATGTACTTTATCGTAAAGACAACACATCGGTTGTCTTGTACATAAATCATCAAGGGGGTCTGCGTTCACGTCCACTATGCAAACTGGCACACCAGATTCTCTTGGGGTCCCTAAGGAAGATGTTTTCCCTGAGAGCAGTTTATATTCTGGGACATCAGAATGTAGGAGCAAACATCCTGTTGAGACTGGGCTGAGGCCCTGGAAATGAAGACTTTACCCCGAGGTCGTTTAGCACATTTGGGAGGTTTATGGCCAAGCAGAGGTGGATCTGTTTTCAACTTCTGCTTGGAAACAGCCTTCCTTTCTGCGGATCTCCATAACAGATAAGAGCTGGTCTGAGGTCCAGGCATTCTGGCACGTATAACTGCAATGGAGTGGACGAACAAAGAATGCCAGGGCTGGGTCTGCCTCCTCCGGGGCAGCGCTTGCAGGCTCATCACCTGGTCCCATAGGAGAGGTAGGAACCTTGGGCACATATCCAGGCCAGGGTCTCAGACTTCATGAGAGTTAGCCGGCCGGAATTTCAGGCACGATTCGTTGACCGAAAATGCGTGCAAGTCCCTAACCTCTAGATAGAGACCAAGCAAGCAGGAGAACCATTTCTCTAAAACCAGGATTTTTTAACTCACTGCCTGCAGGACTCAAAGGAGGTCTCTGCAGTGCAGTGGCACCAGAGGTAAGTCCCAAGAGGGGAAAGCCACCCTCAGGAACCTGACGATCAAGTCGTGCTTCCCACGGATTTGTAACCACTGCATCATGATGTGCATCAATACAGAGGCAACATTTGAGGTGGAGGAGACAGCCTCACTCCAACCCAGTAGCAGGAAAGAAGCACTGAAGTGATCGAACACCTTCGGGATCTCCTTACGGAGAGAAGACTCAATTCAATGAATGGGTTCCACTTGAAGGGGGAGCGAGCCTCATTTTGAGAGGTGCTCTCACAGAAGTGATGGTCTCTACGGCATAAAAATTATTGCGGTAGTAACCAGAACCTCCACGTCCCATTCTTTTTAGAACCAGACATTAGGGGTGGAGCCGAACCCGAATACGGTATTCGGAAAGGCACAAATAACGTGTTTTTTACGAATACTTATTTCGAACAAATACTTTAAAAATATTTGTATTCGGGAACAAGAAAAACTTTATATCAAAAAGCTGCGTTTCCTCGTGAGACCGCACTGCAGTGCATGCCCGTTAGAGTGAGTGTGTTATGTTCAGGAAGAGGTGACTGACACAGGCTGCTCCACACAGCAACAGAGAGGGCTCGGCCGAGCGAAAAACACTTAACTGCATCACTATTTTTGTTGAATAGATTTTTGTACCTTAACTGGGTTCCGGAGGCATTTTATAACTTTCGGGAAGCGAACTTGACGCGGCGCGGGACTAGATCTAATTGCCGAGCGCGGGCGCGGGCGGTAATGCACTCTCTGTGTGCGGGTTGCGGGAGAATAAAACGATTCGCGGGACTCCCACAAACTAGAAATATCTATGAATAAAACATATAAAGACTAATAGATTTGTATTCATCTGTTGCAGAAAAGCAACAAGAACAACTAAAACAAAATAGAAACGATTTACAGGCCAGAGTTTCTATTCATAACATTTTTGCAGCGTTGAGCGATGAAGCCAATCACAGACATATGTGTTGATTTCTTGAACGCAATTGGCCAATCAGAAGCATTTACGATGGACTCCCCTCACCGCTCAAAACTGACTTTTTGTTCAGTGCTGAATTATGCTGGTACATCCTCTAATTATAACAAACAAAGTGTGGATATTATGAAAGATTCATTGATAATAACAGAGATGTGTGAGATCGCGAGGAACTGTCAGCTTTTTAGGGATTATTAAGGGAGCGCACATTGAGCGCATTCAGTCATGCCAAACCATGCACGCAGTAGCTGCTTACTTTTATGTTAAATTAACAGTGGTTTGTGTGTTAATGCTTTAATAAAAAATAATTTATCATAGGGTAGGGTCAGGTTTTGTTTAAATCCATTTTTTTTATTGTTTTTGGTATTTATTCAAGTGCATTTTTTGTTAACAGAGACTGAGAGTACATTGCTTTTATTGTTTTTGGTTGTTTTGTTCATTTATTGTGGATATTTAAAATGTTTTCCATTTTCAGTGTTAAATAGTCTTTAGAAATAAAAGTTTTTTGATCTTTGAAAAGGTGTAGGCCTACCTGCATTATTATGCCATTTTCATTATTTTAGATGTAAATGGTCTCAGAACGACAATATTCTTTCTTGGTCCTCCACCAGCCAAAAAAACTTGCTCAAGTTCTGTGTGGAAGCTTTTTATTATATCATATTGTTATTATCTTTTCAATGACGTTCCTTGTTACATGTTCATTGCTGGATTTATGGAAAAACATCAACCAATTTTGCATATCCATAATTATTATAATGGATATAATTAAAGAATACTAAGTATTCTTAGTATAAATATATAATGTAAGTCTTACACTATAACCCGCCCAGACCGCCGTTACTGCTTGCCCTTTGTACATGGCCCCTCAGCCAGTGTTGGTGGGGACTCGTTCTAGGAGCGGTTGGCCCGGAGAAACAAAATGTCTGATCACGGGCTGAGGGTTTGTCGGCTGGCCAGGGTGATTATCACACGGAGCATGCCGCTCTGCCACAGCCACCTCGGGACTCGGCCATGAAGCCAGTGCTGAAGTGGTCTTCATATGGAGGAAGCTGTGCGGCTGCGTCTGCCAAATGGCCCAGGAGCCTCTGAAAAGTTTCAGTGGAACCCTTTTGAGCGCAAGGTCTGGCCTACCCTCGTGCATGTCCATGAGTGCCCTGGCCTGATATACCTGTAGCAACGCCAACGCATGCAAAGAGGAGGCGGCTTGCCCACTAGGGCTGTCAAAATTGCTCAAAAATTACGTTCGAATATTCCCTCTAAAAAAAACACATATATTCGAACTATTCGAATATCTGGTTGCGCATTTTGTCAATGACGCGTATTACGTCAATAACAGGACAAAATAATACAAAGAGACACAACTACTTGTAAAGGTAGTTTATTTAAGTTTAAACATATTTGACAACGTATTAACACAAAAACAAGTAAATCAACTAATGGCTAAGACTGCAGACTCTTGCTCGCACTCGCAGGCACTCTTTCTCTTTCTCTCCCCTCACCTCACGCTCTCTGCACATAACGGTTTAAATGAACAACAATAAACAAATGTTGAGTGGCATGCTGATCAAGAGTTTTGTGCAAGCAATTTAAGGTCGCGACTCTTGTCCTAAATATGGCAGGCTTCATTCAGTGATTGAAACAAATATTATTAACATTAATTGAAGTTTTACAGTATATAGAACCGACATTGAACGCTCCGAGCGAGCTGTGCTGTGGTAAACTGCTGCTATAATGGCTATTTCGAGGGCGTCTGGCCACGCCCCCTTGGCGGGCTCTGACGTGTATGATGTAATGCTAGCTCATTGGCGCACACGTTGGAGGCGCCCGCGCCATTGGATGTGCAGTTGCCAAAGCACAGCCAATGAGTGAGCCAGACACTCACTGTGCTATCTGTGCAGCTGGAAAATGCGTTTTACATTTTAAGCTTCTGAATTTTGCCACTCGCAAAGCAGACAGCCACGCCTCTGCTACCACGGGTGTATTTTCCACATGATTCGAATGTTAATTTTCACCTTCGAATTTCTGTTTTTTAAAACTATTCGAATATATATTCGAATTTAGAATATTCGTTGACAGCCCTAAAGGCTTTGTAAGTTCTGTCCGTTGGAACGGATAAAAACTCACAGGCCTTAGGGGGAGATGAGGATCCTCCGTCCAAAAGGAAGGGGCTGCCGGACACAGGTCCAGCTGTGTTGTGACAGACCGCTCCACTGGAGGGATAGCCTCGTAACCCACCACCGCTCCTCCGTCAGGGGTAGTGAGGGGGGAGGAGCTAATCAGACAGTTTCTGGCAGAGAAAGGTGCCGTCCATGACCTGGTAGTTCTCCATGCACATTGGGAAAGAAAGGCACTGGGGCAGTGAGCTGAGAACCAGCGCGGCCCGCCCCGAGATACCAATCATCCAACCGAGACTGTTCGGGACACGGTGGAGGATTCCACTCGAGCCCGACAGCTTGGGCGGCTCGTTTCAGCATAGCTGACATTTCTTTTTTTTTTTTTAACACGTGATGCAACTATTGTGACCGTCAGAGGGGGACAGGGAACGACAGCATCCATGATGGATGGAATGACATCTTGAAAAAGACGCAAACGCACTTTTCTCTTTCAGGAAATGGGACCCATCACCAGTGCCAGAGCACACAGGGTAATGACCGCGGCAACACTGAACAGTGAACTGAAACAGTGAAGCACTCACTTCTTTGCCCTCTAACCAACCGTCAATAAACACACAGAAATGATGCTTTTAGAACAGCATTTGAGAGCTCAGAAGCTCGCAATCACCGCTTAACTCGCGCTGTAGAACCACCAGCACTGGGAGAGTTTTCCAGAAAAACACCGACACACTCGCTCATTGAAAACACCTCGGTTACGACTGTAACCTCGGTTCCCTGAAGAGGGAACGAGACGTTGCATCGACTGACGCTAAGGGAACGCTTTGCGTGATGATGTATTGAAGCACATGTAAAATCAGTCCAATGGTGTGACGCGACGTCAGAGGCGGGTGACGTCATGAACCAGGAAACTATATAAGCCGGTTCAAACCCAGCCGCGACAGCTTCGTAAGGTCTGAACAAGTCGCTTATAGGCACGAAGGAGATATGGCAGGTGACGCAACGTATCGTTCCCTCTTCAGGGAACCGAGGTTACAGTCGTAACCAAGGCGTTCCCTTTCAAGGGAACTCGCGTTGCGTCGATTGACGCTAAGGGAACGTCTATACCAACGCCTCCATAGCGAGAAGTGCCTGTCCAGTGTGAAATCAGGCGAGCAGCACTGGGACGATAGCACTCGGGACCCTGGTGTAGAGTCCAAGTCCAGAGCATAAAACCTCACGAATGTGTGAGGTGAGGACCAGCCTGCCGCATCACAAACGTCTTGTAGCAGAACTCCTGACAATAAGGCCTTAGAGGCCGCCATACTCCTAGTAGAGTGAAACCGAACAGCCATAGGGGAAGGCTGCCTGGTCGACTCATAAGCAAGTGAGATAGCCTCGACCACCCACTTGCTCATCCTTTGCTTAGATGCAGGGGACCCTTTGTTAGGGGGTCCAAAACAGACAAATAACTGTTCGGATTTGCGCCACAGGGCAGCTCTGTGGACGTAAGCATCCAAACCCCTAACCGGGCATAGCAAATTGTGCCTTTCCTGGTCCGGATCCTGGAATGGAGGAGGACAAAAGGCCTGCAGCACTATAGATCGGGCCACATTAATGGGGACCTTAGGAACATAACCTGGTCTATGATGAAGACATGCTTTGACCATGCCAGGTGCAAATTCCAAGCACGAGTGTGCAACCGACAGAGCCTGAAGATCTCTGAACACTCTGTTTTAGAGTGGCTCGGTGTGAGGAGCTAGCTTTAGAGGTTTGGGGCTGCTCCCGCTCAGCAGCCCCGGAGAGATTAATCCGATGGGGGAGGAGTTTCTGGAATGCCGCCGAATTAACGGCGTCGCCGAAGAGCCCAGAAGTCGAGATCGGCGCATCCATGAGGAAATGTTTGTCCTTCTCTTTAACCCTCTGGGGACCAGAAACGCGCTGGCTCGTTTTGCTCGTTTTTTTTTCACATAGCAGAAAAATAGACTTAAAGTACTACCATCATTTCTGTTCATATAGAGTTAAGAAATATGAGAAAATAATCTGTTAAATGTCTACTTTTTTATGTGCCCACATACAATCGAAATAAAATATTGTGCTTTTGTAAAATAAAGAAAATAAACAGAGTGTGCCTTCTGCCTCTCAGTCACCGTGAACTTTTTTTCTGGAGCACGTCTCTAATCTTCAACACAACTCAGCTAATACTATTCACCCAACCATAAGCAATATATCTTTTAAATCATTTGAGTTTGTACTTTTAAATTATCCGATTCAAGACTAAAATAAATATTCTCCGTTTATGTCATCTATATAAAAAGAGAGACGTGTCAGCCATTCTAATTATCTTTCTCTCAGCTCATTATCTCTGGTAATGTGACACGCCCACGGAGAGCACGCGCTATTCAAAGGCAAATATGTGAAGCAACACATTGAGACGCGTTAACGCCCATAAACTCTGAAAACACTATATTTTTTAGTCAGATTAATCTACTGTCGTCTTGCGCGGCTATATGAGGAACAATCCTGGGACATTTACCACAGAACAAGTGCTGGTTTATTTTCACTTCGAGGATGAGCAACAGATTCAGCTGAGAAGTAAGTGTTTTATGCAAGTGCTTTGTTCTAATCGCGATATAGAATAACGTTAGTGTCTGTAAACGGAAAAATAGCATACTGTTTAAATGTGAATCATGTTTGTGTGTGTGTGTGTGTGTGTGTGTGTGTGTGTGTGTGTGTGTGTGTGTGTGGGTGTGTGTGTGTGTGTGTGTGTGAATGAATGAATGAATGAATGAATGAATGAATGAACGCACAGATATGCACTGTTACAGACTAAATAAAAGACAACATTTCGTTGACTAGTTTTGGATAAAGTTTTTACTCTAAAATAGACATCAAATAAGCTTTTGTTAGGAGTTTCTGCTCATATGTTAAATATATACTATGTTTTGTCAATAAACTAATCAACTAAGATGTTAAAGTGTTTGTTCCAATGCAAGCTATATCAAAATAATGAATCCTCAACTTTGAAATATGTATGATCAAACTAAGACATTTATGGATGTTTCCAACTCTAACTTTGAACTGAAATAAAACCATGTCTATATGGTGAAGGGTGTGTGATAGAAGTGTCCAGACGTATGCACCCTGTATTTTAAAGAAGAACATTTAATTATTTGCGATACATTATTCATTCACAAAGAATTCAAGGACATTATTCATGTCCCTAAAGGTTGGAGTTTTCCTCATTTTTTTAATTAAGGCATTACGATTTTTTATTCCTCTTTTTAGTCAACTTTAGCATGGGTGTGTTCACTTATTCTAAGCAGTGTGTGTGTGTGTGTGTGTGTGTGTGTGTGTGTGTTGTAAATAAATCCAAACAATCTAAAAGCGATTATTTTTTAAATCTCCTCATTCTTTGTGCAAGGCTCATGATAATGATATGGCCTGATAGCACCTAATAGGGCCATTATGGGAGGGTCTTTGTCTTTCTCAGGTGTGGAATGCCACACATATTAATGAGAGATCACGCCTCCTGCATAAAGCTTTCTCAAACAAAACACGTCATTAAAAATGTAAAAGACTTTATTGACTTATCTGAATGACTTGTCAGGATGATTCTCACATAGTTTTGGAGCAAATATTCTAGACTATGTGATACAATTTTCAAAAGTCTTGTGAAGAAATAATCAATATGTGTTTTGTGGTCTTATTTCAGCAACATTCAATTGAATTTTTTTCAATAACCACGCATAAACATTATTCTCTTAAAAATACAAACATGTACATACATGTTGCTCACATATCATGGTAGCCCCGTTTGTGCTATATAGAGTGAATTTACACCTTTGCCATTAACATGTTTATAAATAACTGAAAAAAGCACAAATGTCAGTGCATGTCAAAACATCCCAAGGGCCCCAAAAACACCCTGGTCCCCAGAGGGTTAATATTGCTCAAGTTCAACCATAAGTGCCTCTCAGTCGCCACCACGCCAGTCATGGAGGGGTGGGGGTACTGGTCTTCTCCTTTCTAACAATTGGACATACTCAACTCTCTCTTCTCTATGCAATAACTACTCATTTGAATATCATGCTATTACACTTACAACTCCCACTAAGATCCATATTGTAGTCATATATCGCCCCCCAGGTCAACTGGGAAGCTTTGTAGAGGAGCTGGATGTGCTGCTTTCCTCTTTCCCTGAGGATGGCATCCCACTTGTAGTCTTTGGCGACTTCAACATTTATCTAGAGAAGCCGTATGCAACAGACTTCATCTCTCTCCTAGCCTCTTTCGATCTCCAACGGCTTATCACCACAGGTACTCACAAGTCAGGCAACCAACTGGACCTGGTTTACACACGCAACTGCATCACAGACAATATTTTGGTGAAACCTCTCAACGTTTCAGACCATTTCCTCATTACTTTCAATCTACAACTCACTACCCATGCACCACCAACTCCCCTACCAGTCACTTTCAGACGAAACCTGCGCTCACTTTCTCCGTCCCATCTTTCCTCTGCTGTGTCATCTTCTCTTCCCTCACCCTCGCATTTCTCATCTCTGGATGTGAATACTGCAACGGATACTTTATGCTCCATTCTAACCTCTTCTTTAGACAACATCTGCCCTCTCTCCTCCAGGCCAGCACGCGCTACTCCCTCCAACCCCTGGTTATCTGAGGTTCTTTGTAAACACCGGACCGAACTCAGGGCAGCAGAGAGGAAATGGCGCAAATCAAAAGACACATCTGACCTCAGTAGGTATCAATCTCTGCTCTCTGCCTTTTTTGCTGATTTTCACTTCGTAAAATCTTCATATTTCCACAACAAGATCAACAGCGCCTCTAACACACGTTCACTGTTCAAGACATTCAACTCTCTCCTCTGTCCACCTCCACCACCACCCACCTCCTCGCTAACTGCTGATGATTTTGCTAACTTCTTCACTAACAAAACTACAACTATCAGCAGTCAATTCTCAGCTTCACACACACAGGAACCCAGACTAACCTCTCCCACAGCCAACAACCTTCTCTCCTCCTTCACTCCACTAACCGAGGATGAAGTATCTAAACTTCTCCTCTCTAGTCATCCTACCACCTGCCCTCTGGACCCCATCCCCTCACACCTTCTACAAGCAATCTCTCCCACACTTCTTCCAGCTCTCACACACATCATCATCCCTCCACACTGGCATTTTCCCTACAGCATTCAAGCAGGCTCGGGTAACTCCACTGCTTAAAAAACCAACGTTAAACGCATCACTTTTAGTGAATTACAGACCTGTCTCTCTCCTACCATTAAACACTTGAGTTACTTTCAACCAAGTTTCATCTTTCCTGTCTCTGAACAACCAGCTGGATGTCAACCAATCTGGCTTCAAGAAAGGGCATTCGACCGAGACTGCATTGCTGTCGGTCACCGAAGCCCTGCGGATCGCAAAAGCTGCTTCCAAATCATCAGTTCTCATCCTCCTGGATCTGTCTGCTGCCTTGAACCATCACATCCTTCTGTCCACCCTCTCATCACTGGGCATCACAGGTACTCTTATCCACTGGTTTGAGTCCTATCTCACAAATAGGTCCTTCAGGGTCACATAGAGAGATGAGGTATCCAAAGCACATCAACTGACTACAGGGGTTCCCCAGGGTTCAGTTCTTGGACCGCTCCTCTTCACCATTTACACCACATCACTGGGACCCATCATAAAGGCACATGGTGTCTCTTACCATTGCTCACTGATGACACCCAGCTCTACCTATTATTACTACTACTACTACTACTACTACTACTACTACTACTACCTCTCATTTCAACCAGATGATCCCACAGTAGCTGTACGGATCTCAAGCTGTCTGGCGGACATCTCGGCATGGATGAAGGAACATCACCTGCAGCTCAACCTGGCAAAGACTGAGC
This sequence comes from Rhinichthys klamathensis goyatoka, assembly GCF_029890125.1. Classification (NCBI taxonomy): domain Eukaryota; kingdom Metazoa; phylum Chordata; class Actinopteri; order Cypriniformes; family Leuciscidae; genus Rhinichthys; species Rhinichthys klamathensis. The sequence goes on from NW_026606557.1 coordinate 664,365, forward strand.
TTCTCATCCTCCCTGCCAATCCGTCTCTACAGCACGACTTCACTATCCTGCTAGATTCTTCCTCAAGGTCACCTTCACCCCATCAAGGTCAGTCAGAAATCTTGGAGTAATCTTTGATGATCAGCTGACCTTCACAGACCACATCACAAAGACAGCTCGATCATGCAGGTTTGCTATGCACAACATCAGGAAGATCAGGCCTTTCCTAACTGAGCATGCAACACAACTTCTCGTACAGGCCCTGGTAATTTCTAGGCTTGATTACTGCAATGCTCTTCTGGCTGGACTTCCATCATGTACAACTAAACCTCTACAAATGATCCAGAATGCTGCAGCTCGTCTGGTCTTCAACGAGCCCAAAAGGGCCCACGTCACTCCTCTGTTCATCTCTCTGCACTGGCTACCACTCGCTGCTCGCATCACGTTCAAGGTGTTGACACTTGCTTACAGGTTGACCACAGGATCAGCTCCCTCCTACTTCCACTCACTACTACAAGTCTACATCCCTACCAGAAGCCTACGATCAGTCAATGAGCGACGGCTCGTGGTACCATCACAGAGAGCCTCAAAATCACTCTCCAGAACACGTAAAAAAAAAAAAAAAAAAAAAAAATGTCCTTCAAATAGTAGTAGTAGTAGTAGTAGCCTTTATTGTCACTAGTCACAAGTACCAGCGAAATTAGCCATCAACCTTTCCATACAGACATACATACAATATGACAAGGGGGGTAGACAGGACAGGAAGACAGCGCATTGAGGAAGAAAATACAGCATAACATGAGGAGAGGTGAGGAGAAAAAAAAGGCAACCCCCGGACTATGCTCCTGTGAGGAGTACAGTTTGGGAACAGTAAAAAACACCTCAGCAACATTAGCACAATCAGTACACTCTACAACATGAACCAGAGGTGGGAGTAAGTCACACATGTGCAAGTCACAAGCAAGTCTCAAGTCTTAACCTTCGAGTCTCAAGCAAGTCCAAGTCAATTTTTTATAAAAGCAAGCAAGTCAAGTCACTGCCTTATGTCAAGCAAGTCAAGTCAAGTCGTAGCTTGGGTCACAAGTCACTGGCAAGTCATACAAACGTTTGATGATTTCACTGAATTTATATATTAAAATAAGTTAAAACTACATAAGTTGTGGACTATGGTTTTATTTGCAACATATTTTTTTTTTTAAATATGCATTTCCACATACAGCTGAGTGGTTACTACAATAAAAATCTAAAAAATAAAAAATAAATACAATTTCAAACTACATAGCCTAAAATGTAAATGTAACTGAAATTAGGCCAACATTAAAGCATGAAAAAATAAATATGCCTCAAACATTGCAGAAGACCATTAAAAGGTATTAAACAATTCACAATTCAAGTATAATGGTTCCTATGCCACCAAATGGCATTCTTCAAACTGGCATCCCCTTTATACAAGTTATATAACAGCCGTTGGCATTTAGCCTATTATGAAGTTAAAGCCGCCAATAGGTGGCGCCAAATCACCGTCTTAATGTACGAGTCATAGAAGCAGTCAACTGATTTGTTCAAAATGACAGATTCGTTCTGGAACTAAGCAACTAGGTCACTGAATCACAAATACGCATAACTCTTTCTGTGGCTTGTTTGGAACTATTGTCATTGGAGAAATAGAGCAAAAACAGAAAATATTTAGAATATTATGTCTAAAATGTCACATCACAATATTCACTCTTTGTTTACTGAACTGTTTTATAAAATCATCACATTTGCAATCGTGCCAATAATCTGGAAATATTTTTTTATATATGTTATAATTATGAAAATAACTCATACTAGGGCCATTTTTCCACCACATTTTGAATTTTGGGTGCATATTAATTCTGCTGGCATTTTTTGCCACCAACCCCCTGATAACATTAAGAGAAACATAAACGACAAAACTAACAGTTTTCTATATTGTTTTTCGTCATTGGAAAGAACAACATTTTTGGCTTTAAAGCATGATTTAAAAAGAAATGTGGCAAATGTTATACAAAACATATACCATCATTAATTATCATTTGAATATTGACAACATTAAGCTACATTTGAAAACATAATTGTGTATAAAGAGGCATGCTGTTTTGACCAATATTGTTCTCTCTAGATTTAAAGATAGTCAAATTAACTATAACAAACAGGTTAAACAAGCCATAGCTTACTTTTAGACGTGGTGAATGAAGTTCGACTGTTCGAGGTTGTGATGGTCGTCCGATATCCCTTGCCAGTTATTATGCGTACAACAAATCTTCTTGCATGAAAATGGTCATTTTCTAGTGTTTATATCCTAAAAGAAACGATGCTGGGAGATGTTTTTGTTTTTAGCGCGCTCACCGCGATGTAGGCTATGTTTTTTCTGGGCTTGTGCAGCGTCACGCAATCGCGCAGAATCTGATGACTGACGTCAATGGTTCCGCTGCTTTCATTTTGTTTATCAATGGATGTTGCGATGATTTATATAAAAATGTATATCAAGTCATTCTCGAGTCATACAGTTCAAGTCAAGTCAAGTCTCAAGTCATTGGATCTCAAGTCAAAGTCAAGTCGAGTCATTTTCTTAATTTAGTCAAGCAAGTCTCAAGTCCTTAAATTTGCGACTCGAGTCTGACTCGAGTCAAGTCATGTGACTCGAGTCCCCCATCTCTGCATATTTCTCATCGTGACTGAGGCAATTAGCCTATAGAGTTTTGGTTCATTTCTTTGACACGCTCCAGTTCACGGAGACTGAGGCGGCAGAAAGCGCACACTGTTTGTTTTCTCTCTTTCTTTTTTACAAAAGCACAACATTTAATTGTTATTGTGAGTGTACTTAAATAAAAGTTTGTTTGCGTTTGTCGAATGTTAATTTAACATGCCAGAAATAAAATCCGATTTTAGAAGAATTCGTAGCGCCACTCGAAAACCACTATATTGGTTGTAGGCATGATATAGAGTTATGCAGTTGAACGATGTTTGATTAGACGTCCATCAAGAATTGTTTTGGGATGATTTTATGTATTTTGATATGTAAAGTCTCAGTGGTTTTGAGAGATTTCAACCCTGGGGTCGTTCAAAGGTCATTAAGGAGAAGGTGGTCTGTTTTAGATCTTTGTCTTGGGATCAAACAACGTCTGCAGTTATCTTGGTCGGGCTCGAGCTGTGCCATCTCTGAACCAATCCGTCTTTTCCAAACTACCTAACATTGACAACGTTCTTCCTTTAGCTAGGCTCATCTCTTTGAAGCTTGCATGGCCATAAAGTACTTAGCTGTATACATAATACAAATCACCCCAAAACAATTCTTGACGGACTTAATCAAACATCGTTCAACTACATAATTCTATATCATGTCTACAACCAATATATGTGACTATTATGCTTTGTAGCAAATGCTTCAGAAGACTATTGGTCAATAGGCAATACTGGTTGAAACTCTTCACATCCTGATAGCAATCAATATTAGAAGTGTTCTAAATATTAAAATGTGAACATACCTTCTGTAAAGGTCTCCGGACGAAAATTCAGACTTGGATTTATGCGTTTCCATGTCAACACTATTAACGCCGAAATGAATCCGCATCAGTCAGATGGTACAACTAGAGCACCGTAAGTCGTTTACGTCTTCATAGTCACTGTAATGTTATGCGTTTTGAGACCTGAGGCAATTTAACGGTCTTTCGTCTCGTGACACTTTGCAGACTCTGCTTTGTGCATTCATGTGTTTTGAAAGAGCCGTGGCTTTGGACGGTGGGAGCTCATGCGTTTAAAGCTAACGTATTATTACTAGCCTCACTGAAACTGTTTTGCAAGTGTTTGGGTCTTAGGGAGGGGAACTTGTACATTCCTAAAGCACGAATTCCAATGAGCCATTATGTGAGAGAACAGCCAAACTAACGCTGGCATACCAAAAACACCAAATTTGTTTTCCAAATTAAAAAAGAAAAAAGAAAAGAGAAAGTAGTCTTACAAGTGTGAGATTTATTTGGTGATAACAGGGGAAAAATACCATACATCCGATGGTTAAATCAGCACAGTTAACCATGCATAGCCACATTACTTATGGCCAGGACATTGGCCATAAGGGTTTGGATATTCAGCTGCAGGCCTCACTGGAAGCTTGGGCGGTTCGGCTGCAGGCCTCACTGGAAGCTTGGGGGGTTCGGCTGCAGGCCTCACTGGAGGCTTGGGCGGTTCGGCTGCAGGCCTCACTGGAGGCTTGGGCGGTTCGGCTGCAGGCCTCACTGGAGGCTTGGGCGGTTCGGCTGCAGGCCTCACTGGAGGCTTGGGCGGTTCGGCTGCAGGCCTCACTGGAGGCTTGGGCGGTTCGGCTGCAGGCCTCACTGGAGGCTTGGGCGGTTCGGCTGCAGGCCTCACTGGAGGCTTGGGCGGTTCGGCTGCAGGCCTCACTGGAGGCTTGGGCGGTTCGGCTGCAGGCCTCACTGGAGGCTTGGGCGGTTCGGCTGCAGGCCTCACTGGAGGCTTCGGGGGTTCGGCTGCAGGCTTCACTGGAGGCTTGGGCGGTTCGGCTGCAGGCTTCACTGGAGGCTTGGGCGGTTCGGCTGCAGGCTTCACCGGATGCTTCGGGGGTTCGGCTGCAGGCTTCACCGGAGGCTTCGGGGGTTCGGCTGCAGGCAACTCTGGCAGTTCGTCGGAAGGCTCCGGCAGTTCGGTGGAAGGCTCCGGCTCAGGCATTTCGGTGGAAGGCTCCGGCAGTTCGACCGAAGGCTCCGGCTCAGACACAGGCAGTTCGACGGAAGGCTCCGGCTCAGACACAGGCAGTTCGACGGAAGGCTCCGGTTCAGGCAGTTCAGTGGAAGGCTCAGGCAGTTCGGCTGCAGGCTTCACCGGAGGCCTCGGGGGTTCGGCTGCAGGCTTCACCAGAGGCCTCGGGGGTTCGGCTGCAGGCTTCACCGGAGGCCTCGGGGGTTCGGCTCCAGGCTTCACCGGAGGCCTCGGGGGTTCGGCTCCAGGCTTTACCGGAGGCCTCGGAGGTTCGGCTCCAGGCTTTACCGGAGGCCTCGGGGGTTCGGCTGCAGGCTTCACCGGAGGCCTCTGGGGTTCGGCTCCAGGCTTTACCGGATGCCTCGGGGGTTCGGCTCCAGGCTTCACCGGAGGCCTCGGGGGTTCGGCTCCAGGCTTCACCGGAGGCCTCGGGGGTTCGGCTCCAGGCTTCACCGGAGGCCTCGGGGGTTCGGCTCCAGGCTTCACTGGATGGATACAGAGAGTCAAATTTAGTCAGTCCATTTAGCAGTTTTCAGTCTCAGATACAGCACAAAACCCAAATAGTAAGTCTTACTATAAGTATTAATCAGCATCTGTTAATTGTGTAAAGCCATCCTGTGCTTGAAACCATGCTATTGGCTGAATCATTTTTACATGGAGAACGATTTATTAGACAACAAGACAAACTGAAATAACGAGGAACCTGACCCAAACACTAATATAATAACATAACAAATACCTGCAAATGGAGCCATACACTGACGTCCACATCCATTGCTGCAGCATTTCTCGTTGTTCGGACAGTCACTGTCATAGAAACACAACTCGGCACACATTCCTGCTCCAAAATTTGGGCTTGGACACTCTCCTGGTTTTGCTGTTATACAGACATATGACAGAAACCACATCACTGAATGTCTCATTCACTGTATGAAAAAAAAAAAGTTGTCTAAGATGATAGGAGGTTTTACCGGAAATATCAGTCTATCTACTTCATAGTTCCGCGTTTAATTCAATGTGTTGCTTGCGGTTTCTTTGTAATTATTTGTGAAACTTACTAGCAATTTCTGAGTGAAAACATTTTTTCAGTGTTTTTGGAAGACGTATAGCATCAATCATTAATTAAAACTCACTGAAAACAGGCGGCACACACACAGGCCCACAGGGAAATGGACAGCATTTGTGTCCTCCAGAGCAGTCTCTATCAGAAGTGCATCCTTGACGGGACGGCTCGACCGTCAGCGTCGCCGGACAGTGACCGGACACTACAGAAGAGGATTCAATGTATCTGCTTCAATTCAAAGTAGCTTAGAAATCTACCATTTTTCACTAAACCGCATCAATTAGTTTCAAAGACTGAGAGTGCTGTTACAACCTACCCAAATTTACTGGTGTACATCTTCAAAAAATTATGCCATCCCCTTGTCCACCCTAACTTCCTTTTAAGCATTTTAATAGGCTACTCAACAGAAAACAAAACAAACATAGAAACGCACTACATATACACAACGCATACTTATCTGTTATAATTAGCTCCCCATGTTATATTGTAGTTGTTAAAACAAAAACTTTAGGCAAAAGTTTAAACTCCGGATTGATAACCATCTGGTAACAATTTTGTAGCCATATTATAACACTAATAATCTTGTTTTACATTAAAGAAAAATGCCTACATTAGTGATTATACGGGTTTTACTTGTACGATGGAAAAATGCATAAACTTATGACAGTTTGCACATTTATACTTTGCTTATTATTAAAACTAAACCAACATAAAGTTGAACTTTCACTTGACGTCTGCACTGCATTTTTGTAAGCCTATGTGCTGAGATGGGTCTAAAGTCAAGTTTGGTTAGGAAGTTTATTTATGCACTTCTTCGGGCTGTGTAATGAAGCTAAAAGAACTTCTCACCTACGACTCCAGCGTCTGTTGTGCTCAAACATGCAGACAGACACAATACAACAGTACTAAACGAGCAGTACACTCGAGTGGTCATCCTCTCGACCTGCAATCTCACAATCAACTCTGCAGGAAGATGAGCTGAATTAGTGAGTCAGGAGGGGCGGACAGCAAGGAACACAACACTACAAAGAAAAACCCTGTTGCTGCATCAAAATATCAGTTCCCACAACAAACGCTGTCAAAAGAGTTTAGAGTGCTTTTTGAACGCGTTTTTAAAGTTCCAATTGGAGGTCTGGGTAACTCCAACCCTAATGAAAATCACCAGCCTGTAGCTTTCTAATATAGCCTAACCTTGAAGACCTTGATTAGCTTGTTCAGGTGTGTTTGATTAGGGTTGGATGTCGTAATAATTACCGTAATTAGGAGATGATTGAGCGTTTTTATGGCAAAGCTATCAACGCCAAATGAATCTGCAGTGGTCAGGTGGTAAAGCGATCACGTGGTACAAGTCGGAGTTCTACCACAAGTTACAAGTTGTAATTATGACTAAACTCCTACACCTAAACTCTCCAGGAAATGGATCTCTACTGGAGGCTGGCATAAATCTGCATTGGGTGCTTCTCATTTCTTATTTGTGCATCCTCGTTTCCTTTCCTCGCTTCCTTTCCTCGCGTCTCAGCTCCACCCCCTGTAGGACGCGAGGGAAGGCTGCAAGGAAAAAAAATGAGGATGGAGGAATTGAATGAAAGCTTTTTTATACATTGGAATACTTGATCACTCGAGCGTCACTTCACTGCGTCATCAGCAGTGCTCAAAGGATCTGCCCTTATGTTGTTAAAGTTTGTTTATTTAAGAAATTCATAATAAATAATAATAAAGCAAGATACCTTGTTGAAATATGTGAGTTGTGTGGTTTATGTAAACTACAAAAGTAAAGTATAAATGCAAATGATTTTGACCGACGTGAATGGGGAGGAGAATTGATGCGTGCGTCACGTTAAGTCGATAAAACTCTTCCGCAAAGGGTACACCTGTGTATCCTCGCTCATAGCTCCTCTGGAAGCCTCGCCTCCTCGCGGTGCAATTAGAGAATTGAGATGTCCTTCAAGATGGCTGAGCTCGATTGGTTTCCGGGTCATAGGATGGAGGACGGAGGAGCGAGGAGACGAGGAGGGATATTGAGAAGCACCCATTGAACATCAAGAGACACAGCACAGACACAGGGGCATGTCTAGAATTTGAATCTGAATTTTTCAATTGCTGATTGATTTGCGATGCAAAGTAATTATGAAGGAAAACAATGTTTCCAGCCATTATAGTGAATACACAACCATGCTTATATCAAAGCCAATTTGATGATGGATGGTTTCATATGGATTACATAATCAGAGAATATTTGTTCACCCAAGCTTTCTATAGACATATTTCTCATCGTGACTGAGGCAAGTAGCCTATAGAGTTTTGGTTCATTTCTTTGACACGCTCCAGTTCACGGAGACTGAGGCGGCAGAAAGCGCACACTGTTTGTTTTCTCTCTTTCTTTTTCTTTTTTTTTTACAAAAGCACAACATTTAATTGTTATTGTGAGTGTACTTAAATAAAAGTTTGTTTGCGTTTGTCGAATGTTAAATTAACATGCCAGAAATAAAATCCGATTTTAGAAGAATTCGTAGCGCCACTCGAAAACCACTATATTGGTTGTAGGCATGATATAGAGTTATGCAGTTGAACGATGTTTGATTAGACGTCCATCAAGAATTGTTTTGGGATGATTTTATGTATTTTGATATGTAAAGTCTCAGTGGTTTTGAGAGATTTCAACCCTGGGGTCGTTCAAAGGTCATTAAGGAGAAGGTGGTCTGTTTTAGATCTTTGTCTTGGGATCAAACAACGTCTGCAGTTATCTTGGTCGGGCTCGAGCTGTGCCATCTCTGAACCAATCCGTCTTTTCCAAACTACCTAACATTGACAACGTTCTTCCTTTAGCTAGGCTCATCTCTTTGAAGCTTGCATGGCCATAAAGTACTTAGCTGTATACATAATACAAATCACCCCAAAACAATTCTTGACGGACTTAATCAAACATCGTTCAACTACATAATTCTATATCATGTCTACAACCAATATATGTGACTATTATGCTTTGTAGCAAATGCTTCAGAAGACTATTGGTCAATAGGCAATACTGGTTGAAACTCTTCACATCCTGATAGCAATCAATATTAGAAGTGTTCTAAATATTAAAATGTGAACATACCTTCTGTAAAGGTCTCCGGACGAAAATTCAGACTTGGATTTATGCGTTTCCATGTCAACACTATTAACGCCGAAATGAATCCGCATCAGTCAGATGGTACAACTAGAGCACCGTAAGTCGTTTACGTCTTCATAGTCACTGTAATGTTATGCGTTTTGAGACCTGAGGCAATTTAACGGTCTTTCGTCTCGTGACACTTTGCAGACTCTGCTTTGTGCATTCATGTGTTTTGAAAGAGCCGTGGCTTTGGACGGTGGGAGCTCATGCGTTTAAAGCTAACGTATTATTACTAGCCTCACTGAAACTGTTTTGCAAGTGTTTGGGTCTTAGGGAGGGGAACTTGTACATTCCTAAAGCACGAATTCCAATGAGCCATTATGTGAGAGAACAGCCAAACTAACGCTGGCATACCAAAAACACCAAATTTGTTTTCCAAATTAAAAAAGAAAAAAGAAAAGAGAAAGTAGTCTTACAAGTGTGAGATTTATTTGGTGATAACAGGGGAAAAATACCATACATCCGATGGTTAAATCAGCACAGTTAACCATGCATAGCCACATTACTTATGGCCAGGACATTGGCCATAAGGGTTTGGATATTCAGCTGCAGGCCTCACTGGAAGCTTGGGCGGTTCAGCTGCAGGCCTCACTGGAAGCTTGGGGGGTTCGGCTGCAGGCCTCACTGGAGGCTTGGGCGGTTCGGCTGCAGGTCTCACTGGAGGCTTGGGCGGTTCGGCTGCAGGCCTCACTGGAGGCTTGGGCGGTTCGGCTGCAGGCCTCACTGGAGGCTTGGGCGGTTCGGCTGCAGGCCTCACTGGAGGCTTGGGCGGTTCGGCTGCAGGCCTCACTGGAGGCTTGGGCGGTTCGGCTGCAGGCCTCACTGGAGGCTTGGGCGGTTCGGCTGCAGGCCTCACTGGAGGCTTCGGGGGTTCGGCTGCAGGCTTCACTGGAGGCTTGGGCGGTTCGGCTGCAGGCTTCACTGGAGGCTTGGGCGGTTCGGCTGCAGGCTTCACCGGATGCTTCGGGGGTTCGGCTGCAGGCTTCACCGGAGGCTTCGGGGGTTCGGCTGCAGGCAACTCTGGCAGTTCGTCGGAAGGCTCCGGCAGTTCGGTGGAAGGCTCCGGCTCAGGCATTTCGGTGGAAGGCTCCGGCAGTTCGACCGAAGGCTCCGGCTCAGACACAGGCAGTTCGACGGAAGGCTCCGGCTCAGACACAGGCAGTTCGACGGAAGGCTCCGGTTCAGGCAGTTCAGTGGAAGGCTCAGGCAGTTCGGCTGCAGGCTTCACCGGAGGCCTCGGGGGTTCGGCTGCAGGCTTCACCGGAGGCCTCGGGGGTTCGGCTGCAGGCTTCACCGGAGGCCTCGGGGGTTCGGCTGCAGGCTTCACCGGAGGCCTCGGGGGTTCGGCTCCAGGCTTTACCGGAGGCCTCGGAGGTTCGGCTCCAGGCTTTACCGGAGGCCTCGGGGGTTCGGCTGCAGGCTTCACCGGAGGCCTCTGGGGTTCGGCTCCAGGCTTTACCGGATGCCTCGGGGGTTCGGCTCCAGGCTTCACCGGAGGCCTCGGGGGTTCGGCTCCAGGCTTCACCGGAGGCCTCGGGGGTTCGGCTCCAGGCTTCACCGGAGGCCTCGGGGGTTCGGCTCCAGGCTTCACTGGATGGATACAGAGAGTCAAATTTAGTCAGTCCATTTAGCAGTTTTCAGTCTCAGATACAGCACAAAACCCAAATAGTAAGTCTTACTATAAGTATTAATCAGCATCTGTTAATTGTGTAAAGCCATCCTGTGCTTGAAACCATGCTATTGGCTGAATCATTTTTACATGGAGAACGATTTATTAGAAAACAAGACAAACTGAAATAACGAGGAACCTGACCCAAACACTAATATAATAACATAACAAATACCTGCAAATGGAGCCATACACTGACGTCCACATCCATTGCTGCAGCATTTCTCGTTGTTCGGACAGTCACTGTCATAGAAACACAACTCGGCACACATTCCTGCTCCAAAATTTGGGCTTGGACACTCTCCTGGTTTTGCTGTTATACAGACATATGACAGAAACCACATCACTGAATGTCTCATTCACTGTATGAAAAAAAAAAAGTTGTCTAAGATGATAGGAGGTTTTACCGGAAATATCAGTCTATCTACTTCATAGTTCCGCGTTTAATTCAATGTGTTGCTTGCGGTTTCTTTGTAATTATTTGTGAAACTTACTAGCAATTTCTGAGTGAAAACATTTTTTCAGTGTTTTTGGAAGACGTATAGCATCAATCATTAATTAAAACTCACTGAAAACAGGCGGCACACACACAGGCCCACAGGGAAATGGACAGCATTTGTGTCCTCCAGAGCAGTCTCTATCAGAAGTGCATCCTTGACGGGACGGCTCGACCGTCAGCGTCGCCGGACAGTGACCGGACACTACAGAAGAGGATTCAATGTATCTGCTTCAATTCAAAGTAGCTTAGAAATCTACCATTTTTCACTAAACCGCATCAATTAGTTTCAAAGACTGAGAGTGCTGTTACAACCTACCCAAATTTACTGGTGTACATCTTCAAAAAATTATGCCATCCCCTTGTCCACCCTAACTTCCTTTTAAGCATTTTAATAGGCTACTCAACAGAAAACAAAACAAACATAGAAACGCACTACATATACACAACGCATACTTATCGGTTATAATTAGCTCCCCATGTTATATTGTAGTTGTTAAAACAAAAACTTTAGGCAAAAGTTTAAACTCCGGATTGATAACCATCTGGTAACAATTTTGTAGCCATATTATAACACTAATAATCTTGTTTTACGTTAAAGAAAAATGCCTACATTAGTGATTATACGGGTTTTACTTGTACGATGGAAAAATGCATAAACTTATGACAGTTTGCACATTTATACTTTGCTTATTATTAAAACTAAACCAACATAAAGTTGAACTTTCACTTGACGTCTGCACTGCATTTTTGTAAGCCTATGTGCTGAGATGGGTCTAAAGTCAAGTTTGGTTAGGAAGTTTATTTATGCACTTCTTCGGGCTGTGTAATGAAGCTAAAAGAACTTCTCACCTACGACTCCAGCGTCTGTTGTGCTCAAACATGCAGACAGACACAATACAACAGTACTAAACGAGCAGTACACTCGAGTGGTCATCCTCTCGACCTGCAATCTCACAATCAACTCTGCAGGAAGATGAGCTGAATTAGTGAGTCAGGAGGGGCGGACAGCAAGGAACACAACACTACAAAGAAAAACCCTGTTGCTGCATCAAAATATCAGTTCCCACAACAAACGCTGTCAAAAGAGTTTAGAGCGCTTTTTGAACGCGTTTTTAAAGTTCCAATTGGAGGTCTGGGTAACTCCAACCCTAATGAAAATCACCAGCCTGTAGCTTTCTAATATAGCCTAACCTTGAAGACCTTGATTAGCTTGTTCAGGTGTGTTTGATTAGGGTTGGATGTCGTAATAATTACCGTAATTAGGAGATGATTGAGCGTTTTTATGGCAAAGCTATCAACGCCAAATGAATCTGCAGTGGTCAGGTGGTAAAGCGATCACGTGGTACAAGTCAGAGTTCTACCACAAGTTACAAGTTGTAATTATGACTAAACTCCTACACCTAAACTCTCCAGGAAATGGATCTCTACTGGAGGCTGGCATAAATCTGCATTGGGTGCTTCTCATTTCTTATTTGTGCATCCTCGTTTCCTTTCCTCGCTTCCTTTCCTCGCGTCTCAGCTCCACCCCCTGTAGGACGCGAGGGAAGGCTGCAAGGAAAAAAAATGAGGATGGAGGAATTGAATGAAAGCTTTTTTATACATTGGAATACTTGATCACTCGAGCGTCACTTCACTGCGTCATCAGCAGTGCTCAAAGGATCTGCCCTTATGTTGTTAAAGTTTGTTTATTTAAGAAATTCATAATAAATAATAATAAAGCAAGATACCTTGTTGAAATATGTGAGTTGTGTGGTTTATGTAAACTACAAAAGTAAAGTATAAATTCAAATGATTGTGACCGACGTGAAGGGGGAGGAGAATTGATGCGTGCGTCACGTTAAGTCGATAAAACTCTTCCGCAAAGGGTACACCTGTGTATCCTCGCTCATAGCTCCTCTGGAAGCCTCGCCTCCTCGCGGTGCAATTAGAGAATTGAGATGTCCTTCAAGACGGCTGAGCTCGATTGGTTTCCGGGTCATAGGATGGAGGACGGAGGAGCGAGGAGACGAGGAGGGATATTGAGAAGCACCCATTGAACATCAAGAGACACAGCACAGACACAGGGGCATGTCTAGAATTTGAATCTGAATTTTTCAATTGCTGATTGATTTGCGATGCAAAGTAATTATGAAGGAAAACAATGTTTCCAGCCATTATAGTGAATACACAACCATGCTTATATCAAAGCCAATTTGATGATGGATGGTTTCATATGGATTACATAATCAGAGAATATTTGTTCACCCAAGCTTTCTATAGACATATTTCTCATCGTGACTGAGGCAAGTAGCCTATAGAGTTTTGGTTCATTTCTTTGACACGCTCCAGTTCACGGAGACTGAGGCGGCAGAAAGCGCACACTGTTTGTTTTCTCTCTTTCTTTTTCTTTTTTTTTACAAAAGCACAACATTTAATTGTTATTGTGAGTGTACTTAAATAAAAGTTTGTTTGCGTTTGTCGAATGTTAATTTAACATGCCAGAAATAAAATCCGATTTTAGAAGAATTCGTAGCGCCACTCGAAAACCACTATATTGGTTGTAGGCATGATATAGAGTTATGCAGTTGAACGATGTTTGATTAGACGTCCATCAAGAATTGTTTTGGGATGATTTTATGTATTTTGATATGTAAAGTCTCAGTGGTTTTGAGAGATTTCAACCCTGGGGTCGTTCAAAGGTCATTAAGGAGAAGGTGGTCTGTTTTAGATCTTTGTCTTGGGATCAAACAACGTCTGCAGTTATCTTGGTCGGGCTCGAGCTGTGCCATCTCTGAACCAATCCGTCTTTTCCAAACTACCTAACATTGACAACGTTCTTCCTTTAGCTAGGCTCATCTCTTTGAAGCTTGCATGGCCATAAAGTACTTAGCTGTATACATAATACAAATCACCCCAAAACAATTCTTGACGGACTTAATCAAACATCGTTCAACTACATAATTCTATATCATGTCTACAACCAATATATGTGACTATTATGCTTTGTAGCAAATGCTTCAGAAGACTATTGGTCAATAGGCAATACTGGTTGAAACTCTTCACATCCTGATAGCAATCAATATTAGAAGTGTTCTAAATATTAAAATGTGAACATACCTTCTGTAAAGGTCTCCGGACGAAAATTCAGACTTGGATTTATGCGTTTCCATGTCAACACTATTAACGCCGAAATGAATCCGCATCAGTCAGATGGTACAACTAGAGCACCGTAAGTCGTTTACGTCTTCATAGTCACTGTAATGTTATGCGTTTTGAGACCTGAGGCAATTTAACGGTCTTTCGTCTCGTGACACTTTGCAGACTCTGCTTTGTGCATTCATGTGTTTTGAAAGAGCCGTGGCTTTGGACGGTGGGAGCTCATGCGTTTAAAGCTAACGTATTATTACTAGCCTCACTGAAACTGTTTTGCAAGTGTTTGGGTCTTAGGGAGGGGAACTTGTACATTCCTAAAGCACGAATTCCAATGAGCCATTATGTGAGAGTACAGCCAAACTAACGCTGGCATACCAAAAACACCAAATTTGTTTTCCAAATTAAAAAAGAAAAAAGAAAAGAGAAAGTAGTCTTACAAGTGTGAGATTTATTTGGTGATAACAGGGGAAAAATACCATACATCCGATGGTTAAATCAGCACAGTTAACCATGCATAGCCACATTACTTATGGCCAGGACATTGGCCATAAGGGTTTGGATATTCAGCTGCAGGCCTCACTGGAAGCTTGGGCGGTTCGGCTGCAGGCCTCACTGGAAGCTTGGGGGGTTCGGCTGCAGGCCTCACTGGAGGCTTGGGCGGTTCGGCTGCAGGTCTCACTGGAGGCTTGGGCGGTTCGGCTGCAGGCCTCACTGGAGGCTTGGGCGGTTCGGCTGCAGGCCTCACTGGAGGCTTGGGCGGTTCGGCTGCAGGCCTCACTGGAGGCTTGGGCGGTTCGGCTGCAGGCCTCACTGGAGGCTTGGGCGGTTCGGCTGCAGGCCTCACTGGAGGCTTGGGCGGTTCGGCTGCAGGCCTCACTGGAGGCTTGGGCGGTTCGGCTGCAGGCCTCACTGGAGGCTTGGGCGGTTCGGCTGCAGGCCTCACTGGAGGCTTGGGCGGTTCGGCTGCAGGCCTCACTGGAGGCTTGGGCGGTTCGGCTGCAGGCCTCACTGGAGGCTTGGGCGGTTCGGCTGCAGGCCTCACTGGAGGCTTCGGGGGTTCGGCTGCAGGCTTCACTGGAGGCTTGGGCGGTTCGGCTGCAGGCTTCACTGGAGGCTTGGGCGGTTCGGCTGCAGGCTTCACCGGATGCTTCGGGGGTTCGGCTGCAGGCAACTCTGGCAGTTCGTCGGAAGGCTCCGGCAGTTCGGTGGAAGGCTCCGGCTCAGGCATTTCGGTGGAAGGCTCCGGCAGTTCGACCGAAGGCTCCGGCTCAGACACAGGCAGTTCGACGGAAGGCTCCGGCTCAGACACAGGCAGTTCGACGGAAGGCTCCGGTTCAGGCAGTTCAGTGGAAGGCTCAGGCAGTTCGGCTGCAGGCTTCACCGGAGGCCTCGGGGGTTCGGCTGCAGGCTTCACCGGAGGCCTCGGGGGTTCGGCTGCAGGCTTCACCGGAGGCCTCGGGGGTTCGGCTCCAGGCTTCACCGGAGGCCTCGGGGGTTCGGCTCCAGGCTTTACCGGAGGCCTCGGAGGTTCGGCTCCAGGCTTTACCGGAGGCCTCGGGGGTTCGGCTGCAGGCTTCACCGGAGGCCTCTGGGGTTCGGCTCCAGGCTTTACCGGATGCCTCGGGGGTTCGGCTCCAGGCTTCACCGGAGGCCTCGGGGGTTCGGCTCCAGGCTTCACCGGAGGCCTCGGGGGTTCGGCTCCAGGCTTCACCGGAGGCCTCGGGGGTTCGGCTCCAGGCTTCACTGGATGGATACAGAGAGTCAAATTTAGTCAGTCCATTTAGCAGTTTTCAGTCTCAGATACAGCACAAAACCCAAATAGTAAGTCTTACTATAAGTATTAATCAGCATCTGTTAATTGTGTAAAGCCATCCTGTGCTTGAAACCATGCTATTGGCTGAATCATTTTTACATGGAGAACGATTTATTAGAAAACAAGACAAACTGAAATAACGAGGAACCTGACCCAAACACTAATATAATAACATAACAAATACCTGCAAATGGAGCCATACACTGACGTCCACATCCATTGCTGCAGCATTTCTCGTTGTTCGGACAGTCACTGTCATAGAAACACAACTCGGCACACATTCCTGCTCCAAAATTTGGGCTTGGACACTCTCCTGGTTTTGCTGTTATACAGACATATGACAGAAACCACATCACTGAATGTCTCATTCACTGTATGAAAAAAAAAAAAGTTGTCTAAGATGATAGGAGGTTTTACCGGAAATATCAGTCTATCTACTTCATAGTTCCGCGTTTAATTCAATGTGTTGCTTGCGGTTTCTTTGTAATTATTTGTGAAACTTACTAGCAATTTCTGAGTGAAAACATTTTTTCAGTGTTTTTGGAAGACGTATAGCATCAATCATTAATTAAAACTCACTGAAAACAGGCGGCACACACACAGGCCCACAGGGAAATGGACAGCATTTGTGTCCTCCAGAGCAGTCTCTATCAGAAGTGCATCCTTGACGGGACGGCTCGACCGTCAGCGTCGCCGGACAGTGACCGGACACTACAGAAGAGGATTCAATGTATCTGCTTCAATTCAAAGTAGCTTAGAAATCTACCATTTTTCACTAAACCGCATCAATTAGTTTCAAAGACTGAGAGTGCTGTTACAACCTACCCAAATTTACTGGTGTACATCTTCAAAAAATTATGCCATCCCCTTGTCCACCCTAACTTCCTTTTAAGCATTTTAATAGGCTACTCAACAGAAAACAAAACAAACATAGAAACGCACTACATATACACAACGCATACTTATCGGTTATAATTAGCTCCCCATGTTGTATTGTAGTTGTTAAAACAAAAACTTTAGGCAAAAGTTTAAACTCCGGATTGATAACCATCTGGTAACAATTTTGTAGCCATATTATAACACTAATAATCTTGTTTTACGTTAAAGAAAAATGCCTACATTAGTGATTATACGGGTTTTACTTGTACGATGGAAAAATGCATAAACTTATGACAGTTTGCACATTTATACTTTGCTTATTATTAAAACTAAACCAACATAAAGTTGAACTTTCACTTGACGTCTGCACTGCATTTTTGTAAGCCTATGTGCTGAGATGGGTCTAAAGTCAAGTTTGGTTAGGAAGTTTATTTATGCACTTCTTCGGGCTGTGTAATGAAGCTAAAAGAACTTCTCACCTACGACTCCAGCGTCTGTTGTGCTCAAACATGCAGACAGACACAATACAACAGTACTAAACGAGCAGTACACTCGAGTGGTCATCCTCTCGACCTGCAATCTCACAATCAACTCTGCAGGAAGATGAGCTGAATTAGTGAGTCAGGAGGGGCGGACAGCAAGGAACACAACACTACAAAGAAAAACCCTGTTGCTGCATCAAAATATCAGTTCCCACAACAAACGCTGTCAAAAGAGTTTAGAGCGCTTTTTGAACGCGTTTTTAAAGTTCCAATTGGAGGTCTGGGTAACTCCAACCCTAATGAAAATCACCAGCCTGTAGCTTTCTAATATAGCCTAACCTTGAAGACCTTGATTAGCTTGTTCAGGTGTGTTTGATTAGGGTTGGATGTCGTAATAATTACCGTAATTAGGAGATGATTGAGCGTTTTTATGGCAAAGCTATCAACGCCAAATGAATCTGCAGTGGTCAGGTGGTAAAGCGATCACGTGGTACAAGTCGGAGTTCTACCACAAGTTACAAGTTGTAATTATGACTAAACTCCTACACCTAAACTCTCCAGGAAATGGATCTCTACTGGAGGCTGGCATAAATCTGCATTGGGTGCTTCTCATTTCTTATTTGTGCATCCTCGTTTCCTTTCCTCGCTTCCTTTCCTCGCGTCTCAGCTCCACCCCCTGTAGGACGCGAGGGAAGGCTGCAAGGAAAAAAAATGAGGATGGAGGAATTGAATGAAAGCTTTTTTATACATTGGAATACTTGATCACTCGAGCGTCACTTCACTGCGTCATCAGCAGTGCTCAAAGGATCTGCCCTTATGTTGTTAAAGTTTGTTTATTTAAGAAATTCATAATAAATAATAATAAAGCAAGATACCTTGTTGAAATATGTGAGTTGTGTGGTTTATGTAAACTACAAAAGTAAAGTATAAATGCAAATGATTTTGACCGACGTGAATGGGGAGGAGAATTGATGCGTGCGTCACGTTAAGTCGATAAAACTCTTCCGCAAAGGGTACACCTGTGTATCATCGCTCATAGCTCCTCTGGAAGCCTCGCCTCCTCGCGGTGCAATTAGAGAATTGAGATGTCCTTCAAGATGGCTGAGCTCGATTGGTTTCCGGGTCATAGGATGGAGGACGGAGGAGCGAGGAGACGAGGAGGGATATTGAGAAGCACCCATTGAACATCAAGAGACACAGCACAGACACAGGGGCATGTCTAGAATTTGAATCTGAATTTTTCAATTGCTGATTGATTTGCGATGCAAAGTAATTATGAAGGAAAACAATGTTTCCAGCCATTATAGTGAATACACAACCATGCTTATATCAAAGCCAATTTGATGATGGATGGTTTCATATGGATTACATAATCAGAGAATATTTGTTCACCCAAGCTTTCTATAGACATATTTCTCATCGTGACTGAGGCAAGTAGCCTATAGAGTTTTGGTTCATTTCTTTGACACGCTCCAGTTCACGGAGACTGAGGCGGCAGAAAGCGCACACTGTTTGTTTTCTCTCTTTCTTTTTCTTTTTTTTTTACAAAAGCACAACATTTAATTGTTATTGTGAGTGTACTTAAATAAAAGTTTGTTTGCGTTTGTCGAATGTTAAATTAACATGCCAGAAATAAAATCCGATTTTAGAAGAATTCGTAGCGCCACTCGAAAACCACTATATTGGTTGTAGGCATGATATAGAGTTATGCAGTTGAACGATGTTTGATTAGACGTCCATCAAGAATTGTTTTGGGATGATTTTATGTATTTTGATATGTAAAGTCTCAGTGGTTTTGAGAGATTTCAACCCTGGGGTCGTTCAAAGGTCATTAAGGAGAAGGTGGTCTGTTTTAGATCTTTGTCTTGGGATCAAACAACGTCTGCAGTTATCTTGGTCGGGCTCGAGCTGTGCCATCTCTGAACCAATCCGTCTTTTCCAAACTACCTAACATTGACAACGTTCTTCCTTTAGCTAGGCTCATCTCTTTGAAGCTTGCATGGCCATAAAGTACTTAGCTGTATACATAATACAAATCACCCCAAAACAATTCTTGACGGACTTAATCAAACATCGTTCAACTACATAATTCTATATCATGTCTACAACCAATATATGTGACTATTATGCTTTGTAGCAAATGCTTCAGAAGACTATTGGTCAATAGGCAATACTGGTTGAAACTCTTCACATCCTGATAGCAATCAATATTAGAAGTGTTCTAAATATTAAAATGTGAACATACCTTCTGTAAAGGTCTCCGGACGAAAATTCAGACTTGGATTTATGCGTTTCCATGTCAACACTATTAACGCCGAAATGAATCCGCATCAGTCAGATGGTACAACTAGAGCACCGTAAGTCGTTTACGTCTTCATAGTCACTGTAATGTTATGCGTTTTGAGACCTGAGGCAATTTAACGGTCTTTCGTCTCGTGACACTTTGCAGACTCTGCTTTGTGCATTCATGTGTTTTGAAAGAGCCGTGGCTTTGGACGGTGGGAGCTCATGCGTTTAAAGCTAACGTATTATTACTAGCCTCACTGAAACTGTTTTGCAAGTGTTTGGGTCTTAGGGAGGGGAACTTGTACATTCCTAAAGCACGAATTCCAATGAGCCATTATGTGAGAGAACAGCCAAACTAACGCTGGCATACCAAAAACACCAAATTTGTTTTCCAAATTAAAAAAGAAAAAAGAAAAGAGAAAGTAGTCTTACAAGTGTGAGATTTATTTGGTGATAACAGGGGAAAAATACCATACATCCGATGGTTAAATCAGCACAGTTAACCATGCATAGCCACATTACTTATGGCCAGGACATTGGCCATAAGGGTTTGGATATTCAGCTGCAGGCCTCACTGGAAGCTTGGGCGGTTCAGCTGCAGGCCTCACTGGAAGCTTGGGGGGTTCGGCTGCAGGCCTCACTGGAGGCTTGGGCGGTTCGGCTGCAGGTCTCACTGGAGGCTTGGGCGGTTCGGCTGCAGGCCTCACTGGAGGCTTGGGCGGTTCGGCTGCAGGCCTCACTGGAGGCTTGGGCGGTTCGGCTGCAGGCCTCACTGGAGGCTTGGGCGGTTCGGCTGCAGGCCTCACTGGAGGCTTGGGCGGTTCGGCTGCAGGCCTCACTGGAGGCTTGGGCGGTTCGGCTGCAGGCCTCACTGGAGGCTTCGGGGGTTCGGCTGCAGGCTTCACTGGAGGCTTGGGCGGTTCGGCTGCAGGCTTCACTGGAGGCTTGGGCGGTTCGGCTGCAGGCTTCACCGGATGCTTCGGGGGTTCGGCTGCAGGCTTCACCGGAGGCTTCGGGGGTTCGGCTGCAGGCAACTCTGGCAGTTCGTCGGAAGGCTCCGGCAGTTCGGTGGAAGGCTCCGGCTCAGGCATTTCGGTGGAAGGCTCCGGCAGTTCGACCGAAGGCTCCGGCTCAGACACAGGCAGTTCGACGGAAGGCTCCGGTTCAGGCAGTTCAGTGGAAGGCTCAGGCAGTTCGGCTGCAGGCTTCACCGGAGGCCTCGGGGGTTCGGCTGCAGGCTTCACCGGAGGCCTCGGGGGTTCGGCTGCAGGCTTCACCGGAGGCCTCGGGGGTTCGGCTCCAGGCTTCACCGGAGGCCTCGGGGGTTCGGCTCCAGGCTTCACCGGAGGCCTCGGAGGTTCGGCTCCAGGCTTTACCGGAGGCCTCGGGGGTTCGGCTGCAGGCTTCACCGGAGGCCTCTGGGGTTCGGCTCCAGGCTTTACCGGATGCCTCGGGGGTTCGGCTCCAGGCTTCACCGGAGGCCTCGGGGGTTCGGCTCCAGGCTTCACCGGAGGCCTCGGGGGTTCGGCTCCAGGCTTCACCGGAGGCCTCGGGGGTTCGGCTCCAGGCTTCACTGGATGGATACAGAGAGTCAAATTTAGTCAGTCCATTTAGCAGTTTTCAGTCTCAGATACAGCACAAAACCCAAATAGTAAGTCTTACTATAAGTATTAATCAGCATCTGTTAATTGTGTAAAGCCATCCTGTGCTTGAAACCATGCTATTGGCTGAATCATTTTTACATGGAGAACGATTTATTAGAAAACAAGACAAACTGAAATAACGAGGAACCTGACCCAAACACTAATATAATAACATAACAAATACCTGCAAATGGAGCCATACACTGACGTCCACATCCATTGCTGCAGCATTTCTCGTTGTTCGGACAGTCACTGTCATAGAAACACAACTCGGCACACATTCCTGCTCCAAAATTTGGGCTTGGACACTCTCCTGGTTTTGCTGTTATACAGACATATGACAGAAACCACATCACTGAATGTCTCATTCACTGTATGAAAAAAAAAAGTTGTCTAAGATGATAGGAGGTTTTACCGGAAATATCAGTCTATCTACTTCATAGTTCCGCGTTTAATTCAATGTGTTGCTTGCGGTTTCTTTGTAATTATTTGTGAAACTTACTAGCAATTTCTGAGTGAAAACATTTTTTCAGTGTTTTTGGAAGACGTATAGCATCAATCATTAATTAAAACTCACTGAAAACAGGCGGCACACACACAGGCCCACAGGGAAATGGACAGCATTTGTGTCCTCCAGAGCAGTCTCTATCAGAAGTGCATCCTTGACGGGACGGCTCGACCGTCAGCGTCGCCGGACAGTGACCGGACACTACAGAAGAGGATTCAATGTATCTGCTTCAATTCAAAGTAGCTTAGAAATCTACCATTTTTCACTAAACCGCATCAATTAGTTTCAAAGACTGAGAGTGCTGTTACAACCTACCCAAATTTACTGGTGTACATCTTCAAAAAATTATGCCATCCCCTTGTCCACCCTAACTTCCTTTTAAGCATTTTAATAGGCTACTCAACAGAAAACAAAACAAACATAGAAACGCACTACATATACACAACGCATACTTATCGGTTATAATTAGCTCCCCATGTTATATTGTAGTTGTTAAAACAAAAACTTTAGGCAAAAGTTTAAACTCCGGATTGATAACCATCTGGTAACAATTTTGTAGCCATATTATAACACTAATAATCTTGTTTTACGTTAAAGAAAAATGCCTACATTAGTGATTATACGGGTTTTACTTGTACGATGGAAAAATGCATAAACTTATGACAGTTTGCACATTTATACTTTGCTTATTATTAAAACTAAACCAACATACAAAGTTGAACTTTCACTTGACGTCTGCACTGCATTTTTGTAAGCCTATGTGCTGAGATGGGTCTAAAGTCAAGTTTGGTTAGGAAGTTTATTTATGCACTTCTTCGGGCTGTGTAATGAAGCTAAAAGAACTTCTCACCTACGACTCCAGCGTCTGTTGTGCTCAAACATGCAGACAGACACAATACAACAGTACTAAACGAGCAGTACACTCGAGTGGTCATCCTCTCGACCTGCAATCTCACAATCAACTCTGCAGGAAGATGAGCTGAATTAGTGAGTCAGGAGGGGCGGACAGCAAGGAACACAACACTACAAAGAAAAACCCTGTTGCTGCATCAAAATATCAGTTCCCACAACAAACGCTGTCAAAAGAGTTTAGAGCGCTTTTTGAACGCGTTTTTAAAGTTCCAATTGGAGGTCTGGGTAACTCCAACCCTAATGAAAATCACCAGCCTGTAGCTTTCTAATATAGCCTAACCTTGAAGACCTTGATTAGCTTGTTCAGGTGTGTTTGATTAGGGTTGGATGTCGTAATAATTACCGTAATTAGGAGATGATTGAGCGTTTTTATGGCAAAGCTATCAACGCCAAATGAATCTGCAGTGGTCAGGTGGTAAAGCGATCACGTGGTACAAGTCGGAGTTCTACCACAAGTTACAAGTTGTAATTATGACTAAACTCCTACACCTAAACTCTCCAGGAAATGGATCTCTACTGGAGGCTGGCATAAATCTGCATTGGGTGCTTCTCATTTCTTATTTGTGCATCCTCGTTTCCTTTCCTCGCTTCCTTTCCTCGCGTCTCAGCTCCACCCCCTGTAGGACGCGAGGGAAGGCTGCAAGGAAAAAAAATGAGGATGGAGGAATTGAATGAAAGCTTTTTTATACATTGGAATACTTGATCACTCGAGCGTCACTTCACTGCGTCATCAGCAGTGCTCAAAGGATCTGCCCTTATGTTGTTAAAGTTTGTTTATTTAAGAAATTCATAATAAATAATAATAAAGCAAGATACCTTGTTGAAATATGTGAGTTGTGTGGTTTATGTAAACTACAAAAGTAAAGTATAAATTCAAATGATTGTGACCGACGTGAAGGGGGAGGAGAATTGATGCGTGCGTCACGTTAAGTCGATAAAACTCTTCCGCAAAGGGTACACCTGTGTATCCTCGCTCATAGCTCCTCTGGAAGCCTCGCCTCCTCGCGGTGCAATTAGAGAATTGAGATGTCCTTCAAGATGGCTGAGCTCGATTGGTTTCGGGGTCATAGGATGGAGGACGGAGGAGCGAGGAGACGAGGAGGGATATTGAGAAGCACCCATTGAACATCAAGAGACACAGCACAGACACACGGGCATGTCTAGAATTTGAATCTGAATTTTTCAATTGCTGATTGATTTGCGATGCAAAGTAATTATGAAGGAAAACAATGTTTCCAGCCATTATAGTGAATACACAACCATGCTTATATCAAAGCCAATTTGATGATGGATGGTTTCATATGGATTACATAATCAGAGAATATTTGTTCACCCAAGCTTTCTATAGACATATTTCTCATCGTGACTGAGGCAAGTAGCCTATAGAGTTTTGGTTCATTTCTTTGACACGCTCCAGTTCACGGAGACTGAGGCGGCAGAAAGCGCACACTGTTTGTTTTCTCTCTTTCTTTTTCTTTTTTTTTTACAAAAGCACAACATTTAATTGTTATTGTGAGTGTACTTAAATAAAAGTTTGTTTGCGTTTGTCGAATGTTAATTTAACATGCCAGAAATAAAATCCGATTTTAGAAGAATTCGTAGCGCCACTCGAAAACCACTATATTGGTTGTAGGCATGATATAGAGTTATGCAGTTGAACGATGTTTGATTAGACGTCCATCAAGAATTGTTTTGGGATGATTTTATGTATTTTGATATGTAAAGTCTCAGTGGTTTTGAGAGATTTCAACCCTGGGGTCGTTCAAAGGTCATTAAGGAGAAGGTGGTCTGTTTTAGATCTTTGTCTTGGGATCAAACAACGTCTGCAGTTATCTTGGTCGGGCTCGAGCTGTGCCATCTCTGAACCAATCCGTCTTTTCCAAACTACCTAACATTGACAACGTTCTTCCTTTAGCTAGGCTCATCTCTTTGAAGCTTGCATGGCCATAAAGTACTTAGCTGTATACATAATACAAATCACCCCAAAACAATTCTTGACGGACTTAATCAAACATCGTTCAACTACATAATTCTATATCATGTCTACAACCAATATATGTGACTATTATGCTTTGTAGCAAATGCTTCAGAAGACTATTGGTCAATAGGCAATACTGGTTGAAACTCTTCACATCCTGATAGCAATCAATATTAGAAGTGTTCTAAATATTAAAATGTGAACATACCTTCTGTAAAGGTCTCCGGACGAAAATTCAGACTTGGATTTATGCGTTTCCATGTCAACACTATTAACGCCGAAATGAATCCGCATCAGTCAGATGGTACAACTAGAGCACCGTAAGTCGTTTACGTCTTCATAGTCACTGTAATGTTATGCGTTTTGAGACCTGAGGCAATTTAACGGTCTTTCGTCTCGTGACACTTTGCAGACTCTGCTTTGTGCATTCATGTGTTTTGAAAGAGCCGTGGCTTTGGACGGTGGGAGCTCATGCGTTTAAAGCTAACGTATTATTACTAGCCTCACTGAAACTGTTTTGCAAGTGTTTGGGTCTTAGGGAGGGGAACTTGTACATTCCTAAAGCACGAATTCCAATGAGCCATTATGTGAGAGAACAGCCAAACTAACGCTGGCATACCAAAAACACCAAATTTGTTTTCCAAATTAAAAAAGAAAAAAGAAAAGAGAAAGTAGTCTTACAAGTGTGAGATTTATTTGGTGATAACAGGGGAAAAATACCATACATCCGATGGTTAAATCAGCACAGTTAACCATGCATAGCCACATTACTTATGGCCAGGACATTGGCCATAAGGGTTTGGATATTCAGCTGCAGGCCTCACTGGAAGCTTGGGCGGTTCAGCTGCAGGCCTCACTGGAAGCTTGGGGGGTTCGGCTGCAGGCCTCACTGGAGGCTTGGGCGGTTCGGCTGCAGGTCTCACTGGAGGCTTGGGCGGTTCGGCTGCAGGCCTCACTGGAGGCTTGGGCGGTTCGGCTGCAGGCCTCACTGGAGGCTTGGGCGGTTCGGCTGCAGGCCTCACTGGAGGCTTGGGCGGTTCGGCTGCAGGCCTCACTGGAGGCTTGGGCGGTTCGGCTGCAGGCCTCACTGGAGGCTTGGGCGGTTCGGCTGCAGGCCTCACTGGAGGCTTGGGCGGTTCGGCTGCAGGCCTCACTGGAGGCTTCGGGGGTTCGGCTGCAGGCTTCACTGGAGGCTTGGGCGGTTCGGCTGCAGGCTTCACTGGAGGCTTGGGCGGTTCGGCTGCAGGCTTCACCGGATGCTTCGGGGGTTCGGCTGCAGGCTTCACCGGAGGCTTCGGGGGTTCGGCTGCAGGCAACTCTGGCAGTTCGTCGGAAGGCTCCGGCAGTTCGGTGGAAGGCTCCGGCTCAGGCATTTCGGTGGAAGGCTCCGGCAGTTCGACCGAAGGCTCCGGCTCAGACACAGGCAGTTCGACGGAAGGCTCCGGTTCAGGCAGTTCAGTGGAAGGCTCAGGCAGTTCGGCTGCAGGCTTCACCGGAGGCCTCGGGGGTTCGGCTGCAGGCTTCACCGGAGGCCTCGGGGGTTCGGCTGCAGGCTTCACCGGAGGCCTCGGGGGTTCGGCTCCAGGCTTCACCGGAGGCCTCGGGGGTTCGGCTCCAGGCTTTACCGGAGGCCTCGGAGGTTCGGCTCCAGGCTTTACCGGAGGCCTCGGAGGTTCGGCTGCAGGCTTCACCGGAGGCCTCTGGGGTTCGGCTCCAGGCTTTACCGGATGCCTCGGGGGTTCGGCTCCAGGCTTCACCGGAGGCCTCGGGGGTTCGGCTCCAGGCTTCACCGGAGGCCTCGGGGGTTCGGCTCCAGGCTTCACCGGAGGCCTCGGGGGTTCGGCTCCAGGCTTCACTGGATGGATACAGAGAGTCAAATTTAGTCAGTCCATTTAGCAGTTTTCAGTCTCAGATACAGCACAAAACCCAAATAGTAAGTCTTACTATAAGTATTAATCAGCATCTGTTAATTGTGTAAAGCCATCCTGTGCTTGAAACCATGCTATTGGCTGAATCATTTTTACATGGAGAACGATTTATTAGAAAACAAGACAAACTGAAATAACGAGGAACCTGACCCAAACACTAATATAATAACATAACAAATACCTGCAAATGGAGCCATACACTGACGTCCACATCCATTGCTGCAGCATTTCTCGTTGTTCGGACAGTCACTGTCATAGAAACACAACTCGGCACACATTCCTGCTCCAAAATTTGGGCTTGGACACTCTCCTGGTTTTGCTGTTATACAGACATATGACAGAAACCACATCACTGAATGTCTCATTCACTGTATGAAAAAAAAAAGTTGTCTAAGATGATAGGAGGTTTTACCGGAAATATCAGTCTATCTACTTCATAGTTCCGCGTTTAATTCAATGTGTTGCTTGCGGTTTCTTTGTAATTATTTGTGAAACTTACTAGCAATTTCTGAGTGAAAACATTTTTTCAGTGTTTTTGGAAGACGTATAGCATCAATCATTAATTAAAACTCACTGAAAACAGGCGGCACACACACAGGCCCACAGGGAAATGGACAGCATTTGTGTCCTCCAGAGCAGTCTCTATCAGAAGTGCATCCTTGACGGGACGGCTCGACCGTCAGCGTCGCCGGACAGTGACCGGACACTACAGAAGAGGATTCAATGTATCTGCTTCAATTCAAAGTAGCTTAGAAATCTACCATTTTTCACTAAACCGCATCAATTAGTTTCAAAGACTGAGAGTGCTGTTACAACCTACCCAAATTTACTGGTGTACATCTTCAAAAAATTATGCCATCCCCTTGTCCACCCTAACTTCCTTTTAAGCATTTTAATAGGCTACTCAACAGAAAACAAAACAAACATAGAAACGCACTACATATACACAACGCATACTTATCGGTTATAATTAGCTCCCCATGTTATATTGTAGTTGTTAAAACAAAAACTTTAGGCAAAAGTTTAAACTCCGGATTGATAACCATCTGGTAACAATTTTGTAGCCATATTATAACACTAATAATCTTGTTTTACGTTAAAGAAAAATGCCTACATTAGTGATTATACGGGTTTTACTTGTACGATGGAAAAATGCATAAACTTATGACAGTTTGCACATTTATACTTTGCTTATTATTAAAACTAAACCAACATACAAAGTTGAACTTTCACTTGACGTCTGCACTGCATTTTTGTAAGCCTATGTGCTGAGAGGGGTCTAAAGTCAAGTTTGGTTAGGAAGTTTATTTATGCACTTCTTCGGGCTGTGTAATGAAGCTAAAAGAACTTCTCACCTACGACTCCAGCGTCTGTTGTGCTCAAACATGCAGACAGACACAATACAACAGTACTAAACGAGCAGTACACTCGAGTGGTCATCCTCTCGACCTGCAATCTCACAATCAACTCTGCAGCAGTGTTAATTTCGTTGACGAAAATAACGACGAAAATTATTCGTCAACGACATTTTTTCACAGACGAAAACGAGACGATAACTAAATAAAACCTAGTTTTGAATGACAAAGACTATGACGAAAATCTATTGACATTTTCGTCAACGAATAAAAACTAGACGAAAATGTTAGATAGTGACGATTTGGGAAGCGATCCGTCAGAACTGATGTCCTGCGTGTGTGGTAGATGCGCACATTTGTAGGCTACTGTAACGTGATCTACCCCGCGGTCATAAAACGTTAAAAAATGTGAACGTCTGGGAGAATGAGTAGAGCAGACATATAGATCTCTGAATAAGAGTGACGATGCAAAAAAGAGCTCTATTCGGTGCGGTTTTCTGTGCGCACACACCTAACCCGAAGCGTGCAGTCATGCACAATACACCTACAGCGCGCGAGTAGGCTACTGAATTGAGCTCTCTTTCGTGTCTGAATGGAGAAATACACAACAGTATGTCTAAATGTCCTTTTTGGAGAGTATTCATGTAAACTATGCTGGTTATGTCTTGTGAGTGTGTCGGATGTGCATCAGTGCAATTGTATCCGCATGTCATTGGACATGATCCGACGTCTTAAAGTGACAGTGGCAATAAACCTAATGCGGTCCGTGTCCTTAATTTTGATCAAGCAACAAAAGAAAAAGAGAAAAGCATTCACTGTTTGTTAATAGCTTTAATAAGGATTAATTATATTTAATTCATACAAATAAATATGTCTGCTTGAAAGAATAAAGAATGATGTGTAAGTAGTTATAAGGAATGAATATATCATTCATTGTAAAGAAGACTGTGTTGTACTTTAGGAAAAGTGGTTTTATTTCATTTTAAGATATTTTTTAAGTAACAGCAGTTAAATCTGTATCTGTATTGCATGTTCAAACTTAAAAATCATTCATATTAATAGGTTAATAGATGTTTTCTCCGGGAGTATATGGGTTTGGAAATTTTAGAGAAATTCTAAATTAACGCATTAATTGAACTAAACCCATTATATTTTAGTCGACTAAATCTACTGTAGATTTAGTCGACTAAAATGTTATTGTATTTCGTCGACTAAAACTAGACTAAAACTAAAACAATTCAGATGACTAAAATATGACTAAAACTAAATGGCATTTTAGTCAAAAGACTAAGACTAAAACTAAATCAAAATTTGCTGACAAAATTAACACTGCTCTGCAGGAAGATGAGCTGAATTAGTGAGCAGTGTTGGTCAAGTTACTTGGAAATAGTAATTAGTTACTGATTACTGATTACTTCTCCAAAAAAGTAATCCAGTTACTTTACTGATTACTTATTTTCAAAAGTAATTAGTTACTTTACTAGTTACTTTACTAAGTTACTTTTCAAACACATGATGCACGACCTGAATACGCTAAAGCAATAGACCTTTCAGCCTAATTCTATTCTTTCTGCATATTCCATCATCAAAATGTAATCAAATGAAACATTCTCTTTTTTTAAACTTATTTTATTATTTCAATATTTTAACTTTATGCACATTGCAAGCAAAAAATTCAATTAAATGCAATAGTCTCAGACTAGAAGAAAATTGTTGAACATTTAAACCTATTTTCTGCACATTCCACCATATTTTAATGAAATAAAGAAAGTCCTTCTTCTGTTAACTTAAATTTCTACATATTCCAGCATATAAAATAAATGTATTTTTTGTAAAATCCTTCATTTGAAAAGATGTAAAAATACAGCAATAAAATCATTTAAAATGAAAGTCGCTCCTGACTGTATTACAAATTATTAACACTTACGTCTTTTAACAGTAAAGTGCAGAGAGGAGTAAAAATTAGTTGATTAAAACAGAAAATGCTGCTGCATGCCACATTTTGGCTTCACGTTTTTGGTTTTCTTTCGGAGTGAAACAGTGGTTATATATTATATCCCATCAGCATGTAGGTAGCCGCTGCGGTCATGTCAGTTGGGTGTTCAGGCCAGGGTTTTTTTCAGTAGGGTTTCACATTCCTGTTTCACGTTCCTGTACCGGCTTGCTGCGTTAGTTAACCGTGTAAAACTGTTTCGTGACATATGCTTGCTCAGATTTGAGGTAGAATTTTGACATTCTCCAACGGGGGGTCCTGTTTCTAGATCAGGATGCTCTCTCTGCACATGCAAGGTCTCTCGCGTTTGCTCTCTCTCTCTGTCCGTGTGCGCGCTACATGGAGCACAGTCTCTGTCTCGCATGCACGCTCGCTCTAAATTCCGGGAGATTTTAACTAATTTGCGGTGCAACTAGTCAATAACAAATGTGGCTCAACAGTTAGATTTATAGATAAACTCATCTTTCAGGCGTTTGACCGAAGGGGTTGACACTTCAGCGCGAGAAATCGGGGGTGTGCGTGTGAGCGAGCGTGTGTGAGAGTTGGCAGCTCTGCTGCTCTCTCCCTCGTTCTAGTCGTCTCTCACTGATGTCGCGGCGCTCATACATCATTTGTTATTAACGCACGACTCATGTCACGAGACAGTCTCACGACACTAAACAAAATCACGGTTAACTAACGCAGTAACGCAGACTGTTTACGGGGAAGTAACAGTAATCTAATTACTATTTTTTCAATTGTAATCCCTTACTTTACTCGTTACTCGAAAAAAGTAATCAGATTACAGTAACGCGTTACTTCTAACGCGTTACTGCCCATCACTGTTAGTGAGTCAGGAGGGGCGGACAGCAAGAAACACAACACTACAAAGAAAAACCCTGTTGCTGCATCAAAATATCAGTTCCCACAACAAACGCTGTCAAAAGAGTTTAGAGCGCTTTTTGAACGCGTTTTTAAAGTTCCAATTGGAGGTCTGGGTAACTCCAACCCTAATGAAAATCACCAGCCTGTAGCTTTCTAATATAGCCTAACCTTGAAGACCTTGATTAGCTTGTTCAGGTGTGTTTGATTAGGGTTGGATGTCGTAATAATTACCGTAATTAGGAGATGATTGAGCGTTTTTATGGCAAAGCTATCAACGCCAAATGAATCTGCAGTGGTCAGGTGGTAAAGCGATCACGTGGTACAAGTCGGAGTTCTACCACAAGTTACAAGTTGTAATTATGACTAAACTCCTACACCTAAACTCTCCAGGAAATGGATCTCTACTGGAGGCTGGCATAAATCTGCATTGGGTGCTTCTCATTTCTTATTTGTGCATCCTCGTTTCCTTTCCTCGCTTCCTTTCCTCACGTCTCAGCTCCACCCCCTGTAGGACGCGAGGGAAGGCTGCAAGGAAAAAAAATGAGGATGGAGGAATTGAATGAAAGCTTTTTTATACATTGGAATACTTGATCACTCGAGCGTCACTTCACTGCGTCATCAGCAGTGCTCAAAGGATCTGCCCTTATGTTGTTAAAGTTTGTTTATTTAAGAAATTCATAATAAATAATAATAAAGCAAGATACCTTGTTGAAATATGTGAGTTGTGTGGTTTATGTAAACTACAAAAGTAAAGTATAAATTCAAATGATTGTGACCGACGTGAAGGGGGAGGAGAATTGATGCGTGCGTCACGTTAAGTCGATAAAACTCTTCCGCAAAGGGTACACCTGTGTATCCTCGCTCATAGCTCCTCTGGAAGCCTCGCCTCCTCGCGGTGCAATTAGAGAATTGAGATGTCCTTCAAGATGGCTGAGCTCGATTGGTTTCCGGGTCATAGGATGGAGGACGGAGGAGCGAGGAGACGAGGAGGGATATTGAGAAGCACCCATTGAACATCAAGAGACACAGCACAGACACAGGGGCATGTCTAGAATTTGAATCTGAATTTTTCAATTGCTGATTGATTTGCGATGCAAAGTAATTATGAAGGAAAACAATGTTTCCAGCCATTATAGTGAATACACAACCATGCTTATATCAAAGCCAATTTGATGATGGATGGTTTCATATGGATTACATAATCAGAGAATATTTGTTCACCCAAGCTTTCTATAGACATATTTCTCATCGTGACTGAGGCAAGTAGCCTATAGAGTTTTGGTTCATTTCTTTGACACGCTCCAGTTCACGGAGACTGAGGCGGCAGAAAGCGCACACTGTTTGTTTTCTCTCTTTCTTTTTCTTTTTTTTTACAAAAGCACAACATTTAATTGTTATTGTGAGTGTACTTAAAAGTTTGTTTGCGTTTGTCGAATGTTAATTTAACATGCCAGAAATAAAATCCGATTTTAGAAGAATTCGTAGCGCCACTCGAAAACCACTATATTGGTTGTAGGCATGATATAGAGTTATGCAGTTGAACGATGTTTGATTAGACGTCCATCAAGAATTGTTTTGGGATGATTTTATGTATTTTGATATGTAAAGTCTCAGTGGTTTTGAGAGATTTCAACCCTGGGGTCGTTCAAAGGTCATTAAGGTGGTCTGTTTTAGATCTTTGTCTTGGGATCAAACAACGTCTGCAGTTATCTTGGTCGGGCTCGAGCTGTGCCATCTCTGAACCAATCCGTCTTTTCCAAACTACCTAACATTGACGACGTTCTTCCTTTAGCTAGGCTCATCTCTTTGAAGCTTGCATGGCCATAAAGTACTTAGCTGTATACATAATACAAATCACCCCAAAACAATTCTTGACGGACTTAATCAAACATCGTTCAACTACATAATTCTATATCATGTCTACAACCAATATATGTGACTATTATGCTTTGTAGCAAATGCTTCAGAAGACTATTGGTCAATAGGCAATACTGGTTGAAACTCTTCACATCCTGATAGCAATCAATATTAGAAGTGTTCTAAATATTAAAATGTGAACATACCTTCTGTAAAGGTCTCCGGACGAAAATTCAGACTTGGATTTATGCGTTTCCATGTCAACACTATTAACGCCGAAATGAATCCGCATCAGTCAGATGGTACAACTAGAGCACCGTAAGTCGTTTACGTCTTCATAGTCACTGTAATGTTATGCGTTTTGAGACCTGAGGCAATTTAACGGTCTTTCGTCTCGTGACACTTTGCAGACTCTGCTTTGTGCATTCATGTGTTTTGAAAGAGCCGTGGCTTTGGACGGTGGGAGCTCATGCGTTTAAAGCTAACGTATTATTACTAGCCTCACTGAAACTGTTTTGCAAGTGTTTGGGTCTTAGGGAGGGGAACTTGTACATTCCTAAAGCACGAATTCCAATGAGCCATTATGTGAGAGAACAGCCAAACTAACGCTGGCATACCAAAAACACCAAATTTGTTTTCCAAATTAAAAAAGAAAAAAGAAAAGAGAAAGTAGTCTTACAAGTGTGAGATTTATTTGGTGATAACAGGGGAAAAATACCATACATCCGATGGTTAAATCAGCACAGTTAACCATGCATAGCCACATTACTTATGGCCAGGACATTGGCCATAAGGGTTTGGATATTCAGCTGCAGGCCTCACTGGAAGCTTGGGCGGTTCGGCTGCAGGCCTCACTGGAAGCTTGGGGGGTTCGGCTGCAGGCCTCACTGGAGGCTTGGGCGGTTCGGCTGCAGGTCTCACTGGAGGCTTGGGCGGTTCGGCTGCAGGCCTCACTGGAGGCTTGGGCGGTTCGGCTGCAGGCCTCACTGGAGGCTTGGGCGGTTCGGCTGCAGGCCTCACTGGAGGCTTGGGCGGTTCGGCTGCAGGCCTCACTGGAGGCTTGGGCGGTTCGGCTGCAGGCTTCACTGGAGGCTTGGGCGGTTCGGCTGCAGGCTTCACTGGAGGCTTGGGCGGTTCGGCTGCAGGCTTCACCGGATGCTTCGGGGGTTCGGCTGCAGGCTTCACCGGAGGCTTCGGGGGTTCGGCTGCAGGCAACTCTGGCAGTTCGTCGGAAGGCTCCGGCAGTTCGGTGGAAGGCTCCGGCTCAGGCATTTCGGTGGAAGGCTCCGGCAGTTCGACCGAAGGCTCCGGCTCAGACACAGGCAGTTCGACGGAAGGCTCCGGCTCAGACACAGGCAGTTCGACGGAAGGCTCCGGTTCAGGCAGTTCAGTGGAAGGCTCAGGCAGTTCGGCTGCAGGCTTCACCGGAGGCCTCGGGGGTTCGGCTGCAGGCTTCACCGGAGGCCTCGGGGGTTCGGCTGCAGGCTTCACCGGAGTCCTCGGGGGTTCGGCTCCAGGCTTCACCGGAGGCCTCGGGGGTTCGGCTCCAGGCTTTACCGGAGGCCTCGGAGGTTCGGCTCCAGGCTTTACCGGAGGCCTCGGGGGTTCGGCTGCAGGCTTCACCGGAGGCCTCTGGGGTTCGGCTCCAGGCTTTACCGGATGCCTCGGGGGTTCGGCTCCAGGCTTCACCGGAGGCCTCGGGGGTTCGGCTCCAGGCTTCACTGGATGGATACAGAGAGTCAAATTTAGTCAGTCCATTTAGCAGTTTTCAGTCTCAGATACAGCACAAAACCCAAATAGTAAGTCTTACTATAAGTATTAATCAGCATCTGTTAATTGTGTAAAGCCATCCTGTGCTTGAAACCATGCTATTGGCTGAATCATTTTTACATGGAGAACGATTTATTAGAAAACAAGACAAACTGAAATAACGAGGAACCTGACCCAAACACTAATATAATAACATAACAAATACCTGCAAATGGAGCCATACACTGACGTCCACATCCATTGCTGCAGCATTTCTCGTTGTTCGGACAGTCACTGTCATAGAAACACAACTCGGCACACATTCCTGCTCCAAAATTTGGGCTTGGACACTCTCCTGGTTTTGCTGTTATACAGACATATGACAGAAACCACATCACTGAATGTCTCATTCACAGTATGAAAAAAAAAAAGTTGTCTAAGATGATAGGAGGTTTTACCGGAAATATCAGTCTATCTACTTCATAGTTCCGCGTTTAATTCAATGTGTTGCTTGCGGTTTCTTTGTAATTATTTGTGAAACTTACTAGCAATTTCTGAGTGAAAACATTTTTTCAGTGTTTTTGGAAGACGTATAGCATCAATCATTAATTAAAACTCACTGAAAACAGGCGGCACACACACAGGCCCACAGGGAAATGGACAGCATTTGTGTCCTCCAGAGCAGTCTCTATCAGAAGTGCATCCTTGACGGGACGGCTCGACCGTCAGCGTCGCCGGACAGTGACCGGACACTACAGAAGAGGATTCAATGTATCTGCTTCAATTCAAAGTAGCTTAGAAATCTACCATTTTTCACTAAACCGCATCAATTAGTTTCAAAGACTGAGAGTGCTGTTACAACCTACCCAAATTTACTGGTGTACATCTTCAAAAAATTATGCCATCCCCTTGTCCACCCTAACTTCCTTTTAAGCATTTTAATAGGCTACTCAACAGAAAACAAAACAAACATAGAAACGCACTACATATACACAACGCATACTTATCGGTTATAATTAGCTCCCCATGTTATATTGTAGTTGTTAAAACAAAAACTTTAGGCAAAAGTTTAAACTCCGGATTGATAACCATCTGGTAACAATTTTGTAGCCATATTATAACACTAATGTTCTTGTTTTACGTTAAAGAAAAATGCCTACATTAGTGATTATACGGGTTTTACTTGTACGATGGAAAAATGCATAAACTTATGACAGTTTGCACATTTATACTTTGCTTATTATTAAAACTAAACCAACATACAAAGTTGAACTTTCACTTGACGTCTGCACTGCATTTTTGTAAGCCTATGTGCTGAGATGGGTCTAAAGTCAAGTTTGGTTAGGAAGTTTATTTATGCACTTCTTCGGGCTGTGTAATGAAGCTAAAAGAACTTCTCACCTACGACTCCAGCGTCTGTTGTGCTCAAACATGCAGACAGACACAATACAACAGTACTAAACGAGCAGTACACTCGAGTGGTCATCCTCTCGACCTGCAATCTCACAATCAACTCTGCAGGAAGATGAGCTGAATTAGTGAGTCAGGAGGGGCGGACAGCAAGGAACACAACACTACAAAGAAAAACCCTGTTGCTGCATCAAAATATCAGTTCCCACAACAAACGCTGTCAAAAGAGTTTAGAGCGCTTTTTGAACGCGTTTTTAAAGTTCCAATTGGAGGTCTGGGTAACTCCAACCCTAATGAAAATCACCAGCCTGTAGCTTTCTAATATAGCCTAACCTTGAAGACCTTGATTAGCTTGTTCAGGTGTGTTTGATTAGGGTTGGATGTCGTAATAATTACCGTAATTAGGAGATGATTGAGCGTTTTTATGGCAAAGCTATCAACGCCAAATGAATCTGCAGTGGTCAGGTGGTAAAGCGATCACGTGGTACAAGTCGGAGTTCTACCACAAGTTACAAGTTGTAATTATGACTAAACTCCTACACCTAAACTCTCCAGGAAATGGATCTCTACTGGAGGCTGGCATAAATCTGCATTGGGTGCTTCTCATTTCTTATTTGTGCATCCTCGTTTCCTTTCCTCGCTTCCTTTCCTCGCGTCTCAGCTCCACCCCCTGTAGGACGCGAGGGAAGGCTGCAAGGAAAAAAAATGAGGATGGAGGAATTGAATGAAAGCTTTTTTATACATTGGAATACTTGATCACTCGAGCGTCACTTCACTGCGTCATCAGCAGTGCTCAAAGGATCTGCCCTTATGTTGTTAAAGTTTGTTTATTTAAGAAATTCATAATAAATAATAATAAAGCAAGATACCTTGTTGAAATATGTGAGTTGTGTGGTTTATGTAAACTACAAAAGTAAAGTATAAATTCAAATGATTGTGACCGACGTGAAGGGGGAGGAGAATTGATGCGTGCGTCACGTTAAGTCGATAAAACTCTTCCGCAAAGGGTACACCTGTGTATCATCGCTCATAGCTCCTCTGGAAGCCTCGCCTCCTCGCGGTGCAATTAGAGAATTGAGATGTCCTTCAAGATGGCTGAGCTCGATTGGTTTCCGGGTCATAGGATGGAGGACGGAGGAGCGAGGAGACGAGGAGGGATATTGAGAAGCACCCATTGAACATCAAGAGACACAGCACAGACACAGGGGCATGTCTAGAATTTGAATCTGAATTTTTCAATTGCTGATTGATTTGCGATGCAAAGTAATTATGAAGGAAAACAATGTTTCCAGCCATTATAGTGAATACACAACCATGCTTATATCAAAGCCAATTTGATGATGGATGGTTTCATATGGATTACATAATCAGAGAATATTTGTTCACCCAAGCTTTCTATAGACATATTTCTCATCGTGACTGAGGCAAGTAGCCTATAGAGTTTTGGTTCATTTCTTTGACACGCTCCAGTTCACGGAGACTGAGGCGGCAGAAAGCGCACACTGTTTGTTTTCTCTCTTTCTTTTTTTTTACAAAAGCACAACATTTAATTGTTATTGTGAGTGTACTTAAAAGTTTGTTTGCGTTTGTCGAATGTTAATTTAACATGCCAGAAATAAAATCCGATTTTAGAAGAATTCGTAGCGCCACTCGAAAACCACTATATTGGTTGTAGGCATGATATAGAGTTATGCAGTTGAACGATGTTTGATTAGACGTCCATCAAGAATTGTTTTGGGATGATTTTATGTATTTTGATATGTAAAGTCTCAGTGGTTTTGAGAGATTTCAACCCTGGGGTCGTTCAAAGGTCATTAAGGAGAAGGTGGTCTGTTTTAGATCTTTGTCTTGGGATCAAACAACGTCTGCAGTTATCTTGGTCGGGCTCGAGCTGTGCCATCTCTGAACCAATCCGTCTTTTCCAAACTACCTAACATTGACAACGTTCTTCCTTTAGCTAGGCTCATCTCTTTGAAGCTTGCATGGCCATAAAGTACTTAGCTGTATACATAATACAAATCACCCCAAAACAATTCTTGACGGACTTAATCAAACATCGTTCAACTACATAATTCTATATCATGTCTACAACCAATATATGTGACTATTATGCTTTGTAGCAAATGCTTCAGAAGACTATTGGTCAATAGGCAATACTGGTTGAAACTCTTCACATCCTGATAGCAATCAATATTAGAAGTGTTCTAAATATTAAAATGTGAACATACCTTCTGTAAAGGTCTCCGGACGAAAATTCAGACTTGGATTTATGCGTTTCCATGTCAACACTATTAACGCCGAAATGAATCCGCATCAGTCAGATGGTACAACTAGAGCACCGTAAGTCGTTTACGTCTTCATAGTCACTGTAATGTTATGCGTTTTGAGACCTGAGGCAATTTAACGGTCTTTCGTCTCGTGACACTTTGCAGACTCTGCTTTGTGCATTCATGTGTTTTGAAAGAGCCGTGGCTTTGGACGGTGGGAGCTCATGCGTTTAAAGCTAACGTATTATTACTAGCCTCACTGAAACTGTTTTGCAAGTGTTTGGGTCTAAGGGAGGGGAACTTGTACATTCCTAAAGCACGAATTCCAATGAGCCATTATGTGAGAGAACAGCCAAACTAACGCTGGCATACCAAAAACACCAAATTTGTTTTCCAAATTAAAAAAGAAAAAAGAAAAGAGAAAGTAGTCTTACAAGTGTGAGATTTATTTGGTGATAACAGGGGAAAAATACCATACATCCGATGGTTAAATCAGCACAGTTAACCATGCATAGCCACATTACTTATGGCCAGGACATTGGCCATAAGGGTTTGGATATTCAGCTGCAGGCCTCACTGGAAGCTTGGGCGGTTCGGCTGCAGGCCTCACTGGAAGCTTGGGGGGTTCGGCTGCAGGCCTCACTGGAGGCTTGGGCGGTTCGGCTGCAGGTCTCACTGGAGGCTTGGGCGGTTCGGCTGCAGGCCTCACTGGAGGCTTGGGCGGTTCGGCTGCAGGCCTCACTGGAGGCTTGGGCGGTTCGGCTGCAGGCCTCACTGGAGGCTTGGGCGGTTCGGCTGCAGGCCTCACTGGAGGCTTGGGCGGTTCGGCTGCAGGCCTCACTGGAGGCTTGGGCGGTTCGGCTGCAGGCCTCACTGGAGGCTTGGGCGGTTCGGCTGCAGGCCTCACTGGAGGCTTGGGCGGTTCGGCTGCAGGCCTCACTGGAGGCTTCGGGGGTTCGGCTGCAGGCTTCACTGGAGGCTTGGGCGGTTCGGCTGCAGGCTTCACTGGAGGCTTGGGCGGTTCGGCTGCAGGCTTCACCGG
Source organism: Rhinichthys klamathensis goyatoka (assembly GCF_029890125.1). NCBI lineage: Eukaryota > Metazoa > Chordata > Actinopteri > Cypriniformes > Leuciscidae > Rhinichthys > Rhinichthys klamathensis. The sequence continues at coordinate 703,564 of NW_026606557.1, forward strand.
ATGCTTCGGGGGTTCGGCTGCAGGCTTCACCGGAGGCTTCGGGGGTTCGGCTGCAGGCAACTCTGGCAGTTCGTCGGAAGGCTCCGGCAGTTCGGTGGAAGGCTCCGGCTCAGGCATTTCGGTGGAAGGCTCCGGCAGTTCGACCGAAGGCTCCGGCTCAGACACAGGCAGTTCGACGGAAGGCTCCGGCTCAGACACAGGCAGTTCGACGGAAGGCTCCGGTTCAGGCAGTTCAGTGGAAGGCTCAGGCAGTTCGGCTGCAGGCTTCACCGGAGGCCTCGGGGGTTCGGCTGCAGGCTTCACCGGAGGCCTCGGGGGTTCGGCTGCAGGCTTCACCGGAGGCCTCGGGGGTTCGGCTCCAGGCTTCACCGGAGGCCTCGGGGGTTCGGCTCCAGGCTTCACCGGAGGCCTCGGGGGTTCGGCTCCAGGCTTTACCGGAGGCCTCGGGGGTTCGGCTGCAGGCTTCACCGGAGGCCTCTGGGGTTCGGCTCCAGGCTTTACCGGATGCCTCGGGGGTTCGGCTCCAGGCTTCACCGGAGGCCTCGGGGGTTCGGCTCCAGGCTTCACTGGATGGATACAGAGAGTCAAATTTAGTCAGTCCATTTAGCAGTTTTCAGTCTCAGATACAGCACAAAACCCAAATAGTAAGTCTTACTATAAGTATTAATCAGCATCTGTTAATTGTGTAAAGCCATCCTGTGCTTGAAACCATGCTATTGGCTGAATCATTTTTACATGGAGAACGATTTATTAGAAAACAAGACAAACTGAAATAACGAGGAACCTGACCCAAACACTAATATAATAACATAACAAATACCTGCAAATGGAGCCATACACTGACGTCCACATCCATTGCTGCAGCATTTCTCGTTGTTCGGACAGTCACTGTCATAGAAACACAACTCGGCACACATTCCTGCTCCAAAATTTGGGCTTGGACACTCTCCTGGTTTTGCTGTTATACAGACATATGACAGAAACCACATCACTGAATGTCTCATTCACTGTATGAAAAAAAAAAAGTTGTCTAAGATGATAGGAGGTTTTACCGGAAATATCAGTCTATCTACTTCATAGTTCCGCGTTTAATTCAATGTGTTGCTTGCGGTTTCTTTGTAATTATTTGTGAAACTTACTAGCAATTTCTGAGTGAAAACATTTTTTCAGTGTTTTTGGAAGACGTATAGCATCAATCATTAATTAAAACTCACTGAAAACAGGCGGCACACACACAGGCCCACAGGGAAATGGACAGCATTTGTGTCCTCCAGAGCAGTCTCTATCAGAAGTGCATCCTTGACGGGACGGCTCGACCGTCAGCGTCGCCGGACAGTGACCGGACACTACAGAAGAGGATTCAATGTATCTGCTTCAATTCAAAGTAGCTTAGAAATCTACCATTTTTCACTAAACCGCATCAATTAGTTTCAAAGACTGAGAGTGCTGTTACAACCTACCCAAATTTACTGGTGTACATCTTCAAAAAATTATGCCATCCCCTTGTCCACCCTAACTTCCTTTTAAGCATTTTAATAGGCTACTCAACAGAAAACAAAACAAACATAGAAACGCACTACATATACACAACGCATACTTATCGGTTATAATTAGCTCCCCATGTTATATTGTAGTTGTTAAAACAAAAACTTTAGGCAAAAGTTTAAACTCCGGATTGATAACCATCTGGTAACAATTTTGTAGCCATATTATAACACTAATGTTCTTGTTTTACGTTAAAGAAAAATGCCTACATTAGTGATTATACGGGTTTTACTTGTACGATGGAAAAATGCATAAACTTATGACAGTTTGCACATTTATACTTTGCTTATTATTAAAACTAAACCAACATACAAAGTTGAACTTTCACTTGACGTCTGCACTGCATTTTTGTAAGCCTATGTGCTGAGATGGGTCTAAAGTCAAGTTTGGTTAGGAAGTTTATTTATGCACTTCTTCGGGCTGTGTAATGAAGCTAAAAGAACTTCTCACCTACGACTCCAGCGTCTGTTGTGCTCAAACATGCAGACAGACACAATACAACAGTACTAAACGAGCAGTACACTCGAGTGGTCATCCTCTCGACCTGCAATCTCACAATCAACTCTGCAGGAAGATGAGCTGAATTAGTGAGTCAGGAGGGGCGGACAGCAAGGAACACAACACTACAAAGAAAAACCCTGTTGCTGCATCAAAATATCAGTTCCCACAACAAACGCTGTCAAAAGAGTTTAGAGCGCTTTTTGAACGCGTTTTTAAAGTTCCAATTGGAGGTCTGGGTAACTCCAACCCTAATGAAAATCACCAGCCTGTAGCTTTCTAATATAGCCTAACCTTGAAGACCTTGATTAGCTTGTTCAGGTGTGTTTGATTAGGGTTGGATGTCGTAATAATTACCGTAATTAGGAGATGATTGAGCGTTTTTATGGCAAAGCTATCAACGCCAAATGAATCTGCAGTGGTCAGGTGGTAAAGCGATCACGTGGTACAAGTCGGAGTTCTACCACAAGTTACAAGTTGTAATTATGACTAAACTCCTACACCTAAACTCTCCAGGAAATGGATCTCTACTGGAGGCTGGCATAAATCTGCATTGGGTGCTTCTCATTTCTTATTTGTGCATCCTCGTTTCCTTTCCTCGCTTCCTTTCCTCGCTTCTCAGCTCCACCCCCTGTAGGACGCGAGGGAAGGCTGCAAGGAAAAAAAATGAGGATGGAGGAATTGAATGAAAGCTTTTTTATACATTGGAATACTTGATCACTCGAGCGTCACTTCACTGCGTCATCAGCAGTGCTCAAAGGATCTGCCCTTATGTTGTTAAAGTTTGTTTATTTAAGAAATTCATAATAAATAATAATAAAGCAAGATACCTTGTTGAAATATGTGAGTTGTGTGGTTTATGTAAACTACAAAAGTAAAGTATAAATTCAAATGATTGTGACCGACGTGAAGGGGGAGGAGAATTGATGCGTGCGTCACGTTAAGTCGATAAAACTCTTCCGCAAAGGGTACACCTGTGTATCCTCGCTCATAGCTCCTCTGGAAGCCTCGCCTCCTCGCGGTGCAATTAGAGAATTGAGATGTCCTTCAAGATGGCTGAGCTCGATTGGTTTCCGGGTCATAGGATGGAGGACGGAGGAGCGAGGAGACGAGGAGGGATATTGAGAAGCACCCATTGAACATCAAGAGACACAGCACAGACACAGGGGCATGTCTAGAATTTGAATCTGAATTTTTCAATTGCTGATTGATTTGCGATGCAAAGTAATTATGAAGGAAAACAATGTTTCCAGCCATTATAGTGAATACACAACCATGCTTATATCAAAGCCAATTTGATGATGGATGGTTTCATATGGATTACATAATCAGAGAATATTTGTTCACCCAAGCTTTCTATAGACATATTTCTCATCGTGACTGAGGCAAGTAGCCTATAGAGTTTTGGTTCATTTCTTTGACACGCTCCAGTTCACGGAGACTGAGGCGGCAGAAAGCGCACACTGTTTGTTTTCTCTCTTTCTTTTTCTTTTTTTTTACAAAAGCACAACATTTAATTGTTATTGTGAGTGTACTTAAATAAAAGTTTGTTTGCGTTTGTCGAATGTTAATTTAACATGCCAGAAATAAAATCCGATTTTAGAAGAATTCGTAGCGCCACTCGAAAACCACTATATTGGTTGTAGGCATGATATAGAGTTATGCAGTTGAACGATGTTTGATTAGACGTCCATCAAGAATTGTTTTGGGATGATTTTATGTATTTTGATATGTAAAGTCTCAGTGGTTTTGAGAGATTTCAACCCTGGGGTCGTTCAAAGGTCATTAAGGTGGTCTGTTTTAGATCTTTGTCTTGGGATCAAACAACGTCTGCAGTTATCTTGGTCGGGCTCGAGCTGTGCCATCTCTGAACCAATCCGTCTTTTCCAAACTACCTAACATTGACAACGTTCTTCCTTTAGCTAGGCTCATCTCTTTGAAGCTTGCATGGCCATAAAGTACTTAGCTGTATACATAATACAAATCACCCCAAAACAATTCTTGACGGACTTAATCAAACATCGTTCAACTACATAATTCTATATCATGTCTACAACCAATATATGTGACTATTATGCTTTGTAGCAAATGCTTCAGAAGACTATTGGTCAATAGGCAATACTGGTTGAAACTCTTCACATCCTGATAGCAATCAATATTAGAAGTGTTCTAAATATTAAAATGTGAACATACCTTCTGTAAAGGTCTCCGGACGAAAATTCAGACTTGGATTTATGCGTTTCCATGTCAACACTATTAACGCCGAAATGAATCCGCATCAGTCAGATGGTACAACTAGAGCACCGTAAGTCGTTTACGTCTTCATAGTCACTGTAATGTTATGCGTTTTGAGACCTGAGGCAATTTAACGGTCTTTCGTCTCGTGACACTTTGCAGACTCTGCTTTGTGCATTCATGTGTTTTGAAAGAGCCGTGGCTTTGGACGGTGGGAGCTCATGCGTTTAAAGCTAACGTATTATTACTAGCCTCACTGAAACTGTTTTGCAAGTGTTTGGGTCTAAGGGAGGGGAACTTGTACATTCCTAAAGCACGAATTCCAATGAGCCATTATGTGAGAGAACAGCCAAACTAACGCTGGCATACCAAAAACACCAAATTTGTTTTCCAAATTAAAAAAGAAAAAAGAAAAGAGAAAGTAGTCTTACAAGTGTGAGATTTATTTGGTGATAACAGGGGAAAAATACCATACATCCGATGGTTAAATCAGCACAGTTAACCATGCATAGCCACATTACTTATGGCCAGGACATTGGCCATAAGGGTTTGGATATTCAGCTGCAGGCCTCACTGGAAGCTTGGGCGGTTCGGCTGCAGGCCTCACTGGAAGCTTGGGGGGTTCGGCTGCAGGCCTCACTGGAGGCTTGGGCGGTTCGGCTGCAGGTCTCACTGGAGGCTTGGGCGGTTCGGCTGCAGGCCTCACTGGAGGCTTGGGCGGTTCGGCTGCAGGCCTCACTGGAGGCTTGGGCGGTTCAGCTGCAGGCCTCACTGGAGGCTTGGGCGGTTCGGCTGCAGGCCTCACTGGAGGCTTCGGGGGTTCGGCTGCAGGCTTCACTGGAGGCTTGGGCGGTTCGGCTGCAGGCTTCACTGGAGGCTTGGGCGGTTCGGCTGCAGGCTTCACCGGATGCTTCGGGGGTTCGGCTGCAGGCTTCACCGGAGGCTTCGGGGGTTCGGCTGCAGGCAACTCTGGCAGTTCGTCGGAAGGCTCCGGCTCAGGCATTTCGGTGGAAGGCTCCGGCAGTTCGACCGAAGGCTCCGGCTCAGACACAGGCAGTTCGACGGAAGGCTCCGGCTCAGACACAGGCAGTTCGACGGAAGGCTCCGGTTCAGGCAGTTCAGTGGAAGGCTCAGGCAGTTCGGCTGCAGGCTTCACCGGAGGCCTCGGGGGTTCGGCTGCAGGCTTCACCGGAGGCCTCGGGGGTTCGGCTGCAGGCTTCACCGGAGGCCTCGGGGGTTCGGCTGCAGGCTTCACCGGAGGCCTCGGGGGTTCGGCTGCAGGCTTCACCGGAGGCCTCGGGGGTTCGGCTGCAGGCTTCACCGGAGGCCTCGGGGGTTCGGCTCCAGGCTTCACCGGAGGCCTCGGGGGTTCGGCTCCAGGCTTTACCGGAGGCCTCGGAGGTTCGGCTCCAGGCTTTACCGGAGGCCTCGGGGGTTCGGCTGCAGGCTTCACCGGAGGCCTCTGGGGTTCGGCTCCAGGCTTTACCGGATGCCTCGGGGGTTCGGCTCCAGGCTTCACCGGAGGCCTCGGGGGTTCGGCTCCAGGCTTCACTGGATGGATACAGAGAGTCAAATTTAGTCAGTCCATTTAGCAGTTTTCAGTCTCAGATACAGCACAAAACCCAAATAGTAAGTCTTACTATAAGTATTAATCAGCATCTGTTAATTGTGTAAAGCCATCCTGTGCTTGAAACCATGCTATTGGCTGAATCATTTTTACATGGAGAACGATTTATTAGAAAACAAGACAAACTGAAATAACGAGGAACCTGACCCAAACACTAATATAATAACATAACAAATACCTGCAAATGGAGCCATACACTGACGTCCACATCCATTGCTGCAGCATTTCTCGTTGTTCGGACAGTCACTGTCATAGAAACACAACTCGGCACACATTCCTGCTCCAAAATTTGGGCTTGGACACTCTCCTGGTTTTGCTGTTATACAGACATATGACAGAAACCACATCACTGAATGTCTCATTCACAGTATGAAAAAAAAAAAGTTGTCTAAGATGATAGGAGGTTTTACCGGAAATATCAGTCTATCTACTTCATAGTTCCGCGTTTAATTCAATGTGTTGCTTGCGGTTTCTTTGTAATTATTTGTGAAACTTACTAGCAATTTCTGAGTGAAAACATTTTTTCAGTGTTTTTGGAAGACGTATAGCATCAATCATTAATTAAAACTCACTGAAAACAGGCGGCACACACACAGGCCCACAGGGAAATGGACAGCATTTGTGTCCTCCAGAGCAGTCTCTATCAGAAGTGCATCCTTGACGGGACGGCTCGACCGTCAGCGTCGCCGGACAGTGACCGGACACTACAGAAGAGGATTCAATGTATCTGCTTCAATTCAAAGTAGCTTAGAAATCTACCATTTTTCACTAAACCGCATCAATTAGTTTCAAAGACTGAGAGTGCTGTTACAACCCACCCAAATTTACTGGTGTACATCTTCAAAAAATTATGCCATCCCCTTGTCCACCCTAACTTCCTTTTAAGCATTTTAATAGGCTACTCAACAGAAAACAAAACAAACATAGAAACGCACTACATATACACAACGCATACTTATCGGTTATAATTAGCTCCCCATGTTATATTGTAGTTGTTAAAACAAAAACTTTAGGCAAAAGTTTAAACTCCGGATTGATAACCATCTGGTAACAATTTTGTAGCCATATTATAACACTAATGTTCTTGTTTTACGTTAAAGAAAAATGCCTACATTAGTGATTATACGGGTTTTACTTGTACGATGGAAAAATGCATAAACTTATGACAGTTTGCACATTTATACTTTGCTTATTATTAAAACTAAACCAACATACAAAGTTGAACTTTCACTTGACGTCTGCACTGCATTTTTGTAAGCCTATGTGCTGAGATGGGTCTAAAGTCAAGTTTGGTTAGGAAGTTTATTTATGCACTTCTTCGGGCTGTGTAATGAAGCTAAAAGAACTTCTCACCTACGACTCCAGCGTCTGTTGTGCTCAAACATGCAGACAGACACAATACAACAGTACTAAACGAGCAGTACACTCGAGTGGTCATCCTCTCGACCTGCAATCTCACAATCAACTCTGCAGGAAGATGAGCTGAATTAGTGAGTCAGGAGGGGCGGACAGCAAGGAACACAACACTACAAAGAAAAACCCTGTTGCTGCATCAAAATATCAGTTCCCACAACAAACGCTGTCAAAAGAGTTTAGAGCGCTTTTTGAACGCGTTTTTAAAGTTCCAATTGGAGGTCTGGGTAACTCCAACCCTAATGAAAATCACCAGCCTGTAGCTTTCTAATATAGCCTAACCTTGAAGACCTTGATTAGCTTGTTCAGGTGTGTTTGATTAGGGTTGGATGTCGTAATAATTACCGTAATTAGGAGATGATTGAGCGTTTTTATGGCAAAGCTATCAACGCCAAATGAATCTGCAGTGGTCAGGTGGTAAAGCGATCACGTGGTACAAGTCGGAGTTCTACCACAAGTTACAAGTTGTAATTATGACTAAACTCCTACACCTAAACTCTCCAGGAAATGGATCTCTACTGGAGGCTGGCATAAATCTGCATTGGGTGCTTCTCATTTCTTATTTGTGCATCCTCGTTTCCTTTCCTCGCTTCCTTTCCTCGCGTTTCAGCTCCACCCCCTGTAGGACGCGAGGGAAGGCTGCAAGGAAAAAAAATGAGGATGGAGGAATTGAATGAAAGCTTTTTTATACATTGGAATACTTGATCACTCGAGCGTCACTTCACTGCGTCATCAGCAGTGCTCAAAGGATCTGCCCTTATGTTGTTAAAGTTTGTTTATTTAAGAAATTCATAATAAATAATAATAAAGCAAGATACCTTGTTGAAATATGTGAGTTGTGTGGTTTATGTAAACTACAAAAGTAAAGTATAAATTCAAATGATTGTGACCGACGTGAAGGGGGAGGAGAATTGATGCGTGCGTCACGTTAAGTCGATAAAACTCTTCCGCAAAGGGTACACCTGTGTATCCTCGCTCATAGCTCCTCTGGAAGCCTCGCCTCCTCGCGGTGCAATTAGAGAATTGAGATGTCCTTCAAGATGGCTGAGCTCGATTGGTTTCCGGGTCATAGGATGGAGGACGGAGGAGCGAGGAGACGAGGAGGGATATTGAGAAGCACCCATTGAACATCAAGAGACACAGCACAGACACAGGGGCATGTCTAGAATTTGAATCTGAATTTTTCAATTGCTGATTGATTTGCGATGCAAAGTAATTATGAAGGAAAACAATGTTTCCAGCCATTATAGTGAATACACAACCATGCTTATATCAAAGCCAATTTGATGATGGATGGTTTCATATGGATTACATAATCAGAGAATATTTGTTCACCCAAGCTTTCTATAGACATATTTCTCATCGTGACTGAGGCAAGTAGCCTATAGAGTTTTGGTTCATTTCTTTGACACGCTCCAGTTCACGGAGACTGAGGCGGCAGAAAGCGCACACTGTTTGTTTTCTCTCTTTCTTTTTCTTTTTTTTTACAAAAGCACAACATTTAATTGTTATTGTGAGTGTACTTAAAAGTTTGTTTGCGTTTGTCGAATGTTAATTTAACATGCCAGAAATAAAATCCGATTTTAGAAGAATTCGTAGCGCCACTCGAAAACCACTATATTGGTTGTAGGCATGATATAGAGTTATGCAGTTGAACGATGTTTGATTAGACGTCCATCAAGAATTGTTTTGGGATGATTTTATGTATTTTGATATGTAAAGTCTCAGTGGTTTTGAGAGATTTCAACCCTGGGGTCGTTCAAAGGTCATTAAGGAGAAGGTGGTCTGTTTTAGATCTTTGTCTTGGGATCAAACAACGTCTGCAGTTATCTTGGTCGGGCTCGAGCTGTGCCATCTCTGAACCAATCCGTCTTTTCCAAACTACCTAACATTGACAACGTTCTTCCTTTAGCTAGGCTCATCTCTTTGAAGCTTGCATGGCCATAAAGTACTTAGCTGTATACATAATACAAATCACCCCAAAACAATTCTTGACGGACTTAATCAAACATCGTTCAACTACATAATTCTATATCATGTCTACAACCAATATATGTGACTATTATGCTTTGTAGCAAATGCTTCAGAAGACTATTGGTCAATAGGCAATACTGGTTGAAACTCTTCACATCCTGATAGCAATCAATATTAGAAGTGTTCTAAATATTAAAATGTGAACATACCTTCTGTAAAGGTCTCCGGACGAAAATTCAGACTTGGATTTATGCGTTTCCATGTCAACACTATTAACACCGAAATGAATCCGCATCAGTCAGATGGTACAACTAGAGCACCGTAAGTCGTTTACGTCTTCATAGTCACTGTAATGTTATGCGTTTTGAGACCTGAGGCAATTTAACGGTCTTTCGTCTCGTGACACTTTGCAGACTCTGCTTTGTGCATTCATGTGTTTTGAAAGAGCCGTGGCTTTGGACGGTGGGAGCTCATGCGTTTAAAGCTAACGTATTATTACTAGCCTCACTGAAACTGTTTTGCAAGTGTTTGGGTCTAAGGGAGGGGAACTTGTACATTCCTAAAGCACGAATTCCAATGAGCCATTATGTGAGAGAACAGCCAAACTAACGCTGGCATACCAAAAACACCAAATTTGTTTTCCAAATTAAAAAAGAAAAAAGAAAAGAGAAAGTAGTCTTACAAGTGTGAGATTTATTTGGTGATAACAGGGGAAAAATACCATACATCCGATGGTTAAATCAGCACAGTTAACCATGCATAGCCACATTACTTATGGCCAGGACATTGGCCATAAGGGTTTGGATATTCAGCTGCAGGCCTCACTGGAAGCTTGGGCGGTTCGGCTGCAGGCCTCACTGGAAGCTTGGGGGGTTCGGCTGCAGGCCTCACTGGAGGCTTGGGCGGTTCGGCTGCAGGCCTCACTGGAGGCTTGGGCGGTTCGGCTGCAGGCCTCACTGGAGGCTTGGGCGGTTCGGCTGCAGGCCTCACTGGAGGCTTGGGCGGTTCGGCTGCAGGCCTCACTGGAGGCTTGGGCGGTTCGGCTGCAGGCCTCACTGGAGGCTTGGGCGGTTCGGCTGCAGGCCTCACTGGAGGCTTGGGCGGTTCGGCTGCAGGCCTCACTGGAGGCTTGGGCGGTTCGGCTGCAGGCCTCACTGGAGGCTTGGGCGGTTCGGCTGCAGGCCTCACTGGAGGCTTGGGCGGTTCGGCTGCAGGCTTCACCGGATGCTTCGGGGGTTCCGCTGCAGGCTTCACCGGAGGCTTCGGGGGTTCGGCTGCAGGCAACTCTGGCAGTTCGTCGGAAGGCTCCGGCAGTTCGGTGGAAGGCTCCGGCTCAGGCATTTCGGTGGAAGGCTCCGGCAGTTCGACCGAAGGCTCCGGCTCAGACACAGGCAGTTCGACGGAAGGCTCCGGCTCAGACACAGGCAGTTCGACGGAAGGCTCCGGTTCAGGCAGTTCAGTGGAAGGCTCAGGCAGTTCGGCTGCAGGCTTCACCGGAGGCCTCGGGGGTTCGGCTGCAGGCTTCACCGGAGGCCTCGGGGGTTCGGCTGCAGGCTTCACCGGAGGCCTCGGGGGTTCGGCTGCAGGCTTCACCGGAGGCCTCGGGGGTTCGGCTGCAGGCTTCACCGGAGGCCTCGGGGGTTCGGCTGCAGGCTTCACCGGAGGCCTCGGGGGTTCGGCTGCAGGCTTTACCGGAGGCCTCGGGGGTTCGGCTGCAGGCTTCACCGGAGGCCTCGGGGGTTCGGCTCCAGGCTTTACCGGAGGCCTCGGAGGTTCGGCTCCAGGCTTTACCGGAGGCCTCGGAGGTTCGGCTGCAGGCTTCACCGGAGGCCTCTGGGGTTCGGCTCCAGGCTTTACCGGATGCCTCGGGGGTTCGGCTCCAGGCTTTACCGGAGGCCTCGGGGGTTCGGCTCCAGGCTTCACCGGAGGCCTCGGGGGTTCGGCTCCAGGCTTCACTGGATGGATACAGAGTGTCAAATTTAGTCAGTCCATTTAGCAGTTTTCAGTCTCAGATACAGCACAAAACCCAAATAGTAAGTCTTACTATAAGTATTAATCAGCATCTGTTAATTGTGTAAAGCCATCCTGTGCTTGAAACCATGCTATTGGCTGAATCATTTTTACATGGAGAACGATTTATTAGAAAACAAGACAAACTGAAATAACGAGGAACCTGACCCAAACACTAATATAATAACATAACAAATACCTGCAAATGGAGCCATACACTGACGTCCACATCCATTGCTGCAGCATTTCTCGTTGTTCGGACAGTCACTGTCATAGAAACACAACTCGGCACACATTCCTGCTCCAAAATTTGGGCTTGGACACTCTCCTGGTTTTGCTGTTATACAGACATATGACAGAAACCACATCACTGAATGTCTCATTCACTGTATGAAAAAAAAAAAGTTGTCTAAGATGATAGGAGGTTTTACCGGAAATATCAGTCTATCTACTTCATAGTTCCGCGTTTAATTCAATGTGTTGCTTGCGGTTTCTTTGTAATTATTTGTGAAACTTACTAGCAATTTCTGAGTGAAAACATTTTTTCAGTGTTTTTGGAAGACGTATAGCATCAATCATTAATTAAAACTCACTGAAAACAGGCGGCACACACACAGGCCCACAGGGAAATGGACAGCATTTGTGTCCTCCAGAGCAGTCTCTATCAGAAGTGCATCCTTGACGGGACGGCTCGACCGTCAGCGTCGCCGGACAGTGACCGGACACTACAGAAGAGGATTCAATGTATCTGCTTCAATTCAAAGTAGCTTAGAAATCTACCATTTTTCACTAAACCGCATCAATTAGTTTCAAAGACTGAGAGTGCTGTTACAACCTACCCAAATTTACTGGTGTACATCTTCAAAAAATTATGCCATCCCCTTGTCCACCCTAACTTCCTTTTAAGCATTTTAATAGGCTACTCAACAGAAAACAAAACAAACATAGAAACGCACTACATATACACAACGCATACTTATCGGTTATAATTAGCTCCCCATGTTATATTGTAGTTGTTAAAACAAAAACTTTAGGCAAAAGTTTAAACTCCGGATTGATAACCATCTGGTAACAATTTTGTAGCCATATTATAACACTAATGTTCTTGTTTTACGTTAAAGAAAAATGCCTACATTAGTGATAATACGGGTTTTACTTGTACGATGGAAAAATGCATAAACTTATGACAGTTTGCACATTTATACTTTGCTTATTATTAAAACTAAACCAACATACAAAGTTGAACTTTCACTTGACGTCTGCACTGCATTTTTGTAAGCCTATGTGCTGAGATGGGTCTAAAGTCAAGTTTGGTTAGGAAGTTTATTTATGCACTTCTTCGGGCTGTGTAATGAAGCTAAAAGAACTTCTCACCTACGACTCCAGCGTCTGTTGTGCTCAAACATGCAGACAGACACAATACAACAGTACTAAACGAGCAGTACACTCGAGTGGTCATCCTCTCGACCTGCAATCTCACAATCAACTCTGCAGGAAGATGAGCTGAATTAGTGAGTCAGGAGGGGCGGACAGCAAGGAACACAACACTACAAAGAAAAACCCTGTTGCTGCATCAAAATATCAGTTCCCACAACAAACGCTGTCAAAAGAGTTTAGAGCGCTTTTTGAACGCGTTTTTAAAGTTCCAATTGGAGGTCTGGGTAACTCCAACCCTAATGAAAATCACCAGCCTGTAGCTTTCTAATATAGCCTAACCTTGAAGACCTTGATTAGCTTGTTCAGGTGTGTTTGATTAGGGTTGGATGTCGTAATAATTACCGTAATTAGGAGATGATTGAGCGTTTTTATGGCAAAGCTATCAACGCCAAATGAATCTGCAGTGGTCAGGTGGTAAAGCGATCACGTGGTACAAGTCGGAGTTCTACCACAAGTTACAAGTTGTAATTATGAAAAAACTCCTACACCTAAACTCTCCAGGAAATGGATCTCTACTGGAGGCTGGCATAAATCTGCATTGGGTGCTTCTCATTTCTTATTTGTGCATCCTCGTTTCCTTTCCTCGCGTCTCAGCTCCACCCCCTGTAGGACGCGAGGGAAGGCTGCAAGGAAAAAAAATGAGGATGGAGGAATTGAATGAAAGCTTTTTTATACATTGGAATACTTGATCACTCGAGCGTCACTTCACTGCGTCATCAGCAGTGCTCAAAGGATCTGCCCTTATGTTGTTAAAGTTTGTTTATTTAAGAAATTCATAATAAATAATAATAAAGCAAGATACCTTGTTGAAATATGTGAGTTGTGTGGTTTATGTAAACTACAAAAGTAAAGTATAAATTCAAATGATTGTGACCGACGTGAAGGGGGAGGAGAATTGATGCGTGCGTCACGTTAAGTCGATAAAACTCTTCCGCAAAGGGTACACCTGTGTATCCTCGCTCATAGCTCCTCTGGAAGCCTCGCCTCCTCGCGGTGCAATTAGAGAATTGAGATGTCCTTCAAGATGGCTGAGCTCGATTGGTTTCCGGGTCATAGGATGGAGGACGGAGGAGCGAGGAGACGAGGAGGGATATTGAGAAGCACCCATTGAACATCAAGAGACACAGCACAGACACAGGGGCATGTCTAGAATTTGAATCTGAATTTTTCAATTGCTGATTGATTTGCGATGCAAAGTAATTATGAAGGAAAACAATGTTTCCAGCCATTATAGTGAATACACAACCATGCTTATATCAAAGCCAATTTGATGATGGATGGTTTCATATGGATTACATAATCAGAGAATATTTGTTCACCCAAGCTTTCTATAGACATATTTCTCATCGTGACTGAGGCAAGTAGCCTATAGAGTTTTGGTTCATTTCTTTGACACGCTCCAGTTCACGGAGACTGAGGCGGCAGAAAGCGCACACTGTTTGTTTTCTCTCTTTCTTTTTCTTTTTTTTTTACAAAAGCACAACATTTAATTGTTATTGTGAGTGTACTTAAATAAAAGTTTGTTTGCGTTTGTCGAATGTTAATTTAACATGCCAGAAATAAAATCCGATTTTAGAAGAATTCGTAGCGCCACTCGAAAACCACTATATTGGTTGTAGGCATGATATAGAGTTATGCAGTTGAACGATGTTTGATTAGACGTCCATCAAGAATTGTTTTGGGATGATTTTATGTATTTTGATATGTAAAGTCTCAGTGGTTTTGAGAGATTTCAACCCTGGGGTCGTTCAAAGGTCATTAAGGAGAAGGTGGTCTGTTTTAGATCTTTGTCTTGGGATCAAACAACGTCTGCAGTTATCTTGGTCGGGCTCGAGCTGTGCCATCTCTGAACCAATCCGTCTTTTCCAAACTACCTAACATTGACGACGTTCTTCCTTTAGCTAGGCTCATCTCTTTGAAGCTTGCATGGCCATAAAGTACTTAGCTGTATACATAATACAAATCACCCCAAAACAATTCTTGACGGACTTAATCAAACATCGTTCAACTACATAATTCTATATCATGTCTACAACCAATATATGTGACTATTATGCTTTGTAGCAAATGCTTCAGAAGACTATTGGTCAATAGGCAATACTGGTTGAAACTCTTCACATCCTGATAGCAATCAATATTAGAAGTGTTCTAAATATTAAAATGTGAACATACCTTCTGTAAAGGTCTCCGGACGAAAATTCAGACTTGGATTTATGCGTTTCCATGTCAACACTATTAACGCCGAAATGAATCCGCATCAGTCAGATGGTACAACTAGAGCACCGTAAGTCGTTTACGTCTTCATAGTCACTGTAATGTTATGCGTTTTGAGACCTGAGGCAATTTAACGGTCTTTCGTCTCGTGACACTTTGCAGACTCTGCTTTGTGCATTCATGTGTTTTGAAAGAGCCGTGGCTTTGGACGGTGGGAGCTCATGCGTTTAAAGCTAACGTATTATTACTAGCCTCACTGAAACTGTTTTGCAAGTGTTTGGGTCTTAGGGAGGGGAACTTGTACATTCCTAAAGCACGAATTCCAATGAGCCATTATGTGAGAGAACAGCCAAACTAACGCTGGCATACCAAAAACACCAAATTTGTTTTCCAAATTAAAAAAGAAAAAAGAAAAGAGAAAGTAGTCTTACAAGTGTGAGATTTATTTGGTGATAACAGGGGAAAAATACCATACATCCGATGGTTAAATCAGCACAGTTAACCATGCATAGCCACATTACTTATGGCCAGGACATTGGCCATAAGGGTTTGGATATTCAGCTGCAGGCCTCACTGGAAGCTTGGGCGGTTCGGCTGCAGGCCTCACTGGAAGCTTGGGGGGTTCGGCTGCAGGCCTCACTGGAGGCTTGGGCGGTTCGGCTGCAGGTCTCACTGGAGGCTTGGGCGGTTCGGCTGCAGGCCTCACTGGAGGCTTGGGCGGTTCGGCTGCAGGCCTCACTGGAGGCTTGGGCGGTTCGGCTGCAGGCCTCACTGGAGGCTTGGGCGGTTCGGCTGCAGGCCTCACTGGAGGCTTGGGCGGTTCGGCTGCAGGCCTCACTGGAAGCTTCGGGGGTTCGGCTGCAGGCTTCACTGGAGGCTTGGGCGGTTCGGCTGCAGGCTTCACTGGAGGCTTGGGCGGTTCGGCTGCAGGCTTCACCGGATGCTTCGGGGGTTCGGCTGCAGGCTTCACCGGAGGCTTCGGGGGTTCGGCTGCAGGCAACTCTGGCAGTTCGTCGGAAGGCTCCGGCAGTTCGGTGGAAGGCTCCGGCTCAGGCATTTCGGTGGAAGGCTCCGGCAGTTCGACCGAAGGCTCCGGCTCAGACACAGGCAGTTCGACCGAAGGCTCCGGCTCAGACACAGGCAGTTCGACGGAAGGCTCCGGTTCAGGCAGTTCAGTGGAAGGCTCAGGCAGTTCGGCTGCAGGCTTCACCGGAGGCCTCGGGGGTTCGGCTGCAGGCTTCACCGGAGGCCTCGGGGGTTCGGCTGCAGGCTTCACCGGAGGCCTCGGGGGTTCGGCTCCAGGCTTCACCGGAGGCCTCGGGGGTTCGGCTCCAGGCTTTACCGGAGGCCTCGGAGGTTCGGCTCCAGGCTTTACCGGAGGCCTCGGGGGTTCGGCTGCAGGCTTCACCGGAGGCCTCTGGGGTTCGGCTCCAGGCTTTACCGGATGCCTCGGGGGTTCGGCTCCAGGCTTCACCGGAGGCCTCGGGGGTTCGGCTCCAGGCTTCACCGGAGGCCTCGGGGGTTCGGCTCCAGGCTTCACTGGATGGATACAGAGAGTCAAATTTAGTCAGTCCATTTAGCAGTTTTCAGTCTCAGATACAGCACAAAACCCAAATAGTAAGTCTTACTATAAGTATTAATCAGCATCTGTTAATTGTGTAAAGCCATCCTGTGCTTGAAACCATGCTATTGGCTGAATCATTTTTACATGGAGAACGATTTATTAGAAAACAAGACAAACTGAAATAACGAGGAACCTGACCCAAACACTAATATAATAACATAACAAATACCTGCAAATGGAGCCATACACTGACGTCCACATCCATTGCTGCAGCATTTCTCGTTGTTCGGACAGTCACTGTCATAGAAACACAACTCGGCACACATTCCTGCTCCAAAATTTGGGCTTGGACACTCTCCTGGTTTTGCTGTTATACAGACATATGACAGAAACCACATCACTGAATGTCTCATTCACTGTATGAAAAAAAAAAGTTGTCTAAGATGATAGGAGGATTTACCGGAATTATCAGTCTATCTACTTCATAGTTCCGCGTTTAATTCAATGTGTTGCTTGCGGTTTCTTTGTAATTATTTGTGAAACTTACTAGCAATTTCTGAGTGAAAACATTTTTTCAGTGTTTTTGGAAGACGTATAGCATCAATCATTAATTAAAACTCACTGAAAACAGGCGGCACACACACAGGCCCACAGGGAAATGGACAGCATTTGTGTCCTCCAGAGCAGTCTCTATCAGAAGTGCATCCTTGACGGGACGGCTCGACCGTCAGCGTCGCCGGACAGTGACCGGACACTACAGAAGAGGATTCAATGTATCTGCTTCAATTCAAAGTAGCTTAGAAATCTACCATTTTTCACTAAACCGCATCAATTAGTTTCAAAGAC
The DNA here is from genome assembly GCF_029890125.1 of Rhinichthys klamathensis goyatoka. NCBI lineage: Eukaryota > Metazoa > Chordata > Actinopteri > Cypriniformes > Leuciscidae > Rhinichthys > Rhinichthys klamathensis. The sequence continues at coordinate 720,927 of NW_026606557.1, forward strand.
TGAGAGTGCTGTTACAACCTACCCAAATTTACTGGTGTACATCTTCAAAAAATTATGCCATCCCCTTGTCCACCCTAACTTCCTTTTAAGCATTTTAATAGGCTACTCAACAGAAAACAAAACAAACATAGAAACGCACTACATATACACAACGCATACTTATCGGTTATAATTAGCTCCCCATGTTATATTGTAGTTGTTAAAACAAAAACTTTAGGCAAAAGTTTAAACTCCGGATTGATAACCATCTGGTAACAATTTTGTAGCCATATTATAACACTAATGTTCTTGTTTTACGTTAAAGAAAAATGCCTACATTAGTGATTATACGGGTTTTACTTGTACGATGGAAAAATGCATAAACTTATGACAGTTTGCACATTTATACTTTGCTTATTATTAAAACTAAACCAACATACAAAGTTGAACTTTCACTTGACGTCTGCACTGCATTTTTGTAAGCCTATGTGCTGAGATGGGTCTAAAGTCAAGTTTGGTTAGGAAGTTTATTTATGCACTTCTTCGGGCTGTGTAATGAAGCTAAAAGAACTTCTCACCTACGACTCCAGCGTCTGTTGTGCTCAAACATGCAGACAGACACAATACAACAGTACTAAACGAGCAGTACACTCGAGTGGTCATCCTCTCGACCTGCAATCTCACAATCAACTCTGCAGGAAGATGAGCTGAATTAGTGAGTCAGGAGGGGCGGACAGCAAGGAACACAACACTACAAAGAAAAACCCTGTTGCTGCATCAAAATATCAGTTCCCACAACAAACGCTGTCAAAAGAGTTTAGAGCGCTTTTTGAACGCGTTTTTAAAGTTCCAATTGGAGGTCTGGGTAACTCCAACCCTAATGAAAATCACCAGCCTGTAGCTTTCTAATATAGCCTAACCTTGAAGACCTTGATTAGCTTGTTCAGGTGTGTTTGATTAGGGTTGGATGTCGTAATAATTACCGTAATTAGGAGATGATTGAGCGTTTTTATGGCAAAGCTATCAACGCCAAATGAATCTGCAGTGGTCAGGTGGTAAAGCGATCACGTGGTACAAGTCGGAGTTCTACCACAAGTTACAAGTTGTAATTATGACTAAACTCCTACACCTAAACTCTCCAGGAAATGGATCTCTACTGGAGGCTGGCATAAATCTGCATTGGGTGCTTCTCATTTCTTATTTGTGCATCCTCGTTTCCTTTCCTCGCTTCCTTTCCTCGCGTCTCAGCTCCACCCCCTGTAGGACGCGAGGGAAGGCTGCAAGGAAAAAAAATGAGGATGGAGGAATTGAATGAAAGCTTTTTTATACATTGGAATACTTGATCACTCGAGCGTCACTTCACTGCGTCATCAGCAGTGCTCAAAGGATCTGCCCTTATGTTGTTAAAGTTTGTTTATTTAAGAAATTCATAATAAATAATAATAAAGCAAGATACCTTGTTGAAATATGTGAGTTGTGTGGTTTATGTAAACTACAAAAGTAAAGTATAAATTCAAATGATTGTGACCGACGTGAAGGGGGAGGAGAATTGATGCGTGCGTCACGTTAAGTCGATAAAACTCTTCCGCAAAGGGTACACCTGTGTATCCTCGCTCATAGCTCCTCTGGAAGCCTCGCCTCCTCGCGGTGCAATTAGAGAATTGAGATGTCCTTCAAGATGGCTGAGCTCGATTGGTTTCCGGGTCATAGGATGGAGGACGGAGGAGCGAGGAGACGAGGAGGGATATTGAGAAGCACCCATTGAACATCAAGAGACACAGCACAGACACAGGGGCATGTCTAGAATTTGAATCTGAATTTTTCAATTGCTGATTGATTTGCGATGCAAAGTAATTATGAAGGAAAACAATGTTTCCAGCCATTATAGTGAATACACAACCATGCTTATATCAAAGCCAATTTGATGATGGATGGTTTCATATGGATTACATAATCAGAGAATATTTGTTCACCCAAGCTTTCTATAGACATATTTCTCATCGTGACTGAGGCAAGTAGCCTATAGAGTTTTGGTTCATTTCTTTGACACGCTCCAGTTCACGGAGACTGAGGCGGCAGAAAGCGCACACTGTTTGTTTTCTCTCTTTCTTTTTCTTTTTTTTTACAAAAGCACAACATTTAATTGTTATTGTGAGTGTACTTAAATAAAAGTTTGTTTGCGTTTGTCGAATGTTAATTTAACATGCCAGAAATAAAATCCGATTTTAGAAGAATTCGTAGCGCCACTCGAAAACCACTATATTGGTTGTAGGCATGATATAGAGTTATGCAGTTGAACGATGTTTGATTAGACGTCCATCAAGAATTGTTTTGGGATGATTTTATGTATTTTGATATGTAAAGTCTCAGTGGTTTTGAGAGATTTCAACCCTGGGGTCGTTCAAAGGTCATTAAGGAGAAGGTGGTCTGTTTTAGATCTTTGTCTTGGGATCAAACAACGTCTGCAGTTATCTTGGTCGGGCTCGAGCTGTGCCATCTCTGAACCAATCCGTCTTTTCCAAACTACCTAACATTGACGACGTTCTTCCTTTAGCTAGGCTCATCTCTTTGAAGCTTGCATGGCCATAAAGTACTTAGCTGTATACATAATACAAATCACCCCAAAACAATTCTTGACGGACTTAATCAAACATCGTTCAACTACATAATTCTATATCATGTCTACAACCAATATATGTGACTATTATGCTTTGTAGCAAATGCTTCAGAAGACTATTGGTCAATAGGCAATACTGGTTGAAACTCTTCACATCCTGATAGCAATCAATATTAGAAGTGTTCTAAATATTAAAATGTGAACATACCTTCTGTAAAGGTCTCCGGACGAAAATTCAGACTTGGATTTATGCGTTTCCATGTCAACACTATTAACGCCGAAATGAATCCGCATCAGTCAGATGGTACAACTAGAGCACCGTAAGTCGTTTACGTCTTCATAGTCACTGTAATGTTATGCGTTTTGAGACCTGAGGCAATTTAACGGTCTTTCGTCTCGTGACACTTTGCAGACTCTGCTTTGTGCATTCATGTGTTTTGAAAGAGCCGTGGCTTTGGACGGTGGGAGCTCATGCGTTTAAAGCTAACGTATTATTACTAGCCTCACTGAAACTGTTTTGCAAGTGTTTGGGTCTTAGGGAGGGGAACTTGTACATTCCTAAAGCACGAATTCCAATGAGCCATTATGTGAGAGAACAGCCAAACTAACGCTGGCATACCAAAAACACCAAATTTGTTTTCCAAATTAAAAAAGAAAAAAGAAAAGAGAAAGTAGTCTTACAAGTGTGAGATTTATTTGGTGATAACAGGGGAAAAATACCATACATCCGATGGTTAAATCAGCACAGTTAACCATGCATAGCCACATTACTTATGGCCAGGACATTGGCCATAAGGGTTTGGATATTCAGCTGCAGGCCTCACTGGAAGCTTGGGCGGTTCGGCTGCAGGCCTCACTGGAGGCTTGGGGGGTTCGGCTGCAGGCCTCACTGGAGGCTTGGGCGGTTCGGCTGCAGGTCTCACTGGAGGCTTGGGCGGTTCGGCTGCAGGCCTCACTGGAGGCTTGGGCGGTTCGGCTGCAGGCCTCACTGGAGGCTTGGGCGGTTCGGCTGCAGGCCTCACTGGAGGCTTGGGCGGTTCGGCTGCAGGCCTCACTGGAGGCTTGGGCGGTTCGGCTGCAGGCCTCACTGGAGGCTTGGGCGGTTCGGCTGCAGGCTTCACCGGAGGCTTCGGGGGTTCGGCTGCAGGCTTCACAGGAGGCTTCGGGGGTTCGGCTGCAGGCAACTCTGGCAGTTCGTCGGAAGGCTCCGGCAGTTCGGTGGAAGGCTCCGGCTCAGGCATTTCGGTGGAAGGCTCCGGCAGTTCGACCGAAGGCTCCGGCTCAGACACAGGCAGTTCGACGGAAGGCTCCGGCTCAGACACAGGCAGTTCGACGGAAGGCTCCGGTTCAGGCAGTTCAGTGGAAGGCTCAGGCAGTTCGGCTGCAGGCTTCACCGGAGGCCTCGGGGGTTCGGCTGCAGGCTTCACCGGAGGCCTCGGGGGTTCGGCTGCAGGCTTCACCGGAGGCCTCGGGGGTTCGGCTGCAGGCTTCACCGGAGGCCTCGGGGGTTCGGCTGCAGGCTTCACCGGAGGCCTCGGGGGTTCGGCTGCAGGCTTCACCGGAGGCCTCGGGGGTTCGGCTCCAGGCTTTACCGGAGGCCTCGGGGGTTCGGCTGCAGGCTTCACCGGAGGCCTCTGGGGTTCGGCTCCAGGCTTTACCGGATGCCTCGGGGGTTCGGCTCCAGGCTTCACCGGAGGCCTCGGGGGTTCGGCTCCAGGCTTCACCGGAGGCCTCGGGGGTTCGGCTCCAGGCTTCACTGGATGGATACAGAGAGTCAAATTTAGTCAGTCCATTTAGCAGTTTTCAGTCTCAGATACAGCACAAAACCCAAATAGTAAGTCTTACTATAAGTATTAATCAGCATCTGTTAATTGTGTAAAGCCATCCTGTGCTTGAAACCATGCTATTGGCTGAATCATTTTTACATGGAGAACGATTTATTAGAAAACAAGACAAACTGAAATAACGAGGAACCTGACCCAAACACTAATATAATAACATAACAAATACCTGCAAATGGAGCCATACACTGACGTCCACATCCATTGCTGCAGCATTTCTCGTTGTTCGGACAGTCACTGTCATAGAAACACAACTCGGCACACATTCCTGCTCCAAAATTTGGGCTTGGACACTCTCCTGGTTTTGCTGTTATACAGACATATGACAGAAACCACATCACTGAATGTCTCATTCACTGTATGAAAAAAAAAAAGTTGTCTAAGATGATAGGAGGTTTTACCGGAAATATCAGTCTATCTACTTCATGGTTCCGCGTTTAATTCAATGTGTTGCTTGCGGTTTCTTTGTAATTATTTGTGAAACTTACTAGCAATTTCTGAGTGAAAACATTTTTTCAGTGTTTTTGGAAGACGTATAGCATCAATCATTAATTAAAACTCACTGAAAACAGGCAGCACACACACAGGCCCACAGGGAAATGGACAGCATTTGTGTCCTCCAGAGCAGTCTCTATCAGAAGTGCATCCTTGACGGGACGGCTCGACCGTCAGCGTCGCCGGACAGTGACCGGACACTACAGAAGAGGATTCAATGTATCTGCTTCAATTCAAAGTAGCTTAGAAATCTACCATTTTTCACTAAACCGCATCAATTAGTTTCAAAGACTGAGAGTGCTGTTACAACCTACCCAAATTTACTGGTGTACATCTTCAAAAAATTATGCCATCCCCTTGTCCACCCTAACTTCCTTTTAAGCATTTTAATAGGCTACTCAACAGAAAACAAAACAAACATAGAAACGCACTACATATACACAACGCATACTTATCGGTTATTATTAGCTCCCCATGTTATATTGTAGTTGTTAAAACAAAAACTTTAGGCAAAAGTTTAAACTCCGGATTGATAACCATCTGGTAACAATTTTGTAGCCATATTATAACACTAATGTTCTTGTTTTACGTTAAAGAAAAATGCCTACATTAGTGATTATACGGGTTTTACTTGTACGATGGAAAAATGCATAAACTTATGACAGTTTGCACATTTATACTTTGCTTATTATTAAAACTAAACCAACATACAAAGTTGAACTTTCACTTGACGTCTGCACTGCATTTTTGTAAGCCTATGTGCTGAGATGGGTCTAAAGTCAAGTTTGGTTAGGAAGTTTATTTATGCACTTCTTCGGGCTGTGTAATGAAGCTAAAAGAACTTCTCACCTACGACTCCAGCGTCTGTTGTGCTCAAACATGCAGACAGACACAATACAACAGTACTAAACGAGCAGTACACTCGAGTGGTCATCCTCTCGACCTGCAATCTCACAATCAACTCTGCAGGAAGATGAGCTGAATTAGTGAGTCAGGAGGGGCGGACAGCAAGGAACACAACACTACAAAGAAAAACCCTGTTGCTGCATCAAAATATCAGTTCCCACAACAAACGCTGTCAAAAGAGTTTAGAGCGCTTTTTGAACGCGTTTTTAAAGTTCCAATTGGAGGTCTGGGTAACTCCAACCCTAATGAAAATCACCAGCCTGTAGCTTTCTAATATAGCCTAACCTTGAAGACCTTGATTAGCTTGTTCAGGTGTGTTTGATTAGGGTTGGATGTCGTAATAATTACCGTAATTAGGAGATGATTGAGCGTTTTTATGGCAAAGCTATCAACGCCAAATGAATCTGCAGTGGTCAGGTGGTAAAGCGATCACGTGGTACAAGTCGGAGTTCTACCACAAGTTACAAGTTGTAATTATGACTAAACTCCTACACCTAAACTCTCCAGGAAATGGATCTCTACTGGAGGCTGGCATAAATCTGCATTGGGTGCTTCTCATTTCTTATTTGTGCATCCTCGTTTCCTTTCCTCGCTTCCTTTCCTCGCGTCTCAGCTCCACCCCCTGTAGGACGCGAGGGAAGGCTGCAAGGAAAAAAAATGAGGATGGAGGAATTGAATGAAAGCTTTTTTATACATTGGAATACTTGATCACTCGAGCGTCACTTCACTGCGTCATCAGCAGTGCTCAAAGGATCTGCCCTTATGTTGTTAAAGTTTGTTTATTTAAGAAATTCATAATAAATAATAATAAAGCAAGATACCTTGTTGAAATATGTGAGTTGTGTGGTTTATGTAAACTACAAAAGTAAAGTATAAATTCAAATGATTGTGACCGACGTGAAGGGGGAGGAGAATTGATGCGTGCGTCACGTTAAGTCGATAAAACTCTTCCGCAAAGGGTACACCTGTGTATCCTCGCTCATAGCTCCTCTGGAAGCCTCCTCGCTCCTCGATCCTCGCCTCCTCGCGGTGCAATTAGAGAATTGAGATGTCCTTCAAGATGGCTGAGCTTGATTGGTTTCCGGGTCATAGGATGGAGGACGGAGGAGCGAGGAGACGAGGAGGGATATTGAGAAGCACCCATTGAACATCAAGAGACACAGCACAGACACAGGGGCATGTCTAGAATTTGAATCTGAATTTTTCAATTGCTGATTGATTTGCGATGCAAAGTAATTATGAAGGAAAACAATGTTTCCAGCCACTATAGTGAATACACAACCATGCTTATATCAAAGCCAATTTGATGATGGATGGTTTCATATGGATTACATAATCAGAGAATATTTGTTCACCCAAGCTTTCTATAGACATATTTCTCATCGTGACTGAGGCAAGTAGCCTATAGAGTTTTGGTTCATTTCTTTGACACGCTCCAGTTCACGGAGACTGAGGCGGCAGAAAGCGCACACTGTTTGTTTTCTCTCTTTCTTTTTTTTTTTTTACAAAAGCACAACATTTAATTGTTATTGTGAGTGTACTTAAATAAAAGTTTGTTTGCGTTTGTCGAATGTTAATTTAACATGCCAGAAATAAAATCCGATTTTAGAAGAATTCGTAGCGCCACTCGAAAACCACTGTATTGGTTGTAGGCATGATATAGAGTTATGCAGTTGAACGATGTTTGATTAGACATCCATCAAGAATTGTTTTGGGATGATTTTATGTATTTTGATATGTAAAGTCTCAGTGGTTTTGAGAGATTTCAACCCTGGGGTCGTTCAAAGGTCATTAAGGAGAAGGTGGTCTGTTTTAGATCTTTGTCTTGGGATCAAACAACGTCTGCAGTTATCTTGGTCGGGCTCGAGCTGTGCCATCTCTGAACCAATCCGTCTTTTCCAAACTACCTAACATTGACAACGTTCTTCCTTTAGCTAGGCTCATCTCTTTGAAGCTTGCATGGCCATAAAGTACTTAGCTGTATACATAATACAAATCACCCCAAAACAATTCTTGACGGACTTAATCAAACATCGTTCAACTACATAATTCTATATCATGTCTACAACCAATATATGTGACTATTATGCTTTGTAGCAAATGCTTCAGAAGACTATTGGTCAATAGGCAATACTGGTTGAAACTCTTCACATCCTGATAGCAATCAATATTAGAAGTGTTCTAAATATTAAAATGTGAACATACCTTCTGTAAAGGTCTCCGGACGAAAATTCAGACTTGGATTTATGCGTTTCCATGTCAACACTATTAACGCCGAAATGAATCCGCATCAGTCAGATGGTACAACTAGAGCACCGTAAGTCGTTTACGTCTTCATTGTCACTGTAATATTATGCGTTTTGAGACCTGAGGCAATTTAACGGTCTTTCGTCTCGTGACACTTTGCAGACTCTGCTTTGTGCATTCATGTGTTTTGAAAGAGCCGTGGCTTTGGACGGTGGGAGCTCATGCGTTTAAAGCTAACGTATTATTACTAGCCTCACTGAAACTGTTTTGCAAGTGTTTGGGTCTTAGGGAGGGGAACTTGTACATTCCTAAAGCACGAATTCCAATGAGCCATTATGTGAGAGAACAGCCAAACTAACGCTGGCATACCAAAAACACCAAATTTGTTTTCCAAATTAAAAAAGAAAAAAGAAAAGAGAAAGTAGTCTTACAAGTGTGAGATTTATTTGGTGATAACAGGGGAAAAATACCATACATCCGATGGTTAAATCAGCACAGTTAACCATGCATAGCCACATTACTTATGGCCAGGACATTGGCCATAAGGGTTTGGATATTCAGCTGCAGGCCTCACTGGAAGCTTGGGGGGTTCGGCTGCAGGCCTCACTGGAAGCTTGGGCGGTTCGGCTGCAGGCCTCACTGGAAGCTTGGGCGGTTCGGCTGCAGGCCTCACTGGAGGCTTGGGCGGTTCGGCTGCAGGTCTCACTGGAGGCTTGGGCGGTTCGGCTGCAGGCCTCACTGGAGGCTTGGGCGGTTCGGCTGCAGGCCTCACTGGAGGCTTGGGCGGTTCGGCTGCAGGCCTCACTGGAGGCTTGGGCGGTTCGGCTGCAGGCCTCACTGGAGGCTTGGGCGGTTCGGCTGCAGGCCTCACTGGAGGCTTGGGCGGTTCGGCTGCAGGCCTCACTGGAGGCTTCGGGGGTTCGGCTGCAGGCTTCACTGGAGGCTTGGGCGGTTCGGCTGCAGGCTTCACTGGAGGCTTGGGCGGTTCGGCTGCAGGCTTCACCGGATGCTTCGGGGGTTCGGCTGCAGGCTTCACCGGAGGCTTCGGGGGTTCGGCTGCAGGCAACTCTGGCAGTTCGTCGGAAGGCTCCGGCAGTTCGGTGGAAGGCTCCGGCTCAGACATTTCGGTGGAAGGCTCCGGCAGTTCGACCGAAGGCTCCGGCTCAGACACAGGCAGTTCGACGGAAGGCTCCGGCTCAGACACAGGCAGTTCGACGGAAGGCTCCGGTTCAGGCAGTTCAGTGGAAGGCTCAGGCAGTTCGGCTGCAGGCTTCACCGGAGGCCTCGGGGGTTCGGCTGCAGGCTTCACCGGAGGCCTCGGGGGTTCGGCTGCAGGCTTCACCGGAGGCCTCGGGGGTTCGGCTCCAGGCTTCACCGGAGGCCTCGGAGGTTCGGCTCCAGGCTTTACCGGAGGCCTCGGGGGTTCGGCTGCAGGCTTCACCGGAGGCCTCTGGGGTTCGGCTCCAGGCTTTACCGGATGCCTCGGGGGTTCGGCTCCAGGCTTCACCGGAGGCCTCGGGGGTTCGGCTCCAGGCTTCACCGGAGGCCTCGGGGGTTCGGCTCCAGGCTTCACTGGATGGATACAGAGAGTCAAATTTAGTCAGTCCATTTAGCAGTTTTCAGTCTCAGATACAGCACAAAACCCAAATAGTAAGTCTTACTATAAGTATTAATCAGCATCTGTTAATTGTGTAAAGCCATCCTGTGCTTGAAACCATGCTATTGGCTGAATCATTTTTACATGGAGAACGATTTATTAGAAAACAAGACAAACTGAAATAACGAGGAACCTGACCCAAACACTAATATAATAACATAACAAATACCTGCAAATGGAGCCATACACTGACGTCCACATCCATTGCTGCAGCATTTCTCGTTGTTCGGACAGTCACTGTCATAGAAACACAACTCGGCACACATTCCTGCTCCAAAATTTGGGCTTGGACACTCTCCTGGTTTTGCTGTTATACAGACATATGACAGAAACCACATCACTGAATGTCTCATTCACTGTATGAAAAAAAAAAAGTTGTCTAAGATGATAGGAGGTTTTACCGGAAATATCAGTCTATCTACTTCATAGTTCCGCGTTTAATTCAATGTGTTGCTTGCGGTTTCTTTGTAATTATTTGTGAAACTTACTAGCAATTTCTGAGTGAAAACATTTTTTCAGTGTTTTTGGAAGACGTATAGCATCCATCATTAATTAAAACTCACTGAAAACAGGCGGCACACACACAGGCCCACAGGGAAATGGACAGCATTTGTGTCCTCCAGAGCAGTCTCTATCAGAAGTGCATCCTTGACGGGACGGCTCGACCGTCAGCGTCGCCGGACAGTGACCGGACACTACAGAAGAGGATTCAATGTATCTGCTTCAATTCAAAGTAGCTTAGAAATCTACCATTTTTCACTAAACCGCATCAATTAGTTTCAAAGACTGAGAGTGCTGTTACAACCTACCCAAATTTACTGGTGTACATCTTCAAAAAATTATGCCATCCCCTTGTCCACCCTAACTTCCTTTTAAGCATTTTAATAGGCTACTCAACAGAAAACAAAACAAACATAGAAACGCACTACATATACACAACACATACTTATCGGTTATAATTAGCTCCCCATGTTATATTGTAGTTGTTAAAACAAAAACTTTAGGCAAAAGTTTAAACTCCGGATTGATAACCATCTGGTAACAATTTTGTAGCCATATTATAACACTAATGTTCTTGTTTTACGTTAAAGAAAAATGCCTACATTAGTGATTATATGGGTTTTACTTGTACGATGGAAAAATGCATAAACTTATGACAGTTTGCACATTTATACTTTGCTTATTATTAAAACTAAACCAACATACAAAGTTGAACTTTCACTTGACGTCTGCACTGCATTTTTGTAAGCCTATGTGCTGAGATGGGTCTAAAGTCAAGTTTGGTTAGGAAGTTTATTTATGCACTTCTTCGGGCTGTGTAATGAAGCTAAAAGAACTTCTCACCTACGACTCCAGCATCTGTTGTGCTCAAACATGCAGACAGACACAATAAAACAGTACTAAACGAGCAGTACATTCGAGTGGTCATCCTCTCGACCTGCAATCTCACAATCAACTCTGCAGGAAGATGAGCTGAATTAGTGAGTCAGGAGGGGCGGACAGCAAGGAACACAACACTACAAAGAAAATCCCTGTTGCTGCATCAAAATATCAGTTCCCACAACAAACGCTGTCAAAAGAGTTTAGAGCACTTTTTGAACGCGTTTTTAAAGTTCCAATTGGAGGTCTGGGTAACTCCAACCCTAATGAAAATCACCAGCCTGTAGCTTTCTAATATAGCCTAACCTTGAAGACCTTGATTAGCTTGTTCAGGTGTGTTTGATTAGGGTTGGATGTCGTAATAATTACCGTAATTAGGAGATGATTGAGCGTTTTTATGGCAAAGCTATCAACGCCAAATGAATCTGCAGTGGTCAGGTGGTAAAGCGATCACGTGGTACAAGTCGGAGTTCTACCACAAGTTACAAGTTGTAATTATGACTAAACTCCTACACCTAAACTCTCCAGGAAATGGATCTCTACTGGAGGCTGGCATAAATCTGCATTGGGTGCTTCTCATTTCTTATTTGTGCATCCTCGTTTCCTTTCCTCGCTTCCTTTCCTCGCGTCTCAGCTCCACCCCCTGTAGGACGCGAGGGAAGGCTGCAAGGAAAAAAAATGAGGATGGAGGAATTGAATGAAAGCTTTTTTATACATTGGAATACTTGATCACTCGAGCGTCACTTCACTGCGTCATCAGCAGTGCTCAAAGGATCTGCCCTTATGTTGTTAAAGTTTGTTTATTTAAGAAATTCATAATAAATAATAATAAAGCAAGATACCTTGTTGAAATATGTGAGTTGTGTGGTTTATGTAAACTACAAAAGTAAAGTATAAATTCAAATGATTGTGACCGACGTGAAGGGGGAGGAGAATTGATGCGTGCGTCACGTTAAGTCGATAAAACTCTTCCGCAAAGGGTACACCTGTGTATCCTCGCTCATAGCTCCTCTGGAAGCCTCGCCTCCTCGCGGTGCAATTAGAGAATTGAGATGTCCTTCAAGATGGCTGAGCTCGATTGGTTTCCGGGTCATAGGATGGAGGACGGAGGAGCGAGGAGACGAGGAGGGATATTGAGAAGCACCCATTGAACATCAAGAGACACAGCACAGACACAGGGGCATGTCTAGAATTTGAATCTGAATTTTTCAATTGCTGATTGATTTGCGATGCAAAGTAATTATGAAGGAAAACAATGTTTCCAGCCACTATAGTGAATACACAACCATGCTTATATCAAAGCCAATTTGATGATGGATGGTTTCATATGGATTACATAATCAGAGAATATTTGTTCACCCAAGCTTTCTATAGACATATTTCTCATCGTGACTGAGGCAAGTAGCCTATAGAGTTTTGGTTCATTTCTTTGACACGCTCCAGTTCACGGAGACTGAGGCGGCAGAAAGCGCACACTGTTTGTTTTCTCTCTTTCTTTTTTTTTTTTTACAAAAGCACAACATTTAATTGTTATTGTGAGTGTACTTAAATAAAAGTTTGTTTGCGTTTGTCGAATGTTAATTTAACATGCCAGAAATAAAATCCGATTTTAGAAGAATTCGTAGCGCCACTCGAAAACCACTGTATTGGTTGTAGGCATGATATAGAGTTATGCAGTTGAACGATGTTTGATTAGACGTCCATCAAGAATTGTTTTGGGATGATTTTATGTATTTTGATATGTAAAGTCTCAGTGGTTTTGAGAGATTTCAACCCTGGGGTCGTTCAAAGGTCATTAAGGAGAAGGTGGTCTGTTTTAGATCTTTGTCTTGGGATCAAACAACGTCTGCAGTTATCTTGGTCGGGCTCGAGCTGTGCCATCTCTGAACCAATCCGTCTTTTCCAAACTACCTAACATTGACAACGTTCTTCCTTTAGCTAGGCTCATCTCTTTGAAGCTTGCATGGCCATAAAGTACTTAGCTGTATACATAATACAAATCACCCCAAAACAATTCTTGACGGACTTAATCAAACATCGTTCAACTACATAATTCTATATCATGTCTACAACCAATATATGTGACTATTATGCTTTGTAGCAAATGCTTCAGAAGACTATTGGTCAATAGGCAATACTGGTTGAAACTCTTCACATCCTGATAGCAATCAATATTAGAAGTGTTCTAAATATTAAAATGTGAACATACCTTCTGTAAAGGTCTCCGGACGAAAATTCAGACTTGGATTTATGCGTTTCCATGTCAACACTATTAACGCCGAAATGAATCCGCATCAGTCAGATGGTACAACTAGAGCACCGTAAGTCGTTTACGTCTTCATAGTCACTGTAATATTATGCTTTTTGAGACCTGAGGCAATTTAACGGTCTTTCGTCTCGTGACACTTTGCAGACTCTGCTTTGTGCATTCATGTGTTTTGAAAGAGCCGTGGCTTTGGACGGTGGGAGCTCATGCGTTTAAAGCTAACGTATTATTACTAGCCTCACTGAAACTGTTTTGCAAGTGTTTGGGTCTTAGGGAGGGGAACTTGTACATTCCTAAAGCACGAATTCCAATGAGCCATTATGTGAGAGAACAGCCAAACTAACGCTGCCATACCAAAAACACCAAATTTGTTTTCCAAATTAAAAAAGAAAAAAGAAAAGAGAAAGTAGTCTTACAAGTGTGAGATTTATTTGGTGATAACAGGGGAAAAATACCATACATCCGATGGTTAAATCAGCACAGTTAACCATGCATAGCCACATTACTTATGGCCAGGACATTGGCCATAAGGGTTTGGATATTCAGCTGCAGGCCTCACTGGAAGCTTGGGCGGTTCGGCTGCAGGCCTCACTGGAAGCTTGGGGGGTTCGGCTGCAGGCCTCACTGGAGGCTTGGGCGGTTCGGCTGCAGGTCTCACTGGAGGCTTGGGCGGTTCGGCTGCAGGCGTCACTGGAGGCTTGGGCGGTTCGGCTGCAGGCCTCACTGGAGGCTTGGGCGGTTCGGCTGCAGGCCTCACTGGAGGCTTGGGCGGTTCGGCTGCAGGCTTCACTGGAGGCTTGGGCGGTTCGGCTGCAGGCTTCACCGGATGCTTCGGGGGTTCGGCTGCAGGCTTCTACGGAGGCTTCGGGGGTTCGGCTGCAGGCAACTCTGGCAGTTCATCGGAAGGCTCCGGCAGTTCGGTGGAAGGCTCCGGCTCAGGCATTTCGGTGGAAGGCTCCGGCAGTTCGACCGAAGGCTCCGGCTCAGACACAGGCAGTTCGACGGAAGGCTCCGGCTCAGACACAGGCAGTTCGATGGAAGGCTCCGGTTCAGGCAGTTCAGTGGAAGGCTCAGGCAGTTCGGCTGCAGGCTTCACCGGAGGCCTCGGGGGTTCGGCTGCAGGCTTCACCGGAGGCCTCGGGGGTTCTGCTGCAGGCTTCACCGGAGGCCTCGGGGGTTCGGCTGCAGGCTTCACCGGAGGCCTCGGGGGTTCGGCTGCAGGCTTCACCAGAGGCCTCGGGGGTTCGGCTGCAGGCTTCACCGGAGGCCTCGGGGGTTCGGCTGCAGGCTTCACCGGAGGCCTCGGGGGTTCGGCTCCAGTCTTCACCGGAGGCCTCGGGGGTTCGGCTCCAGGCTTCACCGGAGGCCTCGGGGGTTCGGCTCCAGGCTTCACCGGAGGCCTCGGGGGTTCGGCTCCAGGCTTCACTGGATGGATACAGAGAGTCAAATTTAGTCAGTCCATTTAGCAGTTTTCAGTCTCAGATACAGCACAAAACCCAAATAGTAAGTCTTACTATAAGTATTAATCAGCATCTGTTAATTTTGTAAAGCCATCCTGTGCTTGAAACCATGCTATTGGCTGAATCATTTTTACATTGAGAACGATTTATTAGAAAACAAGACAAACTGAAATAACGAGGAAGCTGACCCAAACACTAATATAATAACATAACAAATACCTGCAAATGGAGCCATACACTGACGTCCACATCCATTGCTGCAGCATTTCTAGTTGTTCGGACAGTCACTGTCATAGAAACACAACTCGGCACACATTCCTGCTCCAAACTTTGGGCTTGGACACTCTCCTGGTTTTGCTGTTATACAGACATATGACAGAAACCACATCACTGAATGTCTCATTCACTGTATGAAAAAAAAAAAGTTGTCTAAGATGATAGGAGGTTTTAACGGAAATATCAGTTTATCTACTTCATAGTTCCGCGTTTAATTCAATGTGTTGCTTGCGGTTTCTTTGTAATTATTTGTGAAACTTACTAGCAATTTCTGAGTGAAAACATTTTTTCAGTGTTTTTGGAAGACGTATAGAATCCATCATTTATTAAAACTCACTGAAAACAGGCGGCACACACACAGGCCCACAGGGAAATGGACAGCATTTGTGTCCTCCAGAGCAGTCTCTATCAGAAGTGCATCCTTGACGGGACGGCTCGACCGTCAGCGTCGCCGGACAGTGACCGGACACTACAGAAGAGGATTCAATGTATCTGCTTCAATTCAAAGTAGCTTAGAAATCTACCATTTTTCACTAAACCGCATCAATTAGTTTCAAAGACTGAGAGTGCTGTTACAACCTACCCAAATTTACTGGTGTACATCTTAAAAAAATTATGCCATCCCCATGTCCACCCTAACTTCCTTTTAAGCATTTTAATAGGCTACTCAACAGAAAACAAAACAAACATAGAAACGCACTACATATACACAACGCATACTTATCGGTTATAATTAGCTCCCCATGTTATATTGTAGTTGTTAAAACAAAAACTTTAGGCAAAAGTTTAAACTCCGGATTGATAACCATCTGGTAACAATTTTGTAGCCATATTATAACACTAATGTTCTTGTTTTACGTTAAAGAAAAATGCCTACATCAGTGATTATATGGGTTTTACTTGTACGATGGAAAAATGCATAAACTTATGAGAGTTTGCACATTTATACTTTGCTTATTACTAAAACTAAACCAACATACAAAGTTGAACTTTCACTTGACGTCTGCACTGCATTTTTGTAAGCCTATGTGCTGAGATGGGTCTAAAGTCAAGTTTGGTTAGGAAGTTTATTTATGCACTTCTTCGGGCTGTGTAATGAAGCTAAAAGAACTTCTCAACTACGACTCCAGCGTCTGTTGTGCTCAAACATGCAGACAGACACAATAAAACAGTACTAAACGAGCAGTACACTCGAGTGGTCATCCTCTCGACCTGCAATCTCACAATCAACTCTGCAGGAAGACAGGGTTCTCAAGTTTTATCAAAAGCTTGGAGTGAGATCACATGCGGTTAGGGGAGGGGCCTAAATGGAGCCCCGACCCCGCCTATCCCCTCCCCCAATTTTACCCATTGTTCATCAACCAGCAAAAATTGAAATTCTAACAATTGGTAAATCTGATAAATGACAGAGCAATTCATCACATCAAATATAGGCCTACTCTTTAATGTTATATTTCAAAATTAGGCTACAAATATATAACAAATTGCTCCAAAATGTTTGGAAAAACAATATTTTTGCATTTTTCCTGACATCTTTGAAAAATACAAATGCAATGGCGATGATTAGGCTAATGTATGTTTTGACAGGATATACAATATTACCAAGAGCACTCTGCTTTAGCCTTAATGTAACTAGAAATACTATTAATACAGTATAATATAGAATTTAAAATAAACTGAAGAAATACATCTTCATTCCTTCCCATACCCAATAACATTTCCTTTGCCAAACTGCAGAGCCAAAGCTTTTGGCCTGGTTGCAAAGCAGTTGTAGAGTTTTTGACTGCATCAATAATGTATACGATGGGCTATATATTAAATGTTCTAGTCTAAAAATGTTAGGCGAGCTTTCTTCCAACTTACTTTCTCCATCACGACGTGTGTTCGCGCGATGTCGCGGTGGCCGAACTTCCATGTGTGTTCGCGGACTTCGCGCGTCTATAAGTTGCCTAGTAACGAACGCAATCTGGCCGAGATGCGGACGCGCTGGTGGCAGGAAACTTATCTTTGTGTGCATGCGCCTCATATTGAGAATGAGAAGGTGACGTCACGCGTATCACTCCGCGTTGTATTGTGGGAAGGATTCGCCATCTTGGTAGGATACGCTATCCGTTGTCATGGTTACTTCGACCAAGCGAAATAGCGACAGAGAGAGAGAGCAGCATGATATTTGTTTGCATTTTTGCGATAAGGCACAGTTTCTTGAAAATAAATGAAGAAGGGAGAAGCAAAAGGAAAGGGGCTCTATCGGGAGAGACTAAATAACAACACCAAGCAGCGTTATTTAGAGAACCTACTTGACATCAACATGGACCCGTACGACCTGCTACAGAATGGACGAAAGACCCAAAGCACTACCACCTTTCACAAACGCTGACACAGTTAATTACCTGGTTTGTTTATGGTATCACATCAGTGACTAACGTTACTGCCTACACAATGCAAGAGTTCAGAAGCTTTAAGTCATTAGAAGCTGAACAAGTCTGTTAATTGCGGCTGGGTGCAAGACTTAGAAACCCCCAAACCTGTAACGTTAAACTGCGAGAGTTCAGTCATACTTGATGTTTCATTCAGGCCTCATTCTTATGTGGAAATAAATCTGATATGAATCAGATACGTGCATTTGCACCTGCCGTGCAACGTTAAGCGAACAGATCGGACATTCCCCTGTCAATGCGAATCGTACGTCATTAAAAAAAGTGTATTTTTAAAACATTTCGCGCTACAGATATATCTATAACAAATGAAACAACTCTAGTTGAATAACAGAGTATTAATTTCGTTCGTTTGTGTTAAATAAAAGGCGACCTGTGCTGAAATGTGTTGCTTTTGAAAGCAGGCTTTGGTCGCTGTTGCTGCTGTCAGTTTATTGACAAGCAGTTTCTCTAAGCTGGCTAGCATTGTTATTTAGTCTCTCCCGATAGAACCCCTTTCATTTCTCTTCCTTCTCCATATCTTCCAAAGAAACTGCGGCGTATCGGTAAAATGTAAACAAATACTAAGCTGCGCTGTCTCTCTTTCGCTATTTCTGGAATGTTTAGTCGCGCCTCTGTGAAGTTCTGAAGGCGTTGCCCCTGACAACCGATAGCGTCTCCTACCATCATGGCCGACCGGCTCAGACCCCGCCCAAATCGGCACGTGACTCCTCACTCTCAATACAACGTTATATATAAAGCTTGCAGGACAACTTGGTTGGCATTGCCTTTAACAGCGTGAGATATACACGGTGTGGCGTGTGAGCGTGTGAACTGGTTGAATTGCGTGTGTCTCACGGCCAATGCGTGAGACTTGAGAACCCTGGGAAGATGAGCTGAATTAGTGAGTCAGGAGGGGTGGACAGCAAGGAACACAACACTACAAAGAAAAACCCTGTTGCTGCATCAAAATATCAGTTCCCACAACAAACGCTGTCAAAAGAGTTTAGAGCGCTTTTTGAACGCGTTTTTAAAGTTCCAATTGGAGGTCTGGGTAACTCCAACCCTAATGAAAATCACCAGCCTGTAGCTTTCTAATATAGCCTAACCTTGAAGACCTTGATTAGCTTGTTCAGGTGTGTTTGATTAGGGTTGGATGTCGTAATAATTACCATAATTAGGAGATGATTGAGCGTTTTTATGGCAAAGCTATCAACGCCAAATGAATCTGCAGTGGTCAGGTGGTAAAGCGATCACGTGGTACAAGTCGGAGTTCTACCACAAGTTACAAGTTGTAATTATGACTAAACTCCTACACCTAAACTCTCCAGGAAATGGATCTCTACTGGAGGCTGGCATAAATCTGCATTGAACATCAAGAGACACAGCACAGACACAGGGGCATGTCTAGAATTTGAATCTGAATTATTCAATTGCTGATTGATTTGCGATGCAAAGTAATTATGAAGGAAAACAATGTTTCCAGCCACTATAGTGAATACACAGCCATGCTTATATCAAAGCCAATTTGATGATGGATGGTTTCATATGGATTACATAATCAGAGAATATTTGTTCACCCAAGCTTTCTATAGACATATTTCTCATCGTGACTGAGGCAAGTAGAGTTTTGGTTCATTTCTTTAACACGCTCCAGTTCATGGAGACTGAGGCGGCAGAAAGCGCACACTGTTTGTTTTCTCTCTTTCTTTTTTTTTTTCAAAAGCACAACATTTAATTGTTATTGTGAGTGTACTTAAATAAAAGTTTGTTTGCGTTTGTCGAATGTTAATTTAACATGCCAGAAATAAAATCCGATTTTAGAAGAATTCGTAGCGCCACTCGAAAACCACTATATTGGTTGTAGGCATGATATAGAGTTATGCAGTTGAACGATGTTTGATTAGACGTCCATCAAGAATTGTTTTGGGATGATTTTATGTATTTTGATATGTAAAGTCTCAGTGGTTTTGAGAGATTTCAACCCTGGGGTCGTTCAAAGGTCATTAAGGAGAAGGTGGTCTGTGTAAGGAATCGGGGTCATAAGCTCTTTAGTCAGTTTTGATTTTGGGGATAAATATTCAACAGTTATTAATCTCTGATCAACAAATTATCGAATATAGTTTGAGCCGAGTCCTTGCATAGATAAATCACCCAATGAGGGGTCGTACAGCATACACGTCTGTTCAGGGCATATATACACAATTCACACCACGAATTATGAGGAATTGTGAATATACATCCTACACAGAGGGCTATAGCTGATCTTTAAGATTACCACAGAGATTGATACCTCGTTAAGCCAGCACGTCCGCCGCGCTGTTTCGCTTGAGGTTACCAATGGCTGGTGGTCTTATTTTAGCTTAAATTTACTGACAATGTTTTGTGCACTTAACAATTATCAGATTGTAGCTAGGATCTTTATATTAAAGAGGCTTTGTTATGTGATCAACAACAAACACAGAGGCAATAAAGTATAAATGAGGTTTAATGAACTACACTACATGTAAAGCAAAGATATATATAAAACGGAATGAACTTAAACAATAAGAAAAGAAGGTAGAAACACAGGGAAAAACACAATTGCTAGCACAGCTAGGCCCTCAGAGACAGCCTAAGAATACACACTTCAGAGCGTCTAAATTTAGATGGATAGTTTGCATTCAGACCTGGTTAGAGCGGTGTGGGAGCAAGCTCGTGGCGTCCTGGGAATAGGAGGCGGGCTTCTTTGATTCCTCCAAGCGTGGTTGTCGCGGGAGATTTAAAAGTTCTAACGCAGTTCTGTATGCGTGAAGATAGTCCTTTCGCTGGGATGCTGGAAGACTAACGAAACGCACGTGGGTATCTCGAGGACCGCACTAAGGACAGACTGGCTATACGCAAAATAAAACGAAGACAAAATAAAACAGGAACAAAATAAAACACGAGGATTACATCGGGTCACAGGATACAGGAACAGGGAACAGAGAGAGCGAATGTCTCTGAGTTTGGGGTTTTAAAGATAAACAGAACACGCCTTGGATAGGTGTGTCGGCCAATGATAATGGCCCATCTTGAAGAGAGCCTACGCCCCCGAGTGGGTCATTCGGAATCAATTTGCATCTTTATGACTAGAAGGACCTTAAGCTTACTTTGGAAATGGCATATATAGGTAGTTATATATATTTCACGTGTAGCCATGGTCAGATCTGCCATTTTCTTAAACTGCTGGTTTTGCATTCTTTTAATTCAGAAACTATGACAAAAGGGTCATTGGAACTGCTGATTAGATTACCGAGTCACTCACAAAGCCTCTCTGTTGTAATTTGCCACACAAAGCAAATGGGGCTTGGATTTGATTGAATTACTGACTGGAATCAGAATCACGTGGAAGAACCCCTCCGAAGGTGACAAGACGAACATTGTCCATTCAGATAAGCGCACACACGTGGAATCCCCCTTTGGGGTTTTTCGCTTACACACACACAGAAGAGAATTGTGAGATTAGACAACTGGCCATTGTAGCCGTTGTTAAACTCATCAAATTCGAAGCACCCACGCTCACACGGGACTGGTCGCGAGTTCACCCCCCCCGTCACCATCGGTCAATGAACTCTGAACATACATACATACGCATGAACACACACAAAATACTCTGAACACATGGGATCAAAAATCCCCTTTTGTAAATGTATAATGTTTTGTGGTTGTGTTTTCATGATTCCCTGATGACAAAACTGGTATAACTGTAAGCTGTTATGATATGTGACCAATTTAACATCCGTTTTAATCACGAAAATCATGTATCTGCATTTCACTAAGCCCTAGGAATGCCGAATTTGGTATGGTTGTAATCAGAATAATCAAAGAAGATTGAATCATCAACCCAAAATGTAATATGATGCATGCTTTTATTAATACTAGTTTAGAAGTGTGTTTCGAACAAGTTTTATCCCCTATGCACATGATCCGTAAGGCGTGAATCACGAGGTCTGACGACCCGCCTTCCTGCAACACGATTGGATCAAACACGTGAGGAAGGCGTGTCCCTCGCTCCTTCAAAATAGACCGCCACCTTATCCTCTGTGCAGTTTCCTACGCCAGAGAGAGATTCCTAAACTTTCCTGCTAAACTCCAGCCGGAGTTTTCCTCCTTCGTCGTTTTTCTACTTTGTTTTAAATCTAAGTTGCTTTCTTTCGATCTACCTCAGTTGATAGTTCGGTTTCATTCAAGAACGAAACAAGTTTAAGATTAATCGCCTCTCGTACGGGCTGCAGCTGAAGCAATCGCAAACATCTGCCTCCTACAGGAAGACGCGCCAGACAACTCCAACCACGCTGCCTTTGTAACACAACTCAACACAAAGGGACCGTGTTTAAACCAAGTAACGTACAAATCTCAATTAAGTGCTGCTTAAAGTTGTCTAGATTAATATTCGAATCCTTTGGGTCTCTGTTGCACTGTTTGAACTGTCATTCTCTCTCTCTCTCTCTCTCACACCCACACTCTCTCTCTCTCTCTCTCTCTCTCTCTCTCTCTCTCTCTCTCTCTCTCTCTCTCACTCTCTCTCACTCTAACTGTGTCCTTTTAAATACGTCATATTGCAATCCTGTATTAATTGTTTGTTTTGATATGCATATTATTTACTCCTGCGTGATTTTTAGTAGTCTATATAACCCTTAGTATTGTGTTATTAAAATTCCATAATCCTTTGAATCGAATCTGTCTCATTGTCCCATGATTGAAGTCTCTGTAATATGTCAAAGATCTGTAAGTTTCCAAAGCTCTACCTCGGTTAACTATTGTAAACATCTGAAAGTGCCGTATACGAGCAGATACTTCCGTGTGGCCAGCGGAAAATATTCACTCGGTATACAGGCAGGTAATCTTGTGATATAAGGAAGTTTTCATCTCCGATTCGCAGGACGAACCAGGATGCATGACAAACTAATTTGGAATCACATGTAAATTGACCCTGACAATTAATCTGACTTAACCAAACCAAATATCAATAATTACTACGATCAATCGTGTTAATTATTCATATATGGTAATGTTTAGTCCATTCCCTATTTGGGATAATTTAATTTATGTATGCGATTACATATTCATTATCTAATGAATAATATTCCCCATTTGAGTTAAATAATTTCCCCAAAACAGACTCATTTTCGCTACATATTTATGGTGGTTTAGAATGCTGGCATTTACAAACTTCATGGTGGGATCAATATTCAGATTCATGTTCATGTGTGTTTTGGGAATTTAATATTGTGTACGCGCATGCGCATTGTGTAATTAAGTCGACTCGAAAACTGAGCAAGGCAGAAGCCTTTCAGTAACACACCAGCATCTGGCTGAAAATAAGCCTGAGGGCATCTTTTTAGCTCGACTGGATGTGAGTGAAAAACTGCAGCCACAGACAGTGACTGCACGGCCCAGCTGAGAGAAAAGGAAACTCTTTGTTCTCTCTTTGCCTAGCTGTGACATTTTAACACTGTCCGAAGCCCTGTTTTGAACGAAGAAAAACTTCAAAAACAGGCACATTACCGGTATATATGGTTTAACTGTTGGGACGAGAATCTCCCATGCAGTAAAAGATCTTTAAATTCGTTAGCAACGAATAACTTCGGGTTTTCAAAAAACGCTGGCGTAAAGCTAGCTAAACCGGTTAGAAAATCCCATTTTCTGTGCAAACCAAGCACAAAGAGATCCCCCGCGATCTGCAAAAGGTATAGCCTACTAGGAAATGTTCGTATGCTTGTTCCGTGTCTAAAAAGACATCTGAGATCCGCCGTGATCTGCGAAAAGTATAATTGTAAATGTGGGTATATTTGTTTCATATTTGAAAGGAACCTGTGCGCACAGGCGCTATCAGTTTCAAAGTACCACACTTGTGAGTTTGGGCCGCGTGAGCGCGACACTGCCACCGCGTGGCAATAGCAGGGAAAGACCTGCTACCCATCTGCTTCCCATACTCGCTGTTCCTCCTCGTGTATTTCCTCCCAATTCACCGCGATTATTGTCGAATAAGCTGCCTGAATACATATTTGCATTTACAGCTTGCTAGTCCGTAAAACAATCCTCCTGTTTTGGACTGAGACATTTTATTTTAAGTTCAATTCACAGAAGTGAATTAGAGTTTAAGCTATAGAATTCCTCAGTTCAAATCACTGACAGTTAATTTGGAGGCAGACGCCCTAGCGGCGGCACCCCTCCAGGTCAGCTATCATCCTTCTGCTCAATTCATCTCTGCTCTACCCTGTTTCTATTTCTACCGGTCTCGATGACTTTGCTCTGTTTGTTTATTTTTATAATCGCTACTAATAACTTTAGTGAGGTGGTGATTTATTATCAGAAGCCATTCTGATTCCTTTACAAAACTTTTGCTCCTCCCCCAATATATCTGGATTTAATTTTGATTGGAACAATATTTTATTTTAATTTTTTTTTGATAAAATTAATTTTTAATTAATTTTTTTTTATTAAAATTTTCACTATAAATTTTTCTCAGTTCAGTCAGTTGACAGCCCCCTGAAAAGCAGGACGCCATCTAGTGGCAGACAACCTTCTCAAGTCAGCTATCAGCCTTCCACTGAACTTTATATGAAATCATTTTCATTCATGTTTTCCGGATGAGTATTTTATAATCATTGCTAACAACAACAGGGTTGTTGTGATTATTATAAGAAATCATTCTAATTCTGTCAATCTCCCCCAGGCTTATTTTTGATTGGAGTTTAAAACTATTTGAATTAACTTTAAATTGTACCAAACAGTCAAGGTGAACCACAGGAAGGAAGTGCGCCCCCCCTTGAGGCTCCAAGACCCACTACCGCGGCTCACCGCTCCCCTTCCTGACCTCCACCTGCATTAAGTTATTGATAACTTCCAAACGGGTTAGAATATTTTCAATAACTAATTACTACTAATTACTTTCTGTGCTATCCTCAGTTGGCAAAAGCCTTCATCTCTTAATTTGGTTTTTCCTTTCCAGGTTAAATTAAGTTTCTTCAGAGCTATTGTGTTACTACCTTACCCCTTTTCAGGTCTATTGTAGTTTCCGTTTACTCCTACTTGAATTACTTTGAGTATAAAAAAGGAAGTAATAATAATAATTGTTTTTGTTGTTGTTTAAAGTGAGTTAAATTTGCCGTAAGCAGGAAAATCTTAATTTACTTTAAGCTCCCTTGTTCTTACCGTTGTGCATGTGTACAGGTTAAAGTCTCAGCACCTGTGGTGGATTGCGGGAGCCCTGTTGTCCTCTGTGGGCCGGTCTGCTGACTGGCGTCACTGACGCTGACCGTGCGGTGGCTCTCGGGGTCTGCTGTCCCTGCCATTGGTTGCGGCACGCAGTAACGTGACATCAGCAACCTGTTGCTCCAAAGGCTCAACCACTAAAGCCGACGCACGAGTCAATTGCAGGGACCGGTGCATGCGCCACTGTCTACGTCAGCATTGCTGGCGGGGTTCTGTGCACCACCCACTTTTGCAGTGCGGTCGGCCGGCTGACACCTCGGAGAATACCAGGTTGTGCTTACAGTCACGTGCTGTTTGAGTGGGCGTAACCGTGACAGAGCAACAGAGAGTCCGGAGTCACGGCGGTCGGGTGTTTGGCGGCGCCGGAAAGTTGACCACGCTCATTGAGGCCAGCTGGGTTTGACCTCAATTCACCCCAGGTAAGACTGGATTTTGATAAAAACCCTGCCACTTAGCAGAAGCCACAGAACATTAGGTATTTCCCCAGATATATTTTCTGAGCGTAGGGTTGCCTCTTTCTCCCTAAGACACACCCTCTGAGTTATTAGCGGCTACACTACAGCGCAGGTCAATTCACTTAGGTGTTATTGCCACTGCAATATTTGTGTTTGTTTCCCCTCTCGCTCCTCTCTTCCTTGCTTTGTTTTGGTCTTTTGTGTTTTGTTTCTTTCAGTTCACCAAGAGACCCCCAAGGAAGCTAAATAATAGTGACAACCAAGCAGTACTTCGGGTCCCACGTTGACCCGCATAAAATTGTCTACGACAGTTAGGCAAATTTCTATAAACGGCACGGCTGTACTCCAGCTCGTTAGCCTCAAAACAAGCTAGCAGCGGCCCTTTGTGTGTGTGTTGTGTTTCTCTCGCCCTCAGGGAGTCAGAATGTCACGCGCTTCCAGTCCCGCGGACCATTGGAGCAATCTGGATGCTTGGTTACGAGCCATGACAACCGGCTGTCTGCCCAAGGACTCTGGCGACCCAAAATCTCCGACCCGGCAGGAACTGGACGCCGAGGTGGACCAGATAATGGCCAACGACCCAACGCAGACCTACAGCTCAAAGGAATGGGGTCGGATCATTGGACGTCTAGCTCACAACTTAGTGGCACAGGCATGCTCTGCGGAGGAGGACAACGCCAGTCTGGCAAAGGAAATCGCAGGACTAAAGACTCAACTGGAGGAGGCCCGCAAACAAAAGGACCACACACAGGAGCGTCTGGATCAGCTACTTCTGGAGGAGAAAGACAAGGACGAAATGCCCCCAGAACTACAAGAGGAAGTGGAAAGACTGCAAAAGGCCCTGGAGGATCTGCGCACGGACACAGACAGGAGGATGCAGTCGGAGAAACACACCACGGAGGAGCTCCAGGACAGACTGCAGCGCGCCGAGGCCCTTCTAGAAAGAGCAGAGAGTAAAATACAAGACAAAGAGGCCAGAGCCAAGGCCTGTGAGAAACATTTGCACGCAGCTCGAACTGAAATTACCGAGCTTGCCCAACAGAGACATGATCTAAAGTATGAACTGGACTTGGTCCATAAAGAACTCAAACACTCTTACAAATTACAAGGCGACCTGGAGGGGGAAATACCCATCACTCCGTTTCCCCTCACCAGCGAGCCTGCACTTTTCAGCCAAAAACCCAGACCTGAAAAGGGGGGCGAAAGCCCATTGCTAAAGACATCACTAGCCAGCCGCTACGTGCCCCCACCAGCTGAAGAGGGGCGGGGTCAGGCCATCGGTCACCACACAGCCCATAAAGAACTGGACAAGCTGGCTAGAAACATCCCGACCTTCACTCCCAATCCAGCAGGAGGCCACGATGTTCACTCTTACTTACAAGACATTGACTTTCACCTACAAACTATGGCCAACGTCACTAATTGGGATAAGTTGTATCTTCTCAGGATTACTTCAAGCCGTGATGTGCGGAGCTTTCTGGACAGGCAACCTGAGATCGTCAAAACGGACTACCAGCAGCTGCGACAAGCTCTGATCCGTGAATTCTCTGACCCCGACTCTGAGAGCGGATTCGTAACCGCAATGGACCTCAAGCAGGCCCGACTAGAAACCCCACAAGCTTACTACGGCCGCCTCCGACAAGCCTACTTCGGATCTCGCAATGAGTCCGGGATGGAGGAAGACTGTAACTTCAAAACTTTGTTCCTGCGGAATCTCCATCCGACCCTATCGCACCACCTCGGGGTTTTAGCTGAGCCACGGACTATGTCAATCCAACAACTACGTGACTTGGCTCACAAAGCTTACACCAAACAAAAGACTATCTCTGAAAAGACTGTGAGAAACCCCACAATCTGCCCTGTCTCTGAGCACCGTCCGGAGCTGTCCCTAGAGGGCGCACAGCACCACAGTTACAAGCCTGCCAACAGAGAGACACGACCATTCCAACCCAGCAGAGGTCAGCGCGGTCGTGGGGGTGCCCGCCCCAGGCAGCAGAACAGCCACACTGGGGAATTCTGGGACCGGCCTCGCACCTCCCACAACCAAAGGGGAGGGGGCACCTGGGAAACCGGCCGGCAACCCAGAAGGACCCAACCTCCATCTCCCCGGACAACAAGCCCAGAGCACCAGCTGAAAGACCCCTCTCAAAATGACATTGGTAAACTGAAGTTGGAACTCAAATCCAACAGGGACAATGCCGCCGCGTCTGACGCTGCAGAACTTCTGAGCATGCTGAGGGAGTTTCTTCAAAAGAAACCTCACAAGAAAGACAAGGACAAGCCAGACACCGCATGACTAAACCTGAGGCCTGAAGCCAACTCCACTCCCAACGCTTCTCCCAATGACAGCCCCACAGACACTGTCAAACCACAGACTATGGAACTCGCTGTCACATCACCCAGTGACAGCACCACTCACTCCCTCCAACTGACAGCCCAGAACACGGCTTGTCAGTCACAGACTAGTGAACTCAATGTTGCATCACCAACTGACAACACCCCTCGTTCACTCCGGCTGCCAACTGCACTTCTTGAACAAAACACTGCACTTCCTGAACAAGACGGTAGCAGCGCTCACCTAAAGGTACCAGACAGTGCTGTCTTGGTGATCTGCACTCACAGCGAGCCACACCTAACACAACCACACTGTCTATCGATCAACACAAAAGACCCCACACCAAAACTTCTGGGAAATCTGATAGAGAGAGGTGTGGCACGCAAACTCTACCTAACCATCACTTTGGAAAAGGAGGTGAGACTCGAAGCGCTCGTGGACACGGGCTCGGATCTCACACTCATATCAGCTGAACTTTTTGAAAAACTCAAATTTGAAGCTCAAAGACAGAATCGAACTCTTAACTTCCACACCTGTGAGCTGAATGTGCAGTCGTACAGCCAAAACGACATCCAGCTGAGAAACGTGGCCCCCATTCACCTGGCAATCGGCCCGATGAGTTTAGTACATCCGGTCTATGTTTCACCAATGAACATTTATCCATTCCTAATAGGCAAAGACCTGCTGGATACCAGCCGTTACTGGACTTCAAACACCTGCAAGTGTGGGCTCAAGTGCGTGAACCCCTCCCCCTTTCGCCAAACAAATCTGCTGAGCCAGACTGTCAGGTCACAGAGTTCACGGGAATTCCCTCAGCCAGACATGGCGACCCAGCCACAACAGCTGATCAAGGGTCAAGTTCGCTACTCTGCACTTTCAAAACCAGCCAAGGCTCTGATACCTACTGCCCTCAGGTCAGGACCGACCTGCAGCTGCAGGATGTAACCACAACAGACATTGTTTTGGCCATGTGGGCGGACCAATCCGCTATAAGCTTCTCACTATTCAATGCAATCATTGACAACACACCGGGCCTGTCCTACACCAGCAAACGCACACGTTTCCCTCTCAACGCAAATCCATCCTCCATGATATCTGCCAAAGGGATCTGTGCTTTGCAATTAAAGTGGAATCACCGGTGTCTGACTCATTACTTCCTGATCCTTCCGGATCCAGCCCATGATGTCTACATTGGAGCAGACGTTCTGATTCGCCTCAAAGCTCATGTGGACATGTTAAATGAAGTGGTATGGGCCCCATTGACTATACAGCCACCTGTTCCCAGCAATCATGACAATCTACTGTCGGGACAGACCATCCCTGAAGTCTGCACCCTAATCAACGAACAAGCAACAGTAGTACCAGCCTACACCAAAGGGGTCGCTGTACGCCTCAACATACGACGGAACCAAACATTGAACCACACGCTAGGTTTCTTCCAACCTTCACCTGAATGTGGAGACCTCGGACTCACACTCGAAGCCACACCCCTCACGGAAGTGTCATCTCGGATAGTCTACATTCTGTTCAACAACTGCACAGCAAGGGACATCAGCATTCCCAGAGCCTACAGGCTAGGATGGCTAGTGAGCCATGACTTTCATGACTTTGAACTTGTATTACCGGTCATCGGCCCCCTTCCACCTGCACTGATACCTGAAGGGCACACAGACAACACAGTGCTCACGCTGCCCTTCCAACTCATTGCCATCACATCTGTCATGTCAGTGGCCAAAGACCAGGTGTGCAGAACTGAGCTTACAGAGGACCAACACCTCGCAGTGTACACAGTCTCCCACCAGCCTGTCAGTGAGACTAATGCACCTGCTATGCCTTCAAAGATCAACCCGACTGATGACACATCGACAGAGGAGCCATATCAAGGTTTTGACTCTCAAGTGCAGCAAATTATACAAGAGGCTGACGCGCTTCAGAATGACACAGACCGCCAAAGGCTAGGACAAGTCCTTTACAAGTTCAAAGAATCCTTTGCCAAAGACTCTTTAGACTGTGGCCTTACCAACCTCCACACGGTGCGCATCCCCACGCATCCCGAGGCTCCTCCCACTTTCGTCAAGCAGTACAAAATTCCCATCGCCTCGCACGAACCAGTGCAGGAAATCATCGAATCCATGCTTGAGAAAGGTGTCATCCGTCCATGTAACAGCACCTACTCTGCCCCCATCTGGCCCGTTCTCAAACCGAATGGGAAATGGCGGCCCACCATTGACTATCGAAAGCTGAATCAACAGGTGCCGTTATCACGATGGCCCATGACCCAACTCGAACAGGAAATACCCCGAATCAGAGGAGCCACCATCTTCTCTACACTCGATGTGGCCTCTGGATTCTGGACCATTCCAGTGCACCCAGAAGACCAACACAAGCTGGCATTCACATTTGGCAACCGACAGTTCACCTTCAACAGATGCCCGTTCGGGTACGCCAACTCACCAGCTGAGTTCAACATCTTCCTGAACAAAGCCTGTCCTGACGCCAGGATGAGAGGTAACCTGATTTACGTGGACGATGTTCTCATGAAGAGCACGACAGTGGCAGACCACCTGAAAGAAATAGACTATGTTTTGAACCAGTTATCCACTGCCGGCGCCAAAATAGCCCTCCACAAGGGCCAATGGTGCCGCACCAAGGTCAACTACGTGGGCCTTCTCGTCGGATCCCATGGCATCGAACCACAATCAAACCGTATCCACGCCATTCAAAACATCAAGCCTCCCACTAACGTCTCTGAACTGCGAAGCTTTCTAGGGGTATGCAACTACTCCCGACAGTTCATCGAAAACTATTCGGACATCGCCAGGCCCCTCACAGCGCTGCTGAAAAAGGACTGCCCTTTCGTCTGGTCAGACGCTCAAGAACACGCCATGGCGGCACTAAAAAGACATTTATGCTCAGCCCCTTGCCTCGCTTACCCCGATCCTCAAAAGGAATTCTACCTGGAAGCAGGATTTTCTGACCAATGTCTCAGTGCGGGCCTATACCAAATGCACGATCAAGACAAAAAGGTGGTCGCATATGCCAGCAAGACGCTTCTCCCTCCAGAATGTAAATTCTCAGACTGTGAAAAAGCTTTGCTCTGTACGGTATGGGCCATACAGCGTTTCTCCAACTACATTGGAGCACAGAAAGTTATCATTGACACTTGCCACCAGCCTGTGATGTACCTCAACAGCCAACGCATCCGAAACGGCGTGGTCACCAATGCACGCATAGCCACGTGGTTAATGGCTCTACAAGGACGAGATGTCGAGGCACGATATGCACAGGATCACAAGTCGGCATTGGGAAACGGCCTGGCTGCATGTCAGAACTGCTCCGACGACTCACCTGCTGCGATGCTAGACACACCAGAGCCCCAACAGCCACAACTGACCTGTCACAGGTACTTTGACAAGAATGCGTGCGAAGGCATGCCCACAGCTTACGTCGACGGATGCTCCTACAACCACGAGGGCATCCTAAAGGCAGGTGCAGGGGTACTGTGGGTTGACAACCACCCATGCCCACCACAACGCTTCAAACTGGGCCCCCAGTCATCCCAGTATGCAGAGGTGGCAGCCATTCTCATAACTCTGCAAATCGCACCGGCCCATAACGTCAGTGAACTTCTCATCTGCACAGACTCTAACTATGCCAGACTCAGTTTTGTGTGCCATCTCCCGATCTGGAAACAAAATGGTTTCAAAACAGCAAACAACAAGCCTGTCAAACACCAACACCTGTTCCAGGAATGTGATAACATCACAACAACACACAATGTCACCGTGTACTGGAAGAAGGTAAAGGGACATTCAAAACTGCCAGGCCTAGACAAAGACTTTAATGACCACACTGACGCCCTTGCCAAAGCGGGCGCCCTCCACGGTGAGCTGTGGTCTGCGCCAAACCCCACACCAACACCCGATGTGGCGGTACTAACCCGCAGCAAACGGCCCTTGCCTGCGACAGCACCAGCTTCACAGCCGCTATCGCTAACACCGCAAATTTCTAACAACGATATTGCGGATATGCAAGCCACAGACACTGCTATAAAGACAATTCTTGACCTCCTCTCTGACCCCTCCTGCCACCCTATCTCACCTTCAGCCTTGGCGGACGAC
Organism: Rhinichthys klamathensis goyatoka; assembly: GCF_029890125.1. Taxonomy (NCBI): domain Eukaryota; kingdom Metazoa; phylum Chordata; class Actinopteri; order Cypriniformes; family Leuciscidae; genus Rhinichthys; species Rhinichthys klamathensis. The sequence continues at coordinate 752,615 of NW_026606557.1, forward strand.
TCATACCTCAGACAGCTACACAACTCCAGACATATGCTGCGTGTGAGGGACGACATTCTATGGTTTGACCCCGATGGCACCACACCGCCTAGGCTCGTGGTGCCACTGTGCCAAAGGGGGGTGATGCTAATGCACGCCCACAACACACCCTATGCTGGACACCACGGTACCAGAGCCACGTATGACACACTCAGACAGGTGGCATACTGGCCAGGCATGCAGCAAGATGTGGCAGAGTATGTGAGAGAATGCTTGGTCTGCTGTCAATTTCAACCAGCAAACCTAAATCACAGAGCCCCACTGCAACGCAGAGGAATCACGTTCCCATGGTTAGACCTCCAAATCGACTGGGTAGGACCCCTGCCCAGGTCAACAAGAGGCAACAAGTACTTTCTCACGGTGGTGTGCCAGTTTACCAAGTGGGTAGAGTGTCTGCCAGCACTAGGGGTGGAACGGTACATGTATTCGTATTGAACCGAAACGGTACGGGCGTCACGGTTCGGTGCACGAATTTGCACGCAGAATACACGGTACAAATAAAAAAAACCTCTTAAATAGCGATGAATTTCGCTCTATTCGCTTTTGGTGTGACTGTGAACGCAGCAATGAACAGGCTGCGATCAAGATTGCAATGCAGGAGTGTGTGTGTGTGTCTGTGTGCGCGAGAGAGAGAGAGAGAGAGAGAGGCGCGATGAACAGTGTGTGTGTGTGCGAGAGAGAGAGGCGCGATCGAACAGTGTGTGTGTGTGTGTGTGCGCGCGCGTGCGAGAGAGAGAGGCGCGGTGTGTGTGTGTGTGTGTTCGCGCGCGCGAGAGAGAGAGGCGCGGGCGCGAATCGCGCGATGAACAGTGTGTGTGTGTGTGTGTGTGTGTGTGCGCGCGCGTGCGAGAGAGAGAGAGAGGCGCGGGCGCGAATCGCGCGATGAACAGTGTGTGTGTGTGTGTGTGTGTGTGTGTGTGTGTGTGTGTGTGTGTGTGTGTGTGTGTGAGTGTGTGTGAGAGAGGCACGGGCGATCGAACAGTGGAAACGTAAAAACATACTCCGTCATTTTTTTCATACAGGACATCATTAAAACTGCAAATTGTTTACTTATATTTGTGTACACTCGCAATAAAACACAACATTGTGCTTTTGTCACACTCTAAACTCTTGTCAAACTGTAACCTACACCTGTTAACAAAAGTTTTTATGGTAGTATTATTTTATACGGAAATCAATTATTTATAATTCAGATGAGAATAAAGTTAGTTAATTAAAATGAAGGAAAACAAATATCTTGATCTGAAATAGCAAATTAATTTTAAATTCATTCAGGTACAATTACCAAACATATCTCAAGGTCTTTTCGTCTTTTTAATAATTTAATTAATAAACTAATTATATAAAACTACTGTCAGTGCACTACAAATAAACTGGTTCTATGCCTTTATTAATAAAACTTATTTAAAAAAAATACAAGGCTTAAGACATTTATAAAAATGCCTTCTGCATTTTTGCTTTGCTTTTCACTCCCTTGTACCGAAATCGTACCGAACCGTGATGTCTGAACCGAGGTATGAACCGAACCGTGACTTCTGTGTACCGTTCCACCCCTAGCCAGCACCTAACGACACTGCCCAAACAACGGCATACCTCCTGATGAACCACATCTTCTCCCGGTTCGGATTGCCACTAAGAGTCAACTCAGACAGAGGTACCCACTTCACTGCCGAGATCATGCAAAAGATCTGGAGATGTCTAGGGGTACAAGCTAGACTGCACATTTCGCACCAGCCAACCTCATCTGGCCAAGTTGAGAGATCTAACCAGTCGGTGGTCCACATGCTAAGAAAGTACGTGTCGACTAACCAGAAAGATTGGGACGTGAAACTTCCCCTTGTGCTGATGGCCCTCCGAGCCACACCGCAGGAATCAACACGGGTGTCCCCGTTTGAACTAATGACCGGGCGGCAGATGACTCTGCCATTACACCTGTTGTACCAACCAGGAGACCACAACCTCGTCACCGCCTACACCACGTTCCAGTACCTGGATGAGCTCCACAAACACCTGAAAACAACTTTCGCTTTCGCCCAGCAACACCTGAAAAGCAGCGCTGAAGGCCAGAAAGCATACTATGACCAAAAGGCATCTCACCACGAGTTCAATGTGGGCGACAAAGTCCTGTATTACATCTTCGCCCCGCCACCCCGGGGGCTGTCAAAGAAGCTCCTGCCCCACTGGACAGGACCTCACGAGATTGTGAACAAACTCTCCCCCGTTGCATACCAAATCCAGCTAAAACGGGGACAGAAAGAACCAGTTCTCAAATGGGTCCACCGCAATCAGATCAAAAGACATGTGGCCACTAGCAGGAAGAGACAGGGAGGGGCCAATGCAAGCTAAAACTCAACCGCCGTCATCGCAGCGAAAGACTGTCTCACACAACCCGGGACAAACCTCGCTGACCTGTGCCTTTCTCTCTCCCCTGCTCCTCCATACCTCTCTCTCTCTTGCCTGTAATAGGATGCTGCTGTTGATCGTCCTCATGTGCCTTCAGTCGACCAGAGGCCAGCCGCCGGCCGACGTCATCTCACCAGGACCGGCCTCGGGCATCGTGTTGAGGGACCAACCAGGACTCCTGATCACTAACTGCCGAACGCACACACAGAAAGTGTATGTGCGACTGGACCCCCGAAATGTCTACCGGGCGCACTACCCAAGCTCGGTGGCACAGTACAGTTGGGCAGGTGCGCGATGGACAGAAGCCGCCCTCAACCACGCCGAAGCCGACGTCGAGCACATGCTGAAACAACTCGAGAAGATGACCGTCACCCAAGCGGAATTGGGAGGACACAACAAACGTTCCAAACGGTTCCTGGGAACGCTGCTCGGGGCCGCTGCAGCCGTGGGCACGCTGTTCAACATTGGCATGTCCAGTGTCAACGCCGTGAACATAGCCACGGTGCGACGACACGTGGCCGAAATCCAGACCGAGCTTCCACAGTTAAAAATAACAACTCACCACACAGAGCGAATCCCTGCGAACCATTGGCAAGACACTGAGAGGAACCGTGACAATCCTCAACACTCACAGCGTCATGCTGAATCAGACTGTGAGCTCCATGAAGCAGATGTTCACAGTTTTCCAAAATGACTTTGCCCAAACACAGTTGGTCACAGCATTAATGACCGACATGCTCCGAGAAGTAAGCTCCTCCATAGACAGCTTAGCTATGGGTCGGATCCCGCCATACCTGATACCCCTAATCCTGGTACAAACCGTGCTGGCTTCCGCCATAACCACACCCATTGACCCGATCCAAACCCACCTTGCCTACTCCTTGGGCAGTGCCATTCCACTGTACGTTGACCCCGCACAGCGAGAGGTAGGCTTCCTCTTGAACTTGCCCATCATAGAATCAAGCCGAATCTACCGACTCAAAGACATTGTCAACGTGGGATTTTGGCAGAGCAATACCTACTTTAAGGTACGGACACCTGACGTGGTAGCCTACCACGACAGCGACCCTCAGCTGTACCTAGCCCCAAACCTGCACATGTGCACCCGCACCAAAGATATCCACTATCTCTGCCCTAGCAAGCCGTTCCTCAGAGACAACACTGATGGGATCTGCGGCCTGCAACATCTGGCCAGCGACGCACGTTGCCCGGCGGATGCTAAACCCCGCAGCCAAGTCACCGAGATGCAAGCCGAGATTGTGGGAAACCGATGGCTCGTTAACACCCCAGTACGGACAGCGACACTGACCTACGACCAACACGACACCGCTACGCGTGTCAACCTGCTGAACCAGACCATGTGGATCCAAGTTCCACGAGGAGCCATCCTCCACCTGGACGACCTAGCCTTGTACCACCTCCCTAGTGAAGAATACCAATCCGAACTAGAGATTCCATCCTTCTTTAAGGATCGCAACTTCACCCTCGACCCAGAGCTGGAGAAATGGATTCAGGAAGGGGGGTCACAGATCGTCGACATCGCTCCCCTGGACACCGCCCTCCAAGCCTTGTCCAGAATGCCTATCCTGAACGCCTCACCAGTCGTCCAAGCATGGACCGCCGCTGACACTGCCGTGTGCATTTCAACGATCAACGGACACGCCCTAACCTTGGGCCTTGCCTACGTCCTGTACCGACAAGTCAACGAGATGCGAGCCTCTACAGCCAGGCTCACCCAAGCCATGTCCGTGGGGTTCCGTAAGACCCCTCGGAAAGAAGACTCCCCGCTAGCGAACGCGGAGGATCTCATAGAGCTGAGCCCTCAGCCCTAACCATCATCTGCAGAGTCCGACCTCCATGATTTGCCTGCCATCTGACCAAGGCAATCGTGATGGTCCAACGAGGTCCACTCCCACGGGTCCTGTCGAACCATCAAAGGGGGAATGTAGCCATGGTCAGATCTGCCATTTTCTTAAACTGCTGGTTTTGCATTCTTTTAATTCAGAAACTATGACAAAAGGGTCATTGGAACTGCTGATTAGATTACCGAGTCACTCACAAAGCCTCTCTGTTGTAATTTGCCACACAAAGCAAATGGGGCTTGGATTTGATTGAATTACTGACTGGAATCAGAATCACGTGGAAGAACCCCTCCGAAGGTGACAAGACGAACATTGTCCATTCAGATAAGCGCACACACGTGGAATCCCCCTTTGGGGTTTTTCGCTTACACACACACAGAAGAGAATTGTGAGATTAGACAACTGGCCATTGTAGCCGTTGTTAAACTCATCAAATTCGAAGCACCCACGCTCACACGGGACTGGTCGCGAGTTCACCCCCCCCGTCACCATCGGTCAATGAACTCTGAACATACATACATACGCATGAACACACACGAAATACTCTGAACACATGGGATCAAAAATCCCCTTTTGTAAATGTATAATGTTTTGTGGTTGTGTTTTTATGATTCCCTGATGACAAAACTGGTATAACTGTAAGCTGTTATGATATGTGACCAATTTAACATCCGTTTTAATCACGAAAATCATGTATCTGCATTTCACTAAGCCCTAGGAATGCCGAATTTGGTATGGTTGTAATCAGAATAATCAAAGAAGATTGAATCATCAACCCAAAATGTAATATGATGCATGCTTTTATTAATACTAGTTTAGAAGTGTGTTTCGAACAAGTTTATCCCCTTTGCACATGATCCGTAAGGCGTGAATCACGAGGTCTGACGACCCTCGCTCCTTCAAAATAGACCGCCACCTTATCCTCTGTGCAGTTTCCTACGCCAGAGAGAGATTCCTAAACTTTCCTGCTAAACTCCAGCCGGAGTTTTCCTCCTTCGTCGTTTTTCTACTTTGTTTTAAATCTAAGTTGCTTTCTTTCGATCTACCTCAGTTGATAGTTCGGTTTCATTCAAGAACGAAACAAGTTTAAGATTAATCGCCTCTCGTACGGGCCGCAGCTGAAGCAATCGCAAACATCTGCCTCCTACAGGAAGACGCGCCAGACAACTCCAACCACGCTGCCTTTGTAACACAACTCAACACAAAGGGACCGTGTTTAAACCAAGTAACGTACAAATCTCAATTAAGTGCTGCTTAAAGTTGTCTAGATTAATATTCGAATCCTTTGGGTCTCTGTTGCACTGTTTGAACTGTCATTCTCTCTCTCTCTCTCTCTCTCTCTCTCTCTCTCTCTCTCTCTCTCTCTCTCCTCTCTCTCTCTCTCTCTCTCTCTCTCTCTCTCTCTCTCTCTCTCTCTCTCTCTCTCTCTCTCTCTCACTCTCTCTCACTCTAACTGTGTCCTTTTAAATACGTCATATTGCAATCCTGTATTAATTGTTTGTTTTGATATGCATATTATTTACTCCTGCGTGATTTTTAGTAGTCTATATAACCCTTAGTATTGTGTTATTAAAATTCCATAATCCTTTGAATCGAATCTGTCTCATTGTCCCATGATTGAAGTCTCTGTAATATGTCAAAGATCTGTAAGTTACCAAAGCTCTACCTCGGTTAACTATTGTAAACATCTGAAAGTGCCGTATACGAGCAGATACTTCCGTGTGGCCAGCGGAAAATATTCACTCGGTATACAGGCAGGTAATCTCGTGATATAAGGAAGTTTTCATCTCCGATTCGCAGGACGAACCAGGATGCATGACAAACTAATTTGGAATCACATGTAAATTGACCCTGACAATTAATCTGACTTAACCAAACCAAATATCAATAATTACTACGATCAATCGTGTTAATTATTCATATATGGTAATGTTTAGTCCATTCCCTATTTGGGATAATTTAATTTATGTATGCGATTACATATTCATTATCTAATGAATAATATTCCCCATTTGAGTTAAATAATTTCCCCAAAACAGACTCATTTTCGCTACACACGATATCGATATACAGCTTAATGAATAGATCAGATTTTTAGGATTACAAACATATCAAACATCACACGTCACAGACATAATATTGCAGAATTACCTCTTAATGCACACTTTCGGGCATTTATAAGTGTCTTACATTCATGAAAACATTCGTAGGACATGTTTGCACATTTATAGTTCTGTTAAAGGGATTTTAATACACCAACTCTGTTTTAGTACCGATTTATAGATAGAAACCTAGGGTTCATAGGTATGTGTGTGTGAACATAGGTGTGTGCGTATCTGCATTTGAACATCTGGCACCCCCCCCTCGCCGGGGAGGGGTGTTAGAGATAACGGTCTTCTTTGATCGTGCCTCGCGAATTAATCGGGCTGGCACGAGGAGATCTGGGGAGACTCGGTTACGCTGTAAAGGTGTCAGAAATCAATTTAAACTTCAGACTCATTGGCGCTAGTTGATTTAGATTGGGTGAGTCATAGGTTGTGGGCATTTAGAAACCGTTCGCAGGAATGTGTGCATGGCGTTCGGAATTAGTGAATTCATGATTCTCCATTCATACTCTACATCTGTTTTAGATCTTTGTCTTGGGATCAAACAACGTCTGCAGTTATCTTGGTCGGGCTCGAGCTGTGCCATCTCTGAACCAATCCGTCTTTTCCAAACTACCTAACATTGACAACGTTCTTCCTTTAGCTAGGCTCATCTCTTTGAAGCTTGCATGGCCATAAAGTACTTAGCTGTATACATAATACAAATCAACCCAAAACAATTCTTGACGGACTTAATCAAACATCGTTCAACTACATAATTCTATATCATGTCTACAAACAATATATGTGACTATTATGCTTTGTAGCAAATGCTTCAGAAGACTATTGGTCAATAGGCAATACTGGTTGAAACTCTTCACATCCTGATAGCAATCAATATTAGAAGTGTTCTAAATATTAAAATGTGAACATACCTTCTGTAAAGGTCTCCGGACGAAAATTCAGACTTGGATTTATGCGTTTCCATGTCAACACTATTAACGCCGAAATGAATCCGCATCAGTCAGATGGTACAACTAGAGCACCGTAAGTCGTTTACGTCTTCATAGTCACTGTAATGTTATGCGTTTTGAGACCTGAGGCAATTTAACGGTCTTTCGTCTCGTGACACTTTGCAGACTCTGCTTTGTGCGTTCATGTGTTTTGAAAGAGCCGTGGCTTTGGACGGTGGGAGCTCATGCGTTTAAAGCTAACGTATTATTACTAGCCTCACTGAAACTGTTTTGCAAGTGTTTGGGTCTTAGGGAGGGGAACTTGTACATTCCTAAAGCACGAATTCCAATGAGCCATTATGTGAGAGAACAGCCAAACTAACGCTGGCTTACCAAAAACACCAAATTTGTTTTCCAAATTAAAAAAGAAAAAAGAAAAGAGAAATAAGTCTTACAAGTGTGAGATTTATTTGGTGATAACAGGGGAAAAATACCATACATCCGATGGTTAAATCAGCACAGTTAACCATGCATAGCCACATTACTTATGGCCAGGACATTGGCCATAAGGGTTTGGATATTCAGCTGCAGGCCTCACTGGAAGCTTGGGGGGTTCGGCTGCAGGCCTCACTGGAGGCTTGGGCGGTTCGGCTGCAGGTCTCACTGGAGGCTTGGGCGGTTCGGCTGCAGGCCTCACTGGAGGCTTGGGCGGTTCGGCTGCAGGCCTCACTGGAGGCTTGGGTGGTTCGGCTGCAGGCCTCACTGGAGGCTTGGGCGGTTCGGCTGCAGGCCTCACTGGAGGCTTGGGCGGTTCGGCTGCAGGCCTCACTGGAGGCTTGGGCGGTTCGGCTGCAGGCTTCACAGGAGGCTTGGGCGGTTCGGCTGCAGGCTTCACCGGATGCTTCGGGGGTTCGGCTGCAGGCTTCACCGGAGGCTTCGGGGGTTCGGCTGCAGGCAACTCTGGCAGTTCGTCGGAAGGCTCCGGCAGTTCGGTGGAAGGCTCCGGCTCAGGCATTTCGGTAAAAGGCTCCGGCAGTTCGACCGAAGGCTCCGGCTCAGACACAGGCAGTTCGACGGAAGGCTCCGGCTCAGACACAGGCAGTTCGATGGAAGGCTCCGGTTCAGGCAGTTCAGTGGAAGGCTCAGGCAGTTCGGCTGCAGGCTTCACCGGAGGCCTCGGGGGTTCGGCTGCAGGCTTCACCGGAGGCCTCGGGGGTTCGGCTGCAGGCTTCACCGGAGGCCTCGGGGGTTCGGCTCCAGGCTTCACCGGAGGCCTCGGGGGTTCGGCTCCAGGCTTCACCGGAGGCCTCGGGGGTTCGGCTCCAGGCTTCACCGGAGGCCTCGGGGGTTCGGCTCCAGGCTTCACCGGAGGCCTCGGGGGTTCGGCTCCAGGCTTCACCGGAGGCCTTGGGGGTTCGGCTCCAGGCTTCACCGGAGGCCTTGGGGGTTCGGCTCCAGGCTTCACCGGAGGCCTCGGGGGTTCGGCTCCAGGCTTCACTGGATGGATACAGAGAGTCAAATTTAGTCAGTCCATTTAGCAGTTTTCAGTCTCAGATACAGCACAAAACCCAAATAGTAAGTCTTACTATAAGTATTAATCAGCATCTGTTAATTGTGTAAAGCCATCCTGTGCTTGAAACCATGCTATTGGCTGAATCATTTTTACATGGAGAACGATTTATTAGAAAACAAGACAAACTGAAATAACGAGGAAGCTGACCCAAACACTAATATAATAACATAACAAATACCTGCAAATGGAGCCATACACTGACGTCCACATCCATTGCTGCAGCATTTCTCATTGTTCGGACAGTCACTGTCATAGAAACACAACTCGGCACACATTCCTGCTCCAAAATTTGGGCTTGGACACTCTCCTGGCTTTGCTGTTATACCGACACATGACAGAAACCACATTACTGAATGTCTCATACAGTGTAAAAAAAAAAAAAATTGTCTAAGATGATAGGAGGATTTACCGGAATTATCAGTCTATCTACTTCATAGTTTCGCGTTTAATTCAATGTGTTGCTTGTGGTTTCTTTGCAATTATTTGTGAAACTTACTAGCAATTTCTGAGTCAAAACATTTTTTCAGTGTTTTTGGAAGACGTATAGCATCCATCATTAATTAAAACTCACTGAAAACAGGCGGCACACACACAGGCCCACAGGGAAATGGACAGCATTTGTGTCCTCCAGAGCAGTCTCTATCAGAAGTGCATCCTCGACGGGATGGCTTGACCGTCAGCGTCGCTGGACAGTGACCGGACACTACAGAAGAGGATTCAATTTATCAGCTTCAATTCAAAGTAGCTTAGAAATCTACCATTTTTCACTAAACTGCATCAATTAGTTTCAAAGACTGAGAGTGCTGTTACAACCTACCCAAATTTACTGGTGTACATCAAAAAATTATGCCATCCCCATGTCCACCCTAACTTCCTTTTAAGCATTTTAATAGGCTACTCAACAGAAAACAAAACAAATATAGAAACGCACTACGTATACACAACGCATGCTTATCGATTATAATTAGCTCCCCATGTTATATTGTAGTTGTTAAAACAAAAACTTTAGGCAAAAGTTTAAACTCCGGATTGATAACCATCTGGTAACAATTTTGTAGCCATATTATAACACTAATGTTCTTGTTTTACATTAAAGAAAAATGCCTACATTAGTGATTATATGGGTTTTACTTGTACAATGGAAAAATGCATAAACTTATGACAGTTTGCACAATTATATTTAGCTTATTATTAAAACTAAACCAACATACAAAGTTGAACTCTCACTTGACGTCTGCACTGCATTTTTGTAAGCCTATGTGCTGAGATGGGTCTAAAGTCAAAATTGGTTAGGAAGTTTATTTATGCACTTCTTCGGGCTGTGTAATGAAGCTAAAATAACTTCTCACCTACGACTCCAGCGTCTGTTGTGCTCAAACATGCAGACAGACACAATAAAACAGCACTAAACGAGCAGTACACTCGAGTGGTCATCCTCTCGACCTGCAATCTCACAATCAACTCTGCAGGAAGATGAGCTGAATTAGTGAGTCCGGAGGGGTGGACAGCAAGGAACACAACACTACAAAGAAAAACCCTGTTGCTGCATCAAAATATCAGGTCCCACAACAAACGCTGTCAAAAGAGTTTAGAGAGCTGTTCGAACGTGTTTTTAAAGTTCCAATTGGAGGTCTGGGTAACTCCAACCCTAATGAAAATCACCAGCCTGTAGCTTTCTAATGTAGCCTAATCTTGAAGACCTTGATTAGCTTGTTCAGGTGTGTTTGATTAGGGTTGGATGTCGTAATAATTACCGTAATTAGGAGATGATTGAGCGTTTTTATGGCAAAGCTATCAACGCCAAATGTGGTCAGGTGGTAAAGCGACCACGTGGTACAAGTCGGAGTTCTACCACAAGTTACAAGTTGTAATTATGACTAAACTCCTACACCTAAACTCTCCAGGAAATGGATCTCTACTGGAGAGTGGCATAAATCTACATTGAACATCAAGAGACACAGCACAGACACAGGGGCATGTCTAGAATTTGAATCTGAATTTTTCAATTGCTGATTGATTTGCGATGCAAAGTAATTATGAAGGAAAACAATGTTTCCAGCCACTATAGTGAATATACAGCCATGGTTATATCAAAGCCAATTTGATGATGGATGGTTTCATATGGATTATATAATCAGAGAATTTTTGTTCACCCAAGCTTTCTATAGACATATTTCTCATCGTGACTGAGGCAAGTAGCCTATAGAGTTTTGGTTCATTTCTTTGACACGCTCCAGTTCACGGAGACTGAGGCGGCAGAAAGCGCACACTGTTTGTTTTCTCTTTTTTTTTTTTTTTTACAAAAGCACAACATTTAATTGTTATTGTGAGTGTACTTAAATAAAAGTGTGTTCGCGTTTGTCGGATGTTAATTTAACATGCCAGAAATAAAATCCGATTTTAGAAGAATTTGTAGCGCCACTCAAATACCACTATATTGGATGTTGGCATGATATAGGGTTATGCTGTTGAACGATGTTTGATTAGACGTCCATCAAGAATTGTTTTGGGATGATTTTATGTATTTTGATATGTAAAGTCTCAGTGGTTTTGAGAGATTTCAACCCTGGGGTCGTTCAAAGGTCATTAAGGAGGTGGTGGTCTGTTTTAGATCTTTGTCTTGGGATCAAACAACGTCTGCAGTTATCTTGGTCGGGCTCGAGCTGTGCCATCTCTGAACCAATCCGTCTTTTCCAAACTACCAAACATTGACAACGTTCTTCCTTTACTCATCTCTTTGAAGCTTGCATTGCCATAAAGTACTTAGCTGTATACATAATACATAAATCACCCCAAAACAATTCTTGACGGACTTATAATCAAACATCGTTCAACTACATAATTCTATATCATGTCTACAACCAATATATGTGACTATTATGCTTTGGAGCAAATGCTTCAGAATGCAGCAGAAGACTATTGGTCAATAGGCAATACTGGTTGAAACTCTTCACATCCTGATAGCAATCAATATTAGAAGTGTTCTAAATATTAAAATATGAACATACCTTCTGTAAAGGTCTCTGGACGAAAATTCAGACTTGCCGAAATGAATCCGCATCAGTCAGATGGTACAACTAGAGCACTAAGTTGTTGGCGTGTTCATAGTCACTGAAATGTTATGCGTTTTGAGACATGAGGCAATTTAACGGTCTTTCATCTCGTGACACTTTGCAGACTCTGCTTTGTGCATTCATGTGTTTTGAAGGAGGCGTGGCTTTGGAGGGTGGGAGCTCATGTGTTCAAAGCTAACTTACTATTGCTAGCCTCTCTGAAACAGTTTTGCATGTGTTTGGGTCTTAGGGAGGGGAACTTGTACATTCCTAAAGCACGAATTTTCAATGAGCCATTATGCGAGAGAACAGCCAAACTAACGCTGGCATACCAAAAACACCAACGTTGTTTTCCCACTTAAGAAAAAAGAAAAGAGAAAGTAGTCTTACAAGTGAGATTTATTTGGTGATAACAGGGAAAATATACCATACATCCAATGGTTAAATCAGCACAGTTAACCACGCATAGCCACATTACTTATGGCCAGGACATTGGCCATAAGGGTTTGGAAATTCAGCTGCAGGCCTCACTGGAAGCTTGGGCGGTTCGGCTGCAGGTCTCACTGGAGGCTTGGGCGGTTCGGCTGCAGGCCTCACCGGAGGCTTGGGCGGTTCGGCTGCAGGCCTCACCGGAGGCTTGGGCGGTTCGGCTGCAGGCCTCACCGGAGGCTTGGGCGGTTCGGCTGCAGGCCTCACCGGAGGCTTGGGCGGTTCGGCTGCAGGCCTCACCGGAGGCTTGGGTGGTTCGGCTGCAGGCCTCACCGGAGGCTTGGGCGGTTCGGCTGCAGGCCTCACCGGAGGCTTCGGGGGTTCGGCTGCAGGCAGCTCTGGCAGTTCGTCGGAAGGCTCCGGCTCTGGCTCCGGCCCATGATCCGGCAGTTCGACAGAAGGCTCCGGCTCAGACACAGGCAGTTCGACGGAAGGCTCCGGTTCAGGCAGTTCGGTGGAAGGCTCCGGCGGTTCGGCTGCAGGCTTCACTGGAGGCTTCACTGGAGGCCTCGGGGGTTCGGCTCCAGGCTTCACTGGAGGCCTCGGGGGTTCGGCTCCAGGCTTCACCGGAGGCCTCGGGGGTTCGGCTCCAGGCTTCACCGGAGGCTTGGGTGGTTCGGCTGCAGGTCTCACTGGAGGCTTGGGCGGTTCGGCTCCAGGCTTCACCGGAGGCTTCGGGGGTTCGGCTCCAGGCTTCACCGGAGGCCTCGGGGGTTCGGCTGCAGGTCTCACCGGAGGCTTGGGCGGTTCGGCTGCAGGCCTCACCGGAGGCTTGGGCGGTTCGGCTGCAGGTCTCAATGGAGGCTTGGGCAGTTCGGCTGCAGGCCTCACCGGAGGCTTGGGTGGTTCGGCTGCAGGTCTCACTGGAGGCTTGGGCAGTTCGGCTGCAGGTCTCACCGGAGGCTTGGGCGGTTCGGCTGCAGGCCTCACTGGAGGCTTGGGCGGTTCGGCTGCAGGCCTCACCGGAGGCTTGGGCGGTTCGGCTGCAGGCCTCACCGGAGGCTTCGGGGGTTCGGCTGCAGGCAACTCTGGCAGTTCTGTGGAAGGCTCCGGCTCAGGCATTTCGGCAGAAGGCTCCGGCAGTTCGACGGAAGGCTGCGGCTCTGGCCCATGATCCGGCAGTTCGACAGAAGGCTCCGGCTCAGACACAGGCAGTTCGACGGAAGGCTCCGGTTCAGGCAGTTCAGTGGAAGGCTCCGGCGGTTCGGCTGCAGGCTTCACTGCAGGCTTCACTGGAGGCCTCGGGGGTTCGGCTCCAGGCTTCACCGGAGGCCTCGGGGGTTTGGCTTCTCCCACTCTAACTGTGTCCTTTTAAATACGTCATATTGCAATCCTGTATTAATTGTTTGTTTTGATATGCATATTATTTACTCCTGCGTGGTTTTTAGTAGTCTATATAACCCTTAGTATTGTGTTATTAAAATTCCATAATCCTTTGAATCGAATCTGTCTCATTGTCCCATGATTGAAGTCTCTGTAATATGTCAAAGATCTGTAAGTTACCAAAGCTCTACCTCGGTTAACTATTGTAAACATCTGAAAGTGCCGTATACGAGCAGATACTTCCGTGTGGCCAGCGGAAAATATTCACTCGGTATACAGGCAGGTAATCTCGTGATATAAGGAAGTTTTCATCTCCGATTCGCAGGACGAACCAGGATGCATGACAAACTAATTTGGAATCACATGTAAATTGACCCTGACAATTAATCTGACTTAACCAAACCAAATATCAATAATTACTACGATCAATCGTGTTAATTATTCATATATGGTAATGTTTAGTCCATTCCCTATTTGGGATAATTTAATTTATGTATGCGATTACATATTCATTATCTAATGAATAATATTCCCCATTTGAGTTAAATAATTTCCCCAAAACAGACTCATTTTCGCTACACACGATATCGATATACAGCTTAATGAATAGATCAGATTTTTAGGATTACAAACATATCAAACATCACACGTCACAGACATAATATTGCAGAATTACCTCTTAATGCACACTTTCGGGCATTTATAAGTGTCTTACATTCATGAAAACATTCGTAGGACATGTTTGCACATTTATAGTTCTGTTAAAGGGATTTTAATACACCAACTCTGTTTTAGTACCGATTTATAGATAGAAACCTAGGGTTCATAGGTATGTGTGTGTGAACATAGGTGTGTGCGTATCTGCATTTGAACATCTGGCACCCCCCCCTCGCCGGGGAGGGGTGTTAGAGATAACGGTCTTCTTTGATCGTGCCTCGCGAATTAATCGGGCTGGCACGAGGAGATCTGGGGAGACTCGGTTACGCTGTAAAGGTGTCAGAAATCAATTTAAACTTCAGACTCATTGGCGCTAGTTGATTTAGATTGGGTGAGTCATAGGTTGTGGGCATTTAGAAACCGTTCGCAGGAATGTGTGCATGGCGTTCGGAATTAGTGAATTCATGATTCTCCATTCATACTCTACATCTGTTTTAGATCTTTGTCTTGGGATCAAACAACGTCTGCAGTTATCTTGGTCGGGCTCGAGCTGTGCCATCTCTGAACCAATCCGTCTTTTCCAAACTACCTAACATTGACAACGTTCTTCCTTTAGCTAGGCTCATCTCTTTGAAGCTTGCATGGCCATAAAGTACTTAGCTGTATACATAATACAAATCAACCCAAAACAATTCTTGACGGACTTAATCAAACATCGTTCAACTACATAATTCTATATCATGTCTACAAACAATATATGTGACTATTATGCTTTGTAGCAAATGCTTCAGAAGACTATTGGTCAATAGGCAATACTGGTTGAAACTCTTCACATCCTGATAGCAATCAATATTAGAAGTGTTCTAAATATTAAAATGTGAACATACCTTCTGTAAAGGTCTCCGGACGAAAATTCAGACTTGGATTTATGCGTTTCCATGTCAACACTATTAACGCCGAAATGAATCCGCATCAGTCAGATGGTACAACTAGAGCACCGTAAGTCGTTTACGTCTTCATAGTCACTGTAATGTTATGCGTTTTGAGACCTGAGGCAATTTAACGGTCTTTCGTCTCGTGACACTTTGCAGACTCTGCTTTGTGCGTTCATGTGTTTTGAAAGAGCCGTGGCTTTGGACGGTGGGAGCTCATGCGTTTAAAGCTAACGTATTATTACTAGCCTCACTGAAACTGTTTTGCAAGTGTTTGGGTCTTAGGGAGGGGAACTTGTACATTCCTAAAGCACGAATTCCAATGAGCCATTATGTGAGAGAACAGCCAAACTAACGCTGGCTTACCAAAAACACCAAATTTGTTTTCCAAATTAAAAAAGAAAAAAGAAAAGAGAAATAAGTCTTACAAGTGTGAGATTTATTTGGTGATAACAGGGGAAAAATACCATACATCCGATGGTTAAATCAGCACAGTTAACCATGCATAGCCACATTACTTATGGCCAGGACATTGGCCATAAGGGTTTGGATATTCAGCTGCAGGCCTCACTGGAAGCTTGGGGGGTTCGGCTGCAGGCCTCACTGGAGGCTTGGGCGGTTCGGCTGCAGGTCTCACTGGAGGCTTGGGCGGTTCGGCTGCAGGCCTCACTGGAGGCTTGGGCGGTTCGGCTGCAGGCCTCACTGGAGGCTTGGGTGGTTCGGCTGCAGGCCTCACTGGAGGCTTGGGCGGTTCGGCTGCAGGCCTCACTGGAGGCTTGGGCGGTTCGGCTGCAGGCCTCACTGGAGGCTTGGGCGGTTCGGCTGCAGGCTTCACAGGAGGCTTGGGCGGTTCGGCTGCAGGCTTCACCGGATGCTTCGGGGGTTCGGCTGCAGGCTTCACCGGAGGCTTCGGGGGTTCGGCTGCAGGCAACTCTGGCAGTTCGTCGGAAGGCTCCGGCAGTTCGGTGGAAGGCTCCGGCTCAGGCATTTCGGTAAAAGGCTCCGGCAGTTCGACCGAAGGCTCCGGCTCAGACACAGGCAGTTCGACGGAAGGCTCCGGCTCAGACACAGGCAGTTCGATGGAAGGCTCCGGTTCAGGCAGTTCAGTGGAAGGCTCAGGCAGTTCGGCTGCAGGCTTCACCGGAGGCCTCGGGGGTTCGGCTGCAGGCTTCACCGGAGGCCTCGGGGGTTCGGCTCCAGGCTTCACCGGAGGCCTCGGGGGTTCGGCTCCAGGCTTCACCGGAGGCCTCGGGGGTTCGGCTCCAGGCTTCACCGGAGGCCTCGGGGGTTCGGCTCCAGGCTTCACCGGAGGCCTCGGGGGTTCGGCTCCAGGCTTCACCGGAGGCCTTGGGGGTTCGGCTCCAGGCTTCACCGGAGGCCTCGGGGGTTCGGCTCCAGGCTTCACTGGATGGATACAGAGAGTCAAATTTAGTCAGTCCATTTAGCAGTTTTCAGTCTCAGATACAGCACAAAACCCAAATAGTAAGTCTTACTATAAGTATTAATCAGCATCTGTTAATTGTGTAAAGCCATCCTGTGCTTGAAACCATGCTATTGGCTGAATCATTTTTACATGGAGAACGATTTATTAGAAAACAAGACAAACTGAAATAACGAGGAAGCTGACCCAAACACTAATATAATAACATAACAAATACCTGCAAATGGAGCCATACACTGACGTCCACATCCATTGCTGCAGCATTTCTCATTGTTCGGACAGTCACTGTCATAGAAACACAACTCGGCACACATTCCTGCTCCAAAATTTGGGCTTGGACACTCTCCTGGCTTTGCTGTTATACCGACACATGACAGAAACCACATTACTGAATGTCTCATACAGTGTAAAAAAAAAAAAAATTGTCTAAGATGATAGGAGGATTTACCGGAATTATCAGTCTATCTACTTCATAGTTTCGCGTTTAATTCAATGTGTTGCTTGTGGTTTCTTTGCAATTATTTGTGAAACTTACTAGCAATTTCTGAGTCAAAACATTTTTTCAGTGTTTTTGGAAGACGTATAGCATCCATCATTAATTAAAACTCACTGAAAACAGGCGGCACACACACAGGCCCACAGGGAAATGGACAGCATTTGTGTCCTCCAGAGCAGTCTCTATCAGAAGTGCATCCTCGACGGGATGGCTTGACCGTCAGCGTCGCTGGACAGTGACCGGACACTACAGAAGAGGATTCAATTTATCAGCTTCAATTCAAAGTAGCTTAGAAATCTACCATTTTTCACTAAACTGCATCAATTAGTTTCAAAGACTGAGAGTGCTGTTACAACCTACCCAAATTTACTGGTGTACATCTTCAAAAAATTATGCCATCCCCATGTCCACCCTAACTTCCTTTTAAGCATTTTAATAGGCTACTCAACAGAAAACAAAACAAATATAGAAACGCACTACGTATACACAACGCATGCTTATCGATTATAATTAGCTCCCCATGTTATATTGTAGTTGTTAAAACAAAAACTTTAGGCAAAAGTTTAAACTCCGGATTGATAACCATCTGGTAACAATTTTGTAGCCATATTATAACACTAATGTTCTTGTTTTACATTAAAGAAAAATGCCTACATTAGTGATTATATGGGTTTTACTTGTACAATGGAAAAATGCATAAACTTATGACAGTTTGCACAATTATATTTAGCTTATTATTAAAACTAAACCAACATACAAAGTTGAACTCTCACTTGACGTCTGCACTGCATTTTTGTAAGCCTATGTGCTGAGATGGGTCTAAAGTCAAAATTGGTTAGGAAGTTTATTTATGCACTTCTTCGGGCTGTGTAATGAAGCTAAAATAACTTCTCACCTACGACTCCAGCGTCTGTTGTGCTCAAACATGCAGACAGACACAATAAAACAGCACTAAACGAGCAGTACACTCGAGTGGTCATCCTCTCGACCTGCAATCTCACAATCAACTCTGCAGGAAGATGAGCTGAATTAGTGAGTCCGGAGGGGTGGACAGCAAGGAACACAACACTACAAAGAAAAACCCTGTTGCTGCATCAAAATATCAGGTCCCACAACAAACGCTGTCAAAAGAGTTTAGAGAGCTGTTCGAACGTGTTTTTAAAGTTCCAATTGGAGGTCTGGGTAACTCCAACCCTAATGAAAATCACCAGCCTGTAGCTTTCTAATGTAGCCTAATCTTGAAGACCTTGATTAGCTTGTTCAGGTGTGTTTGATTAGGGTTGGATGTCGTAATAATTACCGTAATTAGGAGATGATTGAGCGTTTTTATGGCAAAGCTATCAACGCCAAATGTGGTCAGGTGGTAAAGCGACCACGTGGTACAAGTCGGAGTTCTACCACAAGTTACAAGTTGTAATTATGACTAAACTCCTACACCTAAACTCTCCAGGAAATGGATCTCTACTGGAGAGTGGCATAAATCTACATTGAACATCAAGAGACACAGCACAGACACAGGGGCATGTCTAGAATTTGAATCTGAATTTTTCAATTGCTGATTGATTTGCGATGCAAAGTAATTATGAAGGAAAACAATGTTTCCAGCCACTATAGTGAATATACAGCCATGGTTATATCAAAGCCAATTTGATGATGGATGGTTTCATATGGATTATATAATCAGAGAATTTTTGTTCACCCAAGCTTTCTATAGACATATTTCTCATCGTGACTGAGGCAAGTAGCCTATAGAGTTTTGGTTCATTTCTTTGACACGCTCCAGTTCACGGAGACTGAGGCGGCAGAAAGCGCACACTGTTTGTTTTCTCTTTTTTTTTTTTTTTTACAAAAGCACAACATTTAATTGTTATTGTGAGTGTACTTAAATAAAAGTGTGTTCGCGTTTGTCGGATGTTAATTTAACATGCCAGAAATAAAATCCGATTTTAGAAGAATTTGTAGCGCCACTCAAATACCACTATATTGGATGTTGGCATGATATAGGGTTATGCTGTTGAACGATGTTTGATTAGACGTCCATCAAGAATTGTTTTGGGATGATTTTATGTATTTTGATATGTAAAGTCTCAGTGGTTTTGAGAGATTTCAACCCTGGGGTCGTTCAAAGGTCATTAAGGAGGTGGTGGTCTGTTTTAGATCTTTGTCTTGGGATCAAACAACGTCTGCAGTTATCTTGGTCGGGCTCGAGCTGTGCCATCTCTGAACCAATCCGTCTTTTCCAAACTACCAAACATTGACAACGTTCTTCCTTTACTCATCTCTTTGAAGCTTGCATTGCCATCAAGTACTTAGCTGTATACATAATACATAAATCACCCCAAAACAATTCTTGACGGACTTATAATCAAACATCGTTCAACTACATAATTCTATATCATGTCTACAACCAATATATGTGACTATTATGCTTTGGAGCAAATGCTTCAGAATGCAGCAGAAGACTATTGGTCAATAGGCAATACTGGTTGAAACTCTTCACATCCTGATAGCAATCAATATTAGAAGTGTTCTAAATATTAAAATATGAACATACCTTCTGTAAAGGTCTCTGGACGAAAATTCAGACTTGCCGAAATGAATCCGCATCAGTCAGATGGTACAACTAGAGCACTAAGTTGTTGGCGTGTTCATAGTCACTGAAATGTTATGCGTTTTGAGACATGAGGCAATTTAACGGTCTTTCATCTCGTGACACTTTGCAGACTCTGCTTTGTGCATTCATGTGTTTTGAAGGAGGCGTGGCTTTGGAGGGTGGGAGCTCATGTGTTCAAAGCTAACTTACTATTGCTAGCCTCTCTGAAACAGTTTTGCATGTGTTTGGGTCTTAGGGAGGGGAACTTGTACATTCCTAAAGCACGAATTTTCAATGAGCCATTATGCGAGAGAACAGCCAAACTAACGCTGGCATACCAAAAACACCAACGTTGTTTTCCCACTTAAGAAAAAAGAAAAGAGAAAGTAGTCTTACAAGTGAGATTTATTTGGTGATAACAGGGAAAATATACCATACATCCAATGGTTAAATCAGCACAGTTAACCACGCATAGCCACATTACTTATGGCCAGGACATTGGCCATAAGGGTTTGGAAATTCAGCTGCAGGCCTCACTGGAAGCTTGGGCGGTTCGGCTGCAGGTCTCACTGGAGGCTTGGGCGGTTCGGCTGCAGGCCTCACCGGAGGCTTGGGCGGTTCGGCTGCAGGCCTCACCGGAGGCTTGGGCGGTTCGGCTGCAGGCCTCACCGGAGGCTTGGGCGGTTCGGCTGCAGGCCTCACCGGAGGCTTGGGCGGTTCGGCTGCAGGCCTCACCGGAGGCTTGGGTGGTTCGGCTGCAGGCCTCACCGGAGGCTTGGGCGGTTCGGCTGCAGGCCTCACCGGAGGCTTCGGGGGTTCGGCTGCAGGCAGCTCTGGCAGTTCGTCGGAAGGCTCCGGCTCTGGCCCATGATCCGGCAGTTCGACAGAAGGCTCCGGCTCAGACACAGGCAGTTCGACGGAAGGCTCCGGTTCAGGCAGTTCGGTGGAAGGCTCCGGCGGTTCGGCTGCAGGCTTCACTGGAGGCTTCACTGGAGGCCTCGGGGGTTCGGCTCCAGGCTTCACTGGAGGCCTCGGGGGTTCGGCTCCAGGCTTCACCGGAGGCCTCGGGGGTTCGGCTCCAGGCTTCACCGGAGGCTTGGGTGGTTCGGCTGCAGGTCTCACTGGAGGCTTGGGCGGTTCGGCTCCAGGCTTCACCGGAGGCCTCGGGGGTTCGGCTGCAGGTCTCACCGGAGGCTTGGGCGGTTCGGCTGCAGGCCTCACCGGAGGCTTGGGCGGTTCGGCTGCAGGTCTCAATGGAGGCTTGGGCAGTTCGGCTGCAGGCCTCACCGGAGGCTTGGGTGGTTCGGCTGCAGGTCTCACTGGAGGCTTGGGCAGTTCGGCTGCAGGTCTCACCGGAGGCTTGGGCGGTTCGGCTGCAGGCCTCACCGGAGGCTTGGGCGGTTCGGCTGCAGGCCTCACCGGAGGCTTCGGGGGTTCGGCTGCAGGCAACTCTGGCAGTTCTGTGGAAGGCTCCGGCTCAGGCATTTCGGCAGAAGGCTCCGGCAGTTCGACGGAAGGCTCCGGCTCTGGCCCATGATCCGGCAGTTCGACAGAAGGCTCCGGCTCAGACACAGGCAGTTCGACGGAAGGCTCCGGTTCAGGCAGTTCAGTGGAAGGCTCCGGCGGTTCGGCTGCAGGCTTCACTGCAGGCCTCGGGGGTTCGGCTCCAGGCTTCACTGGAGGCCTCGGGGGTTCGGCTCCAGGCTTCACCGGAGGCCTCGGGGGTTCGGCTCCAGGCTTCACCGGAGGCCTCGGGGGTTCGGCTCCAGGCTTCACCGGAGGCCTCGGGGGTTCGGCTCCAGGCTTCACCGGAGGCCTCGGGGTTTCGGCTCCAGGCTTCACCGGAGGCCTCGGGGTTTCGGCTCCAGGCTTCACCGGAGGCCTCGGGGGTTCGGCTCCAGGCTTCACCGGAGGCCTCGGGGGTTCGGCTCCAGGCTTCACCGGAGGCCTCGGGGGTTCGGCTCCAGGCTTCACTGGATGGATACAGATGGTCAACTTTAATCAGTCCATTCAGCAGCATTCAGTCTCGGATACAGCACAAAACCCAAATAGCAAGTTTTACTATTAAGTATTAATCAGCATCTGTTAATTGTGTAAAGCCATCCTGTGCTTGAAACCATGCTATTGGCTGAATCATTTTTACATGGAGAACGATTTATTAGAAAAAAGGACAAACTGAAATAACGAGGAAGCTGACCCAAACACTAATATAATAACATAACAAATACCTGCAAATGGAGCCATACACTGACGTCCACATCCATTGCTGCAGCATTTCTCATTGTTCGGACAGTCACTGTCATAGAAACACAACTCGGCACACATTCCTGCTCCAAAATTTGGGCTTGGACACTCTCCTGGCTTTGCTGTTATACCGACACATGACAGAAACCACATCACTGAATGTCTCATACAGTGTAAAAAAAATATATTTGTCTAAGATGATAGGAGGATTTACCGGAATTATCAGTCTATCTACTTCATAGTTTCGCGTTTAATTCAATGTGTTGCTTGTGGTTTCTTTGCAATTATTTGTGAAACTTACTAGCAATTTCTGAGTCAAAACATTTTTTCAGTGTTTTTGGAAGACGTATAGCATCCATCATTAATTAAAACTCACTGAAAACAGGCGGCACACACACAGGCCCACAGGGAAATGGACAGCATTTGTGTCCTCCAGAGCAGTCTCTATCAGAAGTGCATCCTCGACGGGATGGCTTGACCGTCAGCGTCGCCGGACAGTGACCGGACACTACAGAAGAGGATTCAATTTATCAGCTTCAATTCAAAGTAGCTTAGAAATCTACCATTTTTCACTAAACTGCATCAATTAGTTTCAAAGACTGAGAGTGCTGTTACAACCTACCCACATTTACTGGTGTACATCTTCAAAAAATTATGCCATCCCCATGTCCACCCTAACTTCCTTTTAAGCATTTTAATAGGCTACTCAACAGAAAACAAAACAAATATAGAAACGCACTACGTATACACAACGCATGCTTATCGATTATAATTAGCTCCCCATGTTATATTGTAGTTGTTAAAACAAAAACTTTAGGCAAAAGTTTAAACTCCGGATTGATAACCATCTGGTAACAATTTTGTAGCCATATTATAACACTAATGTTCTTGTTTTACATTAAAGAAAAATGCCTACATTAGTGATTATATGGGTTTTACTTGTACAATGGAAAAATGCATAAACTATGACAGTTTGCACAATTATACTTTGCTTATTATTAAAACTAAACCAACATACAAAGTTGAACTCTCACTTGACGTCTGCACTGCATTTTTGTAAGCCTATGTGCTGAGATGGGTCTAAAGTCAAAATTGGTTAGGAAGTTTATTTATGCACTTCTTCGGGCTGTGTAATGAAGCTAAAATAACTTCTCACCTACGACTCCAGCGTCTGTTGTGCTCAAACATGCAGACAGACACAATAAAACAACACTAAACGAGCAGTACACTCGAGTGGTCATCCTCTCGACCTGCAATCTCACAATCAACTCTGCAGGAAGATGAGCTGAATTAGTGAGTCAGGAGGGGTGGACAGCAAGGAACACAACACTACAAAGAAAAACCCTGTTGCTGCATCAAAATATCAGTTCCCACAACAAACGCTGTCAAAAGAGTTTAGAGAGCTGTTCGAACGTGTTTTTAAAGTTCCAATTGGAGGTCTGGGTAACTCCAACCCTAATGAAAATCACCAGCCTGTAGCTTTCTAATGTAGCCTAATCTTGAAGACCTTGATTAGCTTGTTCAGGTGTGTTTGATTAGGGTTGGATGTCGTAATAATTACCGTAATTAGGAGATGATTGAGCGTTTTTATGGCAAAGCTATCAACGCCAAATGTGGTCAGGTGGTAAAGCGACCACGTGGTACAAGTCGGAGTTCTACCACAAGTTACAAGTTGTAATTATGACTAAACTCCTACACCTAAACTCTCCAGGAAATGGATCTCTACTGGAGGCTGGCATAAATCTGCATTGAACATCAAGAGACACAGCACAGACACAGGGGCATGTCTAGAATTTGAATCTGAATTTTTCAATTGCTGATTGATTTGCGATGCAAAGTAATTATCCCAGATAGCAAAAAATATCGGCACGGCTTCTTTTTGCCGCCGGCCCCAAACTGTCGGCTATAGGTGCGCCCCGCTGGCGGAGATGAAACGTTTGCCGCCGAATACGTCACTCCCATTTCTTGCGAGATGCCGCCGGCGAACAGCCGCCGGGCCGCCGACTTCATTCTCTCTGGCGGTTGCCGCCGTCTAAATGAACCGCGGCCGGCTGGCGGCAAGCCGCATTGAAATCGACCAGCCATGTCATTGGCATGAGTGGAACTGACAGCATTTTAACTTTCACATTTAAAGCGATTATAATTATTATGTGAATTATATCAAATTTTGTTATTGTTGTTGCTCCAAAGTCATTAGGGTTTATAACAGATTTGACTCAGTCTGATTCCATGATAAGGTTTAGGAAAATACATTTAAATTACGTTGAAACTCTGAAGCGATTCAGTGATAGGCCTATGTAAAATATATATAATTATTTTATTCACTTAAGGTGACAATTCTTTACATTTCTTTGATTTATGCACAATTGAGATGCACAAATAGTCCAAAAAGAATTCCTTTTGTAAAACTTACTTGGCAATAAATATCTTTCTGATTCTGATTAGGTTTTAAAATAAATATTTCATTCATGGTATGAACAATTTAGCAGAATAAATGGATGAAGTTAGACTTTTCACCAATGCCTGAAATCAGTGAACAGTGAAAGACATCTGCAACTTGGCCAAAAGCTTGGGTATGCTTTAGATTTTTTTTATTAATTTGCAACCATGGTAATATTTATAATAAACATGAAAATCCTTGTTTTGACCTGAAAGATAAAGTGAAATATTTAGAAATATTTTGTCTCTCTGTCACCCCAGGAAATTTCGTTTATGTCTTTCATTTTTTTACAAGCTCGATTTTTTTTTTTTTTTTTTACCTTTTACAGGTAAGGGATTAATTTGCAATTGCGAGTTTTGCAATCTGTACAAATGTTTAAGAAAGTATTAAAGCACAAACAGAGAAGTACCTCCACCGGCCGAGAGGGGCAGTACCTAAAAAACGGAAGCAGATTTACCAACACAACAGTGGCCACTCGTCACACGATTTCAGTATTTGGAGAGGATATCCTATCTAGTCATTGACTACGATCTTTAAAGTAAGTACATTTTTCCTTTTTGTGTAACGCAATATTATGTTCATTTTTTACATTTTTAGTTCAGCTTTTTCAAATATGTTCTTGCCTTACTAGTCAAGCTAGTAAGTTAGCCTTGTTTACAAAGTTTTCGTCATGTTTCTGACATAGCTAACGTTAGTTAGGCTAACGTTACTTAGTTTCTTCCTGGCGTTAGTTTTTTCTTTTCTTCTTTTAACTATATTTACGTATGTTTATGCAAGTGTGAGTACTACAGTATGTGGTTTAAGATAGTATTGGTCAGTCGAATAATTAACTAACTTACGTAACCAAATCCTGAAGGACAATTCTCCCGCCCACGTGGGAATGGTAACGTTAGCAAAATCTTTACAACAAGAAAGACTGATCAGTATAACTTGTGTTGTTTTCTAACTAAACATAATGATGTTTTGTTTGATTCGACAACCATGCTGCTAGTCTAGTTTAACTTACAGTGTTAGCTAACACATGTTGCTTCGCCTTTTTTACTCACTGAATTCAAGCATGTTCGACATGTTGAAATGTATCTAGCTACAGTAGATCGCCAAAGCTTTACATCTAGAAAGAAAGCTTTACATCTAGAAAGTTTAACTTTTGGTGTTTTCTTACAAAAATAACTATGTGTGTGTGTGTGTGTGTGTATATGTATATATGTGTGTATATGTATATGATTGTTTTTGTCTGAACATGGTTTTCTGTTGATCCACTTGTGAAAATGACTCGTTTTTTGAAGGGGTGAGCATTTTAATGTTATTGATTTTGCCTGGAAATTAATCAAAAAGTATACTTTATGCAAAATGTTCTTCTATTTTAGATGGTTCACCTTGTTCAGTTTATCAACGAGGAGGATCTGCCATTTGCAGTGGTTCCGCAAGAGTGGCTCAGCGAGAGCATGTGCCATTGGCCCCCATTTAACCTCAGCAAAAAGACGAAGGCAACAATTTAGCCATCCTCTGCACACCTCCACACAGCACCTGGGAGAAACATCATTTTAAGTT
Organism: Rhinichthys klamathensis goyatoka; assembly: GCF_029890125.1. NCBI lineage: Eukaryota > Metazoa > Chordata > Actinopteri > Cypriniformes > Leuciscidae > Rhinichthys > Rhinichthys klamathensis. Next base: position 778,748 of record NW_026606557.1, read on the forward strand.
CATGAAGGGAGCAGGTAAATGGGTCTGACTTGTGTATTTGATTTTCCTGTATTTCATCTGTGTAATTTATTTTCTGTTTATTGTGGATAACTGACTCTTTCATTCATTATTCCCTACTCTAGAATCTTGGAAGTCTCAAGAAAAAAAACTCTAGAAAGATGCATCGATTCCAGAAAACCAGGAAAATGCTGAACTGGTATGTAAAATCTATTGCTGTTATGCTGGATTTGTGATCCTGCCACTAAAATATACCATTTGTTAGATTTTCAAATTTCTGTTTCCTCTTTCTCGCAACCAGGTTTCTCCCCAGTAATCCAGACTCCACTTCACAGAGCCAAGAGTTTGAGTACAAGTAAGTGATGTTATTTGTGAAGTTTTTTTGTTTTGGAAACTATTGGTTCTATTTGAAGTCGGCATGAACCGGAAGTTACAAACGACTTTTCTCCAGTGTTGTGACGTATTTAAAAATGAAACGGTATATTGAACGGAGGGCAGGGTTTTACTCTAGCGCTCCTCTTCTCCATCTCTGCTCATAGCACGGTTTGAGGGGAGTTGCCACGCCCTCGCGCCATAGCACATGACCGGAAGAGAAGAGAAGTCGTTTCGAGGGGGGAGGGAAGGGTAACGTATTTGATTAAAGATTATAAGGCTACATGAATTTTAAAAGAATAATGAAGTGCACAGATAAATCATTTATAATAAACACTACAATATTACATATAAAAATACGAATTGTAAATTCTTACTTCAAGAGCAGGTGAAGCAAGTTCAACAAACAATGTTGAAGACGTTTGCTTGCACTGAGCAATTAGGTACAACTTGCAAACAGCACCTGTGGCTGTCGGTTTAATTCCCACTGGGGCTACCTGTACATGTAGTAGACCTAGATATAAAGTAAAATTTAAGATTGTATACTGCATATATTACAGTCTGAATCCTTAGCCTTACACATTTTTTATTTATTTATGAGAAGCTTCAGAGAAATGTATTTTGTAACACTTTTTTGGATTTTCAGCTTGGTGTAGGGGATAAAGCATGTTTTAGAGACATGTTCCTGAAGACCATTGTTCAAAGTAAGTTGGATATTTTTTTTAGATTTAAGTAGATGTGTATGTCCTATTGTCCTCATGCAATTCAAATTAAATGACAGATCTGTATTTTCTATATTAGCCATCCGGAAGGACCCGGCAACCCAGGATGCACTGATGAGGCGGTCCAGGTTAACGTTACACGTTACCTGAAAGGAGCATCTGACCATGAAGGCAGAAAAAGGCGCCGCACAGCTGAGAGGGACCCACAGCCGACCACTTAAAACTATACTGACTACTGACACCCCAGAATCACTGACAACTGGAATCCTTTCTTTATCTTGCAGTCAGTAGAATCAAGACCCCTAAAGAAGTCAGAAGTGTCAGACTACACTCACTCACTGTGGAAATTACTTTCTTTTTTTCTTTTTCAAATAAAGCTTGTAAATCCTTGTGCCACAGGTCAGCATTGCCGTTATAATGGCCTATTCTACTCCAGAGCTTTACTATAAATTACTACCACTTATCATATTGTTAGAAATGGCTTGTAAATGTAGTTATACTTTTATTTATTTGGTATCTTGCACATTATTTGGTATCAAATATCCTCTTTACTTGTCATAATGTTTACTGGTAATTTGTTACCCGAGAGCTGTCCTTTTTATATGAACACTTATTGTAAGTGTTGTAATTTGCTTGTAAGGCTGTTTAACCAAAATTGAATTGGAAACCTGCATGTTAGTATATTGATTTATTTATTTTTCTGTTATGTTTCAGTGATCTGACATCTTGTTTAAATGACAGTTACTGTACTTTGAAATGTGGAATAAAAATACCAATTGTAAATTTGTCTGGTTTGAGCAATCATTATTCTTGATAAACTGCATGCTATAAAATATATATATATATATATAGCCAGAATAAGCGGCGGCAGAGCGCTCGAAAATAGCGTTTGCCTCCGGCGGGCCGCGGAAGGACGGCCTTCAATATAAAGCGCGGCGGAACGGCGGTTGGCCCGCGGGCCGGCCGCTTAACGAAGGCGGTAGGAAGGCGGCTGCCGCTTTTAAAAAGCGGCTGCCGCCGGCGGTGCGCCGTCCAACGTGTTTGCGATGTCGCCATTCTGACGCTTCTACTGCCGCCGGAGAACCGACGGTGGTCCGCCGACTCATTGCTATCTGGGTATGAAGGAAAACAATGTTTCCAGCCACTATAGTGAATATACAGCCATGGTTATATCAAAGCCAATTTGATGATGGATGGTTTCATATGGATTATATAATCAGAGAATTTTTGTTCACCCAAGCTTTCTATAGACATATTTCTCATCGTGACTGAGGCAAGTAGCCTATAGAGTTTTGGTTCATTTCTTTGACACGCTCCAGTTCACGGAGACTGAGGCGGCAGAAAGCGCACACTGTTTGTTTTCTCTTTTTTTTTTTTTTTTACAAAAGCACAACATTTAATTGTTATTGTGAGTGTACTTAAATAAAAGTGTGTTCGCGTTTGTCGGATGTTAATTTAACATGCGAGAAATAAAATCCGATTTTAGAAGAATTTGTAGCGCCACTCGAATACCACTATATTGGATGTTGGCATGATATAGGGTTATGCTGTTGAACGATGTTTGATTAGACGTCCATCAAGAATTGTTTTGGGATGATTTTATGTATTTTGATATGTAAAGTCTCAGTTGTTTTGAGAGATTTCAACCCTGGGGTCGTTCAAAGGTCATTAAGGAGGTGGTGGTCTGTTTTAGATCTTTGTCTTGGGATCAAACAACGTCTGCAGTTATCTTAGTCGGGCTCGAGCTGTGCCATCTCTGAACCAATCCGTCTTTTCCAAACTACCAAACATTGACAACGTTCTTCCTTTACTCATCTCTTTGAAGCTTGCATTGCCATAAAGTACTTAGCTGTATACATAATACATAAATCACCCCAAAACAATTCTTGACGGACTTATAATCAAACATCGTTCAACTACATAATTCTATATCATGTCTACAACCAATATATGTGACTATTATGCTTTGGAGCAAATGCTTCAGAATGCAGCAGAAGACTATTGGTCAATAGGCAATACTGGTTGAAACTCTTCACATCCTGATAGCAATCAATATTAGAAGTGTTCTAAATATTAAAATATGAACATACCTTCTGTAAAGGTCTCTGGACGAAAATTCAGACTTGCCGAAATGAATCCGCATCAGTCAGATGGTACAACTAGAGCACTAAGTTGTTGGCGTGTTCATGGTCACTGAAATGTTATGCGTTTTGAAACATGAGGCAATTTAACGGTCTTTCATCTCGTGACACTTTGCAGACTCTGCTTTGTGCATTCATGTGTTTTGAAGGAGGCGTGGCTTTGGAGGGTGGGAGCTCATGTGTTCAAAGCTAACTTACTATTGCTAGCCTCTCTGAAACAGTTTTGCATGTGTTTGGGTCTTAGGGAGGGGAACTTGTACATTCCTAAAGCACGAATTTTCAATGAGCCATTATGCGAGAGAACAGCCAAACTAACGCTGGCATACCAAAAACACCAACGTTGTTTTCCCACTTAAGAAAAAAGAAAAGAGAAAGTAGTCTTACAAGTGAGATTTATTTGGTGATAACAGGGAAAATACACCATACATCCAATGGTTAAATCAGCACAGTTAACCACGCATAGCCACATTACTTATGGCCAGGACATTGGCCATAAGGGTTTGGAAATTCAGCTGCAGGCCTCACTGGAAGCTTGGGCGGTTCGGCTGCAGGTCTCACTGGAGGCTTGGGCGGTTCGGCTGCAGGCCTCACCGGAGGCTTGGGTGGTTCGGCTGCAGGTCTCACCGGAGGCTTGGGCGGTTCGGCTGCAGGTCTCACCGGAGGCTTGGGCGGTTCGGCTGCAGGCCTCACCGGAGGCTTGGGCGGTTCGGCTGCAGGCCTCACCGGAGGCTTGGGCGGTTCGGCTGCAGGCCTCACCGGAGGCTTGGGCGGTTCGGCTGCAGGCCTCACCGGAGGCTTGGGTGGTTCGGCTGCAGGTCTCACCGGAGGCTTGGGCGGTTCGGCTGCAGGCCTCACCGGAGGCTTGGGCGGTTCGGCTGCAGGCCTCACCGGAGGCTTCGGGGGTTCGGCTGCAGGCCTCACCGGAGGCTTCGGGGGTTCGGCTGCAGGCAACTCTGGCAGTTCGTCGGAAGGTTCCGGCAGTTCTGTGGAAGGCTCCGGCTCAGGCATTTCGGCAGAAGGCTCCGGCAGTTCGACGGAAGGCTCCGGCTCTGGCCCATGATCCGGCAGTTCGACAGAAGGCTCTGGCTCAGACACAGGCAGTTCGACGGAAGGCTCCGGTTCAGGCAGTTCAGTGGAAGGCTCCGGCGGTTCGGCTGCAGGCTTCACTGCAGGCTTCACCGGAGGCCTCGGGGGTTCGGCTCCAGGCTTCACCGGAGGCCTCGGGGGTTCGGCTCCAGGCTTCACCGGAGGCCTCGGGGGTTCGGCTCCAGGCTTCACCGGAGGCCTCGGGGGTTCGGCTCCAGGCTTCACCGGAGGCCTCTGGGGTTCGGCTCCAGGCTTCACCGGAGGCCTCGGGGGTTCGGCTCCAGGCTTCACCGGAGGCCTCGGGGGTTCGGCTCCAGGCTTCACTGGATGGATACAGATGGTCAACTTTAATCAGTCCATTCAGCAGCATTCAGTCTCGGATACAGCACAAAACCCAAATAGCAAGTTTTACTATTAAGTATTAATCAGAATCTGTTAATTGTGTAAAGCCATCCTGTGCTTGAAACCATGCTATTGGCTGAATCATTTTTACATGGAGAACGATTTATTAGAAAAAAGGACAAACTGAAATAACGAGGAAGCTGACCCAAACACTAATATAATAACATAACAAATACCTGCAAATGGAGCCATACACTGACGTCCACATCCATTGCTGCAGCATTTCTCATTGTTCGGACAGTCACTGTCATAGAAACACAACTCGGCACACATTCCTGCTCCAAAATTTGGGCTTGGACACTCTCCTGGCTTTGCTGTTATACCGACACATGACAGAAACCACATCACTGAATGTCTCATACAGTGTAAAAAAAAAAAAAAATTGTCTAAGATGATAGGAGGATTTACCGGAATTATCAGTCTATCTACTTCATAGTTTCGCGTTTAATTCAATGTGTTGCTTGTGGTTTCTTTGCAATTATTTGTGAAACTTACTAGCAATTTCTGAGTCAAAACATTTTTTCAGTGTTTTTGGAAGACGTATAGCATCCATCATTAATTAAAACTCACTGAAAACAGGCGGCACACACACAGGCCCACAGGGAAATGGACAGCATTTGTGTCCTCCAGAGCAGTCTCTATAAGAAGTGCATCCTCGACGGGATGGCTTGACCGTCAGCGTCGCCGGACAGTGACCGGACACTACAGAAGAGGATTCAATTTATCAGCTTCAATTCAAAGTAGCTTAGAAATCTACCATTTTTCACTAAACTGCATCAATTAGTTTCAAAGACTGAGAGTGCTGTTACAACCTACCCACATTTACTGGTGTACATCTTCAAAAAATTATGCCATCCCCATGTCCACCCTAACTTCCTTTTAAGCATTTTAATAGGCTACTCAACAGAAAACAAAACAAATATAGAAACGCACTACGTATACACAACGCATGCTTATCGATTATAATTAGCTCCCCATGTTATATTGTAGTTGTTAAAACAAAAACTTTAGGCAAAAGTTTAAACTCCGGATTGATAACCATCTGGTAACAATTTTGTAGCCATATTATAACACTAATGTTCTTGTTTTACATTAAAGAAAAATGCCTACATTAGTGATTATATGGGTTTTACTTGTACAATGGAAAAATGCATAAACTTATGACAGTTTGCACAATTATATTTAGCTTATTATTAAAACTAAACCAACATACAAAGTTGAACTCTCACTTGACGTCTGCACTGCATTTTTGTAAGCCTATGTGCTGAGATGGGTCTAAAGTCAAAATTGGTTAGGAAGTTTATTTATGCACTTCTTCGGGCTGTGTAATGAAGCTAAAATAACTTCTCACCTACGACTCCAGCGTCTGTTGTGCTCAAACATGCAGACAGACACAATAAAACAGCACTAAACGAGTAGTACACTCGAGTGGTCATCCTCTCGACCTGCAATCTCACAATCAACTCTGCAGGAAGATGGGCTGAATTAGTGAGTCCGGAGGGGTGGACAGCAAGGAACACAACACTACAAAGAAAAACCCTGTTGCTGCATCAAAATATCAGTTCCCACAACAAACGCTGTCAAAAGAGTTTAGAGAGCTGTTCGAACGTGTTTTTAAAGTTCCAATTGGAGGTCTGGGTAACTCCAACCCTAATGAAAATCACCAGCCTGTAGCTTTCTAATGTAGCCTAATCTTGAAGACCTTGATTAGCTTGTTCAGGTGTGTTTGATTAGGGTTGGATGTCGTAATAATTACCGTAATTAGGAGATGATTGAGCGTTTTTATGGCAAAGCTATCAACGCCAAATGTGGTCAGGTGGTAAAGCGACCACGTGGTACAAGTCGGAGTTCTACCACAAGTTACAAGTTGTAATTATGACTAAACTCCTACACCTAAACTCTCCAGGAAATGGATCTCTACTGGAGGCTGGCATAAATCTACATTGAACATCAAGAGACACAGCACAGACACAGGGGCATGTCTAGAATTTGAATCTGAATTTTTCAATTGCTGATTGATTTGCGATGCAAAGTAATTATGAAGGAAAACAATGTTTCCAGCCACTATAGTGAATATACAGCCATGGTTATATCAAAGCCAATTTGATGATGGATGGTTTCATATGGATTATATAATCAGAGAATTTTTGTTCACCCAAGCTTTCTATAGACATATTTCTCATCGTGACTGAGGCAAGTAGCCTATAGAGTTTTGGTTCATTTCTTTGACACGCTCCAGTTCACGGAGACTGAGGCGGCAGAAAGCGCACACTGTTTGTTTTCTCTTTTTTTTTTTTTTACAAAAGCACAACATTTAATTGTTATTGTGAGTGTACTTAAATAAAAGTGTGTTCGCGTTTGTCGGATGTTAATTTAACATGCCAGAAATAAAATCCGATTTTAGAAGAATTTGTAGCGCCACTCGAATACCACTATATTGGATGTTGGCATGATATAGGGTTATGCTGTTGAACGATGTTTGATTAGACGTCCATCAAGAATTGTTTTGGGATGATTTTATGTATTTTGATATGTAAAGTCTCAGTGGTTTTGAGAGATTTCAACCCTGGGGTCGTTCAAAGGTCATTAAGGAGGTGGTGGTCTGTTTTAGATCTTTGTCTTGGGATCAAACAACGTCTGCAGTTATCTTGGTCGGGCTCGAGCTGTGCCATCTCTGAACCAATCCGTCTTTTCCAAACTACCAAACATTGACAACGTTCTTCCTTTAGCTAGGCTCATCTCTTTGAAGCTTGCATTGCCATAAAGTACTTAGCTGTATACATAATACATAAATCACCCCAAAACAATTCTTGACGGACTTATAATCAAACATCGTTCAACTACATAATTCTATATCATGTCTACAACCAATATATGTGACTATTATGCTTTGGAGCAAATGCTTCAGAATGCAGCGGAAGACTATTGGTCAATAGGCAATACTGGTTGAAACTCTTCACATCCTGATAGCAATCAATATTAGAAGTGTTCTAAATATTAAAATATGAACATACCTTCTGTAAAGGTCTCTGGACGAAAATTCAGACTTGCCGAAATGAATCCGCATCAGTCAGATGGTACAACTAGAGCACTAAGTTGTTGGCGTGTTCATAGTCACTGAAATGTTATGCGTTTTGAGACATGAGGCAATTTAACGGTCTTTCATCTCGTGACACTTTGCAGACTCTGCTTTGTGCATTCATGTGTTTTGAAGGAGGCGTGGCTTTGGAGGGTGGGAGCTCATGTGTTCAAAGCTAACTTACTATTGCTAGCCTCTCTGAAACAGTTTTGCATGTGTTTGGGTCTTAGGGAGGGGAACTTGTACATTCCTAAAGCACGAATTTTCAATGAGCCATTATGCGAGAGAACAGCCAAACTAACGCTGGCATACCAAAAACACCAACGTTGTTTTCCCACTTAAGAAAAAAGAAAAGAGAAAGTAGTCTTACAAGTGAGATTTATTTGGTGATAACAGGGAAAATATACCATACATCCAATGGTTAAATCAGCACAGTTAACCACGCATAGCCACATTACTTATGGCCAGGACATTGGCCTGTAGCGACATTGAGATGTGCCTTAATTAGCTCAAATTATGCATAGGGAATTTTAATAATTAATCATGAATATGATTAATATATTGCATATTACAGTTAAATTATCGAAATTGAAAATAGATCGATTGTATATATGAATGGTAAATCATAACGAATTATAATTCCTCATTCATATATCAATGGTCTCATTACAGATCGATTATAAGACAACGTTAAGGGAATCAATTTAGTCTATCAAACAATCGGTTTGTCCAGCAAACAGCCGTAAGGTTAACTAACCAACTTCTCAACAGGGTTGTCCCTTTTTATAAACTCCGAGAAAGCTCAATGTTCCGGCCGTGAACATTAATTTTCTCGTGTTTATAAAATTTACGTTACTGATATAGTAACAACTTGTAAAGCTTTTAGCGAGATATTCATTTCATTGACTTGTAAATGAGCACTTCAGGATCAATCAAGAATATGGTTTTAATAATTGAAACTACGGATACAGAATTCTACATTTGAACACAGGATACATGTATGTACAGTTAAACAGTAAACTAACGAGACAGACGAGTACACATAGGAGAGAGAGAGAGAGGTTGCGAGGGCGCAAGATTGGGAGTAAGAGGGAGAGAGAGAGAGAGAGAGAGAGAGAGAAGATGAGATCTTCTTGGCACTATTCATCACAGACACAGAACCTTTTGAATTAGAACAAGACTCAACAGATCTTAACCCTCTGGGGTCCAAGGTGTTTTTGGGGTCCTTGAGATGTTTTGACATACTCTGACATTTGTGCTTTTTTCAGTTGCTTATAAACATATTACTGGCAAAGGTGTAATTACACTCTATTTAGCACACACAGGGCTACCATAATGTGTTATCAAAATGTATGTACATTTTTGTATTTTTGAGAGAATATTGTTTATGCGTGGTTATTGAAAAAAATAAAACTTAAAGTTTCTGAAATAAGGCCACAAAACACATACTAAATATCTGTCCACAAGACTTTTGACTAATGGGTGTTGTGGCCTAGAGTTTTTTCTTCAAAATGATCTGAAAATCATCCTGCCTTATCATTCACATTAAACAATAGATTGGTTTAAATTTAAAAATGACACTTTTTGTTTGGAAAGGCAATATGCGCAGGGGTGTGACCTGCTGTGATTCACACCTGAGAAGACAATGGGCCCGCATAATGAGCGCATAATGGGGCTGCATACTAATGACCCTTTCATTCAGGTGTGTCACTGAGCCACAAGAATGCAATGCAATGACAATATATATATATATATATATATATATATATATATATATATATATATATATATATATATATATATATATATATATATATATGCCTATATAATACAAAATTGGTTCACAGTTCCAATTATTTATTTTTCAAATTGTGCTTGCAAATTGTATAATATCAAATGTAAAAAATTATAGTAATTGTGCAGTTAATTATCATACTGTTTTTACAGAAAGTTTGGGAATGTATCCCAAATGTGTCACTAATAAAACACAATACAAATAATTTAAAGAGGAGGCAAATATATAGAGCTTTTAAGATTTACCTAAGATTTATTTATATGTAGCCTACATATATTTTTGCTATTTCAATAAAAAGGTTACAATTACAACAACATTTAAAATTTTAACTATATTTCAAATGTAATCTTTCTTTGTATAAACTAAAGTATAGCCTACATTTTATCATACATATTTCACAGTTGCGGATTAATTAGTTTGAATATAGCCTACAATCGAACAAACACTATAATAACATCTTAGCAAACAAGCTTATTTGATGTGGCAGTATTTTACAGTAAAAACGACATCTTGTCTTTCATATGTAACATATCGTTTTTATGATTAGGACATATAAATGTTAATTTGCAGTTTAATACGTTGCTTATACAAAAATATTTTATTTAAACATATTTCAGTCGATTTTTACTCATCTCAGTATTGGAATATAGTTAGGTAAAAGCTGTTCATTCATTCACACACAAAAACGCGATTCAAACAGTCTTTTTGTTTACAGACACTATTCCATATCGCGATTAGCACAAAGCACTTGAAAATAAAGAATGTACCTATTTCCTCGGCTGGATCCGTTGCTCCTCCAAATGAAACTACCTGTAGCCTACTTCTGAGGTAATTTTTCCCAGGATTATTATTAAGATAGTACTATTATTCCTCACAGCGTCGTAAATCTGAGTCTCTTTCGGTGGGTTATCCAGCTGATGTGGGCGTGGATCGCCTCAGAGCATTTGTGTTTGAATAGAGCGCGCGCTCCGTGGGCGTGGTCAAATTAACTTTAATGAGCTGAGACGAGAACGACTATCATCTCTCTCTTTTCGTACAGATTACATAAAATGAGAAAAACATTTTTTTATATAAATTACTTTATTTAAAAGAAGATAATTCAGGCTTCATGCCTGTGTGCCTGTATACCTGTTTGACTGAGTATTTGCAGAGTTACAGATGATTTTTCGGACGCGTTTCAGAATGGACTTCACTGACAGAGAGAACGCAGAACGCGCATCATGTTTATTTTTCTTTATTAGGCGAAAAGCACAACACTTTGTTTTTATTATGAGGTTCCACAAAAAAAATACAAACTTAACAGGATCGAATGATGTACAACACTTATATGTAAGATCAAAATTAACAGAGTAATTTGAGTCTCTTTTGCACTGATAAGGAAAAAAGTGAGCTGGTATCGCCGGCGAGACCGCCGACCCCAGAGAGTTAAATAAGCATATTAAGACGGATACTTGCAGAGGCACCGCTCTCGGGTGTGACCGATCTGAAAACGGCGTGTGCGTGTATCTCTGTCAGGTGGATGTCGAGCGTTCGGGTTCGTCCAGCGAGCGCGGCGTGTTTGAATGTCCTTGTAGGTGAAGCTTGCCAGTCTGGTTGTGTTCATTTTCTTCGCGAGAAGACATGAACAGAGGAGACTTCAAAAAAGATAAAATAAACTTGAAGAAAACAAAGAGAGAAACGATGGATCATCACACTAAGGCGAGGTCCAGACGCACGAGGAGTCACATGATGAAGCCACGAAGAGCAGGAAGAGCCAGGGAGTTTAGGCAGAGAGTTTTTTTTAGGAAACTTTTCGAAGGGTTTCAGCAGCCAGTCAAGGGAAGCTCGGCGCGTCTCTTTAAGGACACTTAGGTTCACGCCCCTTCTGGCATGAAGGGACCAATCAGCTGGGAGAAAAGTGCCGCGGAAGATTCCTCTTTGTCTTGTCAGGATCATTTATGATGGTATAACATTTTGTCATTCCTACCCAGAAAGATTGTACAGACCGGACAATAGATTTTACAGTAATATCCTATGTATGACTGGTTCAGTCAAAACAAGACGGTCAAACAGCTACCAGACATGGCAGGTAAAAGTAGAAGAACATAGTTACATTCATATGCAGAATTACAAGCATTTTAAAGTTTCTTCACACGACTATAAAGCCATAATACCTGATACCATGACCTAGGAAATATCAAATTCATGTTTATGCATTTCTTAAGTGGTTATACTTATAGACAATATAAGATTGCAGAGTCTATTCCTCTTTCTTCATCAGAATTCAAGTGGGAGCTGTGATTTCCTTTGGAATTCCTTTTGGGAGTCATAAAGTTTTATGACCTAGCAAGAGGGAGAGTCATAGAACCTTTCTTTAGAAATAAACTTTAACCCCCTGGGGTCGGCTATCGCGCCGGCGCGATTGTCTTGCTTTTTTTCTTATCAGTGTAAAAGAGACTCAAAATACTCGGTTGGTTTTGATCTTACATATAAGTGTTGTACATCATTAGATCCTGTTAAGTTTCTATTTTTTTTATGGATACTCACAATAAAAACAAAGTGTTGTGCTTTTCACCAAATAAAGAAAAACAAACATGATGCGAGTTCTGCGTTCTCTCTGTCAGTGAAGTCCATTCTGAAACGCGTCCTAAGATTAACTGTAACTCCGCGATTACTTGTCACACAGGCACGAGAGGTTTTTCTTTATGAAGCTTAAATTCTCTTCTTTTAAATGAAGTAATTTATATAAAAAACAAATATTCTCAGTTTATGCAATCTGTATGAAAAGAGAGTGCTGTCAGTATTTTTTTTCCCAGCTCATTACACTTCATTACGCGTTAATCTGACACGCCCACGGAGGACGCGCGCTATTCAAACGCAAATGTCGGCAAGCCATGACAATGCCCACATCAGCCGTTCCACCGCGGCGGTAAAATGTGTGGTGTATTTGCTGCCTTTTACCGCTAAGAGGCGCTACAATCATAGACTCTGAAAAGTGTTCGTTTATTCCGGTTTATTCTCTCTAATGCGTAATCTGCTGCCGCACCGAAGAATTCAACAAGTGAAACGTAGTTAAAATAATTCATAATCACAATACTGAAATTAGGCTACTGAAATGTAATTGAATAAATAATGAAAACATTTCAACATAAAACATTGCAATAAAAAACATTTAGGCTACATGAATGAGGCTTTACCACTTTATCAGTGTACAGACGATAGCTCAGTGGTTAACGCATCAACACGAGCTTCGAGGAGCTTCATTAGACCCGAGATCGAATCTCAATGCAGCATACATGTTGTTAACCGATGTTGTCCTACAGCGTTTATATTTTCCCACCTTGATGCTTAAATAGGTAACTGTTTATAACTGTTTACTTATTTAAAGTCAAGAGTTTTGTTTAATTATCATTACAACATAAATTTGCTACATTCCTGTAGAACCGCAGCCGCTGCACAAACGACAAAAACTGATGAAGGAAGATTGTCAGCCGATTGCATCAGAAAATGAAAATGAAGAAGCTCGTCTTTAGTCTGCTAAATTATTGTGTAATGTAAAAGAACACTAAAATTACTTAAGTTTGAAACCAAGTTCGAACATTTCAAGGTTTACATTTTTTCATCGGGTTGCATCGGGTTTAGAGTTTATTTCTTTTGCGATGCAAAATAAGAAACACTAGGCTAATCTTATTCTTGCGACATTTTAAATGTGTATTGCCAAAGAAATTACAGCTAAATTAAACAATTAAAACAGTACAAAACGAAAATTGTCCAAAGAAACATAATTAAATTAAAAACATGCGTTTCTCTTTGCCTCTCTCGCGCTGGATCTCTTTTTAACAAGTTTATTTAGTCTCCCTCGCTACGCGCGCGGGTCTCTCTCTCGAAATTAATCATTTCAGGGTAAAAACACATCATACAGCTGATAATACTGTATATGTCGCTGCGTGTCAGCCATACAAATCACGAAAAAAATATTTAACCTTTAATTGTTGCTTCAAAGACACAGCATGCCTTGTTGAATTCACCTTACAATCACTTCAATTGAAATTTTGTGTGAAAAAAACTTAAAATAGGCTACAATAAATAAACTACAATATTTATAATTTAATAAGATATGGGGTCTACATTTGGACACAGATTTATCCTTACAATAATTTTGCCTGCTCATCAGGCTGGCTATCCGACACTCTCCATATGAAAGAGGAACATTAACACCTTTGTCCAGCAACTGTCCCTCCAACCCCCCACAGGCTATCGGAGTCTGAGGCTGACTTAACACAAAGAGAAGTCGCAATTCACACTTAAATCCCTATTCTAGACAGTGTTGATAATGAAGGAATTAAATGATTTAAGTTACATGTAGCCTAGTGATATTTCTGTCATAAAAGTTTATTACTAAATATTTCATTATTTCAATAATTGATGAAATAAAACTGGTTTGGGCCAGCTTTTTCCAAGCAAAACTATAACCTGAAAAAACGCTTGTTAATTTGTTGTCATGAACAAAATGTTCAACTCAATATTAAATTCTACAGGGATCTTTGGATCCTTACAAGGCATGCAATTTGTGAATTAAGTTTTTATTTTATTTTGTATTATTCAAATAAATATCGAAACACGGTGCTTCGTGGTAATGCTGCTAAATTAAATAACATTTATAGAATAATTATGAACTTAAATGAAACAATATCACAACATTTCGACAAATACATTATTTGATCTGTTTTTACATTTTAATTCAGGGCGATTTAGCCTACATAGAGCGAGATTTTCACCCTTGTCTTGTCATTTTCTCATTGGGAAGCGCTTACATTGCATGTTTGAGTAGATCCTCTGTACCTCTCGTTAGCCTATATGAATACAAGTTTACAGTTTTGAACGATGTAAGCCTACTCTACTCTTATCTGTATGACCAAAAAATTACGGGGGGGGGGGGGGGTTAAAATAATTCAGCAGAAGCAGGGATGTTTAGACCAGAAGGAAATCCTAGTCCCCCCTGGCAAATCACACTTTACTTAAAACCATGTTTTTAAAAAACTCTAGGTTGTACAGACCTCTCTGCCATGCACGCGCATGGTCTGCCTCGCATGCACGCTCGCTCTAGATAGATTACGGGATATTTTAACTAATTTGCGGTATAACTAGTCGATCACGAGTGGCTGAGCCACTCGTGATCTCAACAGGTAGATCTATAGATAAACTATATCTTTTAGGAATTTGACCGACCGGGTTGACACTTCAGCGTGAGAAATCGGGGGTGTGGCGTGAGAGCGTGAGATTTGGGTAAATTGCGTGAGTAGCCTATACGCTCACGCTCAATGCGTGAGAGTTGGCAGCCCTGGAAAAAAAAAAAAAATATATATATATATATATATATATAGGCTATATATAATTAATTTTTTTACAGAACTGCTTTTGAAATTACGATTGGTAGCCTATTATTATACAGATGCAAAGTCGTTCTGTTGGATAGCTACTATTTTGTTCCTTATAGTGTAAAATGGAAATGCATGATAATTGTATTTTATAAATATAAGCAAAAAAAACTGTATGGTGTAACAGAGTTTTAGAGCTAGACAAATCTAAATAAATCTAAAATATACAGCAGACCATGTTTGTGCGGGATTTGAACCCGCGTCATCTTGATGATGAACCGTAAGTTCTACCGCTCGGCTATGAATTTACTCACTGAGAAATACCCGAACGTCTGTTTCTCACATGAGCGATTTTTTCATTTAGCCTGTGAGTGTAGGCCTATACTTGAGCCTTTTACAGTTTTAAAACATTATATCTTATCTGTATGACCAACAATTATGGAGTAGGCTATAAATGTTTGTTGTAGGCTTATTTGGAAATTACCATAACTTGTAGTATTTCATCCTTATAGGCTACAGACATTAGCCCCACTTACGTTTTGCTAAATGTCCCTTTGCGCCACCTGGCGGTCGTTTCGCGAACGACTTTGAAATGCGACTGGTTTATTTTGACCGCGGTGGATGGCTAAAAATGGGATGTGGATGGCTAAAAGGTGTGACTAAAAATGTGCTTTTGGCTTTCATTTATATTTTGATTGTTTGTATATATATATACACACTACCGTTCAAAAGTTTGGGGTCGGTACGATTTTAAATACTTTTAAAAGAATTCTCTTCTGCTAACCATGGCTGCGCTTATTTGATTAAAAATACAACAAAAATCAGTTATAGTATTAAATATTATCTCCAGTGTAAATCAGCTGTTTTCTGTGTGAATATATAGTAAAGTGTAATTTATTCCTGTGATCAAAGCTGAATTTCAGCATCACCAGTGTCAGTGTCTTCAGTGTCAAATGATCCTTCACAAATCAGTACAATATGAGGATTTGATGCTCAAGAAACATTTATTATTATTATCAATGTTGAAACAGTTGTTGGTCTGTCAGTTGTACTTTTTTTTTTATTTTTTTTTTAGGATTCTTTGATGAATAGGGTTAGGGTTAGAATCTTTTGTAACATTATAAATGTCTTTACTGTCACTTTCGATCAAATGAATTATTCCTTGATAAATAAAAGTATTGATTTCTTTCCTCCAAAAAATAAAAATAAAATTCTCACTGACCCCAAACTTTTGAACGGTAGTGTGTATATATATATATGTGTGTGTGTGTGTGTGTGTGTGTGTGTGTGTGTGTGTGTGTATAAATATTTATTTATTTATATATATATATTGTCCTTGCATTCTTTCTTGTGTGACACCCCTGAATGAAAGGCTCATTAGTATGCAGTCTGCTCAGGTGAGAACTGCCTAATTATTCATGAGGGGGTTGGGCCGTTCCGCCCATCCGCATATTGCCTTTGCAAACAAAAAAATGTTTTTCACAATTTAAAACAATCTATTATTTTATGTGAATGATTAGGCAGAATGATTTTCAGATCAATTCAAAGCAAAAACTCTAGGCAACAACATCCACTAGTCAAAAGTCTTGTGGACAAATATTTAGTATGTTATTTGTGGCCTTATATTAGAAACTTTAGTTTTTAGTTTTTTCAATAACCACGCATAAACAATATTCTCTCAAAAATACAAACATGTATTAACATGTTGTTCACATATTATGGTAGCCCTGTGTGTGCTATATAGAGTGTAATTTCACCTGTGCCATTAATATGTTTATAAGCAACTGAAAAAAGCACAAATGTCAGAGCATGCCAAAACATCTCAAGGACCCCGAAAACACCTCAGACCCCAGAGGGTTAAGGTTCGAAGTTACAGAACAGTTAAAATTACATCTATAGAATAGGACAAGACTAATTAGATATGCATGCATACCGGAAGGTTGGATCCAATTTCTGTGTTATACAGTATACATTTATATACACATTATAGGACATTTGTGTGTGTGTGTGTGCAATCAATGTGTGATTGTCCTTCAGCGTTCAGGCAGCTTTGTGGACTCTTTCTGTGGGGGGGAATGCGTGTCCCGTGAGACGGAGGGGTTTGAATGGCTGACTATTTGTTGAAGACAACGCTGGCTTGTTCCAAATGTGTCATGTGCTAGCCATAGTGGCACCAATCTGGTCAACATGCCCGAAGGGGATCGTATACAGAATGCCCCTTTGTTTACTCACGAATGGAAGAGACTTTAGTAAATTAGAATCTAGTTAATTTACTCCACATACCATCTGATTATCACTACATTCCCCCTTTTGGCGGTTTGGCAGGACCTGTGTGGGCGGCCTCGTTAAACCGTCACATTGGTCAGATGGTAGGTAAGTCATGAAAGTAGGATGGCAGGTGGAACCTGATGGTAGGATAGCAGGTAAGTCATGAAGGTCGGATGGCAGGTGGTCGTTAGGACTGAGGGCTCAGCCCGATGAGGTTCGGCGTGGTCTCTGACTTGGCTCCCCCTTTTCCGGGATGCTGTCTGAGGCCTTCAGGCACGGCTTTCGTGAGTTTGGCTGAAGATGTTTGCATCTCGTTGAGTCTCCTTTGCAGAGTGGAGGCCAAACCTAGTGTCAGAGTGTGGCCGGTTACCGTAGAGATGCACCGCGCAGTGTCGGCTGCGGTCCAGGCTTGGACCACAGGTGCGGTAGTCAAGACTGGCGGTTGAGACAAGGCTTGGAGGGCTGTGTCGATAGGAGCAATGTCAATTCACTGGGACCCCCCCCCCCCCCTTTTGCAAACCACAATTCCCGTTCTGGAGTTAGGGTGACAGTGTGGTTCCGGAAGAAGGATGGGGTTTCCAGTGCTAACCTGTACTTTTTGCTTGGAAGATGGAACAATGTCAGGTCATCCAGGTGGAGGATGGTACCTTTCGGTACTTGAAACCACACGCTCTGGTTAAGCAAGGTGACACGAGTGGCAGTCTCATGTTGGTTGTAAGTGAGAGTAGCTGTTCGCACGGGAGTGTTGACGAGCCATCTGTCACCTACAGTCTCTGCTTGTATCCCGGTGACTTGCGTGCGAGGCTTGGCTTCTGCAAGGCAGCCTGATCATGGGTTGCAAACCGCAGATTCCGTCAGTGTTGTCTTTGAGGAAGGGTTTACTAGGGCAGAGATAGTGAATGTCTTTGGTCGTGGGCTGCACATGTGGGGCCAGGTGCAGCGGTGTGTCGCTGGTCATGTGGTAGGCCACCCCGTCCGGGGCTGTGACCAGCGGAGTTTGAGCAAAGTCTTTCTGGAAGACAGTAAACAGCTGTTTCATGGATTTTACTGTCTGGTTCAGCAGAACGCTGTGAATGTTGAGAATTACCACAGTTCCCATCAATGTCTTTCCGATGGTCTGCAGGGATGCACTCTGTGTTGTGAGTTGCAGTCTTAGCTGTGGGACCTCAGTCCGAATTTCAGTCACATGGTTCACTGCGTTGGCACTGGGCATACCAATGCTTAACAGAGTTCTGACAGCAGCGGCGGCTCCGAGCAAAGCTCCCAGGAACCGTTTGAAACGGTGGTTGTGTCCACCTAAGTCTGCTTGTGTGCCAGTCATTTTATCAAGTTGGTTGAGCATGTGCTCGGCCTTGGCCTTGGCGTGAGCGAGGGAGTCCTCTGTCCATCGGGCACGGGTCCAGCTGTACAGCTGGGCTGCTGTGCTGGGGTGAGGTGCTCTGTAGACGTTGCGGGGGTTGCGTCGAACCCACACTTTCTGGGTGTGGTTCCTGCAGTTGGTGATCAGGAGTTGTTGTCCTCTCCGGACGATGCCTGCTGTCGGACCTGGTGAGATGTCCGATTGCGGCTGTCCTCTGGTTGGCTGGAGGCACAGGCATCGCGAACCACAGCGTCATCCTGGTAAAAGTGAAAGGGAGAGAGAAAGAGAAAGGGAGGAAAAATTTCAGCGAGTGTCGTCCTAGGTTGGCTCGGACAGTCTTTTCGCTTTGAGGATGCCGGTATGCCACTTGCTTCGGTGTCTTGCAAGTGTCTCTGGTGCTGAGCAGCACGTGGTGCGTCCAGGGCGTACATTGGCATGACCCCCCCTTTTGCACTGTGGCATCACAAGCTTTGGCGCAGTGATGGCATCAGGTGCAGAACGCTGAATGTTGTCCTGTGCACGCAGCATGTGCTTGTTGACGTAGGGTGTCAGGGGCACTGGTTGTCGCTGGGTGCAGACGGTGTTCGTGGGTGGTTGGCGGGGTAGAGAGGTGGTTTCTCCAGTGTCCATTGTTTTGTCACAGTCTGTGGTAGCTATGAGGTTAAGGTCAGGTGAAGCAGGGGCTCTGTGACATTTGGTCATACTTGTGGTGAGAGGCTAATGCATGACCCTAAAAGTTCAGAACCACGGTTTAATGGGTTCGCTAGATATGTAGCATAAAGTTAGGTGTTTCATGTGTATCTAGCTAGTGATGTGTCTCTTTTATCTTTATCATCCTGGCTGTGGATGTTAAGACTTATGTGGTTCCGAGAGTAATTCCTGGAAAGGGCATAGCCGAGATTAAATAAATGACTTAAGATGGCTCTTACGACTTAATTATTTCTCTGGACTTAAGTAGTGGTTCACTACGGCTTGACGAAGTGAATGATGGGGAGAAAAAGGACAGCTTTCCTATTCCAATTATGCTTATTATCAATCCTTTGGACTATAGTTGTGCCCTAGTAAATTGTTGAAATTACCTGTGTTGCAGGGTCACAAAAATGAGTGCACTTGTCGAAAGTAAGCACAATCACAAATAAAGGTGTCTCTGTTTCCTTTCTGGGCCCAATGGGAAATGGAACCACATTCGAACAAGAGAGTAAATTAAATTAAATCATATAGATGACCAAATAGACCGGGGAATAGCTGACTGCTATTATTATCAAAGTGGGAAAAGTAAATAAATAAATAAATAATGAAAACAAAAATTTAAAAGAATAAATAAACATAAAGTAAGTAATTAAAACAGCGGTAATGATCTGAATGTGATAATAATCAGTAGCACTAGTGACTAACTTTGGATTTGCCCAGACCAACACTTTATAGTGGGTTGTAGCGGTTGCATGTTCAAAACCACATCGTGTGTGTCCCTCCAAAGGTTTAGTCAACATGCAGATGAAAATTCCTATGGTTATACAAATTCTTCTGTAGTTAGTTACGCAGTTTACATGTAGTTAAACTTAAGTTTAATTAACAGGGGATCTGCGAAGTTAGTCTTCAACGGTTAGCAAGGAGTATTCCTAAACCAGTGAAGGTGAACTTTAGCTAATAAGAATTGCAAACACGGAAAGTGGATAATTATAAAGCCTAACTGGTGTTGAGGAAAGTATTCTAGAATACTTTGCCCTGTGGAACACAGGCGGTGATTAAGGGTTCAAGTAAATGATGCTAGCTGCTAACTGTGGAAGTTATTTAGCTTAGCCTATGCTGTACGGGAGCTAGGTTAGGTTAGCTTAGCCTAAGTTAGCTTGATGCTAAGCTAGGTTAGCTTAGCCTAAGTTAGCTTGATGCTAGGCTAGGTTAGCTTAGCCTAAGTTAGCTGGATGCTAGGCTAGATTTAGCTTAGCCACCCAGGCTGGTTTGTTTACAAAAGTGACATTACGAGTTAACACTTCCTGTGGCAAGTTGTTGTCATGGGAACCAGAGCATGTCAGAACAATTGAACAGTACTTGAAGAATGTCTGTACATTTTACGTGAATCACACACGTTTTAACGGGTTAACAGGAGGCGCCTATACTTTGTTTTTCAAGAACTTGGCGTTACATTCAGTAAAATGCAAATGTGTTTTGGCATTTGTTACTTTTACTCATGGAACTCTTCTCTTTACTTTAAACAACTTATTCTATTTGTTTACAGAGTAAGAAAATAGATTAGCTGTACGTCAAAGCTTGTCTAAGCCTATATAGTTACATCCCTGTTATGCATAAAAGCAGACTTTTCAGCTAGTGAACAGTTTTGACCGCTAGGTATCACTCTGCTTGTAGATGCAGCAAAAATTTAGGTTTTGGGTGAGCACACACACAAAAGGTTTTGATTATCTTAGTAGATGTGCATTAAGCAGCGTCGACTGATGACTGGTTTCTTACATGTCATAACCTATTACTCAAAACAAAAACAAAAAAAATATTGCATGTTGGTTCTTTTCAGATGTTATACTTCGAGAGTAACAAAATAGAGTAAAAACAAAAATAAGAGATAGGATGAAACCGGAAATGACGAGGAAGAAAGGAGTGTTTTACCTATTTAAGTTTAGCTAGGAGACATAAGAAGACTGTTGTTCCTTATGGGTAAGCTGCTGTTTTAGACTAAACTGGCAGGGACACATCAAACATCAAGGTCAACAGAAGAAGAAACCACGGGAAGTGTTTGCAGTTCTGTCTGGGGCCTACTGTGCATTTGTGTTATCCGTACTTCATGTACTTAGCTTGGTGCTAAGGAGTGAGGAGGGGTAAAACACAAACAGGAAGTAGAATATTACTGATCTGGGTAACTCGCTAAGGAAACAACAGTCGCTAGATATCGTAATCCTATAGAGAGAAAGAAGATGAGGATAGTGACTAGTGATAGTGACTTTATCTACAATAAAGTAAAGGTAAAGTTAGGACGTCCTTATAGCTCTAGGAGACTAAAGGGAGAGCGTATCAGGCAATGTGAGTAAATTTCAAATCTAGTTAAGCTTTGTTGAGCTGAATAAGGATTCAGGCTGAAACCTGAAGTCAATAAATTGAAATAAAATCAAAATAAAAGGGTAAACATCGAGTGTTCTCATAGCTCTAGTAACTAGAATGGAAATCGACTAAGCAAATTGATTTAATTAAATCCCAAATTTAATTTAATTCAACTGAACCGAGTGGGAATGTTCAGGCTCAACAGGTGTAAACACTCACAAATAAAATAGGGGTCGCCTTAAGTCAAAATAAAATAAATAACAAATGAAAACACAAGTATCTGGGTTTCAATTTGAAAGTGAAAGTGAAAGTGAAACCAAGAGGGAGGGGGGTCAAGAGGTGGTTAAGCAAAGTCTTTATTGTGTCAGAAGCCCGCATCCGCTATTTTGGTTGTTGTAAACAGCGGAGCCAGCGGAAGTGGCTCTGAGGTAGGCAGTTTAGTTCGTAAAGGTGCCAAGCAGTGTTTATTCACCTCAACCTTGAGGGTTGAAAGTGGCCCCAGCTTGTTGTTTAAGGTGCCAGGTTTGGCAAGGGCACGTGTTTGATCATATAGCTGCAGGTCAGTAGGTGTCAAAGTCTTTAGTGAGCTGTAAGGTGCAGGGTAGCACAGTTGAACCTTGACCTGGTGTTGAGTCTGTGTCTCTTCATGGCTGGCTGTGGGAGTTCCCGTGACCTCTGTGGCCTGCCAGTCTGGCTCTGGTGACCTGTGTGACTGGCGGGGGTCAGGTTCTCGCACTTGAGCCCAAACTTGCAGTTGTTTGAAGTCTATTAAAGGCTCAAATCGATCTAGCAGATCTTTGCCAATTCGAAGTGGAAAAGTGTTCATTTGTGAGATGAGCACGGGATGGACTAGACTCGAAGGACCAATTGTCAGGTGGATGTGAGCTACCTGTTCTAGCCAGATGTTGTTCTGGCAGTACACTGTACGCTCAGCTCACACGTTTGAGATGCAAGAGTTCGATCTTGTCTCTTAGCTTTGAGTCTTTCAAAAAGTTCAGCTGATATCAAAATGAGGTCTTAGCCTGTGCCTAGCAGGGCTTTAATGCTGAAATCAAGGTCTATCGTGATGGCTAGGTAGAGCTTTCGGGCCACCCCCTTTTGGATCAGGTTTCCCAGGAGTCTTGGCGTTGGGGCTGGTGTGTTGATCGATGGGCGGTTAGGGCCGGCCTTGTGTGGGTCGCTGCGGAGGCAGGTAGCCAAAACAGCATTTCTTGGTCTTTCGGGACTTTGGTGCCCAGTTGTGTGACACTGTGCTGTCATGCTCAGGCTGTGCAGCGGTCAGCTGTGGTGGCTGGGTGATGCTGTCACTTTGTGGTGTGACGGCTGGCTCTGTGGCCTGGGGCCGACGAGCAGTGTTCAGGGTGCTTGGACACAGGATGTCGGGCTCGTACCTCTTGTTTCTCTTGTGAGATCTCCAGTGAAGAAGCTCTTTCAGCACCTTCAGGATCTGTGACGTGGCTGGGTGTTGTGGGGCGCCCTCTATGGGCAGCTCTGAGTAGTGTTCAGAGACAGAGTAGATTGTTGGGTTTTTCAAAGTCTTTTGGACACAGTCTTTTGCTTAATGTGAGCTTTGTGGGCCAAGTCTCGTAGCTGTTGGGTAGACATGCTACGGGGACAGGCCAGGACACCTAGGTGATGACTCACCGTGGGATGCAGATTTCGGGGAAACAGAGTTCTGAAGTTGAAATCTTCTTCCATACCTGGGTGATTTTGGGCTCCGAAATAGGCTTGTCGGAGTTGGTTGTTGAAGGTCTGTGGGGTTTCAAGTCGGGCCTGCTTGAGGTCCATGGCGGTGAATAACCCTTGGTCTGATTCTGGATCAGAGAATTCACGGATCAAAGCTTGTTGCAGCTGCTGGTAGTCAGTTTTGACAGTGTCTTTTTTTTGACGATTTACGAGGCTGCGCACCTCACGGCTGGACGTAATCCTTATCAGGTAAAGTCTGTCCCACGCGGTTGTGTTGGTAACAGTCTGTAAGTGAAAGTCAATGTCTTGCAGGTAGGTGTGCACGTCGTGGCCTCTTGCAGGGGTTCTTTGGAAAGGCTCTCCCCCTTTCGCTGACGGGGGTTCTTGTGGGCTGGCTGGTGGTGTTTTTTTTTTTTTTTGGAACGGTGGACTTTCACCTTTCTTTTCAGCTCTGTGTTGTTGGCTGAAAGGTGCGGATGGCTGGTCAGGGGAAACTTTGTGGTGTGACGTTTCCCCTTTCCGGTCGCTTTGTAATCTATAAGAGTGTTTCAGCTCTCTGTGAACAATGTCAATTTTGTATATGATATTGTCTTCGTGCTGAATGAGTTCATGGATTTCAGCTTGGGCCGCTTGCAAGTGTTTTTCGCAGGCCTTGGCTTTACTGTCTATTTCTTTTAGTTCAGTCTCTGCTCTTGCAAGGAGAGCTTCACCGTTTTGGAGTTTCATGTTGAGCTCCTCTCTGGTTTCTTTCTCTGACTGCTCTTTTCGGTCTGTGTGTAGACGAAGATCAGACAGGGCAGTTTGAAGTCTTTCCACTTCCTTCTGTAGCTTGGGGTCGGTGTCATCCTTTTCCTCGGTTTCGAGGAGTAGTTGATCTAGACGATTGACGATCTGGGCCTCCTCCGCTTGCATCTTTAGCGTTGCTCCTTCATGCTCCAGGGCGATGCGGCTCCTTTCGTGGAGGCGTGCTTGTGCGATGAGCTTGTGAGCGAGGTTTCCGACGTGTCGGGCCCAGTCTTTGTCGTTGTAGCTTTGGCTCGGTTTGTGAGCCCTCAGCTTGTCCAAGTCGGCGTCCAGCTGCTCTTGGCTCGGGGGCTCTGAGTCACTGGCGACTTTGGGGAGGAGTAGAGGTGTGGTGGATCTCAGCCATGTCTCCAGGTTGTCCCAGCGGGCTGCGGGACAGGAAGACCGGCACAATACTGGCTCACTGCGGGCGAGAGGAGCACAGCACACACACAAGAAAGCAAAACCACTGCAAGTTCGTTTACGAGCTAATGAATTATGCTAATACGGGCTATGCCGTCTATGAGAATTTTGGCTAACTGATGCAGACAGTTAGATTGGGACAATTTGCGTAGGTCAGCGCAAGGCCTAAATAAAGATTTTGACAGGGCGGCAGCCTAGTGGGTCACATGGTGACGCTAGCTGCTCAGTGGTCGATCTGTTATTTAGCTGTCCTTCGTGTCATAGGTTCTGTCTCTAGGTGAACTGAAAGAAACAAATCACAACAGAACGAAAAGAAAATAGTGTGATAGAAAAGATTGCAGTAAAATTAAACAGAACAAATTAATAGGTCTGTAATAAAATGGGAGATATACTAACACAAAGAGTGTTACAGGGGATAGGGAGCCTGAGCCTGCTATCCAGCTGGATTTATAGCCGGGCCCACGGGCTAGTGGGTTTACCGGTGGAAAGCCTTATTTAGTTTGCCTGGGTGAATTGAGGTCACTCTGGCTGGAGCCAGCGTCGTGGTTAATCCTTCCGTCGCCCCCCCACGCTCAACCGCCGTGTCCTCGGGCCTCTCTGTTCATCTCTACCAAGGTGCATTCCTCTCAAACAATCTGCGACTTTGGAGTGCCAGATTTCTGATGACACAGTTTTATGTGTTGCACCAATGGAAAGAGACAGGGAAGTCCGAGGCTCACTCACGGTCCGCGCCGGTAACGCCAGTCAGTCAAACCAGCTTGCCGGAAACCAGCCAGAGATGACCGTCAAATCACCACCTGGGGAATTCTACGTACAAATACAGAACAGGATTTAGCAAGCGAAACTCAAAGTGAATTAAGGTTTTCTTGTCTAACCCAATGGAGTACTTATGTATGTAGAAATAAAGGCAAAGGCTTTATTAAATAATAGTAAACAAAAAGGAAATTATGATAATGTTGGTAATTATCAAAATGACCTAACCCAAAAGAGAAAATAGAAAATAACGAAAGCCAGAGGCACAAAGGAGGAGGCAGGTAGTAGCGTGTTAGTGCCACAAGAATTAGACAAACTTAATTCAAATTTAATTCAAAGAGGGTTAAATTAAATTACACTAAGCATGTACGAGGAATTAAAAGGAAAATCAGAATAATATCAAATAATCACTAATGATAGCAGTGAAGTATCATCCATAATTATTAGATAATCGAAACGAAAGGTAGAACGAAAGAGAGCAGGCTGAACACAGGAGGAAATTTAAATTCAAAGGAGTTGAAATCAAATCTAAATAAACGTGTAAGGAAATGTAACACTCAGAATGATATCCTACAATAGTCCAGATACACTGAAGTATCAGTCCTATTTGTAAAATAATCAGGAGAGAAAGGTGATATACATGAACACTCACAGATAGTGAAAAGGGGAAAAGAGTGATACCGATTTGGTATCCACAAGGCCACACAGTGGCGCTGTTTCCTCCAAGTGGATATCAGTGGCTGACAGACCAACACAATCTAAATTTTAAGTTCAAACTGGTCTCGAACCAAATTTAAATATGCGTGTAAGGGGATTGAAAAGTCAAGATGATATCCTATAATAATTAACGATAACAGTGAAGTATCGTCAATAATTATACAATAATCAGAAGGGAAAGGTAGAAATAAAACCATTCACAACAGAATGGAAAAGAGAGAAAAGAGAGAAAACAAAATTGACATGAGATACTTAATTCAAATTTAAGTTAGGAATTTGATATCCCAAACTGAATTTGAATAAGTGTAAGATGAGTTAAAGATCAGCATAATATCTGACGATAAATCAGATGGCTGAATAGGCAACTTGATTTAAATTTAAATTTAAATTTGTTAAACTCAATTTAAATAAGCGCGTACTGAAAGTTAAAGATCAGAATTATCTCTGATAATAATCAAGATTACTGCAAGGTATCATTAATAATTATGAAATAATCCAAAGAGAGAAGTAGAAATAAAACAATTCACAACGGAATGGAAAAAAAAGAGAAAAGAGGAATTGACATGAGAAACTTAATTCAAATTTAAATTAGGAATTTGATATTCCAAACCAAATTTGAATAAGTGTAAGACGAGTTAAAGCTCAGAATAATATTTGATGATAATCACGATTACTGTAAGGTATCGGTGATGGCACCTCAAATAAAACCAACTGGAAATTGACCACTTCAAAACAGAATGAAGGCAGGAAAAGTGATAAACCGACTTAGCAGGGGATGCCACGAGGGGGCGCCCTTTGTTAAGTGGGTATCAGTGGCTGAGCTGAGAGTCTTAACTTAAATTTTAATTCAAATCTTGTTTGAATCAAATTCAAAATAATTACAATCAGTCAGGGGCAGGACAATCTAACATCCAATAATATTTAGCACAAGCAGAGCTGTTAATGCACATATATACATTGAAGTTAGACCGCAGAGTTCATTATCACAGGGAAAATGAAAAAGAGAGAAAAAAAAACAAGAGAGAATTTGAAAACAAAGTGACCTGTTTGGGAATGCCCACACGGGGGCGCAATTTAGCTCGCGCAGAATGATGTCACGGAGCGGAAGTAATCAGACTATACTGGAAGGCTGCCCTCCAGTGTTCGTCAGCGGAATTACATTCAGTGTGATTTTACGCTGAGAATTTCTTTCTCCTAACGTCCACACGATGGCGCCATTTGAAGTCATGGGGTTGAAGTAACTTGCACTATTAAGCACTAAAAAGGTGTCTTTAGTGTTTGTCAGCGGAACTGAGCACTCGGCTTCAGAGTGGTTTAACTCTGAGTGCGTTTCTATGAGTCAGTTGTCTGCAAAAATCACAATTATTTCAAAATCTCGGCGGATTTTTGGTGCTATATTTCACAAAAGTGTGTGGCAGGATTCTTCACTGCACTACACGTAAATTGTGGACAACAGGAATTATTCATCTGTTGCTTCGGCTCCCGATAACATTTATCAAGTGGCATTGATTAAAAATGTTTTCAGTTTTGGATTTTTATCGGTGCTATATTTAACACGTCAGCAGGTTTTCTTCGCTGCGTCGTGCAAAAGGAAACAGGAATTATTCATCTGTATTCGACTCCAAGCATATATCAAATAGCACTTGTGATAATATGCTTTTCGGTTTTTTACAATTGAGTAGCTAAGTCAATGTTTTTTTTTTTAAACCAGGAGTTCATCGTTACTTTAACGATTATAATATCAGGCCTTTTACTACTGAATCAAAGGACTCTCGCTTTGATCAGATTGTCTCACACTAGTAAGAGATTGCTTCGTCTTAATAGGCGGTTTTAGACATATTAAAATGTATCACCTGCAGAGAGTTGTCTTCATCTCAAAACAGGACATTCGTGATATTAATACTGCAGTGTAATCATTTAACAGTGATAAAACATGTCTATGCATATTTTAGCAGCTGTTAACATGTAACGTTACTGACTGACGTCGGGTTTTTGCCTCAGTCAGTTAGGAGTGAGTTCGCGTTGCGACTTATCTCACAATTTCAAAATTCCATATCGTGCGTGCACAAAATTATTAATAACCATATAAACAGATTGAAACTGAATTTGCTCATAAAACAAAGTTTGAAATGTGCTAAGCGTCCTCCACCAAATTATGTAGCGACATTGAGATGTGCCTTAATTAGCTCAAATTATGCATAGGGAATTTTAATAATTAATCATGAATATGATTAATATATTGCATATTACAGTTAAATTATCGAAATTGAAAATAGATCGATTGTATATATGAATGGTAAATCATAACGAATTATAATTCCTCATTCATATATCAATGGTCTCATTACAGATCGATTATAAGACAACGTTAAGGGAATCAATTTAGTCTATCAAACAATCGGTTTGTCCAGCAAACAGCCGTAAGGTTAACTAACCAACTTCTCAACAGGGTTGTCCCTTTTTATAAACTCCGAGAAAGCTCAATGTTCCGGCCGTGAACATTAATTTTCTCGTGTTTATAAAATTTACGTTACTGATATAGTAACAACTTGTAAAGCTTTTAGCGAGATATTCATTTCATTGACTTGTAAATGAGCACTTCAGGATCAATCAAGAATATGGTTTTAATAATTGAAACTACGGATACAGAATTCTACATTTGAACACAGGATACATGTATGTACAGTTAAACAGTAAACTAACGAGACAGACGAGTACACATAGGAGAGAGAGAGAGAGGTTGCGAGGGCGCAAGATTGGGAGTAAGAGGGAGAGAGAGAGAGAGAGAGAGAGAGAGAGAGAGAAGATGAGATCTTCTTGGCACTATTCATCACAGACACAGAACCTTTTGAATTAGAACAAGACTCAACAGATCTTAAATAAGCATATTAAGACGGATACTTGCGGAGGCACCGCTCTCGGGTGTGACCGATCTGAAAACGGCGTGTGCGTGTATCTCTGTCAGGTGGATGTCGAGCGTTCGGGTTCGTCCAGCGAGCGCGGCGTGTTTGAATGTCCTTGTAGGTGAAGCTTGCCAGTCTGGTTGTGTTCATTTTCTTCGCGAGAAGACATGAACAGAGGAGACTTCGAAAAAGATAAAATAAACTTGAAGAAAACAAAGAGAGAAACGATGGATCATCACACTAAGGCGAGGTCCAGACGCACGAGGAGTCACATGATGAAGCCACGAAGAGCAGGAAGAGCCAGGGAGTTTAGGCAGAGAGTTTTTTTTAGGAAACTTTTCGAAGGGTTTCAGCAGCCAGTCAAGGGAAGCTCGGCGCGTCTCTTTAAGGACACTTAGGTTCACGCCCCTTCTGGCATGAAGGGACCAATCAGCTGGGAGAAAAGTGCCGCGGAAGATTCCTCTTTGTCTTGTCAGGATCATTTATGATGGTATAACATTTTGTCATTCCTACCCAGAAAGATTGTACAGACCGGACAATAGATTTTACAGTAATATCCTATGTATGACTGGTTCAGTCAAAACAAGACGGTCAAACAGCTACCAGACATGGCAGGTAAAAGTAGAAGAACATAGTTACATTCATATGCAGAATTACAAGCATTTTAAAGTTTCTTCACACGACTATAAAGCCATAATACCTGCTACCATGACCTAGGAAATATCAAATTCATGTTTATGCATTTCTTAAGTGGTTATACTTATAGACAATATAAGATTGCAGAGTCTATTCCTCTTTCTTCATCAGAATTCAAGTGGGAGCTGTGATTTCCTTTGGAATTCCTTTTGGGAGTCATAAAGTTTTATGACCTAGCAAGAGGGAGAGTCATAGAACCTTTCTTTAGAAATAAACTTTAAGGTTCGAAGTTACAGAACAGTTAAAATTACATCTATAGAATAGGACAAGACTAATTAGATATGCATGCATACCGGAAGGTTGGATCCAATTTCTGTGTTATACAGTATACATTTATATACACATTATAGGACATTTGTGTGTGTGTGTGTGCAATCAATGTGTGATTGTCCTTCAGCGTTCAGGCAGCTTTGTGGACTCTTTCTGTGGGGGGGAATGCGTGTCCCGTGAGACGGAGGGGTTTGAATGGCTGACTATTTGTTGAAGACAACGCTGGCTTGTTCCAAATGTGTCATGTGCTAGCCATAGTGGCACCAATCTGGTCAACATGCCCGAAGGGGATCGTATACAGAATGCCCCTTTGTTTACTCACGAATGGAAGAGACTTTAGTAAATTAGAATCTAGTTAATTTACTCCACATACCATCTGATTATCACTACAGGCCATAAGGGTTTGGAAATTCAGCTGCAGGCCTCACTGGAAGCTTGGGCGGTTCGGCTGCAGGTCTCACTGGAGGCTTGGGCGGTTCGGCTGCAGGCCTCACCGGAGGCTTGGGCGGTTCAGCTGCAGGCCTCACCGGAGGCTTGGGCGGTTCGGCTGCAGGCCTCACCGGAGGCTTGGGCGGTTCGGCTGCAGGCCTCACCGGAGGCTTGGGCGGTTCGGCTGCAGGCCTCACCGGAGGCTTGGGCGGTTCGGCTGCAGGCCTCACCGGAGGCTTGGGCGGTTCGGCTGCAGGCCTCACCGGAGGCTTGGGCGGTTCGGCTGCAGGCCTCACCGGAGGCTTGGGCGGTTCGGCTGCAGGCCTCACCGGAGGCTTGGGCGGTTCGGCTGCAGGCAACTCTGGCAGTTCGTCGGAAGGCTCCGGCTCTGGCTCCGGCCCATGATCCGGCAGTTCGACAGAAGGCTCCGGCTCAGACACAGGCAGTTCGACGGAAGGCTCCGGTTCAGGCAGTTCGGTGGAAGGCTCCGGCGGTTCGGCTGCAGGCTTCACTGGAGGCTTCACTGGAGGCCTCGGGGGTTCGGCTCCAGGCTTCACTGGAGGCCTCGGGGGTTCGGCTCCAGGCTTCACCGGAGGCTTGGGTGGTTCGGCTGCAGGTCTCACTGGAGGCTTGGGCGGTTCGGCTCCAGGCTTCACCGGAGGCTTCGGGGGTTCGGCTCCAGGCTTCACCGGAGGCCTCGGGGGTTCGGCTGCAGGTCTCACCGGAGGCTTGGGCGGTTCGGCTGCAGGCCTCACCGGAGGCTTGGGCGGTTCGGCTGCAGGTCTCACTGGAGGCTTGGGCAGTTCGGCTGCAGGCCTCACCGGAGGCTTGGGTGGTTCGGCTGCAGGTCTCACTGGAGGCTTGGGCAGTTCGGCTGCAGGTCTCACCGGAGGCTTGGGCGGTTCGGCTGCAGGCCTCACTGGAGGCTTGGGCGGTTCGGCTGCAGGCCTCACCGGAGGCTTCGGGGGTTCGGCTGAAGGCAACTCTGGCAGTTCTGTGGAAGGCTCCGGCTCAGGCATTTCGGCAGAAGGCTCCGGCAGTTCGACGGAAGGCTGCGGCTCTGGCCCATGATCCGGCAGTTCGACAGAAGGCTCCAGCTCAGACACAGGCAGTTCGACGGAAGGCTCCGGTTCAGGCAGTTCAGTGGAAGGCTCCGGCGGTTCGGCTGCAGGCTTCACTGCAGGCTTCACTGGAGGCCTCGGGGGTTCGGCTCCAGGCTTCACCGGAGGCCTCGGGGGTTCGGCTCCAGGCTTCACCGGAGGCCTCGGGGGTTTGGCTCCAGGCTTCACCGGAGGCCTCGGGGGTTCGGCTCCAGGCTTCACTGGAAGGATACAGATGGTCAACTTTAATCAGTCCATTCAGCAGCATTCAGTCTCGGATACAGCACAAAACCCAAATAGCAAGTTTTACTATTAAGTATTAATCAGCATCTGTTAATTGTGTAAAGCCATCCTGTGCTTGAAACCATGCTATTGGCTGAATCATTTTTACATGGAGATCGATTTATTAGAAAAAAGGACAAACTGAAATAACGAGGAAGCTGACCCAAACACTAATATAATAACATAACAAATACCTGCAAATGGAGCCATACACTGACGTCCACATCCATTGCTGCAGCATTTCTCATTGTTCGGACAGTCACTGTCATAGAAACACAACTCGGCACACATTCCTGCTCCAAAATTTGGGCTTGGACACTCTCCTGGCTTTGCTGTTATACCGACACATGACAGAAACCACATCACTGAATGTCTCATACAGTGTAAAAAAAAAAAAATTGTCTAAGATGATAGGAGGATTTACCGGAATTATCAGTCTATCTACTTCATAGTTTCGCGTTTAATTCAATGTGTTGCTTGTGGTTTCTTTGCAATTATTTGTGAAACTTACTAGCAATTTCTGAGTCAAAACATTTTTTCAGTGTTTTTGGAAGACGTATAGCATCCATCATTAATTAAAACTCACTGAAAACAGGCGGCACACACACAGGCCCACAGGGAAATGGACAGCATTTGTGTCCTCCAGAGCAGTCTCTATCAGAAGTGCATCCTCGACGGGATGGCTTGACCGTCAGCGTCGCCGGACAGTGACCGGACACTACAGAAGAGGATTCAATTTATCAGCTTCAATTCAAAGTAGCTTAGAAATCTACCATTTTTCACTAAACTGCATCAATTAGTTTCAAAGACTGAGAGTGCTGTTACAACCTACCCACATTTACTGGTGTACATCTTCAAAAAATTATGCCATCCCCATGTCCACCCTAACTTCCTTTTAAGCATTTTAATAGGCTACTCAACAGAAAACAAAACAAATATAGAAACGCACTACGTATACACAACGCATGCTTATCGATTATAATTAGCTCCCCATGTTATATTGTAGTTGTTAAAACAAAAACTTTAGGCAAAAGTTTAAACTCCGGATTGATAACCATCTGGTAACAATTTTGTAGCCATATTATAACACTAATGTTCTTGTTTTACATTAAAGAAAAATGCCTACATTAGTGATTATATGGGTTTTACTTGTACAATGGAAAAATGCATAAACTATGACAGTTTGCACAATTATACTTTGCTTATTATTAAAACTAAACCAACATACAAAGTTGAACTCTCACTTGACGTCTGCACTGCATTTTTGTAAGCCTATGTGCTGAGATGGGTCTAAAGTCAAAATTGGTTAGGAAGTTTATTTATGCACTTCTTCGGGCTGTGTAATGAAGCTAAAATAACTTCTCACCTACGACTCCAGCGTCTGTTGTGCTCAAACATGCAGACAGACACAATAAAACAGCACTAAACGAGCAGTACACTCGAGTGGTCATCCTCTCGACCTGCAATCTCACAATCAACTCTGCAGGAAGATGAGCTGAATTAGTGAGTCAGGAGGGGTGGACAGCAAGGAACACAACACTACAAAGAAAAACCCTGTTGCTGCATCAAAATATCAGTTCCCACAACAAACGCTGTCAAAAGAGTTTAGAGAGCTGTTCGAACGTGTTTTTAAAGTTCCAATTGGAGGTCTGGGTAACTCCAACCCTAATGAAAATCACCAGCCTGTAGCTTTCTAATGTAGCCTAATCTTGAAGACCTTGATTAGCTTGTTCAGGTGTGTTTGATTAGGGTTGGATGTCGTAATAATTACCGTAATTAGGAGATGATTGAGCGTTTTTATGGCAAAGCTATCAACGCCAAATGTGGTCAGGTGGTAAAGCGACCACGTGGTACAAGTCGGAGTTCTACCACAAGTTACAAGTTGTAATTATGACTAAACTCCTACACCTAAACTCTCCAGGAAATGGATCTCTACTGGAGGCTGGCATAAATCTGCATTGAACATCAAGAGACACAGCACAGACACAGGGGCATGTCTAGAATTTGAATCTGAATTTTTCAATTGCTGATTGATTTGCGATGCAAAGTAATTATGAAGGAAAACAATGTTTCCAGCCACTATAGTGAATATACAGCCATGGTTATATCAAAGCCAATTTGATGATGGATGGTTTCATATGGATTATATAATCAGAGAATTTTTGTTCACCCAAGCTTTCTATAGACATATTTCTCATCGTGACTGAGGCAAGTAGCCTATAGAGTTTTGGTTCATTTCTTTGACACGCTCCAGTTCACGGAGACTGAGGCGGCAGAAAGCGCACACTGTTTGTTTTCTCTTTTTTTTTTTTTTTACAAAAGCACAACATTTAATTGTTATTGTGAGTGTACTTAAATAAAAGTGTGTTCGCGTTTGTCGGATGTTAATTTAACATGCCAGAAATAAAATCCGATTTTAGAAGAATTTGTAGCGCCACTCGAATACCACTATATTGGATGTTGGCATGATATAGGGTTATGCTGTTGAACGATGTTTGATTAGACGTCCATCAAGAATTGTTTTGGGATGATTTTATGTATTTTGATATGTAAAGTCTCAGTTGTTTTGAGAGATTTCAACCCTGGGGTCGTTCAAAGGTCATTAAGGAGGTGGTGGTCTGTTTTAGATCTTTGTCTTGGGATCAAACAACGTCTGCAGTTATCTTAGTCGGGCTCGAGCTGTGCCATCTCTGAACCAATCCGTCTTTTCCAAACTACCAAACATTGACAACGTTCTTCCTTTACTCATCTCTTTGAAGCTTGCATTGCCATAAAGTACTTAGCTGTATACATAATACATAAATCACCCCAAAACAATTCTTGACGGACTTATAATCAAACATCGTTCAACTACATAATTCTATATCATGTCTACAACCAATATATGTGACTATTATGCTTTGGAGCAAATGCTTCAGAATGCAGCAGAAGACTATTGGTCAATAGGCAATACTGGTTGAAACTCTTCACATCCTGATAGCAATCAATATTAGAAGTGTTCTAAATATTAAAATATGAACATACCTTCTGTAAAGGTCTCTGGACGAAAATTCAGACTTGCCGAAATGAATCCGCATCAGTCAGATGGTACAACTAGAGCACTAAGTTGTTGGCGTGTTCATGGTCACTGAAATGTTATGCGTTTTGAGACATGAGGCAATTTAACGGTCTTTCATCTCGTGACACTTTGCAGACTCTGCTTTGTGCATTCATGTGTTTTGAAGGAGGCGTGGCTTTGGAGGGTGGGAGCTCATGTGTTCAAAGCTAACTTACTATTGCTAGCCTCTCTGAAACAGTTTTGCATGTGTTTGGGTCTTAGGGAGGGGAACTTGTACATTCCTAAAGCACGAATTTTCAATGAGCCATTATGCGAGAGAACAGCCAAACTAACGCTGGCATACCAAAAACACCAACGTTGTTTTCCCACTTAAGAAAAAAGAAAAGAGAAAGTAGTCTTACAAGTGAGATTTATTTGGTGATAACAGGGAAAATATACCATACATCCAATGGTTAAATCAGCACAGTTAACCACGCATAGCCACATTACTTATGGCCAGGACATTGGCCATAAGGGTTTGGAAATTCAGCTGCAGGCCTCACTGGAAGCTTGGGCGGTTCGGCTGCAGGTCTCACTGGAGGCTTGGGCGGTTCGGCTGCAGGCCTCACCGGAGGCTTGGGTGGTTCGGCTGCAGGTCTCACCGGAGGCTTGGGCGGTTCGGCTGCAGGCCTCACCGGAGGCTTGGGTGGGTCGGCTGCAGCTCTCACCGGAGGCTTGGGCGGTTCGGCTGCAGGCCTCACCGGAGGCTTGGGTGGTTCGGCTGCAGGTCTCACCGGAGGCTTGGGCGGTTCGGCTGCAGGCCTCACCGGAGGCTTGGGCGGTTCGGCTGCAGGCCTCACCGGAGGCTTGGGCGGTTCGGCTGCAGGCCTCACCGGAGGCTTCGGGGGTTCGGCTGCAGGCAACTCTGGCAGTTCGTCGGAAGGCTCCGGCAGTTCTGTGGAAGGCTCCGGCTCAGGCATTTCGGCAGAAGGCTCCGGCAGTTCGACGGAAGGCTCCGGCTCTGACCCATGATCCGGCAGTTCGACAGAAGGCTCCGGCTCAGACACAGGCAGTTCGACGGAAGGCTCCGGTTCAGGCAGTTCGGTGGAAGGCTCCGGCGGTTCGGCTGCAGGCTTCACTGCAGGCTTCACTGGAGGCCTCGGGGGTTCGGCTCCAGGCTTCACCGGAGGCCTCGGGGGTTCGGCTCCAGGCTTCACCGGAGGCCTCGGGGGTTCGGCTCCAGGCTTCACCGGAGGCCTCGGGGGTTCGGCTCCAGGCTTCACCGGAGGCCTCGGGGGTTCGGCTCCAGGCTTCACCGGAGGCCTCGGGGGTTCGGCTCCAGGCTTCACTGGATGGATACAGATGGTCAACTTTAATCAGTCCATTCAGCAGCATTCAGTCTCGGATACAGCACAAAACCCAAATAGCAAGTTTTACTATTAAGTATTAATCAGCATCTGTTAATTGTGTAAAGCCATCCTGTGCTTGAAACCATGCTATTGGCTGAATCATTTTTACATGGAGAACGATTTATTAGAAAAAAGGACAAACTGAAATAACGAGGAAGCTGACCCAAACACTAATATAATAACATAACAAATACCTGCAAATGGAGCCATACACTGACGTCCACATCCATTGCTGCAGCATTTCTCATTGTTCGGACAGTCACTGTCATAGAAACACAACTCGGCACACATTCCTGCTCCAAAATTTGGGCTTGGACACTGTTCCTGGCTTTGCTGTTATACCGACACATGACAGAAACCACATCACTGAATGTCTCATACAGTGTAAAAAAAAAAAAATTGTCTAAGATGATAGGAGGATTTACCGGAATTATCAGTCTATCTACTTCATAGTTTCGCGTTTAATTCAATGTGTTGCTTGCGGTTTCTTTGCAATTATTTGTGAAACTTACTAGCAATTTCTGAGTCAAAACATTTTTTCAGTGTTTTTGGAAGACGTATAGCATCCATCATTAATTAAAACTCACTGAAAACAGGCGGCACACACACAGGCGGCACACACACAGGCCCACAGGGAAATGGACAGCATTTGTGTCCTCCAGAGCAGTCTCTATCAGAAGTGCATCCTCGACGGGATGGCTTGACCGTCAGCATCGCCGGACAGTGACCGGACACTACAGAAGAGGATTCAATTTATCAGCTTCAATTCAAAGTAGCTTAGAAATCTACCATTTTTCACTAAACTGCATCAATTAGTTTCAAAGACTGGGAGTGCTGTTACAACCTACCCAAATTTACTGGTGTACATCTTCAAAAAATTATGCCATCCCCATGTCCACCCTAACTTCCTTTTAAGCATTTTAATAGGCTACTCAACAGAAAACAAAACAAATATAGAAACGCACTACGTATACACAACGCATGCTTATCGATTATAATTAGCTCCCCATGTTATATTGTAGTTGTTAAAACAAAAACTTTAGGCAAAAGTTTAAACTCCGGATTGATAACCATCTGGTAACAATTTTGTAGCCATATTATAACACTAATGTTCTTGTTTTACATTAAAGAAAAATGCCTACATTAGTGATTATATGGGTTTTACTTGTACAATGGAAAAATGCATAAACTAATGACAGTTTGCACACTTATACTTTGCTTATTATTAAAACTAAACCAACATACAAAGTTGAACTCTCACTTGACGTCTGCACTGCATTTTTGTAAGCCTATGTGCTGAGATGGGTCTAAAGTCAAAATTGGTTAGGAAGTTTTTTTATACACTTCTTCGGGCTGTGTAATGAAGCTAAAATAACTTCTCACCTACGACTCCAGCGTCTGTTGTGCTCAAACATGCAGACAGACACAATACAACAGTACTAAACGAGCAGTACACTCGAGTGGTCATCCTCTCGACCTGCAATCTCACAATCAACTCTGCAGGAAGATGAGCTGAATTAGTGAGTCAGGAGGGGCGGACAGCAAGGAACACAACACTACAAAGAAAAACCCTGTTGCTGCATCAAAATATCAGTTCCCACAACAAACGCTGTCAAAAGAGTTTAGAGAGCTGTTCGAACGTGTTTTTAAAGTTCCAATTGGAGGTCTGGGTAACTCCAACCCTAATGAAAATCACCAGCCTGTAGCTTTCTAATGTAGCCTAATCTTGAAGACCTTGATTAGCTTGTTCAGGTGTGTTTGATTAGGGTTGGATGTCGTAATAATTACCGTAATTAGGAGATGATTGAGCGTTTTTATGGCAAAGCTATCAACGCCAAATGTGGTCAGGTGGTAAAGCGACCACGTGGTACAAGTCGGAGTTCTACCACAAGTTACAAGTTGTAATTATGACTAAACTCCTACACCTAAACTCTCCAGGAAATGGATCTCTACTGGAGGCTGGCATAAATCTGCATTGAACATCAAGAGACACAGCACAGACACAGGGGCATGTCTAGAATTTGAATCTGAATTTTTCAATTGCTGATTGATTTGCGATGCAAAGTAATTATGAAGGAAAACAATGTTTCCAGCCACTATAGTGAATATACAGCCATGGTTATATCAAAGCCAATTTGATGATGGATGGTTTCATATGGATTATATAATCAGAGAATTTTTGTTCACCCAAGCTTTCTATAGACATATTTCTCATCGTGACTGAGGCAAGTAGCCTATAGAGTTTTGGTTTATTTCTTTGACACGCTCCAGGTCACGGAGACTGAGGCGGCAGAAAGCGCACACTGTTTGTTTTCTCTTTTTTTTTTTTTTTTTACAAAAGCACAACATTTAATTGTTATTGTGAGTGTACTTAAATAAAAGTGTGTTCGCGTTTGTCGGATGTTAATTTAACATGCCAGAAATAAAATCCGATTTTAGAAGAATTTGTAGCGCCACTCGAATACCACTATATTGGATGTTGGCATGATATAGAGTTATGCAGTTGAACGATGTTTGATTAGACGTCCATCAAGAATTGTTTTGGGATGATTTTATGTATTTTGATATGTAAAGTCTCAGTAGTTTTTAGAGATTTCAACCCTGGGGTCGTTCAAAGGTCATTAAGGAGGTGGTGGTCTGTTTTAGATCTTTGTCTTGGGATCAAACAACGTCTGCAGTTATCTTGGTCGGGCTCGAGCTGTGCCATCTCTGAACCAATCCGTCTTTTCCAAACTACCAAACATTGACAACGTTCTTCCTTTAGCTAGGCTCATCTCTTTAGTAATTATGAAGAAAAACAATGTTTCCAGCCACTATAGTGGATATACAGCCATGGTTCACGGAGACTGAGGCGGCAGAAGGCGCAGACTGTTTGTTTTCTCTCTCTTTTTTTTTTTTTACAAAAGCACAACATTTAATTGTTATTGTGAGTGTACTTAAATAAAAGTTTGTTTGCGTTTGTCGAATGTTAATTTAACATGCCAGAAATAATATCCGATTTTAGAAGAATTCGTAGCGCCACTCGGCCAGGTGTGCCAAAATATGTATTTATAAACTTCAATATTTCATACAAAACAATCACAAAATGCTTTGTGACATTTTGAAAAGCCGTGCATGGATAAAGGCCACTGGAAATAGGAGTGGGACTTAAAACCGATCCCCCCCTGCAAATCGCACCCTGGGTGTGAGCGATGTAATGTTTAGGAGACCTACTTTTAGAAATTGTTTTTGTTCACTAATTATGAGGTTTTCTGGTTGAATCACGATCAGATTTGTTTCTAGATCCTACAGTAAATGTTTGACCTCACTAATCGAGCAATAGACACATTTTATATAATTAATTAATTCATGGGGAATCTTGAAAGAATCACTTATTACGGCCGAGCAAATATAAATATCCAAACTATAGTGAAAACATTATTTTTTTAGCAAGGTAACTTAGATCAGCAGACATTACATTTATAAGCACATAACACAACACTTCTCTTTAAAATACAAACAAGACTTTATTGTTTATTCTAACA
Organism: Rhinichthys klamathensis goyatoka; assembly: GCF_029890125.1. Taxonomy (NCBI): domain Eukaryota; kingdom Metazoa; phylum Chordata; class Actinopteri; order Cypriniformes; family Leuciscidae; genus Rhinichthys; species Rhinichthys klamathensis. Next base: position 818,387 of record NW_026606557.1, read on the forward strand.
CATAAAACTAATATCTAACACAAACACACGCGCATGCACATTCATACGAGTTGCAGAAAGAAAGAGAGTGAAAGAATGAGTTTTAAGAGTGAGATGATGTAATCCCAAGTTATTAGCAATATATGCACTTATAAGACATGACCTGAACGAACCATCAATCATTAATTTAACCCTTCTGCCGTTTCTTAGGCAGGGTTATTACATTTCAATGCACCAGTCCAGCTAAGAGTCTGGAGGCTACTTGCATTTGTTGCGTTCCTTTGCTCGAAAAGGTGTTTTCCTTTGTCGACGTTCAGGTTCGTTGATCGGCTGGCGGTCTCGTCGTGCCTGGATTGATGTCTTTCCTGGATTGATGTCTTGGGCGGCCAATCACGTGGTGTGTTGCCAGTTGGATGGAAAGTCTTTGAAGTTGGAAGCGGACTTTGCAGTCGAATCGTTGACCGGAACTTTACAGCAAAACTTAAAGGGTTAGTTCACCCAAAAATGAAAATTATGTTATTAAACAATATCATACATTTCCAAACGATTAGACTTTCCAAAAATGTTCAAGGAGCTAAAAATAAAACACTGTCCGATGTGGCCTTGATAGCAACAGCTGACGTTACCAGGCGCGAAAATACGGCTACTGCTATATCATATATGTCCACATATTCATAAAACAGCCTTTTTTAGCGGACATTGAAACATTCAGCGACATGTCAACATATTACACTTCATGTACTTAGCTTAATTTACTATTCCACCAACCTGGAAACAGGAGAAATAAGTGAGACAGGGAAAACTATGCCGTTTTTCATCTCGCTCAGCAGAAAGAGGAAAACCGCAAAGCGGACCAAACCGATGTAAAGCCCCCTGGAGCACAATAATCGCCAACCTGCCCCCTGCTGGCAAACCCACGGTATACTGTCCTTGTCCAGAAAGGAAATAAAGACATCATCAAAGTAGTCCATGTGACATCAGTGGGTTAGTTAGAATCGAAAATACTAATTCTATACGAATACATTTTGGTCCAAAAATAACAAAACCTACGACTTTATTCAGCATTGTATTCTCTTCCGGTTCTGTTGTCAAGCCGCGTTCACGAGTCCGCAGTGACGCTGCTGACCTAAGATGCTGCTGACGTGTATCTGGTGCGTCCGTGTATTCGGATTCAAATAAATATGGCTGGGCAAAAAAAAAATGCTAGTCTTCCTCTGTGTCGAAATCCTTAGACATGTTTGCAAAGATTGTTTTGTTTACAGTGTGCGTCTCCCTCAGACTGTAAACGAAGCCAGACACACGTCAGCAGCGTCACTGAACGTGGATCCACAACAGAACCAGAAGACAATACAATGCTGAATAAAGTACAAAATGTATTCACATAGAATTCGTATTTTCGATTCTAACTAACCCACTGATGTCACATGGACTACTTTGATGATGTCTTTATTCCCTTTCTGGACAAGGACAGTATACCGTGTATACATTTTCAATGGAGGGACAGAAATCTCTCGGTGTTCTAAAGGCTCCTCTGTTACTTTGTCCAATCGCACCCTTCAACGTCATCAAATGATCATGGGCGAAGGAGGAAAAGCAGGTGTACCGAGCAGATGCAATGAACGCGAGCTGTTCAAAATGACTCCACTTTAGCTTACATTTGTTGGCAGCATCTGAATATTACTGTTGTAATATAGTGTGCGTGAATTGAAAAACCACACCTGTTACCATTGAAATTATCAGCAGTAAATTCTGTCGAAGAAATTTGGAGTCTGCAGAGTGAATTCATTTGCATTTAATGTCATTACACAGTTCTGATCGACTGTCTGCAGGGGTTCGAAACAACCCGAACTAGCGTAAACTTAAATCTCAGTTATACTCGGACTAAATCTAAAATATCTTAAACTGTGTTCCGAAGATGAACGAAGGTCTTACGGGCTTGGAACGACATGAGGGTGACTCATTAATGGCATAATTTTCATTTTTGGGTGAACTAACCCTTTAACTTAGAACCGAGACTCTCAACGGAAAAGAAAATAAACTAAGTAAGAGAAAGAAAAGTGAGACAAGAGAAATTAGATGGCTTGAATTAAGCTGTTTAACCTATGTTCTTCTAATCTTGATTTGGGTTCTTTCATCTGCATGTGTGATGCCCACTAAAGTGTTATCACATTTGTGATAGTTTCTGTAATTTTATAATTAATGTTTTTGAATATTTGACCAGGGGTAATGAATCTGTTTCCACCATCCTTGCACTAAAATATTTTGGTAACACTTTACAATATGGGTGTGCACTAATAAGCATTAATTCATGCTTAACTAATGCACAGATAATACTGAATTAATGTGTAGCTAATGATTATCCGAGGGGGCTTTCACACTGGCAGTTTAGTTCGGAACGGGGCACGGTTCGCATGAAAAATCGCTAATGTGAACGCTGTCATGGGACCCGGGTGCGCAATGGGGTACCGAACCCGAGACTACCTGGAGGAGGTGGTCTGAGGGGGCTTTTACACTGGGCTCGTTTGCTGCGGTCCGAGCCCAAGCGCGTTTGTTCCCGGCACCCCCCGCAGCGTTGGTCTGGTTTCACACTCAACTTGATTCTATCGAACCCTGGTGCGTTTGCGTGCATATTACGTCATCGCAAACGTGCACGGCGCATGATAGAAAACAGAACGTGGGGCAATATTGTGTTTTTTTATTAATTCGCTGCTATTATGCTCAGTTGAGTGAACAATACAGGTTTACTGTGCGTGTGTCACATAAGGTGGCCTTCTGCTGCTTGCAAACGGACTCTTTTGAGGAGACAGTGGATTTCCAAATTTGGTGCCCTGATTTCACGCGCAATGCACGAATACACTGCAGGCTCACTCTCGCTCGCATCCAAGGTAAAATCATCAACACTATCATCCCTTACAAGTGTTTTATTTAACTGAATACATCACAATAAGCTAAAACGCATGCGCAGGTTACTTTACTTCCTGAACAAGTGCGCACCCGAGTCCGTGCTGCTTTCACATTCACGCGAACCGCAGCACGGGCAGCACGTTCGGGAGCATCGGCCATCGTACCTCTTCCTCTGCTGCATTCTCCTCTGTTGACGGTGCGAAAGATAGAGGTTACCTTTCCATTCCTCCTGTGTAAACGGCTGTAGCGTCCCATCTTTGCTCGCCCTCCGCTGGACGGCGCGCTCAGACGGCGCTACCATCTAAAGCCTGCCGAGTGACGTCAGCCATGCACGGACGCGGTTACAACGCCGCCGGGCAAACAGTTTCAGCGCTGCACACAATGGCTATTCTGCAGATCTTCCAAGCCGACCTTCTCCAAAAACTGGACGAGGAAGGACCGGGAGCGATCTGCGTGGCGGACTTAAGAAGCGCTACAGACCTCGCTCTACGCGCTGCAAAAGCCGCCGCACAGGCCGTGGGGCGGAACATGGCCTCTCTCACCGTGCCTGAGAGACATTTGTGGCTGACGCTGTCCGAGATGACGGAAGCTGAGCGCTCCGTGTTCCCCGACGCACCCATTTCGCCAACAGGCCTTTTCGGATCTGCCGTCAAAGATTTCGCGGACAGATTCGTTGAGGTGCAGAAAACATCACAGGCCATGAAACATTTCCTGCCGAAACGCTCGAGCTCCGCTACAGGCCGCCCGAAATAGCCGCCTGCTCGAAGCTCTCAGCCGCAGCCTGCACCACCCGCCGCCGCCGCTTCACAGCGCCGCCAGGCCCGAGACCAAAGACCGCGCTCTCGCTCTGCTGGACGCCGCCCCCCTCAGCGCGGGCCCCGGCCGAGGATTGAAATCAAGCCCGAGGTCTCAAAGCCTTCCTAGCCTCTCTAGGAAAGCGACGGTGTTCAAATCCCGCTGCGGCCGGATTTCCACCCAAACTTCTCGCTCGTGTGACTGTCCCAGTGTATTTTGCAGTGAGCAAGCCAGCTACAGGGCCCGCTTGCCTGCACACAAAAGCCGTTTTTACGGGTACCCAGATAAATCCAATAAAGAGTGCATTTTCTGGTGTTCCGGCCACGGCCGATGGTGTTATGAGTGTTATAAGAATGCCCACGTCCCAGTGCCCATTCCCAGACACAGCCCGCCACGGTGCAGGGCTAGCACAAATAAAATCGACTCATGTCGATTGTGCAAACAATGTAGTAAACGTGCCCACATCGCAGTGCCCACTTACACTACACGATGCGTGTCCCTTGGTTTCTGTAAAAACGAAACTAACACACATTCAGTCGGCGCGAGCCGACAGTGTTTTCAGTGCAGTAAATGTGCCCGCCACCCCGCGCCCACATACTCTCACAGACACGCCGAACCCCATGGGTTTCGCCCCGCTCGCCTTCTCTGCACTACCAGTTATAAAGAAGCTGAGCGCGGCCAGGCTGCCCGCTGTGATCAGCGCGCCCCCCGCCTCGCACGCTGTAAACACGGCGTTGAGTTCTCAACACACCGAGGCTCTCGAGCCGCCGCCAGGCCGCGGCCAGAGCCCGAATTTCATTCTACCTCTAGCTATTCACGCAGATGCGTGGTCAAAGCTCCCCGGGGTATGAGAATGGGTGCTGAACACTATAAAGAGAGGCTATTCGCTACAGTTCGCTTGACGTCCCCGCCGTTATATGGCGCGCGTCGAGACGGTGAAAAACGAAGTATCTCATCTACTTCGAGCCGAGATAGCGAAACTACTGAGCAAAGGGGCGATAGAACCCTTATCTCAGGCTCAGAGCGAAGGGGGCTTATACAGCAGATATTTTCTGGTACCAAAAAAAAGATGGCTTACAAGGGCGCATCATGTATGGAGTTTGGGCCTAATGACTCAAAGGTCATACTCAAACCTAGGCACGGGTACGTGCCGAAATCCCTCAACACACCGTTCAGGGCCGAGGTGATTTCCCTGTCCGCCCTTCCGGTTCTCAATGAGGAGAGGGACGCGAGTCTCCTTTGCCCCGTCAGGGCACTAAGAGCTTATGTGTCCCGCTCGTCTGGTTTTAGACAGACTGAGCAGCTTTTCGTTTTGTTTGGCGGACGTTCTAAGGGACTTGCCGCATCAAAACAGAGCCTATCCAGATGGATAGTTGATGCCATAGCGCTGGCTTACACCTCTAAGGGCCTGTAGTGTCCCTTGGGTGTCAGAGCGCACTCCACGAGAGGCGTGGCCTCTTCGTGGGCATGGTCTAGCGGGATTACCCTGCAAGATATTTATACGGCTGCGGGCTGGGCCAAATTCAGTGCGATCTGCCCCGCTGTGTCGGCCCAGATGCTGAGTTTGGCCTGCGTATCGCTCACTGACTGATACAGCAGCTCCACGTGTGTCAACACATGTATGGGCACCCAGTTTAGGCTGAAAGTGTTTCACCCTGACTACGTGGTAAAACATCTATATGATTAGCTGCTCTGGATGCTATTTTATAAGAAATGACACTTCTAGCCCCTCTTCCTTCACTCTTATGAGTCTATGGTGATTATGCACTACATGCGCCCCGGGCCTCTGCCCTTGGGACTTTGGTGTTGGATCCCTGTATGCACGGCGTGTTACACTGTGTTCCCCATAGCGTAGGATATTACGCAGTACGAGAGATACTCTCGTAAGAGAACGTACTCGGTTACTAACGTAACCTCTGTTCTCTCTAGAGAGGGAACGAGTACTGCGTATCTTGCCGTACTTACAATACGCTCTGGTTCGCTTCGGTGATGAAAACCAGTGTACCAGCCAGATCGAGCTATATTTATAGGGCGAGACCACGCCCTTTCTGGCGGGACGTGACGGAATGGGCGCGAAGTGCCCCCATTGGTCAAGACGTCACGCAGGGCCGCTCTCGATAGGCTGCTGCTTTTGCCACAGAGCAGCCAATAGGCGCGCGAGCCGCCTCACCTATGTCTGCTTGCTGCTGCAAAGCGTTTTGCATTGATTAAAAATTAAGGATAATTTTTGGCTTCAATATCTCAAAGAAAAGAGGTTTTCCCCATAGCGTAAGATATTACGCAGTACTCGTTCCCTCTCTAGAGAGAACAGAGGTTACGTTAGCAACCGAGTACGTTTTCCTCTTTCTGCTGAGCGAGATGAAAAACGGAGGTATAGTTTTCCCTGTCTCACTTATTTCTCCTGTTTCCAGGTTGGTGGAATAGTAAATTAAGCTAAGTACATGAAGTGTAATATGTAGTGGTGGGCAGATCGAGGCTTCGTGAAGCAATGAAACAGTTGAAGCATGTGTGCCATATTGTTTCGAGGCTTCGAATCAATCCGACACCCGTCTCCACGGCGACACCTACTGGTCACTTGCAGGTGTTGATCTGAAACAACCTTGACAATGAGCCATTCAAAAATATATATATTATTTTTTTATTATTGTATTTTTCTAATATGTGAAGCTTGTAACCTGTAGGCTCTTCACAGTGCATAATGTTATTTTGGTCATGAAAAATGAATATTAATAAAAGAAATCAAGCCACAATGTCTCACTTTCTTATAGATTTTTATTAAAAAATATTAATTTCACTGCTGTCGAAGGACTTAGCCTACTTCTTTTCTTACAGATAATTTATCCAGCCTTTGAAAAAAATCCTCTCACAAGGGACATTTGTTGCTGGCATGCAAATATATTTTTTAGCAAGGACATAAAAATAAGGAAAGATTACTGCTCTCTCTTTCCAGTAAGTTAGGGGTGTCATAATGTCTGTATGAAGGACAGGAAACAATCGCAAGTTAACAGATTTAATGAGTGATAAGATGAGAACAGTACAAGCAGGTGGAACACAGTGACGCAGGGACTTCGATGGCCAGGATCCGTGATGAGGTGCTGTGCAGAGGTGACGGTGAGAAGACAGGAGACCCAGATGCGAACGACGAGGAACAGGAACATGAAGCAGGAACAGAACACCAGAACACCAACACGCAGGACATCAAACAACGATCTGACAGGGATGATAGAACAGCGGTAAGTATTTAAGGAGTTGTGAGATTGATTGCAGCTGGTGATGAATGACGATCAGCTGGAGTGGATCAGGTGATGTCATACACTCACGCCCACTACACACGTGCACTCACACAACAACATAAACACAAGACTAGAAGGAACGGAGAATATGTCTACCGTGACAGTACCCCTCCTCCTAAGAACGCCTCCTGGCGTTCTCAGACTCCGTTACCTGTCGATTGTAATCATCGATAAGGGAGTGATCCAGGATGTCTCTAGCAGGCACCCAACTTCTCTCCTCCGGACCGTAACCTTCCCAGTCCACCAAGTACTGAAATCCGCGTCCTCTCCGCCTAGAGTCCAGAATACGATTAACCGAATATGTGGTCTCCCCATCTACGAGTCGCGGTGGGGGAGGAACCGGGACGGGCGGATTAATATGAGAATGAAACACGGGTTTAATCTTGGATACATGAAAGGCGGAATGAACCCTCCTGTACGCTGGAGGTAACTTGAGGCGGACTGCCACCGGACTAATGATCTTGGTGACAGGAAACGGGCCAATAAATTTGGGTGCAAGTTTATTAGAGACGGTACGCAGCGGAATGTTCTTAGTTGAAAGCCACACCTTTTGACCAACGACGTATACGGGAGGCTTTGACCTGTGGCGATCGGCCTTGGCCTTGGTGCGCGCCCCCACCTGGAGTAGAGTCTCACGGGCTCTAGTCCAGGTGCGGTGACACCTCTGAACAAAGGCGTGAGCGGAGGGGACCGCAACCTCGGATTCCAGACTGGGAAAAATTGGTGGCTGGTAACCTACGCTACACTCGAACGGAGATAGGCCCGTGGCCGACACTGGCAACGTGTTGTGGGCGTACTCCACCATAGACAACTGTTGGCTCCATGAGGAAGGATTCTTGGAGACCAAACATCGCAACACTCTCTCCAAATCCTGGTTGGCCCTCTCGGTTTGACCATTGCTCTGGGGATGAAACCCAGAGGATAGACTAACCGTCGCCCCCAGTAATCTACAAAACTCTTGCCAAAATTTGGACACGAACTGGGGTCCCCTGTCGGAAACCACGTCAATCGGGAGGCCATGTAACCGAAAGACGTGGTCAACGACCGTCACCGCTGTCTCCTTAGCTGAGGGTAATTTGGGTAAGGGAACAAAATGGGCTGCCTTCGAGAACCGGTCCACCACAGTCAAAACGACTGTGTTCCCCTGAGAAGGGGGGAGGGCGGTGATAAAATCTAGAGCGATATGGGACCAGGGTCTCGAAGGAACCGACAGCGGCTGAAGTAACCCGTCTGGAGGTCGATTGGAAGTCTTGCCAGTGGCACAAACCGAGCAGGCCAAAACAAAATCGTGAATGTCGCGAGCCATAAGTGGCCACCAGAATCGTTGCTTGACTAAAAAGCTAGTGCGATTAACTCCTGGATGGCAAGCTATATTGGAGCCATGACCCCACTGGATAACGTCTGACCGTAATCCCTCCGGCACAAACAAACGATTCGGTGGGCAACCGGGCGGAGGCGTTACCCCTTCTAAGGCCTTCACGACCCTCGATTCGACCTCCCATGTGAGTGTGGAAACAAATAGAGTTTCGGGTAAAATGCACTCTGGAGTAGACGGGCGTTCGGAAAAATCAAATATGCGAGACAAGGCGTCAGGTTTGATGTTCTTAGAACCCGGACGGTATGAAAGAGTAAAATCAAAACGACCGAAAAAAAGTGCCCACCGAGCCTGCCTGGAGTTCAATCTTTTGGCGGTTCTGATGTATTCTAGGTTCTTGTGATCAGTCCAGACGATAAAAGGTACCCCCGACCCTTCTAACCAGTGGCGCCATTCCTCCAATGCTAGCTTAACTGCCAACAGCTCTCTGTTACCAATGTCGTAGTTACGCTCGGCTGGTGACAAACGGTGGGACAAAAACGCGCAGGGATGCATCTTGTCGTCTGCCGGAGAGCGTTGGGACAACACTGCACCTACTCCCACCTCTGACGCGTCGACCTCCACCATGAACTGACGTGAGGGATCAGGGGCGACAAGGATGGGGGCTGAAACGAAGCGGCCTTTCAGTTTGGTAAACACGGCTTCCGCCGTGTCAGACCACCTGAACGTAGTTCTGGGGGAGGTCAAGGCGGTCAGAGGTGCGACTAGTTGGCTGAAATTGCGAATAAAACGCCGGTAGAAATTGGCGAACCCCAGGAACCTCTGCAGGGCCTTGCGAGAATCCGGGGTTGGCCAATCCACCACAGCCTTGATCTTCTCAGGGTCCATCCGCATACCTTCAGACGACACGATGTGCCCCAAGAACGGAACCGACTGTGCATGAAAATCGCATTTCTCCGCCTTGACAAAAAGCCCATTCTCTAGCAACCTCTGAAGCACTCGTCGGACGTGTTGCACATGTTCCTGGAGAGAAGAAGAAAAAATCAATATGTCATCCAGGTAGACATATATGAACTGATCGATCATATCTCGCAACACGTCATTGACCAGTGCCTGGAAAACTGCTGGGGAGTTGGACAACCCAAAAGGCATAACCAAATATTCAAAGTGCCCCCTGGGGGTGTTAAAAGCAGTTTTCCACTCATCCCCCTCCCTAATGCGAACCAAATGATAAGCGTTACGCAAATCCAATTTTGTGAAGATAGACGCTCCCTGCAACCTCTCGAAAGCTGAAGACATCAGCGGCAAAGGATACGTATTCTTTACCGTGATGTTATTCAACCCCCGGTAATCAATACAAGGTCGCAGAGAACCGTCCTTCTTCCCCACAAAAAAGAACCCCGCCCCCGCTGGAGAAGAGGAAGGGCGAATGAACTTGGTTGCTAGAGAATCAGAAATGTATTTCTCCATAGCCTCTCTTTCAGGAATAGAAAGTGAATATAATTTGCCTTTAGGCGGAGACTTACCTGGCAGTAAATCTATAGCACAGTCATAGGGACGATGCGGAGGAAGAGAAGCAGCACGAGACTTACTGAACACCTCCTTCAGGTCCAGATACTCTGCGGGCACGTTAGACAGATCCCCTGTTTCCTCCTGAAAAACAGAAACAGGCACAGACGAACAAGCAGACACGAGACAAGACTTATGACATTCCTTGCTCCACTCCAGCACTGATCCATGAAGCCAGTCCACCCGGGGATTGTGTTGGAGAAGCCAGGGATGTCCGAGGACGACGGGTGCAAGAGGTGAATCCATGATGTAGAATGAAACTGTCTCAGAGTGATTGCCAGAGGTGATAAGAGTAATGTCTTGAGTGGAGAGGGAAATGGTGGGGAGTTCTTGTCCATTGAGTGCGTGAACTGCGATCCTATGAGTGAGAGGTCTGAGGGGAATCTGAAATTTCTGTGCAAAATTGTGGTCCATGAAATTACCTTCAGCCCCAGAGTCCAGAAGTGCTTGGCAGTCGTGCTGGTGGACTGACCATCTTAGTCTTACCGGGAGGAGCGTGGAGGTAGATGTGATCGCTGATGAGGTCTTCCTGGCGGAGATCCCACCCGATAGTAGCCTCAAGTTTACTATCGGGCTTGGCCTTTTACCGGACAATTATACGCAAAATGTCCCGCTCCTCCACAATACAGGCAAAGGCCATGGGACCTCCGCCTCTCCCTCTCCTCCCGGGAAAGCCGAGCTCGACCCACCTGCATGGGCTCGGGATCGTAGACGGGGCTGACCACGTCCCTGCCGCTGGATCGTGTCCCGTCATTCCCTCCGAAGGTACGGGTGGACGGCACCCGACGCTCGACTCTTGACAGTCGGGCGTCCACCCGCAGAGCTAGATCAATGAGACCATTCAGTGTGGTCGGCAGATCCAGGGCGTAAATCTCCTTCTGGACGTGGTCAGCCAACCCATGCAGGAACATATCCCACTGCGCCTCCTCGTTCCAGCCGCACTCCGCCGCCAAGGTCCGAAACTCGATCGAAAAGTCGGAGACAGACTTCTCTCCCTGCCGAAGATCCGCCAATGTTCTGGCTGCCTCCCTCCCGGAGACAGCCCGATCGAAAACCTTTCTCATCTCGGCGGCGAGGGTCTGGAACGAGGCGCAGCATGGATTCTGATTCTCCCACACCGCTGTCCCCCAAAGCGCCGCCTTCCCGGTAAGCAATGTCAATACAAATGCCACTTTTGCCGGTTCCGTGTTGAAAGTGTGTGGCTGAAGAGCGAAGTGCATAGAGCAGCGTGTAAGAAACGCTCTGCAAAATGCTGGTTCTCCAGCATATGACTCCGGTACCGGTAGGCGGGGCTCGGTCTGCGATGATCTCACTGGGGGTGGTGGGGGAACGGCCGGCGTGGGCGGCGCAGCGGGATTCTGTAGGCGTTGGATCTGCTGGGTGAGCTCGGACACCTGCGTCACTAATGCTTGTACTGCCCGGCCCGTGTCGCCGATATCCCGCTGTTGAGAATCCATCCTCCGAATGCTGTGTTGGATAAACTCTTCTAAAGATCCCGAAGACGAACTTGCTGCTTCCATTTGCTGGTCAGATCGTTCTGTCATAATGTCTGTATGAAGGACAGGAAACAATCGCAAGTTAACAGATTTAATGAGTGATAAGATGAGAACAGTACAAGCAGGTGGAACACAGTGACGCAGGGACTTCGATGGCCAGGATCCGTGATGAGGTGCTGTGCAGAGGTGACGGTGAGAAGACAGGAGACCCAGATGCGAACGACGAGGAACAGGAACATGAAGCAGGAACAGAACACCAGAACACCAACACGCAGGACATCAAACAACGATCTGACAGGGATGATAGAACAGCGGTAAGTATTTAAGGAGTTGTGAGATTGATTGCAGCTGGTGATGAATGACGATCAGCTGGAGTGGATCAGGTGATGTCATACACTCACGCCCACTACACACGTGCACTCACACAACAACATAAACACAAGACTAGAAGGAACGGAGAATATGTCTACCGTGACAAGGGGATCATGAGTTCTGGGCAAAAACGCATTGTTGAGGTATTTTTTCACTTGCACTGTGGCATCAGCCGTAGTATTGTGTATCATCTGGGTTTAACGGAAATGTCTTGTGTTTCTACTGGTGTTGATGATGATGATGATGTGCCTGATGTTGACATTTGAGGCTCTGAATGAAAATGAAAACAGCAATTAGTAACAAATCCTAAACTGACGGCATATATGAAGTATAAATATCATGAATCAGATTACATAACATTACATAGACTAAAACTGCTCACCAGGAGTTGTGTTTGAACGCATCAGTGAAGCACACTCCAGTGTGATGTGCTTTTCAGCATCCTGGGCTTTGGCAGGATTTTCCAAATGCCACATTTTGTCTATCTATTAATCTGTCTGTCTATATATATTTATATCTATGCATCTATTAATGTGTCACTATATGTACTCTGTCTGTCTCTCAGTCAATGTGTAAATTTAAATGGAAGCCTAAATATAACTAAACAAATCGCACTATAAATGCCACTATATCACCAAAAATCTGCTTTCTCAAAACCAAACTCCTCTCACAAAAACCCACGATGTGAAAATGCGTTGACTTCACTTTTATACTGTGCGATTGTGTGATCTGTTCCCGACCCTGTCAATCAAACCCTGATTCGGCGGACCATGCCACCTGTTGAAACACTCAGAAGCTTCATTTAGCCGTAGTCACGTGACGTGGGTGTTTTCACGCTTCGGATCAGTGTTTCGAAACATCTGCGCTTCGGGATCTCGCAAAGCTTCGGAACGTCTGTTTCGCGTCAGCCATCCTTAGTAATATGTTGACATGTCGCTGAATGTTTCAATGTCCGCTAAAAAAGGCTGTTTTATGTATATGTGGACATATGTACGCAGTAGCTGTATTTTCGCGCCTGGTAACGTCAGCTGTTGCTATCAAGGCCACGTCGGACAGAGTTTTATTTGGAGCTCCTTGAACATTTTTGGAAAGTCTAATTGTTTGGAAATGTATGATATTGTGTAAAATGTGAAAAGCTAATGTTAAAAACAAATGTTAAATTTTAAAAGTGGTAAAAAGTTTTAGTTGGAAATGGAAAATGCATTTAGGAACTATAAAAGTGGTAACATAAGCTATGTTGTATATGTAAGTGTTAACATAAGCTGTGTAGGGACCCTTAAAATAAATATGCCTTTTTGTTTTGAAGTATTTTTAAAACATTGAAATTTGTGCTTTTTATTTTTTGTTTATGTAACCAGGTCAAACGTTACCAAACCAATTACTGTACTGGTTAACTAATACTCTCTAGGATAAGGGAAGTTACACTATAGACTGTTTCAGGGTTTTCTCACTCATTGACGGAATAATACGCTAGCCCTTTAAGAAACGTGATGTGTGACATTCTGGAAGTGTCGCGAGAGTCGCCTGTGAACAGCGCGTGGTCACACAACGTGATTTAAAGTGTGGCTCATGCGGTGGAGTGTCGAGGCCATAGATATCCATAATAAAGGCTAGATGTCTTAAGGCGGAGTCTCTATCGTCATCACCGGCGGCCATCTTGTCACAGGCTAGCTTTCTGGTGGGCTCTGTGGTACCTGATGTAAGATGAGTGATCAGCACGAACACAAATACTCTTATTTCGTTGAAATCTTGACGGATTTACAAACGGTTTGGTTTCTTACAAACGTTATCAACGTGGCTATAATTCTGGATGATTATTTATTTATACACTTATTATTCATAAGTGTGCAGTGTCATAACTACATCTCTGACGTTTATAACAAACCAAACCGTTTGAAAATCGGTAGAAAACTGAGCAAGTTATGGTTATTTAAAAAGTACATGCACCCATTAAAACACAATGTGACGAGTGAGCGAGCTGCCTGTGACAAGATGGCCGCCAGGTGCGGACGTTGACCTCCATTGGACAGCAGCGCGGACGAGACATCTAGCCTTTATTATGGATATCTATGGTCGAGGCCATAGACTCCGTGTTACTGTTAAAATAACGGAAAATATGCACATAGTGACTTGGAAGTCTCTCTTAGTGTGTCGTGAGGGTTGTGTATTGTGCTGAGGGAACTTTTAACTTCTGTCGAGATGCATATCTATGTGGAGAAATCCGATCGACAAGTGCATAAATAATTTTTTTTTAAAGAAAAACCCGACCCGAGACAGACCCGATAAAATTAGACCCGAGTCCGACCTGACCTGACGCCATTTCTTTTAGAACCCGACTGGACCCGAACGTAAACGGCATTTACATTGTGCACAGCCTGCAGCCCTGCGTTTCTCAAAAATGCACTTAACATAGACGAGCAAGTGTAAGCGCGCTGAAGTGCTAAAATGTCAATCACACATCACTGTAACCCATTACGTCCTATAAAACTTGGTATAATGTTATTTACCGGACCATACGATGATTAGAACCACCACAGGGTAAAATTTACCGATGGCTGTTTTTCAAATGTAGCCTATAACAGATTTTCAATCAAATTCTCTCAGTCATTGACTTGTGTTATTCAATCCCGTTGTTTAGATAAAACCAGATTAAAAACAGGGCATTAGAACCGCCATAGCAGGTCAAATTTACCATGTAGGCATGTCTTTATTTTCGCAACTTTTCTTTATTTGAGCAACGTGTCTGCTTACTGTAAACAGTCACACAACGCACGTACAAAATAAGATGTTTTAGCTACTCACAAATGTTCAAAATTTGTTTTGCAATTTTTATCGTTTATTGTTTGCTGGTTGCTATATTTATTCAAGTCTGCCCGTTTCCTGAAGAAAATTCCGATATGTAGCCTAATGAATAAAAACATTTTCTCATTACCACAAGTTTATTGGGGTTGTTCTCTTATTCAAATTATAAATTATACAACTAAGCAAATTAATAATTTATTAGGTGAAACTGTGCGCTTTAATTTGTCGTTGCATCTTTATATCCTATGCAGTGCGGTGGATTATTATTGCTCATTATTGTCTATTTAGGGTATTTTAATCATTTAAATTATATTTTTCAAAATATTAGAGGTAATTATCTAAATAATTGAATATAATTTTTAGCCTATATTTAGCTTTTCTTAAGGGATATTCACCAATCAAGCGGTGCTTTTTTTTACATCAATCATTAGTTTATTATTTCATCTTAGAATGAACAGGGGTAATTTACTTTAATAAATCAATAAATAACTTTAAACATTTGATGATAAAATATTATGAAGCCACATTTCTGTCAACACAAAATCTTTGTGATCATCATATAATGCAAACAAATAGCCTCCACCACAATGCATGCAAAACAGACACGCATCTTCCAAAAATCTTCTCTTTTTTTTTTTTACATCATAGACCTATGGTCGCACTATATACATTTCATCGCAGAGTAATAAAAAGTTGGCCAGAACATTTTAAAATAACAATCCGAAGCCTAACTATTAGGCAAACCATTATGTTTTAAACTTGAACTTTTAAAACCAAAGCATCAAAAATAATATTGCCTCGATTGACAGGAATATTACCGCAGAACAGAACAGAGATAACCCTATTTAACATGCTGGTTTATCCTATATAGGTTTCGAAATAAAGTCAGTTAAATGTTACAGTGTACAGTTCTCATCTCAGCCTACTTGTCGTTGCTGTTCAGGAAGAGCAAAGCATTGACACTTGCTGTACCAAGAGAGGTACGTCGGTTCTCCAGAGCGCACCCAGACACACTGAAAGCACACTCACAACTAACGCTGGATGCTGGAACGCACAGAATCTTCCGTGCAAGAGTTGCCATCTTTGGGAAGAGGTGTTCTGTGTTTTTCCATACACCTAAAATGTCTCTGTCACTATCGTGCATAACCATTTTTTTATTCAATTAGGTATTCAACTCATCCACTGCCATGTCTTGGTCATCCACATCCTCCCACTGGCTGAACTTTGCAGACGGACCAGCAACTGCAGCACATTCTGTGGCTGCGATAGTAATATTTGGAACTGGAGGGTCCGTGTCTGTTGGGCTGGGAATGCTGTCCAACTCGCTCCGGGCACTTTGGTATATTTCGTCTCTCTCCTCGTTTGTGAACATGCGTAGCTGCTTAAACTTAGGCCACAAAAGCACTGCAAGCTTTACTTGTCGGTCGAGTAGTATTCGTTCACTCAGAAGATCTTTGGCTCTGCGTTTTAGAATCTCGAGTGCTTTAGGGTCGGTCGGTGTAACTACGCAGTGCTCAAGTAGTGTAGATTTCCATAAAGCCAGCAGATGGATTGTAGGATAGTTCGACGCGCTCAGTTCATCGCTTGCTGTTTTGAATGGGGTCAAAAATGTAATTAGCATTTGGAGAACATCTTTTGAGATGTGACTCATTTTGTGTATTTCCCCTCTTGTCATAAGAAGTCTTTGCACATCATCGAAAGAACCGAGTACCGATTCAACCATTGTGAGCTTAGTGTTCCAGCGAGTATCACATTCCTGTTTGAGGGTGCGTGTCAGGTGGAGCTGCAAACCAGAATGCTGAAAATATGTCGTCAGTGACTTACACTGATTAATACATTCTCTCACGGGCTGTAACGAATCTTCCTCCTCCTGTTTCAATTCCCTTCTTGAAAGTGTGTGTTGAGAACGTGCGCATTACAGCTTCTGTGTTTCCAGCTGTTGAGAGCAGCCTTTATATTAGCGCCTTGATCGCTAACAAACACAAGTTTGTCTATTTCAGCCTGTGATAGTCCGAAGTCATGCAACTGTTTCAACAGTTCCGTTTTTATGTTTGCGGCCGTTTTTGAGTCAAATGGGAAAGCACTGGGGCATATTACCCGGCTCTGAAACATCCAGTCTTCATCTATGAAGTGGAGAGTGATGCATGTGTAGCTGACCTTTCTAAAATCATCAGTCCACATGTCAGTGTATGCTCCACAAGCAAATGCCATAGCAATAGCCTGCTTGACTTTAGGTAAAAGCTCTTGTTTTAAGGCAAGGCACCTCTCCAAAGTGGCACGAGAAACAGTGACTCCCGAGGGAAGAATATCTTTGACATCACAGTGGCCGTGCGTAGCTCCAATCTCGATCAAGCTCTGTGCTAACTGACAAAATGAGCTTGTTTCAAACATTCTGTATGGTCTGAGATCTTTGGCACAGACTCGAATGCAGTTTTCAAGTATTGTCCTTTTATACTGGGCAGGTACCCCACTGCTCTTCCTCACAAACGAATGCATGGAGCTTTGCATCAGTTTTTTGTGCCGACATGATCTCTGGTGCTTCAGCAAATGGGACGTTCCTGTTTTAGCTGAATCAAATCTTAATATGGTATTGCAGTCAACGCATTTAACTGCACCAGTCTTTTTTCCTTCCTTTTCAACAATGATCACAAAAGTTGCCCACACCAATGATGACCCTGGATGTTTCTGTTCTATATATTCATTTTCCCTCACCTTTTTCGCAATGTCTGTTATCGCCTCCATGCTTTTCTGACAGTGTCGCGTATTTTTAAAATTGATTGACAGGCCTGGCTTAACGACAATTCAAATACTTGCATTTAGTCAAACATCCATCCACATGATGGCGCACTAGTTCTTCTTGGCAAAGGGAGGGGTTGGTTTATGTGGAGCGAGCAACTGAGTAAATAAATGCAGAGGCAACCGTGCTTATGCTTATAGCCCATTGCACGTAGAAGCGCGGATTCATTCTCTCACTTAGAACGGTGTCATAGAGTTGTTTTAAATACTGCAATTTTGTTAAATGCCCAACATAGTTTATAAGAATTCGGGTCTTCTCGGGTCCGTTTGGAAAAGGCATATTTATTTTAAATTACCCGAGACCCGAGGCCACTAATACCGAACCCGACCCGTGTCCGAGACACTCGTCGGAGTTTTGGACCCGAACCCGCTCGGGTCTCGGGTCGGACCTCGGGT
Source organism: Rhinichthys klamathensis goyatoka (assembly GCF_029890125.1). NCBI lineage: Eukaryota > Metazoa > Chordata > Actinopteri > Cypriniformes > Leuciscidae > Rhinichthys > Rhinichthys klamathensis. The sequence goes on from NW_026606557.1 coordinate 836,104, forward strand.
TTTCGGATCCCAGTGGACCCGTGAAGACCTCTACTCTGAAGGCCACTTGAGTGTTTCCAGGCCGAGTGTGAAGCAACAGAGTGAGTGTTGTTGACTAATTAATACTAAAAAAGTGTTTATTGCTTATACATATGTGTTTATGGCAATTAGTAGATTGTTACATTTATTCTGGTGTATAAATGTTAATTCACTGTGATTGAGATTGAGTGAATACTAGCCAGTGTATGTTTGGAATGTATCAATGTTACTGGGAAATGTGACTTCTAATTTTATTTTTATGCATGCTTTATGTAACATAAGCAGCTTTATTTGATATTCTGTGTTGACAAATCTTGTAATAATCTGTGTGTTTTTCAGAATACGAATCCACTATCATTGTCTATGTTAATTAGATTCCTGTAATTGATTTGTTAATGTGGTGACTGAGAACAGAAAGACAAGAGAGACTAGAGTTGATAACAAAACATCTTTATTGATTCCAACCAATGTAACAAGCTTTCCTGTCTAGTATCATAAAGATTTGCATAGTTAACGCTGCGCTGTTCCAAGTGCAGTCTGGAATAAACGATCCCACAAATAATTTAAATCCCTGTGTCCGGTTTTGTCACTAAAACTCACACCGGGCTACATTTATTTCAATGTGAAACAACTACATGTTTCTGTTTTATATCCAATAGGATAGTGTTGAATATAAATGTACTGTTGGCCAGTGACTGTTGAGCATTATTAGTTTGCGTCATAACGTGAGTTACGTGAAGGGGGAGGAGCATCGCACATGGCATGAGAAGACGGGAGGCAAATTTGACTGCTTGGTTTAGAAGTGTGTCATTTTGGAGACCTCATTATATTCTATGTGATACATGGGCGTAGGTTTGGTCTCAGCTTTGGTGGGGACATCCCATCTGACCTGACCACCCCCCCCCCCCCCCCCCCCCCCCCCCCCATTTTTGTATAATCTCAAAAATGCACTCTCAAAAAATAAAAACCTGAGACTGTAATGCTGAACAACCAAACATTTTATTTAACATAAATTATTATGTATCTTCTAATCTATATCAAATTCTATTGATATATTCTATCCTTAAAAAAAAGCAAGTTTAACCATCCTACCAGATATTGTTATTTGGATATTATCAAACAAATAATGATTCATTATATTTGAATAACCAACAGTGCACTCTTAGAAATGAAGCATGGGTGTAGTTTAATTTAAATACTAGTTTTATGGTAAAATTACTAAAAGTATTATGTTTATACAGTAAAAATAAGCAAGTTTCATAGCATTAAATTAATAGTATAATATTTCAAGTCTACAAAATGTCACAGATTTAAACCAACGTAACCAGATTATTTTAAACCTACTAGCGGTTGAAGATTGTCCCAAAGCGCTTTCCGTACTTGCAATCTCGCACATGATGCACGACTCCGAGACGATAATAGCATTTCCATCTGTCCTTGGGCAACTTTTGAATCCGTTATCATCCATAAATGACTTGGTAAGTAGAACGTTTTTTTTAGTAATATATTTTACAATTGTACATTTGTGACAACAGATTAGCCGTAATCACGGCGCTTAGCCGTAAACTTTGTTGATACTTTAAAACGATTTCTTGTTAGCTTAATTTACACAGAATTAGCCTGTATCCTTGTCATAGTTAGTGTTCGAAGTGGTCCTTAAATTTCCGAAATATTGAGAATTCTGTGTAGTTATTTTAGTTTAGTTGTAATTTAGCCTTAAACATTGTACTTTATTTTTTTTAATTGACATTTAACATTAGCCTAACAGAACACATGGCATAGCCATGTTCTTTTTTAGTTCCAGTAGGCTACAGTATTAAACTAATATTGTTTTGATGTTTTTTTAAGCTCTTTTTTAAATTAGTTCTGCTGTCTGTCTGTTATGCCTGGTTCAGATTACAAGATTTTTTTGTCTGTTACGATATAGTCACGGTGTCAGAGTACACGATTTTGTGAGCCAAAATAACAAACAAAACAGGGGCTTCCTAAAGTTTAAACCCAGTTAAATTCCCTAACAAAAAAAAAAAGGAATAAAAATGAAATACAGTTATCTTACCTCTCTCCCTGACTAACGGAATATAAGCAGGAGAAAAGTTCAGAAGTGGATAATCAAAAAAAAATTGGCACCTGCCTCCCTTCACGGTTTAACTTTTTAAACCAGGGGTGGGGAACGTTGATCCTGGAGGGCCACTGTCCTAGAGTTTAGCTCCAACCCTGAAAAAAAACACTCACCTGCCTGTTACTTTAGCAATCCTGAAGACCTTGATTAGCTTCAGGTGTGTTTAATTAGGGTTGGAGCTAAACTCTGCAGGACAATGGCCCTCCAGGATCAACGTTCCCCACCCCTGCTTTAAACTCACACATTGTCACTGTACTCAGACAACAGATTTCACAGATAAGTTACAACTGCAGTTAACACCAATGTGTCTGGGATAGCTGAAGAGCTGAACACAGTTTCTTTGCTGCTTTATACACGCTCCTACTAATTAGCATCAGCTGTGGATGGTTTGGAGTGCTGCATGGCGGAGAGAGAGAGAAGGAGGGGGAAAAAACATCACCAGCACAACATGCACACTAGGCTAAATATTAAGTCATGGCACGTAACACACACTCACTGTCGCTCGCTCACACACTCACTGTCACTCGCGCACACACACACACACACACACACTCACTGTCGCTCGCTCACTCACGCACACGCTCACTGTCACTCGCGCACACACACTTGATCACTCGCGCGCGCGCACACACACACACACACACACACACACTGTCGCTAACTCGCGCGCACACACACTCACTGTCGCTCGCTCACTCACACACACGCTCACTGTCACTCGCGCACACACACTTGCTCACTCCCGCGCACACACAAGCACTGGCGCGCACACTCACTATCGCTCACTCACTAACTCGCGCACACACACTCACTGTCGCTCGCTCACTCACGCACACACGCTCACTGTCACTCGCACACACGCTCACACACTCACTTTCGCTCGCTCACTCACGCACACACGCACTGGCACACACACTCGGTGTCGCTCGCTCACTCACACACACACGCTCACTGTCACTCACGCACACACACTTGCTCACTCCCGCGCACACACACGCACTGGCGTGCACACACACACTCACTATCGCTCACTCACTAACTCGCGCACACACACTCACTGTCGCACATACACTTGCTCACTCACGCGCGCACACACACTCACTGTCGCTCACTCACTCACTCGCGCGCACACACACTCTGTCGCTCGCTCACGCACACACACGCACACTCACTGTCGCTCGCTCACTCACACAAGCTCACTCACTCGCGTGCACACGCACACAAAACCAACACATGTCGCTCGCTCACTCGCGCGCACACACACGCTCACTCACTCGCGCACACTCACACGCACTGGCACACACACTATTATGGTCTTTAACCACTGTCGCTCACTCACTCATTCGCGCGCACACACACTTACTGTCACTCACGCACATACACACGCTCACACTTTCGCTCACACTCACTGTCACTCACTCGCACGCGCACACACACGCTTGCATGCATACACACGCTCGCTCACTCACTCACTTACACACACGCTCACTCACACACACACACCCTCGCTCACTCACTCGCGCACACACACACACGCTCACTCGCATACTCTCGCTCACTCACTCACTCTTGACAGAACCCGTCATGGATGACCAATTTTTTTTTATTTTTGGCATGATGTCATGAAGTATGTAGGTTGTCGCCCACTATGACACACTATACAAGATGAAACGATCGAATCTTGCGTCCCAACGCCCATTGTTGTTTACCACTACATCCTACCTCAAACGGATCGTGCTAAAATAGTGTAATCTGAACCAGGCATTAAGGCGGGCATACACTGCGCCCATCATGAGATGAGCCAGTGGCTCAAATATAATTGATATAGATTTGGAAGGGACTCTGTATCATTAACACTTTCATGTCTTTTTTTTTAGGCTCTGAATGTGGAGGTGCAAACAGTGTTCTGAAAGTAAATCTACAAGGTACCAATTACTAAAACACTATAAATTAATCCATGGCAATTATGGTCTAGGACACTCCAGATATCCATGCACATACTATGAATGCCCATGCTCATTCAAAACATGGAATGCACTTAAAACTCATTTGAGTCGATCTCATGTTGATGTTTTACATTTAAGGACTACAGAACAAGTAATATTGACATGCCCTTTGTGTCCAGGAAGTGAAATAGCATCTAGTACAGAGTACTTTTCTCATGTAAACAACCATCTGAGGAGTTATGAAACAGTAACTTGTATGTTTGAAAATTGTTGTTTTCAAACCAATATATATGCTACTTTCAAATCCCATAAGAATAGGAAGCATGCACATTGCACTATAAAAGACTTTAAAGTTGGACTATTGAAAGGATGTGATACAAATGATGAGCTTCAACTATCTGAAAATCATTCAACTGCTGAAATTGCTTCTGATTTAGATTGTGACAATTTGATTGAAGCTGAGGCCGAAAATGAGAACTTGCAAGACACAATAATTAAAAAATTGGCATCAGTCCTTCTGAAATTAGAGACTTTGTCACATGTACCAAGCTCTACAATTGATGAGTTACTGGAAGAGTTGCATTTCATTTTTACATCTGCTGCAGTGCCTGTATCACACAGTACAGCTTTTGACATTTTCAATAAGCATAACCTTCAGGTTAATCAGTTAATAATTAATGAACTCATCTTAGCCATTTCTACCAATAATCCTTTGGTAATAGCTATAGCTAAGGGTGGTCCATTAGCCTCAGCCTTCAAACGTAAACAGTTCTATAAGGAAAACTTTAAGGTTGTGGAACCTGTTGAGTATGTACTAGAGGCAAGGTCCAACAAAACCTTTCAGTACGTTCCCTTACTGAGTTCTCTACAGCAGCTACTTGGACGTAAAGATATAGTTGATAAGCTTCTTGATAATCATGCAGTTTCTTCTGCAAATGTAAACCAGTATGCGTCTTTTCAGGACGGTGAGTACCACAAAAACAACCCTTTCTTTTCAGGTGAGGATTTAAGGATTTCCTTATGTTTGTACATCGATGACTTTGAGATTTGTAATCCGTTGGGAACTTCACGCAAAAAACACAAACTGTGTGCAGTCTACTGGATTTTAGGTAACTTGCCTCCTGGTAGCAGCTCAGTCCTGTCCTCAATCTACTTAGCATTGTTGTGCAAAAGTGATCATGTTAAAGCTTATGGCTACAAACAAATACTTGAGCCTCTATTGCATGATATAGTGACTTTGGAGCAGCAGGGGCTGTTTATTCCACAACTTGGGTCATTTATCAAGGGCACAGTACAATGCGTTGTTGCAGATAATCTGGGGGCTCATGGGCTAGCTGGATTTGTCGAGAGTTTTTCGGGAAAATATTTCTGTCGGTTTTGTACAGCTCAGCATTGTGAAATTCAGGTGAAAGAAGTGAAATCAGGGGTATTTGAGCGTAGAACCAAGGAAGTCCATCAGCTTCACGTAAAGACGGCTCAAGAAAAAGGGGAAAGCTGCTTTGGTGTAAAAACTCCTTGTGTTTTAACCGACAGTCTGTCTCACTTTAATGTGACAAGTGGTTACCCCCCAGATATTGTCCACGATCTGTTTGAGGGCATAGTTCCAGTAGAACTAGCACGGTGCATTAATGTGCTTTTATCTAAGAAGTTCTTCACTCTTGAACACCTTAATAATCGTATCCTTTCTTTTCCATACAAAGAGGGGGATAAAACAAACCGCCCTCATTTGCTACCTAAAACTTTAAAAAAAAAAAGCACATTGGGTGGCAATGCCCACGAAAACTGGTGTCTTCTTCGATTACTTCCTTTTATCATTGGTAAACTTGTTCCCAGTGATGAACCTGCTTGGCAGGTGATTTTGGATTTAAAGGATATTGCTGAATTGGTTGTTGCCCCTGTTCATTGTCTAGAATCGATTGCATATTTGGAGTGCAAAATCTCAGAGCATCGAGAACGTTATCAGGAACTCTTTCCTGAACAGAAGTTGTTGCCTAAACATCATTTTCTGGAACACTATCCAGAAATGATTAAATGTTTTGGTCCCCTCGTGTCATTATGGACTATGCGGTTCGAGGCCAAACACAGCTTTTTTAAGCAAGTTGCTAGGCATTTAAATAACTTCAGGAACATAACTCTGTCATTAGCTACCAAGCATCAGTTAATGGTTTCCTATAATATGCTTTGTCCTGACAATGAAAAGCCTTCCTTGGATGTTGCGAAAGTTTCAAAAGTCCCCATTGAGGTCCTTAATGAGGATGTATTGAACACAATTACCCAAACATACCCTGACATCACTGATGTAAACCTTGCCCAAAGTGTCACTGTTAATGGCATAATCTACAAAAAAGGTATGATAGTTGTGCATGGATCATGTGGGGGTCTTCCAGAATTCTCTGAAATAATTCAGCTGTGCATTATAAAAGAGGATTTGATTTTCATTGTTAAAAAACTTATCTCATGGTACAGAGAGCACTATCGAGCTTATGAGTTGCATCCAACAAGAGAGCTTGCAGCTGTTGGTTTGAAGGAGCTTGCTGACCAGTATCCTTTGGCTGACTACAAAGTTGGATCCATACGAATGGTGACTTTAAAAAGATTTGTACATGTGACAGGTAAAAATTTTATGTGGAGGCTTTACTTTTCTAATTTATTGGTTAATCAGATAATGTTGTGTAGCAAAAGTGTGCTCAAATTCATAATACAAAAACTAATTACATTTTATTATTATATAGGGCTATCATAAAAATATATGTATGTTAATCGGAGGGGGGAAAGGAGGTATATAGGCCTTTTGAGACACAAAGTGAATTATTCTTAAAGAAACTTTCCTTTTGTTTTGCAGAATGAATACAAGATGTCTGCAACTCTGAGAATCATATTTGGAGTAGACAACGCATCAAAATTAATTCTCCCCAATGGAATACCCAATTCCATAGAGGACCTTAAAGGAGAGATTGGAAGACACTTCGGCCTGTCTGGAAATTTCAGGCTGCAGTATAGAGACATTGATTTCGACAATGAGTTTATGAACTTAACGGACACTTCAGAAATCAAAGACAAGAGCACAGTTAAAGTTATTAACTTGCCAGATGAGACAATCACACTCACACTCACTACTGTTCCGCAAGGGGAAGATGATTTTTTGCTGTCCTCAGCATCAGACACAGACATACTTTCCTCCGCTGAATCTACATCTTCAGGCACTTCCCTTAGGTCACTGCCATGGCCCACAAACTTTGAAATACCTCAGTTCAGTTATGAGGTACAGATTCAGTTAGAAAAGGCAAAACAAGCCTTCTGCAGCAGTGGAACTCTTCTTACAACAAGTAACAAACTTAGGTCCGATATACTAGATGGTTTGGCATCAGAAATCATCAAATACAAAGTTTATCCTTCTAGTACAGAGCTTGATGATGTGGCTCAGGCTCTCATAACAAAGTATCCCTTTTTAAGGGAGAAAGGATCTGTCACTGGCTTTTATGGATGGAAAATTAGTTTGAAGTACAAAATGGCAAACTACCGCACCAGACTAAGGAGCATTGGCTGCCCCGAGTTGAGCATCAACGCTGTAAAAGAAAAGCGAGGTGCCATGAGTCATGGACCTAACCAGGTAAAGAAGCCACGGAAAGCAGAAGTCAACTATTGTCCTGATTACCCTGCAGGTGAAACTAAAGAGAGCCTTGAGGAAGAAAGGAAAGCACTTATATTGGAGGTGAAAAAGAAGAACAACCAACAGCTAATCAAAAGTAAAATGGAAAGAACCTTTGCCTATAGAAGACAGGAAGTCGTTAAAGATATGCCCTTCATAGCAGAGTTCAAAAACAGATGGCCAGCCCTGTTTTCTGAGAGCCAGGTAAAGTATTACTCATCATCTGTATTTAATTTAAATAAGTGGAATTAATGTCTAAATAATGTATTGGGGTAGAAAACAAATGAGTAATATTTAATTCACAAAGGTTTGGAGGCAATGTGGTAAGAATCCATGCATGTGGTTGTTCTAATCTATATTACAATGCACATTACACATACATCCATATAAAATGGTTACAGATACATTGAACCACCAACTAAAAACATTTAGCCAAAAGCAAACTTATGTTCCCTCTACACCAGGGGTGTCAAACTCAAGTTACAGAGAGGGCCAAAATTAAGAACTGGTACTGTAGTGCTGTCTCAATATTATTATTAAGGGCACGCCAGCTCCACTATCGAGGCTAACTGGATATAATTGTACCACGGCCAGATGTAGCCCACAGAGTTTGTGTTTGACATATTTTGTTTTAACTTAAAAGACTCGTAGTGAATTTGTGTTTTAATACGTTTCAGGTAAATGCAGAATTCACCCTCATCACCACAGTCCCCCTGTTCTCAACCTTTATGTCCCAACTGGATCATTACTCCAGCCAGCTATTGAGGGTATTCAAAAAGAAGGGGGGAACAGCAAGACGTGATATCGACATAATCCTTGCAGAAATGGACAAGGTACGTGTTTTAGGTGTATTTTGGGCTCTGGCCCCTGGGGGTTTAACATTTACTCTAAACATAATTATGCTTTTTTGTATTATGGTCTTTAACCTTTCTATGGAAAGATAAATTATTTGCAAATACCATGATCCAACTGACAATATTTGCAAATACCATCATACAACATTCTATGATTTGTACAAATAGATGTATTTCTGTAAATATTTTTAATTTATAAAAAGGATGCTTTATATTCTGTGCAAATTATCATGAAATGTCAGTTGTACATCTGCAATTCTGCTTGTGAAATGTTGAATCTGCTTTTCTGAATTGCCTGATGCAATTGTTCATTCGTCCATTCAATAATGTATACTTTAGTTCAAACTGAACAATACTGCCTCCTTCAATGTGTCAATTGTATAAGCTTGAGAAACACTTGAGCTATTTGTGTAAATTGTGGCTCGCTAAACAGTGAAATTATTTTCTCAAAATGATGTCCTTAAAAGGAATGAGTGTGGATATCAGGCAGTTGACTAATGCAGATTCAACACCACAAGCTGAACTACAGATTTACAACTGACATTTCATGAAAATTGCACAAATCAGTTAATTAAAAGCTTGGTAGAATAAGGTCATAATAGATTTGTCAATGTGATAATGGCAGTTTCCTCAATTAAATTGTTCAAAATCAGTTGTTGGTTTCCCACAGAATCCCAGTGTTGAAGTACGACGGACATGCATCCTAAAGGCGTTGTGCGTCTACTTAAATGAAAAGCCTGACAGCCTTATTAAGGAGTACTGGGTAAGTTGCATTCTTTCTGGAGTACCCCCAACACTGCATGTTTTCTTTGTCTCCCTAATCAAACACACCTGATTCAACTCATCAGCTCATTATGACAGGTTTGGGAACCAATGGTGTAGGCTAAGAACATGCATGTTATGCTATATAAACATAATGGACAACAATTTCTACATTAGTATATAAAATTTTGTAAAGTTAAGCCAAAAAAAAAAAACAAAAAAAAAAAACCTCTCTCGTCTCAGTGCGTGCGCTCAATCACTCGCGGCGACACTTTGATAGCCCTGTTCATTCATTAGGATCCAAACAGAGATGAAGTTAGAAGCGACCAAACACCTCCACGTTTTCCCTATTTAAATACAGTTACACGAGTAGTTACACGACCAAGTATAGAGACACAAAATCATCACTCCGATGATATTACTGCGCCGAGTCGAAGTGCTCCCAAGTCCTATTCCGCCATACATTATAGTTATCCATTTTACCCGCTTAGAAAAGCGCCACGTTTTATTTTGTGTCTCCATACTTGGTCGTGTAACTGTATTTAAATAGGGAAAACGTGGAGGTGTTTGGTCGCTTCTAACTTCATCTCTGTTTGGATCTTAATGAATGAATTGGGCTATCAAAGTGTCGCTGCGCGCCAGAGCGATTGAGTGCACGCACTGAGACGAGAGAGGTATATATCAACTCGTCTTAATTAAGGGAATAACATAGTTTAATATGAAAAAAACGGTGGAGTGTTCTTTTAACATCTTTTTGGTTTGTTACTAGTGTCATAGATGCATAATTAATAATGGGTGTCTTTGTTTGTCATAGGCTATTGAGGATATTGGTATTGAGGCAATGACGGAAATGGAGAGACTGGCTTTGGGTCTCTACATTGTTCGACATGATGGAGCAGATGCTACAGATCCACCTGAGGATGTTGGCGTCGTCATTGAAGGCTGTACAGTGCTGCGAGATCTGAGAGAGGTTACAAATGGATGTGCAGTCCTGTTTGGCTTGATCTACTGTTTAAACTTGAGCTATCCCAAGGAGCTGCGATACACTTTCGAATTTTTTCAGAAAGTGTTCATGGAATTGGATGGGAACAAGCTCTCCACTAAAGTGCAGGTCCTCAAAAACAAACTGCATGAGTAAAATCACCTGCACCAGACAAGACTGGACCTGGCGTTGGACTTTTAAAAGTACACTGTGATCAATGAATGTTTGAAATAAGCAGACAAGACTGTAGTTGGTCATCGACTTGCTTGGGGAGGCTCAGTTCTTTGGATTTTGGACTGCTGCTAGACAAAACATCTAGCAATCTAAACACAGAATGTAGACTGGACCTGGCGTTGGACTTTTAAAAGTACACTGTGATCAATGAATGTTTGAAATAAGCAGACAAGACTGTAGTTGGTCATCGACTTGCTTGGGGAGGCTCAGTTCTTTGGATTTTGGACTGCTGCTAGACAAAACATCTAGCAATCTAAACACAGAATGTTGGTTGTGGTAATTGGCATTTAAACTTCACTTATTTTCTGATTTCTAATTAGATCAAAACATTAAATACAACGTACACTGGTTTGTTATTATAATGAAGCCATCTCAAACAATTTAAGGTGAATATTGTTTTTGGTTACATAAACGGCATTTATTAGATTGCTGATTTTCTTTTTCTCCTGTTGATGCAAACGGTAAACCTTTTATTTTTCATAAAAACGTTCTCTAAGTCAGCATGTATGTAAAGTCTGAACTTAGTATGTTCTAACGGTGAAGTGAGAATTTTCTGCAGCATAAATCCTCTTGCTTGTAAACTTCAGTTAATTTAACCTCCTTCCATATAGAAAACAATAAGGATTTGCCTCTTTTGTTTTTATTTCGGCAGGCAACACCTGTTAGACATTCTTGATGTCAAAGTTCAGATTTATTTTTGGGACTATAAAGCTATAATGGGATTGAACATTATCGGATGGTGAAAGATTCACAGACAAGTTTTATATTTTAGAATTTTTATTTATATTGCTCTATTAGAATTTTTTTTTTTTTTTTTTTTTTTTTGGAATTCATCCATTTGATGGGAATTTAAACGTGAATTGCTTAAAGGAGAACTCCGGTCAATTTTAACATTGAGCTCATTTTTTTGTACATTTGGAGTGCTGTCAGTACAGACAAAAACGACAAAAATCGGTGTTACCTACACCGTGTTATCCTCTTTTTAAAATTCGCACCCTGTTGACTTCAATGGGGCAAGTTCTAAACCTGCTATTAGCCTCTTAACATCCTTGATTTGTCATTACAAGAGCACAGCCATGTGAGTGGTGTTAAGAGTGACCACGGTGAATCTGACTCCAGTAAATGTGAAAGATATGAATAAAAACGATGTTAATTCAGCCAGCTCACATACCTGTTTTCGTTCGAAGTCCACAGCAGTCGATTGTCGAGTTCACGCGCGCGATCATTAGTTATATTAGTTACCAATGATCACCCGCGCGAACTGCAATCGACTGCTGTGGACTTCGAACGAAAACAGGAAGTAAATACAGGTATTTGAGCTGGCTGAATTAACATCATTTTTATTCATATCTTTCAGATCTACTGCAGTCAGATTGACCGTGGTCACTCTTAATAACACCACTCACATGGCTGTGCTCTTGTAATGACAAATCAAGGATGTTAAGAGGCTAAAAGCAGGTTTAGAACTTGCCCCATTGAAGTCAACAGGGTGCGAATTTTAAAAAGAGGATAACACGGTGTAGGTAACACCGATTTTTGTCATTTTTGTCTGTACTGACAGCACTCCAAATGTACAAAAAAATGAGCTCAATGTTAAAATTGACCGGAGTTCTCCTTTTAAGTTTACTGAGGCCTCAAGGTAAAAAATGTATTTGTTTAAAAATATATTTTGTTCTTGGCAGGAGTTTGGCTCTCCAAATTTCCACTAAAATGGAATGGTTAAATATATTAGGCTACTGCATATACATGATTATTTAGGCTCATTGTGTTTCTGACTGTTTAAAAAAAAAAGGATAAATTACTGTATATCTCATTGTTCCAATGCCAATGATGTATTTTGTGATCAAATTTGATGAGACCGAAAATCTGGCACATAGTGGACATGCAGTGCAACAATCATTTATCCATTTAGTCTGTTAGTCCGAGTTGTCAAATTGTTTTTTTCTTCCTTGAGAAAAGTTTATAGTTAAAGAAGTTTATTAAGCTAAAAAAAAAAAAACTATAAGGATTTGCCTCTATTTTTTTTTATTTCGGCAGGCAATACATGTTAGACATTCTTGCCGTTGTCAAAGTTCAGATTCACTTTTGGGACTAGCTATAATGGGATTGAACATTGTCAGATGGTGAAAGAGATTCACAGACAAGTTTTATATTTTAGGATTTTTATTTGTATTGATCTATTTGCATTTTATACTTGGATTTATGTTGGTGTCTTCAATTTTATTTGTACACTTTGTATTTGTATGTAAGTTTTGCTTACATATTTTTCATAATTGTGTCAGTCATGACAGTCCCAGATATAGTAATGCACATAGAAGGTCAAAATTACTTTGACTAATTATATTTAAAAACCAAAGGTGAATAAAGTTAATTAAAGTGACTTGAGTAGTTGTTGTTTTTTAACAGAGGAGCAACTAAGTTCCAGTCGTTAAGTACAATCAACACAAATGGATTACATTAGCAAAGCTTATTTCTGTTTAATAAATTGAACTTAATCAGGTCATGTTAATTCAAGCTATAGTCATTAAATTCAAGACAATAATTTACATTTATTCAAAATAATTGTGTAATGTACCATTTAATTAACACAGTTATGAACGATTTACTTAAAACATTATGTTAGAATTAATTGTATATTACCTTTTCCATTTAAGCAACTAAGTTTTGTGGGACCGGTTGACATAACTTTATTAATTAAATACAACATTTCATTTCTTAGAGTGTGTTTACTTTTGCCTTTTTAACATTGCCAACATGTTTTTCCAGACATGTGTCTAGCAAATAGGCTACACTCACAAATACATTACATAAACAGAATGTAGAAACGAAAAATGTCTCAGATGATCCACTGTTTATGACTGCAAGATTCTAAGTTAAGGTAGGCTAATTAACATTCAGTGACTTGCTAACGTCTATCATGATAGTGCGACTTCTATGAGTCTATCCGTGCTGCACACCCCTAATTAATGCTCCTAACCTTGAAAGATTGCAGAAGCTAGGTTTAACTGTAACAATATCCTGGGTAACCAGGATCACCAGTTAAAACTATTTTCCACAGTAGAATCTGCATTTGAAAGCATGGTCAGTCACTCACTACTACTGCTAGTTATTTGTGTGGCTAGTTATTTTTGCCTACACTCTGCTTTATGAAAAAGCTTCCTATGTCCCCTTTCTTCTTCTTGGGTGACATAGCTGATCTACAAAGTACAAAAAGGGGCAAAAAAGGGAATATTAAAATGTTTTACCCTGGCCTTTGTATATGGCATGCAGAGAGACAGACAGCCCTGGTAACTTACCGTCGGCGTCGTCACGCGCGCACACACACACAAACACACACACGCACACACCACCCGCTCGCTGTGAGTGCAAGCACAAAAAGTAGTCCCGGCCCGCGCGTGTAGCCTGCCTGTCAGATACCCCGCCGCCAATCAAATTACGGCGTATCTTGTACTGTCGTCGTCCTGGCCGTTGGAATCGATCCAAATAGCAGCGCAAATATCAAAATAGCAGTTCAAAGGAGCTTGCTAAATATTGGTGGGGACAAATTTGTCATCTCAAAATATTGATTGGGACTAGTACCTAGCGTCCCCCCCTAAACCTACGCCCTTGATGTGATATAAGGCCCAAAGTGTAGAGAAACGACGCTTGGTTTATTTCATTTTTGCTATTTGAAGTTTTTTTTTTTTTCTGTTATCTTCTTTGTGATCTTTGAGTCAACGCGCTGAGTTGAGACGTGTGTAATGAGGGCTTAACAGCTAGTGACATTCAAATTCTTGGTCCATAACTGTGTCGGAGTTATTAGACGTTTGTGTTGGACTTCAGAATTTATCCAGGACTGGAAAGATTGTGTGGTTCGTCGTCGTGGGACGTGGATCAACATCATTCATCTCGTGTCCAGGACTGCTCGTGTGAAACTGTGTTCATATTGTATGTGACTTCACCATTGCTTCTTTCGTCGGATGGACGTAAGTGAATTCATTTCCGGGACTGTTGAATGTGAGTAGGCCTACATTGAATTCGTTAGCTGTAAATGTGCACCAACAAACTGGGCCCCAACAATAACGAACGGCCGTGACTGTGACACTGACTCGAGTATATTTGACTGCGTCACTGACTCGCAACTAATTTGCATAGGCCTACTGAAAGGAAAAAAACCTGTTGAGTCTTCAAGTGTTTAATTTGTTTTGAAGGAAATACTGTTTTATTTTCCTTATTGCTCTAAATGTTTCAGGAGAAAAGGGTTACACTATTTTAAGTTGAAAAGAGACAACTTACAGTGGTTATATTCATTTTGATTTATTCAATCACCCAAAACTTATAACTCAGCATTTGCTGAAAGATGAAAAAAAGACACATTGTATTTTATTTTGAAGACGAGTTTATTTCATAGAGGACATTGAGTGTTTGTAATAGAGGAGGATTTAAATTGTGGATGTTTAATAAATCCTCTCTCTCTCTTTCTGCTGAGCGAGATGAAAAACGGACACATGGTTTTCCCTGTCTCACTTATTTCTCCTGTTTCCAGAAAGAGCATATAAGCTGTTTACGTGGTGCCAGCCGGTACCTGTAACAGTTTATTGGGGGCTCGTCCGGGATCACTCCCACCTGGTGGTCGGAAGCTGATCCAGTGATTCTGCAACCTTGGACCAAAAGTGACCTGATGCAACCGGTGAGCTGCAGCCAGTGAAAAAGATCTCTAGATATCATCGATTCTGGCTGCTGAGGAAGAGGTTACCTGTAATGAACAAAGAATAATGACTGTGCAGTGCTGAAATCACCACTAATCAAGAACAGACAGTGAATTGTGATCCTGGACTCTCGTGACCAAGTGCGAGGAATTGGGAAACAGTATGGCGGATGGTGAGAGGAAAAGGTTGGTGTGGGCCATCAAAAAGACCCTGCTCACTCTCCATGCAGATGAACTGTTCCAGATTGCCAAGTCAGTGGGTCCAGTGCCAGGAATGGACGAGTCTCACATCGAGTCGACAGATGAGGACGGTTGTTTTGAGTACATTTGCAGTTTCATGTCCAGTGAGCCTTTATTGGAGTTAGAGGATTCTGGGATGGCACATTTATTAAACTAAAGTGAGGTAATCAACACAGTCATTCAGGGTCGTGCTTCACAAGTTGCTGTAGCAATTGATGCATCAGGCAGTGGGGATGTAAGTCATGCTAATGATAATGTTAATCCAACTGATGATAGTGATGCTACCAATTTTGGGATTGCTAGTACAACACCCATGGCACTCTCTACGGCTAGTGACACACATGCCACAGAGCTGCAGAAAATACTTACTAGTTATGAGCTGAGTAAGAAAATGATGCAGTGCAAACACACACCCACTCCACAGTCTGTACATCAGTCATCTGTAAAGATAGGACTTACCTCACAGCAGGGGCGGATCTAGAAAAATATTTATGGGGTGGCAAGAGGGGGGCAGGAATTTTTGAGGGGTGGCAACATGGCAGACGTATATATATACTGAATTTAATCACAGTCAACACAGTTTGATGAGAAATCGTATGTATACACGCTACAAAAGGGCATTATTTGTATTAGGGGTGTCCCCGACTAAGGATTTTCATAGTCGAATCAGATTCGTCAAGTCCTGCCTATAGTGGACTAATAGTCGAATCATGTGTGTGTTGTTGGGAAGGGGGCGGGGCTTTAACATTTTAAAGCCCGCGATGTACAGAACATCACATAAAGATATAGAAGAAAATGTATAAAAACATTTTGGATCAATAAAACTAAGAAATAACATAAATAACTGCAGAAAGGCCACACTGCAGATAGGATTTGCATTTCACATGCAAATCAAATTAAATCAGCTGAATCGCCTGTACGAGCATGTTAAGTAGGCCTACAGCGCAACATCAATGCACTGAAAAATAATCAACAATTAAGAACACAATATAGGCCTACATTTATAATAAATAAAAATACAAAACGAAATAAGTCAGAATCAAGTCACAAGAAGCAGAACAAATGTGTGCAAAATGCCTAAAGTGCAGGGGAACAAATATTCAAAACACAAGTCACAAATAGTTAAATTAGATCACCCTGAGTAATCAATTAATAAAATAAAAATAAAGAAATTATTAAAATAACGAAAGTATGGCCAGGATTGTCAACTTTGTCTTTTTAACTGCAGAAACAACAATAAACGCTAAACTGGAGCGGCAGTCTTTTTAGCTAAACGTGTTCACAGTATCCAAAAATCAAATTAGAACCGGCTGAAATGTTTTGAAATCACTTGTACCCTACCCATACCTGATCGAGAAAACAAAATCCAGTCTTTCACTCTGCCTGTGTCCGTTTGAGTCTTTTCAAATTGTGTGCGCGGATAAAATACATTCTAAAACGCTTAACGGCTTTGTCCTAAAACTGTTATATTAAAAGATCAAATTCTATTCTGTACACACCTTATTAATAAAGCATAGCCTACTATATAGCCTACAGAAAAGCAGATGAGCTCAGAATATGAACGCAACGCGTTTTATTACGTTAAGCATTTTCCTCCCATAGAAACGCGTTAAAGAAAAAGCTTTACGACTTTCTATAGGAGAAACGCGTTGCGTTCATATTCTGGGTTCATCTGCTTATCTGCACATGGAATGGTTTCTTAAGGTGTGTAGCCTACTGTGTACATACATTAAGCACGTTAAAGTGCCATTTAAGCGTTTTAAAAGCTTTTTTCACGTTAAGCGTTTTAGATCGTCCCGAGGAAAACCAACCTGTTAAGGTTGGCCGGCAGAAGTGCGATCATGGTTTTCCTGATGCTTAATCCAGCCTTGGTGAATAACCTTTCTGATGGTGTGCATCTTTAGATTTTCTTATCCCAGACATTTTTAAAGATTTAAATCCCTGCCGACAAGACGCTCCTCTGTCGGTCACGGATCGAAAGTGAAACTTAAATCTGTCACGGGGTGTTTGGATTTATTCACGCTGCACGCACGTTAAAAAATATTTATTAAAAGCTTCTTTCTTTGCACATTTTTATTGACAGCATTATCATAATAGGCTGTATATTAACGTATTGACAGAAAACCAGTAGTTCTATGTGAAATCAGACATTGAGCACACTCATATAGCCAAAATGGCATAATCCTCGTTTAACAACACATCTGCGAAGATTCGACGATGAGATTGGTAGTCGAATCAGGCTCCTCCTATCGAAGCATCGAATCTTCGACTATTCGGGGTCACCCCTAATTTGTATTATTATTTGTATCTTTTTTTGTGGGGGGGTTTGGGGTCACCTGTGAGTACAGGGCTGGACTGGGACAAAAAATCGGCCGGGGCATTTTGGCCCAGACTGGCCCACTACATATGATCATAAACACAACCGAACTTTGCACTCCCTTGAATATGTATACCAACTCCTATAAAAACCACTAATGTCATAAGTGAATAGGAGTGAGTAAGAGTTAACAGATGAAATAACTACTAAGTTGAATTATAGGCCCACTCCACAGTGATGAATGCTAAAACAAGCCATAAGCTGCATTGGTATAGCAATAGCGTTTTTTTCCCACAGGATTTTGGAAATACACTGAAAATGATATGCATTTAAAAATTTGGTCGGGTTGAAAACTTATCTCTCTGGTAATGGAAATCGGTCGCTGTTGTCTCTTGCTCTCGCTGTCTCCCGCTCTCGCGGTCAGATCACCGGAAGTTTTCGCCGGAAGTATTTGCCCACACACTAAAGTACGAACGTCAACGGTCGTCATATTGTGCACGTAGCGAATTCACTGCAGTCGGACATGGGAGATTCGCGCTCGTAAATTGTCAAATTGGCCATAACTTTTAATTCGTTGCTGCCACCTGGGGTGGCAAGGCTTTCTTTTAGGGTGGCATCTACCACCCCGGTAGATCCGCCCCTGCCTCAAAGAGTAGCAATGTAGCAGGCACCAGAGGTTTAAGTGAAAACTCTACACCCTTATGTAGCGTGTAGTGCACCACGTAACTGAAATGCTACACCTAGCAATAATATTATATATAGGCCAATGTGATCAGAAGTAAGGAACGTCTTCTAGAGGGAGGAAATGACGAATGCAGGTGAGTGAATAGTTGAAGATTTTGCTCTCTTTGTATTTTGTTTCAATTAGGATCAATCACATATGCATATCAATCAATGACATTAAGTAAATAAAAAAAACACTATCACTGTTCTATTATTTTCTTCTAGGCCGAAAGATTCAACATTCAACAGCTTCAATTTAGTAAAGCATTCACTTTTCTTTCAATGTGTGAATAAAATAAATTCAAAACCCAACACTGTGTCTGTTTTTTTTCCACTCTTTGACCAAAACAAATTACAATAACAAAAACAAAATGTAACATTCAGACACCCAAATGTATAGAAATTAAATGCAAATATATTCAATTTGATTTAACACAGATTAAGATTCAGAATCTCTTTCAACAATTCACATTTTCCCAAAACAAACAGTATATCCAACAGATTTGACTCAGTTGAAAAGAGTTCAGGAATCAAATGTTTCAGTTCAAAGAGTTGTGTGACACTCTTTCGATCAGTTCGAGTTTCAGAACAAAGTATCTCCTTTCCAAAGGCAAAAATTGAATAACTCGAAAAAGTAGAGTTTTTCACATCCAAAAACAAGGAAAATCAGAACTGTCCTACCATTCGATAGTCTCAAAGTACAGATCAAAGTGGAAATGGTCCGAGGGCAGCTAGCTTGCCATTTGTGCACGTTAGGGATGTCAACGATTAATCGACGATCGATTAATTGTCGATAACACGTTTAATCGATAAACCTTATCGATCATCGATTAAGCACGTTCATGCGCGTGCGTGCTGCTCAACCCCGCGAAACATGTAAGCGAGCGCGCCGGAGTTATGTTTGGGACTATTTTACACCTTCATCATGACTATAAATTTGCGTGTGCATTCGCTGCCTTTTGTTTTGTGCAAATGTAAGTTGTAATAGTTTATTTTGTGTGCGCCTATCTATATCTGATTTACCTCATATTGGATGCATTTGGTTAAGAATTGACGCAGCGTGATCTTTAGCGCACGCAGCTCAAATGGCAATGCACGAATAATAACGACTATTGGGACTGTCATATTATATAACACTATAAAGAGAACAATATTGTAATAAAACATTGTGAATTATTTGGGTTTACTTGCCGTGTCGCGTTGTTCCAGGAAGAGCGCATCCACAACATGAGTCATTCTGAATGGCACGTAACGTTAATTTAGTTCAAGTTCACTTGTGCATTCACGTCATTTTGTGCAGATATAATTTGTAATATTATGTTTATTTTGTATATATCTGATTAATCTCATAGGATGCGTTTCTTTGAGTTAAATAACGTGCTAGCAAAGTGCTCAACGGTTAAGTTATTCATTCAGCGCGCGCCGCTCAAGCAGAATGCACGACTAATAACGAGGATTCATTTGGGACTGTCATATTACATAACATGAGAACACTATTTTATTAAATCGGTGTGAATTCATTGGGTTTAGTTGCCGTTTTAAGTGCGTTGTTCCAGGAAGAGCACGCGTCCACAAGTCACACATTCTGAGAAGCGCATCTGAGGCGGCGTTGGTGACACGTTGTATTAGTCCTTATATTTGATTATGAAATATTTAATTTGATTCAGGGCCTGAATTTCGTTTTGGAAAATGGGTGGGGGAGAAGGGCGGGGGGCATTTTTTCCAAACAAAAATTACATTTATCTTGCCGAAATGTTTGCGCTCATTGCATTTTTAAAATGGGGTAATATTGTTGTTAAGAGTTTACACAACACAAGGAAGCTTGATTTAAATTGTTTAATTAAATTGAAAAAAGTAGCACAAATAAATACAATAGAATAAAGATACAAATAAAGACAAATAAAGAGAAAAGTTTTTCAATGGGTCTAACATCATATAGGCCTACAGAAACTGAATAAAGTAATCAAATGGAAAATAACACTGGGTAGTATTTTAGTCCTGAATAAATTAAATATATATAGGCTATTAATCCTGATTCCTTTAACTTAAAGCTATCTTTTGTTGTTTTGACAACTAAATTAATGAGCTAGTGCACGGATCCTGCGTTCATTATACTGGCATGCGTTTTATGCTTATTAAAAGACAAAACCGACTATGTTTAGAGTATACTCACGAAGACCGAGATTGACACAATTTTGCGTGTTAAAGCATATAATCCGCGAAAAATAACTTTTGTGACTGGCCAGCTGTTTTTGAGGCGGTTTCTCTATGAATGTGCAGAAAATCATCTCAGAGCGCGCGAGCACTGATTAGTTTAAAATCGCTTGAATGTTTAAACTGGTAAGACTTAAAAAGACGTGCAAATGGTAAACTTCAGTCACGATGCACTGCTGGCCCGATTGTGCAAGTGAATATCCGTCATGTCCCGACTCCTAAACGCGAGTGTCGCCGCAGCGCTTGATGCTTGCCTTGCACAACACATTTTGAGAGAAGAGATAGAAGGCGCGGCACCGCTGAACACTCACGCTGTTTGTGAAATTGCGCCTGGCAGATAGTTGTTAAAAGAATGATTTGATTGATTTTTATAATCTGTGTGGGTTACGATTGCGGGAATTTCCTTAAATGGGAGACCTGTGGGAATTATTAGAATTATGTGCAATACCCGCGCCGAAATTCGAGCCCTGTATTTAATTATCAATCACATCGAAACATTTTACATTCCTACTAGCCCTTTATTTAGATTAAAACCATTCTCATTAATTTGGTGACGAATATAGCGGTTTGAGCAGCATTTGCAGAGCTGTCATGCTGTTGGCCATATGCACTGCAGCAGACGCATATTGCAGTATTAAGGCTAACGATTAATCGATTAATTGATCGTTAATTTAAACGACGATCGATCATGGGAATTTGTGAAAATTGACATCCCTAGTGCACGTATAACCATGTCGTTCAACCAGACAATTCCCCTCCAGGAGATTATACTCGGCACAAAAACAGGAATTCTCAAAGGAATCACGTTCACATGGATAGAAACAGAACACACAAAAAACCCAGCCTTGCAAAAGACAAGCTAATGGAACAATCAATATCTGATTCAAGTATTTTTTGTAACAATCATATCAAATAACACATCACCTTAACTTATAAATCAATCGCTCTCACTTCATGACACAATTAGCATTTCTTTTTCCTTTTTCACATGTGGTACCTTTAGCCCACGTGCTATTCAATTCAGCTCACGCATTACACGAGGCCTGTTCTACTAGCTCTTACTAAATCACTTCAGAGATTTTGGTATGTCTTTTATATAAAACGGATTAATATCTGAATTTTCACTCACCAAAGCGATATAGAATCAGTTTCATAAAAGAAAGATCATTCATTCACATTGATTCACTCCGAAATCCGTTCCATCTGCTCTCCTCCGATCTTCAATTCACTCTTTTCTCTCTTCGACTCATCAGGCTAATGTATTTAAAGTCCAACTTTCCAGATGCACTGTAATCTGTACAAGATTAAAGCAGCACTAAGTAGGAATTCCGTTTTTGTCAAACAGTGACCCCTAGAGTCGCTCTGGAGTACTTGTACTGTCGTGAATAGCACTCATGCAGAGATGGCTCGCACTCACGGCCGGATCCCCTCCCCCTGTACACCGGTACCTGTTCAGTAGGATGGACGCTGTAACGAGTGGAAATAAGGTATGGCCCCTTTAAGAGCTGCGCGCGCCCAACACCACATGTATACGGCGCCGGGTTATTTCTGTTTGATGCTCATTTTATCAGAATTTTATCAGATCTGTTTTTTGCCGTAAAGCAATTCGTTCGCCGGCCCAAAGTTGCAAGGGTGGTTTTGCGGCTCACAGGCACCAGGGGGGTGCGAGACGAGCACCATTCAGCACGAAATCAGTAATATAAACATTACAATGACTCCAAAGCTGTTCGGTTAAGGTAAAAAAGTTACTTAGTTCACCTTTAATTTTTTGACTCAAAGAGTTTCTGAAGAAATACTCTGCGCTGCTGTTTCGTCTAATCTGCTCTCATCTCCGCTCTCTCATCTGCTCACTGCTGAAAATAGCGCCCGCGCGACCTGTGGACGGGCTTCCTCAATATGCTGCTACTATTGGCTCACAGAGGTGTCAGTCACTACAGCACGACGTGTGATTGGATAGATGTCTTTTCCATCCAGAACACTCTTTTTCCTTTAACCCTTTACTGGTAACTAATGTTATCTGGGTTACAATTAACACATGACAAGTTGTTCTCCTTAAGAGAGTTGTCTTACCTTCATCGCAGGGAATTGAAAATTCAGGGGGGTCAGATTGGGGACCAGGGGTCAGAGCTCAGCTATAACAGTGTCTGTCGGCAGATGGAAGACGGTTTAAAGGAGCAGTTCAGTGATGCAGAGGTTGTAAGAGCCGTCCTCAAAGTCATCAAGCTAGGAACTTTCAAAGACTTTTTCATGTTGATGAATAAGGATGATCTATCTGTTGAAGAGCTAAAAGCCTTCCACCATTCCCACCTGGGTGAGCAAATTAACACTGAACTGTTCCAGGAGCTCATGTGCATCAAACAAAGAGACAAAGAGACACCCCAACAGTTCCTATACAGAAACATATGACTTAAGCAGAAGAGCTGGGCTCCAAACATGCTGATGCAGATGTCAAGTACAATGCAAGCACAGTGTGCAGGATGTGTTTCTCCACACCGTGTATCAGGACCTAGGTCATAAACATGATGATGTCCGCAGAGAGCTGAAGCCATTGCTTGTGGACACCAGAGTATCGGATGAGGCAATCCTGAAACAGATGAAGAAAATAATGTGTGATGAAAGTGAAAGGCAGCGAAGGCTAGGTCCCACCACCAGCCAAAGACTAACAAATGTGCACAGTGCTCAGTCTGAAGTCAACGCTGCACAGTGTCCTAGTGTAAAGGAGAAGGTGCCAAAAACAGATACGATCCAGCAGTTAACAGAAAAACTTGAACAGCTTACAAGTATGGTTGAGCTTATGAGACAGTCAATGCAGACACAGGTGGCAGGACAGTTCAGCCACAATGGGAAAGGCCGAGGAGACTGCAGGAGATAGAAACCATATGGCTGTGACAAGTGTGTGGAGCAAAATCGTCCTGTCTGTCCTCACTGTTTCCACTGTGGTGAAGAAGGCCACCAGGCAGTGGGCTGCCTAAAGAGACCAACACGTCAGGGAAACTGGAGCCGGTCCCTGCCGAGGGACAAACAGTGACCGGGTCTCAGCGATCGCCCCAACCTGACATTTGTCATACTGATCAACCTGGAAATGAAAGACTGAGAAAAGACTCAAACACTCAAACAAAAGACAAAATAACGGAAAATAGACAGAAACAACCAATCAAGACAACCAATCCATTCACTCAGGACTTACCTCACAGCAAAAGGGTACGCCTTGCCAAACTCATTGGAAAGAGAGCTCTCACCCATTGCAACCTAAATGGATTAGCAGTCAGTGCTCTGCTAGACACTGGGGCTCAAGTAAGTATGATTGATAGAGACTGGAAGAGTAAATATTTACCTGACACTTATGTTAGGCCACTCAGGGCCAGATGTACGTACATTTGCGAACGCAGCGTTAATAGTGCCATGGCCAAGACGCAGAAAGCGTTTGATGTGAAACCGCAGTGTGCGTGTTATGTACCAAACCTGCAGTTCATCTGGTAATCAGCGCCTGTCCCCACCCACTATACCTTAAATTGCGCGTATTTAAACGCGCAATTGAATTGGCCTCCTCCTCTGACTGCTGATGCAATGACTGTTTGAAATGATCCTGATGCCAATATTTGTAATGTAGCGAGGAGTTTAACAACTGCTGGAAATGTGAACGCTGAGTCGGAGATTCCAATGTCATTTTTTATTTCTTCCAGTAACTGTAATATTGCGTAGCTGCTTAATCTGTAACGCTTAATGAGTTCGTTTTTACCCAACTGAAAAAGTGTGATTCTTGTGGCAAAAATCTTTTCAGCTCGTCTCCTTAGCCTATGTCTTCGTCTTGCTTGGATTACTGCTGCCTTTTCACCAGAAGGCATATTCCAGGAAACCTGCTTCCTAAGTTACACCTGCTTTAAAGCAATTTTCAGCGCAAAATAGAGGCGCGCTTTCACCGGCTTTTTCTGTACATAACGCGGAATACATAATTAAGCGCAGTTTACGCTTACCCTCCCATCTCTTTATGTGACACTCCCACTTTCCCTTGACCATCCCATGAATGCATATGCATGACACGAGAAGCGTATTTTGCCTTTTTTAGTTCCTGTGACAGGGAGTCTGCGCTTTCATCTCGGTGCGTCCCGTTCGTACATACCTCGCCATGGTTTTATGCGCACTTTGCGAAACAAATACGCCTGAAGTGGGCGCAAAAGCGTTAGTACATCTGGCCCTCAGTGACATTATTGGTGACGACATTTGATGGCTGGGTTGCCCTTACAGTCAATTTGATAGGGAATGAGGACCCTAATCTGTCAATCACTGTGCCTTTTCTTGTCAGCAGTCTTGCTCTGGAGAGACCACTGCTGGGTTTCAACGTGCTGGAAAAGATGATACAGGAACAACCTGAAAAGCTTATTTCAACCCTCATCGTCCTACTCTGTAATGCCTTGTGTATACCAGCAGAGAAGTCAGAGCTAATGGTGAGCTTCATCCAAACCAGCAAACCCTCTGTACAGTGCGGTCGCCTATGAACAGGCAGACAGGACATTGTTATCCCAGCAGGTCAGGTAGCCTGGGTCAAGTGCCAAGTCCCTCCCCACATGAGTACATCTGACGCAGTCTTCCTATTTGAGCCTGATGACAACAATGTGCAGTTGACAGAACTGGATGTGGGTGAAGGTCTGTTGGAGGTCCAAAATCCAAGAAAACCCTATGTACCAGTGGGTAACAACAATAAACATGCAGTAACTCTGCCAAGAAAGACAGCACTTGGCAGCATCCACTGTGTTGAAAAAGTGATCGCACTGGACTCACCTGAAGCACCCAAGCCCACAGTGACTGTTAACAGTGCTGTATCAACACCTGTTGACGCCTGTCCATCGTCATGGTGACCTCCCATCGACCTCAGGTCACCTTGATGATAAACAAAGGGAAAAAGTCAACAAAATGCTGTGTGAAGAAGCCGGAGCTTTCGCAAGTGACATCGATGATATTGGATGCATACCAAGCCTACAAATGTCGATCACCCTCACAGATGAAATCCCTGTACAGAGAGCATACTCAGCAGTCCCGAAGCCACTGTTTAAAGAGGTAAAGGAGTATGTGCAGGAGCTGCTGATGAGAGGCTGGATTGTTAAATTCAAGTCCCCATATGCTGCCCCAGTTGTCTGTGTTAGGAAGAAAGATGGCAGCCTATGTCTTTGTATTGATTATCGCCTCCTGAACAAAAAGACTGTGCCTGATCGACATCCGCTGCCCAGAATTCAAGACCTGACGGACACGCTGGTGGGTGTCAGGTGGGTGACACACTTACCATCAGGGTTTCATCGCCGAGGGTTCACGTCACCTGACTGCCTTCATCACACCGTGGTGCCTCTATGAATGGGTCCGTATCCCATTCAGACTCTCAAATGACCCCGCAGCATTCCAGCGGAGCATGGAGGAGGTGCTAGGCACACTCAGGGATGAATGCTGCATCCCATATCTGGATGACGTGCTCTGTTATGCAAGAACATTCGATGAACGTGGAGGCCCTCAGCAAAGTGCTCCAGGCTCTTCAACAGCACAGAGTAAAACTGAGGCCGAAGAAGTGTGAGCTTTTCAGACAAGAAGTCAGGTACGTGGGGCGCCTTGTGTCAGCTGATGGTGTCAAGATAGACCCACAGGACCTTGACAAGTGTTTTTGTTTCAGTCAGAAACTTGACAAGCAAGACACCACAGACAGTTGGTGAGGTAAGGAAACTGACCGACTTCCTGGGATATTATCGCTCATGCATCCAGGATTTTTACAGGATCGCAAAGCCAATCTATGAGCTTCTCCAAACTGAGTCAGGGAAAGCCCAGATTCCGACACGTGGGAAAACCACCAAACGCCCACAGTTGCCTTCCCGAGAGCCTGTTGACTGGACCCCTCAACATATCACTCTACGTATGGCCCCGCCTGTCTTAGCATTTCCTGATTTCAACCTACCTTTCACGCTGCATACAGACACCTCAGACCAGGGCCTGGGGGCGGTCCTCTATCAGCGTCAGAATGGAAAGCTAAGAGTCATTGGCTATGGCTCGAGGACTTTGACACCGGCTGAATGTAACTATCACCTGCACAGTGGAAAACTGGAGTTCCTCGCATTGAAATGGGCTGTGTGTAAAAAGTTCCGGGACTACCTGTACTAGGCTCCCCATTTCACTATGTACACGGACAACAACCCCCTGATCTATATCATGAGTACAGCAAAACTCATGAAAGGTCATCGGTGGGTGGGAGAACTCTCAGATTTCCAGTTCGACATCAGGTACAGGCCTGGAAAATCAAATGTGGATGCAGACACATTGTCTCGGCTCCCCTTGGACATGGGGAAATATGAGGTGGCTTGTACAGAGGAGCTCTCGAACGAGGCAGTGCGTGCTACATGGGATGGGAGTCAGGCAGCAGAACGGAAGGATGTGGCCTGGGTTGCAGCACTTAAAGGGACACTTCAACCATTTGCATTAAGCTTAGTATTGTTAGAAACCCAGTCATATATTATAATGATCGTGGATTTTTCCTTTATTTTTCCCTGAGATGGGAGAAATAAGGATTTAAGTGTTTTACTTCCTGCTTATTATGACGTAAAAATCGTCATTTTGCATCATAATAAGCAGGAAGTCACATTTCATTGAAAAGTGTAGAGACTACAAACACTAGCTAATCATTTATTCAGGGTGTGGGACCCACTCACGCTACAGACCTATTACAGATCAGTGGGTGGGACTTCACTTGCAGATACAGAAAGCAATATCCGCCATCTTGTTTGGAAGCTAAGCTGACAAGCGCTGTGGAGATAGGAAGTTACGACAATGACGGAAGAAACTAAACATGATATGGAAGAAGAGGATTTTGAAATTCTGCTGTTCGAATCCGATGTTAGTGGCTATCTTTACGAGCCGCGATATAGTGAAGAGCAGCTGAGGCTGATGGAGGAAGAGGAGGCGGCTGCTGCGGCTTCTGCAGCCGAGTCAGAAGACCTGCCTGTCGCGGACGAGCATAGATATATACACTAGATGTCGCCTTGGCTACGGCAGTTCATTAGAACGAATGCGTCAATAGTGCCGCCATCTTGGAACAGGGGAGCCCCTCCACTTTAATGCATCAGCGTCAATGTAGACAAAGGTCTAACGGAAATAAAATCAACACAAATCATCATGAATGCGATTTTCTCGTTTTTTTTGGTTCGTTCCCACAGTCAGACATGTATTTATCATTGATTCCAGAAAAAATTAAAAAACATTTATTTATTTTTTTAAACATTCTTCCTAGTTCAGATTTCATTCGTGTGAACATCACACAGCACAAAAGTCCGCCACCATCAATTAATTAGAAGGCAGAGACAGCAGCGTTACCTAGCTACTTCCTATGACAAGACCCCTGTTCCAAGATGGCGGCGGTTTTGACGCATGCTCAGAACCCCAAGGTGACGTCTAGTGTATATGTCTATGATGGACGAGGAGCCCGGACTGGCTCGAGCTGGGCGGACTGCTGGTGCCTGTGCTCTCACTGTGCGCTACGGACACAGATAAGAGTCCGTCTGCTGCAGAGAATTTCAACGATGGCAATTTCTCCTGGACGAAATCTCTGAATCAGACAAGCACACGAACGTTTGTGTTGTGATGTGAACCATCCTAGTTTCGCACCGCATATGTTCTGACTGAACATCCAGGTATCATGCAATAATTCACCATATAGAAAGAAATACAAACGAGGAGTGATTCACTTATGAGTTTGCCAATGTAACGGGGGTTCGTTGTTGTGTGAAGAATGAGGCGGGAACCGGCAAACATTTAAACATTTTAATAGTAAAATAAACAAATCAAAACAAAAGTATAAGCCAGCAGCCCCTCACTGCTGGCCACACACAACAGAAACAAAACACAACATAAAATCAGGCCTGTTCCTCTCTCGATCTGCCCTGTCGTCGCTCCTCCTTTTACGCTTCCGCTCCTCGGTGAGAGATGCGAGAGAGACCGGTACGTCTCACAGGTGTCGTTCATTATCACTCACGCCACCGGCCTCGCGCCGTCCTCTCACGTCCCTTGTCCTCCTCGCCACAGCCATTCTTTCTGCATATCCATCATCTAAAATTTAATCAAATGAAACACTTTTTTTAACTTGTTTTATTAGTTTCAATATTTTAACTTTATGCACATTACATCAAGCATAAATTTTATTAGATGCAACAGTCTCAGACTTTTGATGAACATTTAAACCTATTTTCTGCACATTCCACCATATTTGAATGAAATAAAGAAAGTCCTTCTTCTGTTAACTTATATTTCTGCATATTGCAGCATAGAAAATAAATATATTTTTTTGTAAAATCCTTCATTCGAATAGATGTAAATAAAATACAGCAATAAAATAATTAAAATGAAAGTCTCTCCTGACTGTATTCCAAATTATTAACACTTACGTCTTTTAACAGTAAAGTGCAGAGAGGAGTAAAAATGAGTTTACCAAAACAGCCATGTCATGTCAGTTGGGTTCAGGGTTTTTTCCAGTAAGTTTCACGTTCCTGTGCCGGATTGCTAG
This sequence comes from Rhinichthys klamathensis goyatoka, assembly GCF_029890125.1. Taxonomy (NCBI): domain Eukaryota; kingdom Metazoa; phylum Chordata; class Actinopteri; order Cypriniformes; family Leuciscidae; genus Rhinichthys; species Rhinichthys klamathensis. Next base: position 865,379 of record NW_026606557.1, read on the forward strand.
GTGCTTGCTCAGATTTGAGGTGGAATTTTGACCTTCTCCAACGGGGGGTCCTGTTTCTAGATCAGGATGCTGACACACACTCATTAAATTGGTGTTTTACCAACTTTTAACGTGAAATTCACAGCACACTTCTCAATCGACTCTCTCTCCCCTCTTCGCCGTCTCGTGTCTCCTCTTCCTCTTCCTCTGACCTCTCACCCACACTCCTGATTGGATCTTTCTTTCGGGTACATTAATTTTAACTGACTTAATATTTAACACACATAAATATTAATTACACATTTTTAACAACATGAAATGTACATTTTAAAGAAAATAAACAAAATAAAAAATAATGATTTTAGAAAACTCTTCAAATTCCCATAGGGCTACAGATGTTTTTAAATAGTAAACGTATTCACGTTCAATTGCAAGAGCCTATATCCTAAAAAAAGAACCCCTTCACACACATACACACACACACACACACGCATGCACCCTCCTCTCTCACGCGCCAGCCAGACCAATTGCGGCAATGCATCACATATGCTTAAACTTTTATGTAGCCACGCAACAATAATTTCAGCATGCATTCACTGTATAAGTTACACCGGGACGTGATGGAGGAACAAATATTGTATTGCAGTCTTGGCTACCAAAGTAATTGAGCATAGAACATTTTCGATTAACAAAAAATATAATACTACAAAACGTGCTAATATACGTCAACTGGCCTAAGTGAAAAACAAAATGCGGTTCTTTTTCTATATAACAAAATGCATTTGCAATAAAACATTCCCCTTTTCAAAGCTACACTATGTGTAGGTGTCTCCAACACATGCAATTTGAAGCAAATGGATACTTCACCTAAAATGCACCGCAATGCAAGTGATGCCTTTACTATTTAAGTTTGTATTCATAGTTTTACATGTTTTACAGTAAGTTGACATAACTGTATTGTTATATAATTGTTGGGACTGGCACTTATAAACACTAAATGGGTAAAAATTGCAATAAATAGGCTTAGTTTTGGAGCCAAATGTTGGAGTTGGAATAAATACCTGGGTTTTGTTTTTTTGAGAAATAAAAGCCGAATGCTTGATCATTTTACAGCCACATCATTTTCGTTATGCATTATTTGTTTTGGTTGTTTAAAAACACACACAAAAAATGTATCCGATTAATCGATCGATTAAGTGCTAGATTAATCGATTACAAAAAGAATCGATAGCTGCAGCCCTACTCAAAACAAAATTGATTTGACAGAATTTCATTTTCTTAATGACATAAACAAGACTTTAGTCCCATGAAACTGAAACTGGAATGTCACTGCGACTTCCCGAATAGGCGAACACGCGCACACACGCGCGCACGCACACATCACTTTTGAAGTAAAATTGAAAATTGAGGATGCAGAGCATCGTAATGCATCGAGATTTTGAAAAACTGAATCGATCACATGATAATCGTAATCGAACCGAACCGTGAGACCAGTTCACACCCCTAATACTATGTGCTGTGTCTTCTGATTCTTATTAAAGCGAGTTAATACAAACAAATAAATGTGTACTTATTCCCTCACCCAATGAGAATCGATAAGAGAATCGATAAGGAATCGAATCGATAAGCAATGTCGATAATGGAATCGGAATCGTTAAATTCTTATCAATTCCCATCCCTAAGTGGAGCCACCCGAAAACTGCTGCATGAGTGGAGTAAGTTGCAACTTGAAGACGACCTCCTTTACAGAAGGGCGAACCAGCAAAAGCAGTTAGTCCTCCCTCTAAAACACAGGCTCTGACCGTCAGGTAGAAGTATCTCTGAACAGGGTTCGTACGGTCATGAAAAACCTGGAAAAGTCATGGAATTTTAAAATGGCAATTTCCAGGCCTGGAAAAGTTTTGGAAAATTAATAAACTCAGAAAGTTTTGGAAAAGTCATGGATTTTTTTTTTTGTGTGTTCTTGAATTTGTTTAATTGATAATATTGGTTAAACAAATTGCAATTCTTTTTTCATTCCGGTGATCAGTCACATCACGTGACGCTATGTTCTCTGCGTAACGGTTACGGCAACTCAGTTGCAGCTGAGCAAAAATCAGCAATGCCGGGAAAATGTCGATTTAATAATGTTTGGCTTCAATCTGAAAAGTATAATGCATGGCTTGAGAAAGACCAGGACCTGGGACGTGCAAAATGTAGACTTTGTCATAAAACGTTTGACATTTCGAACATGGGAGAAGCAGCGCTATCTAGCCATGCTAAAGGTGTCTGCCGCTGCAGCTGCGCGCCAGTCAGCTTCCAACCCGATCGCTGGCTTTTTCACCCAGGTGACTGACGTGACACCCTCTGCCAGCTGCAGTGCTTCCCTCTCCTCCACCACAAAGCAAGGGACCATTTTGAGTGCTGTGTCCAGAAACGAAACCCTAACTGCAGAGGTACTGTGGGCGCTAAAAGTGGCTAATTCTCACTATTCTTACAAGTCTTGTGAAGACATCAGCCAGCTTTTTCAGGTCATGTTTCCCGACAGTCAGATAGCTGCAAGATTTACATGCGGTGAACGCAAGTGCTCGTATATGTGTACTTTTGGACTGGCTCCTTATTTTAAGAAACTGACTTTGGCTAGTTTATCAAAGCAACGAGTATATGTCATGTTATTTGATGAAAGCCTGAATCACTATTTACAGGCTAAACAGTTAGACATGCATGTCAGGCTATGGGACGGGTCCGAGGTGAAGACTAAATACATCGGCTCAGAGTTTTTGGGCCATTCGTCAGCTCAAGATATCGCTGAAAAAATCAACAACTTGCTTTCTGAGATCGGAATCAAAAATCTTGTCCAAATCTCAATGGACAAGCCGAACGTGAATTGGAAAGTATTTGAAACTCTCCAGAAGCAAGTGCAGAATGATGTGGGAAAGTCACTAATCAACATAGGTTCGTGCGGGTTGCACATACTACACAATGCGTTCAGACATGGATGTAAATCTGCTGGATGGGAAGTCGAACACGGACTCTCTAGCCTGTATTGGCTGTTTCATGATTGCCCTGCTCGTCACAAAGATTTTGTGACAGCAACCGGATGTGACACACCCATGCTCAAGTTTTGCAAGCATCGGTGGATTGAAAATGTCAATGTGTCAGAAAGAGGATTGCTGCTCTGGCCACATGTCAAAAAATACATTGACATGGTAGAGAGAGGTGAACTTCTCAATCCAAAAGGGAAGTCGTTTGATGAGGTGAAGATGCGATGTGCTGATCCTCTCTTTCCAGTGAAAGTGGAGATATTTAACAGCATTGCGAGAGAAATCGACCCCTTCCTCACCATGTATCAGTCAGACCAGCCCATGCTGCCTTTCCTTTCTGATGACATGTACAAACTGATTAAAGTTAAGGATAAAAATGGATTGTGTGATTGCTAATGTTTTATTGTACACATTGCAGTAATTAGAAACGCACGCAATTATATAAAATGGCATTTTTTCCTGTCGTTTTTCATGTCACTAGTTTTTCTTTTCTAGAGCAAGATATTGCATAAGTTTAATTAGGTGAAAAAAAGAATAGCACGTTTTTGTGTATCGAAATGCGCTACACGGCCCGGGACAATGTAATGAATTAAACGTAAAGTCTAGTGAAGTTTTTTTATTATTTTTTTTACTTGAGCGACACCTACTGGTAAAGTGTTTTAATTTTTTGTCGCTTTTTCCCTTATAACAGCAGAAATTACTTTAAATACTCGGTCATAGAAATAAATAAAAAAAGAAATATAAAATATATGACTATTTAAAGTAATGTGAATGGTAATTGTTTAGACTATATTTCATTTGTCTGTTACACAGTTATTGTAATGTTCCTTCTTGAAGTCCAATAGATTAATTGATATTTAAATGTTTACAAAATAAAAGTGTTAAGCTCAAAAGATAATTTAGAACAGTTTATTTGTTTGTAAATTTGCAATTGATCAAACTGAATAATAAAACCCCTAATTTAAAAAAGAAAAAACGTTTTCTTTTTTTTGTAGGCCTCTGAAGGAAAAGCACTTGCAAGAGGCCACATCTACACTAAAGCTCCTCCAGGTCCCTTTTCAGGACAGCGGTCTGCACAAGGATTGTTCTCAGATTGATATTGGATTTGCAGCACAAGTCACTCTCAACCAACTCAAGTCTTCCAAAAACATTTCAGAAAGGCAAAGACTAGAGATTAGGATGGACTGCAAGAAACTCTTGATTGCACTCCTTGAGAAGTTGCTGAAAAAGGCTCCAGTGCATCACACATTAGTGAGAAGCATCCAGTGCCTTGACCCGAGACGTATGGCTGGATGTAAAGAACTGTGCGCAAGTCAAATGAGAAGAATGCTGCACATACTTGTAGAAGCTAAACATGTAAATGAGACTATGTGTGATGACATCCTTCGAGAATTTAGGGAGTTTTGTGATTTGGCTGCTCTTCAGGCAAAGTTCAGGGAATTTGACCCGAAAAACACTCGAGTGGACACCCTGTTGCATGAGACAATGGGGACAAAACCATCATTTTCCAAAGTGTGGGATGTTGTGAAGATTCTGCTTGTATTGTCACATGGACAGGCCAGTGTTGAAAGAGGCTTTTCAATCAACAAAGAGTTAATCGTTGAGAATCAGAGGGAGAGGTCTCTGGTGGCTCAGAGGCTCATTGTTGACCATGTCAGATCTGTAGGGGGCATAACCAAGGTGGAGATCACAAAAGAGCTGCTTCTTTCGGCTGCAGGAGCCAGGCAGAAGTACCATGGCTACTTGGAAGAGGAGAAGAAAAAGAAAGAACAGCAAGCTGTTGACTTGAAGAGGAAGGCCCTCACAGATGATCTAGATGATTTGAAAAAGAAGAGGGCTAGAATGGAGGCATATATTTGTGCTCTTGAGAAATCAGCAGATGAATATGCTGAAAAGGCAGAATCCTCAAGCAATCTCACCTTTATCACCAAATCCAACAGTTTCCGCAGAACTGCAAAAGAAAAGAAAGCATCTCTGCAGAAAATTGGAAAACAGATTGACGAGAAGCTTGCAGAAATGAAAAAAATAAACGCTGTTGATTGTTTTTGGGGAATGGAGAATTCAAGTACAGATGTTAACTTGTTAAAAATGGTTATCCGGTGAAGTTAAATTTTCTTCAGTTAAAGTTAATGACAAAGTTGCTAAATTTATTTATTGTTTCTTTTTTACATTGTTGTCTCCCATTGATTTGTTAATAGCCTCCTATGGATTTTTGTTAATAAATGTCTAAGGAGTTGTCAGGGTTTGACATTATTTATTTTTTATTGTGTTACTGTGTCAGCATTTTTCAAATAAATATTTATTTTGTATTAAACCGCATTGCTTGTTCATTTATTTTATTCAAGATATTGTGTGGTAAATTTGAACATACATTTTATTCTTATTATCTTACATGTATACACAGATGTTTTATGGAACATTAAGTCATGAATATTTACCTTAAGTCATGGAAAAGTCATGGAAATGTAATGGTAAAAATGTGTACGAACCCTGTCTGAAGTACCTACACAATGAGATGGGTCATGTAGGCACAGAAAGAGTTCTCCATCTGGCTCAGGAAAGATTTTACTGGCCCTTTATGGCTAAAGAAATTGAAGACTATGTCACCCGAAAATGTCCCTGTATCAGGTCTAAGAAACCCACAACACACACTCGAGCTCCTATGCTGCCCATCACGTCTAACTTCCCTTTAGAGCTTGTGTGTATTGACTACTTGCATCTTGAAACCAGTTGTGGGGGATATGAATATATTCTAGTAGTAATTGATCATTTCACTAGATTTGCCCAGGCATACCCCACGAAGAACAAGAGCGGGAAAACAGCTGCTGAGCGCATCTTCAATGATTTAATACCGCGTTTTGGATATCCATCCAAACTCATGACCAGGGTCGTGAATTTGAGAACAAACTGTTCCAATCATTACAGCGGTTGTCAGGGGTTGGCCACTCGCGGACGTCCCCCTACCACCCACAAGGCAACCCAGCTGAGCGGTTGAACCGCACCATCCTCCAGATGTTAAGAACATTGACTGATAGTGAGAAACTACGGTGGAAGGATCACCTCCCGCACCTCATTTTATACACGCATAAAATTCCATAGACATCCACCGTTTTTCCTCCTCTACGGCCGTCACCCACATCTCCTAGTCGACTTGCTGTTTGGATTGGTTGAAGAAAGGGAACCATAGTCACCTAGAGGATTTGCAGTGAAATGGGCTAAAAAGATGTCAGAAGCCTACCGCATTGCTGGCGAGAATAGCAAAAAGTCCAGTTCAATGGGAAAAGTGACGTATGACAAGAAAGCAAGAGGGGTTGTACTGCAACCAGGGGACAGAGTTCTGGTCCGGAACCTCAGTGAACGTGGGGGGCCAGGAAAATTAAGGGCATACTGGGAGAAGAATATAAACATAGTCGAACGTCAACTTGCTGAGAACCCAGTTGTAGCAAATTAGCTCTATGAAATATTAATAATCAATCATTACTGGTTATAATTGATTATGAATATTTGGATCAGTTAATCGGGTTAACTTGATGTAGCTACATTAACATTACAATTACTCGGTTCATCCCGTGAACACTCAATATTGGTTATTAATTGATAGACATTTACATTTCCGGGGCATGGGAAATGTCTTTCTTACTAAGTACTACTAAGAGCAAGTAGTCAAGATCTATGATTAGTGACTCCAGATATGAGCTTGAGACACGGACAACTTTACGTGTGACATGAACAAGATTTTATTAACTAGACTAAACATTTAAACTACTCTAACATACACATACATACATGCATACAGTTTACCGAGGGAAAGAGAGCTGAAGCAGAATACAGGAAAGCTAGAAGTTAGCATTGTTTGAAGTTCAGCAGATCAACAGCCTGAGCAAACCATCAGTTTAGTTCTAACAAGCCCTTCTTAAAAAGGATAAGGATACTTAATGTATCAAATAATGAGACTAAGTTTAATACTTGCATGTCTCGCCCATTTGAATTAAACTGTCCTGATGCAATTTGTTGAGGCTCCAGTTGATCTTTCCTGATGATGTGGTCTTGATGAGAGAGAACCGGTGGGAGTCAGAGGATCTTTGGTGAATGGAAAGACAAGGCTGCAGCCTGGCGCAAGCTTGGGTTCCTTGGGGGACTTCTAGTTCAGCACCATCTTCACATGAGGACTTCTCAGGAAGGACCAAGAGAGTAAGAGAGCAAGAGGCTAAGAGAGCCAAGAGCAAGAGGACAAAGAGCTAATCTTGTGATTAGTGAATTTTAAAGTGTGAAGATGTCACACCCTCTGGAGGTGCGTGAGCCAATACGAAGCCGTCCCTTTGGAGACCCTTTGTTTTCTAGCAGGGCATTTGAATGTTTAATTTCATTGGGTGTCACGAAAAAAATCTTCAAGATTCTTATAATACTAATGTGTCATAAAGTTAGCAAAATGTAATGTAAATTAAAAAATGGGGGACGAAGATTTGAGTTTATAGAGACTGAACATGCTACACATATGATTTTGGTTAACCATAGTATGCAAGTCATGTTTCAGACCAAAATAGTTTAGAAGAGAGAATGAATACATAGGCCAAACCACATAAAAGGAAAATCATGAGATGGAAAATGACATACATGTTAATACATTTATCACATGGTTATATAGAATATATAGGATTAAAAGGGTTCATTTCTCCTTCTCAGCAAGAATTAAGAGAGTGTCACAGCCCTCTGCACATTCCTTTTTTGGGGTCGTAAACTCTGATCAGTCTTAAGGTGTCCTGTAACAGGACAATGGGTTCTGCCAGTGTTGGCTTCATTTGTGGGGGAAGTTTCATAGAACTTTGTTGGGAGAGTGAGTTTGTTGGATTATTCGTTAAATATAATGAATAATGTGTGTGTGTCTGATTCGTCCAGACGCTACACAGTGTACGTTGTCTGCCCGGAAACTGGAGACAAACAGAAAAGCAGGACACTGCACTGTAATCTCCTGTTGCTGGTGAATGACTTACCTGTCGATGCCACCCCATCTGACACCAGACCTATCCCTGAGAAGAAAACACAGAACAGACGAAACCAAGAGAGAATGACAGACACTCAAAGGCAAGCAGACACGAGTGATGACAGTGAAAATGATTCAGATGATGATTCTGGCTCGGGATACTGGTTAAGGAGACTGACCGAAAGGACAGAGAAAAGACACGTTATCTACCAGGAGCAACTCACCAGGTATCCAAAGATTCGGGGCCTGTAAGGAGAGAAAGTCACCCTGTACCTGAACACTTACCAAATCCTACTGAGAAGAGACACAATGCTGATGAAAACCTATTACTCACTGGACCTGTGGAAGGGGAGGAAAACAATGGACACCAAGACTCTGACTCAGAAGCTTGACCTTTGACCCCTCCTGTAGAGCACACTCAGTCAGACATTAGAAGGTCAGCACGTGAGAGAAGGCCATGCCGTTTTCTCACATATGAGTCATTAGGTGAATGACTTAATTCTTAATTCATCTCCGCTGCATCTCCTTTCAGAGTGTTTTCCAGGGTGATAATTAGATCGTCATCCAGTTGGGCCAATCCGCAGTCTGCAGCTGGTGGTAAGTTCAAGCCTGGTTTCCTCTCAAAGTCTTTTGGACTTTCGGGTTCACCGACTCTTTCTGTGCTCTGAGTAGGTTGAGCAGGGAGGTCTGGGGCACTGTGGTTTGCCTCCTGGCCCTGGTCCTCCCCCACCGACTGATGAACACCCTTAACAAACTTAGTATAACTTTGTGATTGTTGTTTGAGTGTAAAATTGTTATTAAAGTTCTAATTGTGAAATTAAATTATTCATAGGAGTACACGTTACAAGGCAGTGCGAGGGGAGCTGCCAGATCCAGATCTCCTCAAAGTTGACGAGGTGTACAAAGACTTCTTGCCAAACATTGCTCCACTCATCACCACTATGGCGATAAATGCGGACGTCCCACTGCTGGAAAGTCCAGGAAGGTAGTCCCATATCCTACAAGCATCCATTACCAGTGAGCCGGGTTGTAGTACGCCACCCAGATGCCCCTCCACCACCACCTTTACCTTTAGATGGCTATAGGCTGGAGCCTACCAGCTGTCAGTTTGTCTGCAGTCACCAATAACACTTCCATCTACAGTCACTTGTCACTACAGTAGACATGGCAAGGAAAATAGAACTTGCCACCAGGGAGCAGAGCAACAATGTGGAGTGGCACCAGGTCAGAAGGCCAAGAATAACTTGAAATATGCCATGTCAGAGGTCAGAGTTCTGCTGAAAACTTGGCACAAAGAATTAAAAAGGGAGTGGCTCAAACGGCTGCAATGAAGAGGGGACTGGCACTGGAACCGGTTGCCATCCAGGAGTACTGCAGTGTAAAAAACACAAATTACTGGCCTTGTGGGTTCATCATCCACCCAGACGCCCCCTGGTTAGGGTCATCTCCTGACGGTCTGGTGCTTGACCCAACTGAGAGCCCACCCTTCGGACTGCTGGAAATTAAATGTCCCAACGCAAAGAGCTATGTGGACTGTAGCTACTTGAAAATGCAGAGTGGCACATTGAAATTAAAGCAGACTCACAGCTACTACTGGCAGGTGCAAGGCCAGCTTCTACTTACAGGGATGGAGTGGTGTGATTTTGTTGTTTTTGCAGAGGAGGATATTCTCATACAACTCATCTACAGAGACTCCGAGGTGGCTAAAACCATCAGGGAGAAGGGAGAATATTTTTATTTTTGTTTTTACATGGTAGTTTGAACAGGGTTCTCTGCCACTTTTTTGCATTTAGAGTTGCCTTTGATATGCACTACATTTTTTCTTTGAACAACCACTATATTGATTGCATCATTATTCATAATATTATTTATTAAGAATCACTGCTGTTATGTATAATAAATATTACCTTAAATGTGCTTCTATGTGTGGTCTCCTCTTAATTCTATCATACTCTGAGCCAGGTGTGTAAAACAATGCAGAACTCTAAACTTTCCTTAGTTGTAACGTGTAACTGCCCATCTCATCACCCGTTCTGGAGGAGGGGGTTTCAAGAGTCCATAAACGTGCATACAGTTTTTATTTTTAAATAATTACCTTTTAAATAATGTAAAAGCTATGTCAACAAAAGGCAGTTTAATGAATCAATTCTGGTAAATGTAAATGTTTAACAAAATTATAAAACATTCATTAGAAATTTTACAAGAAATATTAGAATAAGAAATACATTCATTAGAAACTATTAATAAGCAAAAAATGAAATGTCATTAAAACACGAGTCCAGAGTTATTCATTGTCGAGTTGCCCATGTCTTTACCAGTGGTCCGTACTGGTAGTTGACCAGGAAGCAAGCCACATTGAATAACTCCTCAATGCTTCCACGTACAGAAAGTGGTTTTTCGCTGTCAAAAAGTTTCTTCTCTTTCACCCTCCTGATGCACCTCTCCACATGGACCCTCAGACGTGCAATGGATTGAGTCTGCATGACATTCTCTCGACTCATTTGGGTGTTTCTTGAGAGAAAGGCAGACCGGTAAACCTTGCACGGAGCCAGATTGTCCACAAGGAACCCTTTGTCAACCATAATTGCCATGTCTAGTGCGAGGAGGTTTGCGATGCCAGACAGCTTGAAGATCTCACGGTCACTCATGGATCCTGCAAACAGACCAGACACGAATGTAATGGCACCATGGGGCGCCATGCCGATCATGGCCGTGAATGTAGCATCAGACTTGTATGTGGAAAACACCTCACTCTGCAACAGGAGAGAGGATGGAGTCTAGCAGAATATTTCAGTGCAGTCAAGCACCACTTGTGTGTCAGGGAAAGCTGAAAACTCTGGTGGAAGTTGGTCATAAGGTCTTGGTGTGGGTAGAGCGTATTCATTCCAAGAAAAGAGAACCGGTGTAGCTCATTTTTGTAATCGCCTTAACCCCCCAGCAATCACTACGAAGTCTCCCGGCTGAAAATGCCTGCTACACACACGAGTGGTTTTCGTAGGGCTGAAGCTGTCCCTACGGATCTTGATTAGCCACTGAGCCCGTACCGCAGTATCTACGGGAAACGAGTGAAAACTTATCTCCGAGTTATAGTGTGACGAATTACTACAAAGAGGTACACAACAATGTAATGCTGACTTTTTCACCCTTTGGAAGGCCAATCGCCTTTCTTTAATCCTGAATCCACTCATTCTTACTTACTAGTTAGATCTTAGTGTCGATGTCAAAACTCTTATTACCAGTGCGGAAAAGCTTAAACCGGAAGTACTGACGCGCACTCTCATATACCGGAAGTTGATAGGCGTCATCTTGTGCACTGAGCGTATTATGCCAGCAGCAGCTGGAACCAGCTTCCAGAAGAGATCAGATGTGCTCCTACAGTAGTCACATTCAGATCCAGACTCAAAACACATCTGTTTAGTGCATTTAATGAATGAGCACACTCTTAGAAGAAAAGGTTCTATATAGAACCTTAAAAGGTTCCATCAGGCGCTACGTATTTGGAACCCCTAAAAGGTTCTATACAGAACCCTTTTTAAGGGTTCAATCAAAAGAACCCTTTAGGGTTCTTTGTAACCAGGAAAAAGCTTCTATGTGGAACCTTTTAGGGGTTCATTCATTATCATTTGTTTTGTCCTTTCCGGATTAAATATTTCATATTATTGACAAACATCAAGACCCTAAAATGTAAAAATGTAATTCACATAAAAAAGTCACCCATGAATACTGAAAAAAAGCACACCTAAAGTGCATAGAACCAGTAAAATGTATTTATAGCTATTAACAAAAATAATTACTATTACTGAAAGAATGCTACTGTAATTTCAAGTATTCAAGTGTACAAATCAACATTAAAACATCAACCATTTAAAAATATCTCATAAATAATGAAAATAGAGTTTCACCTACATATGTATATATATATTACAAAATAAGTCCATAAAAATAAAAAAAAATTACATTAATCTATCCCTAATAAATAATGCAAATATACAGATTCATCTAAATTCCCATCAGTGTTAGAACAACATCAAGTCCCTCAAAACTACAAATCCATATTAATATAGCTCACAATGGAAACATACAGATATAGAAGTATACTTCAAATCTACAAATTCATATTAATATCACTCATAAAGAATGTGAATACATAGACTAAAATTCAGATCAGCATTTCAGAACATCAAGTACTTCAAATCTACAAATTTGCATGAATATCACTCATAAAGAATTGTAATAACAGATTCAAATTCAGATCAGCATTTCAGAATAACATCAATCGCCTCATATTTACAAATTTACATTAGCACTAAATTCATCGTGTGAGCGATGTGCTTGGGGTATTCCACACTGAATACGAAATAAGTAGCAAAGAGGCACTCCATTGCTTCCATCACATCCATTTCTGCGCTCACAATGTTGACACCCTCCATATTGATGCTGGCTCTTTTTGCATGGAGGGGGTTTGACGCTTCATGAAAAACTACAGTCGGAGTTGGCTTTACTGATTCCTGCAAGTTGGAAAAACATATAAATTATTTGTGAAATAACTTAGAATACAGTAGTACCAAAAGTTAAAATTCCATAAAAAATGATCATTTAGTCAACCCCATTTTGCCCGAAAATTTGCATGACTTTTCTGTGTTGAAAAACAAAAGGCAGAATGATAACCTTAGTCATGTATTGTACACTTAATCACATCAGACATCACAGAATGGGCATTTGTAGAACTCCATTAAATACCTCGGAAGACTTCTTTGGAATCAATCAGGTTGATGGGTTGGAGTCATTTGCAGACATCATCTGTTGTCCATTTGTCTACCATTATGCAATCTTGAAAAGGAAAACAGAAAGTTACTATTAATTTCACATCATGTACATGTCACTATTTTATTAACCTCTTAGGGCCCTTACATAGTCAACGCATCGGTACGCACGCGTGCGCAAGGCTACACATCACTACGCTTCGGCCGCCATTATGCGTCGATGCGTAGCCAAATGTGTCGTCCTAGTTTTTGATACGCGACGCGCCGATGCACGCAATACTATGCGTTGTCGGTGGGGGTAATGTACATAAAAAGGTAATGTACATAAAACATTGCAAGTAATGTACATAAAAAGGTATATTATTATGTTTACAGAAGAAGAAGATTTGAATACAATGGCGGGCGAAGAGGAAAAGTTATGCGAGCTTGTTCGTATACATCCTTGCCGCCGATGTAAAATCAGCAATATGCACTCCTCTTCAGTTGCCATTTTGATCTGAATTTTACGTGACCCGACTCTAGACTCTACTACCCCCTGCTGCGCAATCGGTGTATTGCATTTCACGCATCGCCGGTGACGCTTGTGTACTATGAAAAGGAGCGCGTAGCTCGCGTCGCTCGCGTTGCTTGCTCGCGTTGCTCGCGTTGACTATGTAACGGCCCTTAGTCTACCATGAAAAAAAAAGTAAAGTTGTATTCTGTAAATGTAAATATTAATGTAGCTAAATATTAGTGGAATTTCTAAATAATTTATTGATTTTTCATATAAAATCGCCTAAAACTTTAAAATGAACAATCATGATGCGTGTGTAAATTTCTCAAAAACAAATCTTCTACAAAAAAGCATTAAACAAATTTTGAATTAAAAAATGTTGCTGAGGGAAAAAGGCTCCAGCCTCCCCACAACCCTAAAGAGGAAAAGTGATTTAGCGAATTAATGGACGAAGGGGGATAAGAACATGTGAATAGACCTTAATTGTACAGCTTCCAAGTAAAGATACAGTGTCAATTGAATACACTTGTTATCAAGGCTGATTAATTGTAGTTAAAGGGATAGTTCACTTTAAAATGAAAATTCTGTCATCCTTTACTCACCCTCAAGTTGTTTTAAACCTGTATGAATTTCTTTCTTCTGCTGAACACGAGGGAAGATATTTTGAAGAATGTCAGTAACCAAACAGTTAACTGGAACCATTGACTTCCATAGTATTTTTTTTTCCTACTATGGAAGTCAATGGTTCCGTAGATACTGTCTAATATTACATACAAATGTAGGCTATGTGAAATTACAAAACGATAATAATTCTCAAAATCACCACCAGATGGTGCAAAGGGACAGTTGGGACCATTGTTCACACTGTTAAAAAGATCACTTTTAAGTAAAATGTCCTAATTTAAATAAAGTGAAAAACATTTAATAGAAAGTTTTATTAAATGTTTCACTACAAAACTTATTTTACAGCTATTTCCTGAATTATTATGATCAAACACCTTAACTGTAAAAAATAAATAAATAACATGGAGGGGGGGAAAAACAGTTACTTGACTGGCAGTAACGACATTAAACACTTACAGATCTCTCAAGATCTCAGCATCTTTACCTACTGTAGGCCTATATCCAGTTTGACTATTTATTTCATACAGCAGTTCTTATTGAGAATTAACAGAGGTTTAGATGTTGATGTTTTGTTGAACATAATAAAGACCATTATGTTGATCAGTGTTTGATTTCTATGGGCTCTAGACCCTTGACTTTTTAACATTATAGTTTATGTAACCACCTCGCTCAGAAAACCGAGACGAGTTTTTGTCAAGCAATCATCAAAGGTGTACTTTGAACATCAACAAACATCCATTTACTGTTTTATTTTTGATAGGTCCTGTATATATACTCTCATATACATATAAAACATGAAAATAAAATAAAAAATTTCCCACCTCTAATGTGTGTCTGAACTAGAGTTTTGAGGCGGAGTTTGTGTGAGTGACGTGGGTTACGCAACCTCTCATCTGACACAATTGCAGCTTTCACTTCCGCAGGAGAAATGGAGCAGGACAGCTAAAGAAACCCAGACTGAATTATTACTCTTTCACATCGGGTTTTATCAAGTCTTCCCTTCCACAGGATTCTTTGCGCCTTTGACTTCCAAGGTAAAGTGTAAGAGTTTAATTTCACAGCTATCCTGAACGTGTTACCGTATCGCGTTGGAGTGCAGTCTCTGTTTACATGTAGATTCACTTGTGTTTCACTAAAACTGCCCGTGCTAGAGATAAAACAATAATGAATATGAGCTATGAATAATGATAGTGTCCACATGCCTATTTTGGCTCACTGGTTGTACAAAAAAATTAATAAAATTCAGTTTGAACTTGGGGTTGTTGTGTATTGTTGTAAGCTACATTGCAATTTTGCTCTTTTAAACATTCAGAGGCCATTGCATTTTAGAAGTTTACTACATTAAAAATTTTGCTTTGCTGTACAAACACTAAGCAATTTAATACCAAACATGGTAAAAGTCTAAAAATATAGTGATATATTGAAAAATAATGTTTCAGTAGCCTACGTTATGCTTTAACGTTACATCAGTTCTGTGTTTCTGATCATAATGCTGTTCATCAATTTGGTTTAAACCATTGGGTTTATAATTATTATTATTTTTCTCCATAGGAAGGGCTTTTCATTAGAAGTGCAGCGATGGTGCAGAAATATCAGTCCCCTGTGAGGGTTTACAAGTTCCCTTTTGAGCTAGTAATGGCGGTGAGTTTTTAAGAAATGACATGCGCATGAGAGAGCATATCTAATCATATTGTTTAAAAGTCTATCTATATTAGGCCAAATCCTTTTACATCTAGTTTTCTTTACTTTGTGTGTGTGTGTGTGTGTGCGTGTGTGTGTGTGTGTGTGTTTGTGTTTCCAGCTTTGTCTTTGTTAATTTATGTGTATTCATTTTATTGAGTAATGTTTGCAAAGTTTGTCTAGTCAGCTGTACTCTGTCTCAAAGCTGCATTGCTCTAGAGTTCACTAGACTGTTAGATCAGTCGTCAGCTCAAATACAGGCAAATCTTTAACCTCACAGAGCACAGCTTTCTATTGTTTTATTGCTTTAATAGCATTTATGGTTTAAATTGAACCAGAGTTTCAAACGTTCCTGGCTAACTGCTCAATACCGGAGTCCAGACTTTCTAAAATATACAGTAATAGTATTGCCTGCAGAGAGAATGAAACTATCAAGATTCAGGAAAGATTTAGAAGCCAAACTATCAAGACTGTAAATCATACTTCTGCTATTACTATATCTATTATATGTTCATAATTTGTATATCGTTGGGCAGGTCATGGTAATAGTCATTTAAAAATTATAATACATTTCAATATTAACATTTGTTAGTAATATTGTAAGACATTTTTGTTACAATAAACAATGTTTTGTGGGATCACCACTTAGTGTCCAATAATAATAGTCTATATTTTTTTCATTCAGTGTAAAATATGCATACTGGAAACCAGTGTGAATCCATTCACTGGTATATATTATCTTAACGTTTTTTTCTGTTATAAAACTGATTAGATTTAGATGATTCTAAATTCTGTTTAGACATGCAACATTTGAAGCTGTTGTAAAATGCAGATAAGCACACACCAATAACTGATCTATAAACTTCGACTAAACATGGTTAAGATAATGAACTTGGGAGGATAATTACTCAATTATTGAAATTTTCAAATTCTTTCTATTATAAATATTTACCAATAGCCTGGTTAAAACCAGACCATTCTCAGTTGTAACTGAGTTATGGTCTGGCAAAGCGTCATAGACAAATCATTTCCAGAGGGGCGTCACCAACGGACGTCGAGGATAGACCTAAACCCAATCAGAGCGATGAAGGAGATGACGTATGCAGAGCGGCGGAGAAACATCTCCGAGTGTTGTTCTTTGCTCGGTTTTTAACTAAAAGGAAACGTTCAAATCGCTTAAAACAGACGCGATAGCTGATTCGAACGAGTGATGTTCGACGGCGACATCCATCTTTGTAATGTAGGCTACAAAATCATGTTCAAAATCCCAGCGCTGTCGTCATCATGTAAAGCCCGCCCCAACGCTTCTGATTGGTGCCGCGATTTCGGCGGATTGGAAATGGGCTTGAATGAGCTCTTTGCCAGACTAACTTTCAGAGCAAATCTAAATTTGCCGTTGGAAGTTGTCTGGGTTTTCCCAGGCTAATTTACCAATGTCAATGGTCAAAATTACTGTAACGTACAGTTTCGTGTGTATTCTTGCTTTAATATCCTCGGGCTAGTCAATGCACAGTAAAGTTCTACATTGTTAACGCTTATTAACTAATGTTTGGTGTTCTATGAGCACGATTCCAGTTCACCTCTTCACACTATGAATGCCCAATGAAAATGTCAGTTTAACTTCATAGATGAGGTTTAATATCTGATTGGCTGTTTTAATAATAATAATAATAATAATAAAACATTTAGATTTAGTCTACTTTCGTGGTGCCTCATATGCAAAAGTTCTCAAAGCTGCATTGCTCTAGAGTTCACTAGACTGTTAGATCAGTCGTCAGCTCAAATACAGGCAAATCTTTAACCTCACAGAGCACAGCTTTCTATTGTTTTATTGCTTTAAAAGCATTTATGGTTTAAATTGAACCAGAGTTTCAAACGTTCCTGGCTAACTGCTCAATACCGGAGTCCAGACTTTCTAAAATATACAGTAATAGTATTGCCTGCAGAGAGCATGAAACTATCAAGATTCAGGAAAGATTTAGAAGCCAAACTATCAAGACTGTAAATCATACTTCTGCTATTACTATATCTATTATATGTTCATAATTTGTATATCGTTGGGCAGGTCATGGTAATAGTCATTTAAAAATTATAATACATTTCAATATTAACATTTGTTAGTAATATTGTAAGACATTTTTGTTACAATAAACAATGTTTTGTGGGATCACCACTTAGTGTCCAATAATAATAGTCTATATTTTTTTCATTCAGTGTAAAATATGCATACTGGAAACCAGTGTGAATCCATTCACTGGTATATATTATCTTAACGTTTTTTTCTGTTTTAAAACTGATTAGATTTAGATGATTCTAAATTCTGTTTAGACATGCAACATTTGAAGCTGTTGTAAAATGCAGATAAGCACACACCAATAACTGATCTATAAACTTCGACTAAACATGGTTAAGATAATGAACTTGGGAGGATAATTACTCAATTATTGAACTTTTCAAATTCTTTAAATTATAAATATTTACCAATGCCAATGGTCAAAATTACTGTAACGAACGGTTTCGTGTGTATTCTTGCTTTAATATCCTCGGGCTAGTCAATGCACAGTAAAGTTCTACATTGCTAACGCTTATTAACTAATGTTTGGTGTTCTATGAGCACGATTCCAGTTCACCTCTTCACACTATGAATGCCCGATGAAAATGTCAGTTTAACTTCATAGATGAGGTTTAATATCTGACTGGCTGTTTTAATAATAATAATAATAAAACATTTAGATTTAGTCTACTTTCGTGGTGCCTCATATGCAAAACAAACGCTGGATCTTTGAAGTAAGCCGATCTCAAGCCCTGTTTACACCTGGTATTAAGGCTATGTTTACACCTTAACGATCTGAAGAGAAAACGCAAAAGTGGCGTTGCGTTTTCACTTTTTATTCTACGTTTAGACGAGCGTTATGGTTGGGAAATCCGCGTGCATAATATGGTGACGCAAAAGTGTGTGAAATTCGATGTAGTATGCACTCCAGGTGGCTAGGTGGCAATGTGAAGCACTGCCACACAACAACACCAATATCTTAGAATATTTTGTACAACTGCTGAAAAGACTCTTGTACGTTTTTCAGAGCTGCTAGGGCAACTTGAAGGTCCGACGTATGGAAATAATCTGACATGTTGGTTGTTATTTTCCTGTGCTGGTGCATGCATGTGCACTCTAAAATGTGCTGGGTTGTTTCAACCCAAATTTGGGTCAAATATGGACAAACCCAAATGTTGGGTTACAAATGTAATTAAAAAATTTACAGTTGAAAGTGAAAGTTGAAGTTGGGCTAAAATTTTAAATTACATTTTTAACCCAACATTTGGGTTTGTCCATATTTGACCCAAATTTGGGTTAAAACAACCCAGCATCGTTTAGAGTGTGACGTAAACGCGTACGCGACGAGAGCCACCGTGAGCAGATTTGAGTTTTTACCGTTTAGACGGGAACGCGACGGTGGAGTGGTTTTAAGATTTCCACTCTGGAGGGTGGTTTCACTTTTTGCGTTTTTAAGCCCCCAAAACGCCGTCGCCATGTAAACGAAAGGCACATCCGATAAAATATTTTTACGTTTTTACCCGGAATCGTTCTCGTGTAAACGGGGCGTAAGATGCGTTTTGGTCGATCGGATCACAAGTGGACAACGCTATACAGGTGTAAACGGGGTCTAACACATTTTGAGTTTGTCCACTTTTCAGCACTGTACGGATGTAGTTGAAAACTCATTAGACCGGATTGCTTTTGTAGTGTAAACGCTCATGTGGTCGAATGCATTCAAACAGCCACAAAACACCGTCTACTGACCTAATGCGTGAACATGTAAATTTCATGTGTTTATTTCGTCCATTAGATGAAAAGATCTGAAAAAAGGCCTAACATTTACCCGCCCACAGACGCTCCCCTCGAAGAAATCAGGAGTGAAGCGGTTGAAAGTGGACAAAAGAGACGGATTAAAAAACAGGTGTAAACAGGAATGCGTCTCCCTCGTCCACTTGTGACCCGATCCACCAAAACGCATAGTTGCCCCTCTCCACATCAGCAGCTGCCCTGATAAAGCTGACAAGAGCAGATGACATCAGCATCCCAATACACGCTTAAATCCTTTTACGACGGTCTCGTGACCTTTTAATGTTATCTCACCCTTTACACAATCAATAACTGATCTTTAACACTAACCATGAACTGAGAAACCTTGTGAAAATGAACTGCACTTTAGCATCTTTATATGTTATTACATAATTACTTCTATTGGCTTTGAAATCCGGTAAAAAGTTACTGCTGAATGAACTGACGGTCAACTAAAATATACTTTAATGCCATTTCTATTGAAACGTGTCATGTATTTAAGTATATTTGTTGCGATTAGTACATTCCAAATATATTAACTTATCAAATACACTGATTATAATCACGTGCTTTAGTATGTTAGTCAACACTTACAAAACAAGTGCACTTCTTTAAAGCATGACAAAATAGTATTAAAACAATGATTTAAAATGCACTGTAAATTAAGCGTTTAATTAGACATTATAACAAAGTGAACTTTTTAAAAGTGTACTTAAGTGTGTTAAGAAACAGTCATGAAAGTATTTAAGTGGACTTAAGTTGGCTTTTATTTCATTCATATATTTTCTGCGAGGACGGTTTTATAAAAAATATACTTTTAAGATTTGAAGTGCATCAAGTTCACATTAAACATAATTAAGCACACTTCTTTTTCTCAAGGGAAAGAGCCATAACTTTAGGACACATTCAAAAATGTATTACTGTTTGTCACTGTATTAGATAATAATATAAGCAATGCTAATATAAGCATTAAAGATGAGGCAATAGGATTTTGCCGTTTTGTGGATGTGAAGTATATCCATCATATCATTTATGGGAGGAGAGTTTTAATGTTCAGTAGCTTATATTTATTTCACACATGAATGCCATATAATACTGGTCTGAATGTGTGTGAGTGATTCTGCCGCGGTATTAAATGGCACAGCGTCATGATTGATCAGCCGGTTAATTAGGTTACAGTTCACATCCATCGATCCTCCTCAGTGACATCATTTCCCCAGGCGAAAGTGCTAATCACTCGCTCTTATCAACATTATTATTGTGAATTGTTTTTTCAGATTTGCTGAGTGCACAGTTTGACGTCATGCTTTAGTCAGCACGGGTCGCTGCTCACACTTGACATGAATCAGTGTGCCTCTCCTGTCAATCAAACTTCATCTGGGGCAGAAACCTCAGGGTTAATGTCACAAAGGCTTACAGTGGTGCTCACAATATAAGACCTACTTCAACATGTAATTGTGTCAGTATAGGAGAAACTACAGGGATTGTTCTAGATTTCCAAGACTGCACACATCACGGGGGTTAAGCGGATTTTAATTGAACCGAGTGTGTTAGTGCCCGTCCATTTTTTCCAGCGGCATTGGTTCCGGAAGAATGTTTTCTTCTTAGTTTTAAAGCATTATAAGCAATGAACCAAATCAACCTTCTGCAAGGTAAATAATTACATTTAAAATATTGATTTGTGGCAAAAAAGTATTTGAAAATGGGAAAAAATATACAGGTTCAAGACTTTAGCGAAGGGGGAAAACCTACTATCCCATAAACTGGATAGTCGAATTAAAAAGGATAGAGAAATATAAAACTACTAATTTAAAATGTTGATTATATACAGTATATAAAAACATATTTTAAGTTTATTGCAATATAAGCATTTTGAGAGTATAGGGAGACTCGATTACGTCATTCGCAGTGTGTCATGGGAGTGGGCGGAGCTAAAGAGCTCTTTTGGCACGCGACTCTCTGATTGGTGGGATTTTCTGTTCATCATCATGTGTATTGTAGTTTTAATGTAGATTAATGTAGTTCTGTTAAACGGCATTATTTTAAAACCAAATTGAAATCGAGCGAGCTGACGGCTTTCATTAGTTCAACACCACAGATCATTCATGTTGACTAATTATGTATATTGTTCCCCTAATATGGACTTTTCTGAATGAAGTAGTTTTTATTTTTATTTTAGTTCATTAAATATAATGACATTTATAAAGATAAAAATGTATTATTTCTGGAAATTTCACATATTGTGTAATAGTTGTATGGGTATTTTTTTATTTATTTTGTTCTATTTTAATTCTGCTTTATTAAATTCAAATTGCCATCATCATTTTACAATCATACAGAATTGTAATTCAGCTTCGTTCAATTTAAATTCAGGAATTAAATGGCATTTCTCGTCTCCCAAACAGCTATAGGACTGCTGTAGTGAGGCGTATTGTTCCTGAAAAGAGGAATTAATACACAATGCTTAATCCCTTACATAAAAGCTGTTATTGTGTTCAGTCCAGAGAAAACATGTCATTGTTTGATCAATCGCTTTAATGGATGACGTCCATGGACATCATCACTTTATTGATTTGACACAAAGGTCAAGCATTTTAAAGAGGCTACCATACTTAGTGCATACTGTGCAGTTTGCAGGTTTTCAGTACGCATATGAGCTACTACAGTGACCAAAATGACATTACCTTTCAGTCCAGCATGGCAATTCTTTATGCAAAAATGGATTAAATGCCAAATAATAATAATAATTTTAAAAGGATTTAAACTAAGATGACAACTGGATGCAGCATGACCAGATCATGTGACAACAATGGAGCATACTACTGTTGCATATATAGTCAGCGTGTGTATAATTCAGAGGGAAGGAGCTTGCCTTTGTTTGGTAGGTCTCACAGTAAACTCTATAGATCATTTACATTTTATGCATGTGTACATAATAGAATTGTTTGATTTTTAGCAGGATCGTGCGTGACTTTCAGTGGAATAGCAGAGTACACACTAAAACAAACACATACTAGAAAACCCTCATCCACTGCTCAGCAGAAATAGATCTGCTCTGATGGCTAATGCATTAACGTGGATGCAATTTACATCTGTAGTGTATAATATATGAATCATTAGAGACACAAAACTCAATAGAGCCCAACAGTAGCGTTCTGGAAGTAAGAATGCTGGTAAAATAAGGATTTTCAATAATAATATGCAAGACTATTTGTATATGTCTGACTATGTTACTTGCAGACAATATAATATTAATAAAAAAAAAAAGATTACATAAGTGTGCTTAAATTCGAATTTGTTCAAAGTACAATTCAAATAATTGTGTTTTAATAATATTTTGTTGCGCTTTAAAGAACTGCACTTACTTTGAGTTTTGATTTGTGTCGACAAACTAACAAAACACATGTAACCAAACACTTGATTATAATTTAAATGTAATGATGAATAACACAATACACTTAAAGTTAATATATTTTAAATGTAGAAAATTGCAACTACATCATCACAAATTACACACAAACTTTCAAATAAACAATATAAAACTTTCAATAGATATTACATTAAATATTTTAGTGTTTTAGTTACCATAAATGCTTGTCAGCACATCCAGCACTAACTTTAACCATATTTAAGAAATGATGAAATTATATAATGATGTACTTAAAACTGGGTCAGAAATGATATGTAACTATAAATTGCAATATCTGTTAAAATAATTGCATTTGATATAAATGTAAACTGTAATACATTTACATGTAATTGCAACTAACCTGCAATACAATTTCCAAAAACATTTCATCCAGTTATCACTCATTTTTTACGGATATTCTTTTAAAGTATATTATTTCTGTAATAAGCACTCTTTTAAAAGTATGTTAAAGTGTGCTTCTGTTTCACAAGGATTACTATGTTGTACTGGTTCCTCTAACCTAGTCCTCCTGTGACTTCTTAAACCTTAAAAAGCGAGAGATTAGGGAGTAAATATTGACGGGCGTACCTGCAGTTTATTGGTATCGTTGACTTAAGACTTCATGTGACATGCAGTACTTGCTAACCTGGTCATATGAGCTACTAAGTCAACTGGAATTAAAACAATAACACATCACGAGACAAGTGTCACATTTTCAGGAACATATATAATCAAAATGGGTGTCATTTGTGCACATTAGCCAAGCTGAAGAGAACCATATTTTGATCAAAATTGCATTGTGTGCAAAACTTCCTGAAGCTTCTTCTCTCTTCTAATCATTTTTTCCCCTCCCACGCTTACATTGGTTTCACTTTTTCTCTCTCACAGGCCTATGACAAAAGATTCCCAAACTGTCCGCTGATACCCATGTTTGTGAACAGTGACATCATCAGTGAGTGTCAAAGTGAAGATGGGGCGACACAAGTGATTGAGCGCCGGTGTACCGTGGACGTCGAGGCTCCTCGGCTTCTAAAGAGGGTATTTAATGTTTTAGAAGTCCAAAACGTTATAAACTTTGACAAACTCTGACACTGTGAGCATTCATTTGACTAACATTTGAACCTTAAAACAATATGAGAAGCTGTTCCCTGCAATTACTGTATATAAAGTTTAGTGGCACAGTTATTCGATGATCCGAAAATTGTCATTCGATGAAATGAAATTATTTTTAAAATCTTTTGATAATATAAAAAAAAGAAAGAAAAATGAAACAACAACAAAAAATGAGATGTTGGTGTATGGACACACACAAAAAAATGCTTGAAGATTCTTCAAAAATTCGTCATTGGTGCATCAACATATGTGAAAATAAATGAAATAAACAATATATTACTTGTTTAGGTGAACTCTTCCTTCTTTTTGCGTGTATTTAATTTAGCCTTTAAAATTCATAATAGCCTGTGCCTTGATTGTGATTATGACACATGTCTGTGTGTACAGATAGCAGGAGTGGACTACTTGTATTTCTTCCAGAAGAACTCTTTGGACCGAAGAGAGAGAACTCTGCACATAGAGGCGTATAACGAGTCCTTCTCCAGCAGAGTCAGCGTCTACGAGCACTGCTGCTACACGGTCTGTGCTGCTACACTCCCTCTTATTTATGGACACGTGTTTATGTGTCGGCTGCTTTAAGAGGGATCCTGATGTTTGAACGCTCCCTCCTCAGGTTCACCCGGAGAATGAAGACTGGACCTGTTTTGAGCAGTCCGCCAGCATGGACATCAAATCCTTCTTCGGCTTTGAGAGCACCGCAGAGAAGATCGGAATGAAGCAATACGCCGCCAGTATTAAAAAGGTGTGTGTGCGTTGATTGGTTGCTTGGTTGGATGGATCAGGACATTTGACAGGCCAAATTCAAACCTATATCTATACCTAAATACACATCTCTGTTCACAAAGACTCTTATTTTGAAGTCCACACCTCAAAACTTTCTCCTTTTTCCTACAGTATTTCCAAATGTTCTAGAAACGTTGCATTTGCAATGGATACCTTTGAGAGACTTTGTGTTCCCTAGAAAAAGCATTGGAATATAGTTCTTCCCATCTCTTAGTATTTCCATCGCTGTAAAACGTTTGCGAGCAAATTCAAAAGTAACGAGATTTTTTTTCCCCCCTTTAATTGCATTAAAGGGTAAGTTTATTCATGTGGTGCATATTGTACCAATAGATATTCATATTTATAATGGCATTGTGCCTGTTGTGTGCTATTCACTTTCACACTGTTGCTAAAATACGTTACTTTGCACACTCTTCATATCACAGTCCTGCAAATTTGTCAGGAAAATTAACTCGCATTTGCTGTCCTGTGGGAAACCATGAGAGCAGTCGCGTTTTAGACCAAACATATAATGGTGACTGAGTGCGTCCTGGACGCATCAGTGAATGGTGAGATATTTTGCTAAATAAAATGATCCTGTCAGAAGAATTGCGCAATAACTTTAAAGGGATACTCCACTTTTTTTGGAAATAGGCTCATTTTACAACTCCCCCAGAGTTAAACTGTTTAGTTTTACCGTTTTTGAATCCATTCAGCCGATCTCCGGTTCTGGCGGTACCACTTTTAGCATAGCTTAGCATACATCATTGAAGTGGACAAGACCATTAGCATTTCTCAAAAAAAAATTACCAAAGAGTTTCGATATTTTTCCTATTTCCCAAAAAAGTGGAGTATCCCTTTAACATTTATTTTTCCGTCTGTATCATCTCAGGGAGGTTTTACGCATGCGCTTTCAGGTGAATTTAGCATTTTCAGGCATTTTTCAAAAGTTTCTCATCCACATTGAAACCGCTAGTGTGGACAGAGAACGTTTTTTAAAACGAAAACGCCGTTTTCAAATGTATCCGTTTAATGTAGCCTTAATGTAACGTAGCCTTAAAGGCAGGGTAGGTAAGTTTGAGAAACTAGCAGAAAACGGCTGGATTTTGAAAGTATCCAACAGAGAAACTCCCATCCCCTCCCTTCTGGGCTCCTTCCAAAGCCACGCCCTCAAAACACATGAACGCGTGATGCCGGCCGCTCAGCTGGAGGACGCGTTTACCAGCGCCGAGCGGAGAGGAGCGCAATGCATGGAGTGACATCACCTTTTTTTGCCTTGTTTGCCTGCGCTGACTGTATATGCAGGTACAGGTGGTACTGGGTATTTTGACTGCTCTTTCTCTGCCATAATTGTAAAACTTCCTAGCTTGCGGCCGGTTTCGAAATGAGCGAGTCAACCGGACGCGCGCATGTGGGCAGCTCCTGTAGCGGCAGGGGTGGTAGCCATGGTAGCGAGGGAGAGTGACAGTCGCCCAGCCAATCATTGCATTCGTTCCGAATGGAAAGAGTAGCTGTGTTTATTGCAGCCCTGAGAGGACTACAGACACTCGATTTTTATACTCTCCTTTTCAGAGTACTTATATTTTCGATATGTATTGGTATATAAAGACAGTTTAAACAAATTTGGGGAAAGTGTTTTAGAAACAAACTGCCTACCCTGCCTTTAATGACCAACGCACTCTACCAAGAGCAGAGCAAATTAGCGCCTGGTTGAAGACATGCTTATTTTTGGGTGGATAAATAAAGGCGCAAATACCAGTAAATTGACTTAGTAAATCACCTTGCATGATTCATTTAAATACTTTCCTCCTGTAAATGTTGCGTCTGAAAGGGAAACCGCAAAAATAATGCCGCAAAAATAACCCTGCCCATGCCTTTCCAGCGCTAATTTTTCACTGCGTGTCTTTAGGAAGTCCTGACAGTAGTTTTTAAACGTTTTTTTGTCGCTGGCGCAAACTGTTAGCAAATCTAGCCCTAAGTCTAAAACATTTAAATAAATGTTTACTTTATCTAGACTCAGGCAGTGATAATGACTGACCTGCCATTATTTTCAAGAATCTCCTTCCTGCTTTTAGATTCCTTTTATGTCTATCATCAGGATCTGTTTTCTTGTAAGGCCCTGTTTGTGGCTGGCTTGCGTGTAAGAGTATGTTTTTCATATGTCTGTGTACCTAAAGCCAATGTTTACTTGTTTCATTTGAGTAAACTCTTGTGTCACTCTCTATTTGTCTCTTTCTCTCTCCACAGGGAAAAGAGATTATTGAATTTCACCTCAAACAGCTGGAGGAGGAGGGCATTAACCACGTGCCCCGCTGGGTCCCTCCTCCCGCCACCATCGCGCCTCACCAAACGCCTGTCAGCTTAGCCAGAGCTATCCCAGCATGCAACAGCAGAGCTCATCCCAGCTCCACAGACGTCCTGCCAGGCTCTCCGGATGGTGAGATGAATCATACTTCTGCCCGCGAGCGTGTGCTCGTAAATATAATAATGCAGGAGGAATGGAATGATAACGAAAATCAACATGTCCAAATTCTAGTGGGCTTCCTTTTTGTCTACTTTCTACTTGGGCAGATTCTGTACTTTCAAAGGCAGCATCATAACTGCACCCTGAAAGAAACAAATCTCACTTATAATAATATATATTCTAATATATAACTTTGCAACTACATGTCAATTAACTCTCAGTAGAGTATTTTAGTAGACTGGTAGGGTTGACATATAGTTGCAAAGTTACTTATAGTCTGTAGAATTTCTTTTGAGGACCATCACAATAAAGAGTTAGCAGATATTAAACAGACAGTCTACTAATACTCTAATGAGAGTAAGTTGACATATAGTTGCTTGTAGTTAGTAGAATGTCTAAAGTGGACCATCGAAATAAAGTGTTAAACGTTTCCCCATTCTATTAATGTTACTGGAAGAAGGTTTGTTCCTAACTTTAAGAGCACGTTCCAGTTAGCTTGGCTTACAGCTTGTCTTATTGATTATTTGAAGCTCTCTACATTGGCGTCTCTGTGCATGTCTCAAACAGTAGTCCTCACACGAACCGCACTGGGTGATTAACTCACTATTGATTTCAAATGATGGGAGGAACGTGTTTAAATGATCGATCATATCGGCACGAGAGGAGGGCTATATACTGTATATTTGTAGACGACTCGCCTGTTCCTCGACAGTTTTCTTAAAAGAGTGAATGATCTCCTACTTTTCTCAGCTGTCTGATGGTTGTGTGTTGTTTGCAGACAAGTTAGATGCAGACTACATCTCCCGCTATCTGGGACAGCTGACTCCTTTCCAGGAGAGCTGCCTCATTCGCCTACGACAGTGGCTGCAGGAAACACACAAAGGAAAGGTGAGTGCAATGTTCAGAATAATGTACTAGTAGGGGACAGCGGGGTTAAAGGTGCATTGATTTCGTTTCTGTACTCTAAACCACTAGATGCCACAACTCCTACCTAAACACCCAGGTTTCTCTATGCATGTGGAAATTTGGTTGATCCTTGACACGATGGCGGGAAGCAATACAAATTGATTCTGCTCTAATTTGATCTAATATTTGATGGTTTTTTTTTAAATCGATTTATTTAGCAAATGAGAATCAATAAAATTACCAAGTATATTTTGAAACGAAGGTCTTTGTTAATGGTTTTCAGCTTTTTTAAATCAACAGTTTTGAATTTTAAGAAAATGTAAAAGTATGTTATTTGGGGTAAAAAGGCCCCTGCTCGTTGGCTAAAGCATAATACTTGACATGGCTGACTTTTCTATTTGTTCACATGACATGGTTAATGTCAATGATTCTGTTAAAGTCCCCCTGTTGTCAATAGGTTTATCCTATCCTATCAACTCATCTTTGATCACCAAAATTACATAATTAACGTTTTTTCCTTGGACAAAAAATTATTCAAGCCTTAAAATAGCTTTGATTCTAATATGTGGTTCTATGAATATGCAAATGAGCCCCGCCTCCACTCACTCGCACCAGCTCAGAGATCCACTGGTTGGCGATCACACGTTGGCCTGATTGGTTACTGTAGTGTGTGACGTCTGAAACACCAGCGATTTCCAACCGCGTTTTTGAGACTGTCTTTGGTTCACTGCAGTTTTAAGCAGAAAAGGGTGTTGGCTTATGAATTTGCAAATGTTTTGTCATAAAGCATATTAAAAACACCAGATAGACATATAATCAACATTAAAATCTGGATTTTCACCATAGGGGGACTTTAATCAAATCATAGAATAAAATATCATACGTAGTGTTAAGCCAATTTAAATTATTATTGGATCTGCTTCAAAACTTTCATAATCTTTACTTTTTATTAACATATTTGTTTCTCTGTATTTTTAAAATGAACAAATTTTAATGAAAGTATATTTAAAGAACAAAAATAAGTTATGAAGTGAAAACCTTTATATTATGAAAACCATGTTTCTTTCCACAAAAAAAATATGAAGCAACACAACAGTTTTCATCATTGATAATGTTTCCTGTTCATCAAATTAGCATATTACAATGATTTCTGAAGGATCATGTGACACTGAAGACTGGAGTAATGATGCTGAAAATTCAGCTTTAATCAATAAATTACATTTTAAAATATATTACAATAGAAAACAGTTATTTTTAATTGTAATAATATTTTGCTTATATATTACAGTATTTACTGTATCTTTGATCAAATAAATGCAGCCTTGGGGAGCAGAAGAGACTTCTTTCAAAAAAACTGAATTTCCAACCAAATGGGGGATTTTCCTCGAATGAATTACTTAATTACATGCGTATGAATCCCTTCAGATCCCTAAAGACGAGCACGTGCTGCGTTTCCTGCGCTCACGGGACTTTAATCTGGAAAAGGCCAAAGAGGCTTTGTGTCAGACGCTCACGTGGAGGAAGCAGCATCAGATCGACTTCCTGTTAGACACGTGGCAGTGTCCGCAGCTCCTGCAGGACTATTACACCGGAGGCTGGCATCACCATGACAAAGGTCCATCACATGTAGTTTCATAGAACTAATGGAGAGGCATTTCCCCTCTCAATCCTGCATGTGTGTTAGTCCTGTGCCAGACTTTGAAATAAAGATCAGTTGAAGCGAGAGCTTGATACTGATCAAACAGAGGAATTGGTCTGAGCGAGTGTTTTCCATAGGCTGTATTAATATCAAACAAGCAGAAGTTAATGTGGTGGTTATGTGCTTCTCTGTGTGTGTTATATAGATGGACGTCCTCTCTATATCCTTCGACTTGGACAAATGGACACCAAAGGTTTAGTGCGGACGCTGGGAGAAGAGACTCTTCTGAGACATGTAAGAGTTAGACAAATACAAATAGTATGAAATGACAAATCAAACTTAGTGCTTTTCACAATATACATCTTTCTAAAGCAGCTTTACAGTCATACTGTTGCGTTATTAATGCCTTAGTGTTTTACCACAGAGCAAGTTTTTGGGGCTGTGAAGATTTAGATCTATCTATATTGTATTTAAAGAGTCTACTCTAGCTCATATGTTAGTTCAGTAGTGACTCAGGCAAACGTCTGAAGGTTTAAAGCAATTTAGACATTCAAATATCGGTTGGTTTTGTTTCTAAGCGAGAGTATGCGATTCTCAAAACGTGTTATCACAAGTGAAAAAACCCTGCTTGTCGAAAAGGCAAACGACTGAGCGTTTAAAGGTAATCAGGAGATTTAAATATTGGGTGGTTTTGTTTCTATAGAGTAAAAATTCTTTAAAAGCATTTATGAAGATATATATAATTCAGTTGTTTTAAGTGAATCAGAGACTGATGTGTTGAGAATGTTTGAGAAATTTAGATTATGGCTTTGTAACATCTCTGATTTCATACAGAAGCACTATATCGTTCCGTACTGTGGTTGAAAGTCACATATATATTTGGGTCATATCACCCTTTTCTTAAAAGGGAGCTGCTAGTAAAACTCATAATGCTTTAATCCCACAGTGAGCAAGTCAGAGGCAAGAAACCAAAAAAATATCCATTTTTGTGTAAGCAGTAGAAAAATGATTTGGGATAAACCAGGCTTTATCAGGGATTCAAATTCAATTAAATAAAATGACCATGTTCACTAACCCCTGACCTTTGACCCAACCTTTAGGTGCTGTCTATCAATGAGGAAGGTCTCAGACACTGTCAAGAGAAAACCAAAATATTTGGAAAACCAATCAGGTACTTAATTTATTCATGCATTACCAAACATATCATGTACTTGTATTAATCTATATATAGTTAGACATAATCAGTGTTGGGTGTAATGCATTACTAAGTAATTAATTATTATAATTTAATTATCCCCCTTAAAAAAGTGAAGTAAGGGATGTTTCTGTAATTTAATAGTTACTTTAGATGTAATTGCATTAAATACTGTATAGAAAATATAGCAATTCTATATAAAACTATAGGGAATTTAACATCTAATGTTAAAATCTATGTTTTTAATGTAACATTCTCCTTTTAAACTCTTCGGTCAGTTCAAGAACAATTTATGCAATTTAAAATTATTTATTTTAAAGAATTAAAGAGTTCGATGTGGCATTTAGAAAGTACTTAGTAATAAGTAATGCAATACTTTATAGAGAGAGTAATTTGTACAGTAACCGAATTACACTGTTGAAGATTAAATTAGTAGCTAGTAATACATTACTTTTTTAGAGTAACTTACTCAAAACTGACCATAATAAATGGGAATCAAAAGGAATTTTGATTGTTCTGGATTTGGTTCCCAACTCCACTAACAGAACCGAACGCCATGAAAACCAGCCAGTTCCAGTATGTTTTAAAAATGAAATTGGTTATGAATAAGAATTGTGTTTGTACTGTACATGGTACCTCTACCCTAAATAAATAAGTGCTCTTGTGTTGTAGTTGCTGGACATGTCTGGTGGATCTTGAGGGGTTAAATATGAGGCATCTGTGGAGACCGGCCATCAAAGCCTTGCTGAGGATGATAGAAGTTGTAGGAGCCAACTACCCTGAAACACTGGGCCGTCTCCTCATAATAAGAGCACCCAGAGTGTTTCCTGTGCTCTGGACTTTGGTAAACACACTCATAGGATTTCACATTATGACACACTTAGTACATATGTTAACAAATAGTTAAAGGTATTAGGAAACACTGAGATGAGCACCTACTCAATCTTAATTTAATGGTTGTAAATGTCTCCACACACTGACCCATCACAGTTAAATGTCATGTTAGCGTGGTGGTGTTATTTCACTCATCTGGCCTTACTTAATTTCCGGGCTTCTGTAAATGTCGTGTTTGCCTTCGTTCTGCTCTCAGGTGAGTCCATTCATCGATGAAAACACTCGGAATAAGTTTCTCATCTACGCTGGGAATGACTACCAGGGGCCTGGAGGTCTGGTGGACTACATCAACAGAGACTTCATCCCTGACTTCTTAGGAGGAGACTCTCTGGTGAGTCTTCAGAACTACAGGTGGCGAGATCTGACATATTAACCCATGTGTCAAACTCGGGCTGCGTCTACATTCATCCGGATACCTTTGAAAACGGCGTTTTCGTTTAAATGCGTTCTCCGTCCACACTAGTGTTTTCAGGCGTTTTCCCACGTTTCAGTGTTGATGAGAAACTTTGGGAACATGCCTGAAAACGCGTGATATGAAGAGTGTGCAAAGTAAAGGCTCGTACACACCGGGACGAATATCGGCGCGTGTTATTCGCCAGCGTTTTTCAACACGTTTTTTGTGTTCACACCCAAGCGATTTTCGCTGACGATGAGCCGAGTGAACATGCCAATTCATTCCCTGACATTAGATGGCGCCCATTTGCTCTGCAATACCACTCCATAACAGTTCTCTTTTATCAAGATTTTTGTAGTCGCTGTCGCGTTTGTCATATAGTTCTTTATGTTCTGACACCAACGAGACCAGCAGCTCTACATTCATCTTGCCTTGCATCTTCCTCGTCTTATTTCTTCTTCCCGGCAGTGTAGACCTGTCTATGGTGTAGACGCTACTTGGCGTATATCTTCTTCGCCGTTACGTATGTGTGCTCAGCAAGACCGTTTTGTGTTTGAGCGCCCCAGAGTTGTGTTTTACTGTAACTTCAGAAGCTCCAGACACGTGAGCAAAAGCGCCAATCTCATTGGTCGGATAGTTTTTGACGCGGCGCGTCAAACTAAAAAAACGAACCCAAGGCGTTTAAAAAAAAATGACGCTTTCACGCGTGGCGTTTTTCGCGTTGGTGTGCACACTCACATTGGCGTCCTTTGTTTAGTCACGAGGCGTTAAACGTCGGCGAATATCGCGCGCGAAATTCGTCCCGGTGTGAACAGGCCTTAACGTATTTTAGCAACAGTGTGAAAGTGAATAGCACATAACAGGCACAATACCATTATAAACATGAATATCTATTGGTACAATATGCGTCACATGACTAAACTTAGGTCATAGTTTTTAAATACCTCAGTTTTGACGGTCCACGCTAACACGCGAAAACGGCGATTTCAAACATATCCACTTTGGAGAGCGTTTTCATTATTAAAAACGGTGTCTCAGTGTCAGAAGGCCAAAACACAGAGAAAATGGCCTAAGGAAATGATCCGGCTGCTTCTGTGTTCAATATGGACAAGGCCTCAGTCCTGCAGAGTGTAACTCCAAAACGCCTGCTTGGAAGTTTCTAGTAATCCTAAAGACCTTGTTAAGCTGGTTCAGGTGTGTTTAATAAGTGTTGGAAACTGTCAAGAGAAGCTGTTAATGAGTGGTTGGAAACCCTGAAATGCTGCTGTATTCTTTAGTAAATGTAGATAGTTCACCAGAGTATTGCAGTAATCTAGCCTTGAGATGATAAGAGCCTTTACTAAGAGCTGCATAGCATATTCAGAGAGTTGGGGTCTGATATTACTCATGTTGTAGAGAGCAAATCTGAGTGATAAAGCTGTCGTTGACACGTGGTCATGTGGTTCTCATCTGGCCTGGTTAGATTAAGCTGAAGCTTTCAGGAGAGCAGAGATAGGCCTATATGTTGATACACACGGGATCATCGAGCTGGGACACTGTTTAGAAGTGTCACGCACCTTCCCTAGGCCAACAACTCATTCCCAGATATTCATTTGCATTCTTATATTTGAATATTGATCTTTGTGTGCTTATTTATCATAAAATGATACAGTGGTTTGTGCCAAACAGACGCTCCTCTAAGGCACTTCAACAGGCTTTAAACCCTTGTACATTTCGGCATACTTTAGCAAATGAGTATTTATAATGTAAATAATATACTTTAAAATAATATACTTGCATGCAAAAATTAATGTAAAGTTTTCGGGCACTTAATTGCATGTTAATTGCAATTAAATTAAAATTAATTGTAGTTTAACATCAATATTACATGCAATTAGATGAACTTTAGAATGTTTTTTGACCCACTTAAGTAGGATTTAAGTACATTACAGTAACTTCATTATTACTTCTATTGTCTTTGAAATATGAAGTTACTGCTGAATGACAGGCTTTTATGGTAAACTATAAATACAATGGCATTTCTATTGAAACTTGTTATATATGTCATGTATTAAAATATATTTGAAATTACTTGAATAATTTGTAATGGGGATGTTTCTATTTATTATATTTATTTTCAATTTTACATGAACGCATTACAGTTCAAATTAAAATCCACTTCAAAGCATGACAAAAGGTTATTAAAACAATTTAAGTAAAACATTAAAGTAAAACTTTTAATTTGACATTATTACAAAGTGCAGTTTTTAAAAGCGTACTTAAGAAACTTTTATCATGGAAGTGTCTCTCTTTAAGTGCACTTAAGTAGTCTTTTACAAGATCTACAAGTACAGTTGATTAAAAATATACTTAGATTTGAAGTACACTACAAGTGCACATTAAATACAATTAGGCACACTTGTTTTTCACAAGAGAATATAAAACCTATCAATATCAATAGTGTCGTGTTGTTTCTCTCCTGGTAAGTGAGGGTAAAATGATGTAATCATCATGACATGGGATCATGCTGTTGTGATATGATATGTTTAATATCAATGAATACATGAAACACTTTGCCATTATAATCAGAATTTGCTTGCCATATCACTCGTTTGTTGTTGTGGTGTTTTTATGTTCCTTGTACTCATGTACTATTATTGTACAAGTATACTTGTGTATTCGTGATGGTCTTTTATTTATGCTGTATGGAAAGCACAGGGGCAACGCTTGCCTTAACTTGTCTCACAAATGCATTCATACTAAATGCTTTTGGCTTGAAGCCACAGAAAACCAAGAGATGTCACTCTATAAAAATACGACTGTAATCTAATCTGTATGTCTGTGTTTCTCGTGTTTATTCAGTGTGATGCTCCTGAGGGAGGTCTGGTTCCCAAGTCTCTGTACCGTACGGCCGAGGAGCTGGAAAACGAGGAGGTTAAACTGTGGAATGAATCCATCTACAAGAGCGCGAGTGTGTTGAAGGGATCTCCACATGAGGTACAGCTCATACACTCACAACACTCAACAATACACAGCTTTCACTGGTTACTTCAGCTGGCCAAAGTTCACTTTCATAAGTGTGTTAATAAGTGGTGCCATCTGTTGGTCATAAGAAGACATGCAGCGTGAAGGACACACACTGTTAGTCTAGTTCTGTTTATAGTGTATTACTGTGTTACCATGAACTTCAGAATTGGCTCCCTTTTAATTCATGAGTTTGAATTTTAATAGCAATAGACAATTTCATGAGTTCATACTGAAAAATATTTTTCAAACCTGAATTAATTTCTTTCTCCGGCTGAAGGGTAACACTTTATTTGAAGGGGTGTGCATAAGACTGACATGACACTGTCATAAGCATGACATAACACCTGTCATGAACATGAAGGAGTCTTTATGAATGTTTATGACTGTTGTCATTAAGTGTCATTCGGTAAATTATGACACTTTTAATGCAAAGTTGACATTGTTTAAAATGTCTTTGTTATGACAACTTGACATTAACCAATAAATCATAACCTGTCAACCTGTCACAAATATGTCATAACAGGTCTAATTATCAAACTTAAAGAAGTTATTTAGCTTTGCGTTGACATTACATTACCCTGTCATATGTGGTTGGTTTTGACTTTGGCCGTCATGACACCATTATAACTGTCATGAATATTTTACTTGTCCTCAAGTAAAGTGGAACACATTGTACTAGTTATAAAGATGTCATTAAGGGTTATTACACTGTCAAATGCTTTAACATATGACATATGACAAATGCTTTAACATATGACAGGGTAATGTAATGTTAACGCAAAGCTAAATAACTTCTTTAAGTTTGATAATTAGACCTGTTATGACATATTTGTGACAGGTTGACAGGTTATGATTTCTTGGTTAATGTCAAGTTGTCATAACAAAGACATTTCTGTCTTTGTTAATGTCAAGTTGTCATAATCAAGACATTTTTGTCTTGGTTAATGTCAAGTTGTTATAACAAAGACATTTTAAACAATGTCAACTTTGCATTAAAAGTGTCATAATTTACCGAATGACACTTAATGACAACAGTCATAAACATTCATAAAGACTCCTTCATGTTCATGACAGGTGTTATGTCATGTTTATGACAGTGTCATGTCAGTCTTATGCACACCCCTTCAAATAAAGTGTTACCAAACAAAGGAATATATTTTGAAAAATGCCGGTGACCAATCAGTTGATGGAAACATAGTAGGAAAAGAATACAATGGAAGTCAATGGAGTCCATCAACTTGTTTTGGTTATTGATGTTCTTCCAAAATTTGACTACTACTTCCTACAATGTAAATTGTAATTTGAATGTTTTGCTGCACCAATTCGCCTTTGGCTAAGCCCCGCCCCCCTTAGTTACTGTTGCTACGTCCAACAAACAAACTTCATCTGGGCTCTGGTATCAACATGGCTTATGCTGTGACAGCTCTTCCTGCTGAAAACTTGATCAAACTTTTATAAAGCAGCAAATGTGTCTGATAGAAGTAGGCAAAAGGGGCTGCAATATACGTTCGAAGGCATACGTTCATGACATACAGGTGAAACGCAAGGAACAACAAGGCATCCAAAATAGAGGCAAAAGCATACCGGTCACAGTCAAAATATTAACCACCGCATATCCTTCTAATCGAGACGGAGGCTGGGACTAACAATATCTGTTCATGCAAAGCTGGGTAGATCTCTATTCACTTCTATAATCGTTATTACGAAGCAAACGGACTACGCGAGTATAACGTTGTATTTATTAGCAGCGTGTGCTAGACGACACTTGTCAGGATTTGACTTTGGTTTTGGGAAGGGAAAAAAACTGACACCCCCCTCCAACCTCTCTGGGAAACGCGTATCTGTGTTACAAATGCCCCAGGCACAACATTTAACCATATTTTTGATAAAGCTACGACAGTAATAGCCTGCCGAGACCAAAAATATGAGACGCCTGTGTTAAAGGCAATGGAGCGCTGTGAAAAAGTGTCGGACCTCTGTGGGAGCTCGTTCTTGGCTGCGCTGTGATTGGTCAATCTACATTCTAGGGTGTGGCTTAGCCAAAGGCGAATTCAAATTCCAGATTCCCAGTTGAACTCTGAATGGTGCGCAGCGCTGTGTGTTATGCGTTCTGAAATGAAGGTAAATCCCTTCGTTCATCTTCAGGTGCTGATCGAGATCACAGACGTGTCGTCCGTCATCACGTGGGACTTTGACGTGTGTAAAGGCGACATGATCTTCAACATCTACCACTCCAGAAGAGTCCCTCAGCCCGCTAAAAGAGACACGCACAACCTCGCCTGCCCCGGCGGAAACAACGTCCAGCTCATCGACCGATCGTGGATGCTGGGACAAGACTACAGCATGGTGGAGACGGCCCTGACCTGCCGAGAGGGAGAGAGCGTACAGGTGAGGGGAATCTCACCAAACCTGCCAACAACATGCGGGACTCGTATACGTTGATCATAGGGGTGGCCGCTATACCGGTATCAACGTGACTACCGGTATTATGTTGTACCATGATATGGATTTTGCGATACCGAGAATACCGTTAGATATTCATTAATTCAAATTTTTCAGTTACATTGTTTTGTTAAATTTGGTACACTTTACAACTTTTAACACAAGGTCTTCTAATGACGATACAAAATCGAGGCTGAACTGAAGGTTTAACCTTTTCCTCTGTGTGCAACTCGCGTGAAGCACAGGCATTAATAATCAAACACAGAGAGCATAGTAACAGTCCAGTGTTTCCCACACATGGACTAATTCGTGGTGGGTGCGCCACAGAATTAACACCGGCCGCCACATAATGCGTTTCGTTATTCATTTATTTTCTTTACGCTATTTAAAACACGCAGTCTATTCGTTCTCTGTCACTCACGCGTCTCTCGCGTGCACACACACACACACACACACAGCGTCTGTCTATGAGGCGCCCGATTGGACAAAAGCGAAGCGAACTCCGCGAGTGTGTCCGAGCATTAGTAAATGGATACATAGTACTATATAATTATTATATAAGAGGTATGGAAGTTCGATAAATGGACAACAATATAAAGTAAAAACAACAATTCAATTCTCACCACTGAATTAGCAGGATGTAGATTCTCCTCTCTTTTGGTCAGTATACAAAAACTTCTCGGTTCACATAAAGTTGTCTTAAATTAGGCCTAAGTGTCAAACCAAGTGTCAAAGTTCAATAAACCAAACTCCAGTGTTACTCATCTTACGAAATTAACGAAGGAATTATTTTGACCCAGCAAAATAAAAAGTGGAAAGAGATAGCAAGTGAATTCAGGCCTATACCTCATGTTGCACGTTTGCACTTTTTGAGAAAAACAATGGCACAATAAAAAAAAGATTTTTCAGGTCTATGTCCAATTAAATCCCTCACCTTTTTCTAGTTATATGGTTAAAATACATATTTTGCCTGTAATTTAACTAGGGTGTACTAAAATGTGATTCCAATTTTTTTTTCTCATATCGCAATATAATATCGATATCGTCCGGACAGTGAAAAATATCGTGATATGAATTTTTGCTCATATCGCCCACCCCTAGTTGATCATACACTCATTCTCTTCCTTTGATCCACACGTTTCCCATCAGGGCTCTCATGTGACGCGCTGGCCTGGATCCTACATCCTGCAGTGGCGTCTTTACAGCACCCCGACATGCACTTCATCCAGCCGTCCGCGTGTCGACGACGTCCTGGCCTCTCTGCAGGTCTCCTCACACAAGTGCAAAGTCATGTATTTCACAGAGGTGCTGCAGTCCACTGACTTCAGGTCTGGATGATTACATATTGCAAAGGTCTTAGCATAACAAATCATGGTAAACTATCAATGGGCTGTTTAAAGGTGTGTGTGTGTGTTTCCATCAGGGGCTCCATGAGCAGCCTGGAGTCGAGTCACAGCGGTTTCTCTCTGCTCAGCGCCGCCACCACCTCCTCCAACCACTCACACACAGACTCCACCGTTTCAAGATAGCATCTGGAAAGACTTTAGGATTAGCAGTTTCTGCAAACGATGGCTGATCATGAACAGTGTTAAAAGAGGTTCACATTAAACCAACAAATGCCTGGATGAGAGGTGATCTTTTTTCTGATAAACTAGTGGCGCTCTGTAAATCACATGCAAGCTTTCTGTACATTGTTAGAAATAAATTTGTAGATGTTGTTTACTTTGGTAGTCTGATTGAGCAACTTTATGAACGTGACGCATAAAGCTACACTATGTGACTTTTTTTTTTCTTTTGTTTGGAATGAAAGAACAATGTTTAACAATCATATCAAAAATTCATTTTCCAAACTGTGATTTTTGATTTACCCTGAATCATTACGGTAAGTCTTTATAATTGATTTCATTATTAATATTTTCGAGTTGTCGGGACGGATTTCATGGGAAACTGCTTACTTCCGTCATTAATCCAAGCATGTTACTGATATATCCATGAATAATAGATAGAACAATATATCAGATTAAAGAAGGCTAGGCTACTACTATATAAAGATGAAGGTGTCGTAGTAAATAAAAAAGAAAACACATAAATATTAAACGATTATGTCTCTTCAGAAGAATTTGATCAAACCACTCGATCTCTTTCCGAATGTTTTAAAGCGTCAGAGGTCCCACTTTATATTGGGAGTCTGACTATTATGAACTAAAATGTAATGAACTTATTGTGTTCATGCATGTTTTTGCATAGTAAAAGTGTTTGTAAAGCTGTTGTTGTTTCTGTTCCCTGTTCCTGTCATCATGGATATACGTGTTTCCTGTTTGGATTATTGTCTTTATCTTCCCTGTTTGGATTTTCTTTGTGTGTTTATTTAATAAAT
The DNA here is from genome assembly GCF_029890125.1 of Rhinichthys klamathensis goyatoka. NCBI lineage: Eukaryota > Metazoa > Chordata > Actinopteri > Cypriniformes > Leuciscidae > Rhinichthys > Rhinichthys klamathensis. The sequence continues at coordinate 905,364 of NW_026606557.1, forward strand.
TATTGCTGCGAATAGATCCTCGCCTCTTCCCTGCTAACCGTAACAACTAGCAGCAAAAGTGTTTTGCAATACAATTCAGTACATTGAATTAATTTTTTATGGAAGTAGATGGTAGTGAAATGTAAAGTGTGACCGCATCAGGTTTCGGTGAACAGACTTTCAACGGACGGACCGAAATCTCTCAGATTTCCTTTAAAATATCGTCGCGTTTCGAAGATAAATGACGACATAACAGAATTTTCATTTTTGGGTGAACTAACCCTTTAATATTTTGGCTACTGGTTGTGGGAATATTGTTAGTCACATTTAAATGTGTTTTATTGGTGAATGGCTGTGTGTGGATGTGAAGGCATTTGTTCCTCTGATAACAGGGTTTTATCAGGTCTAGGTTGGGATGATTTGCCTGAATCTCCACTCACTGAAACATCTGGACTCTGTAATTCCTTCTTTTCGATTCTCACAGAACACACACATCATTGAGTCTCCAGGGAGTGTGGAGTCTGTGTTAAGACTTGTGTTCGTGATTGAATTCATTCTTTTAAGGCAAGAAAAATATACAACTTTTATAAAGAACAATTTTTTTAAGTTTTAAACATAATATCTGATCACATCGATATCATTTAGGCCTAGCTGACAGATAACATAAATTAAGAATCAAAACAAATGCAATCAAACAAACACATTTACTGTAAGTCAGGGTGGTTTTAACTAAAAAAGTGATGCATCTGAAATCCATTTACATAAATGCTTATTTTCTCTAGCAGTACTTTGTAATGTCTTTTTCAAACATTTAATGACCCCATTTAGTTATGAACATCTTTGTGAATTCTATATAACTAAAATGAGATTATCTTCTGAAAAACACCCTGAGAAACATCTGGATTCCACATGTATAAAGTACCAGTGTTCAAGACCCGCAGTGAAGACAACCATATTCTGGGTGGTTGCTATACAGTTGCTAGAGTGTTAGCGAGGTGGTTGCTAGGGTATTCTGGGTGGTTCCTATACAGTTGCTAGAGTGTTAGCGAGGTGGTTGCTAGGGTATTCTGGGTGGTTCCTATACAGTTGCTAGAGTGTTAGCGAGGTGGTTGCTAGGGTATTCTGGGTGGTTCCTATACAGTTGCTAGAGTGTTAGCGAGGTGGTTGCTAGGGTATTCTGGGTGGTTGCTAGGCAGTTACTAGGGTGTTCTAGGTGGTTGCTAGGCAGTTACTAGGGTGTTCTAGGTGGTTGCTAGGGTATTCTGGGTGGTTGCTATACAGTTGCTAGAGTGTTAGCGAGGTGGTTGCTAGGGTATTCTGGGTGGTTGCTAGGCAGTTACTAGGGTGTTCTAGGTGGTTGCTAGGGTATTCTGGGTGGTTGCTATACAGTTGCTAGAGTGTTAGCGAGGTGGTTGCTAGGGTATTCTGGGTGGTTGCTAGGCAGTTACTAGGGTGTTCTAGGTGGTTGCTAGGGTATTCTGGGTGGTTGCTATACAGTTGCTAGAGTGTTTGCGAGGTGGTTGCTAGGGTATTCTGGGTGGTTGCTAGGCAGTTACTAGGGTGTTCTAGGTGGTTGCTATACAGTTGCTAGAGTGTTTGCGAGGTGGTTGCTAGGGTATTCTGGGTGGTTGCTAGGCAGTTACTAGGGTGCTCTAGGTGGTTGCTAGGGTATTCTGGGTGGTTGCTATACAGTTGCTAGAGTGTTTGCGAGGTGGTTGCTAGGGTATTCTGGGTGGTTGCTAGGCAGTTACTAGGGTATTCTGGGTGGTTGCTAGACAGTTTCTAGAGTGTTCTAAGTGTTTGCGAGGCGTTTGCTATGGTTTCCATAAGTTATATGCATTAATACAAGTTCAACAGTTTCTATTCAAACTTTCTCGAAGATCAGCTCGTCTTCCTCCTCACAGAATCAACAGAGTAAAATATATGTACACAAAGAAACAACATCCTGCTGGTATTCTTAATATGATCAACAAGATCTTCAAACCAACATCAACAAACACTCAGACACAAGAACACACACACACATAACAGGAAACAGGAAGTGAAGACAGTGAGTTTATTCACTGATCACAGAAAACACACACGAGAGAAGAAACAACAAGAACAGCAACACTTTTTGTTTTTGATGTGTGTGTTAGTACAGTAAGTGTGTGTGTGTGTGTGTGTTTAATGTGACACAGAGACACAGAAGAGTTTGAAGAATAAACTCTAAATCCAGCCCAGAGGGACACTCTAACACACTGAACATGAGTGTAAGTCAGTGTGTGTTAGTGTGTGTGTGTATGTTAGAGTGCGTGTGTGTGTGTTTATTGTGACACAGAGACACTGAAGAGTTAACATTATAAACACTAAATCCAGCATAGAGGGGTTCAGTGAATGTGTGTAAGTGTGTGAGTGTGTGTGTGTGTCAGAGATGCTGTAGAAGGACAGAGTGCCGGCCGACACGTCCACACACACTCCTACTCTCTTACAGGATCCTGGATCAGCAGAAACATCAGTGGAGTGACTATTGTGAAGGACAGAGAGACTGTGATCAGACCAGCGGCTCAGACTCCAGGACTTCTCATTCAGTCCAAACCAACAGTCACTCCCTCCTTTCCTCCTGATTCCTTTATATGACACTGATATATGAGTATAATCACTCCATTCAGTGTGTGCTGTGTTTGGATCCAGTGTGAGATCAACGGCGTCTGAACACAAGAACACACATTACAACAGAACATTTACAACAACACACACTAAAACTGTTTGTTTGAGGACTTACATTTGTGTAATCTTGAAATCATAAACTCTCCTCCGTGATCCACACTAGAAAACACACACACACAGAGAGAGCGAGACAGAGTCTATTATTACACAAAAACAGAAGTTTCTCATATTGTGAACTCAAATTATCTTCATTTGTTCTTTCTTTCTTTCTTTCTTTCCTTCCTTCCTTCCTTCCTTCCTGACTGACTGACTGACTGACTGACTGACTGTGTCCGGGACTGTCAGCTAAAGGTGCTCAACAGCACCAAAGTCCCTTTGAGGCCATTTCACTCCGCAGCCATTTTTGCAACGCCTCTCTCTTTGAATGGGGAAACATCAAATTCTGCCAACCTGTTTGCCAAGCTTATTTCTACATTTCATACTTGAAATCACCAATTAAATCTGACAACACCTGTCTCATAAATTTTGTTTCTAAATAGTCTAATCATGACAAAAAGCTTATTTTTCAGGCTGCATCAGGACACTGACTGTTTCTATAGCAACCGGAGCTTCTAGGCAGCTGCAGTGATGCGATGACTTGACCAACTGCCGATTTGGCTCTTTCATTTAGAAGGCGGGACTTATTACACTATTATACTATATATTATATATATTATTATTATACTATATGTTGTGTGTTGCAGTTTCTCCCATTTATAGTAATATGAGTGAACCATCTTTGTGTAAACAGTATAAAGTCTTTGACAGTGCCTTAACTGATAAACATGGGTGTAAATACAGTATATGTAAGGAATAATTGACGACAGGCCATTGAATTATTAGAAAAATTCGCGGAGTGGCCGTTACACCTCGGGTGTGCATTATTTTTCTAATAATTCAATGGCCTGAAGTCAATTATTCCGCTTATACTACAGTTAACACACCTCAAAACATTGTTCAGATGATGCATTTCAAGACGTTTCTCAAGTTTTTTGTCATTAAAACGCTCTTGTATGTAGGACTAATTTCTTACGCATCTAATCCCATGCCTCCGTTGCTAATTCCAAAACGTCATTTTAGAGTTAGTAACGGAGGTTTGAGCCACTGATAGCAGACTAATGATGGGGACACACTTACGACTTGCTGAAGCATTCGAAGACTGACTGTTTCCCTCGACTGTAGCAGGTCTTAAAGGGGTCATATAATGCCATTTGTGTACAAGCTAATATGATTCTTTAGGGTCTAAATTAAAAGTTTGTAATATACTTTAATTAAAAATTCTCATTAGTATTGTAAGAAAACACTTATTTTACCTGGTCAAAAACAGCTCTGTTTTCAGCACGCCGTTTCAGTGCATATGACTTTAAATGATAATGAGCTTTGCTCACCCCGCCTCTCTGTTCTATGCGTACACAATTTGTAACTCAATAACACAATAACCATAACGCGCTGTTCAGTATAAACGTGGGATTATGAATTATATTGAGAACGTCATACATAGAAAACATGCCGTAATGTACCCTGAGTGTAAACCTGTACGCAACTGGTCTAATGTAAGCTTTACCGTCAATGACAACTTCAACAGTTCGCACACATCCGTCACTGCCTGGCAATGTCTTCTGAACTCTGCCTATGGGCCACTGAGCTCTTGGGAGTTGCGGATCCACAATCAGTACAACAGAGTCGACCTCCAGGTTTACTGAAGCTTTCTGCCACTTCTGCCTTGTCTGAAGCGTAGGCAAGTAGTTTCTGGTGAACTGTAACCAGAATTGGTCCGCCATGTTTTGACAGTGACGCCACCTCCGCCGCCCCATATCTCCTGGAGCATATGCCACCTGAGGGAGAGATGCATCCCGCCGCCCCATAAGAAGAAGCTTAGGAGTAATTGGATCGATGTTGGCTACATCTGTTGAGGCATATCCCAGAGGTTTCGAATTGAGAATCCCCTCGACTTCCACTAGGATTGTGGACAGAACATCCTCTGTGACTGCTTGGTTCCCAACGGCAACCTGGAGAGCATTTTTTATAGAGCGGACCTCACGCTCCCATATTCCGCCGAAATGTGGAGCGCTGGGCGGGTTGAACTTGAAGTCAATTTGGTGGTCTGCAAGACGGATTTGGAGTTCTGACTCCATGCTAAAGAAGGCTTCCCGTTGCTCTCTTTCTGCCCCGCGGAAGTTAGTGCCACAATCTGCAGCCTTCCTATTTTGACCAGGTATGGGGCAAAGCAGTCAACACCCGTTGAATAAAAGGGTGGACAGAGTAGACGGAGGCGTTCTGGTGGCAAATCTGCCATTTGAGGTACCTTTGGCTGCGCTCTCCAGCGCTGACAGGACTGACAATGAAGTTGATGGTGCTTGATAGCCTGGCCTCCTCTGAGAATCCAGTATTGCCTCCGTATCTCAGCGTAGACTCTTTCAGCTCCCGGATGTAACAGATCTTGAATAAGGAGCTTTGTTACTGCGTGTCTTGGGTCCAGTACAATGGGGTGAATTTGTTCTGGGTCTGAGTTTGCACGCCTTCTTAGACGCCCCCCAACTCGTATCATGTTGGTCAGGGGGTCCCACTCTGGAGCGAGGTTGACTAATCGACTGTGCCAATTTCTGTGCCTGAAGGACAGCTACCTCTTCCGGGAAGCTCTGAGCTTGACATGCCCTCAGCAGGATAGCTTCCGCCTCTCTGTTAGTCATTATCACACTGTTCGATGCGGCCGCCCCTTGACAGGCTTGTAGAGTTGCCCCCACTAACTCTCGCCAAGTCTTGAATTGCTTAACATCGGGTAGGTTGGACTCTGTTTCAACCGCCATTACAGAGTAGCAGGTTAGGCCTTTCAATTCGGATCCTACTTCTGACTGTGCAACTTCAGGTCTTTTAGGCCAGTGCTCTGGGCTCTGTTTCAAGAATGGAGGCCCTTGACTCCATTGACTGGGCTCGGCCAAACTTTGGAGGGTTTTACCTCTCGTTATGTCATCAGCGGGGTTATCCTGCGTATTAACATACCTCCATGAGCTGTGGTCTGTTAATTCTTGGATCTCTGTGACTCGTGTCCCAACGAACACCTTGTACCGGCAGGAGTCTGACTGAATCCACTCTAGCACAGTCATGGAGTCTGTCCACAGAATTGTCTGATTGATGGAGAGTGTCAGCTCATCCCTCACCAGTTTGGCCAGCTGAGCTCCAGCTAAAGCAGCGCAAAGCTCCAGGCGAGGTACAGACTGCTGCCTCTTAGGACCAACCCGTGATCTGGCCATTATGAAGGAAACATGAATGTCACTGCTGGTTCGAACAGCCAAATATGCGTTCTTTCAGAGGCGTCGCAGAACACATGAAGGGATCTGTGCTGTTCTGCTGCAGTTGTGGAGGCTGGTGTGTAACAGCGAGGAATGGAAACTGCAATGAGTTATTTAAGCTCGCTTTCCCAGTTGGTCTAGGCGGCCTGAAGGTTTGGTGGTAGATCTGGGTCATCCCAGTCTCTCTTTTTAGCCCACAACTGTTGGATGATCACCTTTGCTCTGGTGGTAAATGGTAGTATGAACCCCAGTGGATCATATTGGGATGCCAACACCTGGTAAGCAGCTCTCATCGTCAGTTCTGCATGCTCAATGAGCCGATAATGGTAGCCAATGTGGGCTCCATAAGATCAACGCGGTTTTGCACTAACCACTGCTCTGTGGCTGATGACCGGGCTTCCGTCGGAAGATGAGCCACCACCACTGGATGACTGCTAGCCCACTGTCTGAGGTCGAACCCTCCTTCTGCTAACATGCTGCATGTTTGCTTGGCTGCTGGGATAGTAGGGAAGCTTGTCAGGCAGTTATCCACGTAGAAGCTTTGGTGGACTAGTTGTTGTAGCCCTGGATATTTGGCTTCGGAATTGCAAGTATGGTGTAGCAGAGCAAAGATGGCACAGCATGGACTGCTTGTTGTGCCGAATGGCAGAACCTGCCACTCGTATACATCTGGAGGGTTTTCACTCTGCAGATCTCTCCAAATGAAACGGAGAAAGGGCCTGTCTTTCGGCAATAGACAAACCTGATGGAACATGCCCTTGATATCTGAGCTTACTGCTACAGGATGCTGTCTGAATCTCAGGAGTACTCCTAACAGCGATGGTCCAAGTGTAGGACCTGGGAGGAGCTCATCGTTCAGGGACAGGCCATGGTATCTGAAAGAACAGTCGAACACCAGTCGTTGCTTATTGTTATGACTCACGAGATGATGGGGCAGGTACCATGCCTCTGTTTGTGTCGCTTCCATTTGGTTGAGCTTGACTACGTAACCTGCCTCGATGAGTTTGGCAATCTCTCCTGAATAGATTGAAGTCTTTTCAGGGTCCTTCTGGAGTCTCCTTTCAGTGCTCCTCAGATTTTCAAGGACAGATTGCATGGAGCCCTTAAGTTCTGGAGCACTTGGGTTCCACAGAAGAGGGGTGGCGTAATGCTGTACTCCCTTGACATTGACTCGCTGCGTTTGAGACTCAAGAAACTGCATAGCCTCTTTGTCTTGCCTAGACCGGACAACCAGTTTCTCGTTACGAAAGGGCAGCACATCCAGTCGCCATAACCTCTCCACATTTCTGTAGAGAAGATCGTCTGGGTGGTCAGTGGAGATGAAGATACATTGCTGCACTGGTTCTTGGCCTGTGGTACTCATTTCCGCCCCTTGAAGTGCCCAGCCGAGAGCTGTACAAACTGCCACGGGTCCCCCTTTGGTGCCTTGACAAATAGGCTCCTTAGCAGTAATAAGGTGAACTTGGTCTGAACCTATGAGCACCAATGGACGTACCTTGTGAAATGGCTGTAACGGAACTCCTCTTAGATGTGCATACCATCTCTGAAGAGTCTGAACTTGGTATGACTGTTCCACCAGATCAATGCCAGAAGCTGTGAATGCTCCAAACACTTGATAGCGTTTCTCTGGGTTACCTCTTGGAGAGATATCAAAGGTGACTTTTGAGCCATTGAGATGAGTAGTGTCTGGTCGGACAGTATGAAGGGCTAGAGTCTCAGGTTCACCTTTAAGCTGGAGCTGCTGGACAGCAGTAGGTAGGATCATGGTGCGCATAAGTCTCTATTGTCTCTGCCTGATGCAAAGGATGGCAGAAGGTAGATGCGGCTCTCCGAGGTAGCTGATGATGTATCGGTTGCATACCTTCGGGCCACGCCATGAAGCACTTGAAGGTGAATACCACCACAGTCACTGCAGGGTTTCTTCAGATTACATGTCTCAGGCGCATGGGAACAGGCACATTTCCAGCAGCGGGTCCCCTCTGAAATCCACTTACAAAGATCAGCCACTGACTATTCTTTAATACTGCTGCATCGAGTGATGTAGTGGTCTTTGCTGCCACAGAAAAGGCAGTTGACTTTGAGGGGGGTCTTCTTCCAAGACACCTTAGGACTGGGAGATGCTTTATCCTCAATGGGTGCTGCACCATGATACAAGGCTGTACTCTGGCTTTTTGGTTTAGCTGCACTCTTCTCCTTTGAACCGCTGGGATCCCTTTCATACTGGTAGCGTTGCACTAACCTACTAGACAATCTCTGTTGCTGAGCTTTGACGTGGAGCCACCCTGCGAAGTCTTGTAGGTTGTACGGGTTAATACTGGGGGAGTTGAGCTTCCCTTGTAGCTGGAGAAACTCTATGAAACCATCTCGCAAGTACTTTGGCAGCTTACTAAACAAACGATCCACATGCGAGCATCAGTTCAACTCCATCCCTCTGGGTCCCTCCAACGATAACAGCATGCTCACTAAGAGGTGGACACGGAGAGCGAAACTCTGGAAACTGCGAGCATCGTTTGGTTTCACCTCTGGTGCTGTGAGGATTGCTGCTATTTCGCTCTGCGCTAGCTGATGGGGTTGGCCATATTGTAACTGAAGAGCTTGCATAGCTGCAGAGTACGGGTATGGATGATGGCGGCACGACTGGCCAATCATTTGTGCCTCAGGCAGTTTAAGGTGTTCCAGCAAGATGTGGTACTTGTATTTCTCGTCTAGCTCTGCATGAGGTTCAAGAAGATTGTCCAATGCTAAGTTCAGGTTAGCGAATTCCCTTTCGTTGTCATTTACAAAATCAGGAATCTTTGGCTGGGGGGCAGCATGCAAAGGGCGGTGAGGCACCAAGTATTCTGATCGCTTCAGTGGCTGGCTCAATGGATGTAGAGAAGTGCCTGCGAGAGCAGGAATGTTCATGGCAGGAACTGAAGCACTGTGCAGGGTTTGAGGCACTGACACTACTGGAGGCATTGTAGTATAGTGAGGAACTGAAAAACTGGATGCAAGTGGAGCCGTATCAGGTTGCCGTGGAGAAGGTGCCACTGTTGTATAGATGTAAGGCACTCTGGGATGCTGATAGGTTTGCGTGGGAGCTACTAGCTGTGGCTGCACCTGAGGCTGAAAGGCAGATCCAGCATCGTCATAAGGGCAAAACTGTGTATTAAGCAGTAGTGGCAAAGTGTCTGCTCTTGTAGCATGTTGGTGTTGGTGCACAGCGACAGGTAACGTACCAGACGACATTTGCGAGTACAAAGGGAGTGAAGTGACTGGCTGTATTGGTACAAAACCAGGGTTAAAGTGCTCTGTCTCTGCAGTAGGTGTGCTTACATTTATTTGTGTGACACTCATATGTCTTTGTACTTCGGTATGTAACTCAATGTCAGGTGACTGTGATGAATAGGAGGAATGACTTGATAAAGGGGGTCGGATGATGTGAGTTTTCTGGAGGTGATCTCGTCAGTAGGTCATCACTGCAGTAGAGGTCATCACTGCAGTAGTCAATAAATGTAATGAATTATTATAATTATTTATTATTATTTATGTCAGTGGTGTGGCAGGCTTTACACTTTGCACCTCTTCATCCCCTTCTTCCCTCAGGAATGATGTAATATGTTTCATCAGCTCCTGACGCCGATGCTGTCGTTTTTCATACTGCTTGAGTTTACTCTGAAGCGCAGCCATATCAGCAGCCTCATCTCTTTCCTTCTCGGAGATAGACTTCATTAATTCCCTCAGTGAACTCATACTTAAGTCTGTGGAGCTTGTGGCTGGATGCTGGTCATGATTGACTAATTATGCCCACTGCGGCTGCTGCTCCTCTCTGCTCTGCTGGCACCTCTGCTGTAGGTGGGGAGGAAAGAGCATGTCGGTGATGGCTGTAGTCAAGGAGATACTCCTCCAGATGCTTGGGTGTGTGACGATGCCGTGAGGGTCTGTCTGACGTCTCAGCATGAGGGAGAGGTTGATCGCTCTTCCGATGACATCACTGCAGTAGTCAATAGATCCGGCTGGAAGGACCATTTGTTGGGGATTGCCCCGCTGAAAACTGGTGGATTATATTATTGAACGCTGCAGAACTCTGGTCAGGGAGTCGGAGTCATCAGGTATAGTTTAGTCGTTTATTGAACAAGAGTGACCATATACACATACTAGTGTATTTGAGGTAGTTTCTCAAATAAATATTATAACAGAAATAAATACTCACTGTCTAAGCATATTCAACAACTTAAGAGATTGCAAACCCAAATATAAACATATCTGTAAAGTGTACTGATACATGAAATATAAATGTAAAAATATATTAGTAGTCTGCAATAACAAACTGCATAGTGCAATGAAACAGTCTTATTAAAGCTGCAGTAGGGAGTTTTGAGAAAACGTTGACTTAGCCTGAAAATTTGAACAAGCACAACTTACAGGTCCCGCCCCCTTGCTCTCTGCTGCGCTACAGCCCTCCCTCCACAGCTCGTCCTCCACAGCGGAGCCTGTCGTGAACGCGCAGGCTAGTAAACAGGGCCACCGATAACAGCGGATAAAAAGTTATATGGCACAATCACTAATAGGGACTTAACGTCAACAATATGCTTTACATTGACTATGGCCTGCCCATACTTTGACTACAAACTTGGTCCTCAAATCATTATGTATTTTCCAATAGCCTACATGTAACTTTATAACGTTGCACTCTTTCTAGTAGTTATAAATAGCTAGTAAGATAACGTTAATATAACGGTAACTAACGTTACAGCATGTAAGTAATTATTCTAGCGATATATAATGCTAGATAAGGTGTGCTAGTACATTATTTCAGCAACATGACAAGCCAGTGAATTAGCAGGTTTCAATTGTTGCTTAGCAGAGTGCGTGACATTTTATCTACATGTTATGCGGCTAGAGTTTTGACACCGAGTCAATGGGCTCTGTGTAATTCTTTCTTTTTCGCATGTTTATCGTCATCAGTCTTTTTCCTTTTACCTCTTTGTTTTATGAGCAGGTGTCACTCGAGAATTGGCAGTTTAGGTTGTTTCTCCGTCATAAGCACAGCTGCAGCACGCCGGCAATCTTGAGTTTGAACGACGGCTCACGCTCCGGCGCTCGCGCTGTGCAAGAGAGGGGTGTGATCAGCGCGTACACGAGCGTGATTGACAGTGCTAAGACACTCCTCTCGGCTCTGAATGGTTGTTTCTGACCGGGAGCGTGTATTTCTTGCAAATGGCAATAGGACCACTGGGAGGAGCCAGAGGAGCCTGATTTTTGCACAGATTATCTGTCTCATATTCTACTGTCAGGACATAATGACAGTTTTAGCAAATACATGTTTTCAAAAGTTACCTACAGGAGCTTTAATACAGGCAGTAATAATTTACAACCAGTGAAGGATATTATACCACGGAGAAATGCACTTAAAGGTAATAACTAAACATGAACAATAGGAGCCGCGATGCTAGCGGGCTAATCCGCTCGTTAAGCAGGATCAAAAATTACACTTAGAAAGATCGCTAAACATCAACTACATCACAAACATGGTCTAACTTAGCGCAGTTGGGATGCAGTGTAACAATCTGCGTTATTAACAATATACTTAGAAGGAAACCTTACTTTGTCACAAACTTTATCTTGCACATAAACACTGAACATGTGAATGTGTTCACGCGATATGATCGCTCAACTTAAGTAGCTTAGTGAATAGGCAATTACACTGAGTCCGTACGTACTGAGAACGCTGCGCTACGTTATTTGCGTGCAACGCAACTTAAAACGTCACACACAGTTAACTTAACACTTAAAGGGAGAGAATTCACAACATCTTTAAAACAAAATAATAATGACAAAATAAAATAAAAATGAAACAATTTCCCAGAAAAAGGGATAAAAAATACATTAAAGATAATTATAAAATGTGACTGGGTCACTAGAAAAATGTCCACTTTTGGCAAGATGTCTTAAAATGTATTTCTTTTTTAAACATTTCAACTTAGACCACATTATTAGATTACCCTTTGACTCTATGTATACACATAAATGACAGCTTAATGATTTTGAAAAATCTTATTTTGTGCATTTATTTAAAGACCGCATGCACCATTTCTTCTCACTGGTGTTACTTACTTATTTGGCAATATAAAGGTTTTCATAAAATATTATTTCTCAATTTATTCCGCACATGTAGTCAGAGTTACAGAAAAATAATGATAATGCAACAAATAACCCTACAAACGGAGCGTCCCCTTAGGTCCGTTTTGTAATGTTCGCTGACGGACGTTCTGAGGACGTTTGTCCATTTTGCAAACGTCCCTATTTTGCCTCTCATCTGCCATTTCCATAACAACACTTACACAATCCAGTTGACCATGGGTTGCCTTTTATCATCAGACATGACACCTTGCAACTCAGACAAATGAAAATTTAAATAAAATATAAAATATAAACGCATATTGGATTTAAAAGGGAATATTTTTATCTCTTAAAATCCCTTCAATTAAGTGTGATAATGGATTTTATGCAGAAACCGTATTTTTTTGTTTTACAGATTGACATAGTTTTAGTGCAAATAAACTATAGTCAAAATATTCTTTGAATGAATTGTAAAATTAAGTTAATGTTTTAATTGTTAATGTTAAAAGATAATAACTTTCATGTTACTTATAACTACTATCACTAACTAAAGATCTAATCAAATCACGAGTCTGTTTTTAGCAGTTATAATTAAACATCAAAAACATGATAATTGAATACAATTTATGATGTATCCCACATGCATGAAGAAAATAAGGTTGAATCTCAGGAGCTCTAAAAGAATGCATCGACTTCAACTAATGAATGCAGCCAAGGAAAATGTGAAGAATGGAAAAGCATCTTCACTCAAAAAAATGATATGTTGGCTTTACTTAACTTTTTTATGTAAACAGGTTCCACCGGTTCCACATAACTATGTTTCGTTAAACAAACATAATATGTTCATGTAACTTCAACATCATGGAATTTGGTCATTTTAAGCGACCCAATTAAATTCTGAGCTAATGAGTTAATTAAGTGAATAACTGAGTGATGATTGAGCATTATTGAAGACACCTGATGTTAACAAGCAGAATCACTGAATGAGAAAACCGGAATGTTTAAGTCACCATTATGGAGATAAGTGTGTGTTTTAGTTGGGCTCTTGACCATTAACTTATTAACTTTAGATTTTGTTTGGTTGCTGTACATGAGTTATAACAGCCGGATGAACAATAAACAAAGGTCATCTGATGGTGTTGGTTGTGATTTAACATAATCATTATTTCACAATCATTTGACCTGAGTCACTGAATTTATATTAAACCGAATTTCTGAGTTAAGTTAACCTTTCGAATAATAGCAGCATTGTCATTTTAGAGCATACTATTTTTAGACTTTTCAATGAAATTCAAATGATCAAATCAATAAATAAATAAAAAACTTCCTTAAAAAATGTTTTGAGTAGGCACACACAGACATCAAGAATCAGCCTGTGAATCTCAACAGTGGTGACGATTATAAAGCATGTTGCAGTGCATTCTGGGTGCCACCAATCAAAACTCATTCATGGCTCCCATCATGCATTGCTGCATGAATAAATAATGAGCTTATGATCTGTTTGTCACCATTGCTAAGATTCATATGCTGATTCTTGATGTCTGTGTATGCCTACTCAACATATTTTTTAAGGAGTTTTTTTTTAATATCTTGATTTGATCATTTGAATTTCATTGAAAAGGCTAAAAATAGTATGCTCTACAATGACAGTAAGGTAAACTTAACTCAGAAATTGGGTTCAATATAAGTTCAGTGATTGAGGTCAAATGATTCTGAAATAATGATTATGTTAAAACACAACCAACACCATCAGATCTCCTTAGTTCATTGTTCATCCGGCTGTTATAACTCATGTACAGCAACCAAACAAAATCTAAAGTTAATAAGTTAATGGTCAAGAGCCCAACTAAAACACAGACTTATCTCCATAATGGTGACTTAAACATTCCGGTTTTCTCCTTCAGAGATTCTGCTTGTTAACATCAGGTGTCTTCAATAATGCTCAATCATCACTCAATTATTCACTTAATTAACTCATTAGCTCAGAGTTTAATTGGGTCGCTTAAAATGACCAAATTCCATGATGTTGAAGTTACATGAACATATTATGTTTGTTTAACGAAACATAGTTATGTGGAACCGGTGGAACCTGTTTACATAAAAAAGTTAAGTAAAGCCAACATATCATTTTTTTGAGTGTTGCCAGTAGAACCGACGTCTCGTTAGAGAGTTCTGTGTTGCCCCTGGTGTCCAGCTTCATCATGCACTCCTTGAGCATTACATCTCAGAGAGCAGCAGGAACAATAAACTGAAAAGTATTCTTCCTTGTGATGACATCTTTGGAGACTTGCTATTCACTACCTGATACTCCTCCAAGAGAGCACCGGGCACTCTGTTAAGTCGGTGGAACACACTTGGTCGCACAAACGGTTCACGGTTGAGGGGGTCTGCGACTACATTCTCAATCAGGCCCAAGAATGTATTTGATGTTGAAATTATACGGAGCGAGCTTTGCGACCCAACTTTGCTCACAAGCATCCAACTTGGGTTTAGTAAGAATGTAGGTCAGTGGGTTGTTGTCTGTCCATACAGAGAACTGCTGACACTTGAGCCAGTGACTAAATTTGTCAAAGACTGCCCATTTGAGAGCAAATAACTCTAGCCTGTGTGTGGATATTTTAGTGTGGCATAATTAAGTAACCTGCTAGCAAAGGCTATGGGGCGAGCAACCTTTCCATCCGCCACTACCTGAGAGAGGACTGCAGCAAGCCCATTACTGGAAGCATCGACAGACAGCAAGAAAGGTTTACTCAAATCTGGGTTTGTCAAAGTGACTCTTCCGAATATGTTTCAGCGCACTAAAGGAATCTCGGCATTCCTGGGTCCAGTCAGAAGAGGTACGTTTTCTGCCTGCCATCACACGTTTCTGTCCTTTGGTGTGCCTCGGTTTCCTCATGCCTGATGTTAATGCAAAGAGGGGTCTACCAATGCGAGAACAACCTTCATATACTGCTGGTGGAAAACCACTATCCCCAAAAATGAGCTTATTTTTGTTTGTGATGGAATGTCAGTGCCATCTTCCATAAGATCCTGTTCTGTGATGTCAACAATAGCTCTGACCTTTTCAGGATCTGTAGCCACGGCTTCACTACTCACAATGTGGCCAAGAAACTTAACAAAAGGCCTGAATCTGAATCTCCTGTTTGGATATGTGCGTTTCCTGTTTGGATTATTGTCGTCATCTTCCCTGTTTGGATTTTCTTTGTGTTTATTTAATAAATTATTGCTGTGAAAAGATCATCTCCTCACTCATGGTAACCGTAACAAATAGCAGCAAAAGTGTTTTGAAATCAGAAATCTCTCAGATTTCATTAAAAATATCTTAATTTGTGTTTCAAAGTTGAACAAATGAAAGTCTTACGGGTTTGGAATGGCAAGAGGGTAAATAAATAATGACATTTTTGGGTGAACTAACCCTTTATTATTTGGGTTACTGGGTGTGAAAATGTTTGTAGTCATTAAAATACAATATATTTGTATTGGTGTATGACTGTATGTGGATGTGAAGGCAGTTCTTCCTCTTATAATGTGGATTTACACATAAATCATTGAATTTTCAGGGAGTGTGGGGTCTGTGTTAAGACTTGTGTTCATGATTTTATTCAAGAACAAATTATACAACTTTTATAAAGTACAATTTATTAAGTTTAAAACTGATAAAAACACAATATCCGATAACATCAATATCATTTAGGCCTAGCTGACAGATAACAAAAATTAAGAATCAAAACAAATGTAATCAAACAAATACATTTAAGTCAGGGTGGTTTTAACTAAAAAGCTATGCATCTGAAAGTCTATTTGCATAAATATCTAATGACCCCATTAAATTATAAACCTTTTTGTGAATTATATATAACTAAAATGAGATTATCTTCTGAAAAACACCCGGAGAAACATCTGGATTCCACATGTATAATGTATCAGTGTTCAGTGGCGGGGATGAAACTGAGCAGAGCCCGATCAGTGAAGACAACCGTACCAAAGATCATTTTCATTAGTTCTATTAAAAAAAGAAGTGTTCAAACACATTTACGCACATGAGTTTGTCTTTATTTCTCCAAGTGTGTCCAGGATGTTGGAAGAATCAGCTGTCAACACATGCTAGATAAAGAAACTCAAGGATTTTCCTCACAGTAGTATATGTAGTGAGAGGAGACAACAAATTCCCCTCTTTATCGAGACACAAGAAACATCTGGAGAAACATCCTCATGTTGCTCTGAAACAGAGAAATGTCTGATATTACAGATGTTGGTGAAAGGGTTTCTTCCCCTCACATTAGTTATCATGTTCTTTTCTCAGTCACATGGTTCCTAATTTTCCCGCTCTTGTAGTGTATATGTAACCCCTCCAGTCCAACTCGTCAAGCTCCGAGAGGGATTCGAACCGGCGTCTCTAGCATGGGAGTTGGGCGCACTAACAAGGAACGCTAAAAACCAAAGTCTCTAGCGTCAGTCGGTAGTGCACCTCTTGAGATCAGGGGAGTAAGGTTTACCTGCACAGCTCTCACTAACTGGACTCCGTTACATGAACTGTGATTTTTGGTATATTGGTGCAACTGTGTTACGGTATTTTTATTGCGCATATGCGCTGTGTGTTGTATCAGAGTCAGGCTGAGGAAGTAAAAAAAAAAAAAAAACAGGAAACATGGCGTACATTATAACTCTGTGTCGCTCTTTCTTTTCTTCCATAAAAACACTACAGTGGCGTCAAGAACTTGAATTCCACAGCGAAGGAAAGTGCAAGTGAGTTTGCAATACAGAAATAGTTTGCCAGTTATTGAAGCAACTAAAAATGTAAAGCTGATCTTGAGTAATGGAGGAGAGTAGTCGGTCTGAAACTCTGACATCTAGTGGTCATAGTTAGTACTTCATGGAGAAATCACAAGTACAGGAAAACAGGGAGAAAATAAACTGGAGTAAAAAACATAATTCAGATTTATATGGAGATGATAAATGGAAATGAAAGTGACCGCAAAACGGCAATGATTGGCAGAGTTTCTGAATTAAATTTTTATTTTATTTTTAAACTTAGAACGATTTGAAAGATGACTGGCAGCAATTGCAGCAGAAAAGAAAGCTGATATGTTCCTGAGTGTCTTGTGTCCCACAGAGTACGGGCTACTGAAGAATTTGAACCAACGCTTCAGATTTCACAGAAGACATCAGGAAGAAGGTAAAACATTAACAGACTATATTGTTGACTTGAAAAGACTTGCTAGCACATGCGAGTTTGGACAATTCCTCAATGATGCACTGAGGGATCAGTTTGTCTGTGGTATGTCAGGTGAAGCTTACCACAAGTGTCTCTTATCAAAGAAGAATTTGAATTTCAAACAAGCCTGTGCAATTGCTCTTGGCCTTGAACAGGCATACATGGATACAAAGGAGTTGACAGAACGTGTAGACCATTCCAGTGGTTTTCACAAGGTTGCCCAATTTTCACAGGAAAGACAGAAGGCAAACCACAGAAAGGGTCTTCTCATTCAGGTTTTCCTGCATTGAGTTATGGAAAGATTAAAGATTTCCAGGCTAGAATCCGAGTTCATCAAGACAGTAAACCATTATTCCATAAGCCCAAGTGCCCAAGATCTGAGCGCTGTCCATGCACTGATTGGTGCGTGTCCTGAGGATTACAATATAAAGCTGCAGAGAGAGCGCTGAGGAAGGGGAGAGACAAGCGCGGTGTTTGAGGTCGTTTTGCCCTCTAGTCCCAAACGAGTTAGTGCTCGTCATGCTCTTTGTTGTTGGGTTAACGTAGGGTGGAGGATACCTGTATCGTTTCTCCTTTTTAATGCATAGTCAGGGAGTGAGGGAAGGTGTGTTGTTTTCTTTTCTTTCTTTTATGTATAGGTAAGTTAAAGGTGCTCTAAGCGATGTCACACGTTTTTTAGGCCAAAACATTTTTTGTCACATACAGCAAACATCTCGTCACTAACCGCTGGCTGCCTGTCCCCTGAACACACTGTAAAGAAACGCGATCTCTGTAGACACCCCAGGCTCCACAGACAGCAACAAAAACAAACTGGGCTAACCCGCTCCACGAAACATGACAAACCGTTCCAGCCAATCACCGACAAGAAGGACTTGGGGGCGGGGTTTGGGGGGTTAGTGCGCGGATGAGGAGGAGGGAGGGTCTAGCTATAGCCTCCGTTTTGTTTGACAATACTTTAAACGTAAACAAGAAGTGACGTCACCCGACATAGAACCTTTAATGTTAATTTCCCCTTTAGTTAGAGGTATTTTTGTTTTCTTTTATTTGGGTTCACCTCATGAGGTAATGTTTTTGTTTGTATTTTGGTATATTTGTAATGTTTTATTTAATATCCCTGTTTAGTTTTGAAACTCTGCTTAATTGTGAAAATAAAAGGCAGGTACGGCAATTTTTGAAACCCTAATCTGTTTGCATCATATGCTGGCTTCTAATGGTGCAGCTGAAAGGGCTGTCCAAACCCTTAAGGCGGCATGGATTTGACCGCAGTCTCAGTCAATGTCTCCCAATCAGCAGCTAGCTTATTTCCTGTTCAAATACAGGAATACACCACACACTGTCACAGAACGCACACCAGCAGAGTTGTTCCTGAAATGGCAACCATGCACTCGTCTTTCATTGATTAAGCCTGATGTGTCGGATGTTGTATCCAAGCACCGGATTCAACAGCAGAAAGTGGATAAGAAATCAAAGTCACTCCAGACATTCAGTTTAGGGGAGAGGGTGTTGAAAGGAGACTTGAGACAGGCACTGTCTGAGTACTAGGCACTATTATGCAGTGTGCAGGACCTCTGACTTACTATGTGCAAGTAGGCCATCGACAAAGTGGATATCGATCACATGCTACCATCAAGGTTTTCATAAGAGCAGGCAGAAGGAATCAGTTATGACATCTTTGATTGCTTGCCAGTTGGTGGAATGCAGAGAGCTGGAACGTCTGACTCAGAAGGTCTGATCAAATTCAGGAAGTAAACAGAACGTTGCAATTTGTTGGTCACTTTAAAATAATGCATGTGTTTTAGGCTAGACCATATTAAGTTTGGTGTGGTATATTGGTGCAACTGTGTTTACATGTATTACAGTATTTTCATTGTGTGCATGCGCCAAGTTGTATCAGCGTCAACCCCATTTGTCTTAACTAGTGCTGGGCAACGATTAAAAAATTTAATCGTGATTAATCGCATGATTTTCTTGCGATTAATCGCATTGTTACGCGCAAAATTGAATAATGAATTCTAGTAGTGTATTGCGCACTTTTGATTTAAATGTACTGCTACAAAAGTGCAATAACATGTGGTTTGCAAAAACTTTAAACAAATAAGGTGCTTTTATACCAGCAGTATTCCCTTTACACAGTATCAATAAAATATTTCTTGTAAATCTCAACTTAAACATTAATGTAATCAAATCAAATATTTAAACAAAGCTATTTGCCACTGCCAGGGCATTACCTTTTATCTAGCTTGTTAAAACGAGTCCAGTTTTCTTTTCTTTTTTTTTTTCTGAACAGGTATCTTGTATCAGGGAGCAGCAGAAACAGTCTATGTAGTCAAAGGGTCATGATCACTACTACAGATATAAGTCGACCAACGTTACTTCTCTGATAGCAGCTTAGGTTTGGTCATGGCATGCCATGGTTTCCCACGTAAGATTACATTAAACAGAGGTAAAAGCCCAATTTATACTTCTGCATCGAACTCACGCCGTAGCTGTGTAGCGCGCGTACCCTGACGTGCATCTCTCCAAAAATGTAACGTCAATTCTACGCGTACCGCAAGCGCTGTGATTGCTAGAACCGCTCCCCGGGTTTCACACTCTCCCTCATGTGTAATTGCGCGTCAACGCGGACAACGACGCAGATATATAAATGAAAACCAACGCGTTGTCTATAGCGTAGAGGCTCCGGCGTAGGTCCGACACAGAATTATAAATCAGCCGAAAAGAGTGAGGTGAAGTGGTCGAGCACAGGTGCAGCGACAAGCGGGCGCGTTCCTGTGAAACTGTTGCAGTCATGCTCGCCTCACGCACGCGCCCGCGCGTTGCCGAAGTTGAATTGTCTAACTTTTTTGTACACGACGCGCAGCACAAATCATTGGAAGAGAGATCTGATCCTCGGCTCGCTGTTTGTGAGTTTCCAGAATCTAAATAGTTATCAGGACATCAACAGGAGGGAATTCACATGGCAGAGCATCCCCGCTAAACTAAACGCAGGCCTATCAGGTAAAGTTATGTATAATTTTAATTTAAGTTAAAAAGGCTACAGCTGCGTAGCGCACAGAAGCCGGTGCCATGGTTACTATCCATAGAGCGCCTGTCATTCACTCACGGAGCGCTGTCTCCCTTTCTGTTCACCTGAGAGAACCTGCCAAAGCCTCTCCACTGCTTGTTTGGGTGGGTTATTTGCTGGCTGACCAACATCCCACCCCTCCTGTGATCATGGTTTGACTGTAGGCCTATGTGTATTCAGAGCCAGTGAGCAACGGACTTTCAAAATAATAATAAAAAAAACCTCTGCGTTAACGCGCGATAAAAAAATTGTCAGCATTAATTAATAAATGCGTTAACGCGATAATAACGCGTTAACTTGCCCAGCACTAGTCTTAACCCATGATTTTGTGTGTGTGTCTGTGTGTGTGTGTGAGGGACAGTGTTGTTTAATGTGTCACAGAGACACTGAAGAGTTTGAAAAAGCTCCAAATCCAGCACAGAGGTATTCAGTGAATGCGTCTAAGTGTGGGTTTAATGTGACAGAAACACTGAAGAGTTGGAAAAAAGTCTAAATCCAGCATAGAGGGGTTCAGTGAATGTAGTGTGTAATGTGTGTAAGTGTATGAGTGTGTGTGTGTCAGAGACGCTGTAGAAGGACAAAGTGCCGGCCAACACGTCCAGATACACTCCTACTCTCTTACAGGATCCTGAACCAGCAGAAACAGCAGTGGAGTTACTATTGTGAAGGACAGAGAATCTGTCATCAGAGCATCTCAGACTCCAGGACATCTCATTCAGTCCAAACTGACAGTCAGCACTCCATCCTTTCCTCCTGATTCCTTTATATGACACGGATATATACATATTTCTACTCCATTCAGCCTCCCAGTAACAGCGTCCAGTCAGACTCTCTCCACACAGAACCTGATGATGATCAAATCTCTCTGGATGATCAGGATACGACTGCTGCTTATTCACAAACGTCACCTTTCTGTTCTCCTCAGACAGAACGAGATGAGTGTTTGCTGTGTTTGGATCCAGTGTGAGATCAACGGCGTCTGAACACAAGAACACACATTAGAAGAGAAACATTTACAACAACAAAACAACAAATACTAAAACTGTGTCTTTGAGGACTTACATTTGGGTAATCTTGAAATCATGATCTCTGCTCTGTGATTTCCACTAGAAAAAACAACACACACACACAGAGAGAGAGAGAGAGAGAGAGAGAGAGAGAGAGAGAGAGAGAGAGAGAGAGAGAGAGAGAGAGAGAGAGTCTGTTATGTATCCAGTTTCTCATATTGTGAACATTAACTTTATCTCTTTCTTTCTTTCTTACTTTTATTTATAGTTCTTTTGTATAGGGTTAATTTTGTATTACTGTGTCACTGACTTTGTCAGATAAAGGGTACTCAACAAAAGTCTTTTGTTCATCTTCGGAACACAAATTAAGATCTTTTAAATAAAGTCTGAGAGCTTTCTGTCCCTCCATTGACAGTCTATGCAACTACCACTTTCAATCCCCATAAAGGTAGTAAAGACATCATTAAAGTAATCCATGTAATTCCAGTTGTTTTACCCTCAATTTTATGAAGGGATGCGAGTGCTTTGCACAAAAAAAAAATGTTTAGAAAATATAAACGTGCGTTCACGCAACGTCTGCTCTCACGTCAACACAACACGCATGAGTCAGGGTGCTCTCGTGAACACTTTGGAGATTCATATTTTGTAAATAAAGTGGTAAATTATGTTTTGCGCAAATATGCACTTGCTTCGCTTGGGTTTATGTCACATGGATTACTTTCATGATGTTTTTACTAGCTTTCTCGGGCTTGAAAGTGATAAATTCAGCTTTGATCACACAAATAAATAACATTTTACAATATATTACAATAGAAAATGTTTATTTTAAAATATAATACAAATATAATTTGTAATATACTGTATATATTTACAATATGACTGTTTTTCTTGTATTTTTGATCAAATAAAGTCATCAGCCTCGGTTAGCAAAAGAGACTTTTAGAAAAAAACATTAAAAAAAAAAGTTTTTTAAACTTTTAGTCAGAAGTAGGACAAGTGATTTAAATAATGGATGGATGTTCTGCCATCTCTCTCTCAGTGAAATCATTCTAAAACACATCAGAAAATAAACTGTAACTACTTACCACACAAAGATGACTGATTTCTCTTTAGAAAGCTTGAACTGTTTTCTTTTAAATTAAATTATTAATATCAAAAACAAATATTCTCGGTTTATGTAATCCGTATGAAACCAACTAAAGGTACAGTTTCTCACGTCTCTGCTTACTATCCATAATGTGACCACACCCACGCGCTGCTCAGCATTCACAGGCTAATCGTTCACGTGTAAACGATAACCTGTTAACGAGTTGTACTGCTTGTCCATTTCATACATAAGTAGATAGACACTGTCTTGTTTATGTCACATCATATTCTCTTCTTGTACACTTGTAAATTTTAGCTCAGCTGTGATATGAAAACACTGTAAGTCATGTACATTACTTTACAATAAATTTCTGTTTGTTGTAAATTCCTGTTAATCTGAAAGCTCATCCAATCATCATAGAGAAGGTGAGCTCCCATACGGGACACAAAATATATAATTTAAAGCTCAATATCGAAAGAACATTCAGATTCAGGCCGTTGTTGTTATTTCTTTTTTTCAATGTAAATAACATTCATAATCCTCTCATAGACCCACAGTGAAGCACAACATTTTACTTTCATATAAAAAAAAAAAATTAAGTTGTCTCTAATAAATCTTTTTTTTCTGAGAACTAAAGAAGCATCTTTTGACAACCACAACTCCAATGACAAATTCTCTCTCACACACAGGAGACAGAATGATAGGTCCTGCTCAACATACTTGAGTTTGTCCAGAGTCCCGGGTCCTGAGTGATTGTAGATCAGGTCCAGCTCTCTCAGGTGTGAAGGGCTTGAACTCAGAGCTGATGCCAGAGCAGCACAACCTTCCTCTGTCACCATACAGCCAGATAACCTACAACAACAAGTGTTCATGTTATTATGCTTCCTTTTTAGAGATATAAAATATACAATACACCAAGGGTGCAAACCATACGGCCCATAGAATGCAAATGGCCCGCCTGATCATTCCAGTCATCTCAAAGTCCAAGTAACTGAAAACTAATAGAGTTGCAGAATTGCCATGTCAAGCCATGTAACCTTTTCAGATACACACCGGCTATGACTCATGATTAATCATGCCACTCATGTTAATGTTAATGTACATACTAACTTAAACCACTGTTGCAAGATACATATAGACATTTTCTCAGCAACAAGTTTGCTATTTTGTTTATTTGACAGCTTGAAAATGTATTCGCCACATATAAGGAAATAAGGTAATAGACATCACTCTGTTTCTATATCACAATAGTTTTTGATTTGTCATTATTTTCACATTGTGCATCTGCTATTGTCTTTAAAATACAAATTTCCTTAAAACAGAGAATGAAGTAGCCTACACTGTAAACATTTTTTATTGAAAAATATTGGGATGGTGATGGCGCAGTGGATAAGACACATGCCTTTGGTGTGAGACACCCGGGTTCGAATCCACTGTGAGACACCAATGTGTCCCTGAGCAAGACACTTAACCCCTAATTGCTCCAGAGGCGTGCGACCTCTGAAATATAGCAATTGTAAGTCGCTTTGGATAAAAGCGTCAGCTAAATGAATAAATGTAAATGTAATATCCCCCGATGCAAAAATATGCATTGTACTAATCATAGCTTAAGGTCTTCACTTTCACTTCACTTATTATACTGTTGGCTGAACAAGTCCTACTTCCAAAAAAAAAAAATGCGCCTGAGGAAAACAGTTGGTATGTGGACCACAGTGCCGTTATATTGCAGTTGGCGTCGGCCTCTTGCGGGGCTTATTTCCTTTTAATATCAAACATGTCAAGCTCGTGATTTTCTTATTAATCCATTCATTCTTTTTTAGCGCTTGTGTCAGTAACTTTAAGCAGTCCTGAAAGCTGTATAAATGTACATACCATGGAGACTTCCGGCATGCAATACTCATTTTTCTCTCATGTCCACCACAATTACTCTTGTATTGATTACTTTTTCTTAGACAATAAATTATTGTCTAAAGTGAGGGCCTGCCCTGTTCATATGGCAGCATTCTTATGATCCATTTTAACCCGTATGATCACGTCGACCTCTAATTCCTGACATCGTTGAAAGTGGCACATGCTCTGGCCACATTCAAGGTGTAGTCTGGAAAGATGGCTATTGGCTCACCTTTATATTGAAGTGAACCTTGTTCTCGGCCTCGGCTGAGAACTTCAGCGCAGTCCTGGTAATAGTGGAGTAAAAAAAACAATCACCCGGGGCTTTCCGTTATGCTTTTTAGGTATTAGGCCTGTGTGTGAACGGTCGATAAGGATGTCTTTCTCTAGGTTAAAAACTTCTAGCTTCTAACAGCAGCTTAGAGACAGCAACAGTTGAGCTCAAACCAGTCTCCTCTGGAATCCCCGCAATGCGTACTTTACATCTCCGCATCCTTCCTTCCAAATCGTCATTTTTTTACCTTCATGTTAGCCAGCTCTGTTTTAAGTTCTGCAACTGTCGACTGCAATGAAGTGATCACGTCCGACCATGTTGATAATCCTTCCTCCACATCACTGATAGCGGCCATCATGTTATCCATTTCAGAACGGATAGTCGCAATTTAGCAATTTCCGATTTGACTTATTTTATGTCTTCAGAAAGAACATTTTGAAGTTCCGCCCTGATAACGACTGAGATATCCTCTCTCAGAGAAGCTAGAATATCTGCTTTCAAATCCTCCGTGTCCGTCGCCTTAGCTGCGAAATGGGAGGCAAGTCGCCAGATGCAGTAGAGGCTTGCGTAGATGTGTTCGCAGGGCCGCTGTATTTATATTTACCCAGCTTAGACCCCATTTAATTGACCAACACCTCATTTCATTGTATGCTCACTAGTGTCCCAAGTATGTTTTTCTAACACAACTGCAAATTAGAACTGAATGGGTGAATGCACACAAACTCACAGGCTCGAAATGCCTGAGCCTGGAAAACACCCAGTTGCCTAACACAGATGTCAATCAATCAAGCATTATACAAAAAAAGAGAGATTTGATTTATTTTAGGATTTGAGATGTTAATGTTTGTAATTATATTAAAATCAATTAAACAAAATACTTTAATAAATATATTTGTAACTGGGGGGCCTATTCATCATAGTAGGCGGGCCTATGCCCGTCAGGCCCGTCCGTTGGCTGCGCCCATTTGTTACATATTAGAGGTCGACCGATAGTGGATTTTACTGATACCAATAACTAGGTTTGACCATACTGGCTGATAAACGATTAATCAACCAATATTTTTTAAAATGGATACTGGATAAAAAACAAACATAACATTGCAAGTAAAACAGTGCGCAACTGAAATGTGCTAAATTAATAAATATCTAAATATGAATATAATATAATAAAATGAGAAGTTATACAGAACTTTATTTAAACTTTAAAACATTATAGGTCAAATGTGTGCTTCTTTAGCTATAAACTACAAACATACGCAAATTTCGGTAGATGGTAACAATTGCAACATTAAACATTTGGGTAAGGTTTGCTTGTTTTTGTCACATTGTTTTAACCATTTGAGGTACTACTAATGTTAGTCCTCTCCACCACAATGGCAAACATACTGCTGTTCTTACTCTTCTAATGCAGCATCTAATCAACAAATTACTTTATAATGATATGGCAATATGTACTTCAGTGTTCTGTATTCATACCGTTTCGATGTCGGTGTTTTAAATGTGCGTAGTGTCAGCGCTCTCCGTGCAGCACGCAGTCTCACGTGTTAAAATAAACAATTCGAGTCGCCAGTGATAGTTTTTATTTTACCTTTAGAGGCCGCTCTCGCTCTGTATAATGACATCAGTCCCTTCTCAGAGCTCTCGTACTGTGCAATGATAGCGCACACTTCTCAGCCGCTCCAGCAACGGATGCAACCCGTGAAAACTATGGGTACCGCATTGTGGGGAATTGCAAATAATGCTTTTATGCTGATGAACTGAGTAGGGGTGTGATGAGACACTTATCTCATGAGAAAAACGATACATGAAATTGGGTTCACGAGAACGAGACGAGATTATTGAACAATATTTTATAGAAATCCTCAATGACACAATTCATGATTGGAAAAATAGTCTGCAGGTGCATTTTGAAATGTTTTAACTAATAATCTTGTAATGAATGTCATTTCAGTTCTAATATATGAGTATGAATTATCAAATGCATTGAAAGACAACAGTATACAAGCACTGTAAAAGGTTTTGCCACATACTCAACTGACTGGTTCCCTTTCAAGGGAACTCGAGCTGCGTTGAGACGCGGTGGTTGCATCGTGAAGCACGTGTAAAATCAGTCCAATGGAAAGACGGGACGTCATAGGTGACGTCATAGACCAGGAAACTATAAAGCACCCCTGAAATCAGACCGCGACAGCTTCTGTGCCATCAGGAAGCGCTCTCTGTATATCTGTCCTTGTCATATTTATTGTTGTCTGTCAAGCTCAATATATATATATATCCCGGGGAGTGGAGACTTCACTCCGAGGTGGTGGAGCTCCTTTGGGAGAAGTTTGGTCAAGCTCAAGTCGACCTTTTCGCATCATCAGATTCAACCCATTGTCCCATGTGGTTCTCCCTTACGCACCCAGCTCCTCTCGGACTGGATGCAATGGTGCAGGTGTGGCCGAGGCCGCACCTGTACGCTTTCTCCCCGATATCCATGCTTCCGGGGGTTCTGGAGAGGGTTCGCCCGGGAAGGGGCCCGTCTGCTACTAGTAGCCCCTTAATGGCCGACCCGAGTTTGGTTCTAGGACTTAGTGTCCCTTCTAGACGGCTCTCCCCTGGAGATTCCGGTCAGGAGGGACCTACTGTCCCAAGCAGGGGGCACGATATTTCACCCTCATCTGGAGTTGTGGAAACTGTGGGCCTGGCCTCTGAGGGGGCCCGGCTCATAGAATCCGGTCTCTCGACTGAGGTCATTGAGACTATTCTCCAATACAGAGCACCTTCCACAAGAAAACTATATGCATTGAAATGGAAATTATTCTCCACCTGGTGTGGTGAACGTCACCTAGATCCTGTTATCTGCCCTGTTGGTACAGTTCTTGATTTCTTGCAAGACCGTTTCTCTGCTGGATTATCCCCTTCTACCTTAAAGGTATAAGTGGCGGCTATATCGGCCTACCACACCCCTCTGAGGGGCACTTCTCTTGGGAGAGATTCTCTGATTATGCGTTTTCTCAGTGGTACATTGAGGTTGAGACCTGCAATGCACTCTAGAGCACCGGCTTGTGATTTGGCCATTGTACTTGAGGGTCTGGCTTTGGCTCCCTTCGAACCCATCGAAGAGGTTTCAGAAAAGTTCCCCACTTTAACCCTCTGGGGTCGGCAATCACGCCGGCGTGATCTGTTCGCTTTTTTTCTTATCAGTGCAAAAGAGACTCAAAATACTGTTGATTTTGATCGTACATATAAGTGTTATACATCAATCGATCCTATTAAGTGTCTATTTTTTTTGTGGATACTCACAATAAAAACAAAGTGTTGTGCTTTTCGCCATATAAAGAAAAACAAACATGATGCGAGTTCTGCATTCTCTCTGTCAG
The DNA here is from genome assembly GCF_029890125.1 of Rhinichthys klamathensis goyatoka. NCBI lineage: Eukaryota > Metazoa > Chordata > Actinopteri > Cypriniformes > Leuciscidae > Rhinichthys > Rhinichthys klamathensis. Next base: position 933,322 of record NW_026606557.1, read on the forward strand.
TGAAGTCCATTCTGAAACGCGTACGAAAAATGAACTGTAACTAAGTCAATACTTGTCACAGAGATACGAGACATGTGTCTTTTAAAAGCTTGTATTCTCTTCTTTTAAATGAAGTAATTTATTAAAAAAAGAAATATTTCCAGTTTATGTAATTCGTTTGAAACCAAGGAGAGGTACAGTTTTTTTCGCCCCCAGAGCTTTTCACATGGTAAATAGGTGATCTAACGTTATGCATCGCACATGCCCAGCGATCAATGGCATAAAAACACGAAGTTTCTCCATCAGATTCACTGATAGTTCATTGCGTTTTAAGGATGGCAATCTACTCCTTCAGATGATTCTGGACAGCGATGAAGAATTCACCTTTTCCTCAGAGGAAGATTGTGTTGTGTGACTGTTCAAGCCTCTGTCTTTAGATCAGTGTGTTTACTAATGTGCTTTTTGTCCTTTGTTGTGTGTCTTTGGATTATGTTGTGTTGTAAATAAATCCAAACAATCTAAAAGACATTCTTTCTTAAATCTCCTCATTCTTTGTGCAAGGCTCCTCATAATGATATGGCCTGATAGCACACCTAATAGGGCCATTAGGGGAGGTTCTTTGTCTTTCTCAGGTGTGAAATGCCATACATATTAATGAGAGATCATGCCTCCTCGCATAAAGCTTTCTCAAAAAAAAAACACGTCATACAAATTCTAATAGACTTTATTGACTTATCTGAATGAGTAGTCAGGATGATTCTCACATAGTTTTGGAGCAAATATTCTAGGCTATGTGATACAATTTTTAAAAGTCTTGTGAAGAAATAATCAATATGTGTTTTGTGGCCTTATTTGAGAAACTTTAATTTTTTTGTTTTTTTCAAAAACCATGCATACACAATATTCTCTCAAAAATACAAATATGTACATACATGTTGCTCACATATTATGGTAGCCCTGTGTGTGCTAAATAGAGTGTAATTACACATGTGCCATTAATATGTTTATAAGCAACTGAAAAAAGCACAAATGTCAGGGCATGTCTAAACATATCAAGGACCCCAAAAACACCTTAGACCCCAGAGGGTTAAAAACTTTATTTCTTCTCGCTATTTCGTCTATTAAGAGAATTGGAGATTTGCAAGCGCTGTCGGTTGCTCCTTCATGCCTGGAATTTGCACCTGGTATGGTGAAGGCATTTCTTTACCCGCACCTGGTATGGTGAAGGCATTTCTTTACCCTAGACGAGGTTACATTCCTAAGGTCCCAGCTAATGTTGCGGGCCCAATAGCATTGCAGGCCTTTTATCCTCCACTTTTTAATACCCCAGATCAGGAAGAACTTAATCTGTTATGTCCAGTTCGGGCATTGGATGCTTACGTTCATAGAGCTGCCCTGTGGCCGGCGTAAATCTGAGCAGTTATTTGTCTGCTTTGGGTCACTCAAGAAGGGTTGCCCTGCATCTAAACAGGTAATGAGCAAGTGGATAGTTGAGGCTCTCTCATTGGCTTATGAAGCGGCCGGACAGCCTTCACCTATGGCTGTGCGGTCCCATTCTACGAGGAGTATGGCTGCCTCTATGGCTTTAATTTCGGGTGTTTCCCTTCATGATGTTTGAAATGCGGCAGGCTGGTCCTCACCGCATGCATTTGTCAGGTTTTATGACCTAGACCTCTCCACTCCTGGGGCTAGGTATGGTCCTCACTGCAGAACACGAAATCGAGTTTTACATATACCTAAACCTACCCATCTCCGCCCCCTGATCCCTAACCCCACCCATAATCGTACCCAACTCCACCACCTGATCCCTAACCCCACCCCTAATCCTACCCATCTCCACCCCTTAGATCTGGATCCAACTCCGCCCCCTGGATCTCGTGTACTGCAATGAGGTGCTACTGAGGTTGCTTGCTTCTTAGTGTGCGCAAGGACTTCACACAGACGGGCATTTGTAACTATGGCGTAGTGGGTATGGGGTTCCCACCGCGTCTCAACGCAGCTTGAGTTCCCTTGAAAGGGAACGTCTCAGGTTACGTATGTAACCCTGGTTCCCTGAGAGGGAACGAGACGCTGCGTTCTCCTGCCATACTTCCTGCATGCCCTGATCGACTTGCTTCAGGCCTTTCAGAAGCTGTCGCGGTCTGATTTCAGGGGTGCTTTATAGTTTCCATTGGACTGATTTTACATGTGCTTCACGATGCAATCACGCAATCTCAACGCAGCGTCTCGTTCCCTCTCAGGGAACCAGGGTTACATATGTAACCTGAGACGATTTCTTTCCTGTATGATTTTACAGGTTTGATTTTTATAAGTTTGTTGGGTAAGTTAACTTGGATACCCCCAATATTATATATGTTAAATGAATGAAATGGACACTAAATTACGGAAGCCCTGAACCGCAACGTAAAAAAAAAAAAAAAAAATCTGTAAAAAAAAAAAACCCAAAAAAACCCTAGCATTTCGAGATTAAAGTCGAAATATTTAGAGATTAACCCTCTGGGGTCGGCGGTCTCGCCGGCGATACCAGCTCACTTTTTTCCTTATCAGTGCAAAAGAGACTCAAATTACTCTGTTGATTTTGATCTTACATATAAGTGTTACACATCATTCGATCCTGTTAAGTTTGTATTTTTTTTTGTGGAACCTTATAATAAAAACAAAGTGTTGTGCTTTTTGCCTAATAAAGAAAAATAAACATGATGCGCGTACTGCGTTCTCTCTGTCAGTGAAGTCCATTCTGAAACGCGTCCGAAAAATGAACTGTAACTGCAAATACTCAGTCAAACAGGTATACAGGCACACAGGCATGAAGCCTGAATTATCTTCTTTTAAATGAAGTAATTTATATAAAAACAAATTTTCTCATTTTATGTAATCTGTACGAAAAGAGAGAGATGATAGTCGTTCTCGTCTCAGCTCATTAAAGTTAATTTGACCACGCCCACGGAGCGCGCGCTCTATTCAAACACAAATGCTCTGAGGCGATCCACGCCCACATCAGCTGGATAACCCACCGCAAGAGACTCATATTTACGACGCTGGGAGGAATAATACTATCTTAATAATAATCCTGGGAAAAAATTACCTCAGAAGTGCAGGTAGTTTCATTTGGAGGAGCAACGGATCCAGCTGAGGAATAGGTACATTCTTTATTTTCAAGTGCTTTGTTCTAATCGCGATATTAAATAGTGTCTGTAAACAAAAAGACTATTTGAATATGAATCGCATTTTTGTGTGTGAATGAATGAACAGCTTTTACCAAACTATATTCCAATACTGAGATGAGTAAAAATCGACTGAAATATGTTGAAATAAAATATTTTTGTATAAGCAACGTATTAAACTGCAAATTAACATTTATATGTCCTAATCATAAAAACGATGTTACATATGAAAGACAAGATGTCGTTTTTACTGTAAAATACTGCCACATCAAATAAGCTTGTTTGCTAAAATGTTATTATAGTGTTTGTTCGATTGTAGGCTATATTCAAACTAATTAATCCACAACTGTGAAATATGTATGATAAAATGTATACTTTAGTATATACAAAGAAAGATTACATTTGAAATATAGTTACAATTTTAATTGTTGTTGTAATTGTAACCTTTTTATTAAAATAGCAAACATATATGTAGGCTACATATAAATAAATCTTAGGTAAATCTTAAAAGCTCAATATAAGCCTCCTCTTTAAATTATTTGTATTGTGTTTTATTAGTGACACATTTGGGATATATTCCCAAACTTTCTGTAAAAACAGTATGAGAATTAACTGCACAATTACTAGAAATGTTTACATTTGATATTATACAATTTGCAAGCACAATTTGAAAAATAAATAAATAATTGGAACTGTGAACCAATTTGTATTATATATGCCTATATATATATATATATATATATATTGTCATTGCATTCTTGTGGCTCAGTGACACCTGAATGAAAGGCTCATTAGTATGCAGCCCCATTATGCGCTCATTTTGCGGGCCCATTGTCTTCTCAGGTGTGAATCACAGCAGGTCACACCCCTGCGCATATTGCCTTTCCAAACAAACAGTGTCATTTTTAAATTTAAACCAATCTATTGTGTTATGTGAATGATAAGGCAGGATAATTTTCAGATTATTTTGAAGAAAAAACTCTAGGGACAACATCCATTAGTCAAAAGTCTTGTGGACACATATTTAGTATGTGTTTTGTGGCCTTATTTCAGAAACTTTAAGTTTTAGTTTTGTTCAATAACCACGCATAAACAATATTCTCTCAAAAATACAAACATGTACATACATGTTGATAACATATTATGGTAGCCCTGTTTGTGCTAAATAGAGTGTAATTACACCTTTGCCAGTAATTTGTTTATAAGCAACTGGAAAAAGCACAAATGTCAGAGTATGTCAAAACATCTCAAGGACCCCAAAAACACCTTGGACCCCAGAGGGTTAAAGTCGAAACCGCAACGAAAAAAAAAAAAAAAAAAAAAACTGTAAAAAACGGTGGTGGAGGAGAGATTCTCTGATATGATTGTAAAGCGCTTTGAGTGTAGGCCTAGTAGACATATGAAAGCGCTATATAAATGCCTCATTCATTCATAAAGCTGGATATCTCCATCCAGTCTTAAAAGTGTTTTCCGAGTTGGTTTTCCTACAGGCTAAAGTCTATTCCGGCGCAGTATATTTTATAACGTCCTATAATGGTAGCCTAATGCTGGTAGATTGCACCTGTTGAATTTCCTTTTGTTGAAACAAAACACACACACACACACACACACAGCGTGAAACACTCGCTATGCACCATTATGAATTATAAATGGCAATGTGAAACAATGGCAAGCACACACGCAACTTCTACGGAAGACTGTATTCTCGTAGGCTCCACTCGAAATGTTTCGACTTTAATCTCGAAATGTTTCGACTTTAATCTCGAAATGCTTTTTTTTTTTTTTTACACTGCGGTTTCGACTTTAATCTCGAAATGCTAGTTTTTTTTTTTTCAGATTTGTTTTTTTTACAGATTAAAAAATAAATAAAAAAATTTACGTTGCGGTTCAGGGCTTCCGTACTAAATAGACAAATGATTATTATAAAACATTGTACACTAAGCTACACTATTTTAATGTTGCTGTGACTCTGGAAGGGCAGGCTCGGCGGGGCGAGACTTTTGAAGGGCAGTCTCGGCGGGATGAGACACTGGAAGGGTGGTCTCGGCGGGACGAGACTCTGAACGGACTCTGAACTGAACAGACTCTGGTTCAGCAGGCATGACATGAACAGGCTCAGGCTGGTCAGGCATGACGATTCACATCGTTTCCTGATCGAGCCACGACGCTCTCCAGACACCGGATGACGGTCTCCCTCCAGTCCGGTGGTGTCTGGGAGGTCGATAGGCTGGTTAAATGTGACCCCGATCCGGAACAAGGTGCTCAGGCTCACATCATCGAGGGCGCTGGTGATGGCAAGGCTGCAAAAGTAAAAAAGTTTTGGCTCTCCTAAGCCAGGACAATCATTCTGACCCTATCGTCCAATTTTGGGCGGTCCGTTTTTCTGTCACGGTGGGGTGCAGGCAGAAGAAGTTCCGATGCAAAGCGTTTACTTACGACAATATAACTAAAAGGGGTACAGATGGGCAGAAGGTTCACACACACACGATACAAAGTCAAATGGACAAAGACTGACTGGACAGAAGGGAACTAAATACAAACACAGATGAACACTGATTAACAGAACACAGATGATGATGATGTGAATTAACTAAACCCAGGTGATACAGATGAACTGATAATGATGATGACATGTGACATGAAGACAGGCAGACAAGTCCAATGAAAACAAACTAAACAGAACACAACTGTGACACATGTAGGCCTATATACGGTGAAATTTGTGCAAAAGAGAATTAAACAGATATTTTAAATTATCTCATTCATAAACAACAGCAATAAATGTTAAAATTATCATTATCTTTTTGTTGTTAACCTGTTAAGCTTCAAGCCCACTTTTGAAAAATCCCCAGAAATGACATACCCAAACTGAAACAGATACAGTTCATGAATCCTTTGCACTAAAAGCACAAGTATGATCTCATTTGAAAGCTGACACCTGGTTGTTTATTGTAAATGTAGAATTAATTATTGTCATAATGAAAAAAACTATTTTAAATAGCTTCAAAGTTTTGTAAAGTTATTAGAAATGTATTTTTATGATACATCTTCATGAAAATAAAATTGAAGTTGGCCCTGGAGCAATCTAGAAATGCACTGCAGCTAAAGCCACATGTCTGACCATTTTATATTTAAAATCTGAAAATGATAAGTATAAAACTCTGTATTTAGTTAAATGTTTTTCAAGATCATGTCAAATTACTTTATTTTGATTAGACTCTATTAGCAAACAGATGTTTAGTCATCTTCTGAGTCATCTATTCAGTCTATTGTCTCTATTGTTTTGTGGTGCCCCATTCAGTGTCAGTCTCCCCTGCACACATTTACACCTCTCCAGACTGGTTATTATGGCTCTAAATATGCATTTCTTTTGTCTGCATTATAGCTACTAACGACTGGCTATTCACAGGCTATTCATAGGGTTTCAAACCCTAATTTCTTTTATCAAAGTTCTCACTAAATATTTGAAACTGGTATCAAATGCACTGAAACATTTTAGTAAGCATTCCTATTTAGAAAAAAATCATAAAACAATAACTGCTCGTGGCAGGTGCGCCGAGTAGCCCCAGAGTGCAATCTGGACGATGGGGCGGGGCGACACTTTTAGGTGGGGCGACACGTGTCGCTCCGCCCACACCCGATTTTATTGGTTTATAATACAGCAATCTTATTGGCATAGACGCTTGAGGCACGAGCATGCGCATTCCTTAATGTACGAGTTTATGAATTATCTATGACGCTGTTTGGGCGTAGGCTACTATATTAAGTGATAACCATTGCGATTTCAGTAACGATCAATTGGATAATGTTTTGATGAACTTACGAATCAAGTTAGATGAAGTTACTGTCAAAATGTATTCACAATTCACATCGTTTCAAAGCAGCTTTACAAAAAGTCATATTGTAAGCTTTAATATTGAGCAGTTTTATGGCTTGGCGATATCACAAAATATGTTGCTGATAAATAATACACTGTTTGAGATTTAGCCTAGCTATACTATATTAATTTACCCTGCAGATAAGTCAGTGCCACTTTTGGTGGGCAATGAGCATGACTGCATGAAATTACTGGCAGATCAAAGGAGAGATCATTTCTATGTGGGCTGATTTAGACAATATTTTTCCGCATGGCATGCAGAGCTCCTTAATTTTACATCATTCGTTTATGCTTCTTCGTTTTTCCATTAGGATCAGTGAATAAACACAAACTCGGGATTTTACACAAATTATAATAATTCCCTGTATTTCAGTAAAACAAAGGATAAATCCGAAAGTGTGTTTTATTTTATTTTAAAGCAAAACCACGGTGACAAATAAGACAGGCTACCAAATAGCAAGCCCTGGCCATTGGGTTATGTGCGTACAATGGGAATAAAATCCGCGCAGCGCTGCAATGTAAAAAAAAAAAAAAAAAAGAAGTTTTTTTTGTGTGTGTTTTTTTTTCTAAAACAGATGTTATGTTGATCTATAGCAAATATTATAATGTAGGCTATGTGCTCAAGAGCGTATTTAAGCAATTGGCCTACATGTTCATATCACTTCTCTGCTGGGTGTTTTATTTATTTTATTACAATCTATTATAATTGCACAGATTTATAGCAGTGTTTTTTTTATGGTTATGCAGCAAGCCTATATGTGAGTGTTAATATTTGTAACCATTTCTATCCAGTAGCCTATGAACATGAACACGCAATGCGATGGTGGATGAATAAACAATTGGATTTTTAATATACCTGATGTCACAGTCACAGATAGACAGTCGTAGCCTACATAACCGGTTGACACTTATTAGAAAACATGAATCTTTAAAAAATATAACATAGGGCTTTACAGAACCAATAGGCCCTCATATTGTATGAACAGGTAATCAACCAAGAAACGTGTTTGCCATTAAACATTTTATTTGCACTTTGTATCAAATAATGCAAGCATTGGACAATCTCGTTAAAAAATGACAACAAAAAACGGTCATGCTTTAGAATTTAAAATCAGCTGCTTACATTCTTACAGTCAATTATCATCATTTGCGAAAAATCCCGAGTTTGTGCTGATCCACCGATCCTGATAGAAATATGAAGAAGCGAATGACGCACTAATCTAATGTAAAACATCTCCCTGAAGTACAAGTAATAGGGCTGTGCTCAGAATATCGATACAACGATATATCGTCATGAACTCCTGGCGATACGCGTATCGATACAGCAGCTGCCGTATCGATACTTTTGTGCTTTTGAATGTAGCCAATTCAGGGCTCCAATTTCGGCGCGGGATTGCGCATAATTGGAATAATTCCCGCAGTTTATAATGTGGGAAATTCCCGGAAACATTGATTCACTTTAGCATGTAGGTTGTAGTATTAGTAAATTAATCCACACAGATTATAAAATCAAATCAGTCATTTTAAAACTTTCTGTGAGACGCAATTTCACAAACAGCGTGAGTTCAATGCAGTGCTGCGTCTCTCTCTCTCTCGTCTCGGGCAAGCGTCCAGCGCTGCAGCCGGTGAAACTACACGCTCACGGTTAGGAGTCGGGACATGACGGAATATTTACTTGCATAATCGGGCCATCGTGACTAAAGTTTACCATTTACATGTCTTTAAGTCTTACCAGTTTAAACATTCAAACGATTTTAAACTATTCAGTACTTGAGCGCTCTCTGAGAGTTGGTTTTCTCTGCGTGCATACATAGAGTAAAGCCGCCTCACATACAGCTCGCGAGATTATATCGCTTTAACAAACTAAAACACGCAAAATGATGTGAAAAACTTCGTTCTTGGTAAGTATCCTCTAAACACAGTTGGTTATGTCTTAAATAAGCATAAAGGTTTTTAACAGAAACGGCAATTCCCCGGTTGTATGATGAAGTTAAGCGAGATATTCTGCTGTCACTCTCTTTACCCTGAGCATGTCAATAAATTGTTGTTTCTGCATAAAAATTTGAAAATGTAATCATTTAAAATGATTTCAACGTAGAAGAAATGACTTTGTTTGGTGCACATTCCAACACTTAAGACCTGTTAAATACTAGGTGTTTAAAAGAGTTTGAGAAAACTAAGTTAAATTTAAGTTGTTACCGTTTTTGCTTTTATGGAATGTTTTAAGTTTTGTTTAGTCATTGAGCAGTGTAGACATGCTTCAGTGTCACTATAATTGTCATTTCAGTTATTGAGGCAGACTTTAAAAGCAGAAGGAAGAGCCATTCTAAGCTTTTTTATTCATTTAACTCATTGTTTTTCAGTTATCACAACTGTTATAACACTGGTTATTCAATAAGCAGATATTACTGTTACTAAACTCAGCTCAAAAGAAATTTAAATTCCAAATTGATCCATATCGTGATACATATCGTATCGTGGCTTTAGTATCGTGATACGTATCGTATCGTGACATTGTTGGTGATACACAGCCCTAACAAGTAACGTCACCAAGCGTTTGTTTTTAAACAATAACTTAATCTATACTGTGTCTTAACTAAGTATAATAAAGTATTAGCCAATAGATATTAACAAAAATGGGCGGAGCGACACGTGTCGCCCCGCCTAAAAGTGTCGCCCCGCCCCATCGTCCAGACTGCACTCTGGGGTACTACGGTGCGCCTGGGCTCGCTAGCATGTTAGCTTAGCACACCATCAATACACGACCATTTATGAGATTAAAACCATGTTTGTGCTCCAAACTTACTATATAACGCAAGTCTAGTGTTTTAAATATTCTTCTGTGATCTAACTTGGCTTCAGATAAAAAAAAAAATCCGACAGAAAATGTATTATTTAGTGTTCTGAACGATGATGAAATCTATATCGATTAGCATTACATTATAAATATAATCTATTATTATGAAATACCTGGCATGGCTTGAAGAACACAGGTAACTCAAATATCATTGCAATCATGTTTATGGTCTTCAAAACATCTTTATCTGCATGTTACAGCGATCTCTGTCAGCTACTTTCTGTATCTCTCAGTGACGTCCTGGAATGTCACATGACTATGGGTCTTCTTCATGATCCATATATGGACTTTTATTGGACATATAGCGCCCCCATGCTATTGGTATGAATGGAAAACACAGCACATCTCAGTAAGAAGCGATCATAATGATTACATCAACGCATTTGGGTATAAATTCAATAAATATTATTCCTGTCTATAGAAATATGATGTGAATCTATGAGAATATATCAATATTTCTCCACATCTGCACATTGTTGAGCTAAAAGCCCTCAGGGACGTTGTTTTGTGAATCGCTGTCATGACGACAGCACGTCATTTATGAATGGACCAGCTGACGCTCATAATTCATATTAAAGGTATCGACTCATTTTTTCCATTTCATAACTCCTGACACAAATTAAGACATAACTGTCACTATAAGTTTCTCAGAATACAATAGTGGTCAAATACTGAATCTTGAGTCTTATATCTTTTTAATGATGTATAGTTTGTCAAGGTATAACATTAAATCTGATAGTATATTTGAACTAAATAAAAATAAAAAACGCTTCAGTGCGCCGACGCTCTGGAGAAGGTTAAGAGGTTAAAGTTTAATACAAGTTTTATAAGTTTGTTTAGAGTGTGAGGTCATGTTTTATCTTTTATCTCAAGACCTTTCGAATTTATAGCTGGAACAAAACAAAATAAAATTGAACCCCTTTTTGAACCTATTTTAACCCTCTGGGGTCGGCAATCACACCGGCGTGATCTGCTTGTTTTTTTTTCTTATCAGTGCAAAACAAACTCAAAATACTTTGATTTTGAAGTGTTACACATCATTCAAAACTGTCAAATGTCTTCTTTTATTTGTGTACACTCATAATAAAAACAAAATGTTGTGTTTTTTGTAAAATAAAGAAAATAAACATGATGCGCTTTTTCCCGTCTCTCTCAATGTGAAGTTCATTCTGAAACGCGACAGAAAATGACCTGTAACTCAGCGAATGGTTGTCACTGTGACATGAAACATATGTCTTTACAAAGCTTGAAGTCTCCATTTTAAAATGGTGTAAATCATATCAAAAACAAATATTCTCTGTTTAAGTAATTCGTATGAAAGCAACGACATGTACAGTTTCTCCAGCCCGAGCTGATTTGCGCTAATGTGACCACGCCTACACGCGGGCAAGAGCTGTTCACATGCAAATGATCCACACGGAGGAACACAGAGCTGTTACCGCCCTTATCACCGCAAAACAAAGAATCAGCAACTTCAGTACTGCTCTGCTTTTCATCGAGTTGTTTGTGCTGTGCACCTTGGATTTACCTCAGAAGAATTAGAAGAACACGATTTGATTATGAGAACGATTTTTAAGGTAAGACACTAATAGTAGCATGTTATTGTTGCATAAACTTTACATTTTAGCTAATAGTTAAACTGGTGCCAGACTAAAATGTACGTTATAAAATGTGATTGGAGTAAAAACATGAAGCCTAATGCTAAATGTATATAGGCCGACATGTACGACACAAGAATGTTTTTATGTTCGATAATCAAAGCTGCAGTCCGTAGCTTTTTTTGGGTTAAAAATTATCCAAAATACATATTTGAGAAAATACATAACCAGCCAGTGTTCAAAACTATCTGCAAAACTATCTATTCTGCCTTAGCTCGATTCAAAGCGGTAAGCTTGTAATAATGTTTTTAATTTCAGTGGTACTGGTGGATTTCCGCGGGAGATTCGAGCATGTCTTTGCGTCATTACGTCACATCTGTACACATAAAGGAGTCTCGGCTAGTAGGCTATATTGCGTGTGAGGATGCTGGAGGTGGAGATTTATAGCCTTCTCTCACAGCACTTGATATAATTAAACTTATCAATTTGATGGCGGATCCAGAAAGGTTCAAACGACAATCACCAGTGACAACAGATTCACCCACTGTAAAATGCAAAAGACTTCGTTCGGACTTAGGAGTGGCTACAGAAAAAAAGAGACTGCAACCGGACCCATGCGAAAAAAAGGATACATACTGTATCGGAAGGACATTACATGTAGTCACGCAATGCTTGCTTACGTTGTTAACATTAACAATTTGAGAACAAAGTATAATTTGCAAGGTTTTGCGTGATATGATAACTTATAAGCGATTGTTAGATTTAATCAGCGCGATTTACTGCAAAGTCAGAACCAGAACAAAAGTGGATGTTTCTTACTTGTTCAGATGACATTTTCCGGTGAAAATTCTTATGTTGGTCATACTTCCAAAAAGAATAATCTGTGATTCTGAATGCCATTATCCACACTGGCGCGGTGACTGACAGCTGCACACTCTCCTCAAACATTGTGTTCATCCGCGCTGTGCCGTGTCGAGGGTGTTGAAGTACAACTCACGTAAAGTTGATAATTCCGCGAATGAGTGCAATTGCAGATTTCTAACAGAGATGGCGACAGAGGAAAAACGCCGGACTTCAGCTTTAAAGACAGCACGATATAACAGTAGGCTCGTATGAGTGTTTATTCATGGTGAATATTATAATGTTTAGACCTGTGTTTACTGTTTAATACTCTTTTTTGTGGATATCTGCTCACACGTAGATATGTATAATATGGTAAGAATAATGTTTCATAGTTTGGAGCGGCTCGATCGCTTCAGTAAATGTCCTCTGCACGTGCTGTGAGTTTGAGTCACTCGAGCTGTGGGTTTGAAAAGCAAAACGCACCAAACATTAGGCTTCATGTTTTTACTCCAATCTCATTTCATAACGTCGTAACGTATGGAAACGTTTAAAGTAACATATGATAATCCATATATTTCTCTCTAGTGTAGTGTTACTGAAGTGTTCCTTTTTAACGATTTATAGGCCACCTGCTATTGTCAGTCATCGTCTGCACCATTCCGTCTTCGTCATCTTCACTACACTTCCCAGCATCCTCTTGTCTCCACACCTGAATTCACTCCCTCAATCATCCACCTGTTCATCCTCATTATCATCTGTGTCACCTGTCCTCACCTTGTTAGTGGTCGTTTGTATCTGTATTTAGTTCTCTCTGTTCAGTCTGTCTTGGTCGGTTCTTGTTAATGTTACTTTGGGTTTAACGTGTGTGGGAACCTTCTGCCCGTCTGTATCCGTGCGAGTATTTGTTATATTGAAAGTAAAGTTTATTGAAATTGGATCTTTGACTTCAGCCTCTTCATCTGCCCACAACACACCCGTGACAGAAGAACCGACCACAAAAATGGACGACCAGATGGAGGCTTTCCTCTTTGACCAAAATGGGGCCTCGCTGGAGGAATTCACAGTGGTATATCTTCACCTACACCAGGACGTATACTGGGAGGAAGATTTCCTAAAACAGCGGTTCTGGAGAGGTTTGGATGATCCCTTAGCCCAGATACTGCTGCTCGATGACCTACATCTGCCGTTCTCGGAGTTTCTGGATAGGGCGCTTTGGGTCTGTGGTTCATCCCTCACGGTAACATCAGTCCAGCCAGAGACCGTCCAGCCAGAGACCGTCCAGCCAGAGACTGTCCGTTCTGAGCTGCCTTCACCGCTGGTGCACGCCTACCCGCCAGAGACTAAGCACACCGCACGTGAGTCCACTCAAGAGGACACTGCATTGATGGTGATGTCTGCAGAGATTCTGTGTGTGTGGGCTACACACGCATCAGTTCTGGCCCATGCATCCAGGCCAGAGCTTCCTTCGCCACTGGTCCCGTCCAGCCCAGAGCTTCCTTCGCCGCTGGTCCCGTCCAGCCCAGAGCTTCCTTCGCCGCTGGTCCCGTCCAGCCCAGAGCTTCCTTCGCCGCTGGTCCCGTCCAGCCCAGAGCTTCCTTCGCCGCTGGTCCCGTCCAGCCCAGAGCTTCCTTCGCCGCTGGTCCCGTCCAGCCCAGAGCTTCCTTCGCCGCTGGTCCCGTCCAGCCCAGAGCTTCCTTCGCCGCTGGTTCCGCCCAGCTCAAAGCCCTCTTCACCGCTGGTTCCGCCCAGCTCAAAGCCCTCTTCACCGCTGGTTCCGCCCAGCTCAAAGCCCTCTTCGCCACTGGTCCCGTCCAGCAAAGAGCCCTCACCGCTTGCCCAGCCAGAGACTGTTCACGTCCCGTCTGCCCAGCCTGGGTCTGCTCACGTCCCGTCTGCCCAGCCTGTCCCTCATCCAGTCACTCTCCCCAATATTTTTTTTGGGGGAGGGCCATAGGTCTCCATCGCCATGGCCGCCCGAAGGGTCTCCATCGCCATGGCCGCCCGAAGGGTCCTCACCACCATGGCCACCCGAAGGGTCCTCACCACCATGGCCACCCGAAGGGTCCTCACCACCATGGCCACCTGAAGGGTCCTCACCACCATGGCCACCTGAAGGGTCCTCACCACCATGGCCACCTGAAGGGTCCTCACCACCATGGCCACCTGAAGGGTCCTCACCACCCTGGACGCCCGAGGGTTCGTCTGCTCCGCCCTGGCCACGCCCACGTCCTGCTCCGCCATGGCCGCCTGGTCCATCCTGGAGTCTATCCTCCTGCACCCGGTCCGCCTTCCCGTTACGGACTCCAGGATGCCCACCCTCCCACCCCTGTTCTAAGGCGTGAGGTCACGCCTACCGGGAGGGGGGAGTAATGTCACAGTCATCATCTGCACCATTCTGTCATCGTCATCTTCACTACACTTCCCAGCATCCTCTTGTCTCCACACCTGAATTCACTCCCTCAATCATCCACCTGTTCATCGTCATTATCATCTGTGTCACCTGTCCTCACTTCGTTAGTGGTCGTTTGTATCTGTATTTAGTTCTCTCTGTTCAGTCTGTCTTGGTCGGTTCTTGTTTATGTTACTTTGTGTTTAACGTGTGTTGGAACCTTCTGCCCGTCTGTATCCGTGCGAGTATTTGTTATATTGAAAGTAAAGTTTATTGAAATTGGATCTTTGACTTCAGCCTCTTCATCTGCCCACAACACACCCGTGACAGCTATAGGCTATTGTTATTATTTTATGCAGCACTGCACGTAGCCTATATGCCTACAAGGCACAACAAACCTGGTGTTCATTATTTATATTTATTTATATATATATATATATATATATATAAATGTGTGTGTGTGCATTTTGTAAATTTTAAAAAGCAATTTTAACCAGAAAAATCTAAAATGTATTCCCAAAATCGTGCAGCCCTATAGTTTTTTCTTGATATCAGCATGTTCACAGGTGTTTTTTTTTCTAAAAAATATTTTTAAAGGGACAAGATGCCACTGATGTCCTGCTGATGTCCTGCTGACTTAAACATTCACATGAGTCTCTGTACATGAACATGGTAAAGTGAAAAATCAAACACCTTGGAGATGACAGGTATGTAGCCTACTATGTTTTAGGAATGGCACAAAGGTGTGTGACTGACCAAGTCTCTGTCTTTAGATCAGTGTGTTTACTAATGTGCTTTTTTGTCATTTGTTGTGTATCTTTGGATTATGTTGTGTTGTAAATAAATCCAAACAATCTAAAAGCCATTCTTTTTTAAGTCTCTCCTCATTCTTTGTGCAAGGCTCCTCATAATGATAGCACCTTATAGCGCCATTAGGGGAGGGTCTTTGTCTTTCTCAGGTGTGAAACTTTCAATATTAATGGGTGGTTAACGCCTTCCCGCATAAAGCTTACACAAAACATGTCTTACAAATTTTAAATCATTGTCTTATCTGAAAGAGTAGTCAGGATGATTTTCACATAGTTTTGAAGCAAATATTCTATGTGATACAATTTTCAAAAGTCTTGTGAAGAAACAATTAGTATGGGTTTCATGACCTTATTTCAGTGACAATGTTTTTTTTTTAGTTTTTCACAAACCACGCATAAACGTCATTATCTTAAAACTACAAACTTTTACATACATGCTGCCGACATATTACTGTAGCAGAGTTTGTGCTGAATACAATGTAATCAGACTTATAGCATGAAAATGTCACAAGTATCAGAAAAAAGCACAAATGTCAGAGCATGTCAGAACACCTCAGACCCCAGAGGGTTAATGTACAGTGGAGTTCATGTGTTTACCGTGCAAAATTGGTGAAACAAAGATTTAGATCTGCCCTAAATAGGCTATTTATAAACAGATATTTGCCTGTATTCCACAAGACAAAATAATATCTTGATTTTACTGATCCTGTTCAAAAGTGCATACTCATAGGTCTTTACATAGTTGTTTTTTCTCTCCCTGAGCATCAGTGACTGTTTGCTGCCTTTTGTGAGCTGTCCATGAGTCTGTGGCTATGTTTAGTGTTTATTGACATTGATATGTGATCATCGTGATCTGATTTAGAAGATCAGATCATCAACCAATCAGAACCTGTTTACATTTGTCAACATCAAGAAGCTTCTGTATCTAGATAACTCTTCGGATCTCTTTTCTCTGTGCAATAATAAAATTGAGCCTGGGAACATTTTTGCAGATTCAAACCAAACCTTCATGTGAAATGGTAGGGATTCTTTAAAAAAAAAACATCTTCAATCCCGGGGCTTAGTGTTTCAGGTATTTTTCTGGTAACAAGCAGGTCAGAACTCATTGCAATCACAAATGTGTTTAGACGTTTCTATTCAGTGTTCTGATATACAATTCATCTCTATGAAACAGACATTTCTTAAAATTATTATTTAACATGTAAGTATTACATGCAACATTTATATTGTCCATGTATATTTTATACAGAACAGTAAAATACCCCTCTAAATACCTCAGTATGTTGAGTTGACAGTTTGGAGTCTGGAGCGCATCAAACAGCAGTTTCAATCCTGAATCCTGCAGTTTATTGTTACTCAGATCCAGATCTCTGAGGAGGGAGTTTGATGATTGCAGAGCTGAAGCCACAATTTCACAGCACTGATCAGTGAGATTACAGCCAGCCAATCTAAATACAGTGAAAATAAATAATTAATTACATACACTCTATATAGATAAAAACTGATATTTGATAGCACTGTGTGTTATGTCTCATGTTTCTGATAAGGTGTCTGCATAGACCATGAATGTAAATATTTACATCACAAGTTATCTGAAAGTAACGATGACAACATAAGAGTAACTGAAGATAAATAATTCCTCAATGGCCACATTATCATCAAGGTTTTTTTTTCATACTATTTTCTTGCAATAGCTCTTGGCTATAAAATATTTATGAATCCGAGTAAGCAATTACAGATGGAAGAAAACTTGGACTATTCACTGTACATACAAAAACACATGAAAGAATCTTCTAGCTGTATTTATAACACTGGAATATATATGGTACATTTATTTATAGAGAATATCACACATTATTATTTATTTATTTTTAAATCAATGTGTAAGTCAAACCTCAGTATGTTGAGTTGATGGTTTGGACTCTTCAGTCCAACACAGAGCAGCTTCAGTCCTAAATCACATAGGTCATTGTTACTCAAGTCCAGCTCTCTCAGCGGGCAGTTTGATGATTGTAGAGCTGAAGCCGCAATTTCACAGTGCTTATAGGTGAGATTACAGCGAGCCAATCTAATACGGGAAAAATAAATAATTACAGACTTTATAGACAGACATTGATGTTAGAGAGCACGGTGTGCATTGTCTCATGTTTCTGATAAGGTGTCTGCATAGAACATGAATCTAAATATTTACATCAACAATTATTTGAAAGTAATGCTGATAACATCTTATATAGAGAAACTGAAGATAAATAATTCATCAAGGGCCACGTTATCATCATGTATTTTTCATACTTTTTTCTTGCAATAGCTCTTGACTATAAAATATTTATTAATCCGATACAGCAATTACAGGTGGAAGACAACTTGCACTGTATGTACTGTACATACAAAAACACATGAACAAATCTTCTATATTCTCTGGAATATATTAATTAGAGTACATTACTCTAATTGATACATTAAGTACATTACTCTAATTGATAAATAATAGAGTACATTAATTAAAAGAGTACATCACACATTGTTGTTGTTTAAAAAAAAAAAAAAATTCAACCAACTTGTATGTCAAACCTCAGTATGTTGAGTTGACAGTTTGGACTCTTTAGTCCAACAAAGAGCAGCTTCAGTCCTGAATCATGTAGGTCATTATTACTCAAGTCCAGCTCTCTCAGAGGGGAGTTGGATGATTGTAAAGCTGAAGCCACAATTTCACAGTGCTGATCAGTGAGTATGCAGTCTGCCAATCTGAAAACAGAGAGGAATTTGGTTAAAAGGCATGTTAGTTAAAGATTGCAAGACTAAAGACTTCCTGTCTAGCCGACCTTTTATAAAACAAAATTATGTTGAAATGGCTGTGTCCTTGTAAGCACAGTTTAAATTAATTTAAAAAAAAAATATATTTAATGAACGTAAAGAGTTGGGAGAACATTGGATGTGTGTCAGATCTGCATCATGTAGATCAGGGGCCTCATTTATAAACGTTGCGTACGCACAAAAGAAGGCGTACGCTGCTCTCTACGCAATAATTGGTTTTTATAAAAAGCAAACTTGACGGTAAAATGTGCGGTCCTTCACGCAAGCTCTGACCCAGGCGTACGCACAAAAACGTGTGAAATGAGAAATGGCGACACCGTCGGCAGATGGAAGAAACACGTGAAAGTGTGTGAAACTGTAGACCGTTGTGTAAAATAAATGGCAATACTGCCTCTCATAAATAACACGAAGACTTCACAAAGCAAGTCTTACAATTAACAGCCTACACGAACACCCGTTTGATCGATCTGCAACAGAAATGCAAATTAACACATATTTGCAAAAAGAAAAGTAAAATATGTTCTGCAATAATATTGGCATGTTATACAATTCATTCTCATAAATAAGATGGTAAACAGAACGAAATAATGTACAAAACTGATATTCTCGCCAATGTGTCCGTCAGGCGGAGCAGATATACAGTAGATGCAATTAGATAGTCAGATAGATAGATAATTAGGGAGATAGATAATTAGGGAGATAGATAATTAGGGAGATAGATAGATAGATAGATAGATAGATAGATAGATAGATAGATAGATAGATAGATAGATAGATAGATAGATAGATAGATAGATAGATAGATAGATAGATAGATAGATGTATTATTTGTCCACTGGGGAAAGCTGTTTTCATAGTAAAAATGTCTTCATCAGCTACGGAATCATGGTATTCATGCATATGCCTTTAGTTTGTTTTATTTTTGATAAAATGACGTATGACGTAGACCTATGTCTCAATCATTCAGAAAGCTGCAAGAAATTACATTTGCGCTGAACTATTTCCCATTTCCAAGTAGATTACAACCGACATCTGTAGCTTGTCATTTCTTTTTTATTTCGGCCACAGTCCAAGGTTGTGAGGCTACAGCTTTTACGGCGTCTGCAACCTTTTGCCACTCAAGTGCCTTTTTGGCATTAGTAATGCCCACACTGTGCCCGCCAAACAACATTTTTCTCCTCTTTTCCACCTCGCCAACGGTAACTTCTTCACATTGAGTGAAGTTAAGTTTTTTTGATTTCCTCTCTATGTTTGCCATGATTTCGCAATCGATGAATATTAACTTGTGGGCGTTTCACGGACTATTTATGGGCAACTATGGGTGTGACATGAAGCCGCAAAAGCTGCGCTACATTTAGAGTTGATTGTGATTTATTAAGGGAAAAATGCGTAGGATGTGCGTGCGCACGGTTTTATAAATCTGAATATTTCTGTGCGTACGCACGTCCTATGTTTCATCCGTACGCCACTTCTGACGCAAATCCTACGCAAAGTTTTATAAATGAGGCCCCAGGTCTTTAAATGACAACAGTCTAATATACCTGCTGCAGTCTGTGCCCTTAATGTTAATTAAAGAACAAAATAAAAATTACTCACTGCTCTTGACGGAATACTATTTTTTTTAGCTTTAATAATAAGGAGTACTCATTATTTAATTTATACAGTGAATTACAGTGTTATTTTACATTTGATCATTCAATATGTAGGGCAGGACTTGTTTTTTTTCATCAGAAATTGACTGGATTAGACCGTTATCCTTTACTTATTGCTGTGATTCTTTCACAAAAGTGACTTTCACAGTTGCTGGAGGGGAAAGACTGAAACTCATCTGGCAATTTGACAAACTCATTGTCTCACTGCTGCACTGGTGTTCAGGCCATCAGAGAAGAGAAGTCACTTCGAAGGGGAAGGGGTGTTAATATTTTTGATTAAAGATTACAAAGGCACATAAATAAAAAATAAATAAAATGATGGGCTACTTGCATGGCTACTTTAAACCATAAAAACAAAATCAATAAACAATGTTAAAGAAAAAATGGCAATAGACAATAATGTAGGCATTCTGAACAAAAATCAGCATCTCTGCTTCATCGAATCGATTCCTTGTTTCATTTTATCGGCAAGGCATATCAGCAAAAATTTTAATGTTGGGCCTTTATCAGCATAAATGATGTGCTGACACGATTGTGCATCCCTAGTTTTTAACAAATTGTTGTTGTTTTTTTAAAAACATTTTTTAAAAATGCATTACATTATTGACATTAACAACTGTCCTAGAATTGGGCTAGTTTTACTGGTAGCTTCACTGGTTAGGTTTACAAAGCCTACAAATATTTTATATAACTAATAGTATTCATTTGGTAGAGAAGAAATACAATACTTAACGGCAATAATGTATACTAATTTGGTAGAGAATGAATACAATACCTAACTTCAATAATTTATATTTCATGCGTGTGAACACAAACGTGACATGTCAAATGTAACTACTGTATGTTCATATTTTCACTTACAGAGCTTTTCTGCAGTTCCTCACAGCAGGTAACAGTCTACATCGACCCTCTTTTGATTTGAATTTGTACTTTTTAAGGTCAAGCTCATCCAGCACCTCCTCTGACATCAGCATCATGTTTGCCAAAGTAGAACATTGTGCAAGAGAAAGATTTTTGCTTTTCGTTGTAGACTTTAAAAACCTCTGCATTTCTTTAACAACAGAATGATCCTTCATCTCAATCAAGCAGTGTGACAGATTCATCAATCTTTCAGGACTGATATTGTTTTTTTGACCTTGTTTGAGGCTGTTGATTATCTTCTCTCTGCTCTCTAGGTTGTTCACTGTGTATATCAGCACATCCTGTAAGAGCCTCTGATTGGACTCCAGTGAGATGCCATGAAGAAATCGAAGGAAAAGATCCAGGTCTCCATTTTTACTGTTCAAGGCTTTTTTCATTGCTCCCTTCAGAAACACATCCAGAGGAACATTCCCACACTGATTTCTGAACTTTCCTGTGAGGAACTCTTTCATAACTTCACTCTTCTTGTGTAAATAGCATAAAAACGCATACAGTGCTGCAAAAAACTCCTGAAAGCTCAAATGTACAAAGCTGTAAACCTTCCTGTGACAAATCACAGATTCCTCTCTGAAGATCTCAGTGCAAATCCCAGAATACACTGAGGCATCAGTGACGTCTATGCCACTCTCAATCAGGTCCTCCTCATAGAACATCACATTGCCCTTCATCAACTGATTGAAAGCCAGTTCAGCAAGTTTCACAATCACTTCTCTGTTGGACTGCAGGAGTTTCTCTGGATCTCTCTCTTCATACTTCTGGTTCCTCATATGAGTTTGGATGAGGAGGAAGTGTATGTACATTTCAGTCAGAGTTTGAGGGATTTCTACTCCAAGATTTTGTTTCATTATGTTTTGAAGCACTGCGGCTGAGATCCAGCAGAAAACTGGTATGTGGCACATGATGTGGAGGCTTTTTGCTTTTCTGATGTGTGAGATGATTCTGCTGGCTTTACGCTTGTCACGGATTCTCTTCCTGAAATATTCCTCCTTCTGAGGGTCATTGAATCCCTGAATTTCTGTCACACGGTTGATGTATTTGGAGGGGATCTGATTGGCTGCTGCTGGTCTGGTGGTGATCCAGATGAGAGCTGAGGGAAGCAGATTTCCTTTGATGAGGTTTGACATCAACACACCCACTGATGAAGACTCGGTCACATCAGAAACTTTCTCGCTGTCTGAAAACATCAGTGTAATTCTGCTTTCATCCAGACCATCAAAGATGAACAAAACTGTACATTCATCATAAACCTTTGTGTCCAGATCTTGAAGTTCAGGATGAAATTCCAGCAGAAGTCTGTGAAGACTGTACTGATGATCTTTAATCAAGTTCAGCTCTCTAAATCGAAGCACAAACATGAAATCTACATCCTGATTGGCTTTTCCCTCGGCCCAGTCCAGAATGAACTTCTGCACAGAAACGGTTTTTCCAATTCCAGCGATGCCATTAGTAAGAACTGTTTTTATTTTGTCTTTCTTCTCTCTTCTCTTCTCCTCATAGCCTGGTTCAGGTGAAGGACCAAAGATGTCACTGCAGTTGATTGGAGTGTCTTGGAGTGTCTTGAAACCTTTCTCCATCTGTAGCACCTCATGTTCTTCATTCACCCCTTCACTCTCTCCCTCTATGATGTACAGCTGTGTGTAAATCCTGTTCAGGAGGGTCTGATTCTCTTGTAGTTTGATTCCTTCAAATACGCTCTCATGTCTGTTCTTCATGCTGGTTTTGTGCTGGTCTTTGACTCTCTGAAGATCATCATGCATCTGAAGATCATCATGCATTGGTTGGTGGGAATCGAGCTGCAGGGCTGTGTCATGATGACTGATGTATTTCTGACAGGAGGAGGATGTGCTGGTTTGACAGGACACATATCTGATCTTGTCAGATCTCTCACCACTGAAAAGACATTAAGATGACCAGAGAGATAGATTAGAAAATAGGATAGATTTTTATAAAATTAGAGAAAATATTTTAAATGCCTTATTGTAAAACATCTTATTTCGTTCTTATTTGAAAACATACAACATGTAGAAAGAGGTGTTAATTTAAGAGGATAACTTTTTTGCCTAATGTATGGTAACACTTTTTTCTTGATGGTACCCTTTAGACATTCTGTTGACTGTAAGTAACAAGTGTCTTCTGATACTTGCAAGAGGTTTTTACAATTATTTGCGGATAAGGTATTAATTATTAGACCACACTTTAGACCTCCTTCTGCAGACCCTTCTGTCCTGGTTACTTGCTCGGCTGTTTTTATGCACGTTTTTATGCCATCTCTCTCAGTGTGAAGTCCATTCTGAAATGCGACAGAAAATTAACTAACTCAGCGAATACTTGCCAGACAGACATAACCTTAGAAAGCTTAAAGTGTTTATTTTTAAATGATGTAGTTCACATCAAAAACAAATATTCTGTTTAAGTAATCCCAATGAAACCAACAAGGGGTACGTACAGTTTCTCAAGTGTCTGCTCATCTCTAATGTGACCCCACCCACACACGCACAAGCGATTCACATGCTAATTGTCCACTTGAAGGAATGCAAACCTGTAAACACCCCCATCGCCTCAAAACAAAGCATCAAACTTCATCAGTCCTCTGCTTTTCAAAGAGTTTGGGAGACACGCTGTGAGTTTACTTTGGATTTACCTCAGAAGTAGAAGAACACATTAGTTAGCATGTTATTGTTGCATAAACTGCAATCATTGCCCTTTGCTTTGTTTAATAATAACTTATACAGCTATGTTTGGATTATTAGACAATGTTGACAATTAATAATAATTGAACATGAATAACTCTCACGCAGAAACTCCAAAAATGCCCCTCCGCAGAAGTAGATAACGCAAATCATTCCAGGAAATCCCTATCGGGCATCATCGCTGTAGCTGAATAAATACAAGATTGAAACGGTTTGATTAAACATGACTAATAAACGCACAACTGCCTTATTCTGTGTAAGAAGCCACATCATCTCACAGAAGGATTCTCAACTGTAATTATGAAGTGAGTTTTTGGAGTAAAAGCATGTTATTAAATGTTGTCTTTTGTTGGACAAGAGGTTCATAAATGCTTCTCATGTTTGGAAAGATGTTTGACGCGTGTTGCTTTTTCAAACGTTCGTTATAAGTGACTCGCAGTGCTTTCAGATGGAGCAGCGTTTACAGAGCCGAATATTAATGACAAGCTGAGTGTAATGACTGAGACAAATCAGACACAAATATTTGGTATATGTACCAAACAATCTTTAAAACTCAATCTGAGATCTGTGGTCTCATCCCCCACTGAGGGCAAGAAGGTCTTAGTTACCATGACCACGATCAGATAAGTTGGTTTTATTGCTGTTAAAAATGTGGTCACATGTTCAAAACAAAGACGATAGGGAAGACAGAAACAGCCTTATAATACAGACTTTGCTGCATTAATTATACAACGAACTGATCTATAAATTAACATGAAGAACATTTTGCGATTGATTTACTGACTTTTGTAATGTCTTTTAATACTATTATTTTGTTTTACAATAGAATCAATGGTCACCTATACCATGTTTGGTCTCTATAAATTGTTACTTTGCAGATCGAAATGATTGTGTACATGATATGTATTACAAGAATCTTTCTTCATCAGAAACAAATCCAGCTGCACATGCAAATGAGTATGCTTAAAACAAAGATTCATAAATCAACCACAAAGGAATTGTCCCACTTGAAATCTTCACCGTTCTCATTGGTCAAGCAAACCTGGAGAGGTCGGGCTTTATTAGAGACCAATTCACAGTGACTCTCTCTCGTTTCCTGCTTCTCGACTGCTGGTTAATGTCTCTAGCTTTCACTCTCCCAACAGAGTCAGACTGTAGTTTCTTCAATCTAACTCAGAGGAAAACTGTAACTTTACCATTACTGAATGGGCAACCATCAACTCTTCCGACTTCCTTACTCCATGGTTACCTTTGTGGCCTCTCCGGCCCAGGGCCAGCAGGCCTTGACTCACAACCAGCCATGTGCTCATGGAGAGAGAAAACCTTCATCCAGAACAGAGTCGAGCTATCCATGCAAGTTCATCTTCATCCAATGAAGAAGAAAATGATTGCAACTTCAATGTCTGACACTCAAAGGAAACATCAACATTTTTCCAAGATCTTCAAGAAATGTGTCTGCTGCAAATGCCATGCAAGTATACATTTAATGAGGTACTCTGAAAATGATAAGCTGGTGGGTCTTTTCATAGTTAAATTAATCTTTTCCATAGTTCCATTTCCTGCTTCCGGTTCCATTCTATCAATAACCATTTTACCTATGCATGCATGTATGCATGTTTGTTTAGTTTAGCTATGTTTGTGATTTAGTTAATAAAACTTGTGCACAATATACACTCACCTAAAGGATTATTAGGCACACCTGTTCAATTTCTCATTAATGCAATTATCTAAACAACCAATCACATGGCAGTTGCTTCAATGCAATTGGGGGTGTGGTCCTGGTCAAGACAATCTCCTTAACTCCAAACTGAATGTCAGAATGGGAAAGAAAGGTGATTTAAGCAATTTTGAGCGTGGCATGTTTGTTGGTGCCAGACGGGCCGGTCTGAGTATTTCACAATCTGCTCAGATACTGGGATTTTCACGCACAACCATTTCTAGGGTTTACAAAGAATGTTGTGAAAAGGAAAAAACATCCAGTATGCGGCAGTCCTGTGGGCGAAAATGCCTTGTTGATGCTAGAGGTCAGAGGAGAATGGGCCGAATGATTCAAGCTGATAGAAGAGCAACTTTGACTGAAATAACCACTCGTTACAACCGAGGTATGCAGCAAAGCATTTGTGAAGCCACAACACTCACAACCTTGAGGCGGATGGGCTACAACAGCAGAAGACCCCACCGGGTACCACTCATCTCCACTACAAATAGGAAAAAGAGGCTACAATTTGCAAGAGCTCACCAAAATTGGACAGTTGAAGACTGGAAAAATGTTGCCTGGTCTGATGAGTCATGATTTCTGTTGAGACATCCAGATGGTAGAGTCAGAATTTGGCATAAACAGAATGAGAACATGGATCCATCATGCCTTGTTACCACTGTGCAGGCTGGTGGTGGTGGTGTAATGGTGTGGGGGATGTTTTCTTGGCACACTTTAGGCCCCTTAGTGCCAATTGGGCATCGTTTAAATGCCACAGCCTACCTGAGCATTGTTTCTGACCATGTCCATCCCTTTATGGCCACCATGTACCCATCCTCTGATGGCTACTTCCAGCAGGATAACGCACCATGTCACAAAGCTCGAATCATTTCAAATTGGTTTCTTGAAAATGACAATGAGTTCACTGTACTAAAATGGCCCCCACAGTCACCAGATCTCAACCCAATAGAGCATCTTTGGGATGTGGTGGAACGGGAGTGCATCCAGTGCCCTGGATGTGCATCCCACAAATCTCCATCAACTGCAAGATACTATCCTATCAATATGGGCCAACATTTCTAAAGAATGCTTTCAGCACCTAGTTGAATCAATGCCACGTAGAATTAAGGCAGTTCTGAAGGCGAAAGGGGGTCAAACACAGTATTGAATTAATTTAAAGACAGACACCATATGATCAGTAAACCACTGTTTTTTGTAATATTTCTGTACATTCTTGTTTTTTGTGTTAAATGTCCCACCCTACATGATTACACTCAGAGAGGGTCAAAGGGCACTTCTCAATTTCTGAATTCAGGGGTCTGAAATACAGGGTTGCACATGATACTCACACAGGGTCAGAGGTCACAGCAGGTCCATCACTAAGATCAGGCGGCAGACCAATGGAGTTGTTACTCTTCATAGACACACAGCTAGATATCGAAGATGCTGCTCTCTTTCTCTTCTTGCTGATGATACGGAGAAAAAGAAAATTATATATTTCATATTGCTTCTTTAAAGTTTATCTGTCTTCTACATTAAATTAACACCTGTAAACAACAACAACTACAGAGCCCCTAAACAAAGGTGCGTGGTGGTGGAAAAAATTTGGGATGGGAGAAAAATATTTTTCACATTTTTTGCGTTCCCTCGAGACACTTTTGCGTTGACAGCCACTGTGTATAAATGATTATATTTCAACAACAAATTGGGAGTAAAAACTATTTTATAGGGGTGTAACGCAGAACAATCAACACTCCCGTTTTTCCCGGTATTCTCCCGTATTTTACCTTGCTATCCCCGCTATCATCCTGTTTAAATATTTTCCTGTATTTTTAATCTTTCTATAAAAAAATTAAATAAAAATATCCCACTGGGCGAAAACCGGTTAAGAAGAAATCCCGCCCTGCAGCTAATTTCATTGGTTACGGTTACAAAGACGGGTAGGTTTAGGGATCAGTGTTTGGTGTAGGCAATCAGTACTCTGATTCACATGAGCAATACAATCTTTAGAATCAGCTGCAGGGCGGGATTTCCGCTGAAGTAGTTTGGAGGGAAAAAAATCACGAGAAGAAGAACAGCAGCATCCCGAGGAATGGACGAACATGAGAGAGATGGCATTGTAGTACCTGCAAAAAAGCCCAAAACGTTGTGAAAGTATCTTAACAAATGGGAGAGGAGGGAGGCTTACCTGTACTTCACAAAGAGCAACATCGGGAAACGTCATGCTTTTTGTAAAATTTGCTGCTCGGATTTTAGTGTATCACATGGAGAGAAAAGTGATGTGAGCCAACATGAAAAATCTGCAAAGTACATGTGCGCCCAAGAGGCGCAAAATCATGCCCAGCCAATGACTGCAACTGAAACTACAAACATTTCTGAGGCTGATCAAGTGACCAAAGCTGAGGTGAAAATGTCAATGCTTTGCGCTAAAAATAATGTGGCCTTAAGTTTTTGCAATGATTTAAACCGTAGTGTAGCAGACATGTTCCCTGACTCTGCCATCGCTCGGAAGTACTCGGTGGGGAAAACGAAAGCCACTCAACTCATCAGAGGTAAGATATAGACTTCAAAAATATGTTGCTTCAAAATGAATAGGACAATCTAATCGAATCCTTGATAATGATGGATTTCATGGACTGAAGGCCTAAAGTAACTGGACACTTTTGCTTAACACGTGCCATGGCAGTGGAACTTGATGAGGACGTAGCAAGGTTATGTAAATCTCAGCCTTTTTCATTGTTGTGCGATAAATCAAACAACAGAAAAACCGACAAAAAAATTGGCATCCTTGCAAGAATTATGATGAGTCCAATCTGGAGGTGACAACAAAGTTCCTTGAAATGCCCATTTGCAATATGGGTAATGCAGAAAACCTATATGTAAAGCTGTCCGAACTGCAATGTGTTTACCTAGTTTGCATTTAATTAAAACAACTAGAATATTTTTTTTATTTCAGTTTCATGTGATCACAGTTTACTAGGGCTGTAACGATACGCGATATAAAATCGAAATCGCGATACTCAGGTCCACGATCCTGTATCGCGATGTGAGAATGCAGAATCGCGATCACACCCCTTCCAACTCCCAGAGTTATCCTTCCTGCCCAGAACCAGGGCTTGAATTTCGGCGCGGGATTGCGGGTATTGCGCATAATTCTAATCATTCCCGCAGGTCTCCCATTTATAATGCGGGAAATTCCCGCAATTGTAATCCACACAGATAATAAAATCAAATCATTCTTTTAACAACTATCTTCCAGACGCAATTTCACAAACAGCGTGAGTGTTCAAGCGGTGCCGCGCGTCTTCTATCTCTTCTCATAATGTTTTGTGCAAGGCAGGCATCAAGCGCTGCGGCGATAATACTAGTGCTGCCGCGATTAGTCGACTTAATCGACCATGCAAATTAGTCGACGCCAATTTTTTTAGTCGACGTGTCGTTTTACTATTGACCGCATAGCCTATTTATTTTTGGTCTCCCATCTCAAACGGCTCACTGTAATTCACCTCCACACACCAGTCTGTGCGATGTGCGCGCCCTTCTGGTTAATCTGCCATCCTCTTCCTTCCCCCTCCCCCGCCTTCACTGCTTTGATAAGAAAAATTGCGGAGGCAGGTGACGGTGCTTTCACACTGGGCTCGTTTGCTGCGGTCCGAGCCCGCGCGCGATTGTTCCCGGCGCCCCCGCAGCATTGGTCTGGTTTCACACTCAACTTAATTCTACCGAACCCTGGTATGTTTGCGTGCATCTTACGCAATCTCAAACGTACACGGTGCATGATAGAAAACAGAACGCGGGTCAATATATATATATTTTAATTAATTCTGTGCTATTATGCGCAGCTGAGTGAACAACACAGGTGCGTGTGTCGTATAAGGTGGCCTTCTGCTGCTTGCAAATGGGCTTTTTTGAGGAGACACTTTTCCAAATGTGTTGCCCTGATTCCACGAGCTAAGCGCGAATACACTGCAGACTCGCTCTCGCTCGTATCCAAGGTAAATCATCAACACTATCATCCCTTACAAGTGTTTTATTTAACTAAATACATAATCAGCTAAAACGCGCACCCGAGTCCGTGTTGCTTTCACATTCACGCGAACCGCGGCACGGGCCCGGCATGCACGCAAGTGTAAACGAGAGCTGCATATCTGCGTGCCTGCCTGCTTTCAGCGCGATTTATTATAAGGCAGAGCTAAGCGTAGTAGGCTAGTCCAGACTCTTTCAATTCAATTCCAATTTATTTGTATAGCGCTTTTCACAATACATATTGTTTCAAAGCAGCTTTACCTAAAATGCATGAGTGCATCTACTTTAGCCTACAATTCACAGTGATGTTTTCAGTTATGCATTTCAGAAATGTACATATGTACAGTAAGCTAATGTATTAATTTAAGGCAGAACAAAGAGCTAATTTAAGTAATGAATACATGCATGTTTGTTAATAGAGGATTAGATTAGGACTCTGACTGGTATGGAAATGCAGATACTTATGCTTAGATTGTTAATACATAATGTTTTTCAACAGGTGACATTTTATATTTTGGCCCTTCAGTTCAAAATAAAATGGACACAACGAAATGACAAACAATGTTTTTTTTTTTAATTAGTCGTTTAGATTAGTCGACTAATCGAAAAATTAGTCGAAAGATTAGTCGTTAGAAAATTAGTCGTTAGTGGCAGCACTAGATAATACACACTCGCGTTTTGGAGTCGGGACCAGACTGTAAGGTCGGGACATGACGGAATATTCACTTGCACAATCGGGCCAGCAGTGCATCGTGACTGAAGTCTTTTTAAGTCTTACCAGTTTAAACATTCAAGCGATTTTAAACTAATCAGTGCTCGCGCGCTCTCTGAGATTATTTTCTATGCGCACATTCATAGAAAATCCGCCTCAAAAACAGCTGGCTGGCTAGTAACTATTTTTCGCGGATTATATTGCTTTAACACGCAAAATTGTCAATTTCGGTCTTTGTGAGTAGGCTATACTCTAAATATAGT
The DNA here is from genome assembly GCF_029890125.1 of Rhinichthys klamathensis goyatoka. Taxonomy (NCBI): domain Eukaryota; kingdom Metazoa; phylum Chordata; class Actinopteri; order Cypriniformes; family Leuciscidae; genus Rhinichthys; species Rhinichthys klamathensis. The sequence continues at coordinate 963,612 of NW_026606557.1, forward strand.
CGGTTTTGTCTTTAATAAGCATAAAACGCATGCCAGTATAATGAACACAGGATCTGTGCACTAGCTCTTAAAGTGACGGCAGTCATATGTGTCTGTCATTAATTTTGTTGTCAAAACAACAAAAGATGGCTTTAAGTTAAAGGAATCAGGATTAACAGCCTATGTATTTAATTTATTCAGGACTAAAATACTACCCAGTGTTATTTTCCATTTGATTACTTTATTCAGTATCTGTATATGAATACTATAGTGTTAGACCTATTCAAAAACTTTTCTCTTTAATTGTCTTTATTTGTATCTTTATTCTATTGTATTTATTTGTGCTACTTTTTTCAATTTAATTAAACAATTTAAATCAAGCTTCCTTGTGATGTGTAAATTCTTAACCACAATAGGCTATTACCCCATTGTAAAAATGCAATGAGCGCAAACATTTAGGCAAGACAAATGTAATAATTTTGTTTGGAAAAAATGCCCCCCTTTCTCCCCCTCAAACCCCCCCCCCCCCCCCCCCCTCGTTCTCGATTCGTGAATCAAATCGATTCGCTGTCTATCCAAAGATGTACAGCCCTATAATTTTATAATTAGATTTAGAAATTAATGCAAAAACACATTGGGGGAAACATTTAAATAATCCTATGAATGTATTTAAATAATGCTGAATCGAATTTAATTAATCAAAGCGCATCAAATTTTTATGTGAATCGTCTCGAATCGAATCATTCTTGAATCAAAAACCTATGAATCATGAATCAAATCGATTCACTGTCTATTCACAGCTCTATCATTTTATAACTAGATTTAGAAGTTACTGTAAAAACTGCCTTATAAAATCTGCAGTTTACATACAATGTGTTATTTAAGTGTTGTTTTTTATATCTAAAAATAAATAGCAACTGAATTTAGGCTAATAGTTTGGGCTCTGTTGTTAACCTTTGATATTATAGTAATGTGCAAGTAAGGGATCCCTATATAGTTTACAGCATTAGCAGATATGTTTATTTTATCCTTAAGAAACTTTTAGTTGTAGTTGAATTAATTTAAAGACAGACACCATTTGATCAGTAAACCACTGGGTGTTTTTGTAGTTTTTCTGTGCATTCTTGTTTTTTTGTGTTAAATGTCCCACCCTACATGATTACACTCAGACAGGGTCAAAGGGAACTTCTCAATTTCTGAATTCAGGGGACTGAAATACAGAGTTGCACATGATACTCACACAGGGTCAGAGGTCACAGCAGGTCCATCACTGAGATCAGGCGGCAGGCCAATGGAGTTGTTACTCTTCATAGACACACAGCTAGATATCGAAGATGCTGCTCTCTTTCTCTTCTTGCTGATGATACGGAGAAAAAGAAAATAATATTTCATATTGCTTCTTTAAAGTTTATCTGTCTTCTACATTAAATTAACACCTGTAAACAACAGCAACTACAGAGCCCCTAAACAATGGTGCATGGTGGTGGAACAAATTTGGGATGGGAGAAAAAAAATTTTCAAATCTTTTGCGTTCCCTCGAGAACCTTTTGCGTTGACAGCCACTGTGTATAAATGATTAAATTTCAACAACGAATTAGGAGAAAAATATTTTAAAGGGGTGTAACGCAGAACTGTCCACCCTCGCGTTTTTCCCGGGATTGTCCCGTATTTTACCTTGCTATCTGGCTATCATCCCGTTTTAATATTTTCCCGTATTTTTAATCTTTCTATAAAAAAATCACACGAAGAAGAACAGCAGCATCCAAAGGGTGGACGAACAAGAGAGAGATGGCATTGGAGTACCTGCAAAAAAGCTGAAAACAAATGGGAGAGGAGGGAGGCTGGGGTCTAAGGTGTTTTTGGGGTCCTTGAGATGTTTTGACATGCCCTGACATTGTGCCTTTTTTCAGTTGCTTATAAACATATTAATGGCACATTAATTACACTCTATTTAGCACAAACAGGGCTACCATTATATGTAAGCAACATGTAGGCTATGTACATGTTTGTATTTTTGAGAGAATATTGTTTATGCATGGTTATTGAAAAAAACTATAAAACTAAAAATGAAAGTTTCTGAAATAAGGCCACAAAACACATACTAAATATGAGTCCAAAATACTTTTGACTAATGGATGTTGTCGCCTAGAGTTTTTGCTTCAAAATGATCTGAAAATCATCCTGCCTAATCATTCACATAAAACAATAGATTGTTTTAAATTGTGAAAAACATTGGGGCCGAAAAACAGAACGGCCCAACCCTTGTCATGAATAATTAGGTGGTTCACACCTGAGAAGACAAAGACCCGCATAATGAGCCTTTCACTCAGGTGAGAAATGCAAGGACAATATATATATATATATATACACACATATATATATATATATATATATATATATATATATATATATATATACACACACACATACATAGCAACATTATATATATATATATATATATATAAGTATTATTTTTTAAAGTAGGCCAATACATTTTAGCATACATATTTCAAAGTTAAGGATTCATTATTTTTATATAGCTTTGCATTGGAACAAACACTATTGGAACAGTTTATTAGTTTATTTTTGACATAACATACAATATATTTAACATATGAGCAGAAACTGTATAACAGTTTAGTCTAACAAAAGCTTATTTGATGTCTATTTTAGAGTAAAAACTGTATAATCTATCCAAAACTAGTCAACAAAATGTTGTCATTACAGACACTATTCTATATCGCGATTAGAACAAAAATTTTAGTAGGCTATACTGCCCTACAAAGCCAAAAGGCAGTAACTGACCAGAGTGTCAAACTGAGAAAAATGACTTTAAAGTTTTTTGTTTTGTCCACACAAATGTATTATAGGTAGAGCAATGAAAATCTGGTGACTTGTTGCCCAGATGAAGAAATGTGTGTATATAAAAAATCTTGTGCTCAAAGTTGACCTTTGACCCTTATTTGTCAGATACTGTACTCTGCCTTTGTATTATTTACTAAAAAATAAGGAGTCGTGCAAAGGCAAAAGGCAGTAACTGACATATAATCAATATTTGCTTACCACCATTTAGAAGATAATTAACTGATCACCTTCATTAAAGTCTAATGATCATGGCATTTGTTTTAGATGACACACAAATACTTAGACATGTCGTTGTTGCTATCCAGTGCTGGGAGTGCATTCAGTTGGAGTCAATGCATAAACTAAAAAACTTCAATTTTGTGTGCAGCAAAACCAACAGATAGGTGACACAAGAGTGTACAGTGTGAATAAATACAACAACTATCTCTGATAATTAAAAACAATCATTTATTTGAAAGAGAACGCAAATATATAAATTTATTAATGGATGGTTTGAAATTCATGTATAGAGATAAAAACAACGGTGGGCAACAACCTGCAAACAACGGTGGGCAACAACCTGCATAACTACCTCCTCCATAAACATCACTCCTCCACAAGAAGTGAGAGCCAGAAAGACCTTCTGTTGGGGGGCATAAGAGGACAAAGTTTTTTTAAAATGTCTTCTTTCTTTGTCTCCTCAATGCCCCGGTCATGTGGCCTCAGGGGAGAGGGCATCTTGAGATCAAACTTGGCCAGGAGGAAGTCCAGTTCAGTGAAGTCACAGTCTCTGTGGCTGTGCTTAAAGAAGAGGCTCCTGGACCCATGCCGTAGCTGAATTTCAGCCATCTGGCTCAACTTCGGTGTCTTCTTCAACACCTTAAATTACATTACATCTTTTAATCATATGAAATTAAACAAACATTTTTGGTTAAACAACATGCTGCACAATGAGCTTTACTGTTAAAATTAAAACATTGAATAAAAATTAAGTTTTAATCTTAATTTATTTGTATTAGTGTTATTATTATTACATTGAGACGTTTCTAAATTCTACTGTACAACAGTAATATATTTCTGTCAAGTTAAACCGAACTTTTATTTTGACGGGTTGCCGTGAAGACCTTTGAGTTTCTGTTTATGACATGACGAAAGTTTTTCTCAAATGAAGCGGTTAAATGCTCACAACACTTGATAAAACAACCACTCAACACATTTGACAGCTCGTTTTTTATGTGTGTAGAAGTGTAGAAGTAAGTGATTTAGTGACAATTATGGACAGTAACTGAAACGCGGCAAATTTTTATGGACAGTAAAACAAAGGCAGATCATCGTAACTGCAAGGTGGCACCGTAACATCTCTTTTATGAATGGCTTAACAAAGGCAGAGTACGTAACTGGACTTTTGCGTCGAAGATCAAAGCCAAAGAATGGTAACTGCAGTTACCGCTTTCTGCCATGGTTGCTTGTATGGTTTTGGGAGTTACTGTGAACACAACCCTCTATTTTTTCGAAAAAACAGTCAAATTGAGTATAGATATTTATCCACATGATAAAGGAGGTCTTTAATATCCCAAAAATGACATTAACTCATTTTTGACCAAAAATGCAGTTACTGCCTTTTGGCTTTGTAGGGCAGTATAGCAATATAGTTTGGATGTGTTCATGTAAAAATAATGTTTACTAATGTAGGAGCGAGAGTGAATGAACGCACAGATGCAATGTACATCTGTAGTAAACAACATCGCGCGCGTGTCTGTGCCATTCAGTCTGTGCGCGTCTGACTCTGTACATGTTTTTAAAGTACAACTTAAGACATATCTGTTTGCCATGCCTTTTTCGTCTTAAATGTTTTTATTTTTTTTATTACTATTGTAGTATGTTTCTCTTTCTATTTTTCTGTGAGAATGTAAAGCACATTGGTCAACTTGTGTTGTTTGAATAGTGCTATATAAATAAAGGTGACATTGACATTCATTCATTCACACACAGACACGCAATTCATATTTAAACAGTCTTTCTGCAGTTTACAGACACTATTCAATAACGCGATTAGAACAAAGCATTTAACCCTCTGGGGACCAAGAACGCACCCGTGCGCTTTGCTCGTTTTTTTCCACATGGCAGAAAAATAGACTTAAAGTACCACCATCATTTCTGGTCATATAGAGTTAAGAAATATGAGAAAATAAACTGTTAAATGTCTTCTTTTTTATGTGCCCACATACAATCGAAATAAAATATTGTGCTTTTGTAAAATACAGAAAATAAACAGGGTGTGCGTTCTGCCTCCCCTTCTCTGTGAACTTTTTTTCTGGAGCACGTCTCTTAAACTTAAACAAAAGTCAGCTAATACTATTCACCCAGGCCTGAAATGTATATCTTTATAATCATTTAAGTTTGTACTTTTAAATGATCTGATTCAAAACGAAAACAAATTTTCTCTGTTTAAGTAATTTGTATAAAACTAACAAGATTTCCAGTTTCTTAAACGCTTGCTCATTATTTTTAATTTGACCACGCCCATGCCCGCAAAAGAGACTGATATGCAAATCTCCATGAAGCGCGCTCATTACCTCAAAAACAAAGCACCAAACTTCATCAGTCATTTGCTTTTCGTCGAGTTCGGACACGTAGTGAGCTTACATTGGATTTAGTTACATCAGAAGAAGAACGCGATTTGAAGACAAGAAAGATGTAAGGTAAGAAATGTTTTATGAATTATATTAGTTAGAGTTATTGTTGCATACACTTGACATTCCAGTTGAACTGTTGCTAGACTAAAATTTATGAAATCGACAGAAACATGTTGAAATATGAACTATAGCCTAGACAGGCAGGAAAAGTATTTGTCATGTACAACACGAGGATGTTTTTATGTTTAATAAAACACAGCTTTATGTTAGGCTAATATCAGTGTTTACTCTAATGTGGTGAATATTATAATGTTTAGAAACATGTTTACTGTTAAATGTCATGTGTCCGTGTCATCCCGCATTACTTACAAAATTCTTCTGCTTACCTTTAAGTCACTCAATGGTCTTGCTCCAGCCTATCTCTCTGACTTACTTTCTCCTTATAATCCCCCTCGAACTCTCCGATCTTCTGGCTGTGATCTCCTATGTGAGCGGAGATTTCGTCTATCGTCTATGGGTGGCAGGTCTTTCTCTGTTATAGCCCCTAAGTTATGGAACTCTCTTCCGTTGGCTCTCAGGACAACAACCACGTTGCACGAATTTAAGCATAAACTCAAAACACATTTGTTTAACCAGTATTTCAGTCATGAAAATGTTAATTTGACATAACAGTCACAATGTTAACTGTCTGTAATTAATAATTAATGTTTGTTGTCTTTGTTTTTATGTTTGTATTGCAAATGTAATGCGACTTGCAACTGCAATCGCTCATTACTTGGACTGGGCAAATGTCCATTGTCCGTTTATGTGTAAACTGCTTATCTACTGTCATTGTGAAGCGTCCTTGAGCTTGGGAAAGGCGCTATATAAATTAAACTTTTTATTATTATTATTATTATTAAATACTGTGTTTGTAACGAATGGAAACATTTGAAGTAAACGTATCCATATATTTTTTTTCTAGTGTACTGAAGTTTTCCTTTTTAACGATTTATAGGCCGCATGCTAGGCTATTGTTATTATTATTAACTAACTGAAATAAAACCATGTCTATATGGTGAACATTTAATATTTGCGATACATTATTCATTCACAAAGAATTCAGGGACATTATTCATGTCCCTAAAGGTTGGAGTTTTCCTCATTTTTTAAATTAAGGCATTAAGATTTTTTATTCCTCTTTTTAGTTAACTTTAGCATGGGTGTGTTCACTTATTCTAAGCAGTGTGTGTGTGTGTGTGTGTGTGTGTATATATATATAATTAAAAAGCAATTTTAACGAGAAAAATCTACAATGCATTAGAGCCCGACCGATATGGATTTTTGGGGGCCGATACCGATACCGATATTAGGGAGTAAAAAAAGCCCGATACCGATATATCGGCCGATATTATTTATGTGTATAATACAGTAGCAATATTATTTATGTGTATTATAGTACAGTATACCAGTCAAAAGTTTGGACACTTTCCTATTGGTGTGTACAAACTTTTGATGGGTACTTTACACAGTAGCTATAAACAGAATAAATATATTTTATAAACATGTTTTGCAATGATCACTCAAATGTGGTAATCAAACACTTGTGTGACACAGATATGTAATGGAGGCAGGGGGAATGATAGAATGACAATTATACAGCTGAGCTGTAACCAAACTAGTTTGCATTGCATGTTATATTATATTATATTCTAAATACTGTTGCATAATCTTCACTAACGACTTTGTCTTTTAATTTAGTCATAACTTGTATCAATAAATATATCAAAAGTGTCACTGACAAAACCTTATTATCTTCTATTTTTACTCTTAATTCCTCTAATCTCTACCAGTGGAGGAAGAACTCAGATCTTTTTACTAAAGTAAAATTAATAATATCATAATGAAAACGTTTTTAATTACATATGTACAGTACTTTTATACTATTTTAAATAATTAGTAAGCAAAATGTAGGCTACTAAACGTGAAACTAGGCTACTCTTAATGCAAAATGGGCCTATATAAAGTGTTATAATTATATACATTTTTGGAATATTGCTTGATGTTGTAACGTAGCGTTATCAGGCAGAATGAGCTTTAACACGGTGTCTACACCGGACACGGCCGTTATTGCTCGCGTCGCAACAGCTGTTTACCCTTTGTTTACCCTAGACAAAGCATAATCAGTTTACTGTCGGAGATCGCTCGCGCCACGCATTTTAATCAATGTTTCATCAACCAATTGCCTTAATAAATAAGAAGTATAGGCCTAAATATAGCAGACAATATAATCAGGACTTCTCAGCTGCGCGCTTGCAATAGTCACAAGCTCACACAATACGTGACAGAGGCTTGTAGCAGAGAAATCAATTCTGTGAATTACACTGCGCAAATCACAAGTAGGCTACTACCCACCGGATGAAGAAGAGTTGCCTCTCAGTCTCCACAGGGTACATAAAATATTCATTTTATTTTATTTTATTTTTCGTGTTAGCATTTATGAGGAAAAAACAACGTTACAGACGCGACAGTTCAGCACTACGGACGTGAGCGCTCTGAAAGCGGCACTAATGCTTTGAAACTTTCACATAGACATCAAACAGAAAGCACAAAACCTTTCGTTTCAAAGTGAATTTCGTTTTGTATTAATTGTATCTTAATTTTAATCAATGTTTCATCAACCATTTGCCTGGATTTAATTTATAAGAAGTAAATATAGCAGACGATAGATAATCTCGACACGGAGGCGCCTGCGGGTGAACTGGAGCTCATCTCATGAACCGAAACTCAGCGTATAGACCTGAGAATTGAAATATATCTATATTGAAATGTCTACTTTTAAGCAGAACAATTTAAAACGAAAGACAGACAGACTCTTGTAATCGTATGAAATGTGCATTTCTCTCTGGCACGCACGCCTTCACTGAAGATCGCGAGTCAGCATCGTCAACTTCATCTTTGGCTGACACTGACTGAAAGCACTTGTTTATTAATAAACAAATAAAATGTCTCCTTGCTATATTTGTTGTATTCATAATCATTACTTTTGCCAGTTCTTGTGACAGCTTTTAGGTGCTTTATTGGCAGCGCCACCCTTACATGAATCACCGCACCCGCATTTTTTTAAATATTCATTTATCGGCCATTATAAATGCCGATACCGATAGTTAGGAAAATGCCTAAAATAGGGCCATAATATCGGCCCGCCGATATATCGGTCGGGCTCTACAATGCATGCCCAAAGTCGTGCAGCCATATAGTTTCTCTTGATATCAGCATGTTCACAGGTGTTTATTTTATTTTTTACAGGGATGAGATGCCACTGATGAGTCCTGCTGACTTCAACATTCACAGGAGACTGCACATGAACATGGTAAAATGAAAATCAAACACCTTGAAAATGACAGGTATGTAGCCTACTATGTTTCAGGAATGGGACAATGTTGTGTGACTGTTCAAGCCTCTGTCTTTAGATCAGTGTGTTTACTAATGTGTTTTTTTTGTCCTTTGTTGTGTATCTTTGGATTATGTTGTGTTGTAAATAAATCCAAACAATCTAAAAGCCATTCTTTTTTAAATATCCTCATTCTTTGTGCAAGGCTCCTCATACTGATATGGCCTGATAGCACCTAATAGTGCCATTATGGGAGGGTCTTTGTCTTTCTCAGGTGTGAAATGCCATACATATTAATGAGAGATCACGCCTCCTCGCATAAAGCTTTCTCACACTAAACAGAGGGTTAAGAATAAATAACTTACTACATCAGCTGAATCCATTGCTCCTCGAAATGAAACTACCAGCACTTCTGAGGTAACTTTTACAGGATTATTACGATAGTATTATTCCTCACAGCGCAGCAAGACGAGGTAAATTACAAGATTCTTATTAAACTGGATGTTTTATCCAGCTGATGTGGGCGTTGGCATTTAGAGATTGTTATTCGTATGGTCTGATGCGCGTGAGTGTGGGCTGTGATTGGATGATGACCGGTGTTGTGACCATTCTCAAGTGTCGTGTTGCTGTTGTATCAGTTAGTGGTTAGATCAGCGTAGCAGTCTATTTAATCGGGACAAGCGAGGTGCCGTACGGGACAAATAAATTAGTCCCAAAATACGGGACGTCCCGGCTAATTTAGTTGGCAACAGTTGGCAACCCTACAGTCCATAACTCTTTCTCGGTGCTGGTGGAGACCAGCCGGCTACGCTATTACCTTATTCCAAACCGGCCTTTGCGTTGCCCTCTAAAATGGTCGCCGTTACCCACAATGCACAGTTCAATAACGTCTACGCCCGAGCTCTATTCAATAATTTCACTTCCACTACTCACACAGGGTCAGAGGTCACAGCAGGTCCATCACTGAGATCAGGCGGCAGACCAATGGAGTTGTTACTCTTCATAGAAACACAGCTGAACTCTGGAGATGCTGCTCTCTGAGTGTGAACAGAAGCCTTCTCCTCTTTCTCCTCACACACACTCATTTTACAGGCCGTCTTCTGCTTCTATTCCTGCTACATGAGAGGTTTGATTCAGGGCTGTATGTTGAGACAGAGAACATGCATTATACAGTTAAAAATGACTGTGTGGGTTTTACTAGATTGTTTAATTGGATATCGTTTAATTGGCCTTTTTTTAAACCATATTATCGTGAACAAGTCATGGCTGAAGGGGTTGCAGGCACTTTATTAAACCATATTATCGTGAAAATAATCCGCTTTGCGTCGTGCCTAATAACGCCCTTCAGCCGTGACTTATTCACGATACAGCAGACACAGCCTCTCGTACCTTTTTGGTTGCATAAAATGAGTTGAGGTGTATATATGATCAGGGCCGGCGCCACGGGGGACACAGGACTCTCCCGCCCCCTCAGATCAACATGAATGTAAACGGGATTTTACTGAAAAAATCTGCCATTTAAAAATCACATTTTGACAATTACATTTTCACGTTTTCTTATTTTTGTGAAAATTAAGCTAAATTAATAATATTTTAGTTAACCCTTTCACACGTTAGTTAAAAAAAACTCTTGCTGACCTGTCTGTTTTTCAAGGCGACCTTTATTACAGTTTTTCTCGATTGCTTAAACACATTTCTTGAAACTATGCCTCGTATTCTCAAAACAGTAAACACAAACCCATAACGTCTCACCCAATTCCCCAAACATCCTATTTTCAGGTCAAAATGAAGCTCTACACTCAAAACCATTCACTCTTGCTAAAAAACCAAACGTTGCCCTCAGACAGGACACACAAGCCCTCAAAAATACACACACTACAACATAGTCTTACACACTGGTGCTATAAATTCAAAACAACATTTCCAAAACTGGTAAGTCATGTTGCTTGCTTTTTTACTCTCTCCTACTCTTATGTAAGATGTGTGTGAGCATCATATGACAGTAAAAGAGCACACACAAACCTTATTCAAATATGGAATTGTATTGGAATGGTAAAGAGTGTTGGTACATGCCTCCACTCAAGGATACAATATGATGAACAAGTCTAAGAATGTTCCACATATGGTTGAAATACCATCATTGGCCTAGAAAGATAACATTCTGGGAGTCAAGACTATAAAGGAGAAAGGATGCCCTCCCTTCACTGTCACACTCTGCAGCCGCTCTGTGTGACTGTACGACTGCTGGCCTTTTCTTGCAAGAACATAAACCTCATCAAAGACAATTGGAAATGTTTGTCTCTTATTCAGTGATAGAAATGTGTTTGCCACCACACCTCCCTGAAGGTTCTGATGATGGAGGCGACGGTGAAGCGACTCAAATTTGGCTGTACTCGTTGCCCAGCCTCCCTTATATAGTCATACCATGGACAAGGACATGGCCAACTAAAGTGGCTTGAATTTCATCCGAGACTGCTTGTCTTCTTGCCCTTGCCCTTCCTCCTCCTCCTCCTCCTTCTTCTTCTCCTCCTCCTCCTCTTCCTCTCCCTCCTCCTCCTCCTCATCCTCCTCCTCATCCTCCTCGACCTATTGCTTAATTTCCTGTGGATCCATTGTTCCAAAACTCAGTAAACTAATTTTTATCTTTTATAAAAGATTGTATAAGCTTTTATCTATTGAAGGATCTGACTGATGTGTGTTCAATTTTGACTCTTAGTGTTTTCACCTGGGTAATTGTGTGCTAACTGAGCTGAAGCTGTGCTGACTTGAGTGAACAATTTTGAATGCTAGTGCTTTCTAAATGACCATGTGGTGTAGGCAATGAGAAATGAAGGGATTTGTGTGTAGAGTTTTGCTGTGACAGTTCAACAAATCTGACTAATGTGTCAAAACAGGGGAATAGTGTTCATAGTTCAGTGAAATGGGTGTGCTTTTTGATAAATGGCATTATGGTTTTGAAATTTTAGTTCAAAAGCCTGGTTATAGTGTTTAAGCAATCGAGAAAAACTGTAAGAACCTGTCACTTTAATGTTTCCATGGTGATGCGTCATTGCTTGTCACGTGACAGAGCGCAACCACAACACAGCGCTGAATGAATGATGATCTGCTTTTATGTAATTTTTCCTTTTTTATTCAAAATATTCACAAATGTATTATCTATAGCATGAACCTATAGTGGTGTTGCAAACTATAGCAGAAACTTGCTGGTGGAATTTGGACAATTTTAATATTGAAGTCACAAGTCACAAGACATACTAGACCACCTATTTGGTTAAAGATACTATGTGGGATATGGTTCCAGAGGGAGTTACCATTGATCAAACATCTTTTAAGCCAATTTACTTTAAAAGCTCTATTAACATCTTCAAAGAAAAGTACCTCCAGTCCCCCTTCCGCTTTCTTATAGAGCTCGGGATCGTTGCGTCACGTCGCAATGCATTGTGGGAATCACGGTACGGAAGTAGATGTATTGTAGTAGGCAGTAGGCAGGAATTCAAATTATAACGTTGGTCATTTGGTATTATCCTTTTTAATCTTGATTTTCTTAAAGGAAAATGGTTCAGTATTGCTCTGTTGTGAACTGTTGTAATCGATCTCACGATTGAAAGGGCAAACGCCTCTCAAATTGTGTTACTTTTCACCATTTTCTAACGTGGAAAAAAACACAAGGAGACTTGGTGTCTGAAATCACAAAGAGGCGTCGGATGGCTTGGGTCGCTGCTGTACGGAGGAAAACCATTACCTTTGATCAGGGCTCCAGACTAACTTTTCCACTGGTTGCACTGCTGCTACCAACTTTCTCAGTTGGTCGCACCAGCATATGATTTGGTCGCACCTTTTTTTTTTTTTTTTTTTTTGCTACATGCCATGGGTTTAATCAATGCATGCTGATGAATAGTGGTTCTCTTACGAGAGGTTCTCTCGTATTGCGTAAGCTAGCTTACGCTGCGGGAAAGATTCATCTTTGCTGAGATATTGAAGCCAAAAAATTATTTCGTAATTTGTATCCATTGACAACGCAGTTCCTCTGCGGCAGACCTAGAGCAGGCTAGCTAGCAGCTCATTGGTTCGCTCAGAGAAAACTGCTTAAGCCTATGGGAGAGCGGGGCTGAACCCGCTTCCAATGAGAGGCGCCCGCGCACTCATTGCGTCATGGCCCGCCAGAATGGGCGTGGGTATGGTGTATATAACAGTCTCTCCCAGGCTTATATGTTGATTCATTTCATCTTCAGCGAGCTACACGCTTCTGCTGTCCTGAGAAAAGCCGCCGTCGTGGAAAAAGGCACCTTCTAGCGAGCATCTGGGAGTCTGAGGAAGCCGGCCGTCTTCGCCACCTTCAGCCGTCCTGCAAGCTAGCGCCATCCGACGGATTCATATCCTTTACCAAAAAGCTTCTTGTATTGTGTGTGTGTGTATCTAAAAGAGCAGCGAGCGTCTTTTTTAAGATGCCTCGCACACCTGCGGCTCATGCCGCGTCCCTCTCAGCGCCAGAGCCCGCCTTCTTCTGCGCTCTCTGCCTGGGACTGGGACACGCAGAGCTTTCTCTCGCCAACGGCGGATGTTTCCTCTGCGATTGGGCTTCTGTTGTTGACCCTGCGGGCTCGACTCGAAGCGTTACGCCGCCTCCCCCTCTCACCGCCTACGAGCGCTGAATGGGGGACGAGCCGCTTAGAGCTGTGCCAACCGCGGCTAGCTTTCTTTACTTTACAAGAGAGCTAGCCCGGCCCCATGCATACGCGTCACCGGCAAGTGGGTTTATAGTGCGTTAAGTTCCGTCGAGGCCGAACTAGTCGCTGCTATCACACCCTCTTATCTGCTCGCGCTATTAAGCCTGTGTCTTCCCCCTAGCTCAGTGGTGGAACACAAAGCTTTTCGCGCCAGAGACCCGTGTTCGATTCCGGCTCTCGCAGATAATTTTTTATGCAGCTCTGAGCTCTCGGCTAGCTTTCTTACGTTACAGAAAGCGGCCGCGCTCTCCCGCCTGCATATAACGCCGCTACATAAAGCGTTTATAGTGTATCAGTTCCGCTGAGGCCGAACCTGTTTCTGCTATCACGCCGTCTTATCTGCTCGCGCTGTTATATTTGTGTCTTTACCCCTGGCTCAGTGGTGGAACACAAAGCTTTTCGCGCCAGAGATCCGTGTTCGATTCCGGCTCTCGCAGATAATCTTTATGCAGCTCTGAGCTCGCGCCCAGCTCTCTCACGTGACAGAAAGCGGCCGCGCTCTCCCGCGCTCATGAGAAACGTTCTCATTTCCGAGCATAAAGCTGGACAAATGGGTTATAGTGTGTTAGTTCCGCTGAGGCCGAACCTGTTACTGCTATCACGCCCTCTTATCTGCTCGCGCTACTGTGCTTGTGTCATTACCCCTGTGGCTCAGTGGTGTATCACAAAGCTTTTCGCGCCAGAGACCCGCGTTCGATTCCGGCTCTCGCAGATAATTTTTATGCCGTCACAAGTCCAGCCTCTGCAGGCTAAAAATAGTCTCGTGCCCGCTTGCAGCGCTCACGTTTCTAACACGCACTTGCACGCGACGCGCGTCACAAGTGCAGCGATTTCAGGCTATATATATATCCCGCTGCAGGCCGCTCACGTGACCAGCCTCAGCTGAGAAAAGGACGGCTATTTCTCACCATGGCTGAACCGCCATCAAGGTTTCGCCCTCTGTCAGTCCCCGTTCACACGGCTACTGCAGCAGTGTACACCGCCATCAACAAGCCGGTCTCTTTTCCCGCTTGCATATGCACAAACGCCGTTTTCACCGCGTCCCAGAGAAATCCAAAAAAAAAAAAAAAAAAAAGTGCATAAAAGCCTCTTGTGTAGAAAATGTGCCCACAACACTGTGTTCACTCATACACAAAACACTGCATGTGCACAAACACCGTTTTCACGGCGACCCAGAGATATCTCAAAAAGAGCATAAAAACCTATTGTGTAGAAAATGTGCCCACAACACTGTGTTCACTCATACACAAAGCACTGCATGTGCACAAACACCGTTTTCACGACGTCCCAGAGATAGCTCAAAAAGAGCATAAAAGCCTCACGTGTAGAAAATGTGCCCACAACACTGTGTTCACTCATACACAAAAGCTTTTCAGTTCCCGTGTGTCTCACAGAGCCCACTCTCATAAAGCGGTTCCAACCCGCTCGAGTTTCAGAGTGCATAAGCGCGCCCACGAGCCCGTGTGCGCGTCCCACCTCTGCTCTCTCTGTTACACGGCCCTTAAACTCCTCTCTGAGTGTAAGCCCCGCTGTCATAAACACTATGAGCGCGCCCGCGCGGCCCGCTGTGTGCAGCAACGGGGACCATGTAGCCATTCACCCCTTAGCGTTACGCTTCAAGCGTGGGAAGCTATTCCGGGAATTTCCCAGTGGGTGCTAAACACAATAAGGCTAGGCTATCGCTTACAGTTCCACCGCCGCCCTCCAGGTTTCCGAGCGCGGCTAGAAACTATTGTGAACCCAGAAGCAGTGACTCTGCTCCGTTCAGAGATAGCAAAACTATTGTGCAAAAGGGCTATAGAGAGAGTTCCCTTTATCTATGAGCGAGTCGGGGTTTTACGGCCGTTATTTTCTGGTTCCAAAGAAAGACGGCGGCCTCAGACCAATCTTAGACCTCAGATTTCTGAACAGAGTTCTCATGAAGAGACCGTTCAAAATGCTCACTATCAGAAAACTCCTCGCGCATGTGCGCCAGGGGGACTGGTTCATTTCACTAGATCTGAAAGATGCCTACTTTCAGATTCAGATAAATCCCCTTCACAGGCCATTCGTACGTTTCGCCTTCGAAGGCCGGGTTTATCAATACACCGTCCTCCCGTTCGGCCTATCCCAAGCACCCCGCACGTTTACGAGGTGCATGGATGCGGCGCTCGCCCCCCTGCGGAGTCAGGGGCTGCGAATACTGAACTATTTGGACGACTGGCTGATTTTGGCACAATCACAGAGGGAGCTACTGTCTCATCGTACAGTTCTCCTCGACCATCTGAAAAGTTTGGGCCTCTCTGTCAACTGGACAAAGAGCGCACTTCAACCCAGTCAGACTATCTCCTTCTTGGGTATAGAGCTAGACTCGGTCTCAATGACGGCTCGTCTGTCTACACAGCGCGCGCGCCGTGTGCAGCGTCTCGCCGCATCTTTTCAGATGAACAGACTCACACCTCTGAAAACTTTTCAGAAGGCGCTGGGTTACATGGCCTCAGCCTCCGCAGTGCTCCAGCTGGGGTTACTGCGCATGCGCCCGCTTCAGTTCTGGTTGAAGAGCCGTGTGTCTCACCGCGCGTGGACCACGGGCCGCCAGCTGATAAAGGTAACGCAGACCTGTATCACAGCTCTGCAGCCATGGACCATGACAGAATGGTTTCAGCGGGGCGTTTCCTTGGGGACCTTTTTCTCGCCGAAAAGTCATTTTTGCCAGACGCATCCAACATGGGTTGGGGTGCGGTCTGCGAGGGCTCACCGGCCTTCGGCCCCTGGTCAGCTCAGGAGAGTCTCCTCCACTTAAACTGTTTGGAAATGCTTGCGGTCGAGAACGCGCTCACGCGCTTTCTGCCGCGCATTCACGGTCACCATGTGCTGATCCGTTCGGACAACATGGCTGTGGTCTCCTATCTCAACCGTCAGGGCGGTGTCAGATCCAGGAATCTCTTCCTACTGACAGAACGCATTTTAGTTTGGTCTCAGAGCCGCCTGCTCTCGCTCAGAGCGACGCATGTGCCGGGCCATCTGAACGACGGTCCAGACATACTGTCCAGGAACCTCATCTCCTCAGGAGAATGGTCCCTGAACACACAAACGGTCCAAATACTGTGGCGGCTATTCGGCAGAGCAGAGGTGGACCTCTTTGCGTCAGAAGAGAACCCTCACTGCCCAATATTTTTCTCAAGGAGCGAGGACGCGCTAGCCCAGGAATGGCCTCGCCGCCCGCTCTATGCATTCCCTCCGATCGCTCTGCTACCACAGGTAATTCAGAGGATCAGGGACACACGCCACCCGGTGCTCCTCATAGCCCCGCGTTGGGAGAGTCAGAATTGGGTTCCGGAGCTCACTCAGCTGTCACAGACAGCCCCGTGGCCCATCCCAGTCAGAGCAGATCTCCTCTCTCAAGCTCGCGGCACGATCTGGCACCCCCATCCACGGCGCTGGGCGCTACATGCATGGGTGATCAACGACTATTCGTCGATTTGCCAGAAGGAGTAAGAAACACTATCATACAGGCTAGAGCACCTTCCACGAGAAGGCTCTATGCGTCTAAATGGTCTGTGTTCTCAAAATGGTGCACCGACAAACATCTGGACCCACGGTCATGCGAGGTGCCGTCTTTGCTTGTTTTCCTTCAAGAGATGCTGGACAAGGGCAGGTCCCCCTCCACTCTCAAGGTTTACGTGGCAGCCGTCGCGGCGTTCTCTGAACCCCGACGCGCTCAGTCCCTGGGCAAAGACGAGTTAGTCATCCGCTTCCTCAGGGGAGCTAAGAGGATGAACCCTCCGCGCCCCCCTTCGGTTCCTATCTGGGATCTTTCTATAGTTCTCGAAGCTATGAAAGCACCCCCGTTCGAACCGCTCGAGTCTGTGGACCTAAAATACCTCTCGCTCAAAACCGTTTTTCTGACGGCTCTGTCCTCAGTAAAACGCGTGGGGGATCTTCACGCGCTCTCATCCAGCGCCGCGTGTCTCGAGTTTGGACCGAATGATTCTGTTGTCATTCTCAAACCTAGACATGGCTATGTCCCGAAGGCGATTGGTACCCCGTTCAGGGCTCAGATTATTTCCCCATCGGCTCTGCCTTCATCCGATAGTGAGCGCGACGCCAATCTCCTCTGCCCGGTGCGGGCTCTGAGATTGTACACTACGCGCGCTGCCGCGTTCAGACGCGCTGAGCAGCTTTTCGTGTCGTTTGGGGGGCGCACCAAAGGTCTGGCCGCCTCTAAACAGACACTGTCTAGATGGATAGTAGACGCTATCGCCTCTGCTTACGCATCTAAATGCCTGCCCTGCCCTCTGGGCATCAGGGCGCACTCCACTAGAGGCATGGCCTCATCGTGGGCATGGTCCTGTGGAATTTCCATTCATGACATTTGTGTGGCCGCGGGATGGGCCTCCCCGTCCATTTTTGTCAGATTTTACAACTTGGAAGTTCCCGCCTTGCAGGCAAAATTACTAGCTGTCTAACGACCAGCTCTCTAAGAAGCTGCATTACTGGGAGTCCCTCACACAACCGGTTCGCCCCTTGTGCTCTCCTTAAATGCTTATACACTTCATGTGCCCGCTCTGCCGGCCTCATACATGCTTATGTATACACTTCATGTGCCCGCTCTGCCGGCCTCATAATACATTCACTCCACGTTAAAAATCCCCCGGTATCACCCTGGGATTCATGAGTGGATTCATAGCGCGCACGGCGTTGACCAGGTGTTCCCGCAGCGTAAGCTAGCTTACGCAATACGAGAGAACCTCTCGTAAGAGAACGAATCGGTTACCTAACGTAACCTCGGTTCTCTCTAGAAGAGGGAACGAGTATTGCGTTCCCGGCCGTGCTTGCGCTACTAGCGTTTCGCTTCACGCTGAAATAAATCAACATATAAGCCTGGGAGAGACTGTTATATACACCATAGCCACGCCCATTCTGGCGGGCCATGACGCAATGAGCGCGCGGGCGCCTCTCATTGGAAGCGGGTTCAGCCCCGCTCTCCCATAGGCTTAAGCAGTTCTCTCTGAGCGAACCAATGAGCTGCTAGCTAGCCTGCTCTAGGTCTGCCGCAGAGGAACTGCGTTGTCAATGGATACAAATTATGAAATAATTTTTTGGCTTCAATATCTCAGCAAAGATGAATCTTTCCCGCAGCGTAAGCTAGCTTACGCAATACTCGTTCCCTCTTCTAGAGAGAACCGAGGTTACGTTAGGTAACCGATTCGTTTTAATGGACCAAGGCTAGCAAAGGCTTTCTGGGTTGCAGCAGAAATACCTGTAATATATTAATTATCATTGACAAATTTCAGGATTTTCATGGATTTTGGACAGTAATTTTAATCTGTAATTTTAAGCATTTTACATTTCAATTATATACAATCTATCTATTTACATTTGAATCATATTCGATCTATCTATCTATCTATCTATCTATCTATCTATCTATCTATTATCATCTTTCTATCTTTTAAAAATCATTAAACATTCAAATGTATGCATTACATTTTAAAAGATTAGAGTATTATAATAAACTGATACAGAAATCTCACACTCCTTACCTTCTGCATTTTATAATAATTTATTTCCTTTTCCTCTGTCGAGCGATCATGAGAGTAATCGCTCGACAGAGGAAAATATAACCGCTGAAAAGACGTAGGAGGAAGGGGCTCTGTGTTTCGTGAGACCATTTTTTATCATTTTTATATGCCTTAATTCGTGAATTCGTTATTGGCGCGTTTCACCATTAGTGTGCAATGCGCGTGACGTCTACGTTCGTCAAAAAAATAAACTGCACGTGTCTTGCGGAAGAACATTGTAGACGGAACTTCTCTCCGTTAATGTCTATGGCGAGTCACGCAGGCACTGGGCAACTCCGCAGCCGAGACGACCCCGGGATAAAATAGTCCGAATATAAACACTTATTATAGGCGTACCGTAGTGATTCAGAATAAGTCAAAAACACGGTTTGGAAAATGGATTCATGATGTAGCCTACTCGTTCATTTTGAACATAAGTTACGGACTGCAGAAGCTGATACAAAGGCGTTCTGTTGCAAGCGTCCACTCGCACAAATGCGACCACATAACATTTTAACTCGCACATTCTCAAAAAATGGTCGCATATGCGACCAATTTGGTCGCAGTCTGGAACCCTGCCTTTGATAATATTTCCAAGGACATGCTTGTTTGCTCACGGCACTTTCACAAAGGTACGGTATTATTATCACAGCAGTGGTCTCTTTGCTTTGCTTTGTAATCAACTCCGTTAGCATCGCGACTAATCGCGATTAGCCGTTAGGCTAACTGATAACTGATATTTTTATGCCTCCAGTGACTTAAAGTTTTTAAACTGATCGGAGGTGTAAGCGCTCACTCCACAGACCAGGTAGGAGAAAATATCAGGGAAACTTAGGCATGGTAAACTTTCATAACTATTGCACAATTCTCTATGTTCATAGGGATCGATTCCGCCTATAACCTAGGCTACATTTTTTGTAAGTAACGTTGTTTGTCTGTATACGGTATAGCCAACATTTTTTTGTCACGGTCCATAACTCT
This sequence comes from Rhinichthys klamathensis goyatoka, assembly GCF_029890125.1. Classification (NCBI taxonomy): domain Eukaryota; kingdom Metazoa; phylum Chordata; class Actinopteri; order Cypriniformes; family Leuciscidae; genus Rhinichthys; species Rhinichthys klamathensis. Next base: position 983,695 of record NW_026606557.1, read on the forward strand.
TGGTGGAGACCGGCTGGCTACGCTATTAACTTATTCCAAACCGGCTTTTGGGCAATTCCATGCAAAGGTCATCTTTACCATGAAAAAATAAAGTTTTAACCAAAAGAACAAAACCCTTTTTAAGTTGTCCATTTAGGTCTGTAATATATTGTATTAATGTGCTTTAACAAAAAAATTAAGAAAATTGCCTCGTTTATCCACCAGATATGAGGTGAGCAACAATGCTTAAATTACATTTCCAACCAGCCATATTTCATTTCATACGAACAATTTGAACAAACAATAACACACACATTTATGCCAAAATGTCAGTTTTGTCGAGTATCCTCACAAGAACAGTCTTAAATGAGTTAAATAAAATCTTAAATGGAAGTAAATAGTAGTGAGAGAATGAGATGCGTGAGATCCTGTCAACAGCGGCAATCTTAAAGTGACAGGAGCCATTAATTCTCTCTGTCAGTAAAGTTAACCTAAAGAACAGAGGGAACAGAGAAAATTACTCGCTGCTCTTGACTAAAGAACGCTTGTAGCTTTGATAGGTTTTGGGGGATGGTCTTCAGAATCATTTCAGACAGTCTTCTTAATGTGAAAAAACAGCCATTATGCGTCAACAAAAGTGCCATGATGGTTTGATTGTTGATTTTCCAAACAGATTCTATGTAGCCTATTTCAGACGCGTCATATCCATAACAAGGTTTTTGTCACATCCATAACGTTGGTTTTTCCTCATAATACACTTCATAAAAATATATATATTTTAAACATTGATATTTTTATGTTCAGCTAAGACCCCTTCATCATGTGGATAGCAATATTTATACATTGGATTTAAAAGTTCACAGACTTTAAAGGAAATCGAACAGTATACCAAAAACTCTGTCATTTCCCGTTACATCCATAACGCATGCATATTTTCCTTTTTTGGGGGTGCTTAAATATATTTTAGAAAAGCATATTTTGCCTGTCAATTCCCCAGATTGGATGCTCTGAGAATATGCATTTCCAATTTAAATATTGTAAGAAGTTTTTTTTTTTCTGAGACATTTCACCTGTCATTATGAGTTCAAATGTCACATCCATAACGCTGGAATTACCCTTTTGCGTTACCGCTAAAATGGCCGCCGTTACCCACAATGCACCGTTCCATAACGTCTACGCCCGAGCTCTATTAGTAAGAACCCTTTTCTTAAGTCTTTAAGATTTGTTTCTCCAAACAAAAGAGCAAAACAAATTATTGATATCTTTACAATAAGAGTCTTTAACATACAAAGATAAGGAGGGCTAGACAAAACGAGATAAGCCTTCTGCTTTAGATAATAGGACACAACCATAAACTGAAAGATCGAGTTGTAACCAACAGTTTAATAATTATTACACAACATTCAAGTTCATGCTAATGTACAATGTTTGAGCGACTTATATTGCATTTCAAGGTACACATTTTAAAGTCTTATCAGTTCTTGCTTTCCCTGGGAATCAAAACCATGACTTTGGCGTTGCAAGCACAACACTAATGTTTGAGCTACAGGAATGCTTGATACAGTGGTTTAATCACATGGTTGATCAAATGATTATATGCTTCTAAGAAGATGCAGTAGTAAATACAGAATTGTTCTGAAAGAAACAAAGAAATTCTTTTTTATTTTATAAATCTTTTGAAAATGTTACAAGTTCATGAGATAATTAACTTCAAATGACCCTATGCATTGCTGCTTTATATCCAGGTAAAATGATACGGACGCGTCAGAGCTGGTTGTTCAAAAAAGAGATCTAAATATCATAACAGATTAAAATAAGCTGATAAGTGTTTTAATATAAAATTAATAGATCCATTATATAATTAGGCTATATAGATGCAGACCGATAAATGCAACTTGTTGAAAAAATTTAAATGACTTTGCAATTTATGTTTCTTTTAGGTAGCCTAGCTACTTTAATTTAATCTACATCTATTGTTATTTTGTGATTAGAACTCATGACAACACACGTGCGCTGACAAGTCTGTTCATCCAATGAAACCGAATGACCCTTGTTAGGCGTGGTTTCTGAGCTTGACACTAAAGTATAAAACTTCTTTGAAAATGCGTCAAATACGAAGAAATATCATACACTGCAAAAACAAAGCGCTTTATTCGCATACCGTGTATAACTGGTGAAATATTCGTTATTAATCGGTGATCCGTAAAATAGGGCATGAATCTGTCGCTGTTATCTGCTGGAAATCCAGGTAAAACTATCTGCGTGCACGCGCGCGTCCCCAGTTAACATGATCCCCAGTTGATCCGTAACACCGGCTCTGTTTATGATTTACTAAAGGCTTTTAAGGTCCTGAAGGTCCTAGGTCCGAAATTCTCGTCAAAAGGTTTGCAAAAATAAATAGCTATACCTCACATTGTGTCAATCACATTTACATACTGCCTCCAAAACTTTAGTCTGTCATAAAAAAAAATCGATGGGGTTCAATTTTCGGCGTTTTTCGCATCTGTAGAATTTGTGTGTAAATTGTTTTCATCGTGTACATTTGTGTGTAATTTGTCGAATTCACGAAAATGTTCGTATTTTCAAAATGTTAGTTGGTACGACAGAAATTTTAACTGGTCACATAAACGTGTTGCCTATTCACTCTGAATAAATCATTGGCTAGCTAATTTTCATTTTTGAGTGAACTTATCCCTTTAAGCACTTGAACATTATATGCACTTTTCTCCAAATAATTTCAGAAGCAGCCTAGGCTGAGCTCAACCATGATCGATGCTAAATAGACCAGGGTTTAAAATAAAATAGGCGAATAGAGTAAAGGAAAAACTGGAGGTTTAACGTGAGCCATTTAATGAGTGGCAGACAGTTTTCACCTGAAGTATCGAGTATACTGACATCAACATGTCCTTAGAGTTTGACAGTCTATTACGCAAATGATCAGTATTATTATTACAGCTATGAAACGTTAAAACGAACATACCGTAACATGTGAAGCTATTTTCTGATTCTGAATACTCCGCTGCTTTGGATATGTGAATACAAAGACTGCTTTCGGTTTTACTTGAGACTTTGTTCCCGCTAAAAACACAGCGCGCCTCAGACAGACTGAACGTGATGACGATGGACTCCTGGCTACGTGCTTTACGCACTGCATACTGCACACAGGGAGGGTCTAGTGACACTTAAAATGAAATCAATAAATCACTTTGTTAGCAATCATTTTGTATATAAATGAATAAATAATATAAATAAATAGGCTTTGTAAATAGTTCACTTTTTTAAATCGAAGGATATAGCCTACTATTTGGTAAATGGGCCACCAAATTTGGAACACAAGTTCTGATGTGTATACAATATCCTGTAAGTCAATAGTTCATGGTTCTGACAGAAGAGCATGAGTTGTCAAAACGTGCTTTAAGGTTTTTTTGTGTGTGTGTGCAGTGTATTTGTTTCTTATTGTTGATTGCTATTACTTGTGTATTTTGAGCATTAAAAAACTATGTTGTTTGTGATGTATTGCAATAAAACGTGGATTTATCATAAAACTACATTTGACGTGTTTTTATTATTATTAGCCTATTTGTAACAACTTTCGGTTATGAATATCTTTTAAAAAAAAGGGGACAGTATGGTTTTGGACACAATCATCTGTGTTTCAGATGAAGAAAATAACTAGGGATTTCTGGAGATAGTCTTTCAGATAATTAAATGCTTTAGATTCACAATTATGAGGATATTTTATATTATTGCTATATATTATTACAAAATCCAGGTAAAAATACTACAGAAATGATCAAACACTGGCCTTAACATGACCTATGATGACCCATGCTGGGGAAAAAAGTATTTTTGTCTTGATTGTAAATTATCCATCTACACAAATATACTGTACATCTTTGTAGACCACATAAGCATCTGGAGTAAAACAGCCAACTCTCTCCATATGTGCTTTATTTAATCAGATAAAAATGGGCCTATATAGACCTACACATTAATAAAAATAAAACAAATATATATATAATTGTTAGTCAGTTGCTTGTTTTGAGTAGTCGCTAGAGTTAGGCATTGTTAGGCTATGTTATTTGTTTTATGTTCGTACACAAAATGGTTATTTCATATAAAGGCCTATCAATCTGAAATGAGGTGAAATTTGAGATGTGAAAATGAGATGTCCTTTTAACAAACGTATAATTACCTGGTCGGACATTTATGAATAACATTTGAATCATTTAATGATGAATGTGTTTATTTGTTTATTTATATTTTCTTTACAAGAGAGGAAACTACTCTGTTCATCCTTTCATAAAGGTTGTGTGATGTAGGCCACTATAGGCATTGTGTTTTAGGCTTTCACTTTTGTTGGTGTCACAGGATTGTATTGGGTTTATGACTCTGGGTGATAGCAAGTTTGGAATGGCCAAAGTGCTACAGGTTTTGAGACCGAGGGTGTGCAGAGGATTTTGGGTGATTGGATGATACAAAATGAAGGCCACAAAACGAAACCTGATTTCCAAGGATCCTCCAGACCTCTTTCACTCCCCTATTATCCCATCCTGTGTGTGCTGTTTTGTGACAGTTAAAAAGGGTAAAATGGCATCTGAAAGTTGCAGTTCAGTTTTAAGATGTAGATTTCTGCCCAATTGTTTCCAACCGTCATTTCATTTCTAGCGAGAATAGTATTCTTGTGACTATATGCTTGGTTTTGGGTGAATGTTGTTTTGCTGAAGTGCTCTTGTTTGCGTTCTCCACTAGATGGAGCCACCTTACTTCAATTTCAGTCAGCGGTTCAACCCAAAACCATCGATGAGAGAGAGTGTTGCAGATGTCAACACGTGTGAGGTTTGGGCTGTGCTTCTGTTTCGATGGGTTATTTTGCACGCCTCATGAAAATATACGAGTCCTAATCAAATCCTGAATCTACAATGTCAATTTTACTGTGGTGTGTGGATGAAAGCATCTCTCAGGTAAGGCCCTGATATTCATCCTGTGGTGACTGCATATCCTCTCTTTACACTCTGTGAATGATCTGCAAAGACAAAGTAATAAGTTATGAAAATGAATTCTTATGGTATCTGTAAGTTCTCTTGTGCTCAAATTGGTTGTTCTACGTGTCTCTCATCTTCATATGAGAGCAATGAGAGCTGCAGACTGATTTACATAGTGTCATTTCCATAAACTCATCAGCTAAGTATGCTTGTGCTGTTGGATGAACATGTAGGTATGACAGAAAGCTATTTGTAGTGTGAAGTTATAACATGTCAAACAGTGCTGGTGAATTGCCACCAAAACATGGTATTAGTATGTTTTTTGGAAATAGTATCATCATCATTCTACTCAATTCAGACAATATCAGGATTTTTTAAAAACCCAAACAGCAAAAAAAAACAAAAAAAAAAACGAATTGGTTAATTATGAATATTGATTAATTCCATTAATAACTTTGTGGAAAATTAAAATAACATTGTAAACATATGTTGTAAAAGGCAAAGTTGGATACAAATATATTTTACAAATCATTTAAATAAAATATAATTAGATTATTTTTTTGTTGTAATCATTATATTTACAATAATATATCAAATTAAATCAAATAAATGACTAAAATATATTTTAAAATGCATTTAAATAAATACATTTTAAAATGTATATTAGTCTACCAAGATACTTTCCTGGCCATTTTTTCTATATATCATAAATGTACTTTATAGACATGCATAACGGTGTTGTAGTCCAAGATCATTTTTCAAGAGCATTTGGATTTCGGCCCGGACTTGGACTCGAATGAGCCGTTCTCGACTTGTCATAGAAAATATGGAGTCGAAAACGAGACAAATTCGAGTCCTTGTCCAGTCTCGAGTACTACGACACTGGTGCATAAAGAAAAAAGGGAAACTTTGCATTGTAATGCACATTATACTTACGAGTGTTATCAGTTGCCATTGGATTACCAGGATATCACTGGCTAGTGAAATAAGGCACTGTTGCATTGGCAGTGGGATATATGAGATGACATCTAACAGGAATGAAGTAAAGAGAAGGTAATTGGGGACGACTGCCCCTGACACGCAGGGTGACCCTGGTCTCCAGCCAAACCTCCTGAAGCCATTGCTATTGATTTGTGGCTGTTTAATGAGTGTTGTGCTGAGAGGCGACTGATGCCGGATCATGCACTTGTCCCTGGTGTGCTAGTCTGTATATCTCCGATCTGTCTTGAGAATGTAGTTCAGGTCGTCAAATGCTTGTAAACAGCATCTCTGCACTGTAGCCCTGTTACACTTTTACCACCAAAATAGTGCGGCTACTGTTGCTCGGCCAGAATATATAAACCTCTCTGAAAGTGAGGCACTGCATTGGGTATATATGTATATGTACCGTATTTTCCGCACTATAAGGCGCACTTAAAAGCCTTTAATTTTCTCAAAAAACGACAGTGCGCCTTATAATCCGGAGCGCCTTATATATGGATGGTGAACACACGTTCACCAAGACAGGGAGACAGCGCCGGCCGACTTACGCCACTATCTGCCAATGGATCGTGGATGCCTGGGCTGATATATCAGTCTCAACTGTGATCCGAGCTTTCACGAAGGCAGGAATAATCTCTTTATTCAGCCAGCTCACATAAGTTACCCGTATTTACTTCCTGTTTTCGCCGAATTCCACAGTAGTTGATTGTCGAGTGCGCGCCGCGCGCGATCAAACCTCCGTGTGTTCAACATCTGATTCGGATGAACTATCCATTTGAGCTGATATTCTCAGAACACCACACAGCACCGGCATCGGCTGACAGTCTGAGTCTCCACTGTTGCTTAGTTACCAATGATCGTGCGCGCACTCGACAATCGGCTACCGTGGACTTCGACCGAAAACAGGAAGAAAATACGGGTATGTGAGCTGGCTGAATAAACATCATTTTTATTCATCTTTCACATTTACTGGAGTCAGATTCACCGTGTTCACTCACATGGCTGTGCACTTGTAATGACACATTAAGGTTGTTAAGAGGCTAAAAGCAGGTTTAAAACTTTTCCCGTTTAAGTCAACAGGGTGCAAATTTTAAAAAGAGGATAAGACGGTGTAGGCAACACCGGTTTTTGTCGTTGTTATCTGTACTGACAGCACTCCAAATGTACAAAAAATGAGCTCAATGTTAAAATTGACCGGAGTTTTCCTTTAACGTGTGAACAACGTTAGCATGGGAGTGAACGGAGTTGTCAGAACGCTTAATAAAGTTTGACTTTATCTGACTGTTTTGTTGACATTCCCTTTAGCACATCTAGTGGATGCATAACGCAAACCCAGTCAAACGTTTGACGGCAGTATCTTATGCGCCTTATAATCCGGTGCGCCCTATATATGAAAAATGTTCTAAAATAGGTCATTCATTGAAGGTGCGCCTTATAATCCGGTGCGCCGTATAGTGCGGAAAATACGGTATGTGTATTTGCACATGTAGCGTGGTTTGCTTAGCAACATGCTAACTTAATTTTGGGATCAACTGTGATAAGTCAGCCTGATAACTCATGTTTCAGGTCAGAGGTCACTCTTCCGCCGGAACTGGACTTGTGTACGGCCGTTACTGGAAATCAGTGATTGTAGTTTATAAAGTTATACATGTTTTTCTTACAAAGATGCATCGCTTCACTTCTGAAGGCCTTTATTAACCCCCTGGAGTCGTATGGATTACTTTAATTATGGATGGATGCTCTTTATTGAGCTTCAAAAGCTCAGGCTCTATTCACTCCCATTATAAATCTGGGAAGAGCCAGGGTATTTTTTTAATATAACTCAGATTGTGTTTGGCTGAAAGATGAAAGCCATACACCTAGGATGGCTTGAGGGTGAGTAAATAATAGGATAATTTCAGTTTTTGGGTGAACTAACCCTTTAAAGTATGTTAGTTTACCATAAATGTTTGTCAGTACATCCATCAGTACGCTTTAACCATATTTCAAAGACGTAATTATAAAACTAGATGTATATATGAACTTAAGTCCCAATTAAGTGAGTCAAGAAGAACTCTTAAGTTCAACTAATTTCATTTTAAACTAAAATACCTTTTCATTCAATTGTAATTAAGTGTTCATTCAGTTAATTTTAAAGTATATTATTTCCGTAATAAGTTTAAAGTATGCTAAAGTGTACTTCTTTCTGACACTGTGGTTGTTTGCTTTATATGTTGGTCAGGCGTTCTCTTTCTGTTTAAGTGGGCGGTTCTTGGCCAGAACAAGCTGCAATGTTGACCTTTTGCTGTTTAAATCTGGCTACACGAGAGCCGGTTTTGGAACAGAGCTGCAGTGTCGTCCGTTGCTCCGTGTTTAAGGCTGTAAAAGCATTATTATTTGAACCTCAATTTAATCCAGAGACTTAGGGTCCCTTGTGTTTGTCTTTGGCTTTTCTAAACCCACTCTTGTTTTCCTGAATTTGTCGGATCGATGTTGCTGTTGTTCCACTGAGGATTTCCGAGCTGACTGCTTTCATTCGCTGACATTTCCCTCAGTGCTCCCTTTTTAACGGAGGGTGAGGCCCTTCTAAAATGTTAAAAGTGCCGCCATCAATCTTCCCACCTCAGACAAGTGTCAGGCCAGTAGTCAGCCTTGCACTCTTCTCCTGTTTGTTGGCCACAATCCACACGGTTTAATTGAAAGTTCTTCCCATACCTTGACACTCGGATAACAAAGAGGGCATAAGTTTTACCCTAACTGCTATCCAGACACATTTTAATTATCCCTGTTTGAATTGTAATCACGGTCTGTGCCATTCAAAGAGCTAGCAGCAGTTTCCTGAAGACCTCCATTACTGCCAGGATGAAGATCATAGACCTGCGCAACAGTAGAAGTGAAGAATGGTGATTCCATGAAACAGATCCCGTTATAAATCATAGAGGCATGCTTGTAATGATCTTAATTTTAATAGTCAAAGGGTGTAAAAATGCTAAAATGTTGTAAAAATTTGTTAACAGCAAGTCCCTTTATATGGTAAAGACCAGTAATAAATCTTAATAGCGAGAATTGAACCCTAAAATAGTCTTGCTGTTACCTATTGTATTGTATTACATTGACTATGCATGTTTTTATTTTTGCATTCAGCTCTTGATAACTCAATATAAAGATTCAATGGTTAAACTTTATTTTGATAAGACATTCTACTGATTAAAAGTAACTTTGCAACTATATGTCAACTAACTCTCAGTAGATTATTAGTAGACTGTCTGCTTAATATCTGCTAACACTTTATTTTGATGCTCCCCAACAGACATTCTACTGACTATAAGTAACTTTTACTGTTGTTTACGTCAACTTATTCTACTAACCGTAACCTAACAGTCTACTAATACTCTGAGATAGTTGACATGTCTTTGCAAATTAATCAAAGTTATAGTTGCAAAGTTACTTATAGTTAGTAGAATGTTTCAAGTAGACTATTGAAATGAAGTACAGCTGATTGAAATTGCAAACTCAAATAAATGATGCTTGAATTTCAACTGATTAAAAAAGTACCGGTATATTTAACCGGTTAATCAGCCACCCGTAGGTATTAGCATCTATTTCCCCTTAGCTCAAGCTACAGCTGCAAACCACATCTTGAGATTACAGAGATGATTAACGGTGAGGAGGAGGTAAAGGATTGAGTTGGAGCTGCTGCTGTGAGCGGTCCTCTGGGGATCATTGTCCCCCTGGAACACAAACCCTTTGGAGTCTCTGAATGTGATGAAACAGACGCCGGTCTCTAGAGAGTTTCTAGCTCCCGCTGTCGTAGCCTGAGGCGATGTCTGTGCCCAGAGCACTCCCAGTGCGAATCCCTATTCTTCCCAATCCGCATGTGATCCTGAGTGACTTGGGCTTCTCTCTCATTCTAAGTCTTTGCTGGAAAGTAGGGCGCTTCCTCAGATCAGAATAAATCTCAACAGTAATTGAATACATTTATGAAAATAAAATTGTAAACAGGATTTTCTTTTCTGCATCCCTACATTGTACAAACATAGTGATGTCCCAAGCCGATCTCTAGGATCGGTATCGGGGCAGATAAATGCAAATCAAGTTTTGAATGCTGTTTATACGTCTATGTTTTGTTTGTAATATGCTTAAGTCAAACCTTGTGCACATTCATAAGTTGACACCATTGCTGAGTATTTTCTTCTTAAAACTGCAGTGAATCAAAAACTGTCTCAAAAGAGAGAGAGAACTCAGAACAGTTTTCAAGTAAACCAACTAAGGTTGTTGTTAATGTGGACACTTGACTTGACTGTTTTGAAGAGCTGAAAGGATGTTTTCTCTGCACGGACTGGGACATTTTTTATCAGGATGCAAACATGGTTACTAAATCAATTACTACGTACATTTCATCTGTGTGGATTTAATTATACTTCAGAGAGTCGTTTAGAGGTACCCGAACAGCAAACCGTATATAACAGGGAATTAAAGACTGCATTAAAAGGAATAAAATGTCTTTTAGGCTTGGGGACATTGTGGAACTTAGGTCAGCACAAAAGGATATTAACCAGAAACTGAGGACATCACGGATACAATATAAAGAACGGGCTGAACAACATTTGTCAAAATCGGATACAAAAGAGCTGTGGAACTCAATCCGGGGAACGCCTGACATGACTCCGCAAATGGAAGCTAATGTTTGCCTGCAATGAATCTGGGCCCGTATTCATAAAGATTCTAATAATCCTCTCAGAAAACTCTTAATTTAGCTTAAAAACTTTTACGTAGGAGTTTTAACTTAAGAGCGTTTCGGGACTGATCTGAGAGCAACTCTGAGTAAGGAAAAGACACAAACTTTCATCTTAGTGAGGAGGCGGGGCTGACCCCGTTGCTATGTATGACACAATCTTTTGAAGACTGTGATTGGTTGGTTGTCCAAGAAGGAAAAAAAGAGTGATTTTAAGTATAGGGTCTATTCTAAGCCTTCCCTTTGAAATTACATGCGTAATTTTTCCTATTTTACCATTCACACACACACACACACACACACACATTATATATGTGTATATAAATATATATTTTTTTATTTACCATGCTGTTAATTTCCTATAAGGTATTTGATTGGCTTAGAATGATAAAAATTGTTCCACTCTTTCCAATTACACTGATTGCTGGAATGTCTATTTAAGTGGTGGTTTGAATGTTGGTTTTAATTAAAACAAACAAGGAATCAAAACCATGAAGGACGAGAAAGCCCGACTGGACAGAGGAACAGTGTTTACTGTTAGCCCAGTTAGTGGATGAACACAAGGCCATCCTTAAAGGAACATTCGGGCCGGGTGTCAATCTATAGTGTCTTATTAACTCACTGTCATCCATTGTCCTCAACACATTTCTTCTCTCTTTTCGTCTTTCTGCCATTTTCTCCTCTGCTAAAGAAACTCTTAAGCCTCTTAAAAGTCCTCGTCCGTACTCCTAACAATTTTGACCTTAAGACATCTTTTAAGGGTTAAGTTGCTTTCTGAATTACTTTTTTCTTTACTAGGATTTTTTCTTTAATTTTAAGAGTAAACGCCCACATTTCTAAGACTTTTCTTAGAATTTTTTCACTAGGAGCTACTCTTTGCATTAAGATTCTTTATGAATACGGGCCCTGATAGAGCAAATGAAATAAACAATTTTTTTATGAGATTTGAGACTGACAGCATTTTTGTTCATTTTCAAAATAATTTCATGGCCCCCAGAATATTTTGTTATATGAATATCTGAGTATGCAATATATCAAAAGAAAGAACAGACCCTCTGCTTTTAAACAAAAAACCTTGTTTGGTTCTAGCTTGATGCATTCTTTTTTATTTTTTTTTTATCAACACTTGAATGTGGATAAGTTTCATAAAAAAGCAACAATTTGAGCAATAAGCTGAGAAAATTGTGTTTTTGTAAAAGATCTGGTAGGATTCAGGACGATGATCAAACCACAGATGGAGTAGATCGAGTCCATCGACACACCAAAACTTCACAGTCCTATAGCTCATCCTGGATTGACATTTCATTCAGTAACATTAGGCAATTTTGATTTATTTGGTGTTTAATGTTGATGATTGCGTTATTTTACATATGCATCTTCTACTTACATACTGTATGATATTGCTTGTCTCTGCATCTTCGCCTGTGTTTTGATCAGGAGATTCTGTACTCTTTCAGAAGACGTGTAATAGCGCCCCCTACCGAATAACAGTGAAAGCACAGAAAACCGGAAATTTCGTTCAATGGCGGGGAAGCATTGTCTCAAAAATAATGGAAATGTTTACAGTGGCGAGGAAAGAGTTAATCAATTTTAATAAAAAAATAAATAAAACTTTACATTCCAACTAAGCAATGGGACCAGATGGTATAAGAGCCAATTCAATATGCTTTCAATTTGTATTATTATTGTTCTAAACTTATTTCTGTTTTATCTACTACAGTGCTATATTATTTAAGAATTTACTTGAAGTTTTCTTGTACTGCATTTACTCAAAGTTGTCCGTGCATAATTTGCTTGAAGTTAGCTTTAAAGCAACACTAAATAACCTTTCCTCTTCGGTCGCCCTACAGGTTGGAAGCGGAATTGTCCATTACCGCTGTCGTAAATAATTTAACCTACCGCAGCCTACTGTCGCACGCACGCTTGCTTTTTGGCTTTGGAATGAACCATGTCCACAGACAAGAGTATTTTGCATGATTTTATAAAAGTAGTATGTATTGCGACATCAGAAACGAACAAAAACAAACTAAGCTATTGTAACGCTTGCCGTAAATCAAGTCAAATTTGTAGTTTTCTTATGTCTCATTCGAACTACAGAAACGCTACCCGATCTGGCAAACTTGCATAGTGCTGTTATAGCAGATATAGGGCTGCAAAGCGAATGCAGAAGTGCCTTTCACCCTGTTATGACTTGATGAACCACTGGCACTGAAACGATTTTGGAAACATTATTTTAAGGTAAAAAAAGTTCTTTAGTGTTGCTTTAAAGCCACTCCTCCTTATATATTCACACATCATGTATATGCTGTTTTAGCTTAAGGGATACACGAGAGGAAGGAGGAGAAGGAAAAACAGTTATCTTTCTGTCTGGCTGTCAAAAAATGTCTAAATCGGAATCTAAAGAAGATATTGTGTGGATTTAAGACAATTTTGAAAGGAATTGGAGCCATACTTGAGCGCTGTTTGGAGGTATTGGCTGAACGAATTTCAAGGATTGTCCATGTTTTTTGCATTTTTGTGTTCGTGAAAATTAATGTGAAACACTTTAACAGACTGGCCGTATATTTTTTGACGCATAAAAAAACACTTCAACTCCTCCTAATAGAAGCAAGAAAAAGGTGGCTTTGATCCTTGTTTCTTTAGGTATGTCATACTTTCTTTTAAAAACATTTGATAAGGAGCTCGCATGAGCCTGGCATCGCCTTTTCCAGCTCTCCAGTTAGAGACCAAACTATACCCAAGTATAAGTATTTATATAAAAAAAAAAGCCGCCAACACACATTAACAGTGTACATGCTGCTTTTGCACCAAATTCTGGTTTGTAACTTGTCACAACATTAGTAAACCATAGTAGACAGTATATCTTTAATTAGGACTAGGGATGCACCGAAATGAAAATTCTTGGCTACATTGCTCACTGCTGCCAAGACACGTTGTATAGATGCACTTGACGTTCTCCAGAACCAAACACAAATATGCACTGGAGCGTTTGCCAAATCTGTTTGCCAATTATTACAGTATCAACTGAGAGTGCGCTTACTTGCGTTTGTTCAGCAGAACAGTGTCTGCAAAGTCTTTCTCTGACCCTTTAAAATACTTCCACACTGCCGACATGTTTGCTGCATTTATAAAGCTTTTGCGCCTTATAAAGCAGATGCTGGTTGCTGTTTGATCGCGTCAAAAACGTCATTGTTCGGTCAAATTTATTTTCACTTAATCGCTTTGTTTGCTATTTTCGGCTGAATAATTTCAGTTGCTAAACATTCGGTGCATCCCTAATTAGGACAAATGGTTTCAAACGAGTCCAAAACACAACATAAGAAACTCCATAGATCACGAAGTGACGGCATGCTGCTTGGCTAAAGCTATAGGACTTCCGGCATCCGATCGTGTCGCGATTATAACGCAGTGTTTTCCAACGTCATTTGAAGGTTCAACCAATGGAAACTGGATCTCGGGTGTGGTGTGTAGGCATAGTGGCAAGGGACGATGTGTAGAGGCCAATCGGACACTCTTTTACAGCTGGAGCGTGCTTGGATTGGTTTGATCGCTCAGATTGACAGGTCTAGATTTACCATGCGACAAAGAATAGGAGCGCACAGCTGAAACAGCGCTGCAAGATCATCCCTCATCAACCAGGATCTTATTACTTGTTTATTCTCTGTACTTTTATACCTAATCCATTGCATGGCTTGAAGACACTTAGAATATGTACCAATGGATTGCTCGCTTAATTTTCCCATGTGTGTCTGCTGCACGTGTTTTGTACATGAGCCACAAATATACACTCTCTAATGATGACCTTGCTTTATCGACCACTTGCAGATTAATGCTAAGAAAACTGATCTGGGATCATCATAGACTCCAGATCAGTGGGGGATCGGAGCTCTGTTGTAGTTCATTAAACAGGTTACTTCTTATAATAGGTACTTGGGGGGGCCACATCAATAGTGAACTTCACTGGCATACACGTGTCCAGTGATTGCCCAAGAGTTCACCACTACACGTTTTGAGAATATTACGATTATTCAGACTGAGTAGCAATATTATGATGACAGATTGAGTCTGACTCTGTTTTACAATATGGAATCATCATGTGTTTTGGGAGCCTAATAGTAAAATTGAAAGCTCAAATACGTTCCCTGGTGAGAGGGGCAGGGAATATCATGGGAATGCAGACACTCAGTACCTTACAAGATATGTTGAGATGATATATGATATGATCTGATATGAACTGTCCATGACCAGGCCAAGATTTTAGTGGACTCTTCGCATGTGCTGTATTGTATGTCATGCAGCTAAGGGTGTTGTGTGTTACTGTTATCTAAGTAATTTATGGATTCAAATGGAATTGTTTTATAGGGATTTTTTTTTTTTTTTTTATAGGGAAGAGAGTTTGTTGGTGTGATGGTTTGTTAATGTTTGTATAATGTAGGTTTTTGTGGGTTAATGTTGCAGGAGTTCTCCCATTCAAGACAAATTTATCCTATGGGAGACAATACTTTGACCTTAACCACTAGGAAAATACAAGTATTGGATTGGGACTTGGTATCGGCAGATACTTAATATTCAGCGACTTTGATCGGGGACACCAAAAACTTGTTCGGGACATCACTAGTACAAATGGTTTGGAAGATGGATGGATTAATAGATCTTTGCTCCTTTGAAAAAAATGCGGTGTGACCAACAACTTTCTTTGAGAGTAACTTCATGAGTACATGTATATCAATTTAACAGCAGGGGTGTTTCCTCCAAAGAGCCAAGCATGACAGTGCCTCATCTAAAATCTGGACAATCCATTTAATTAGATGGATAGTTTATCTCATTTGATTATTTACTTTTCATTCATAACTGAATGGACACAAACCAAATATCAGAATATTCACATCAACTGTCAAGAACGAAGAATGAACAATCAAGAATGAAAGTCTCCTGTTATTCATTTACATCTCAAACATACTTAGAAATCAAGGACACATTGCAACATGATTCTCATTGTACAAGCGCCGGACTAACTGTTCTGTTTTGGCCAAATTAGTTGGTATCCATTATCCTGGGCTTGTGTGACATTGTAAGGGTATATGATTTTCCTGCAACCTTCAAATATTGGTTGCTATGGTTACATACTGTACAGACAAGTGTGAATAAATCACTGTCAAAGGTGAAAAAAAGACACTAGCTGCAAAAGTTGCAATGGATGCGAAACGGTTTGATTCAAGGATTGTGGACACCCACATGGTTGGAATGTCATGGGCCAATTAAAGAGTGTTTGTCTAAATGGGCCCAAGCATTAGCCCCTAAGAGAAGGATAAGACCATGGATCTGCGCTCGTTAAGCTGTGCAGATCTTCTAATCCTGTTATGCACTTGTTATGTGTTAGACAATCCTGTCTAACTGCATGGGTAAGTATACTGTACTTGCACCACAGAAAATGGCTTTGTTGTCCTTAAATGAACTTTTGCATTGGTGTAGGTCACTTGTGAAATGAAGACACACTTACATAAACACATAGGCCTACATGATCAGATGTATCTGATCACGACGTGATCTACACCGTTTATATGTGGGAGGGATTGTGGGGTCCCATGGGGCCGGTGCCTATGATGTACCGGATGGAGAAAATGAAAACTCGATCAGTCTACTGACCTGAAACAACCTTAACAACACTTTTCTGATGACCTTTAGTACCTGCTAGACGTTAGCATTCCCATTCATTGCCATGGCAATTGCCCGTCTGGTGCAAACCACCCCAGAAGTGTGCCACCTGGATGCTGTCATCTTTGCTGTCATCAGTACTGGAAAGACTTTTTCCCTAAACCTTTTTCTTTTCTTTTTTTTTCATTTAGGCCTGTTTGTTGCTTGCACACACACACACACACACACACACACACACACACACACACACACACACACACACACACACACACACACACACACACACAAAAATCATCAAAATAGATGGTTACTTTTAAATGACCATCAACAGAGAAAGATGCTTTTTTCCCTTTCTGCAAACCAGACAAAACCCTGAACCCTGTCAATTTTTTCAGTTGCAGTATTTCCAGTGACTGTATATGTGTAAAGACAGCACCTTGGCAGCATCTGAAACACATACTTCCCTATGATAGACAAAAAAGTGTGTCATTTAAGAAATGGAATATGTAAGGAATAATTGAATAATCAGGATATTATTAGAAAAACAATGCACACCTGAGGTGGCAATGAGGCCATGATGTAAAGCATAATTCAACAGTAAATTATTCTGCTTATACTACTATTACCACACCTCAAGACATTGTTCAGATGTTTTATTTTAAGACATTTGTCAGGTTCCTGTCTTTAAAACACTCTTGTGTTGTAGGACTTTCTATTTCAATAGATAATACAAAGGTAATATAGTGTGAAAACATGGAAACTGTTTGTCATTTTATACTTTTTTTTGGTATATTTGTTTGCTTTGTCAGTGTATTTTGGGTCTTGGTTATTTTGCTGTTGTATGCTGTTAAGGACCTTTGGAATAACTGAAATAATTGAACTGTAATGTTTTCTGAAGAAATAATTGCATACCGTAGATTGCGTATGTTCATCAATCAGAATCAAGCATTCAACAGCACTGTAGTACAAACATGTATATTTGATGAACAAAAAGAAAACTAAGATGGCTGCCGAATGAACTGACTTGCCTTAAAGGAATCATTGACCCAAAAATCTATCAGTATCTACTTACTCTCATATCATTCCAGAATCTGTATGTTGTTATTTTTTCAGATGAACACAAAGGGTGACTTTCTGAGGCATTGTTCTAACAGTTGTTCTAACTAAGTTTTAGTTATCTTTGCTTAATGTCCATCAATTTGTTGAACTTAATTGTAAAAATCTAGTAATCTGTACTATTCACATACTATGACATTGTTACTCAGAAAACCCAAGTTAGGATTACTTGATGGGTTTGAGTACCTTTGTAAAGCAAAAAAAAAACTCGCGCAGCGTTGATGATGCTTTGGGAACGCCCCTGCATGATTGCGTCTGAAGCACTTGTGTCAACTAGTCCAATGGCGAGAGTAAGCGTCACGGGCAGATGACATCACGACCAGGAAAGGATAAAAGCACATCTGTTGTGACTCAGCAAGGGTTCTGTGTATCACACTGTCTGTCTTATTTATTGTTTTCTGTCACTATATCAGTCACAAGCATAGATATTTAGATATTAACAAACAAACTTTAGATCGTGTGATCCTCCCTGCCCTCGTTTCTTTACGTGTGGGGATATACACGATTTATGTGTGGTTTGTTTGGAACGGGCGCTGACTATGAGCATTGGGAGTTACTTTCGCTTTGCACACTCCGTTCCCGCCTGTCACTCTTTGAGCGTTTCTAAAGCGTCATCGACGCAGCGTCTCGTTCCCTTCTCAGGGAACTAGGGTTACAGTCGTAACCTGAGACGTTTTTGAGGCGGGGCAATTCTTTCCACTCACTTTCTGCAGTTATCTTTCTCCTTAGTTGCCTTCGCTCATTTTCCAAGGTCATCTTGAATGTTGAATTGTCAATACAACTGAAAATATTGAGAGAACATCACATAAGTTTAATGAAATTTAAATTGATGTTGCTTTCCTAAAATTGTGTTGTCGTCATTATGGTGATCAGTGTTCACTTTGGTTGAGCATTTGGAACTTCAATTATATTATATATAACTCTCTTTATATTGATGCAGGCAGTAATGCAACAATAAATCAGTTATTTGTGGTTTTGAGAGTAAGAGAAGTAATAAATAGGTTGCTTTTACAAGATGACCAAACTTTTCAATAACTAATCTGCATTTCATGTTGAATTAGTCTATTCAAAATTGCATCGCTAATACCTAAGTCATAAACACCATATACTATTGTGAAACATTAAACATTTAAGGGGTTGATTCCCCTCTAATTGTGCCAATATCATGCAATCAACCCTGTTTGAGTGACACACAGACATCAACATTCAGCAGACAAAACGCAGCAATGGTAATGGTTTAATTAATAATACAAAACAATTTTATTTGTTGTCCTTATTGTGCCAATACTGACACAAGACAGCAAATCAAATTGTTAAATTAAGCCAAAAAACAGTAAAATAAAGCAATTGACCGTTCGCAAGCCCCTCCCCAAAAACGGCCGTTGTCCAATCACACATCATAGCAACCGTTACTATGTGAGCAGGTCCGTCAAACATTGACTCCAAGCAAGATGGTGAAGCGGTGCCCCCACGGCGTTTGTAAATCGGACACTAGATACCCCGAGAGATTGTCTGGAGGAGTTCTGTTCTTTCCATTCCCAAAGCCGAAAACACATCGTGAGCGGTGCCTACAATGGATAAAACAGTGTGGACGGCCCCACTCCCAGTTAAATGTGTCGAACATGGTTAACTCGCGTCCAGCATGCGTGAGACTGAGACACTGAGATTAGTCAAAGAAACATGGAGAAAGCAGATCAAGAGGATCCACAAAGGAATTACGTTTTCTAAAGGGTTGTTGTTAACATGATATTTTCGGGGGGAAATGAGCAGCAGTCAACTAGTTAGCTGTGCAGCACCCGTAGCTACAGTTTAGACTAGAGGAGTGCACGTTCGCAACGGGGAACGCATGAAGCTTACTTGACAACATCAGTTCATATAACGTTATCAATATCGTAATGAATAGAAATAACCTTAAATAATGTATGGTTATCTGCATCTTTCCGTCTCTTATGTATAGTTACTTTTTAAACACGAAAATCGCATTCAGCATGACACGCAAGCGGTTGTTAAAGCGAATGTATAATCCTGTATCTGAGGCAAAATTACTAAATATGCAGCGCGAGTTATATATTTCTAACTCCAAACAATTAGCCACTGAACCAGCTTATAAAATCTTCTTCCAGGCTGTGCTGGTTGTATTTGAGTTAACGTTACAGGTCATGGGGTTTCTCAGATTTCGCTTGAGACCGGTATAAGCATTCGCCTCGATAGTAGTCGTGTCTCCTTCCTTGCGTATTTTTATGTTTTGAATATATCCCTCCACTGCATACTGTAACCCCTTGTGCCTCGATCTGGAGGATTTTGCAGAGGTATTGCTCCAAAAAAGGTCACTGACACGCACGGTTATACCTCTTTATGTGTGGCGCTGGTCGTGTTTGACCATTTGTTTGACGGGCGTAGTAACAATAACTAGGGGGCGTGGCTTTTGCGAATTTTTCTCAATTTATTTATGCCAGAATGCACTCTGAGAGTACGCTGTTACTCATAAATATTAAGTCCGATAAACTCAGAAGCCAAGTTATGAAAACTTGAATATATTGATAAACTGTACCAGATTTCTCTGAGGCAACAAGTTTGCAAGATGTTTTCAAGTAAATTTAACAAATTGAAATGTACAATGTATAAAGGGGGAGCTGGTGGTTTCCAGTGACATGAGCAGCAGCGACTTTTGGCAAGTGCAACAAAGTTTACCTTCAACATCAGCTATAATCAACTTGGTTTTTATTTCAAGTTATTATGGTAGTAGGTATAAGAGTTATATAGTGCATCAGTCATATGAACATGGGCCACTTTTATATGGTTGTTTTATGTTTTTAGAGCCTTTTTTAGTAGTTATAGTTAGGGCTGTCAGTTAAACGCGTTATTAACGGCGTACATTTTTTTATCGCGCGATTAACGTTTTTTTTTGGCCTAGCAAACTTTGTAGTTTTTTTCACATGCTTTTGCAACAGGATGCGGCATGCGCGAGGACGTTTTGTTGCTTCGTCGACCAAAGCGCAAGCGGATCTAGCTAGACTGGAAACAAAACAACAGGCACGACGCACACACTTGTTTGGGCTTGCGAGCCGGCCAAATAGTAGGTTAACGTTACGCTTTGAGTGGATGATGAGCGCGAGACGCCGAAATGGATGCCAATAAGATTCTGAATGGAAAGTTTACTTCTAAAAAGTTGCCAAATGGTTCCATTGACAAGACCAAAGTGATCTGTGTGTTTTGTCGTTGTGAACTGAGCTATCATCATCGCAGCACATCTAGGGCTGGGTCCCGAGTTCGGTACTTTTTAGGTACCGACCGGATTGCCTCGATACTACCGAGTATCGAAACATGTCTTGTTTTTCGGTACCAAATTTCGGTACCTAAGTGGTTAATCTCGTCAACGTCAGTGAAACAATAAGCATTCAGTATGATTGGCTGTGGCGGAAAAAACACTAGTTTACGCGGCTGCCCAGAGACGCGGCTCGTCGCACGTGAGGCTGTAGTGTGTGTGTGTGTGTGTGTGTTAGAAGCGCACAGAATACACTTGAGAGTAATGGTGTGTTCACACCGAACGCGAATAGAGCGTCAAATACGTGTATATCGCGTCTAGTCAGACGCTTAAATCTTCCGCTCGAGTTCAAATTTTTCAACTTGCGCGGAAGACGTTCGCGGCAAACGCATCATTCGCAAACCGGCGCGAATGATGCGTCTATTCACGTCTTTGCATTGACTTTGTATGTAATCTACTCGCACAAATAATTAAATTCGCTTTCGGTGTGAACAAACCATTAGTAAACACTTGTTCATTAATAAATAATTAAAATATCTCCTTGCTATTGTTTCCACATCCATAATCATTAGGCTACTTTTGCCAGTGCTTTGCGGCAAGCTTCACGTGCTGAGCGCGAGGCATATACAGTATCCCGCCCCCCAGTAGCCTATATTTAATTTAATTCACATTTATTTGTATAGCATTTTTCACAATAGATATCGTTTCAAAGCAGCTTTACAGAAAATGCATGTGTCTAAATTACAATTTAGAGTGATCTGTTATCAGAGGTGACAGTGTAATGCATTTCAATTAATTTTCATTCAGTTTCATTGTTAAACAATGCATTAAGGCAGAAACAATGAGCTCATTGAAGTAAAGAATACATGTTGTTAAATGATGAAATGATGAAACTTTAGCATTAGTGCTTTTTTACAAACTCAAAATATGAGTGTAAAAAAGTAAACAAACTGAAAAAGAAAAAAAATTAGGTAATGTTATATTGTTAAAACTGGTTACACAAAATTGGTATCGAAAAAAGTATCGTTCAGGAACCGGTATCGAAGTCAAGGTATCGGTATCGGTATCGAACATTTTGTTACGATACCCAGCCCTAAGCACATCCAATCTGAAATACCACTTGATGGCCAAGCACACACACACACACACACACACAGCTGATCCGAATTCTCCGCCCCCTCGTCAATATCAGGACCTCGTCAGTATTTCTTTCACCCTTTTATTGATGGACAGTGTTACATTGTGTGAGAGATTATTTGCTCCAAGTGAGAATGTTAGTGTGAAATTGAATGCAGTATATGCCAATGTTGTTTTCAATAAAAAAACATTTGCACAAAGCAAGCCGCTTGATCCACTTTTCTATGTTGATAAGAGCATTAACCCCTCTGGGGTTCCTCATTTTAGACTCACACTCAGGACCTTCGGGTCAAAAATGACCCGGAGGGCGGCATTAAGATACATTTTATTTGAGTAAAATCAATGAAATATATTTTTGTTCAATAATATTTTTTCTTTTCTTTTTTGGTGTTTTGAAATAATTTTATAATTTATAATTAATATTTATGCAATAATTAAGACCCATTTTTTCCCATTGAATATAATAGAAAATGTATATATATATATATATAATTAAAAAAAAATTTTTATTAAAGCTGTATTTCATTTTAGAGTCAAGTCTAGACCTCATGAAAGCAATTTTTGAAATGAGATCGGAGCCATCTGGTGGACACACTGAGCATTTTTATCACGCAATAGCACATTTTTACCACTAGTGGATTTACAGCTCTCTGTAGAAACCTATGGTAGAAACACTCTAGTGATTTTTTCACATATTGTTAAATTTTTTCAAGTTTTTGATTTGAATATATAATAACAGATTCTCAAAGACTATATTTGTCATTTTTTTTAATTTTTTAAAAAAAAAATTTTTTTGGTTGGTTTAAATGGTAATTTTAAGTGGCAGTTTTACTTTATAATACAGTCAAACCTGAACATTGCATTATAAAGAGAACAAATGGAAAAATTTTTGTCACCCATTGTTTTAAGAGATTCACCCCTTCACTGTTGTGTGCTTTTTTTCTGCATCCTGGCTGTTTTGTAGATTATATGCACAAGAAAACTCTGTATTTTCACATTTTTGCCAATTTCCCATTCATTTCCTATGGGGGTCATTTTTGACCCGAAGACCCTGAGTGTGACTATTATTTTTACGACCACTTAGACTTTTAAAATCCTTTCCCCAATTTTTTGGGGTGTTCATATAACAAGTACCAAAAAAGTCACCAAGTTTTGGACCATTCCGATGAAGCTACGATTTTTAACATTTTTTTATTTAAACGCTTCGGGTCATTTTTGACCCGAAGAACCCCAGAGGGTTAAAATGAGAAAAAATAATGGGACAAAAAGAAATCAAGAGACATTTAGAATAGATAAAAATGTGCGATTAATCGCGAGTTAACTATGACATTAATGCGATTAATCGTGATTAAATATTTTAATCGTTTGACAGCACTAGTTTTAGTCTTTGTGAAGTGCAGTTATGAACAAGTTATGAGTGTCCTCTTGACATTTTGGGGCGGCAGTGGCTCAGTGGTTCATGTCGGTTGTCTACAAACTGGAAGGTTGGTGGTTAAATCCCCGGTTCCACCTGACCAAGTGTCAAGGTGTAGGGATGTGACGGTGAGGATTTTTTCACACCGGTTAATCGACGTGTTACAACACCGGTATCACCGTGGGGGCTTTTAAATCGCTAATTTAAAGGCACATGTATAAAGGCATGCATGCATAATGGTGGTCGTGCGGAGCAACACTGTTTTGTTATTGTGCGCTGAATTGCCGCTCATTTGAAAACTAAACAATTTTTTTTTACATCGCTTATAAAAAGCTGGTGCAGCAGTGTGCACTTCACTTTCACTTATATACATTAGCGTCGGTGGATTTGAACTTGTCTTTAACTGAGGCAATCTCTCACGACACATTAGAGCCACAAAACGGTAGGCCTATTGTTTAATTTTCTTTGACTGACCAAATTTGAAAGTTGAGACTTTGTTTCATATTAAATATTACCTGCTCAGTCCTGTCTGTCAGCACGTTGTCAGTGTCATATGGCTACGTGAGTTGCACGTATAAAATTAAGTTAACGAACAACCTCGATCCATCAGGAAACGCCATAGGTCGCTGAATTTCACTGCGCTTCATGTAGAGTTTTTTCTTTTGCGTGAAGAAGCCGTTCGCCGGAGATGTGTTAAAGATAGCAGTGCATTCATGATTATTAGGCTGCCGGTGTAATAATCCTCCTGGCTCCGGGTCTGAGTGAGTCATTTACTCTCTTACCTTTGTTCTTTGATTAACTTTAATGACACTTTAAGACCAGCTGCTGACAGAGACGCGATCGACACGCGTCCCATTTTCTCAGAAATCTCTACGTTAATTTAAGACTTTATTTAAATCATTTAAGACTGCTCTTATGAGGACACTCGACAAAACTGACATTTTGGCATAATTTGTGTGTGTTATGGTTTGTTCAAGCCCGAGAGAGAACTCGATTGCGCGTGTGTGTGTAGGCAGGACAGCGCGGTCTCTTTAGTCTTGTCGCGCTTAATATCATTCACATTAATAAGAGCGTGATCATGCAACGGTAGTCAACGGGTGACAGAAAAAAACGGATACTGCGTAATTGCGTTAAATATTAAAATATATGCCTATATATTTTTTTTTTTCGGTGTCGCGGTGGACAAGTGATTAAACCGGTGTTGCGCCTGAACACCATGTAACACCGGTAATACCGACTACCGTAGCAAGCCTATCAAGCTGTCCATGAGCAAGACACCTAACCCCAGCTGCTCCCGACGAGCTGGATGGCGCCTTGCATGACTGACACGCCGTCGGTGTATGAATGAGTGAGTGAATAGGTGAATGTGAGGCAATATGTAAAGCGCTTTGGTGGCCATTGGGTCTGTGAAAGCACTATAAATGCAGTCCATTTACCATATTGAGCTGTGGTGCTCATATGGGTGACACCAGGTCAAATCTGGTTTTGTTATGTGTCCTGATCCTATTTTCCTCCTCTCTTCCAAACAGTTTCTATACTTTGGCTATCTATCGAATGATGCAAAAGCCCAAAAATAACTCTCAAACTAAGATTTGAAGGCGATCAAATGTTACAGCTTCACTTTAACTGTCACTAGAGTCACTCCAATCATTTGTCCACTTCACAGCCATATTAGCAGCAACAAGCACTTGGAGAGCAAGGGATGAGTAATTTACATTAACTACTCTTCCTCTTTTTATGACCATTCAATTAAATTCTCATTTTATTCCACACCCTTGAAACGTGGGAAGTTTCAGAGGAAAGAGGCAGATTTCATTCTTTCTATCATCGTCAGTACGACAGTAGCTCACTCTGAAAGGAGTTCATTAACCAAATGGCTGTAACTCTCTCTGCCTTGTTGTCATTCGGAATATAGCCCTTTTATTTGACCCTATTTACAGCCAGCCAGCTAAATGTGTTCAGGATTTGGGGGATGATGGCAGAGCAAATGCATAGTCTTGACATCTGATGTCAGTGATTTATACTTGCAGAGGAGGGTTACTGATTCAATATCCCATTTAAAGGCATATTAAACTCAGATGTGGGAGGCACAGAATTGACCTTGAGAATAGAAATACCGCTATGGAATCCATTGCTGTAAATACCATCAATAAACAAAAAATGATCAGCTGTACTTTATTAAATAGCCTCCATTAGAACTGGTGGGTCACGACCTACAATTGCAGGAGAAAACACTTCCAATATCTCTTACTGACATAATGTAAAACACTGTCTGTACAAATAAACTCAACAGTATTTTGGGCACAAATTTAACTTTAACTAACTGTAAACAGTCAAACTAGGCATATGCCAATATGTGCATGTTGACAGACACTTCCTTGTCCTCGAAAACCATGAACTAAACTACTCAAGGTTAAAATCAAATAATTGCAGTGAAATTTAATCCATGTTTATAATTGTGTAGTTGTTTTAGTGAATTATGCCGAAATTCTATATTCGTCCAGTGTCATAAAAAAATAATATAAAAAAGAAGCATATTGTTGGGTCTATGCAAGGCCAACAACAATTTTGGTACTGTATTGGGTTGCCACTGGATGCCCAATGTAAAAATCTGTGCCTTGAAGCAAAACCAGTTGCGTCAACCATATCATTTGCATACAGAACACAGCATTCAGAATTGGTATTCAGCAAATATCAGTGGTCTTTATTCAACTTGTGAGAGGAATTTAAAGCACTCTAAGTCTTATTCACACAAAACCAATGATGGTAATACTAAGGGCGAAATTGGGCTGGGAAAATGGCATTTTGACACCTTTGATTCAAAGAAGGAAATACCACCTGCAGTTCGTTTATCAATCACTCCTTTCTATATGCAAATGCTCCAGTCACTGAAGAACTAAGATCACCTCCAAACATTGGTACATCACTGTCATCAAAATCCTAAATGAATAAATCACCCCAAAATTATGATGATCTCATTGTTTAGTCACTGGCTGCCATGCAATTGAGGCTGAAGTTATCCATATGACTCATATTTTATATTTTAAAAAGTCATGCAATAGCTTAGTATCAGGAACAGACTGAAATGTAAGTATTTTTAAAATCAAATCTTGACTTTTACCTTAACCCACCTTAACACATTCATGAGAGAAGTAGCAATGTCTGATTCATGAACACATTGTTCTTTTGAGTCAAATCTGTTAACAAATCTGAGCCGGTTAACAAAAATGATTCAAATTGATTTGGAATATAGTCATTTGGACCACTTTTATGATGGTCCCTTATGTATTCTTTTTAAAGCTTGAAAGACATATAAATAGTCATATTGTGTTCTACAGAAGAAAGCCATACAGGTTTGGAAACTACATGAAATTAGTAAATAACCCAATTAAATTTTTTTAGGTGACCTATCATTTTAATTGAACCCCCAGATGTACTGTATTTATTGTTTTCAACCAGTAAATGTAATCAGTTTAATGCATGTTGGATAAGCTTCTGCCACCTGGTTGCACTGTTTCACTGTACAGTATATACATGTAAATGGGAGGCTGTTCACCACACTCACTTACACACAGCTTACTTCTTACCATCATTTTGGAATACAACTGGATAAAATGAAATCCAACTTTTGTCTCATTGAATATCATGTTTCACCCTGAATTATGCATTATGTATACAAAGTAAAATGGGTTTTGAATACCTGTTAATGTTGATTTTAAATCACATGTAAACAGACTTGAGCTGACAATTGTATTTCTTCATGTTAGGCTATGTCCTACACCATTTTTTGGATCTTGATTTGAACAAAAAGTCAAAAAAGCATTGCTTTTTGGTCGTCAATTTTCAGAAGCAGAACTGTTTATTTAGGTCGTGTTCACATAAGTTGTGACAGTAAAGACTTGTTCTACAGTAAAGTTACATCATGAATCATACCTCTCTCAGTCTATTACAATTATTTTTGCATGGTGCTCCTGTTCTTATTGCGGTGAGCTTCACACGGATTTGCTGGCAAATGAGACATTGCAATCTGAGAGGGAAAATGGGGAAAAAAAGTCAGATTTATGCCTGGTACATGATTTTTGGGCTGTCCCAGACGGAAAAATTACTAATCGTTACGATTTCTGTGGTCATAGCTCCTAATCGGTGGTCGTACGTCGTACAGTGAGAGAGGTTAAAAGCTGGCCGTTGTCATGGTCATGCAAGCAAAGATAGCTATAATTTTCTGACAGTGTGACAGAAATTTCAAACAGAAATGTATCTACTGAGTAACCAATAAAAAAGCAACATGAACTAGCGTATTGATCAGTCAAAGGGCGCTAAAACTTAAAACTACTTACCTCAAGCTCCACTTACACATTACAACTTACACACACCATATTGGCAGGGCAAGTTGCCCTCTTTTGTCTAGCCATGACCGTGTCCATATTCTCCTCTTTCACTTCCTCATCTTTTTTCAGTGCACATAAAAGCAACAATTGCCAAAGTGCAATTCGTCTTGCTTTATTTGTTTACTACTAGTGAATGCTATTGACATTTTATTATTCTATACTAACTTGCGTCGTAGCCTACGATTCAATAGGTGTCTTCATCGTACAGTCTACATACCCAAGTTTAAGAGATCCATGTCGTAGTCTGTTTTGTAATGATTTTATAGGATTGCTGAAATTGCGAATTCTGTAGCAGGTGTTGGTCTTTCACCTTTATTTCTTACTTAATTGATTAGTGAGAGAGTATGTGCAGAGGGGAGCAAGATTTCAGCAAATGCGGTTGGTAGGTTTGATACCCTAGATCAAAAACGAGTCGTTTCGAGTTGGACAGTGGGACGCCCTTTAGTGGAGCCATGAAAGTATTTTAGTCCTCATTCTCTCTCAGGAACCCACCCAAGAGTATGAATTCTAGCTGTGTCTTAACTTATACAGGCCAATCTTAGGACCTCACTCCAATCTCACATAGTGTCAGTCACATCAGTAGCTGCTGGAATCAGATCAAACACAGGTGAATCTAAATTTCAGATTGCATTTGCAGTTTGCTTTGCAGATCAAAGGCCAGTGACTGTGGCTCAGTGGTTCAAGAATGTTTTCAAGAAGGATCAGAGGCTGTAGGTGTTGCCAAGGCGGGATTTTCCTTACTTAACCTGATTAGTCTGGGGAACGTTTTCCAAAGCCGAGCAGAGAGGAAAACCAAATTATCTGAAGTAAAAACCCCTTTGTTACTCTGAAAATGTCTACTTACTGTGCAGAAATGCACAGTCTTGAAATAATAATCCATTATTACAGCATGGTGCTATCGCTTGCTCACTTCCCCAGGGTTGTAACATGATCACAAGGCTGCGAGGAACTTTTCTAAATAGTTACTCTGATAGGAAATGAAGCAAGAGATTAAAAAGCTTCCAGCCTCCACTAGATTCAGAACGTATTGTCTGTGCAGAACAATAAAAATTCATTATTTGTGCTGCCTAAGGCGTAGGTGAAAAATGTCCCAAATTTCATTGTAATATTTCCAAAAGGGATACAGTACACCTCAAATGTAATTTTTCCGTAACTACTTTTGGAGAGCTGCGAGTGCTGTGTGCTTGTAACCGTTAGAGCTCTTTGTCCAATATGCAAGCAAGTCATGTGTCTCTTCTTCATAGTTACACAGTACTAAGCAAAGCATTTAGGTTTCTTTTAGTTCTGATTGAGGTTTTATGAGGAGACACAGGTTACTTTACCTATATGGTATATTAAAGTTCACAGTATTGCCTTTTGGGTTTTGCAATTCTCCCAGAAAACTAAAATAACTAAGGCCTGTGTATTATGCTCTTATTTATAATGTACATGATGTACAAGGCAAGCCGTTTTAGTCAAATGAACATCCAAGACACGAGTCTCGTTCCTGTCATTTGTTCATAATTAACCATGACGGATTGGCTCATCTAGCTATCACATCTACAAAGAGAGGAAGAAGAGGATAAACAGGGATGAAAGCAAATCACTCATAGCCTGATTAGTCCAGTGTTCCATGAGTGATTCATCATCTATCAGTGAAAACTAGTTAAATTCAACAACATTCTGAATAATCTGTCAAAATGGAAGTGGTGGGTTACTCTGGCATGTTCAATCTGGGATTTTAAGTTGGTGTGGCCAATTAGTTGCCCTATTATTATTATTATTATTATTATTTTATTGGCCAGTGCTGATACTGAAGGTCTGGCAGATATCCGATCGGTTGACCAGCGGTCAGAGGTGTGATGAATGGATGACATCACAGCACTCTCAGCATGTTGGCTCAGATTCGAAGGTAGTGAAACAGAGCCAAAGGCTACTACAGGACTGATCACTGGCAGCCGGACATCAACTGGAGCCAGATTTTACTCTGGGGATCATTCACATGTAGTCCACTACTTACACCACTACACGCTTATAGAACTCCACAGATTCCCATGGATTCTGAATGTCCATTATTCACAAAGATGTACTGTACATACAGTGTCCCCTGCCCCTTGTGTGTTCATTTATAAAATATTTTGGCTAATTTGACAATGTGAATAAAGTCCATCTGGGTCCCTGTTCCTTTTCCATTCTTTGCCATTTGAGATTAGTGTCAAAAAGTTCACCACTGCATAATCAGACATTTTATACAAATAAGTAGGGGTGTACCCTATATATATCATGTCACAATATATCGCAATAGAAAAATGCACTGTGTGAGTTTTCAGAGTTTTAGTGTCAATACTACATTAAACTACTATAATGTTGAATATAATGCAATGGGGGATATTTGTGGGTCCTGATAATGCCAAATGTCTTATGTTACCAGTAAAAAGTGGCCTACATTATTTTAAATATATCTAGTCAGTGACAGAGTGCAAGCATATTTGTCAAAAATAATTCTGTATTTTCAGCTTCAGAATCATGAATATTTTTTATTCTGGTGTCACTATTGTCCTGTGCATTGAGTTTCCAGCACCAAGTCCAAGCCGAATAATTTACACCCACAATGTACTATCTAATTTAACATTTTAATCAACAGTACATTTTTTGTTAACCTGTTATCATATGTCTTGGAGTATCGCAATATTATCGAATCGTGACATGAGGGTTTTGTTACACTCTCACAAATAAGTACATGTAACCATATTTTGTATCATTATCCAACTCTCTAGGCAAAGTTTGTTTGAAGAATTATTTGAGGGTAGACCAATTCCTCCCAGTCATGAACTTTTGTTCTTTTTAAACAGTGTCAGAATGGTTCAATAAAACTTTTAAAGGCGTTTCAAATAACACTGAGCTCAGATTCATCAAATCACTCTGATTTATGGATTCGGCCCTGCGATAAATGAGTCTGACTTTAGGTCAGATGAACTGAGCCCTTAAACTCATGTCTCTTAATAAGGGTCATCTCAGATGGGCTGGAGACCATGTCTTGATCAATTGCTTTAATGTTACGTTGGTATCAAAAGTAACTGTGGCAAGAGCTCTTTTCTTTCCACTGTGTTCTGTTCCTCCTGATTATTTTCTATTTTCTTTGATTTCTACTGTTTTATGAAAAGGACAACAGATACTGCATATTTGTAGTTTGCTTTCCCCAGATTTAATAAATGATGTCTCATGAATAATTCACTGAAATGCACTAATAATCTTGTTTTTCTCATCAATCCTTTTCAAATCCTTGCTCATTTCTCTTTCCCAGTTTTATTTCCACATGGGTGATTAAAAAACATAATTTTCTTATTTTTTTCCACTTCTAATCCTTATTATAAATATTTACTAATATAGGAAAATACAATATCTGTCAAAATGACAGAAAGCACTTTGAAATATCCATCAGTGTTCCAGTTAATTAACTTTTTAGATTAACATTTATATACACTTGCATTTAGTTTAGACTTGCATTTAGTCCGTAAAGTTGCAGTGGAAATCTCATCTGAGCTTTTGAGGTTATTCATGGTCTGCTGAAAGTTTTTTTTTAAATAATTTTACACTTTCAAGTTTCCTTTTGATGTTTGATGGTTGAGGAGTGAGTAGAATAATATTACCTCATTGTAACCTGTTTTTGCAAATGCTTGTGTCATTCATTTCATAACGGATCCGTAGAAACGATTTAATATGCTGTATTATTCATGTCAGGCCAGTAGTTGGCGATGTCACTTTGTAAAGAAACATTACACGCCTATTGACTGAACACGTAATAAGCATGCGCATGACATCACCGTTTTCACAAATACACGTTTTTGTAGTTTACACAGAGACGATAATGGTATCGATTTCAAAAACTTGCACTTTGAAACCTGTTTTCAAATGGTGTTTTCAAGCCCCCTAAATGCGAATGAACGACCAAAACGCATACAAATATTTCCGTTTTTTAGTTGAAAATGGTTTCATGTAAACACCCCCTCTATTCAGTCATGATGCATTTCCCCAAAAATTTGAATAATTATTGTCTTTTAAATCTATCACTTTTCAACGGTTTACTCATTCCCAGTGATTAACTCAAGCTTGTACCTTGTGCCCTTGTATGTGTACAGTCAGACTTAAGCATGCCCTGCTCTCAATCAAACATTTGCCACTGTTTGAGCGGCCTTGTGTTGCTATCTACAAACCATCACCTGTTCCCTCAGTCCAACTCGTACCAACTCGAGCTACTCAAGAATAGTCAAGCACATTACTCCGGGTCTGGAGTAACACATTGGTAGAGGGGGAAACGGGGGGCGGCAGGAAGATGGGGATCATGTAGACTGTGATTGATCCCGTGGCAATGTTTTTCCGTGACCCATGTGCTTTAGCTGTAATGCTGTAATGGATTTAGGAGGTGAGGCTGAGGACAGCAAAAGACGGATTTCTGCCAAGCAGAAGGCAAATTCAGGACACTCATTATGGGATAATGATTTCAACCAAAGATTTTACACACACATCACATATTTTTAGAACAGATTTTAATCCTTTAGCTTAAAAGTAACTACTCTTACAACTGTAACGACTAGGGATGTGCACGAATATTCGAATTTTCGAATATTCGATCTGTAATTATTATTCGAAAAATAAAATACTATTCGAATTTTATCGAATTTATGAAGCCGTAGCCTAAATGCTTTGCTGGCCATAAATGCAGTGAATCCCTGATAAATCCCAAGCACTAACTCGCAGTTATAACTAAATCCTCTGGGTAGCGCTGTGGTGCGTGTTTAACAAGTTGTTTGTATTTGATCACAGAATGTCGTCGTCTGCCTCGCGAAGTTTGGAATTAGACTACTAGTTGAAAATTATGTTACTAAATGATCTTACAGAAGGGAATTACTTTTGATCAAATGAATTAATTAATCTGAGTTATAATATTATCAACACAATGAGAAATCACATGAAAGCCAAACAGCAGGCGACTGAGGAAAGACAGCTGTCCATCACTACGACTGCAGGTAAGCGCAGCTGTAGCGCGCGTGATCCGAGAGATGATAACTTATCTAATAGCAAAATTTTTTTTTAGACATATACTTCCCTTAAAGGAGCTGTATGTAAGAAATGTATTTCAATTAATCATAAAATGGCCCTGAAATGTCACTAGACATTAAGAAATCATGTTTATTTCAAATACTTATATCACTGACAACAGTAGTCTGGCCAGGATATTGTCATTTAAAAAGTGCAGTTGCAGCCCTCAACTGATGTTGATGTTGTCATGTTGTGTTTTGGTCTGATGCTCCACCCTCCACCTATCTACCAATCACGAAGTCAGTAGTGTTGCGACATCCGGGTTGCCAGCTCTGCTCAATTACCACAGCTGCAGCTCATCACGTTCCTGCTGGATCCTGCAGCCGATCTGGCAACCTCGAGTCAGGGAGGAGGGGGGGGGGATACACCAGTCTACAGTAATTTGAAAGTGATTGCAGTACTAGTTTTGGCCACAATCTTACATACAGCTCCTTTAAGTTTCATTGAGAGAGACAGGTTTAAGAACAGAAAACGCAAAGTGCTGTTAGAAACTTATAACACCGTGACCGTTTGTGTCTCTGAATCGTCTGTCAGTGCAGCGCGTTTTCTCACTCGAGCATAAATTGCTGGCGGCGCCCCTGCATGTGGACATTATTGTTTTTCTCAACATAAACGTGAAACAATATACACGATAATCATGCTGACTCGAGTGTGTGTGTACGTTCTGAGCGATATCTGGCGCAGTCTGCTACTCTGCTTTATTAGGCGTTTTTTTTCCGCTCGCGCTGCTTGAGCTTATCCTTTTGTTATTTATATTTTGTTTACACATAGGCCAACTGTTTAATGTTTTCAACTAAAAGAAAACTTTAACATATATTGTAAGCTTGTTGTGTATTGGCTAATCGTAAGCTTGTTAAGAAATGGTGACAAAAACTTTTTGAAAAATGTACTTAAAAAATAACGTCTTTTTCGTTAAATGTCATTTAAATAGGCTAAACGAATATTCGAATATTCGATTTCTATGAGCCCGAATATTCGAATGTATTATTTTTGAAAAATGCCCATCCCTAGGAACGACAAAAGTAACTGTTTCCTGATACTAAAGGAAAATCATCTTGACCATATGCTACAGCCTTTTTATGCGAGCTGATAATTATCTGAACATGTATTTGTGTCGGCGGGAACTCACGGTCTTCCAGGCCAAGTGCATGCAACCACTGGCTCCTAATTTCCAAGTCTAGTGGAAAGTTATGCAGTCCAGCAGTGCTGTTGCAACCAGCAACACTACACCTACGTATCATCCTGACCACTGTACTAAATACAGGTAAAGCTAATGCTAAACATCTACGCTATTCTAACTGATGCAATACTATGCTACTAACTAACTATGCTTCTAACAATACTAACAACACTAACAAGTTAACTATGCTAATTATCTACCTAGGCTACACGAAATAATCTAAATAACTATATAAATGCTATGCTAACTAAATGCTAATATACGCTATCCTGATCGTTTTCAATACTTGTAATTCCAACTACTGACTCGCAACAGTAGTTTTGATGTAACCATGCTTTTAAGGCTGCCTATGGCGTGGTGAGCTTGCAGCAAGAGTACAACAGAGTACCTTCACAGAGTACTCTACGTCACAGAGTACCCCTACTTCAGGAGCTTTCCGTTTAACCTGAAAAGGGCAGCACCATACATTTGCACCATACACCATACATTTTACACCATATATTTGAAAATTAAAACACTTTATACCCAAATGTCAAAAAATGTACTCATTATCAATGAACAGCATTTATGAAGCTCCATTCTTACAGATCATTAACTAAAAAAAGTGGTTGTAGTGTTTAGTTACCCTTTAAACATAACAGTATTATGCAATCATTTAAGACATTTCCCCTTATTTGGAACCTTTTTGGCATAAAAAATGTAGAAAAACAGAGAAGGAACTTGTAATTTCCTCCAACCCTAATACATCACAATACAATGCATAATTCAAAATATGGGGAAATCAATACAGAGAAGTATGTCATTATCTTTGGACAAGGCTTTGGACCCTATATTTTACAGCTTAGAGTGTTGAGATCTTTAGTTTTTAGATGTTGTTGAGAACTCTTCTGAAAAGGAGCAAGAGCGATTACTGGGTGTTTCTCAGGAAAAACAAAACTCTAAGGAGTAGGAGCTTTCAGGAAATGTCTTCATTTATTTATTATTCGATCTTATTGCTGTCTAGTAGAAGCAACTGAGAAATTAAAACAAACTCATTTGTGATTTTCTCTCAGATGGGTTTTTGAATAAAAACCCACCTGACAAATGAATTCATGAATACTTTCTTTTCTTTTCTTTTCTTTTGATGTGTTGTGTTTCTGATTCATATATATGATAAGCAGCAGTGGCTGTGTGTGTACTGGTGTGTGTTTCACAGTGATCAATCTGTGTGCTTGTGTTTAACTACAGAGAAGGCCGTATGTTGGTGATTAGCTGTGAGTATGCGTGACAGATGCTCTGTGAATACTACTCTCATCCCTGCAGACATGGAAACAGCCTTCTCTCTTTCCCTCATCTACATAGAGCACTACACCTTGACACTTCAGTTTGCCCCAGTCTAAACGCGCTTGTTGACTCTCAAAATCAGACGAACAGCAGGAACTCAGAGCTAATTCTGATTCCAACAGATGCTTTTTCTCAAAGCTTTGTTTTATTGTTAGATTGTTTTCCAATGTGCTCTCTAGCGCAAAGTTCCAAACTTTTTTGTGACATTGCACAACATTGCAGTTTGGTTGCATTTAGGTTACAGTACAGCCACCCACCAATTCAAAGACCAAAATGCAATTATTGTACCAGGATTACAAAAAAAAGAAAAGAAAAAGATTTATACCAAAGTGCGACAAATCAAAACTGTGGTCGCAAGTTCCATCATTAGTTCTGTCGTTAGCCCTAAAACATTAATATTTAAAATAAAACCTTAAAATAAGCCTCTTAACCGTCTGGCACTATTTTTGATGTTTCCCAAATGTCTGCCCAAGTTCATCTTTAAAAGTATAGTGTTCTCCAATTGCTTCAAAGAAATGGTAAGATAATGAGAGCAGGATAGATTTCAAATATGAAACCGAGATCAATATGAACATTGCTGTTCTGAATTCAAATGACCTCATAAGATTCATACACTTACCAGACACTTTATTTGACCCCTTTTTGCCTTCGTAACTGCCTTTAATTCTTCATGGCAAGATGCTGGAAACATTCCTCAGATATTTTAGTTGATATCGACATGATGGCATCACACTGTTGATGCCGATTTGTCGACTGCACATCCACACATGTTGGCATTCACTTGCTTCACTGAGCGCTTGCACAGATACACACGGGAGCATTTGAAAGCTGCCGTCTATCAGAGGATCCCTAATATATCCACCGATAGACGGATCCGCTGAAAGAAGTCTGCTTTAAAATGCTCCGGGGTGTATCTAAGCGCCCGGTGAAGACAACATGTTTTTAAAGCGTCGTAGCCAATAACAGACGTATATGTTGAGCGTGTGAACGCAATGGCCAATCAGAGACATACATGTTGAGTGTGTGAACACAATGGCCAATCAGAGACATACATGTTGAGTGTGTGAACACAATGGCCAATCAGAGACATATATGTTGAGCGCTTGAACGCAATGGCCAATCAGAGACGTATATGTTGAGCGCGTGAATGCAATGGCCTATCAGAGACATATATGTTGAGCGCTTGAACGCAATGGCCAATCAGAGACATGTTGAGTGTGTCAACACAATGGCCAATCAGAGGTGTTTAAGAATTCGTTCAACGAAGCTCAAAATACTAGAGGGAAATGTTGGTATCGTCACATTTTTTTAAAATTTCAGTACCGATTTGGTACCGAAGTCGGTACTTTTGACAACACTTGTGTGAACTTCAGCAGATCATCTTGACCATGTCTACATGCCTAAATGCATTGACTTAATGCCATGTGATTATGTGATTAGATATTTGCATTAACGTGCAGTTGAACAGATGTAACCTTCCTAATAAAGTGTATAAAACTGAATAGACAGCTCATTCTTTGAACTCTAATCATTTTTTCTCTCCTTATCTGTAGGTAACCTATACTCATTTTCAATTTTTATAGGTCAGATTTTTTTGGGGGGTAAAATTACCAACATTTTGCCATTTCTGTCTTCATGTCATACTCGGTGTGTGCACTGCTAAAATGAATTTAACGTAAACAAATCATTCGCTATACATTGTCATGTATCCTGATTGTCATTTTTATTCATCGTTTTGAACTGAAATGTATTTATTTGCAGGGTTTCTGAATTGGACATGGTTAAACATTCATTCATTTATTGTGGTTTCTGTGGTGCTTTTAAAACATAAAACAACTTTTCTCCAGTACTAAACTGACTAGAGGGACCATCTTGTGTTACTGGTCAACCTGAGATCGTAGTCTGTACTTTTGTACCATTTGTGTGATGCATTGCAGTTGGGCAATTCTGACAGATTATGCAACATCTCTTCAGTACGTGGGTGTCCTTTATCAGAGACACAGCTCTTTCAAACTGCCTGTAGCTTTAACCCTCTGGGGTCTGAGGTATTTTTGGGGCCATTGGGATGTTCTGGCATGCCCTTACATTTGTGCTTTTTTCAGTTATTTATAAACATGTTAATGGCAAAGGTGTAAATTCACTCTATATAGCACAAACGGGGTTACCATAATATCTGAGCAACATGTATGTACAAGTTTGTATTTTTAAGAGAATAATGTTTATGCGTGGTTATTGAAAAAAATAAAAATGAAAGCTGCTGAAATAAGACCACAAAACAAATACTAAATATGTGTCCACAAGACTTTTGACTAATGGATGTTGTCGCTTCGAGTTCTGGCTTCAAAATGATGTGAAAATCATCCCTCCTAATCGTTCACATAAAACAAAACATTAATTTATACTTTGTATGACAGTTTTTTTGTCAGAAGAGGTTTATGCGTGGGAGTGGTAATGGCCTATCAATATTAATGAGATTCAGACCAGGGGTGTGACAGACACTCCCCCAATGGCCCATTAGGGTGAGGAAGCCTGAACAAAGAATGAGAGGAGATTCAAAGGTTTTGTTTTTCAATCTGTTTTATTGTAATTCCTCTGTGTGGAGAAACTAAATGTTCTAAATTTGCTCTAAGCAAATCAAATGTGAGTAAAATAAATAAATAATCAGTCTGCTATAAACAAAGCAATTGTGAGCGATAAACAAACAAAAGTAAAGGCAGGTATCTCACAGTAAATGCTTATGCCCCGTTGATGCGGGCTCTAAGCAAATCAAATGTGAGTAAAATAAATAATCAGTCGGCTATAAACAAAGCAATTGTGAGCGATAAATAAACAATCAGAATGATTTCTGAAGGCTGATGGTTAGTGAAAGTTAGTTAGCAGCAGAGCACACAGTCACACATCGTTATGCCACTCTTGAAAACAGTTCCTGTTCAACTGAAGACATAAGTGAACATTGCATGCCTGGCATTTCCATGGTGTCAATTGCCTTTTACCACGCACTGTTGTGCAATGCACACAATTGCGGCGACCAACTGTGGCAACATCCCTGCCTTCTGATGTCAGCTCAGCTCCTGGAACCGGTACATGGTCACTATTGGTCCGTTTTGGTGCCGTTGTCTGTGACACACCACAGAGCTCTGTGATAAGTTGCTCCATAAACTCTTTATGGGACAAGTTACCATGTAGCTCTTTGTGCACAATGAAAGAGTTGGTGGAAGCAATGTCCAAGAAGTGTAGAAAAATCTTTCTGTACCACTTCATTGTTTTGTGTTGTGCAGTGTAGTACTGTAACAGCTGATCAGACAGGTCAACACCACCCATGTGTTTGTTGTATTCAGTCACAGGTGTAGGACATGGAAATGTCTTTGTCCTCCATGTATCTTGTGTCTTCACTCTCCTCTGTGCAGTGTCTCCCGTATAAGCAGGATGGATGGTAGAACAGACAGATACCTCTCGTGTGTCCATCCACTTCACAAATACAAGAGGTCCATCCCGAATCCACCTGATGGATCCCCTGGCAGATTTTTTAGAGAGTGAATTAGCTGCATTCCGAGGGCAGTCCTTCCTGTTGTCCCTGTAAGTCCCACATGCACCAAACCTCATTGCAAACAAGTCTTTTAGGAGCTTTGGACTTGTATAAAAATTGTCCATGTACACATGGTACCCAGAACCCAAAAATGTGTGGTCTAAAAGAGATGTTACAGCATCATATGACAGTCCATGGCCTGTGGGGAAATTGTTCTTTCCTGTGTACACAGAAAAGTCCACAGTGAATCCATTCGATGAGTCTGCAAGAACAAACAGCTTGAAACCCCACCTGGTTGGCTTGGCTTTCATGTACTGCGTCATACCGGTGTGTGCTTTGCATGCCACCATTCTTTCATCCACAGCTAAGTTTCTTTTAGGATGATAGATGGCTTTACAAGCATGACGGATAGTGTCCATGAGAGGTTTGACCCTGAAAAGACGGTCATGTTCAGGTGTGCCCCTCTTTCTGTCATTCTCCTTATCTGCATCTGGGTGACTCATGTGTACATTCCATGAAATGGTGCGGTATCTGTCCCTAGACATTACTGTAGCAGGAAAGGGTACGGAGAAAACACTGCTTTGCCGCCAGTAGTCTCTGATGGAACTGACCTTCACCATGGCCATGTAAAACAGCAGCCCAATGTAGCGGTACATCTCACTGATGCTGACATCCGTCCATTTGTATTTGCAGCCCTTTGCAGCTGCCTTGGCAGCCTGAGCATTGGTGTTGTGGCACAGAGTTGACACAGCACTTTCTGAAAAAAATTGTTTGAATAGACTCATGGGCGAATGCGAGTCTACAGAGCTCAGTTGCGGTCCAGTTTCCCGTGCAGGAAGGAATCGCAGTGTCTGTGGAGCCATGTCAACATCGGTCTCTGTTTTCCATGACAGAGTGGTCTGCCTGTTGCTTGCCTGCTTGTTTGCCTTGGCTCTCTTTGGGACAGGTGCTTGGACATGTTCATTGTCACATCTGTTAAAAAAAAGAAAAAAAAAGTGAGAATGCTGATAACACAATCAATGAAACTGTATCATCTGTATGTATTTGATCATTTCTGCCAAAAATGGCATTCGACAATCAAGGAGCAAACGTCGAATATCGTTATAAATTTTTATTTTATTTTTATTAATCAACTGTTTTCTGTGTGTCAGTGTCTGCAAAGATGTCATGATTACATTGTAAATCTGTAAAATATTACATCTATGCACTTACTCAGTTTGATTCTCAATCGCACTGAGAACTGAACGACGCCTGCGTTCCCCTCTGCGAGCTGCTGGAGAAGGAGAGCGTGCTGTAGGCCTACACACATTCCTAAAAAAAAAAAAAACCTGTTAGCATACACATTATCCACTATACATAGACATTATCCGCACGCATTTAGTGGTCTACACGCAATAAACGGATCGTTCGCGAACGACACATTTCAAACATTTACACCTGTAGGCTATTCACATCTGTGCATAAGGCAGTAAGCGTGATACGTAGTGTCATAGGCTAACCAAAACTGAACATAATATAAATATATTGCATAGACAATAGGCCTATCACATATTTTACCGGAAATATATTTGCACTAAATCACATTATATAACCTAAGCCTAGAAACGCACTTTTATGAGATCGTGTTGCCTAAGCAGATATTCGCAAACAAGATACATTATGCATAAGGCAGTATTTTAGCATGATAATCAGTGTCATAGGCTAATCAAAACCGAGTGAAATATATTTAATATACAAATATGTTTAGAGTGTATAATATCACATTTTAAAAGTTTAGCTACACTTGAGCATACACGAATGTTAGGGCTGTCATAAGCTAGCCAAAACTAGGCAAAATATCGTCTGAAAATTCATGAGTTCTATATGATCAGAAAAGGAATTATATAACACTAAACAACTTACTCCGAACTTGTATCCTCGGCGGGATCAATTCGTTCTTCAAAATGCAGCCGTTCGTCATCCGAGTTGCAATCTTCCTCTGAGGAAAAGGTGAATTCTTCCTCGCTGTCCAGAATCATCTGAAGGGCTTCATCACCGGAGTAGCGTGCCATCCTCAAAACGCGATGATCTATCAGTGAATCTCATAAAGAAACTTCGGGTTTTTATGGCATTGATCGGGGGGCGTGTCCGCGTGTGCGACGCATAGATCACCTATTTACCATGTGAACAGCGCCGGGGGTGTGCCGGCCTCAGCTCATTAAAAATAATGAGGGGGGAGAGAAAAAAACTGTACCTCTCCTTGGTTTCACGGATTACATAAACTGAGAATATTTGTTTTTTATATAAATTACTTCATTTAAAAGAAGAGAATTCAAGCTTCATAAAGAAAAATCTCTCGTGCCTGTGTGACAAGTATTCGCGGAGTTCCAGTTAATCTTAGGACGCGTTTCAGAATGGACTTCACAGACAGAGGGAACGCAGAACTCGCATCATGTTTGTTTTTCTTTATTTGGCGAAAAGCACAACACTTTGTTTTTATTGTGTGTATCCACAAAAAAAATACAAACTTAACAGGATCTAATGATGTACAACACTTATTTGTAAGATTAAAATCAACCGAGTATTTTGAGTCTCTTTTGCACTGATAAGAAAAAAAGCGAGACAATCGCGCCGGCGCGATAGCCGACCCCAGGGGGTTAAACCCTGCTGTGAATTATTGAATTATGCTAAATTTGGCTATCTTTGACACCAGATCCTTACCCCCAGTGATGAATAAGTAGCAGTAACCTGGCTTTATCATTCTGCCATCTGATCCTTCTGATGGAAATGTCAGTGAGAGGCCAAGACACTATCATCCAAAAGCTCCTGAGTGCGTAAATCTGCATGACTCCCTCTTTCTCGTTTTCTGTCTGGTTAGTGAGCAGCCAGTCAAGTATGCCTGTCTCCAGATGAATAATCTTCCCTTCCTGGCAGTCTAGCTAGGCCACAAAAGCTGACAAATGATCCACTGACACCTATAGCCCACTGGCATATCGCTCACTCTGCCAAGACTGAGAGAGATTGAGATTAGTGCTTGACAATAAACAAAAGATCTCTAATTAGACTAAATTAGAATACATGTTTGTAAGACGTTTGACTTAAGACTTATCTAGATAATTTTCATTAAATTAGCACAAATAAGGATATATGTGGTTTGTTATTTATGAAAAGTGTGTAAAGGCCGAATGAAAAGTATTACTCAGTAGGTACCTTTACGCAAGCCTCCAACCCATTTGTGTATATTCACTTGCACAATAGCCTGTCATTTTGCTTTTCAGCCAGTGAGTCACACACATTGTGAAGCATGCTGTTATCACATTGGTCATCTTTCCTCAAGCACAGGGGTCTCATTGTGTTGGTTGCTTGGTTATGGTAGAACAGTCTGATTGAAAATCTCAGCACACCTCCAATCCTTAAGATCAAATCAGTGAGCAGAATGTCTTTTTTCTGGTGTCACATAGAGAAGCTCCCAACTCACCGCTTCTTTTCTTTATCCTAGTCTGCAGTGTGGCTTGCGGTTATATGGCTGGTCTGTTATTAAAAAAGCTGTCCGTGCCTGTTAGTTATGTTTCCAGGTGAATATCATAAACGCCATTAAGCAACTCATAAATGTTATTCAAATTGTATCAGCTTTGATCACAATCTGTTGAAGCATGACAGAAAAAAATGAATTCAGGAATTATAATATATCACATACTAAAATAATAAGTATACTAAAATAAAGCAATTTATACTATATAGTTCCCTGTGGGTTCGGGAGTAGAATAGGCCCAACGCTTCCCAGCGTGTCGTAAGACAAGACATCCAGACGATCGACATGACAAAGCCCCAGTGGAGAGCACCACAATCAGATTGATTACATCTTAGTCAAAAAGTGCTTTTAATCCAGCATCAACATTGGCAAGATACGCAGTTGTCCAAGGGCTGATACTGGAAGTGACGATTAGTGTCTGTATATCTTTTAGGGATGGGCATTTTTGTCAATTTCTTATTTCGATCATTGATAGGTCTCAAAAAACGAGTACTCGATTACTCGGGGGGCGGGGCTTTTTCGGGGGAGGTGGTAGGGTGTGTCCATCATGGAGACAATGATATCAATTGAATATTTTAGAAATATTTTGGATTGCATTAGCACTTTCTGATAGAACAAAATGTTATTTTTACAGTATATTGGCTAAAATTACACTTAAGTCAGAGTAAAACTGACTTAAATTACTGAAAAACACATGATTGATGAATTCTGAATACAATTTAAAGGATATCACAGCGGTATGTCGTTCGTCGAAACTGCGCGTCTCTAACACTGCACTATGTATTTCCCATTCCGCAATGTAATGGCAAGTTAGTGTTATATAGGATAGCGAGGTCCATGCGTCCGTAGTGATAGCCATCCTCGCTGTCTTTGACAGTCTGTCTTTCAGTGAAGAAGCAGTCTTTTCATATAGAGCTTCTATTCTTCTCGTGACTGCGCGATGGGACGTTATAGTGGGGCTCAACATAATTCATCAAATCTTTAAACCCTTCTCCTTCGACGAAACGAATGGGCAGCAAATCTTTCGCTATCATTTCGGTGATTAGCTGTGTCATCTTTTCACCTCTGGCTGCGGTGCATTTCTGTCTGACGGTAAAAGATGCGATGCTCTTCTGAGTTGCGTCATTGGTGGTATCGGAAGACATTTTATGTACAAATACTAAGTGATAACGCATTGTACTTGTGGTAGATTTGTGTGACAGCTTGGCGCAGCACATTTTGCACTGAACTGTTTTTTCGTCTATTTTGTCAAAGTGAAGCCAGACATCACTACGTGACTTTGAAGCCATTTTCTCTGTTTTTCATTTTGGACTTTGGACCGCGCTCTGGCAACGCTAACCAATCAGAGCTCAATATCCCACCCAAAATCCTGCTATAACCAATCAGAAAAAAACACTTTTTTAAACTTTTTTTAAACTCAGATCATCGTTTCTATGATCGATCGTCGCTGTCACATTCGAGTACTCGAGTGATCTAGTACTGTGCCCATCCCTAATATCTTTTCGCCTACACTCTGAAAAAAACACACAAGGGCAAAAAGCACCAGACTGAAGTTCAATATGGATGAATTGGAGGACATTTACACCACTGCTCATTATGGATGCTGAAGAAGTGGACATAGACACCTTCAGTTCAGCAGTGACCGAAGCAGCCGCTGTATTTTTGGCAAAAAAATGCACAAAAAAGAAACCTGCGTAACTTTTGACAAGCATAGAGATCCGAAGAAAAAGGCGTATCAGACTGTGGGCGAATTAACGAATGAAAACATCCCAGAATTAACAAATGAAAACAACCCAGCATCTCCACAATTCAGACAAGTAATTGCTTGACAGAAGAGCAAGAAATCCGGGACTGGTTTACTATCGCATTCCTAATGGAGACCCATTAGTACAGATATGTCCAAAGAGGACATCCATTCCTATTTTCTGAGAAGTCTTCAAAGTAGCAGTATGAAGTAAAAGTCAGCGGGAGTGGACGGGGAGAAGCCATGATTGATACCCTCACCATCATCTGTAACAAGATCTAGCAAAATGGCAAAGTCCTTCTGAATAAGTTGAAATCTCAACCTGAAAGAGTTGCAGAGGAACAGGTCGGATTTAAGGGTTCAGGATGCAGTACCACAAAACAGATGTTCAACCTAAGAAGAGGTACTTGCAACTAGGGCTTGGTATCGAGTTAGATACTCTTCAGGGAATTGCCTCGATACCAGAGAGTAACAAAACATCTCTTGAAAAGAGTATCGTTCAGGAACCGCTTTTGGTATCGACATCAAACATTTTTGAACAATACCCAGCCCTACTTGCAACATAAGCAATATATTTACTAAGTGTTTGTGTCCTTCAAGAAATCATTTGACACACACAAGTCTGACACTCAGCTTTAACCTTGTCAGAGTGCAGTTCTCCACAATTGAGCCATTAGTATTTGGTTCAAGCTTACAAAAAGTGTACGTCAATGATGTGTATACTCTTTTTCATTCTCTTCACCATGATGGATTCCCTGAAAGTCCATGAGGGTACCGTCAGCATAGGTGACAACAATCACCAACCTCCGTTCTGCAGATGAGATGACGTTGATGGACTA
The DNA here is from genome assembly GCF_029890125.1 of Rhinichthys klamathensis goyatoka. Classification (NCBI taxonomy): domain Eukaryota; kingdom Metazoa; phylum Chordata; class Actinopteri; order Cypriniformes; family Leuciscidae; genus Rhinichthys; species Rhinichthys klamathensis. The sequence goes on from NW_026606557.1 coordinate 1,028,531, forward strand.
ACTGGAGAAGAAACAGAAAAAACAAAAGTAGTACTCCTAGGTTTGCTCAAACAACTGCTGCAATGACACACCTCAAGCCCATCTGGAAAGAGAGAAACATTCGTCTGGGATCAAAAGTGAGATTACAGCACTCAGTGGTCATCTCAATATTTCTCTATGCTTGCGAATAACACTGGTGGTATCACTATAATTCTGTGCAGTGGAAGCATATGTGGGAGGTGTTCCTTTCATTACCAACACTCCTGGAGTTTCTCTGGAAAAGGTCAAACTCCTCGTCCTCAAATAGGCACCTGGGGAGTGTGATTTTTAGCTTGTGCCCTACAAAATTAGATTTTTCTCTGAGTTTTATTAATATTAAAGCAGAGAGGTTAGAAACCAAGCTAAATCATGACACTGCTGCAGTGAAAATGTCAGATAAATGCTTGTATGCCCTGGTAAGAAAACTGCTTAATTTTATTTGACTGAATCTCATGACTTTAACAACATGACATTCACGAATTGGAATAGATCCCATTTGTCAGGATAAACACAATTGTCTTGCCAGATAAAATCAGCTTCCTGTATTCCCATGAATTGTTTGAAATGCTCAGATGAAAGCCAAACCTGGTCTAAATCATTTGAACTAATCTAAGAAAATTCCATGATGGAAACTAAATTTTCTTGTTTTCATGTACCAGGGTTGGGATGACTCTTTGACTGGTTTCTCTGCTAGACCCCAATATCAACTTTTCCTCTGATTGAAAGCTAAAATAAAAAAAATAAAAAGTGAAAACGTTTTTCAGTGACATTTCAGTCTGTTCCTCACACCAAGTTATTATATTGTTTGAGAACTCTTGTTAGCACACATGTCTCCTACAAAGTTTAGAAAGTTTTAAAAAAAGATTGATTTTAACTGTTATTTTCACGGACTGAATTTTTCATCATTCTTCTTGGCACCTAACCACGCACACTTGGAACTCACCTAGCCCCAATCACCAGCACTATATGGAGCACACACACTCTCCCTCAGTCATGATCTGACCTCGTTTGATGCTACATACTACCTGCTTAATGTCCTTGACTACCTTGCTAGCTACTGCTGTTACCTCTTTCAAGTCGACCTCCAGTCATCCAAGCCATCTTCCAGTCGTTAAGTAATCCAAGTTTTCTTCCAGTCTTCCCTCATCTCAGTCTTGTTCCCACGTGTGTTTGTGCTCCAAAAGATCTGCAAGACAAGATGTAAAGTTAACAATACAAGTCTATCTCATCTGCTAAAGATCTCCAATATCAGCATCTACCTGTTTATGCATTGAGTTCCACCCATATCTACAAATAAACGTACCCGTTTGAGTTTTACCTTAGTTCTGGTCATTACATCCATGCTTGAGCGTGATAGAAGGTCAAGCGCAACAAGGTGGATTTTCCAGTCACTTCCCCGAAGATCTTCTCTCCCTTTCCAAAGTTGTCCGTCCCCTGGAATACTACGTGGATGAGTTCCTCGAGCTCTGCCACCTGGTGTCCTGGAGAAACGGGACTTTAAAGACCTGTTTTTAGAGTGGGCTTGAAGACCACCTGTTCTGACTACTGCCAGCGAAACAGCTTCTGTTCTGTGGGTGAAAATGCCTTGTTGATGCCAGAGGTCAGAGGACAATGACCAGACTGGTTCGAGCTGGTAGAAAGGCATCAGTAACCCAGTTAACCACTCGTTACAGCCAAGATATGCAGAAGAGCATCTCTGAACGCACAACATGTCGAACCTTGAAGCAGATGAGCTACAGCAGCAGAGGACCATACGGTTTTTGGCATGAAAGCATGGTTCCATCCTGCCATTGTTCAAGTGGTTAAGGGTCCTGCTGGTTTAATGGTGTGAAGGATATTTTCTTAGCACACTTTGGGCCCCTTAGCAACTGAGCATCTTTTAAACACCACAGTCTACCTGAGTATTAATTGTTCATGACCATGTTAATCCCTTTATGACCACAGTGTATCATCTTCTGATGGATACTTCCAGCAGGATAACGCACTATGTCACAAAGCTCAAATCATCTCATGGATTCTTGAACATAACAATGAGTTCACTATATTCAAATTGGCCTCCACAGTCACCAGATCTCAATCCAATAGAGCAACTTTGGGATGTGGAGGAATGGGAGATTTTCATCATGGATGTGCAGCCCTACAAATATGCAGCAACTGTGTGATGCTATCATGTCAATATGGGCCAAAAGCTATGAGGAATGTTTCCAGGATATTGTTGAATCTGTGCGACCAAAGAATTAAAGGCAAGGGGGGTCCGACTCCGTACTGGCTAGGTGTACCTTCAGTGGCTGGTAAGTGTATAAACAATTAGCAACTGGCAATATACATGATTAAAGGTCAATGGGTTTATATTATTATCATATCCTTCATATTAACAAATTACTTCAGCAGACTATGAGTAACCACAAAAGCTCAGATGAGTCTTACCACACCAATGTCACTAAACCATATTAAATATATAATAACATATGTAAGTCTTTATTAGGTAACATATACAGTATGTATGTTTGTGTTAAGCAAAGGTTTCATTGACTGGAAAATGTACTACAATACAATATTTTAAAATATTTTATTGCTGTGCCCTATTAAACATTTATTATAGGAAATAGAAGTGAAAAGGTTCAAAGTGCCATTTACAAAAGGAAAACCGAGAAAGAGACACAAGTGAGGATTTGGAGGAGAAATAAAGAGATTTTTGTGTGCATTCCAGTGAATTATTCATGGCATATTGTTTATTAAATCAGTAGAGCAGACCACAAGAGCACAGTTATCTGTTGCATTTTCCATATTGTTACAGCAGAATACAACGAAAATAATGAGGAACAGAACACAACAGACTGAAAAGAGCTCTTGTCACAGTTATTCCTGTGATTCCAATGTCACATTAAGCATGGTTAAATGATGGCAAAATTCAACCTCATTTTCCATATAAGGTCATGAGAGCAAGTTTGAGGCTATTCTATAAACCAAAGATTGTTTATATAGTATCTCTCAAAGAGATAACTGAATCAGGACAGCATTTATTCCTGAAACCATATTAAAAGCTGGTTGTGCTTCTCTCAGGAGAGTTTCTGATGTCTGACTGTTTATAGAGGTACTTGGCATTTTCAGCTCTGTGCTTATTGAAGCTGGGAAGAATAATTATATTTACTGCTTCAAAAACAGCTTTAATACATCACTTCTTTGTGTACTCTTAGAGACAGGAAAGGACTTTTGGATCCTCAATTTTTATGCAAGCTAACAGCTGTGCTAGCAAGCCAGCTGAGCAAAGGTCGCTAGTGCATGGAAAGGGAAATACTTGTTTTTTTTTCTGTTTGGTGAGCTGAGTCTTTCCATCCATTTGGGTATAAATGTATTTGGAAGCTTTGATTAATAAAGGATTAAGGGATGACGGATTAGAATAGTTCGGGTGAGGATATGCCAACTGAAAATATATTGTTCACACAGTCTCCATACCATCAGCATGAAAACCTCAGATCAGCTGACCATTTCTATTTAAAAGAACAGGATTAGGAAATCCATCTGTACTCAAGTCATAGTTAGTTAATTTCACTGAAAGCAAGGCTGTGAGAAATAGACGTACTGTCCTAGGGTCACGTTTGTCTACTAAAGTTAAGTAAACTCTATCCTGGTTTTAGGTCATTATATACATAATTTGTTTAGACACTTGCGAAACTATGAAATAAGTTCACAGTACTAATATACTCAGATTACCAACACAGTAAATTGCATTTGGTTAATTTAAGAAATTCGGCAGACTAAATGAGTTTACTCAGGTTTTATTTTAGGGTTGCACTTTATTTTTCAGTGTGTGTACTTGCAGTATACTTACCTAAGAAAGTGCTGGTAATATACGTTAACTACATGGGTTAAGGTTAGGTTTAGGGGTAGGTTCAGTTATTACCCAGTTATTGTAATGGCTATATTATTATAGTATTATTACAGGAACATACAAGTCGTTTTTTTTTTTTTATATTAGTGGGTTGAATTATTATTATTTATTTTTTTTGCATTATAATTGTACTGCGTGAGTTCTAGCCATGAGAAGCCTGCAGCTCCTATCAGACTTGAATCTTGCATTGGTGCTCACAAACATAATTTAGTGCAATCTCATTAGTCATGGAACTAGACCAGACAAATTGAACTTTATGCTAAACAGCATGTGGTCATGTCAGTAATTTTGTTGCACGCTCTAAGAAAAGTTAGTAAAAATAGGGCCCAATATGCAGTGATTTTTCACAGGTGTTTCCCTAAATTTTCACATTACATATTGTAGTGCATTGTGTTGTAGGGCTGCAACTAACGACTATTTTAATAGTCGACTAGTCACCGACTATTGAAACGATTAGTCGACTAATCGAATAATTATTAAATTTTTCTAAAATTTAGCATGAGATTGCTTTAATTCTGTGGAAAATGATAGTAAACACAAGAAAGAAGGGGGTACTTCAATGAAAAATGCATATTTTATTGAACTTTGCTGCTGATAGGCCGATTCATACTAAAAGTAAATAAAAATGCCCTGTCTAAAACCAATTAGGCACAGTGCTCGGTCAGTATAGACATAAATACATAAATAAACTCTATCATTTTTATAAAGGACAGGCACATTTGTTTTATAAGAAAAAATAAATTAAAATCAAGTAAACATTTTCTTCCTGTTAACCAGGGGCAGGCACATTAGCAGCAATAAAACAGTAATTTAAAATACTTTAGTCAGGCACAGTCGGGCATAACGTTAAATCCTTTTTTTTTTACCGAAAATACGCTTATAAAATGTACAATGTACATCCAAAACAAAACGTATTGGCTTCCATGTTATTTAAATCTTACCGAGGCGAGTCAAACTCCGATTCAACTGTCCGACGTGCTTTCTCTTTAAATGTTCGTGCATCACCGAGGTGCTGCCGTGATACGCAAGGACTGCTTTGCAAACCATGCAGGTAATCTTTTTATTCGCCGTATCCAGGCTAAAATGCGCCCAAACTTTAGATGTTTTGGTACGCGCAGCTGCTGCGTTGGACGCCGCCATTTCTGTATGTTATCATCGCTCAGCAGAGAAGCTAATGCGCACGTGCGACTCTCGGCAGAGATTGTAACATTAATGAAGAGAGATGCCTCGGTCGGAAAAAACATGTCTGGCGACAACTTCGACAATGAAATTCATTGTCGACTATTTCTATTATCGATTTTTGTCGAAAACGTCGACGAATCGTTGCAGCCCTATTGTGTTGTGTTTTAGGGTAGTTTATTTTTTTTTTTTTTTTACAAATGTGCCTTAAACCTTGTTCAGTTTTTCCAGACTTCCAAAATGTACATTTAAAGTCAATATGAGTTTTTCTCTTAGAACTTCTCACAAAACCAAATCATTTAAGCTGCTGTCTACACCAATTTATCGCTCCATATGTCAACAATTGACTCATTTGTGTCTATCCAAAAGCATTGTACACTTCAGCGTATTTACTTTTTGCACACAATCATTTAATTTTACCAATGAAGTTAAATTCCAATAAAGTTGGAATTTATGCATATACATATAGCGATGTCAAAAATACTGAAACTTTAGTACCAAGTTGATGCATAGATAAACAGACAGACAGACATAAGTTTGTAACAGTTAAAGGTACAATATGTAAGAATTTTGTAATAAAATATCCATAAATCACTTGCACAGTGTGATATATTTCCTGCAGTTGTGTACTTACAATATCCCAAAAGTCTCCAAAGATTTTTTTATTTCAGAGAAATTCCAATTTTAAAAAAGTGGCCATCCCGGAAAAAAAAATGTCGCCTGTCAATGACGCAATATCCGCGCTATCCTCGGTTTCCGTTCATACTGCCATAGCCATGACGTAACCATGGCGACAGACGTGGACAACTGCGAAGTGCGTAACGTTTCGCGGCACACAGTTCTTGTTTCTTTCAAACATAGATCATGGCAAGCAGACGTTGGGACAAACAAGGAGAACTGAAATGAGGATCAATATCAGCGTGGCGTTTTTGAGATGCCGAGAGCTCCACGCCCGCGACTGACTTGGACTTGACAGAGCTTCACGAGTCAGGACTTTACAGCTTTATTAGACAGGTGAGCAAATGTACATAAAACAAATCAATGTTATATAACGTTAGCTCAACATGATGAAATGTTAGAATATGGTCAGTATGTTGATCTAGCTTACTGCTAGTTTCGTATAACAAACGAACTAACACGTAGTATAACATTATAACTTTCAACACACATTTAAATGCTGTTTAGTGTGTTAGTGTAACGTTAGACCAAGTGAAGCAGCGCTGCGTTACCTCACAAGTTTAATTTGTCTAATAAACTGACCTGTGTGAGTAATCCAGCACTTGCGGGTAGTTCGGTAGAATTAAATGTTCTTATTCCTTTATATCCGCGGGACTCGCGTGTGATATCTGTCTCTTTAGCAATCGCGACCTGCTTCATACTCATCCCAAGAAGTCATATAACTGACGTCTTGGGACGTCTTTTGACCATACGTCAATATCCGCCTTTTTAGGGTACCCTTAAACGTCGGTTTATGACGATCCTGGGACGTCATACAACTGACGCTTTACCTTTAACGTCAGTTAGGTGACGGGGTAGGTTTAGGGGTAGGTTTAGGTCTGGGGTAGAGTTAGGATCCGATAACGTCATCTAACCGACGTTTAAGGGTACCCTAAAAAGGCGGATATTGACGTATGGTCAAAAGACGTCCCAAGACGTCAGTTATATGACGTCTTGGGATGAGACTGCGCTGTTCATACCACTGTAATATTAAAAAATTATGAATGTTTGCACTCATCCATAAACATTATTAGATCCATCAGCTTGACAGCAAGTCCCATCATTCAGCTCATCACTGCGTCATCAACCTACGCCTTTGTTATTGTTGGAAACTGCGCCCTCTTGTGGTGAAAAAAACCTACATATTGTGCCTTTAAATGGTAAATGGACTGCATTTATATAGCGCTTTCACAGACCCAATGGCCACCAAAGTGCTTTACATATTGCCTCACATTCACCCATTCACTCACTCATTCATACACCGACGGCGGTGTCAGCCATGCAAGGCGCCATCCAGCTCGTTGGGAGCAGCTGGGGTTAGGTGTCTTGCTCATGGACACCTCGACACTTGGTCAGGTGGAACCGTGGATTGAACCACCAACCTTCCGGTTTGTAGACAACCTACATGAACCACTGAGCCACTGCCGCCCAGTAAATGTTACTTATGGTGTTATTCTACTACCCACCATTAGGGGACACCATTGTTCCTTTATGCTTAGTTAAATACAGGTAGGGAGTAGAAGAAGAGAGGGCTAATGCACCAAAAAGCTGGTTGCATAGATATTCATAATAAAGGCTAGATGTCTTACGGCGGAGTCTCTATCGTCATCACCGTCGGCCATCTTGCCACAGGCAAGCTTTCTGGCGGGCTCTATGGTACCTATGTAAGATGAGTGATCAGCACGAACACAAATACTCTTATCTCTGTGAAATCTTGATGGATTTACAAACGGTTTGGTTTCTTACAAACGTTATTAACGTGGCTATAATTCTGGATGATTATTTATTTTTACACTTATTATTCATAAGTATGCAGTGTCATAGGGGTGGGCGGTATGACCAAAATTCTATTTCGCGGTATGACTAATTTTATTTCGCGGTAACGATATATTTCACGATATAGTTATTTATATATGTAGTTATTCTCGAAAAATCGACAAAAAGGGCTTTGTATAATAAATAAACCCAAATACTTTAGAAATGAAAAGTACTTCACATTGTTTTCTGTTTCTCTTATTTGGTAAATTATTTCTTTGGTAAACTATTTAGATAGCTAAATATAAACAAAACACACTCATCAACTTTTAGATGAACTGCCCCCAACTGATTGATATTAAATACAACTCATAGGTGCAATTAAACTTTAAATAAAGTGTTTCTGAATAATTTTTCAATCTCATGTTATGCTTTACTTCATCAATCAGTTTATAATATCTGAATATTTTATATTGAACTATTCTATTCATGATAAATTAGTTATTTCCTTTTAATTTTGTAGGATAGTAATACTAGTTATGTTTAAATGTGTTCCCCGGTACATTTTTGCCATGTCTGCTTAGGCTACACTGCGTTTTTAAGGGGCTTGTTTTGCTCTTTTTGTGATATCTGGCAACCCGTCACCCTGCGCTTTAATCAATAGAAGTTCAGAAGTGACTAGAAGGAGAGCAGCAGTTTGAAAACCGAACAGCAGCTACTGTTAGTGTTGACAAAGTAGCCTAGTTTAAATTATACACACCTTGTAACTGCGTCATTATTTGACCATAGCCCGGTGAAAACCGCGCTCCCTCAGTGCGTGCAGCACAGCGCGCAGCGTCAGTAAATCAGCATCAGTAAAATGCGATCGGTTAATTTGAGTGTCAAGTTGTAATCACGTATCGAATCAAAGGAAGATTTTATCAGCTGGTTCGGTGGCCAATTGTTTGGAGTTAGAAATATATAACTCGCGCTGCACATTTAGTAATTTTGCCTCAGATAGGCTACAGGATTATACATTCACTTTAACAAGCAGGTTGTTCATTACCACGGGCGGCAAACTGTTTGCGTGTTTAAAAACTATACATAAGAGACGGAAAGATAACTATACATTATTTAAGGTTATTTCTATTCGTTACGATATTGATATATGAACTGTTGTTGTCCAGCTTTCCCCGTTGCGAGCGTGCACTCCTCTATCTGTAGCCTGGATGCTGCACTGCTCTAGTTAACTGCTGCGCCTTTCCCCCCGAAAATATCACGTTAACAACAACAACAACCCTTTAGAAAATGTAATTCCTTTGTGGATCCTCTTGATCTGCTTTCTCCGTGTTTCTTTTTACAATTCGCTGTTTCAGTCTCTCGCACGTTGCACGCGAGTTAACCACGCCCACTTATTTGCATGTCGCGGTCAGTGTTGGGGTAGTTACTCAAAAAAGGTAATTAGTTACTAGTTACTAGTTACTTCTGTAAATTGTAATGAGATTACTTTACTAGTTACTGCGTTTGAAAAGTAACTTCACTACTTATTACTTTACTTTCCCGTTTCTTAATTTATGGACAAATATCATAGCCCTATCATCACTTTGCCTGTCTACATAGTGTTTATTGTATAAATATATACAAAATGGCATGTAAAACCATATGAAAGAACAATATCCCTGTCTGCACAAGGAAATATATCTCACTGTAAAATCCACAAACAACAGGATAAAGGAGGCTATGGTGCGGTCATTTTAAAATGGGGTCAACACACAACACAGGCTTTGGGAAACATGAGAATAAACTCTTCTCCTGAGAACAAAACAAGCTTTTTATTCGACTCATGGCAATAAAAATAAAAAATGAAGTGGTCAATGAAAAATAATAAAATAAAGGTCACTTTTACATTTTTGATCTTAATTTAAAATGCATTTTTCTTGGCGATTCAATAGTCGGCAGGGGAAGCATTCCTCTACAATGAACCCTGCAACAAGCCTGTTCATTTTGTTTTGTGTTACCTGCTGTGCTCCAAGACTTGAGAAGAGTTTTTGTAACAGCGTGCGCGGCGCCGAATCCGAGGATGAACGACTTCAAGAAGCCGAATCTGCCCGAGCATGTAGCCTACGTCTCACCGTGACCGCATCGGCACACAGTTTGCGTGTCTAAATCAGTTGCTTATGTTTACAAAATGAGCCTACAATAGCATAATAAGCATTTTTAATAGAAAGATCCATGTTTTATCAAATGTCCACGAAACTTAATGAAATGTTTAGTGAAATTAGAAACCATTTAAGAGATCGTTGATTTAGTTCTATAGTCTACATACATGTTTTTATATCCACATTTTGTTCTAATGTCACAAGTAATAATCTCAGGGTTTACTGGATTTTACGTACACGATTCTTTTTGTAGTGTTATTGGTGGTGATGTAGCCTACTAAAATAAACATCGTCACGTGTGGACCTTTCTTCTTCTCACCGTTGATTCCTGATGGTTAAGAGGACAATTACTCGAGTCGCCCCGTCGTTTCACAGAATAGTACAATGGCGAGCGCGTCGAGTATAAACGCCTCGTCCGTTTGGGGAGGTGCGCGTGCAGTCAGCGGAGACTCGCGCTGCAGAGACCCCCTGTCTCCGTCTCCGTCTCCATTTCCCTCTCTCCTTCGCACCGGCAGCTATGTCACTCAAATCGATCTCTATGGCAACGGTGCGCACGCACCACTAGACAGAACTTTACACACAAGCAAACACGGCTTGGGTAACGCAGGAAAGCGCGTTCCTATAGTATAGTAAAGTAGTGTAGTTACCGATATTTTTAGTGTAATGCGTTACTTTACTTCGTTACCCAAAAAAGTAATATCGTTACTGTAATCCGTTACTTTGTAACTCGTTACCCCCAACACTGGTCGCGGTATACACGGAATAAAAAAATCTGTTACGGTTGACATTTTCTACCGCGGTAACGATATATACCGTCATACCGCCCAGCCCTACAGTGTCATAACTACATCTCTGACGTTTATAACAAACCAAACCGTTTGAAATTCGGTAGAAAATTGAGCAAGTTATGGTTATTTAAAAAGTACATGCACCATTAAAACACAATGTTACGAGTGAGCGAGCTGCCTGTGACAAGATGGCCGCCAGGTGCAGACGTCGACCTCCATTTGGCCAGCAGCGCGGACGAGACATCTAGCCTTTATTATGGATATATATGGCTGGTTGCCAACCGCCATAGAAAGAGAAGAAGAAGAAGAAGGGAGAGCTGTTTAGTAAGAGGAAAGCATGGCTTCCCTTACCTTTACTGATGTCTGATTGGGAAACTTACAGTTTTATGCTCAATCAAAGGTTCTTTTTTATATATATATTCAATGGTGGGTGTGCTGTATAAATTGTATTCCATTGTTGGTGAGGTTTATAATAATGTTTAATATTTTGTTTGTAGAAGGACTCCTTTTACCTACCCTTTTTTTTGTACCAATGATGCTTTTTCCACCTACATGGTACATGTTGGGAATAGAAAGGAGTACTCTACCTGCATAATATCTCATTGGCCTTGGGTCATCGAAACGGGATATTAATCAAGAGGATAAGAACGGTTTTCCTACTTGTGTCTGGAATTGCTGTGTGGATTATTGAATCTGGTCTGGCCTATTACCAAGGATTCAATAACTATGTACATCTACATCGTCTAGAAGGGTTCTTCTTTCACCTATGGACTGTGGCATACAAGTATTACCACATTCGTTGCATCCAACATTACACACTCATATCATCATGACTATTCATTTTGTATTTATATATATATATATTTGTTTGTTGAGGCCTTTGTATTATTCGATTATGGTATGTTAATTTGTTTTGGGTTTATTATTGTGCATTTCTATTCTATTTCTATTCTGTTCGACTATTGTTCTTTTCTCATAATATATCTCTACGAAGAAAAGCAGTTTTCTGTTCTATTGTTTTTTTTTTGACATCAACCAGTTTATTGATTGTGATAAGTGGTATGCAGATCCCTCCCCAAAAGACTTTCAGATTTATAGTAAACTTTACTCACGAGTTTGTTAGAAGTTGATGCATGGATAGACAGACACAAGTTGATGCATAAGATAGATAGATAGATAGACAGCTGTGATTTTACTACGCATGTTCATAACCAGCTGTAATGAAAATATTGGTGTGCACCTATTATGAAAATGACTGTTACCTCCAGAAACATCGGCACAGGTTCATCTATAAGATGTGATAGTGGCGTCATCAGACTAGCATTAGACTAAATCTGGGCCAGGTTCTTTGTTTAGTCCGTTTTTGGTTTTGTTGTTGCACACATCTGCTGTTATTTTTTCCCCCTCCACCAGTAATCCATACCTTTTTCTTAGCACTAAAGCCAGATGTGGTTCCTGGGCTAGTCATTGCTTATACTGAGCACAGCAGTAATTCAGAAATGTATAACATAGTATGTGTCAGGAAAACCGCTGTGAAACAAGCTAACAATTTAATTACACGCTCATTGCTAGTGCATTAATGATAAAATGTTGTGTTTAGCAGTATTTTGCCATTTCAGAGAGCAATATGCACCTTTAGGAAGCCTTAGTTGATGTGTGTTTTTTTGTTTGTTTGTTTTTTAAATCAAGTTTGTTTCCAATAGCATAATACTCTTACTATTACTGCAATGTCTAATATATTACCTGTACACTGTGTTTGTTTTTATACTCATGGAAAACTTGCACTTTCCTGCATGGAATACTGTATCCCACAATGCAATGACCTCCGATTTCCAATGTGATGAATGAACTGGTATGGTAATTACAGATATTAACATTTTTATTTCTGGTAAGATAATTGGATGCCACTCACATGCAACGATGATGTCATGTAACAGCATACTATTGTTTGAATTATCTTTGCATAATAGAATTGTATACAATGCCTACTGTGCAGTATCAAATAAGTGTTAAGTAATTAATTCTAAATATAGTCTGAACAACTTCATTTCCCTCCCTGTGTGAGCCACATCCTCAATCCTCTGGATGTGGGCTTTTCTATAAGTTATACAAGCTCAAGGTCACAGGAAGCATGTGACTAAGTAAACTCTGGATTAAAAACCTGCAACCATGGCGACATGAGGATATGGTCTGGCATGACACTTGCCTTTGACATTTAGGGATTATTCAATACAAATGACGCAGTCGTACAGTGATGTTTGTTAGATATCATTTACCTTTGGATTTACTTGGGGGAAAATCCCATTACACTACATAACCATCAATGATGGATAGTTTTAAATATCGAATCCTAACAAGGCTTATGTAACCATCCATCCATTCATGTAGATGGAGAGTGAATCTTGGTGTGATGCGATTATGAAATCCGGTATATCAACAAAGTCTGAAAAGCTTTTCAGTTGCTATTTAATTAATTCATAAAGAATTGGTGAATTGAATTGCATTGAACTGGAAACAAAATATCAATTCAAGTGGCATCTAAAAGCAAATGCTGCTAGAAGTTTACAAAAAAATAAAAAAAAACAGTTTCTGAACAGAACAAGTTGTGCTTCCCTGGAAACAAGAACATTAACATACTAAGTGTCACAAGTCTACAAGTAGTGCAGAATCTGAATTATTTAACATTTTTAAAAATCCTAAAACTTTTTTTATTTCCAGATTTTCAATGTGGAATCAGACTTCAGACTTTTGAGTTCACTAGGTGTCTCATGATGCTCTTAAAATGATTGTGGGGTATATTAATGAGTTTTAAATGACATATTGTGAAACCCAGAGTTTAGGGATCATTGTTCAGGAACAGCTTTGAAATTGAAGACTAAAGAACATTACAGACATTAAATAGAATAAATGCATAAATTAGGGGGTACAACCAATTATCCAAATGTTTTGATCTCTCATTGAGCACTCTTGATCTAGCATCAACATTGGACCCCCTAGCACTGGGGGAAACATCGTCCTTTAAACTCTGTGAGAACAAGGAGAGTTCTGGGAGAAGCGCATAGACAAACAATCTCTTTGAAGGAGCTAGAGGTAAAATGCATACCAGCCAAAAATATCAAGGATCCTACACAGGGCTGTTTAGGACAGGCACAAAAGAAGCCAAGAACCATGTGAAACGGTAACAGCTGCACAAAAAAAATAAAGAAAAATAAATGCTTTAATGTACCAACTTAAAATAGTCTAATTTGTTACAGACAAAATTATATATTTTGCCCTCAAATTGTATGAATGGTTCGGTTCAAACATTACATTTTGATTTAATAATCAAAACATTTATTTTCCCAAACACAATTTTATTTTGTTTACTTAAAGGTGCTCTATGTAACTTTTCTACTAAAATGAATCCTTTTTTTATTGCCTAATGAATCCACTTGTCGAGTTTTGCTATTACCTCTGAAGGCCAGTATTCCTATTTCTATGTGAAGTCTCCGGGTCGGATTTACCGCGAAATCCAACGGATGTGACGTGCATGCGCGCTCCCGAGCCTCTCTCCTTATATACAGTCTATTGTAGACGGTCAGGGAGTTACGTCCGGTTAAAGGCGCACATTTTTCGGCTTATATCTCAGTCAATCTTTGATCAATATTCCCAAGACTCTAATCGTTCGTAGTGCTGGACGGGGCCTTTCGAACGAGCCCTCCCCCGAGGTCCAACTCGCCTGGCTCCCCGAGTTATAGCCGTTCGAAATCGGGGGTCCCAGCGAACGGCGATCCGGTAAGGGGCATCCCCGAGGCCCGCCACTCTAGCGTTCGGGCAAGGGTTCCCCTGGGACCTCCTCCCCCGAATTTGAGCTCTCTGGGTCTTTGCGTTCCAGAGATACTAACGATTTTCTTCAAAGATCGTGACGTCACCGGCGTCCGCAATTTTGCAGCGCGCCCGATGGTTTTCTGCTAATATCTCCGCGAAAACACCACTAAAAACTATGGAACTTATATGGTTCTTTTCAGCTCGACTAGATGGTCCCAACGAGCTCGGTGCTCGCCGAATCCGTCTTGTATTCGCCGAGATATTTGCGTAATAGACGGTATTGTCTATGAGTTCGAGCACGAGCGCTCTTGTAAAATTTGGTTGCAATCTGAAACATCACCACTAGAGGCCGCTAAAAGTTACATAGAGCACCTTTAATGTTACTTAATGTAGATCAATATACTATAAATCACCAACACCACCAATGACAGAACAGATAAAACAATAGCCCCCACAAAAATTATGCATGTGTTCAAAACTCTCCTGTCAAGCAAAAATACAAAAGCAAAACAGGTTTAAACCAGAAACTATGATTTTCGAAAACTGCACTAGAAATAAATGACACATGTCACTTATCTGTGGCAAAATGTGAACTTTTTTCATTATTCCCTTCTACCTGTCTGCGGTGTTGCTCCTAAAACCTGCTTCTGAAATGGCTTCTAACATTGAAAATATATCGATAAAAAAACGTTTTAATGTTCTAATGCAATGAAATAATTTTATATAAAAAAGTGCACACGGCTCTCAGACTCCCAGTGAAGTATAGCGTCTGAATAAGACTTTAGAGCCTCTAATTCTTTGTTAAAATCTATGGTAGGCTGTCGTGACTTAGAACAGCTATTATACTGGTACGTGAAAGTGCTGTAAACATATAGCCTCGCATGGCTTATCGCTGTATTCTGTTTAAAGATTGAGTATTGAATGATGAATAATCAAAAAAATCCTGTGTAGAGCCTTTAAAAAACTGAAAACCCTTTTCTCATTCATTTCATTTTATGTGGTCCACATTCAGGCACTGCCGTCAGTTCTTAGCTTAGCTTGGTCTTGGACTCGTGTCTCAGGCAGGGATTTAGGCAACTCCACTGAAACTGTCCCAGGCTCACTGTGGATAATACAGGAGGTGCTCAGTGTTTGAAGTGACAGCCAGGATTATTCAGTGCCCAAAGCAAAGGCCACGGGAGAGATTTGGGTAAATCCAAGTATCCGTCTACCACTGCAGTTTGCTCTTCATAAATGCTGGCAGAGATAGAGCCAAAAGCAGACTAAGTGGAAAACATTCTCTCAGCTAGATCTCATCTATTTGTTTTGTTAGAACCATTGCAGCGATATTCCCCCATGGTCAAAATGGAGCAAAATGTGTTGTTTTTAAAACCACAGGGGTGATAGAGCAAGGGGGTGATTTTTCTTTCATGTGTTTACAAGGTACTAGGCTGAGCATTTTTGAGGATGAAATAATCACTGAATTAGACAAAGTTTTCAAAGTTTTGCATGCTGGGCACATAACACTATATTGCCAAAAGTACTGGGACACCCCTCCAAATAATTGAATTCAGGTTTTCCAATCACTTCCACGGCCACATTTGTATAAAATCAAGCACCTAGGCATGCAGACTGCTTCTACAAACCTTTGTGGAAGAATGGGTCGCTCTTAGGAGCTCAGTGAATTCAAGAGTGATAGATTGATAGGTCCATTCGTGAAATTTCCTCACTACTAAATATCCCAAGGTCAACTGTTAGTGGTATTATAATAAAGTGGTAGCAATCAGGCCAGCTGACAGTCTTGCCTGGGCCCGGGACAAGAAAGATCTTAGATGGGCCCCCCCTCTACCTACTGCAGTTCTTGTTAAAACACACTAGACATGCAAAATCTGTGCATTTTGGGCACTTTTTGTGTGAAATCATATTTATTTTTTGTCCATCAAAAGTGTGCTTTCACTTTTAATTAAGCATGAGCAGCGCAGCAAAAATAGACTCGGATCTGGCCCAATTATCTGTTCACCGATGATGACAGTGATGCATTTCAGCCGGCTTTTTATTTCTCATCTCCATAAATATATCTTGTAGTAAAGCTAATGCAAGGGCTAGAAATCAATGAATTCTTTGCTAATACTTCCTCGTCATCATGGAGAGCGCAGTTCGCACCGCTTTCTCCTTTCCACAAGCGCGTGCTCTCCCGTGGCGTCTGTCGTTGCTATGCAACAATGAACTTAGGCACGCCTGTAAAAACGAGCGCGCCGCGTCGCTATTATGAGCTAATATCCAAAATATTTCCATGTGGCTCTTTCCTCCTTTCTTATCAACAAGTAGATTTACAGCCATGATTTACATGTCTCAGCGCTTTTATGAAGAGGACGCAACTGCACGCGCTTCTGGCATGCACGCGCATCAAATACCCAGACTGATCTCATGAAATGGCGTATGTATGACACGCCAATTCGTATTTCGATTTTTGGCGTGCTATCAACACGCATAATCGCTTTTCAGCGTGTTTATCAACGCCTTTGACTTAACGTTATATTACTGTATTATGCATATATAAATATATGACCTACCCCAACCCCGTCCCTAAACCTACCCGTCACTGGGGTTAATACCATTTATGAGTCTTCTCCTACCATCCTAGGAAAAGAAATATCGCTCCACAGATGTAGATATAGATTTTGCTTCGTTTCGCTCGGACATTTAACGGCGTAGACATACACGCGGAATCACTCGGACATTTAATGGCGTAGACATACACGCAAAAGATTTCGGCGTGGACATACACGCGGATATTTCAAAATGCGTATAGATAACACGCCACTTGAATTGAAAGTGGCGTGTATGTTTACGCAAAGTCATGATGTCATGTTGAAATACCGGGTTTGAGAAAACCTGGTACCGTGGCGTGACGTTTAAAAAAAATTAGTAAGTACCGAAGTACCGGGTCTTTGACAACACTCATAAACGTTGGCTGCGCTGTTTCTTACCTTGCTCTACGTTGACTTTACTAACGTTAGTTCCAGCTGACTTGTGCTGACCGGACATTTTGAGCGTAACGTTAGCCTACTGAACTTCAAATCAAATATTTTGATCAGTGGCCAAACCATTTTTGTTTTGGGGGTGGGAGGGGGGGGGGGTTCTTGACCACTATTTCAAGGACAATTAGGAAGAAAACAAATAAAAAGCTTTTATGGAACTCAAATATTGGATATTTTTTCCACAAATATGCCTATTTTATTTATTTTTTAACAATTATTCCATAATTTAATGAGGGCCCAGTTCTGCCCCCCCCCCCCCCCCCCCCCCCCCTACCCTGGGCCCGGGACAACAGACCCGTTTGTCCCTCCCTGTCGGCGGGCCTGGTAGCAATTGGGAACAACAGTAACTCAGCCACGAAGTGGTAGGCCACGTAAAATCACAGAGCGGGGTCAGCGCATGCTGAGGCGTACAGTGCGCAGAAGTTGCCAACTTTCTGCAGTCAATATCTACAGACCTCCAAACTTCGTGTGGCCTTCAGATTAGCTCTAGAACAGTGCACAGACAGCTTGATGTAATGGGTTTCCATGGCCAAGCAGCTGCATTCAAGCCTTACATCACCAAGTGCAATGCAAAGCGTTGGATGCAGTGGTGTAAACTGTAAAGCACCCCGCCTCTGGACTCTAGAGCAGTGGGGACGTGTTCTCGTCTCGGAGTGATGAGTCACCCTTCTCTGTCTAGCAAACCGATGGACGAGTCTGGGTTTGGCGGTTGCCAGGAGAATGGTACTTGCCTTGACTGCATTGTGCCAAGTGTAAAGTTTGGTGGAGGGGGGATTATGGTGTGGGGTTGTTTTTCAGGGGTTGGGCTTGGCCCCTTACCTCCAGTGAAAGGAACTCTTAATGCTTCAGCATGCCAAGACGGGATGGCCCCTTCCTGTTCAAACATGACTGCGCACCAGTGCACAAACCAAGGTCCATAAAGACATGGATGAGTGAGTTTGGTGTGGAGGAACTTGACTGACCTGCACAGAGTCCTTACCTCAACCCGATTGAACACCTTTGGGATGAATTAGAGTGGACTGCGAGCCAACACAAATGTGCTTCTACAAGAATGGTCAAAAAATCCCATAAACACACTCCTAAACCTTGTGGAAAGCCTTCCCAGAAGAGTTGAAGCTGTTATAACTGGGTGTGCCAACTCCATATTAAACCCTACGGATTAAGAATGGGATGTCATTAAATTTCATGTGCGTGTAAAGGCAGATGTCTTAACACTTTTGGCAATATAGTGTACATAGAGCACATCAAATATGGGAAACGTAAGCTGAACCGTACTTGCTTGACAAGCGAGAACATACTGTACCTCATCGTTTTTTGCGGAAACTCAAATGCGAGATGCGCGAAAATGAACCTCAATGGTTGTCGCGCGTCAAGAAAGCATGCTTGAGCACTCGTGACCAAATTTGAATGCTGTAAAGACTATTCGCTAATCAGTGTTTATACGTGAATAAAAGCCTAAATTAAGTATGTTCATCATATAAAATGATCGTGTCTTTTCAGAAGACTTGGATTAAACTGCCTGATTCATTTTATTTGTTTGGCCAAACTATCCCTTTAATCCCATTTTCTTAAAATGACTGTACTATGTTGTCAAAGAGTGACATGGAGATATCGGTCCAAACAGCTTTATTTGTGTTAATTTAATGTGCCAAATTAAAGTGCTTCAATATCGCCCTCATTATGTCCTGACATTATCCAGCTCAGCACTACCAGCAACACCCTGTGTGAACTTCAATCCACACGTTATCACTTAAGTAGCAGTGACATAATTCATCTTTCATATGCCTGTGCTGGTATGTCTTTATCTGCTGTAATTAAACTCCATAATTAATCACCCATTTGACTCAAACAAACAGCATTAATCAGAAACAATACCCTTTGAAGCGTGTGTGGCCGCTGCATTTTAATTTGAGCATTTTTCATGCTAGTCATCATTCCGCATGCCTTTTCATCTCTACGCTCTTTTTATCTTCAGTCTACTGAAGTCAGGCCAATGACACCTCAGTGACTGATGAAAAATACACATATCAGTGTACATCATTTTTCTTCCTAATTGTTGAATTGTGTCCAAATTAGAGTTTTATTGCTTTTAATCTTAGTAACAAGGCCTATTGCATGTGTAATTGTTCATGTAAAGCTTTGTTCACACTGAACCCAAATTAACCAATTCAAATTTGTTTTTCTCCAATCTTCCCAAATGCCAAAATATCCAATTTAACCGCTCGGACTAAAGTGCATTTCATTGCACAATCTTTTAATTTGTTTCCGGATCAAGTTAGTAAAAATGGAATTTACATCACAGGTGTTTTGCTGTTCAGAATACAAACTAATCTAATTTGGGGGGAGGGAATTCTAAATTGGCTGGATGAATAGGATAAGTCAGGCATTTAATGTCAAGACTTCAGTCATTTTTCCCTGTTAACTGACCCCTGGGTCACACTGAGCCGTGTCGTTCACACTTCATTAAGGCAGTTAAGTGCATGCCCATTACATCAGTGACACGCGTACAGAGCGATCATACTCGACATCTAAAGTGGCTTTTCTGCAGACGAGTCAATTTGCGCTTAAATGGATCACTGCCTGCAATCGCTCAGTGAAAATCAGGAGATGAATGGCTTGAACTGAGGATAGGTTGGTAGGGCTACCCTTGTGGGGGGAAAAAAATGTGCTTAATTGGATTGAATGTGCACTTGTAGTTTACTTCAAATATTAAAAGTATATTTTTCAAAAACCTGTACTTTCAGATTATATATTATAATTAAATAAAAGTCCACTTAAAGAGAGCACACTTTAAAAACAGTTTAACACACGTACTGTAAGCACACTTTAAAAAGAAGTGCACTTTGTGATGTAAAAATTTAAGATTTCAATAATCATTTGTCATGCTTTAAAGAAGTACACTTATTTAGATGTTGAATAACATACTAAAGCACATGTTAAATACTAGATTATAATTTTAAATGTATTGTGTTATTTGATATTACACTTGAACTAAATGATTAAATTACAGTTTCATCATTACACATGTGTTATTACAAGTATATTTTAGTTTACCATATATGCTTGTCAGTACATTCCGCAGTAACTTTAACAATATTTCAAAGACAAAATTCAAGCTTTTAATGTTGTTTATATGTCTATGTGGTGTTTTTAATATGTTTTAAGACAAACCATGTGTAAATTTGCGGTAACGCTTCCTTTTACAGTACAGCACTTACGTGTACTTACCTTATATTAGTACTTTCTAGGTAAGTACACTGTAAGTACATGGGTTAGGGGTAGGTTCAGGGTTAGTACCTAGTTATTACCCAGTAATTATAATTACTATAATAAGTACATAGTAAGTACATGGGTAACAGGACTGTAAAAGGAAGCGTTACCAAATTTGCAAGTCAACACCATTGTTGAGTATTTTCTCCTTAAAACTGCAGTGAACCAAAGACAGTCTCAAAAACACGGTTTGAAAACGCTGGTGTTTCTGACGTCACAAACTACCTTGTAACCAATCAGATCAACGTGTGATCGTCAACCAGTGGATCTCTGAGCTGGTGTGAGTGAGTGGAGGCGGGGCTCATATACATATTCATAGAACTGTGTATACTAAATGAAGAAAGGGTGTGGAGTTACATTCATGCTATTTTAAGGCATGAAGATTTTTTTTATTATTAAAAAAACATTTAAATGTGTGATTTTGGTGATCAAAGATTAGATTCAAGGGATACAATTATTGACTACAGGGGGATTTTTAATATAAATGTGAACTGTATTACATTTTAATATAATTGTGAATAACATGTAATTAAGTGTTCGAAAACATTTACATTCAGTTCACACTTGAGAAGGCTATAGTCTTTTAAAGTATATTTTTTACATAACTAGGTCTCTTTTTAAAAGTATTCTTAAGTGCACTTTTTTCACAAGGGTATCCTTAACAGCTTTCCCTAACAAAGGTGTCTAGTGTGCGTTTTCATTCTTGAAAGTGAACATTGACATGTGGTGGAACGTCATTAGGCGTCAAATCTACATTTCATCTCATAATGTTGACTAATATGGACAAATCATCTGTAAGCTCAACTCTACACTCCATCAGAGGTTAAGTGCAAATATAATCTGTTGAAATAAAAATCGTATACTTTATTTAAATCCACTGGTATAAAGCTGATTATGGACGGGTTATTTTTAACCATCATTTTAAATAATTTTTAGTATTGCTATACATTACAAGCAGCTGCAGATGCCAGAGACCGACCGACCAAATAAATAAATGCATTAATTCATCTAACAGTAACAGTGAGAACATATCCATAACTAAACACAAATATGATATTTGTAAATAAAATTATTTTATTTCAGACAGACTAGGATTTGTTATAATGGCGGCAGTTTTGTTTTGACGCATCGCTCTGCTCACATCACATAAATAGTGTTAATACATTTGCTCTTCTGCCATATTCTGCTGAAATGTTCCTTGATGGATATTAGAGCGAGAAGGATGATGGTATTAAGTTATAGGGATAATATCCAGTCAACCAGTCATTATAGCGAAATAGTCAAGACCCTCGCATGAAGCTGAATTAATGCCACACAATGATCAATAATAAATGAACAATATTGATTTGAATTGTACTATTATGCTACTATGTAGAAAATAGTATGTAGAGAGACATGAAATGAACACATCTAGGAAATTGGTTGGCTGAGACAAAGATTATACAATTATTATGCAGTTATACAGTTTAGCATATTTATACACTAAAAATGTTGACCACAAAATCACATTCCAGTATTTGGTTGATGGGTTGCTACACATACGGTATATGATTACAGACTTTCACAGACTGTAGTTTAGTGTTTATAAAACATGCATTGGATTATTGCATCTGGAATGTTGTCTTTAAATATTCTTCATCTATTCAGATGTTGCCCAGCCGCTGACAATAACTCATGGACTTTGCAATAGCAGGCTACTATACTGAGTCCATGGGATGTGAAGGATGGAAAAATACACAGAGAAAGTAGATTGAAAGAAGGAAGGTGTGTGTGTGTGAGTATGTGTGTGTCTCATTAGTCTTGACTCGTCCAGGAGAAGCGCCTCCCTCCTTGTTGATGCAGTCTTGCCCTGCAGTGAACATTGTGATGTTCCTTTTTGGTATATGGAGGGGTATAGAGAATGTGACAGTGTGTCAGTGTTAATGCATTCTTCCTTTCCAGCAACACATTAATGAGGTCTATATGTGTGACACTTTTCAGCTGTTTTAACAATGTGGCAGTGCTTCAGGTCTGGTTCTGGAAAGCCCCACTGTCAATAGACTTTTGCCTGTAAGTTTCCCCCCTCTTTCTATGTAGGTCATGCTATTATGAGACTGGTGTGTTCAAGTATGTGAGTTATGAAAATCTTACAGAAATATTCCTTTCTTGTGCATTCGAGTTCTCCTGAGTTCATATTTACGAGTTAGACTGATACAAATTTGGTGTTGGATTCACTTAAAATATAAAAATACGCTTTTTAAGTAAATTCAACTGGAAGTAATTTTATGTAAATTAACAAGAAAATATTTGTTATATATACAAAAAAAAAATTAGTTCACTTAACATTATTTACTAAGGTATACATGTTTTTTTTTTTTAGTAAAGAATGTTGAGTGAACTCATATTTATGTATGAAGCTGTGATTATGTCAGGTGTGCTTGAATAACTTTGGTTGTTACTGATGTTTTTGATTTTCGATATTTTTAATCAAATTTCTGAAGGTGCTGTATGTAATTAATAGTGCATACTTTGGTATTTTGTACATGCTGGAAGAAGAAAAAAATCAGTTATTTGAACAAATTTACTATTAATGCAGAAGCAGCATCCATTGCGTCCAAAATGTTTTCTCACTCTTATGCACCAACTTGGAAACGCAAAGTTTATGAACTGAGAGATTTAAATAATTTTCAGTGATAACCAACAGCAAGCCAAAGATGCTGTTGATAGAGATTTATTGACTCTCATTTAACCCTGAATATTCTTTTTAACAGAACAATTTTCTAATTAGTTTTTAAAACTTGGGATCAGCATACATAAATGAGATTGGGTTGTATCACTCAGGAGATTAAGCGGTCTGTGGGTTAATGAAACAGGTTTCACCTCTTAGAGTCCAGTGAGTCAGTATTGATTACTGACTAATTACCAGCACAGGAAAGAGCCGTCCGCCAAAGAAAGCCATGGGTGAAAAGGACTTAACGGGAAATTGCATCTGTGTGTCTAAATGACTCAATTATGGGCTCTGTGCCCACAATGTTATGAACTATAGCTATCATCTTGCCATAGTTCTCATTGAATAAAAAGAACTGTGCTGTAATTTTAGCACTTAAGAGGCATCAGCACTGACAACTGTTTCAATTGACAAGGTCCCTACACAGTGTTCACAGTTCACTACCCTACTCACTAAAGTGGGTGGGATTATAGACTGATCGTTTTAGTTACTCCGCCTCTACTGCGGTGACGTAATCACAAACGCGACAAAAACAAACACACAACACAGGAGCAATGGAGCATATTGATGGAATGGTGTTCTTGATTCTCGGCATGTGGATGTTTTTCACTGCGAGACGAAGAAGTTTGTTCGTTCGGGTTTGGTGTCTCGTGTGGCAAATCCAATGACGCTGGTAGTGACGATTCTCTCTGACCAATCAGTGACTTGCAATGTTTATACATCACATTTTAGTATAATTTTACTCATTCGTGTATCCTCTGTACAAGGTTTAAAACATTTAAATAGACATATCAAATAGTAGAACATCTGTATGATGTTGTATTTTAGTTGATATCACTCTTGTCAAAGCCCTGATTTCTGAGAGGCAATGCGGCTATTTGTTTTGCACTCATTTCATTCATAGAGTTTACACTCATTCACCTCACACACTCATCATTGCGTAGTGATTTTAGAATAAAAATGCTGGAACTTCAACTCCTTTTCACTGGTGGATAAATTTCCCTCTTCACTTCTTGAGAAGTAATTTTTTCAATGTACCCTTATTCCCCATGCCGTTTGCAGTGTCCTTCGAACTGTGTAGTCCACTTCGCAGGGCACTTACGGTTGAATGGATCCCACTAAGTGATTTGTAGCAACAAAGTGACCAGAACTCATTAATTTTCAACGAGAGCTGATCATTTTACATAAAGATTGCAGCTGTAGGAATGGAAGTCCTGTCTTGAAGCTCAATGGCCACTTTAGAATTCACATTGTCTTGACCATTCAGAAAAATATCAAAAATATTTGTTTTTTACTGTGTTTGAGGTAAAGGTGCTAAATTCATAATTCCTTTGATAGTATTGCTTTTTTAAATGCTTATATTATTGCTTACATTAAAAGTAGTCTTGATAAATACTTTTGGAGATATCGGTGCTTCAGCATCCAAGTAGACAGCAGCCATATTTGAATGACTATTTAAAACCTCAAGAATCCAGAAGGATAGTGAGGCCCGGGGGCTCGCTTTCCTGCCTCAATGGCTAAGTAAAAAAAAACATACTTCTTCTACACCCCTCATGTCTCTTCACAGTGCCAGACTAGAGTCAAGCCCAACAGGGTCTGCAACTTCTTTCCCTGTTGATTCTGCCAAGCCCATTCCCTTGGCTGTGTTTTCACTTTATAGCAGGTAAAGAGAGTGGGAATCACATTCATCCATTCATGTGCGTCACTAATTAGATGACGAGGCATTTGGCTATTTACATCTTATCAAGCTGCGTTTGGTGGAGATGGTATGTGACTTGAGGCATCTATTGAGACACTAGGGACTCAAAGGTTGTCGCCGCAGTTGCAGCCCATAGTTGGCATATCATTGTCCTAGTTAAATCCATTCCTTTACTTGATTCCTCTTGTGTAGAGATTGCAACACTTCAGAGAGCCAGCGATCGTCAGAAGACAAAGGTCGGACAGATCCATTCTTGTCAGATCCAGCGCTTGAAGGCCACCCCCTGAGGGTTTATATTGGAGGCCTCAGCTTGATATATTAATTAGTAGATGATTAATAGGGAACTATGTGCCATTCCAAGCTATGATAGCATCTGTGTTCATCAGGGAGCCATACTTCTTGACCTTTTTCTTTTCAAGTCTCCTCCATTGGGTATCCTGCCACTACTGAAATATCCATAATTGTTATAGACTGGCCGCTGTCTATGACCAGATCAGGCTTAAAAAATGAGGTAGGTGTGAGTATGATTGGCTCAATCGAAATCCTTGAGGTGCAGCGCTTACTCTCCGCACCACCCTATTGTGTTGGGCACACCTGGCGTCATGTTACCTCACATATCTGAAAAATGTGATTGAGGGTCGACACCAGACCTGACTGGGTCGGGTGACAGATGCCCCTTGCACTACATGCCTTCATAGTTAGCACTAGAGGTCTTCTCGGGTCCTAAACTGTACCCGACCCGAATCGACCCGAATCACTACTTACCCGAACCCGACGTGCATAAATAATTTTTTTTTAAAGAAAAACCCGACCCGAGACAGACCCGATAAAATTAGACCCGAGTCCGACCCGACCTGACGCCATTTCGTTTAGAACCCGACTGGACCCGATTCCCGAACGTAAACGGCATTTACATTGTGTGCTAAAATGTCAATCACACATCATAACCCATTACGTCCTAGAACATTTGGCATAATGTTATTTACCGGACCATACGATGATTAGAACCACCATTCGTTTTCCCTCACCTTTTTCGCAATGTCTGTTATCCCCTCCATGCTTTTCTGACAGTGTCGCGTATTTTTAAAATTGATTGACAGGCCTGGCTTATCGACAATTCAAATACTTGCATTTAGTCAAACATCCATCCACATGATGGCGCACTAGTTCTTCTTGGCAAAGGGAGGGGTTGGTTTATGTGGAGCGAGCAACTGAGTAAATAAATGCGGAGGCAACCGTGCTTATGCTTATAGCCCATTTGAACGTAGAAGCGCGGATTCGCTCTCTCACTTAGAAAAAGTGAGAGAACGGTGTCATAGTGTTGTTTTAAAAACTGCAATTTTGTTAAATGCCCAACATAGTTTAAAAGAATTCGGGTCTTCTCGGGTCCATTTGGAAAAGGCATATTTATTTTAAATTACCCGAGACCCGAGGCCACTAATACCGAACCCGACCCGTGTCCGAGACACTCGTCGGAGTTTTGTACCCGAACCCGCTCGGGTCTCGGGTCGGACCTCGGGTTTTCGGATCCAAGTGGACCCGTGAAGACCTCTAGTTAGCACTCCATCCATTAGCTGGATACCACACTGGAGGAGGCGTGGGAACACCATGCTTGAATTCTCCAGCCAATGATGGATTGACTTGTCCAGGTTCTGAACCACCAGATCACGGGCGTCCAGCGAGTGTTCCAACTGAGCCGCCCACTTGGTCATCAGAAGTCCCCAGGGGGATGATGCACATTGGTGGTGGTTGAGAAGATTCCCTCCTTCTATGTAAATCACTTTAAGTACCCAGAAAAGCTCTATATACATGTAATGAATTGTTGTTATTATTATTATTATTAGGTACTGTACACAGTGGAAAACTCCCCAAAAGTGAGCCCTACCTTGCCTTACCATAGAGTGGAAAAGCGCTATAAAACTGGGGATACCCAATCCCCCATCCTGAGTCTGTGCATGGTGATACCCCTTCAGCGTGTCTTTCAGCAACCTCAGCCACTTCCAAATTTGGGATCGCACCATTATATCTATCTGCTACAAGGTACCCAAGACCAGCTTGTGTGTTTTAAGAACTAAGAATGTTTTAAGGATCTTGATGCCCAGTGCATTATAGGTGTTGATAATTGTCTAGCTCTTTTACAAAAGGGCAGACAACAGACCTTTTTCTCAGTTTTCTGGTAGCACCGATTAAAAAAAAAAATCACTTCTGATAACTATTTAATGACCTTTGTCAAAAGGAATGCTCAATGAAATCTCTTCTATGGAGCTGTAGTTCCGTCATGCAGCAGAAACACTGTTCAAAAGCTCAATGTGCGCCTGCTGCTGCAATTATCCTGCAGCCATGATTACGCACTGCAGATGCACCAGTCATCAGTGCTTCAGTGAAGTACTGTATTGCAGAGGGAATGTATGTCTTCCTCAGCACTGTCTTTAAGAGGTTCCCTGATGGACTTTACATCCTGTGCTTTTTTCTACAAGACAAAACCACTTCCACTTGCTTTGATATCGACCACCCCTGTAATCAAATGAGACCTTTTCCTCCATCAGACCCCTACAAGATGGAGACATCCGTTACAGTGCTGTTCCCACTCAAGCCATAGGTCAGACATGTCATTGGGTTTCATTAGTTCTGACCGTATCAATGATCAAAGATGGATGGAATAAACTCCTGTTGCCTAATCTTCCTCTTTTGAAATTCACAGATAAACATCCACAAAGACGTAAAGCCTGATGGTTTAAAGCATTCCAGGAAATGAAGGTTTATCGATGATGCTATGAATTTGGCGACGTTGTTACTGTTTGGCTCATGTAGATGATGGAGATTACGTCAAAGGTTTGAGAAGCATAAATCTAGCCTGCGGCTCACATCAGTGAATGATCACTTTAGATTTTTTTTTATGCATATTAAAAAGAGCCTGTAAGCCTCTTGGCATTTGCCTGTCGTCTGTGGATTATAGTACAAACTGTTAGCCGTTAGCAGATGGATTATCTTTAAATATGACAAATGAGAGAATATTCATGTTTGCATGTTGACACTGACTCCAGGACCATATTGCTTTTTCCTAGAGATTTAGTTTTCCATGCATGACATTACATTGTATAAACAATTCTATGCTGACTAAAGAGATAATGAATACTTGTAGTTCCAAGTGCTGGCTTGCCTGAAGCTAAATAGCTTATTTGAAACGGCATGAATAATGGATTTAAAATTACATTAGACTACCTTTCCCAAAAAACTTAGAGAGTTATGTTTTAGGTATACGCAAAACAATTTTTTTTTTTTTTTTTTTTATAATCGCCTGCTCGCTATAATTGGGTGTATCACCAATAACTGGATGAAGTGTAACGGAATGTAACAAAACAAGAGCCACAAGTTGAACTATTTTTAACATGGCAAGCTGTTTTAAAAAGTCTGTGTTTGTTTACATAGACTGGCATTTACAATAGTATACAATACAAAATAGTTCAGAATAAATTCAAAAACAGTTAATCAAAAACTGAGCTAAATATCTGAAACCTTTTGTTCTACCAGAAAGACTCGGAAGGCAAGATGTTATCACAATGACATGTATTAATTAATAGACCAGAAAATGAAAACAGAAATATTGAATGATAAAGTTATTTGGCGCAGGCCCCGTCCGTTGCTCGTATTCAGAGGGTAGCAGACTCTGCATTTCCTGCCCGGAGATGGAGGCAGGGGCACAGCCGACCCCCCGGGGAGGTAAGGACAGGGACCATCCTGGTGGTGGTGGGGGAGGATGGAGGTGAATGTGTGCGTCATCATCTGTGAACTCAAACATGTGTAACTAACAATCTTTTAAACTCTAAGTATTAGATAGTGATTGGATAACCAGAAGTAATGAGTGCATTGAGTCTTCCTAGCAGAACTTTAGGCTAAAGCTTGCATTTCTGGAAAAAAAAAATTGGGTACTCATAAAAAAATGGAGTTCTATTGAAGTCTGACAGTAATTGTCTTGAAATTTATTGCTGAAGGTGGTAAATTTGTTACACAAGCGCTGCTTTTATTGCTTTTGCGGCAGTGCTTTAAAAGGAGATGAAACAACTTCTCTCAGAGAGTTTGCCATGTTGACTGTCCAAAAAACACACCAAAGCACAATACACTGTCAGTGTCTGTAAAAATACTAGGCCAAAAGAAGACTTGTTAGTGGATGAACTAAATTAGCGTAAGTGTGGAAATTGTTTAAATGGAGATTACAAGTCCAAAATTGGCCATAGGTGAAGAAACACCCACACTGTTAACAATTTATTATAATTTTACAGAAAATTCCTGGCAACTAATTGCAGTAAATTTACAGCAAGTAATATACAGGATTTTTACTGTTTACTGTTACAATAAAGTACTGTATTTATACAGCAGTGCTACTGTGATTATAGTTGCATTATTACAGTAAAATGCTGTAATTTATTACAATTGACTGTATATTTACTAAGTTGCCAGGAATTCCCTGTAATTTCACAGGACAGAATTACAATTTAATATTGTAATTCAATATACTGTTATCCTGTTATTTGTGAATATTACAATAAAATGCTGTAATTTTCCGTATTAGCCAATTAAAAACACAACAATGGTAAAAATTTACCATTGCACAATTTTTGCCACCATTATGGTGAACAGTGTTGCCTTTAGTTGGGCAATTTGACTCTAGACTTCTTATGTGAATTTATGGTCTTTGTAACAGTGATTACCAAAATACATAATTTGTTGCAAAGAAAGTCAGAAACAAAAGTGGTCTGGTGATAGGCAGATAGTTTACAACATAATAAAGTACAAAAAACAACCAAAAGTGGTTATTTGTTATTAATAGGGTTTTTTTCAACAACATACATTTTTTTTATATAGATCAGACATCAAGCTGATATTTTTTTCTAAAATTGGGAATGTAATCTTTGGACACACACAGACATCAAGAATCTACATATGAATATCAACAATGGTGACATGCTTTATGCCGCAATGCATTCTGGGAGGCTACATAGTTTAAAACTCCCAGCATGCATTGTAGCATGAAGCATGTCACCATTGTGTGATGTCTACAACATCTACTAAAATTTCAAAAAATTAATACAAAAATTCAGAATGTCTGCCCTGTGTCAAGTAAGGTCAAAGTTATTTATTAATAACAAATTACAACTTTTGGTCAGGGTCCAGGATAAGATTAGTGAATCATTCTACTTTTTGATAATGAAAACTATAACACCTGAACCCCTTTGGTTTTGTTTTCCTATGTAACAAATTATGTGCTTTGGTAAACACTGTCACAAAGACCAAAATTTAACTTAAAATGCTAAGAGTCAAACTGCCCAACTAAAGTAAACACTGATCACCATAATGGTGACCAAACATTTAAAAACATCAACATCGAACCTCCATTCATAGACTTATGACTGAAATAAAGTCAGTCTGGTTAGTAATAAGTGAAGCTGGTAATGCTGTTTGTGGAGTTGTTTAATCCTCCTCTGCTGAGATCTTCAGAGATTTAATGTCTTTTTATCTTTATCTGATTTTAAGGCAGTGACTGGATATCCATAGACTTATGAAATAGATTTCATGTTAATGTTTCATACCTGATTCTTCCTAAAATGTTTGATTCTGGTACCGTTGGCAGCCGCCGCGCAATTTCAAAATTCAAACAGCAGCGATCCCACAATGCTATGCGGTGGCTGTAAAATAATGCTTCTACAGTGTAGTTACAATAAAATTACAGGACTGTCCATACATTTCCCATCATGCATTTGCATTTACAATAAAAACATGAATACAATATGTTGTTGTAAAATTTATTGTAAAAATTACATCAATTGCTAACAGTGCAGTCATGGTTTAAAGAAACATACTGTTGTTGTGCTAAGCTGTACGGCACATATTTGTCATTCCATTGTTTAGTAAAGTCAACATAAAGACATAGACCTCAATACATTTGCAACCCATTTTACTTCCATAATCTGATGTATTTATTAGTAAAACAGGATATTCAATGATAATCTCAAATATTAGCTAATTCGTCAAGCATAATCAGTAAAAATATATTTACAGAAGTTGCCTACTATTCTTTAACTTTACTGTACAATATATATATATATATATATATATTTATGAATTAAATTTGACGTGGTGTAATGGAACCATTCACGATTTGCATAAAAAGGGGCTTTTCATTTAGTTTTGACCTTTATAAATCTATATATTCTTCTATATATTGAGTACAAATGTTCAAATATGAATAATTCTGCCATCCTAACAAATACAGATAATGGCTTCACTGCACACCCAAATGAATAGGACGTTCCATCAGACTGAACAAAACATATTTTGCACTTTCCATTAAAACAGTAATTACTTTAAATATGTAAAATGTGGCACTGGAGACACAATTTTAGCACTGTTTCCATAATGAAAAATGTTATCATTAACGGCTGCTGCTTCAGACCGGAGCTGTTTGTTTATCTTTTGTTTTGTTTATTTCCTAATACAATGCATTTTCTTGGATCCATTTCAATCCCAATAGATTTTCAAACTTTCCTAGAGGGTTGTATGGCTCAAACCGTGAAACTGACTGTGAAATGTTTGCAACAGTACGGCTATGTCTTGAAAGCATTTCATGGTGTGATGTCTGTTGCTGTGGGGGTTCCTTGTGAAAAAGAAGAAAACTTCAGCATACTTTTAAAAAGAGTACTTTTTATGGATATGGTATACTTTAAAAGAATATACATAAGTGCAATGTAACATTGAGTAACACTAGAGTTAAAATTATAATAAATAACTTTACATGTGCTTTAGTATGTTAGTCAACATATTATTATAACATATATTATAAGATTATTATAACAATGATTTAAAACTTTTCATTCAAAATTATTACAGAGTGCAATTTGTAACACTTAAATGTGCTTAGAAACTTAGGGTTACAGGTAACACTTTATTTTCGTCTCTTTGCTACACGTTTTACATGTACAGTAGTAGTAAATTATGCATAATTACATGCAACCATAACCCTACACTAAGTACATGTTGTTTATTAATATTATGCAGTATTTAATGTATAATTACACAGTAACAAGGACACCTTAAAATAAAGTGTAACATTGTTTTTGTATTGTATTACAGAGTAATTGCACAAAATATACTGACTAATATTAAAGGATTAGTTCACTTTTAAAAAAAACTTTTGCTGATAATTTACTCACCCCCATGTCATCCAAGATGTCCATGTCTTTCTTTCTTCAGTCGAAAAGAAATTAAGGTTTTTGATGAAAACATTCCAGGATTTTTCTCCATATAATGGACTTCAATGGTAGCCAAACGGTTCAAGGTCCAAAAGACCGTTTCAGTGCAAACTGCAAACTGTTCAAAGGGCTTTAAACGATTCCAGACGATGAATAAGGGTCTTATCAAGCGAAACGATCGCTCATTTAAAAAAAAAAATAACAACGTTTAAGTTTTATAAGCTCACATGCTCGCCTTTCTCTGTTCTGTGTAACTCTCCTGTTCGAACTCGTTCATCAAAATGAACAAATCTTTTTCCGAGTCAATTCGTTCATTTCGGTCGTTAAATGAATCAAATGACTCGAAAAAAGATTTGTTCATTTTGATGAACGAGTTCGAACAGGAGTCACACAGAACAGAGCAAGGCGGGCATGTGAGCTTATAAAACTTAAACGTTGTTATTTATTTTTTAAATGAGCGATCGTTTCGCTTGATAAGACCCTTATTCATCGTCTGGAATCGTTTAAAGCCATTTGAACAGTTTGCAGTTTGCACTGAAACTGTCTTTTGGACCTTGGACCGTTTGGTGCCCAGTAAAGTGCATTATATGGAGAAAAATCCTGGAATGTTTTCATCAAAAACCTTAATTTATTTTCGACTGAGGAAAGAAAGACATGGACAACTTGGATGACATGGGGGTGAGTAAATTATCAGCAAAAGTTTTTTTTAAAGTGAACTACTCCTTTAATTAATTGACAACATGTACTTACTATATAGGGTTAGGGCTTTTAGGTTTATTTACTTGTATTTATGGATACTTTTCTGTTTCCTATAGTAAGTACACGCAACATTTGTAGCAAGGACACTGTAAAATAAAGTGTTACCAAACAGCTTGTATAATACAAACAGCTTTTTCTAGTCCACACATACGCCTGGAGTTTTCATCACATGAGACCTTACATCATTTTGAAATAGTTTTTTTTTTTTATTATCAAAAGTACTATTCATTTCTTTGTTGAAAACTTTTTTCTTTTTTTAAATGAGGATAAAATTATGTGTACCAAATGTGAGCTTTGATGAGTGATGACAAAACCTTGAACAAATGAAGCTCTTCTGAGAGTTACTGAGTTTTCTGTGGGCCTGTGTAGATTAATCTGTTCAGATTTAGCTTTTCCTGCAGTCATTTATCATCTGGCAAGGAGTTGCGATGCTTTCCTAAGTGTGATAAATCCACAAACGCTCCAGATTCACCAAACATTGTCTTTATCGCAATTGCTTGGTTTTACCCATGATGTCCTCGACCTCTGCGAGAGGCTAGCGCTGATTCCTTTCGTGGAAATTTGAGTGAATTTTCACAGCAGGACAACCCTTAGCGAGCTATTTTTCCTTAGTCGGTCCTGGAGGGACACGTCCATGCTGACTGTGTGTTTTTGAAGGCTAATTTAAGTCCCAGAAGCTTTGCTCTGCTTTGATCCACTGCAGAACATTAAAGTAAGACTAACTGCGAAGCTGGAAGACTTATCAAATGAATGAGCGGTGATTATTAAAGGGAATATGTTGTCAATGTTATGAAGCCTATATTGTGATTGAACAAGCTTACTTAGAGTGATATAAACAGAAGTGAGAAGACCGATTGACCCATCGTGCCTTACCCGTAGTCTTAGGAAATGTGTGTGTGCAGGTTTCTGTCCTGGGCATGACTAACTGTTGAGAAATGGCTGCCTGTGCTCCTGCCTGACCTGAATTAATATGGAGCAGTGCTGCTGGCATGACTCCCAGATCATGGGAAAATTGTGTAAGACCTGTGTAGGACCTTCCCTGTGGTGCCAGCTGATGCCTTGTGGCTTGCCTTAATATATTTGCATCATCAGGCTTTTGGGGTCAGTTTATACCAGTAAAAATGATTACAACAACACAACGCACACAGTGTTTAACTAAGCAAAGCAGCAAACAATGAATAATCATTACAGAAGCAAAAATGGGAGCTGGGATCTGTTGTGTTAATGGTCCAAATAACATATTTTCTTCTTTCTTGATTTGTATAAACATCATATGCATGCCCAAAAACTGCTTACCGAACTCGCAATCAAATAACATTTCAAATCAGCAACAAAATCGGACATAAATGTTGATTCTTAGGCTCAAATAGAGTAAACTAAGCAAAGCAGCAAAAAAAAAAAGAATCATTACTAAAGCAAGAATGGGAGCTGGGATCTGTTTGTGTTGTAATGGATTCAGCGTGCAAATAACCCAACGTTTTCTTCTTCCTTGATTTGTATACACATTATATGCATGCCATAAATAATCATATACACCACACGTGTACCCTGGTGTTACAGGTTTGGAAAGTTTACTGTATTTTAGCCTACATGTCACACCGGATTACAATTTAGAATTACACAAAATGTTCAAATGTACACATGTGCATTTTTGTATGTATATTTTAATTTACATACATTTTTCTGATTATTTTCATGCGAAAAGAATGTCAATCTGTTACCACCCACTCTAAACCTGAACATTAACCTAACTAATAGTGTTAACAAAAACGCTTTTTTGAAGCAACCATGTCATTTTAAGGTGCTTCTACAAGTCTTTGAGCTTTTTTTATCGTGACTTTTATCGCACAATGCTGTCCCAGGTGAGCTACCGAGCAAATTTACTGTCAGAAAAGCCACACATATGGAGGTGTTATGTGATGCAAACATCAAAATGTATTCGTTTACAAATCATGCACTATGGTAAAAGTGTTTTAAAGTCATAACATAGTATCATGCAAGGAACCGTGCAAAAATAAATCTTTATTAGCCTGTTCCCGTTCTCATAATTTGTGTGAAAAGGAATAAAAGTTGTTGTTGTTTTTTACTGCCATTTGTGTTTATTTCAGCTGGAAACTACATTGAATTGTATGTAGGTAGTCTACCCTTTTTGGAGTTTCTCCAAAGAGACAATGTTTTACAGAAGCCTCCCTTAAAATATAAGTGTGTCAAACCTATTTCATGTGCTGCAATTCTTCTTATTCCTAGTAGGCTACTTTAAATCAACCACAATATGCCCACAAAGCAGTAAAAAAAAAAAAAAAAAATGGGAAGAACAAAGTTTTTGTTTATCACAGCATGCATTAGGTAATGATATTTCCATGGATAAGGGATGTTGAAGCGAACTCCCTAAAAATCCCCAAATCCTGGGCCTGATCCATACAAATGGGTCATACAAATTTCTTTAAAAGTTATGAAACAACTGTAAGAAAAAAAAGAAAAAAAGTCAAGTGATCCTCTGCTCTCTTTGTGACTACAATCGTTCATACAATATATAATTGAAAAAAAGTGGTAAAGTAATGCAATGTACATTGTTGTTTTTAACTATCCGGAAAAGACCGAAGCGCCGGCGCCCTCAGATCACTTGGACGTGGCTGTGGTTACAAGAGGTAAAAACGATATAAATACTGTTCATTTTCTCACACAAACCGCACGTTTCGTGTCTTAGGCCATCAATGTGTACTTACATTTACGAGTCATTAAATCATGTTTAATTTGGACTTCTCTGTGCATGCTCTTTGAGGTGGTGACCATAGACCTGCATTATATGACTGACAGACAAGAACGGTTTGACCTAAAAATATCAAACTTGAAACTACTGAGGAAACAAAGACACCTACATCTTGGATGCCCTTGAGGTAAGCTAAAACATACCAAAATTAATTTCAAAGTGAACTATCCCTTTAACCTTACCTTTGTTAATCTTTAAATGGGCAAGTTATGTAGAGAGCGAGTAAATTGTGATTTGAATTAGAATTGGACTACGCCAGATTAGGTCCCATGTCACCTCAGCATCTCACGTCCCGTAACTTTTCTACCTCTGGCTGGCCTGCAGCTCACAGAGCAGGAGAACAACATCTGCTCTTCTTCAGAACATTGTGTCCAACACTTGCAGTACCTCTGAAGAAAAAGACACCTGCAAATCATATACCGCCAGGAGAGGCGGCAGAGAATAACTCAGGCTAAATTAAACCCTGATCACACAGAGCTCTCAACTTCAAATAGTACAATATGCAAATATAGTGTCTGAGTTGATGCTGCTTTACATATGAGCCTTTAGGCTACAAGGTATGGATGGATTTTGATGTTTGTTCTGTGTGAGGACAGCGAGGTCTTTTATTATCTAAATAGATTAGATTTATTGGACTATTACTATTTTCTGTTGGTTTTTATCTTAAACAAGTAGAGTTTTATGCTTATTTAGAGAGCCGTGTTGTTTGCAACCTCAACTGAGTTTTAAATCATGTCCAGATTTGTCAATTACGAGGTCTTATTTCAGTTAAGATGCTGTTAGAACAGATTATCAGAGAGTCCGATTTCACCTCCGGAGACCAAAAGTACAAGAGTGTCAGCAGTATATGCAGAGGTAATGTGATTTTCTTCTGAATATCTATTTGCCTACTTAAGCTGAAGAGAAGGTCCTTAAAGTGTCCTTGTTCTGAGTTTTCCTGAGGGCCTTCTGTCTTCTACCCAGAACATGGAGTGGATTGTCAAGAGCTGGCATGATGCCCTGCATCGGAAACAAATTTCCCCTGTTGGAGTGAAATCAATTATTCATGAAGTTTGCATGAAGCATTGAGAATGAGCACAGCAGTGAAGGGGAGATGAGAGGAGAGGAAATGGGTTTATGGATTGTGTTGATTGATAGTTTTTTTTTGTGTGTACCAGCACTGACAGGATTCGTTACTGACAAAACAACACTGCTTGACCATACAGTAGTATTACTTCAACCATGGGCTTTTGGACCCTGCAGACCTTTAGAAAATGCTGTAAACTCACTAGTTTCTTCAATTTGTATTACATTCTGCCATTTTTATAAAGGAACAAATGTCATTTCCACCAAATCTCAAAACATTCTGTTCTAGAACATGAATGAGGCATTTATATAGCGCTTTCATGTGTACTACTGTACACCCAAAGCGCTTTACAATCATATCAAGGGATCTCTCCTCAACCACCACCAGTGTGCAGTATCCACTGGGATGATGCGACGGCAGCCACAGAAGGTAATGTGACACCATCTATAGATGGAGAGGAGAGAGAGTGGTGATAGAGCCAATTCAGTGGATGGGGATTATTAGCCAGGACACCGGGGTTACACCCCTACTCTTTACGAGAAGTGCCATGGGATTTTTAATGACCACAGAGAGTCAGGACCTCGGTTTTACGTCTCATCCGAAGGACGGTGCTCTGAGACACTATAGTGTCCCCGTCCTTATACTGGGGCGTTAGGACCCACACAGACCACAGGGTGAGCGCCCCCTGCTGGCCTCACTAACACCTCTTCCAGCAGACACCTGGTTTTCCCAGGAGGTCCTCCATCTATGTATTGACCAGGCTCAACCCTGCTTAGCTTCAGTGGGAAACCAGTCTTGGGCTACAGGGTGATATGGCTGCTGACTGCCAACTGATGATGACTAGCAACATCAGTCTTGCTAAGGCTAATTTCATAGGACTAATATTATGTTTCCCAAATACACCCTTGTAAAAAAGCAGTGCACTGTAGCATACTTGTAAAAAGAGTACTTATTACAGCAAACTGCAAATCCAAACACTTAATTCCATGGAAGTTGCAATTAAATGACTGTGTTATATTTTACATTTCAATTAAATGCAATTACTTTGACACAGTTAAGACTTAAACATACCTTTTAATTGTATCAGGGGTTTAAGCGCATAGTGCTTCTCAGATTCGATAACCGCCCTGGCGAAAGTTTTCGATATTTCATTTGTTTACTTTTACTAGTCCTAGATTTTTGTCCGATTGGAACCAAACCAGTACAGAAAGATTCTCTGAAGTCTGATTGTCAATAATTATTGAAGAAAAAAAAGTCCATTCACGTTTGTGACAGGATGCCAAAACCTTTGAGGTAGGCCGGGCCACATTTACTTAACAACTATAACTCACCCAACATGGTAAACCTATGTATTGGCTCAGTCTGTGGTCACGTGAAAAAGGATGCAGCGATTGGCTTAATGACAGTATACAATGGAAAAGAAAACATGAAAACGTCTATAGCTACGCAACAGTCAGTCCGATTGACTAAAATTGGCATGCAGTGTCATTGTCCAAGGTGCCGTGATTGTCTAAGAGGACATTCGTGTATCTTGAAAAACATGGCCGCCACCAGCCAATGAAATTTGAGCACCTGTTAGACAAGGTTAAAAGGCTGACCAGAACCAAATTCACTGAGCCTGTTTGACACATGGCCCTTGAGGTCTGTGAAAATGTTTAAAGAAATCGGCCATCAGAAGGCGCGATCGCATTTTTCCAGCGCGTTGATTGTCGGCTATTTTACGTGATTTTTCACGCATGCACATGATATTCATACCAAATGATAAAACAACTTATTCTGAACAACATTGCCTCTAGGACCATTGCTGTCAATTAAACCGTTCTTAAATATTGGAGACTATTTGAAAAAACTAAGGAAACTTGCAGGAAAGTTGAATCTCTGGACTTTTTTGGTCAATAATTATATATATATTGAACTTTAGCTATAACATGTTCATTTAGTAAAAGCCGTGTACACAAAAGCATATAATTCCTAAACACTCAGAACTTCACAAAATTAAGTTAGCACATACGACATGATTCAAAATAAGCATGCAAACATTTATGGAGATCGGGCAATAGGTGGTGCTATAACAGTTTAAACGGTTTCAAAAACATTATTTATGTCGTAAATTACCATCTCTGATTTAGGTGTTTACATGCTAGCTAATATCTTATTATTGCGTCTTAAAGCATATGAGCCCCGATAATTGCTGCTCGCATCTATATTTAATATTGTATATTGTATTTTTTTTTTTTAAATACTTTTAATATTTGAAGTGCACTTATTTTCCACAAGGGCACACATCATTTGACAAAATTATAAAACAATAGCTCTTTCCCAAACTTCCATCAACTGAAATTGATTTCGTGTCAGTCTTTTTCACTTTAGACATTAAAACATAGCCCATCCAACCCTTGAACTAACCCATGAAAATGTGATGAGATTTTGTCAATCAGAAATGGGTTTTCATCTCATGAACAACTGAAACCAACACCATCTTCTATAAGAAGAGTCTTCATACAGTAGATCAGAAACATCTCTGTATAAATAAAAGTAAATACCTGAATTGCTGTAAACCAGCTTTCATGCAGCTACCACAGTCAATTCACTCAGGCGTCCTGGGTTCAGATTATATGACTAAATCATCTGTAACGATTTATGGGGAGTAGAAACGATTTAGAATAACCTTTCTGTGGTTCCTCTGGGAAATTTACTGCTTCCTTCAATCTGTTCTCATGGGCAATCAGGACACTGATAAAGCTGGGGATGAAAAGGGTTCATCAAGAAGCAGATGATGCATCATGACATATTGATATACTCTCACTTTCCTAATAAATATAGATGCATTGTCCTCCCACATGTTTGAAGTTTTCTATTGTTGCCTGAAATATCATCCATTCCCTTCATTATCACTCTTGACCCCAGAAAGGTCATCTCTGGGGATGTCTCTATGTGGATCATGCTTAATGTCAATAAAAACCTCGGCAGTTTCATCCATTTGCCCCCTTATTCTACTGACCCACTTTAAGATGTTGGTGTTTACTTGATATACTGATCATGCATTTTTTATGGGTCACCACTGGAAAAGCAGCCAGGATATATGGGCGGTCATTAGGAATTCTAATCAGGTGCTGTGGTGGCAGGAAGGAGATGGAAATTTATATCCCACCATAGTTCAACCAGCCTTTGCACAGACTGTACAGGCCATAGGTCACCCAGGGAAAAAAACGGGCACGCTTTTCTAGAAAGGGCCTCTTTAATATGCAAGATTTGGAATTAGCATTCAGGAAGCTGGTTTTTCATGCAGCTGTCGATCTGGCAAGCAGGCACGGATGTATTTTGGGGCATGTGAGTTTGCATGCCGGGGATGCTTCATATGCTGGTGAAACTTTGGATCTTCTCCAAAATGTGCTATAGGATACTCACTCACTTCTGTTGTGAACGTTGCCTCCAGCCTGTAGCATCCACTGCAGACTCATTACAATCCACCCACTAGCAGAGGAGATAGAAACTGCAAGGGTTTGGAGAAAATTTAAGCTTTGTTCCATAAGAGCAGTGTCTTCGAAGAAAACGTAGAACTTAATAAGTGATTTACTAATTCTAATTGAAAATAGTATTTTTGTGTATTTTTCATTACAATACATATACAATTATATTACTTTTGACTTGTTTTACATCAGCAATAATCTGCCAAGTTTCTTCTTTGAAAAGAGATCAAACTTAAGTTTGTGCTCTAAAGCATTCAAGATTGACGACAGTTTAAGTTGGACATTTTATTTTCAGGTCTATGCTCAAAAAGTGAATAAATTGATTATAAATACAGCGCAAAAATAATTTAGTATTAAAAAATCCCCTAAAAATGAAAAACAAATTAAATAATTAAAAAACATTATCAAACAAAAATATAGTACATTCTTTTCATTTGAAAAAGAACTCACAAAAATGAAATGGAATGAAATGAAATTTGACGAAGACGCACTGATTTGTAAATTCGTAATTTTTAGTCAGCATCTGAAAATTTGATCCCCTTCTGGAATGCTTTCTCTTATGACGTCATTTTGCCAGCTTGGTCTGAACATCCTTAACCACCTCCAACCATCAGTCTTCTGTGAGCTAGAGATGGTGAGGAGGTGCAATAAAGTCAAGCCCTATTCTCTATTTTTTTTCTCATTTAATATTCAGTTTCACTATACTGTATAACAATACTGTAGTTACGTCACTTTACATGGCTACACTGACTAGTCGTCAGCTCATCTGTGAAATAACAGCCCGTTCTCATCCTTTGGCGTCATACATGTGACGCTTTGGACATTTCGTTGAAATCTTACGCACATGGCATCGTTTAGCATCAATATGAGACGCATAACCCAAGGCGTCATAACCGTACCCTACCCCAGACCTAAACCTACCCATAACAGTGCATGTTATATTGACGCTAAAGGATGCCATGTGCGTAAGATTTCGACGAAATATCATATGGCGTCACCTATATGACGCCAAAGGATGAGAATGCGTTGGAAATAACGTTTGGTACTGATAGAAAACACAACTAATTCAGAGAAAATGTGCCAACACAATCTCATGTAACTATTTATGTTTTGGCTAATTCATGCACTGCTTGCGCCCCATTGATGGTTATGTTCGTGGACCTTTTTGTTTACTTTTTTCTAAAGTAATATGTATGAATTCATTCAAAATCGCCACCTTGTAAAACATTTAAGTTTTTCTGTGAGATTGGGTTGGATGTGCCAGAAGCTGAAAGCTTAGATCCGTTTAGACTACTATGAATAGATTTCATCACCAGGTCCAACACAAAGGGCAGCAGTGATCTGGGGCCGTATTCACAAAGAATTGTATCTTACCACTAGGAGTACTCCTAAATCGCACTAAAATATTTTAGCTAGGAGTTTTCTCTTAAAAGTTATTCACAACGCCTTTCAGACCTACTCTTAGTAAGGAAAAATGACAACTCCTAAACTAAGAGTGAGTCTTCGTTGCTATGGATGACGCCAATTCTCATGCACGAGCTTCCTCGCAATGATCACCGTGATTGGGTGTTAGATGACAGGGCCATCATGCGGAGCACAACACAGACGCAACAAATCATGGAATTACGACATCTAAATATGTCTGTACACAAAATAATAATAGTAATGTCATCGAAATGCATAATGACATGTTTGTGCAGGCTCCAGTGAAGTGTAATTCTAAAAAGGCAGAGAGAGAGAAAAGTCGTGAATTAAATATAAAATTAAATCAAGGTAGCCTAATACCCTAATAAAAACCGCCACTTGCCTAATAATGAAAACCGACACTTGCATTAACACTTGCTTGGTTAATTGACATCATATTAGCCTAAATAGAAACTTAAACTTAAAGCAAGGAAATGTTGCTCCTATTGAAGTAATGTAATAGTTGAATGACGGTGGATGATGAACTCGCCAAAACGGAAAAGAAAGCCCAGCTGGACGCAGGATCAGTTACTGCTGCTGGCCCAGTTGGTGCTGGAAAAAAAAAACATAATAAAAGGGAAATTCGGCACTGGGATATCAAGCAAAACTAAGCGTGAGAATGGGAGAGGATTTGTTTGCAGATCAATGCAGCATTCCCGCTTGTGTCGCGGACCCCGGACGACTGCGAGAGGCGGTGGTGTGCGCTACAATCCTTTGTGAATAGGTCTTAGTGAGTTAGGAGTCCTCTCGACTTCTTTTAAGCTGTCCCAGTCTTAGGTGCTACTTTTAGGGCTAAAATGCTTCGTGAATTACTCTTAGTGAAAAAAATGATGAGTCCTAAAGTTAGGAGTGACACGCCCATTATTTTTAGGAGTTGCTCCTAAATTCGCCAGTTAGGAGCTACTTTTAGCCTTAAAATTCTTTGTGAATACGGCCCCAGGTCTGAGGCCGTCTCAAGGGTGAGATGCATCTATCCTGGCAATACACTTGTGAATAGGAGGGATGCTGGAAGATGTGTATGTTGGGGGCTGGGCGTATATTTCAGGATGTCCAGGAAATACAATATGTCCAGTAATGGCTCTGCTGGATGTAACTTAGAGCGAGATACTACTCACCAGCATTCAAAAGTTTGGACTGATCTAAACATGTTTGTGTTCAGACAGAATGTGGTACTGTTATTTACCAAGATAAATCAGTATAGAAATGATTGTCTGAGCACTGTTACATTTCTAACATTATTGCAGCCATGCATACAGCTTTGCAGAAACTTTCTAGCCGTGAGGTTTTAAAGATATTCAGGGAAGATTTCAACCCACACATTCTGCAGCACTTCCCAGAGGTGCGACTGGCTTGTAGGGCATTTTTTCTCTGACCTTACACTTAAGCTTGTCCCTCAGGAGCTCAATAGGTTTTAAATCTGGCGATAATGCATGCTAGTCCAAAGACAGTACTCTCTGTTCCTTCCCCAAATAGGTTTTGCATTGCTCTGAAATATGCTTCGAATCTTTGTACTTGCAGCATGATGAAATTGGAACCAATCAAGTGCTGACCACAGGGAACGACAAGACGTTGTGAAATAGAAAGGTAACATTTCGTGTTCCTTGCACTCTGTATCAATCTCCCAGCTCACCAGCCCCAAAGCACTTCATTCATGCTTGACAGAAGGCGTCAAGCATCGATTCATTTGCCCTATGTTTTACATCTCCTCTCTTCCTTGACCGAAACCCCTCAAACTCATCTGTCCGTAATACTCTTGTCAGTCACCCACCATCCAGCTCGTTTATCTTCACTTTTTATTTTTCAGTTTCAGCTTTTTTTAACCTTTCCTCTAAACCTAGCAGCTGAGTGTCTTTTACTCTGCTGTATGTGTCCGCTTGAGCGGTTCTCGGTCTTTGTT
The DNA here is from genome assembly GCF_029890125.1 of Rhinichthys klamathensis goyatoka. NCBI lineage: Eukaryota > Metazoa > Chordata > Actinopteri > Cypriniformes > Leuciscidae > Rhinichthys > Rhinichthys klamathensis. The sequence goes on from NW_026606557.1 coordinate 1,072,194, forward strand.
ACAATTTGCCCTCTTTTCTCAAAGCAGCTGTGGACACCTTTGTATGAAATCTTCAGTTACTTGGCCATCGTATATATGGAAGTACCTTCATTTTGAAATGAATAAATAAATATCACCGAAATTGAACTTGGAATGACAGTATGTTGCAATCCAGGAAAAGAAAATGAACCTTCTTTGTTGAACAGAAGATTGGGTTTCAGGTGTGCTAAAAAATTTACAAAGGATAGTCCTAATCTGTTTCTGTCAAAAATATGAAAATATCTGTGTATTGGAATGCTGATATATTTGTGTTCTGAGACCAAGCCATTATAAAAAGATCAACAGTGTTCACATTACTGTTGTGTTGCTATAGGATTTTGAGTTAAATTCACAGGTTTTGGACACAATTGTTGAGCATTCTGCAGTTTAAGCTAATAGTCTGCAGTATTTAAGTGAAAAGTCTGCAATGGAGTCAAAACATATCCACTCTGCACCATATGCTTTTAAAAAAACAGCCTTTTTCCCAGTTGGTTGGTAAATTTATGAGGAACCGCAACACAAAACGTTAAAAAAAGAAGTTGCAGTGCTTCTTGCATTGCATTATGAATTGTGTTCTGACACATTTCACAATCGAACAATGAATAATATCAAGCGTGTGCAGCCAGAAGCGATTGCATTCAGTCAGATTTGCAGGACAAATGTAGAAAAAAATGCTAGCAAATCAAATGTTACTTGTAATATAGTCTCCAATCCTCAGAGACAACTCCCACAGACCGCACACAGTGCCTTCACTGACTGTCTAATACATATTTAGCACACAAAATGAGCATTTATGAAGATCACATCAGATTGTCTACCATTCAGCTTCTAGGAGTTGTGCAAAGCTTTTATCAGTGTGTCAAGAAACTAAATTCTCTTTAAATGGTACCGTACCAAGTTAATATGATACGGTATACTGTATATTCGCCTTTGTTTCTTCTCTGTGAAATAATCAGTACTTATTTTTGTTTACACTTTTCCACTAAATTGTGTGCTGCCTAAAGCAGGGGTGTCCAATCCTGCTCACGAAGGGCCAGTGTCCTGCAGAGTTCAGCTCAAAACCCAATTAAACTTACCTGAACCAGCTAATCAAGGTCTTTTTAGGCATACCAGAAACTTATTAGAAATACCAGATTTTCACGAAAATTGAACCAGATCATCTTCAGAACATGCCACCAAAAAGTTATGAAATTCAGGTTGATTTGTCAAACCGTTCTCGAATAACGTGCGAGCGAATTTGACGAAGAGCGTGCCAAAATGAACGCAAGGCTATATATCCATAACGCTTTAGTGTATTCTGACCAAACTTGGTGTGTGTTATGACAACCATGACCTGAGGTTACCTGGACAGTTTCAGTGCAGTGCCACCTAGTGGTCAGGAGATATGAAAAATTCCTAATTTGTTTATAACTTTTAAACGGTCTCTTTAGATTTGGTGCAGCATGCCGAGTTGAACGATACCCAATTTCCCCATATTGGCCAATTTGAATTTTGTCGTAAAAAATTACATATTTTATGAACGCATTGGCATATTGTTACAAAACTCGAAATGTGTCTTCAGGACTAAGCCCCGACAGTAGTCAAAAAGTTATATTGAAATTTACATAAATGATAATAACTTTTAATAAAATTAGCCTATTGTAATTAGGGATGTCTTGATCCGATCACGCGATCGGAAATCGGGCCCGATCACGTGGTCTCAGACTCGATCGGAATCGGACGTTACCTCCCGATCAGGACTCGGATATATGTAAATTAAGTCTGTGACTTTACATGTATTCGTTATTATTGATCTGTTTCGGTACAAGGCTTCCGGTTCGGTACGCATACAAACCGAACGATTCCTAGGACCATTTTTCTTGCAGACAAAATCTGCGCTGGCGCGATCACCACAACGTTGCGCAACATCAAATGGCAAACGTAATGTAAGCGGAACGAAACTGCGCTTCTCATTATATTGTGCTGCTTAACGGACCGTTTATCAGTTCGGACCAGCAACATCTGTGCAGCGTGAGATCAAGCGACACTGTGCTAAGAGATCCAGTGAAGAAAACATTTGAATTCGCCACTGAAGTAATAACATCGCTGCGAGATCTAGTGAGAAGCATTCAAATGTCTCCCTTATTAACCGTAAATCTCTATTAGATCAAACAGCGCTGACGTGGGAACCAGGAGAAACATTGTGCCGTGAATAAACATGGATTTAATGTTGCACTTCAAAACTCAAATATTATATAAATATATATTTAAATGTTATTTTTAATGTGATTACCAAAACATTATTTGTTCATCCTTCAAAGATTACCCCCATTTATAAACCTGAAAGTTTCAAGATGTAGGAAAACTCAAACTTATTTAAAAATAGTTTTTCTTTTAATAAATAGGAAATTTCTCTGGCATTTCTTTCTTTTTGCTGTATCGTAACGAACTGCAAATTTTGTGAACTGTTACACCCCTAATATATATATATTCTCATTATTTTTTTATACACTTTTAAAACATTTTTATTTTTTGTTTACATGCCTGCCGGGTATTTTAAGTTGAGGTGCTATTTGTTTTTATATTAGACTTTTTCTATATTTACTGTTGCACTAAAGTCAAAAAGTGAAGATTTTATGTTATTTATTACTTGATTGTTCAAGCTACCTCACAGAAGTGCTCTGTTTGTTAACAGAGTTGTTGAACGTTAAAATAAGGTGAATTAAATAAAAAAATAAGGAACATCCTGGATCTGTTTTTTCTCTCTTCTTTATTTTTTTTAATGTATTATATAAGTATCGGATCGGGACTTGGTATCGGTAGATACTCAAAATCAAATGACTCGGACTCGGAGGCAAAAAAACCTGATCGGGTCATCCCTAATTGTAATGAAATTGGTCTTAAGAGATTCTTAGGTCATGCCGAGAACATTTACCAATTTTGCCATAGTCGTCCTAACTTCCTGTCCGCCATTTTGATTTTCTTTAAAAACGTATTTTTCCCAACCAAATTCGAGTCACGTCATCTTCAGACAGTGCTGACAAAAAGTTATGGTTTTCGTGTCGATCGACGAAACCGTTTTCGTATACTGCAGCAACAAAGTTGAGGCATGATGCCAAAATGACTCTGATGTTGTATCTCTGCAATGCTTTGACATATTGACCCCAAACTTTGCATGTTATGTCACCTTACTCTGACCACAACACATCAAGTTGGTCATAGCACCACCTATTGGTCTAAAGTGATAAACCATTAAATCAAATTACTAATGATTGTACTTATGATTTTCCAGCCAATTTTCTTAAAATGGTCTTCAATTGCTCATTGTTGCATTTGGTCTGATGCTCCCAGCCATGTTGGCATGACATGTTCTTTGTGATTGGCCCTGATAATTGCTTGCTTGCATTGTTCATGGCATACCATATTTACATGTTGGTAAGATGTTCTTTTTCTTTCTAAGTGAGTGGTTCTTGACCAGAACAAACTAAAACCTGGGACCAGAGAGTATGCCAATATTTAAAAGTCTAGCTATGTGGGTATAACATCTACAGTCCAAAAGTGTGAGGTCGGTTAGATCTTTTAATGTTTTTAAAGAAAATCTCTTTTCCAAGGTTGCATTATTTGATTAAAAATACAGTAAAAAGTAATATTGTGAAATATTATTACAATTTAAAATATTAATATGCTAATATGTAACGGGGTGTCATTACTCCCGTCTTCAGTGTCACTTGATTCTTCAAAAATCATTGGTGCTTCGGAAATCTTTCTGATTATTATCAATGTTGGAAACAGTAGTGCTTAATATTTTTTGTGGAAACCATGATTTTCTTTTTCAGGATTAATTGATTAGAAGATTCTTGAATAGAACGTTCAAAAGAACATAATTTAATTATAAAGACATTTTTATTACATTATAAATGTCTTTATAGCGTCACTTTTGATCATTTATCCTTGCTGAATAAAAGTATTTATTTATTCAAATACTTACTGACCCCAAACTTTTGAATGTATTTTTTCCCAGCAGTTCATGGCATATGTTTATGGCAAAATCAATCATTTAGGCACTAACACGTGTGCTATTTTTTGTATAACAATTTTATTACAAAACTTAGACCTTTTTCATCTTTCAGTGCTGCCATGCTTTTAGCATATAACAATACAGTATAAAATCTCAACCCAAAATGAGCTAATAAAAGCAATTGTTCATTGATGCTGTTGCAGCATTTAGATGTTCATGCTGTTTTCTTTACACGTAACATTCCTTGAAAAATACAAACACCTGCCGAGCACGCCACGATTTAAACAACTGAATTACCAGCCTGACCATTTCAATTGTGACAAGTTGTAATCAACATAACGTATCAGTAGTTACACAAGGAAAGAAAGAGATAAATAGAAGTACATTGCAAATAATGACAAATGTGTCGAGTTTTTTTTTTTCAACAGCCCAAGGCACCCAGGCTTGAAATGTGTTGGCAATTATCAAGTTATTTTTTTTAACAACCCACACACACATACACAGACACACCAAAAAAAAAAAAAATGCTTCAAGCAGGAGGTGATAAGACAGAACAGAAGCGTGTGAAAAAAGAATAACACACTCAGCTTTGCTTGTTTTACATTCTACATCCGAAGTTCACAGTGAGTATCCCAGGCAGTGGATAGATCTATCTAATAATCCTGATGGAGAACAGTAACCTAAGTGGTTCAGAAATCTACTGCATGACTACATGGCTTCCTGTACGCAGGGAGCGGTCAAATGATCCAGGCTGTTAAGATGGAAGTCTGAGCCGTATCACGTTAAGTAGTTTTCCAGTAAGGCGTTGCTTGCCTAAAGCAGAACCACGGTGCCTTCAAGCTAAAACTCTGAATTATCACCAACACCAGCTTTTGCCTTCCACATCCAAAAATAAATGACAAAGACGTGATCGTTTTTAGGACTGAGAAGTGTTAAGAGACAAGAAATATCTAGAAAATTCCCGTTGATATTGATGTCCATGTTCGGCCTTGATTGAAAATGTGCTTTAAAGATGAATGATTTGGTAACAGACCCCTGGTAACTCGTATCTCCCATTGGCTGGGAGATTTCTGTGCTCTTTAGTTCAGTTGGCGGCAGGCCTCAAATGTCCATTTCGAGGCCCCTCCGTAGATCTCAATGCTGGTTTCCAACCAAGAGAAGACGTTCCCCACTAGTGCTTTGCTGCTGCATGTGGCCAAGTTATAAATCTCTCCCACGGACAGCTTTCGGTCCCAAATGTTGAAATTGGCCATGTCACCGACAAACGCTTGAGTAGCATCAAACCCTCCACCGAGAGTGTCCTGCAGGTAGATAACATTTATTTGAGATGCTGATAAAATAAACGTTGAATGCCTTCAAAGACATACGATTAGTCCCTGTTAACCTTTGAAGCTAATCTGCACATAAATGATTCATAAATGCGTTTCATCCCTACAGTCGTCTTTGAAGGTCTCTCCATTTAAAATGAGCCCAAACCTTCTTGTCTATTGGCTGTGCTATAGAGTATTTTAGAACTGACTGTTTACAGTGATAACTTCGTATAATTGGCTCTGAAACTAAACATAGTGTGTTGACCTCTAAGGGCTTTTCACACTGTGCTTAAAGGTGCTGTATGTAATTCTTTGACTGTACTAAATCATAAAAATACCATAAAATGTTTGCAGATATTGTAGAAAACATGCTAAATTCACATAAAAACAATGATACCGGCAGTTATTCTACTTTGAAATGTGTGTTCTGTGTTGGAATTTCTGTTTTTATTTCTATATGTGTGATTCCACCAGCTGCCAATTTACCCAATAATAGTTCGACACCCCGGGTTGCCAGTTTGTTGAAAACACAGCGTATTGCAGCCATGGAAGCCAGCAAACGAAATTGGCCAGAGATCGCATATTCTACCCGACCTAAAAAGCCTCGGCATCCATCTACAAATCTTTATGAATGGGATCATGTTAAAACACGGATAAATCAACTCATCAACTTCCAGATTAAAGGCCAGATTTAATAAACAGGGCAAATTAGCGCAATTCCAAAAAAGCGCAGATGGGAGTGGAAAGTTTTGTGCAAATTAAAGAACATAGAGGCAACCGGATCATTTCCAAAATGAATTTAATTAGAAAATTAGAATCTGGTTTAAGTCATGCTTTTTTGGGGGCGGTTCATAATGGTGCAGAAAAAAAAAAACGGTAAACTGACTAACCTAAGTCACCTGCCCTTCAATTGTTAATTGCGCTTGCTCCCGTTGGTGTCCTCAATCTGGCAACCCGCATGAGCATTGAGGAGGAGGGGGTGGGGCAAACAACTCTCTCCAATATTTTTTTATTTGGACTGCAGTACTCATTTTAACCACTAGCTGTCAATATTACATACTGCCCCTTTTACCCCAGGTTATCGTCGGGCTAAACGCTCGTTGGTGTTATAAGCCCCCAATGGAGCCTTCAAGGCAGCGCTGCATGGAAGGCGCTCCCCGCCCCATGCCGCCTTTCAGCCAATCGCAACAATGGTGCTCGCATTCAACTTTGAGAACCAACGAGCGATCAATCTTGACTCCACTCAACTTGGTACGGTAAGTTGCATAGAGCAATATTCTAAGATCTGAATTCATAATGAAATGTTTTATTATTATAAAAAAATGACTATGCTTTGAAATATAGCCCACACTAGCTGCTAGGGATTTTCTTTGCCGCCGGCCGGACATGCTCAGCTATCTAGCTAACTGTGAACAGATTGGCAATGGTAGATTTTGCAGCGATTGGCTGAAACGCGGCAGGGGGCGGGGAGCCCCTTCCATGCAGCGCTGCCTTGAAGGATCCGTTGGGGGCTTAAAACACCAACGGGCGTTCTAAACCCTGCTTATAACCCCGGATGAAGGAGCGTTTCACACTTGTAATTTAGAAGCGGGATTAGCATGTTTTTTTACCCAGGGTTATGAAACCCTGCTCCGGAGCAGGGTTAGCACTGCTTTTACGGTGTTAACCCTGCATTGTGGTGCCAAACTTGTACAGTGTGAAACAAAGCGGTGTTAGTATGTTATGAACCAATAGCGTGCCTCATATTCACATGTTTTGGTCTGTCATTCAAACACAGTGCTTTGTATAAAAAGTAGTTTCAGCATTTGAGGGGAAAAATGTCAAATGGTGACAGAAGACGTGACAATTGGAGTGAAGAAGAGACTGTTTCAATCTTACCTTTGTAATTCAAAACGTCCATTCAGAATTAACATAATAGTACAGTCGGCAATATATAATATCAGGATGCGCAATGCTAGTGTAGAGCCCTTATGTAAGCATATCACATGCGGTATTTATCCAATCAGTGACACTTACACCGCAAATATGTGGTGATAATATAGGTAATATAATATAATATAATATAGGTCATACGGATTAGACGAGTTGCTTGGTTTAAAAGTGATCTGGGCGTCATACATCGCTACACTTTTGAGCATAGAAAATTAGCCTATTTTCACCTGCGAAACTTCGCCGAAATTTTGCAAATGTGACCACGCCTTTAGGCAGCATCCTAACTAAAATGTAACTTCCTAAGTGAACATTTACATGCGTTGTAATGTTATTGAAATTGTGCCCCTTACACAAACTCACAATAGTGTTTAGCACTAAATATTTCTAAGCTAGTATGTGATCCACCAATACCATAAAAATACAAAACATTAAATATTATTTATGTATGTTTTTCAAATATATCTTTTTAAGACTGTTGAAAATTTTAAATGAATTGCTTGCTACAATAAATTATTGGATTGTCTTATCTGAGAAGAATACATGTCATGCTGCCTGTTAATTTGGCAAAAAAACAAGGTGTTGTACAAGGCAGTTGCGTTTGGAGGAGCCTCTGCATGGGAGAAAGCCTGCGATGCCTTAAAATGCAGCTATGTAGGCAGCTCGCTGTGTTTTGGAACAGAGCCATTGTGTATTCTTCGCTCATCATTAAATCATCTTTGTGTAACACCTTGGGCTACAACACTTTTCTGTATTGATGAGTGAAATCAAACAGAGGACGCATACCTGCTCTTGTCCCAGAATCAATACCCCTTGTGGTTTGATTGGATGATAAGGGGCCAGACTGTCCCCATTTCCCCTCATTACACCATCCTGATAAGCTTCCCACACTCCATCTCGAGTGGTCCATGTGATACAAATGTGATGCCATTTCCCATCGTTGATCAGGAAAGGTAGCTTAGCAACCTACATCAAAAGAGGGCAAAAACCGATGAAACCTAAACATCACGTTAATTTTGATGCAGACTGGCTGCTTTAAGTCCATGCATTTATCCATCCAATCCATCCATCCATCCATCCATCCATCCAATCCATCCATCCATCCATCCATCCATCCATCCATCCATCCATCCATCCATCCATCCATCCAATCCATCCATCCATGCATCCATCCAATCCATCCATCCATCCATCCATCCATCCATCCATCCATCCATCCATCCATCCATCCATCCATCCATCCAAATAAATGCCGATAGAGTGGGAATGTACCTTGTCATTGATGAGCATTTCCATTGGGTTGTTTCCCCACTCAATAAGAACCAGTTCATTGGCCTGTCCTGGGACTGCGTAAGAGAAAGGCGTCCCCACTCCTGGAGAGGCATTGGATTTGAGCCACATGCACACTGTGAAGGCGTACATCTCCGGCAGACTCTTCTTGACTTTAGCATACATGTAGTTGGTCCTCAGAGGGAACGTCAGCTGAAATTTATCCAGTGGTCTGTTGTCCTTTTGACCTGTTATTAAAAAAAGAAATAAATACAAACATCAATCCTAAAACAATATTTAACATCTTACCATTGCAGTTTACTATATAGCAGTATAACTGAATAGCAAAATTGATAACTGTATAGCAAAATAACTGTACAGCCACATTTCCACGAAATTACCCGGACCAAATTGTCCCAGGAACTTTTTTTCCCCAAGACATGTTGCGGTCTCAGTTTCCATCGTGGTCTAAAGTACCATGAGGATTATGCAAATTAGTCCGGTGACGTAGGACTGCGCACTACTTTCCAGTTCCCGCTGTATTCCAATCCTCTGAATTTAAGCTTAATAAAGCCAGAACTTCGTCGTCGGTCCATCGGATCATCGTTCGTACTTTTTAAACTCCACTGTTGATTCGAGTAGCAAACAACTCTTACTGCACGCAACGCAACAGATTTAAAAATGGTGGTTGAAATAAAATGCAGCGGAGTCAACAATCAAAATGCGGCATTAGCTCTCAACCAATCAGCATGTTCAGCGCCCAAGTCACACCCCCGAAAGTTCCTGAACTTTGAGAAAGTACTACCTCGCCAGCAGGGACTTTCTGAGGGTGACATTAGACCCTGGTTCCTGCGATGGAAAGTACCACCCCAAAGTCCCTAGTTCCTGGGGAAAGTTCCTGTGGTGGAAACTCGGCTAAACGCATACAAAATCTCTATACATAATTCTAATCAACTATTCATTGCCGTCTATAAATGTAATCCTATAAAGAAAATATAATAAAAGCAAAAAAACAAGGTGTGTTTTAAAGTATACTTATAAGAAATAATAATAACAACCAAAAACATCTATTGATTTATTTGTTTCTTTTCGCCTGGGGAAAGAAAAGCACACTAGTTCTGTCCTCCCACCTGGGAGCCTCCCTCGTCTTACTTATTTCTACCCTTGTGTTTGATTCGCGCTACAGGTAACAAGGAGTAAAAGCCGCAATCAATGGTTGCCATCATTCCTGGTCTCAGGCAGAGGAATAGTTCACCCAAAAACTACATTCTGTCATACGATTTACTCACTCTCAAGTTGTTCCAAACCCATACAATATTCTCTCCTCCATGGAACAATAACGAATGTGTTAAACACGCTGCTCCTTAAGTCTTAAACAAGTCATACAATCGCTAGACTGCAAGTTGTTATTCCTACAAACCTCTTACATCAAGACATATTAAACATGATTTCTAATCAATTAATCTGTTATTTTATTCCAAATCCTGCTCAATGTTTTCATCCAAACAATATACAAATTACCTTTTTTTGAACATGCGTAGTAGTAACAAATTACTGCCATTTACATTATAGATGTAAGACTCTTTATGATCCCATTACTGGTACTGTTCTTATAAAATACAGTTACCTAATGTAACATCAAAACACAAATATTTATCAACATGAATATTTAGTCACAATGATTTATCCCTTTCTGTCCTGAATTGATAACATTTACAGATACGAATAACAGTAAAATGTGAGTTATGTACCAGGCTAGGGCAAACCCCTTGTAAAGAGCGTTAATCTGACACAAGCTGACAGGCAACATGAAACTAGATGCTCATTAACTTCTCTGAAGCAGCTCATATAAAGTGCGCTCATGCTTTTTGGCCACTTGCGTCGTGCACTTTTCTATTACAGCTCGCTCTGACCGCTGCCACTGAATGCATTATATGCTCCTCGTATGAGGGTGGATGAGGTTCTGTGAACACAGTGCAAAAACTCGTCTAATCAATTATGCTATTCATGGTTATTTTCAGTAACAATTTTATTGATTTGATCAATTAGTCATTAAAGGGTTAGTTCACCCAAAAATGGAAATGATCCCAAGATTTACTCACCCTCAAGCCATCCTAGGTGTATATGACTTTCTTCTATCAGCCAAACACAGAGTTATATTAAAAAAAATTACTGGCTCTTCCAAGCTTTATAATGCGAGTTAAGGGTACCTTAGAGTTTGAAGCCCCAAAAAAAGCGCATTCGACCATATATCATAAAAGTTATCCAGATGGCTGCAAGGGGTTAATAAAGGCCTAGTAAAGGTTAACTGAAGTGAAGCAATGCAGTTTTGTAAGAAAAAATATCCCTATTTATGACTTTATAAACTGTAATCACTGGCGTCCGGTAAGGGTCGTACGCGAGTCTAGTTCCGGTGGAAGATTGACCTCTGACCCAACGCATGACGTAGTGACAAACGCGGAAGCGCAGAGGATAGAGTAAAACAAAACACCGGTCAAGAATTAGAAGTCTAAAACAAATTTTTTTTTTTAAAGAGAAATATGGGAGAAGCTTATGTTTGTTGTTTGAACCACGATAGGCGTTCACTCTCACCTAAGCTTACGCTATACTCCTACATATACGTCATGCGTCGGGTCAGAGGTCACACTTATGGATTACTTTTATGATGGATGGATGTGCTTTTTTGGGCTTTAAAATCTTAAGCCCCCTTCACTCCCATTATAAAGCTTGGAAGAGCCAGGATATTTTTTTTTTTACTATAACTCCGACTGTGTTTGGCTGAAATAAGAAACTCATATCCACCTAGGACGGCTTGAGGGTGAGTAAATGATAGGATCATTTTTATTATTGGGTGATCAATTTTTATTATTGGGTGATTAAACGATCTATAAAAACATAATTAAAGCTTGGTGATGTGATTGGATGGAAAAGCTCAGCTTGGTACAAGTACAAGTCTCTTTGTACTTCACAGAAGAAATTATTTGTGTGGAATAAAATGAGGGTGGGTAATGATGAAAATCCACATCCCGTAAAGTTCCCTTCATGCCTTTAAGACTGTAAAAGGTTGCGGGAAATTATGCATTTTAATGACTGACGAAAACGTGATTCACATGAATGGAAATTCAAAAAACGCATGAGCTTGCAAAAAACTCTCTGTAAATCATGCTATAAAGCTGGTTGGGTGGAATTGGATATGCAAAGCAATGCAGCTCTGTAGACCCCCTCCTCTCTGCGACACACCAGCGACACCACGACGGCAATTTATTATCCATGCTGGCTCGCTCAAGAGTATTTCCCTCGTAGAAAAAAAAAGCAGGTAAGGAAAGCGCTCGTTACATCTACACGACACGCATGTGATAGGTGGAGCAGAAACGCGAACGGTTACCTTTTTCTAGATCGGTTATTCTCTGGTGCAGTGAGGTGAGAGTGGACTCCACGCGCCCGCGCTGCTCGCTCTCGTTGCGCAACCCGGGCTTCCCTTCCTCCAATCCGTTCACACGGGACAGGACCTGCTTCTCCAGGTCGTCGATTTTGTTCTGAAGAAGATCCTTCAAGCTGTTCGCCTGGACGGAGTTGTTATTCCGGCTGAATTGCTATGAAAGATAATTGTGAACATTTGTTTGTGAGATAAATGTTTCATTTGAGTTTACATAAAGAAAAAGAAAAAACGCCAACCTTATAAGAAAGGCGCACTGGTGCTATGAAATATCGAGTAAATGTATTCCATGTAATCAAAATGACTGAAGTCATATTTGATCCATTAACCTGAATGAATTAAGTTACACAAATAAAAAGTAATTTTAAAGGGTCCAGATTATGATTATTAAACAACTGCACACTGTTTATAATGCATTTTTTTAGTTAAGAGTTTTTTTTTGTATTCCTACATTTTTATATCATGCATTTGTTATTCCTACATTTTTATGTTACAATGTTCATTATCAGAAAATAGGCTAGTTTACGTAAAAAAAACAAAACAAATGCGTTTAAACGTTAAGTAGCCTAAGCAAGACTCATCTTACTGGTCATGGTGTGAAAGATTCTGAATAGTTATTTTAATATTAATTTAATTATTTCATTTTAATCTACGGGTTTCTGTCAGCAGTCTCGGTAGGCGTAATGCGTCTTTTAAAAGAGGATTATGCGCCATTATTCAGCACCGCTGAATACACCATTGGTGTACTATTCTAAAAATAAAGTTGTGAGAATCGCAACTGAATGCGTTCTCCTATAAATAATAATCCACCGCGGATGGAAGAAAGCGCTCCAGGAGAACAAACATACCTCCAGGTTTTCAAGCCTCTGCTTGAGTGACTGTAAAGTCTGCGAGAGTTGAGCCAGTGTGTCCGTGGGACCCCTCGACACATCTCCCATTGTGTTCTTGGTGCCCATTTCCTTCCGTCGTCCGCCGACCCGCGCGTCTCCGGGCTCGGATGCGCTCTGACTTTCACACCGCGTCAGCTTGGAAGTCAGTTCCCTGATGGTTTCCTTCTGGTTCATGATCGTTTCCTTCTGTTGGAGCACAGTCTCTCGCAGTTGCATGACCGTGCTCTTGAGGTCCTCCCCGGGAACGCTGTTCTGCAGTGTGGCGGCGCATATGTCCATATCCTTGGGAACGGACGTGCAAATGAACTGTGTCTGTCCGAAGTCCTGGCTCATCCCGTCCGCTAAAAGACAAAAAAGTAACAAAAGTTTCCAGTGCATCCCTCTCGTTCCAGCCTCCATGGCGCGTTTGTTTTCGAAGTCTCTTCTGAACAAGTGATTTCAGTAGCACTCTCTCTCTCTCTGTCTGTCTGTCTGTGTGTCTGTCTCTCTCTCTCTCTCTCTGACAGCTTGTGCTGGTTGTAATCCGGTTGTGGTGCGCGCGGGGTTTATATAGCACGCGCGTCTGCGGCGGTGAGCTGCATCACGCGCCTGATCATGATCTCCCGCCCCTGGATATTAAAGCAGAAAAAAACATCCAGTAAGTCAGAGAAACTATTTATTTATTTATTTATTTTACCCCGGTGGCCGGATTTAATTTTTTTTTCTAAAGCTGAGTTAATTCTACACAATCATTGGAAGATTTTCGTCTTTGCGGGAGGAAAAGAAAAATCGTTACGTTTTACAGAGAAATAAGTTTGTTATATGCAGTAGCCTATATGCCTATACTTTTACAGTAAAATATTACGTTTTTTTTCAAAGTACACAATGTATGAGGGTCAATGACATGACGTATATTTGTGTCCAAGTGCATTATTTCCTTTTAAAATTATTAGATAAATTCATGACATATCACTTTGTTCTATAAACACCATTTCCTTTGAATACATCTTTAGTACATTTAAATAATCTACATATTATTTGATGTTTTTGTTAACTTAAACCCACAAAATGTCAGGTGGTGCAACTGTCTGAACAAATGAACAGACTAAGAAACTATTTAAAATGGTGTCTTAATAATACAAAATTAAACACTAAATAATATGGCATCGTTTTATAACTTTATAAATAAAAGTTGTTTTACAGCTGTTGAGATCATTTAAATGTGTGTGTATATATAATATATAATAATAATATATATAATATATACACTCACCGGCCACTTTATTAGGTACCCCATGCTAGTAACGGGTTGGACCCCCTTTTGCCTTCAGAACTGCCTCAATTCTTCGTGGCATAGATTCAACAAGGTGCTGGAAGCATTCCTCAGGGAGTTTGGTCCATATTGACATGATGGCATCACAAAGTTGCCGCAGATTTGTCGGCTGCACATCCATGATGCGAATCTCCCGTTCCACCACATCCCAAAGATGCTCTATTGGGTTGAGATCTGGTGACTGTGGAGGCCATTTTAGTACAGTGAACTCATTGTCATGTTCAAGAAACCAATTTGAAATGATTAGAGCTTTGTGACATGGTGGAAGTAGCCATCAGAGGAAGGGTACATGGTGGCCATAAAGGGATGGACATGGTCAGAAACAATGCTCAGGTAGGCCGTGGCATTTAAACGATGCCCAATTGGCACTAAGGGGCCTAAAGTGTGCCAGGAAAACATCCCCCACACCATTACACCACCACCACCAGCCTGCACAGTGGTAACAAGGCATGATGGTTCCATGTTCTCATTCTGTTTACGCCAAATTCTGACTCTAACATCTGAATGTCTCAACAGAAATCGAGACTCATCAGACCAGGCAACATTTTTCCAGTCTTCAACTGTTCAATTTTGGTGAGCTCTTGCAAATTGTAGCCTCTTTTTCCTATTTGTAGTGGAGATGAGTGGTACCCGGTGGAGTCTTCTGCTGTTGTAGCCCATCCGCCTCAAGGTTGTGCGTGTTGTGGCTTCACAAATGCTTTGCTGCATACCTCGGTTGTAACGAGTGGTTATTTCAGTCACTGTTGCCCTTCTATCAGCTCGAACCAGTCTGGCCATTCTCCTCTGACCTCTGGCATCAACAAGGCATTTCCGCCCACAGAACTGCCGCTCACTGGATGTTTTTTCTTTTTCGGACCATTCTCTGTAAACCCTAGAGATGGTTGTGCGTGAAAATCGCAGTAGATTAGCAGTTTCTGAAATACTCAGACCAGCCCTTCTGGCACCAACAATCATGCCATGTTCAAAGTCACTCAAATCAACTTTCTTCCCCATACTGATGCTCGGTTTGAACTGCAGGAGATTGTCTTGACCATGTCTACATGCCTAAATGCACTGAGTTGCCGCCATGTGATTGGCTGCTTAGAAATTAAGTGTTAACGAGCAGTTGGACAGGTGTACCTAATAAAGTGGCCGGTGAGTGTATATATATATATATGTGTGTGTGTGTATATTCCCAAATGTCAGGGTGGCACAACTGCAAACATGAGTCTTGTATTATGAATTGACAAGGTAATAACAGTAAATATGATAATGCATCATCCAGAGGAGCCCGACTGATCCTTGTTGCAGAGAGAAAAGGTTTGTAGATCTCTCATAAAAACTGCTAATTTCAAAGTTGATACACTTTCCATGTCAGGTGGTACAACTACACTATTTACATACGACTATTTAATAAACATAAAAACAGTCAAAAAAGGAATTTAAACACTTTTTAATGTTGTTTAATAACTGAAACTAGTTTAAAACTAGTTTTGAAGCTTTATTTGTCAATGACCCACGAACATTATATATATAAGGGAAGAGGCATTTCCCATCATTTTATTTGTGAACGATCACATTACTCATAGCACAATATCTTCTTAAACCACTAGCATAAACCACCCAGTGTTCTCTTAAGAGAAGTAAAACACTGAATAATTGCTCATCAGAATAAGCGTTGCATTATTTTTCCAGAGAAACTCATTTATATTTTATCAGTGTTGCATTAGCTGCATTAACAGTCTCTCTCAGTACTAATAGACTAAGCGTTTGTTAAGAAGAAAAAATAAGAAATAAATACTTTTATAATTGTGTATGTTATACTGAAAATAAATTAAAAGTAGAGTGTTTCTCTTGCAATAACATGAGATTCTACAGTATATTAAATTAACGGCTTGTATAATGTCACTAAATTGAAAATGATGCTGTCATTTCCTGTCTGCTGTGTCGATTTCACTAAATGGGTGTCTGAAAAACTCATGAAGACAACAGTTTAATTAGTGATGGAAGCATAATTGCAGTATCAGAATGATTATTGATCCTCTGCCACACACACACACACACACACACGCACGCATGCAGTGCATCACTGACGGTAACATCAGCGGTTCTGTTATTGAGTAGTTGGGGGATGTGTTACTGCAGATGGGTGAAAAAAACTATTTGCAGGTGCCATAGACCCCGACAATGGCCATGCTTGTGTGACATTGCACATCTCTCATGACATCACACATTGCGCTGAGAACTGTAGTGACTTTTCAGTGTGAGCATTAAATTGCACTATTTTTCATGAATCAGAACTAATAAACATATAGCCAGTGCACGTCACCAACACAAAGAGTCTGGAGACTCCAGTGATGAATGACAAAGTGACCTTATACAATTCACACACTACATGGTTGAGTACATACTAGACTATACACATAGTGTATAGTGCGTCATTTGGTACACAACTAAAGACAAACGGTCATCAAGGTAACACACATCACACTAAAATAATGCAATAAACTAAACTGCGTAAAATGTAACATAAAACACCCTGATGTGCATATCTGACATAAAAAAACACACTAATAAAAGCATTTTAGTCTTTAGATATAATCAATGTGTCACACACTTCTGGGGATGTATATTTTCCTGATTTTCACCAAATTAAAATATTATTATTTATATGCTTTCTACTTTCAGAGAGTATATATTTTTTTACACTTTAACAGGGAAATGTATGTATTACACGCATTTATGCATTCCCTGTTAAAATTGATATATATATATATATATATATTGATATATTTTTCACCACGTAGACCTACAGGTGTGGTAATGTAAAAAAGTCCAAGGTAGAATTCAGAACCCTTGTTTTAGCGACACCGGTGGCCGCTAAGTGAACTGCAGACAGCAACTTATTGCACACGTAACGTTCAAGAGACCGAACGCGATTCAATCGCCTGATATTCTAGCGACAAATTCTTTTTCGTTCTTTGCTTAGAAGGAAAAAGAAGCGATTGACTCTTAACGAACATCTCGACCGCATCCACACTGCTGAGAGCGACTGTAAGATGAATATGTAAAATGTGCTGAACGCTCTCCTCTTAATAACAAAATAAACAACAAAAATGTCAGCAGTGAGAAAGCGGCAGTTAAGAAAGCATCTGATCATAGAGATGTGAATGTTTGCATCAGTTCTGCAATTGCACGGCATTATGTCGACGGATGAGGTCATTAAAATCACACTGTTATGATAGTTTAATTATAAAGTATATTTGAGACTATTTGGCTATGTGAGACTAGTTTGAATTACACTCACCTAAAGGATTATTAGGAACACCATACTAATACTGTGTTGGACCCCCTTTCGCCTTCAGAACTGCCTTAATTCTATGTGGCATTGATTCAACAAGGTGCTGAAAGCATTCTTTAGAAATGTTGGCCCATATTGATAGGATAGCATCTTGCAGTTGATGGAGATTTGTGGGATGCACATCCAGGGCACGAAGCTCCCGTTCCACCACATCCCAAAGATGCTCTATTGGGTTGAGATCTGGTGACTGTGGGGGCCATTTTAGTACAGTGAACTCATTGGCATGTAACTAATTTGAAATGATTCGAGCTTTGTGACATGGTGCATTATCCTGCTGGAAGTAGCCATCAGAGGATGGGTACATGGTGGCCATAAAGGGATGGACATGGTCAGAAACAATGCTCAGGTAGGCCGTGGCATTTAAACAATGCACAATTGGCACTAAGGGGCCTAAAGTGTGCCAAGAAAACATCCCCCACACCATTACACCACCACCACCAGCCTGCACAGTGGTAACAAGGCATGATGGATCCATGTTCTCATTCTGTTTACGCCAAATTCTGACTCTACCATCTGAATGTCTCAACAGAAATCGAAACTCATCAGACCAGGCAACATTTTTCCAGTCTTCAACTGCCCAATTTTGGTGAGCTCTTGCAAATTGTAGCCTCTTTTTCCTATTTGTAGTGGAGATGAGTGGTACCCGGTGGGGTCTTCTGCTGTTGTAGCCCATCCGCCTCAAGGTTGTGCGTGTTGTGGCTTCACAAATGCTTTGCTGCATACCTCGGTTGTAACGAGTGGTTATTTCAGTCAAAGTTGCTCTTCTATCAGCTTGAATCAGTCGGCCCATTCTCCTCTGACCTCTAGCATCAACAAGGCATTTTCGCCCATAGGAGTGCCGCATACTGGATGTGTTTCCCTTTTCACACCATTCTTTGTAAACTCTAGAAATGGTTGTGCGTGAAAATCCCAGTAACTGAGCAGATTGTGAAATACTCAGACCGGCCCGTCAAAATTGCTTAAATCACCTTTCTTTCCCATTCTGACATTCAGTTTGGAGTTCAGGAGATTGTCTTGACCAGGACCACACCCCTAAATGCATTGAAGCAACTGCCATGTGATTGGTTGATTAGATAATTGCATTAATGAGAAATTGAACAGGTGTTCCTAATAATCCTTTAGGTGAGTGTATAATCCCTTTTCTTTGCACGACATTACAGTCGGCAACATAGTGGTTCTTTTGACATTATTCTAAACACTGTAAGCATTTGTTTCATGTGTCACTGAATGGAAGAGAGGCTTTCGGAAGTGTTTTTTTTTCCTGACAAAAACGTCCCAATTCTTTCACAAATCAGTCTACAGGCTATAACAGACAACTTAGGAAGTCGAGGAAGGCCTCTTTTTTAACTTTCGTCACAAGCTGTTCACACATTAGCAATAAAAAAGTGATTAATGCATGAAAATTCGTACATATAGCTCCTTTAACACAGAGATTTTTAGTGTAGCATTTTTACAATTATTGTCATTTAAGTTGGCATGAAACAGAAGCTGCAAACGACTTTACTACCATATAGTGACGTATTTCTGGCTATCAAAGAAGAAAATATAGATTTTATCAGTGGGCTGTTGATTGGATTGTGAAAAGTGAGTGTTGAATACTGGAGGCAGATCTGAATATATTCGGCTGAACGTGCATCATGGACTTGCATTATCTTATGACATATGAGTCTTATGACAGAAAGAGCAAGTTATGACATTATTGATTTAAATATTATGAGGTCAAAACATGTTTTAAAAAAGTACAAGTGACATTTAACATGCATCATGAAAATAAATAGGGTCCGTTTCAAAATAATTTTTATTTTTCATTAACATTTTTTACAAATCTTTTACAAACTAATGTAAAAATAATATTTACATTCACATTCCTTTTTATTTTATTAGGTGCATATGCAAGATTTGCATTTAATTTCACAGTTCAGTAGAGTCAGCATTTTGAGATGAATATCAATTGGGCCCTTACTGTGTGTTTTTATGAACCTTCTTCCAAAGTTTGCTCAGCAACAGTCTTGGCCTGAACTGGAATATGATATTTTATAGGTCTAAGCTGTATCCTTAATGGAATGAAGAGGCAATGCATAGTAAACAGGTGCTTTTCCCTTACTGGACAAGAGCTCATTGGCCATGATTGCCCCTGACCTGCTTAGATAAGGGTCTTAGAGCAAATTAAAACAAGAGGTTCAATTAACAGGTGGCATAAACTGTGAGGAGGAGAGCTTCACGGGTCGCGAATGAGAATTGCATGACTCACCTCACTTTTCAGTTGTGGTATACTGTATAAGAGGCCATTCACAAAGAACACGCTTTTGCGGTTAAAAATGCAAGGCAGTGGAACGGGACAAAACCCCTGCAAGGTTTAGAAACGCATTTTAACGTGTTTTTAGCAACTGTCAAACGCATCTGTTTAGCGCATGTTTATGTCAAAAATCAATCTAAAAATGGAATGCTGACATGAACATGATTTTTTAGTCTTGCTCCTTCAAAATCGAAAAGCATATCTGAAGGCTGAAATCATTGAAAAGGCTATAGATATTTTGAAGGATTTCTCCACCTCCATGTTGTGTAATAGCTGGGCTGATAGCACTAGTGGGCGATTCCACCTCCATCAGTCTAATGATTATATTCTGGAAACCTGTGACAGTCAAGCTTTTTCTTGCCCAGTTATAACCAGATTCACATCGAAAGTAATTTAATATTTTTGTTATTTTCTGAGCTCCTTTCACAGGTCTGGCCATTTTTTTAAGTGTAGGCAACAGTAGCCTAGTATAAAGAAAACACCCATGCATCCTTGAAAATGCAAAGAATTTGCCCAAAAGTTCTTGAATTATGGGAATACTGCTGTAGTCAGTTTAATGATATATCTGACCCTGGACCACAAAACCAGTCACATGGGTTGAAATCTCGAAATTTAGATTTATACATCATCTGAAAGCTGAATAATTAAGCTTTCCATTGATTTATGGTTTGTTAGGATAGGAGAATATTTGGTCGAGATACAACTATTTGAAAATCTGGAATCTGAGGGTGCAAAAAATTCGAAACATTGAGAAAATCGCCTTTAAAGTTGTCCATTTGTTGGCTATTGTGCTGCATTCCCTCTGTTTTATATATTTACGGTAGGAAATTTACAAAATATCTTCATAGAACATGATCTTTACCCAATATCCTAATGATTTTTGGCATAACATTTTTTCGATAATTTTGACCCATGCAATGTATTGTAGGCTATTGCCACAAATATACCTGTGCTACTTGTGACTGGTTTTGTGATCCAGGGTCACATATGTCAAAAGTTAATTGAATTCATAAATGTTCCTACACAAAACACAACCACACAACTGACACGGTTTATTCACAAATATCCTTTTCGTGCTCAAAAATCTACACTAGTTGACATGATGCTGGGTAGACATCTTGTGCCACGTTCAGACTAAATGTTATTTTTGTATGTTACGATAGTCACTGTGTCAGATTATGTGATTTTGACTCCTAAATTCTTGTCGTGGACAAGAGATGTGTCAGACTACGGGCCCTATCACACACCTGGCGCTTTTTGCTAGTTTCAGCCTGACGCAGTTACCTTTTTTCACATCCTGTGCCACGTTGATATGCATTTGCGCCCATTTGTTCGCCCATGGGCTGCTGGTCTGAAAACGAGGTGTGTTCGGGCGTATTGTTGGCGCGTTGCTATTTTAAGGCAACTGAAATTGACTGCAATTGAGCAACTGAAACTTGCTCTAAAGTCAATGGCGCAACATTTGTTTTGTTATTTAAAGAGCTCGTTAGTAATGTGCGCTTATAGGCGGGTCCACAACGTGAGTACACTTTGTCCCGTAGATGGTTTGCTCGCGCACGAGCAGATCCGTTTCCTTACTAGAGATGCGTTCAGTTTTTTCCCGCTTGCAAATTCCACCATGTAAATAGCAACTGGCATTTGAAGGGAATGGGAGATGAGGCTCTGATTGGTTTATTGCACGTTACGCCCAAAACACACCCATTACTCATTAAAAGAATAGGGACAACCCTTTTAGGGCCGACCATTTTTCCCGTCGTTAAACTAGCAAAAGTGAATCTCCTGCTTAATTTGTTTGTCTGAACACTGTCCACATTAAAACAGTTCATTCGGGTATCTGCACTGAACATGAGATGATGTTTCGTCATTATTAGAAAACTAGTTTATAAAAAGAGCCATAAAGTATATGCGCTAATGTGGCTTGGTTTACTCAGCCCATTCGGAAACCCTAGACGGTAACTTACTGGAAGAGCAAATCTAACAGTGCAATTTACTGCTCCCAAGATGGGTAATCCAAACTCGCCCTTTCTCTCTCATTAACCTGTTAAGCTTCAAGCCCATTTTTGAAAAATCCCCAGATATGGCATTCCCAAACTGAAACAGATACAGTTCATGAACCCTTTGTACTAAAAGCACAAGTAAGATCTCATTTGAAAGCTGACACCTGGAAGTTTATTGTAAATGTAGAATTAATTATTATCATAATGAAAAAAATAGTTATAAATAGCTTCAAAGTTTTGTAAAGTTATTATACATTTATTTTTATGAAACATCTTCATGAAAATAAAATTGAAGTTGGCATTGTAGCAATCTAGAAATGCACTGCAGCTAAAGCCACATGTCTGGCCATGTTATATTTAAAATTTGAAGATGATAAGTCTAAAACTCTGTATTTAGTTCAATGTTTTTCAAGATCATGTCATATGACTTTATTTTGATTAGACTGGTGTTTATTGTTTTCTTATAAGCATCTATTCAGTCTATTGCCTCTATTGTTTTGTGATGCAAAAACGAGCCCCATTCAGTCTCAGTCTCCCCTGCACATATTCACACCTCTCCAGCCAGTTTATTGCTCTAAATATGCTTTTCTTTTGTCTGCATTATAATCACTAACGACTAGCAATTCACACTGTTTCAATCCCTCATTTATTTTATAAAAGTTCTCACTTCACAGTGAAACTGTATCAAATGCCCTTTTTGAAAAACGAAACATTTCAGTAAGCATTCTTATTTAGAAAAAAATCATAAAAATTACACCGAAGTAAGGTAGCAGGTGCTCAGTACTAGCTAGCATGTTAGCTTAGCACACCATCAATACACGACAATTTATGAGAATAAAACTATGTTTGTTCTCCAAACTTACTTTATAGCGCAAGTCGAGTGTTTTAAATAACTTTCTGTAATCTGATTTGGCTTCAGATAAAAAAATCAGATAGAAAATATATTATTTTATTGTATTCTGCACAATTTGAAAGTCTATCTCGATTAGCATTACATTATACATATAATCAATTATTATGAAAATACCTGACATGACTCGAAGAACACAGGTAAATCAAATATCATTGCAATCATGTTTATTGTCTTCAAAACATCTTTATCTGCACTTTACAGCGATCTCGGATAGCTTTGTTGTGGCAGGACTTCCTGAATGTCACATGATTATGGCTCTTCTTCATGTGATCCATATATTATGGACTTCTGTTCAAACAGCGCCCTCACTTTCAGGATGAATTGATAACACAGTACAGAGTATACAGCGCTCAAAATGATTACATCGACGCATTTGGGTATAAATTCAATAAATATTATTCCTGTCTATAGAAGTCTAATGTAAAGCTATGAGAATCTATCAATATTTCTCCAAATCTGCACATGTTTGAGCTAAAAGCCCTGAGGGACGTTGTTTTGTCAAGCGCTGTCATGACGATCGCACGGGAGTTTTTTTCTGAATGAGACCGGCTGAGGCTCATAATTCATATTAAAGGTAACGACTCATTTTTTAATTTCATAACTCCTGACACAAATTAAGACATAACTGTCACTATAAGTTTCTCAGAATACAATAGTGGTCAAATACTGAATCTTGAGTCTTATATCTTTTTAATGA
Source organism: Rhinichthys klamathensis goyatoka (assembly GCF_029890125.1). Lineage (NCBI taxonomy): Eukaryota > Metazoa > Chordata > Actinopteri > Cypriniformes > Leuciscidae > Rhinichthys > Rhinichthys klamathensis. Next base: position 1,095,598 of record NW_026606557.1, read on the forward strand.
TGTATAGTTTGTCAAGGTATAACATTAAATCTGATAGTATATTTGAACTAAATAAATAAAAAAACGCTTCAGTGCGCCGACGCTCTGGAGACGGTTAAGAGGTTAAGGTGTACAATAGAAAAATTGTTCTAGTTTACTCCCTCGCACGTACACTACACATACGTCAATGCTCCAGAGCTTCGTTACAAAACAGACTTACTCCTGTGGTGGCCGGCCACTAAATAATGCAAGCATCCCCTTTAACGGCAGAAACGCACCGAGATCTGCGGAGATCAATGACTGTAATTCCACATGAGGTCTCTCACCTTACCGTAAATTAGGGAAAGATGGCGGTATCTTCTGAAGTTGTATTATGGCACTTAGTCTCTACAGCAGTTTTCGTCTGAGGACCTCTGAAGAGCTGAGGGTTGGGAGAGGTTAGCACACAGCGCTAATAATTTCTCGAGTGCCTCGACAGAGTTTCTGTGGTTTTCCTGTTCTTATAAGTTATGATCCTACACGGGTCCTCTGGCGCTGTGAGCTTGTTCATTATCTTTCTCTCTGTCTAATGAGTTTTCAATCAGAGAACCTTTGATAACATGGTTTCCATTTAAAACTGCTCTTGTTCAAAGGAAGTACATTTTAGCAAACTTTTTAAAAGATAATACTTAGGTGCAAACTGTTATTTACAATTAAATTCAAATGTATTAGTATCGTTATCGTATTTTTTATACATATATTAAATGCAATAGTTAAACTTTAGTGTGCTTTTTGACATATGTATAGGACTTAAGTCACCTACATATGTATTTCGAAATTACTTCTATTGTCTTTGAAATATTGTTAAAGTTACTGCGTTGTTAAAGTGTACTGACAAGCATTTATGTGAACTAAAATGTACTTTAATGTAATACATAAAGTATATTTTCGTTTACCAGAAATTCTTGTCAGTTCATTCAGTTGTAACTTTAACCATATTTCAAATACAATACATGTAGAAGCAATTTTGAAATAACATATAAATATATACTTATTTAAATGTAATGTATTTAAATATATTTGTAATCACACATTTAGAATATTTAAAATATATCAACTTTAAATATAATATTGAATACACTACCGTTGTAATTATAATCAAGACTTTGTGCTTTATGTTAGTTAACACATCAAAATAAGTGCACTTCTTTAGAGCTTGGCAAATATTATTAAAACATAATTATTTAAAATGCACTTTAAAGTAAAACTTTTAATTTGACATTATTACAAAGTGCACTTTTTAAAAGTCTACTTAAGTGTGTTAAACGGTCATGAAAGTTTACTTTTGGGTTCATTTAAGTTTACTTTTATGTACAATTAGGTGGCCTTTTATTTAAATAATATATTATCTGCAAGGACAGTTTTTAAAAATATACTTTTAAAATGTGAAGTACTACAATTGTACATTCAATACAATTAATGTCGGCATGAAACAGAAATTGTGACAGTCTTTTCTTCCCTATTGTGACGTATATCCGAGTGAAACGGCTTCTCAAACAAGAACAGATGTAGGGCGGGGCTTGATTTTGTCCATGTGGAATTGATTGGATGGTTGTGGTTCGCTATTGGCTGATCTCATGTGAGTAACAGGTTGCCCCGCCCTCACGCCAGTAAACGTGTCATCAGAGAAGAGATGTCGCTACAAGAGGAGGGGAAGTTATTTTGTTTAAAGATTACAAGAGCACATGAATTAAATGAAAAATGATGATGACGTGCATGGATAAATCATTATAATTAATACTGTAATATTACATAAAAATTTGAATTGATGGTGACTTTTTAAGCACACTTTTTTTTCACAAGGGTTGGCCGATTCCAAGATTATCTTATCATAAAATGTGGAGCAAAGTAACATTTCTAACTCAGGAGTGTTTTTCATTTGATATTTTCCTGTAATCTGCATTCACAGGACTCCACAGATTTCTGCAGAATTGAAATGTCCATCATTCATATTCATACTCAAACGTAGTTCCTCTCATTTCCTGCCATTGAATATCTTTTAGGATAAATTATTTATGCTTCCGGCTACCAATAAGGCCTGAGTACTTTCAGCTCCATTTAACACATTTAACCATGTTTGAATCCATTCGGCTGAATTCTGCAGACTTTTCCCACAGAATCAATGCAGAGAATGAGTGGATACTCCATCTGGACCTGGTTGTTTTTCTGCATAGCTAATTAACCAAGTGGATTAAGCTATCTATTCTCCTCGCAGTAGAGTTGTGTTTGTTCACTGAGCTGCGTTTAGTACTGTAATCCATAAGGTGATCTTTCCATTCCCAGTTTGCGCAGTGCACTAATACAACCAAACAATCAAACAGCCTCAATGTGCTAAATAATAATGTGCAATGAATTGTGGACTAAATGGGGATGTCTGGGGAAATATGTCTTTGCAATCTTTTAAAAGGGAACTAGTGGGTAAAATATTAGCAAGAAATTGTTCTTTAGCTGGTTGCATTTCTGTTTGCTTACCAAATTTGCTCCATATTTTATCCAAAATAATTTTAAGATTAAGATTTGATAAGATTATTCAGCTACTGTATATACAATAACAACTACAACAACACTATGTGTGGCCACAAGTGATGTCCAGCCTAGGAAAATTGACATCTTCACCCTTTATTCAAATATTATTGAAAATTTGTTAAAGATTTGTAAGCGACAAGCGTATTGTGTAGTTGTGCTGGGAGTCGATTGTTTTATTTGTGATAATGCAATGAAATATGCCAAATTGTGCTGACATAATTTTGGTCAAGCTGTCATAGAAAGAAACACATGCAAAAACCGGAGAGAACCAATGAAATATTAATAACTGATCATGTTGTAGTCAGTGAATGCTTCTTCCTGTGCGCCTTTTTGTTTTTCTATGCAGTTCTTTGCATAGTAAAATTAAACGTGTACCAGTATGCAAAAGCATTTTTCCCCCAGATAAATACCTTAACCAAGTTTAAAGTTTTGTTCTTCCCTCGTGTAATATATACACTCACCGGCCACTTTATTAGGTACCCCATGCTAGTAACGGGTTGGACCCCCTTTTGCCTTCTGAACTGCCTCAATTCTTCGTGGCATAGATTCAACAAGGTGCTGGAAGCATTCCTCAGGGAGTTTGGTCCATATTGACATGATGGCATCACACAGTTGCCGCAGATTTGTCGGCTGCGCATCCATGATGCGAATCTCCCGTTCCACCACATCCCAAAGATGCTCTATTGGGTTGAGATCTGGTGACTGTGGAGGCCATTTTAGTACAGTGAACTCATTGTCATGTTCAAGAAACCAATTTGAAATGATTAGAGCTTTGTGACATGGTGGAAGTAGCCATCAGAGGATGGGTACATGGTGGCCATAAAGGGATGGACATGGTCAGAAACAATGCTCAGGTAGGCCGTGGCATTTAAACGATGCCCAATTGGCACTAAGGGGCCTAAAGTGTGCCAGGAAAACATCCCCCACACCATTACACCACCACCACCAGCCTGCACAGTGGTAACAAGGCATGATGGTTCCATGTTCTCATTCTGTTTACGCCAAATTCTGACTCTAACATCTGAATGTCTCAACAGAAATCGAGACTCATCAGACCAGGCAACATTTTTCCAGTCTTAAACTGTTCAATTTTGGTGAGCTCTTGCAAATTGTAGCCTCTTTTTCCTATTTGTAGTGGAGATGAGTGGTACCCGGTGGAGTCTTCTGCTGTTGTAGCCCATCCGCCTCAAGGTTGTGCGTGTTGTGGCTTCACAAATGCTTTGCTGCATACCTCGGTTGTAACGAGTGGTTATTTCAGTCACTGTTGCCCTTCTATCAGCTCGAACCAGTCTGGCCATTCTCCTCTGACCTCTGGCATCAACAAGGCATTTCCGCCCACAGAACTGCCGCTCACTGGATGTTTTTTCTTTTTCGGACCATTCTCTGTAAACCCTAGAGATGGTTGTGCGTGAAAATCCCAGTAGATTAGCAGTTTCTGAAATACTCAGACCAGCCCTTCTGGCACCAACAATCATGCCACGTTCAAAGTCACTCAAATCAACTTTCTTCCCCATACTGATGCTTGGTTTGAACTGCATGAGATTGTCTTGACCATGTCTACATGCCTAAATGCACTGAGTTGCCGCCATGTGATTGGCTGCTTAGAAATTAAGTGTTAACGAGCAGTTGGACAGGTGTACCTAATAAAGTGGCCGGTGAGTGTATATATAGTGCGTGCATAATTATTATACAAGTTGATATTCTGATCATATTCTATTTCCCAAGCACATTTTACCAATTACAAACCACATCGATCTTAATAACTACTATTCATTTTGTATTTAATCATTTATAAGGGATATATATATTTGTTGAAGAATACTGGAAGTGAAAAGGTTTTCTTTTACAGGTAAAATGGGCCAGAAAAGAGATTTAACTTGCACTGAAAAGTCAAAAATCATTAAATGCTCATAAGGATACAATACTAATGCAATACCAGAAATTGCCAAATTAATGTGTGACCATTGGACAGCAAAACACACATTGGTTCAGCGGGGCCTAGAAGAATAGACACATGGTAACTGCAAAAAAAAAAAAGAAGAGATTTCCAAAGATTTTCCACAATGGCAACCTACCTGGAGTCTCCAGAAGTGCAAGATGTCAGGATCTCATAGACTTTGCTAAGGTAAAGAATCCTGAAATATGACCCCCTCTTAATAAGAATCGCAAGCTGAAGTGTTGTGAAATAGCTATTTGGTCATAAAACTGAAAAGCATCTCTTGTGTGATAAAAGTACAAAATAAAAAGAATGAAAAATGAAACATGTAGGGATTAGTTTTCTTTGCATGTGAGCGTTCGTTAACATGCGCTGGCAATGGTGGATGCACAAAGTTCAGTATTACGCTTGTTTAAGAAATCACGAAATGATGAGCGAGAAGGAGAAAAAGAGCCTACTTCACTTTTCCACGAGGAGACAGTGAGTGAAGCGGCACCTGAGGCTTCCCGTTTCCAGGACACAAACATTTCATCACTGGACTGTAGGAAGACTTTCATCACACAAATCGGCACAATGCCAAGTCATTTTTGTCTCATAACAGCAGAAACAACTTAAAATCCTCTGTCATTTATGGTCATACCGATGAGAGCAAGACAATGATGACTTGAATGCATCATTAGTAGAGTATTTGTCGACGAGTACACCGTAAAAAATTATGGTGATTTTAACGGTAAAAGACTGTAAAAATGCTACAGTGCAAAACTGTTAATTGGTTAACAGAAAGTTTCCTTACTATATACGGTAAATAACTGTGATATATCTAACGGAACATTTAATGTAATTTTACTGTAAAATACCGTTAAATTTACAGTTTTTGAAAGTGAAAAAGAACAACTCATTGTATAATTTACAGTGAAAAACTGTAAATTGACATTCCCACAAATCCCTGTGTGACACTTCACATTTGATTTATTTTTGTTGAAATAACTATGTTTCTTCTTAGTTTTCTTAGTTCTTTTCTAATCAGTTATGTACATTAGGGTTTTATGTTACATTTAATGTTGTTAAATTAATGTTTATTGCATTTTTAAAATGTCATGTGTGTTACAATGATGGTGTTTAATGTTTGTGCGAATCACTGTGCAGCTTCTATATAATAGTATTAACTTTCTTGTGGAAGAGCTGCTTGTGGGGAGTTTTGATTTATCATGTGACTCTCATCACTACTGAGATGATTGTTGGTTGTCAGTGTATTACAAAACAGATATTAAAGGGGCATTATGCAGAAATCCCGTTTTTGTCAAACAGCGACCCCTAGAGTTACTGTGGAGTACTTGAATTTAATGTTACTGTCGTAAATACCACTCACTCAGAGCTTGACATGCCCTGTTACATAGTATACAATAGTACATTGTGTTTAATTTGTCGTTTAATGAGATATAATATATGTTGTTAGTGGTGAGAATTTTCACGTGATTAAATACATAGATCCGACAATTTTAATGGTCCAGAGGCAGAACTTTTGCCAAGTGTGTCAGAGGCTCTGGGTTCTAATCAGTAGTAGTATAGTTTATTTTCCTCATCAAAACCGATTGTTTATTAGTGGTTGTATTTCAAGCAGGGACATGTTTTTTGTGCATTAGATTTTGTGATTTCACCATTACAAAATATAGAGAGTCTCTCAGTCCCCGCAACGGATTCAGGCGCGCGTCACAACAGAACACTGTAACTTATCTGCACCACTGATCGCAGAGGCAACGAGCACTTTGGTCACTTGATTTCAAAACTAACACATTTCAGATCGCCTCTTATTTAACAAACGAATGAAATGAATGCTCTACTAGAGTTACCTGGAGATGTTTTATTTGTTTGTAATGGTAACGTTACATCCGTGCCGCGAGAAGTTTCAATGGGGACATAACACACCAGCAAATTATGCCTATGCTCGTGTCCGACTCCTCGCTCGGTCAGTCTGCCGTTTCCTCTTTCTCTGTTCCTCCGACAATGCTTTCCTAGCTTTCTGCATCTTATATGCCGGCTCAGCCATGACGATAGTGTGACAAACTCCATCCATCTATACCTTGTTCCTGTGTGTATGTGTGCAGTTGCCGTAAAGGAATATGTTACATCGCGAGAGCTGATATCACGCGATACTTCCTGACGCGGCCCGCCGCACCGAAGTTGCAAGTGAGATTTTTTCGCTCACAGGCACCAGGGGGGGTCGAGACGCCCACCATTCAACCCGAAAGAAGTTATATAACCATTTCAATAACTCTGAAGCTGTTCAGTTAAGCTAAAAAAGCTGCATAGTGTCCCTTTAATACTTAAATAGGTTGGTAAATTAACATTATATCAGATAATGAATTACGGTTTATTGCTGTAAATTTTAAGTTAAGTCAGTAAAACCAATAACGTTGCTACCGTATTTTTGACGGTAAAGTTCTGGTAACCACAGCTGCCAGTTTTTTTCGGTAAAAACAACGGGATTTTTTTTTTACAGTGTAGGGTTAGGGTTATAATAAGTTGACACAATAAAAGTCTTTGCAGAAATGAAGCAGAGAGTCTACTAATACTCTAATGACTGCTAGTTGACATTTAGTTGCAAAGTTGCTTATAGTAAACAGATTTTTCAAAAGGGACCATTAAAATATACACCATTTTTTACAAAAATAATTGTGTGCAAGCAGTGATATAAAGAAGACCTGTTAGTCAGTTTTTGAATAAGGATTCTTCTCATGCAAGTCATTGGGAGATTTTACATTTCGTACAAAGTATTTAAAAAAAATATATCATACATTTGTTTAGTTTAATTTGTTGGGTGGAGAAACAAACCCTGACCAGACTGTTTGAGGAAAATAAAATAAAAAATCCTATCGAGTTCTAAACTTCATGTCCATATAATTTGTCAACTACTAACCTACACCCTGAATTCACAAGTGTCACAAATCCCCTGTGCTCACAGGAATGAATTTCATTACTTCATCCCAGTGGAAAACGCAAATTAAAGCTCATTCCTGGCCGCCCAGAGCGGGATGGATTCGCTCACTCTAGGGTCACCACACTAGCTAGAGACTCAAATACCAGCTATACCGTGAAATGAAAAGTAGCCTCGAATCAACTAATTAAAAGCAATCTTCATCCTTCGTGGTCACACATGAGCAGCACTCTCTTTTCATAATGCTTTGCAGATGAATGTGTTTTTAGCTTTCCTTAAGTCCTTTTATTAAAGGTTATAATGTTATGTATAATGCCTGTAAAGCAAACCATCTTTTTTTTAAGGATTTCACACCAAACATTAAAGATCTGGGAAAGAAACAGAAAAAAAATCACCTTATTATAAGTCAGATACCATCAGAATGCTTTTGAAACTTACATACAGTTGCTTCAAAGTACATTTTAATCATGTCTTAAGATTATTTTGTTGTGCGTTAAAGAAGTACACTTATTTTGATGTTGACTTGCATAGTACTTCCTGATATAAAACCATTGAAGGTTCAGTATCTGCATATGTACGGTATTCATGTATTCAGCAAGAGAGCGTATATTATTGAGCTTATGTGAATAACAATGATAGTTGTTGAACTTGGCAGGGATAAACAAAGTTTGAGTAATAATAATCATATCTCTACATGAACTCTCACCATTGAGTCGTTGTGTAGTCAGAAGGATGGTTATCTGTAGCCAGGTGTCGTTGTATCTTTCCCTGTCTGTTCTTTTAATGGGGTTAGATTGTTAGACAGTAATGAATTGTCAAATTGTAAAATCATTCCTGTCTTGGCTGCATGCAATGCTCAATACTCTTGTAATTTCAGTTCTGTTGCAGATGGAGACTAACTTGAAAGAACTGGAAATTCCTCTCTGGTAATGATGTTTGCTAGTAATGACTGCATTAGACTGTAATAGTATTTACATACGGTATGAGCCCGAGCGCTTGAATGATGACATCTGTTAAAAGTTTAATATTCACAATATTACAGCTCCTGAATTGTGTGTTCTTCAAAAGCCACAGACAATATGATATTAAGCAATGACCCCGACGCATGTCTTCATCCCGCACTTGACAGTTCACATCAAGCAAACCAACATTTATTTGATGTATACGTACAATACAAACATCATATTCTAAAAATTAGGATTGAACAAATGCACACGAGTCAGATATCGTTTTATATCGAGTCAACCTGATAAATATTTTTTTCCATCTTTGGAAGTGTAATAACATTATGATTAAATTGTAATTATGTTGTCTGTCTGTCTGTCGAAGTACCAAACAGCCTCCTAGCAACCACTCCGAACGCCTTAGCAACTGCCTAGCAAGGCTGATGTCGCTTCAAATCTCCATTCAAACTGTGAAAGTATTCAAACTAAACAAGATGACCTTAAAATTTCAAACTAACCTTCAAATTGTTCTATACTTCCAGACAATGTTTTATCAAACCAAACGTTGAAGGTCTGTCTTGACGAACTTTGCTTCTCTCTCTCTCTCTCTCTCTCTCTCTCTCTCTCTCTCTCTCTCTCTCTCTCTCTCTCTCTCTCTCTCTCTCTCTCTCTCTCTCTATGTGTGTGTGTGTGTGTGTGTGTGGTCCTGGTAAACCCTATGCTATGGGGACAAAATGTTCCCATATCGAACCATAAAGCAAGGCCATTTCTCCATATAATACAATTTGGCCTTAGATGTAGCGTTGTAGCGGCAATTGAGGTGGATGAAAAATGTAAATATAATCTCAAACATATTTTCTGAGATTCCCAAATTGTTTTAATCCTAAAGCTAACAGAAGACTCCTCTATGGTATGTTCTTGCTCAAAGTTTACAAATCAAAGCATCCGCAGGTAGTTTTTCTGTTTTCATCTTTTCATCTTTTTTTCATATTAATCGGAATATAATGTAGCTCAATAAAACTTCAAAGTTAGGCAAAGTTTCCATGGGAGCTTTGAGCAATAGCATCGGATATACAGATCAACTGAATTCAATTAAACAGTTTCACTCAGCATGCAAGGCCAGTATTAGAGGATGTATTGTATAATTGTACGTAAAGCATTGTATTAAATACATTGGCTGATATATGTAGCAAAAAAAAAAACGTTCAAATAATCATACGAGAGCCGTAGTTAACCGCATTATCTTCACATTACGCAACGTCAGTGATTTTTTTCATAATGTCTAATGGATTTGGAATAGGTATGGGATTGGCTTGCTATCAATAATGAATGAGCCTGAACATCATGCTTCTTGTTACTGAGGTACGCACTAATATACCCTCTATATAGTCACAAACATGAATCAGGAAAAGGCATTCAGGTGTCTATGTGGCCAGGGAAGCTTTCAATAACCCAAAGGCACATCAAAAGTGCATTTCTCAGTCCATTCCGGACCGTTCCTCATCCTGTCACGTGGCTCTTCTAGATTAGTCTTCCGGTTGCTTGACTTGAGGAACTTCCTCACTGTTCAATTATTCACACTGACAGGTGTTGAGCGGCGATGATTACATAATTACCTAAAACTTTTCCATCTTATAATAGAGCTCTCATATAAGCCCTGGTTTTGGTGTATAAAAACACCTGCAATCTGTATTGCTGTATTACTTGAGACCTTTATTCTCATCTACTTCAGGACATAATAATCAAGTTTTTTTTTTTTTTTTTTTTTTTTGTCAGGATTTACTTATCTTTTCACCAAAGGATACATGTTACACTGATTTGGTCAGTCAAGAGGCTTGACCATCAGTTTTGTGAGCTACAGTGCAAGAGCCCGTTTATTGAGTTTAAGTTCTATTCATGGTGAATAAGTTGTTGAACATGAGACCAGACCCACACTCGCCCTCCATTGTATTCGTTCATTTCTTCTCAATATAAAGCAAGGCTATTCTCCGCAGAATACAATCTGGCCCTGGATGTAGCGTGAGCTCCTTCACAACACTCACCATTCTTCTGTCGAAATGTGAAAATCTGAGTCACACACTCCCACTGGCTCACTCTCACGCTCGGCACACACTGCAAAGACACGTTATTGACCCTGTCAGGCGTTTTAATCACGTTTCCAATGTCAGTCTGATCGTGTACAAGACTTGCAACTCCATCTAATTTGTCTTTCCTGGGGGGATGATGGAAGTTTTTCAAAATGTATAATACACATTTCAGCATCAGCTCCTTTCTCACAGGCTTCGTTCAGACTGTCAGTCCAAATCCGATTGAAATCCGGACAGATTTAGCAAGTGTGAACGGGAAACAAATCAATTGAAATCCTATTCAAATCGCATTTCTGTAAATCCGTTGTGATTGGTCTACTCTGCTCTGATTGGTCAGACGGCCCAGTCTGTTGTGATTGGTCTACTCTGCTCTGATTGGTCAGACGGCCCAGTCTGTTGTGATTGGTCTACTCTGCTCTGATTGGTCAGACGGCCCAGTCTGTTGTGATTGGTTTACTCTGCTCTGATTGGTCAGATGGTCCAGTCTGTTGTGATTTGTCTACTCTGCTCTGATTGGTCAGATGACCCAGTCTGTTGTGATTGGTCAACTCTGCTCTGATTAGTCAGATGGCCCAGTCTGTTGTGATTGGTCTACTCTGCTCTGATTAGTCAGATGGCCCAGTCTGTTGTGATTGGTCTACTCTGCTCTGATTGGTCTACTCTGCTCTGATTGGTCAGATGGTCCAGTCTGTTGTGATTGGTCGACCCCTTACATAAATGTCGGAAATGAAACGCCTATTACTATATCTGAATTTCAGCTCCAGAGGCATCCTCAGCATTTGATACGCAAACACTAACTATGGCTGTTTAGTTAGGAATTGGTTAGTACAAACTACATGAAAATTATAATAGGGGCACTTTAAAATATTAATTCGATAAATCTGTATAGTAACAGTACTTATAGTATTATTGACATATAATATTTGTGGGACCATAAAAATACTGCTTCATGCATGTTTTCTTCTGTCTCTCCACATACTCTCAGGGAGGTGTATCCTACTGCATTACAGTGATTCCCCCCCTCCCCCCCCCCCCCCCCTCCCTCTTTCTCTCCCGCTGCATGGCCTTGCCTTCCCTCAGTCCTGAGAAAAAGCCCTCCTCACACTCTTACATTAATAATTTAACTGAAGACCCCCCCTCCCCCTCTCCCTCCCCCTCTCCCTCTCCCTCCCCCTCTCCCTCTCTCCTCTCTACCAACTCCAATCTATAAATAGACTTCTTTTTGGATAAATATTTCATTCTCATCTCTCAGTTTCTGTCTCTCTCTCCACTTCTCTCAAGGAGTCTTACTGAGTTGCCAAATTACAAGTTACAGTCTGTCATGTCTCTCTCACCTCTCCTTGAGAGAACCCTGATTGCATTGGCCCAATGGAGTAACTGGGTGAATCTCACAAAATATGTCCAGAAGCTTGTTTCTGCCACGGAATAAATAAATAAAAAGTTGATTGTGACTATTTATTATGGAAGCCCTGAACCACAAGGTAAAAGAAAAAAAAAATCGAGTATTTCGAGATTAAAGTCGAAATATTTCGAGAATAAAGTCGAAATATTTCGAGAATAAAGTCGAAACATTTTGAGAATACAGTCTTCTGTAGAAGTTATTTTTGTGTGTGCTTGCCGTTGTTTCACATTCATAATTGCCGCACAGGCCTTCATAACGGTGCATATCCACTGGTGCTGAGTGGGTGTTTACAAATTATTACTTACGTGTGAGCATGAAAGCTCAACTTGCATAGGTAGGTGTGTGTGTGTGTGTGTGTGTGTGTGTGTGTGTGTGTGTGTGTGTGTGTGCGTGTGTGTGTGTGTGTAAAGCAATGCATTCGTGAAGTTGAACTGCCTCGGACATGGGTCTAAACAAAATACTTTTTACTTTTATCTGGGCTTTCAAATTCTGCAGGTGCTAATCTACCAACATGGCAGTAGGCTACCATTTGTTTTAGGAAATCACAAAATATATACTGCGCCAGAATAGACTTTACAGGCGAAAACACTTTTCAGACTGGATGGAGGTAGCCAGCTTTATATCTGAGGAAATCACGGGATCCGGCCAAATGATTGGATACAGAATGATGCACTTAAAATCTATCCAGAAAGTATTTACTGTGAAGAGGAACACGTAAGCTTCGAGTCAATGTGCCACATAAAGTTTGGACCAGGATTGTGGTACATACTCCGGTGGAGTCTTCGTGCTCATCTATAGGGAACGCCATGGTAATGCGAGTTTATAAATCACAATTCTGACTTTTTTTCTCCCAAACCTGTGAGTTATAAAGTCAGAATTTCGTCATATAAACTTGCAATTCTGAGGGAAAAAATGTTCAGTATTGTGATATAAAATTGTGATATTGATGCGTGAAATGTGACCTGTAACCTGAACAAGTTTTTTTTTTACCTAACTTTGGAATTGCAACATAGCATGTAGTTGTCCTAAATATTGTTGCATTTATGTTGTTTACCCAAGAGTCACTGTTATGCTACCATTAGTTCCAGGTGATGTATTATGCACCATATATGCATCACTGAAATTCAACGACAATGCACTTCTGAGGCAAATGCTGTTTGTTCATTTCCTTGAGTCATCATGGGACAAAACACAGTTTATGGAGGCGATATAACAAATGGACCGGCGCTAACGTGGCTCCCTAAAAAGAACTACAAAAGATATTTCATTAGTTTTTCTCTCTTTTTGCCACATTTAATTAGGCTTTTAGTAAATAAGATAATTCATCTATAGCATAAGGGAATGGCCTCTAATTATTCACCAGTAAAAAGGAACGGGGTGTTGGGACACGCTTTGCATCACAAAGACCATTATCTGCCGCTATATCAGGCATCAGTTCACACTCCTTTATTCCTGGGCCATTTAGGGATGTTGTATGTGGTGAATATTCTTTGTGTCCTTCCTGAACCCCTCTCACGATTGCTTTTGCACACAGATACACAGATAATCCACCTAAATGGGTGCACATGCTTTTATCTTTATGTAACGTCACTGTGGCCAACATGCGGGTGAGCTGAGCTGGAAGACTCTGCAATTACCATAGTACCGTCCTCGCATCCTTTACACTTATTATGAAACAGTATGCCTATTCCTGTCCCCTTGTGGCTCTTCTCCCCTTCACATACAGAGTCTCAAATGAGACAAAATATGATATGATACATTTCAGACATCTCCCCAACCACAGTTATAACATTTTTGAGCTTCTTTTGCAATGGAACAAGTGTGAATGTTATTTGTTAAGTTTATGGGACCATAAATACTGTTAAAGTGAAAAATGTTTTTGTTTGCTTATTTTACTGTGTATGAGGTCACTTCAGTCTGTTTGTTCTTGGTTTGGTGTCAGAGCTCTGACACTCCTAGTGTCTTGTCATGGTAAGCATGCGGTTACAATTTATCCTAATGGCTTTGCTCTGGCTCCTCCCTCCAACGGTTCTACTGTTGGCCTTTATCCCAATGGCTTTGCTCTGGCTACTCCCAACGGTTCTACTGTTGGCCTTTATCCTAATGGCTTTGCTCTGGCTACTTCCAACGGTTCTACTGTTGGCCTTCATCCTAATGGCTTTGCTCTGGATCCTACCTCCAACGGTTCTACTGTTGGCCTTTATCCTAATGGCTTTGCTCTGGCTCCTCCCTCCAACGGTTCTACTGTTGGCCTTTATCCTAATGGCTGTACTCTGGATCCAACCTCCAGCATCTCCTCCTTAGTCATTCCCCCATTTCCTGGCTCCTCCCTCCAGTGTCTCCTCCTTGGTCCTTCCCTCTGTCATCTACTCCCTGGCTCCTCCCTCCAGCATCTCCTCTTTGGTCCTTCCCTCTATCATTTGCTCCCTGGCTCCTCCCTCCAGCATCTCCTCCTTGGTCCTTCCCTCTATCATTTGCTCCCTGGCTCCTCCCTCCAGCATCTCCTCCTTGGTCCTTCCCTCTATCATTTGCTCCCTGGCTCCCCCCTCCAGCGTCTCCTCCTTTGTCCTTCCCTGTATCATCTACTCCCTGGCTCTTCCCTCCAGCATCTCCTCCTTGGTCCTTTTGTCTATCATTTGCTCCCTGGCTCCTCCCTCCAGCATCTCCTCCTTGGTCCTTCCCTCTATCACCAACTCCCTGGCTCTTCCCTCCAGCATCTCCACTGTGGTCCTGCGCTCTATCATTTGCTCCCTGGCTCTTCCCTCCACCATCTCCTCCTTGGTCCTTCCCTCTATCACCAGCTCCCTGGCTCCTCCCTCCAGCATCTCCTCCTTGGTCCTTCCCTCTATCACCAACTCCCTGGCTCCTCCCTCCAGCACCTCCTCCTTGGTCCTTCCCTCTATCACCAACTCCCTGGCTCCTCCATCCAGCATCTCCTACTTGGTCCTTCCCTCTATCACCAACTCCCTGGCTCCTCCCTCCAGCACCTCCTCCTTGGTCCTTCCCTCTATCACCAACTCCCTGGCTCTTCCCTCCAGCATCTCCTCCTTGGTCCTTCCCTCTATCACCAACTCCCTGGCTCCTCCCTCCAGCATCTCCTCCTTGGTCCTTCCCTCTATCACCAACTCCCTGGCTCCTCCCTCCAGCATCTCCTCCTTGGTCCTTCCCTCTATCACCAACTCCCTGGCTCCTCCCTCCAGCATCTCCTCCTTGGTCCTTCCCTCTATCACCAACTCCCTGGCTCCTCCCTCCAGCATCTCCTCCTTGGTCCTTCCCTCTATCACCAACTCCCTGGCTCTTCCCTCCAGCATCTCCTCCTTGGTCCTTCCCTCTATCACCAGCTCCCTGGCTCCTCCCTCCAGCATCCCCTCATTGGTCCTTCCCTCTATCACCAGCTCCCTGGCTCCTCCCTCCAGCATCTCCTCCTTGGTCCTTCCCTCTATCACCAACTCCCTGGCTCCTCCCTCCAGCATCTCCTCCTTGGTCCTTCCCTCTATCACCAACTCCCTGGCTCCTCCCTCCAGCATCTCCTCCTTGGTCCTTCCCTCTGTCACCAACTCCATGGCTCCTCCCTCCAGCATCTCCTCCTTGGTCCTTCCCTCTGTCACCAACTCCCTGGCTCCTCCCTCCAGCACCTCCTCCTTGGTCCTTCCCTCTATCATTTGCTCCCTGGCTCTTCCCTCCAGCATCTCCTCCATGGTCCTTCTCTCTATTATTTGCTCCCTGGCTCTTCCCTCCAGCATCTCCTCCTTGGTCCTTCCCCCTATCACCAACTCCCTGGCTCTTCCCTCCAGCATCTCCTCCTTGGTCCTTCTCTCTATTATTTGCTCCCTGGCTCTTCCCTCCAGCATCTCCTCCTTGGTCCTTCCCTCTATCACCAACTCCCTGGCTCCTCCCTCCAGCACCTCCTCCTTGGTCCTTCCTTCTATCATTTGCTCCCTGGCTCTTCCCTCCAGCATCTCCTCCTTGGTCCTTCCCTCTATCACCAACTCCCTGGCTCTTCCCTCCAGCATCTCCTCCTTGGTCCTTCCCTCTATCACCAGCTCCCTGGCTCCTCCCTCCAGCATCTCCTCCTTGGTCCTTCCCTCTATCACCAGCTCCCTGGCTCCTCCCTCTAGCATCTCCTCCTTGGTCCTTCCCTCTATCACCAACTCCCTGGCTCCTCCCTCCAGCATCTCCTCCTTGGTCCTTCCCTCTATCACCAACTCCCTGGCTCCTCCCTCCAGCATCTCCTCCTTGGTCCTTCCCTCTGTCACAACTCCCTGGCTCCTCCCTCCAGCACCTCCTCCTTGGTCCTTCCCTCTATCATTTGCTCCCTGGCTCTTCCCTCCAGCATCTCCTCCTTGGTCCTTCTCTCTATTTTTTGCTCCCTGGCTCTTCCCTCCAGCATCTCCTCCTTGGTCCTTCCCCCTATCACCAACTCCCTGGCTCTTCCCTCCAGCATCTCCTCCTTGGTCCTTCTCTCTATTATTTGCTCCCTGGCTCTTCCCTTCAGCATCTCCTCCTTGGTCCTTCCCTCTATCACCTACTCTCTGGCTACTCCTTCCCTCTGTCGAACTCCCCACAGATCCCAACCCCCCCCCTCCACTCCCCTCCCCATGGACACTTCTCCCCGTTCCACCATGGACTCTTCCTCCACCTCAAATGAAGGAATCATTTTTTTTCTGTTTTTGCCCCTAAAACTGCTGCAATTGAGATCCTCTACATAATATTAAGGGGAAAATATATGAGAAACTTCAAAATTATTTTTTGAACATAATGATGATTTTTTGTGTGGAGTTTTGACTTAATCTCTTACTTATCTATAGTTATTGAGATGTATTCCATAATTTTGCCATAGCATCTAATAAGAAACCTTTCCTCACAAAAATATATATTTTTTATCTTTATGAGAATGTTTCTTGTAACTGTGATTTATGACTTCATTTCTCAAATTGAGAATTCTGAAAGCACGAGGAGCAGGCTACAGATCTGAATAAGATTGTGAATGATATTTCAGGGCTTTGGCTGAGGGAGATACTGTATTTTTGAGTATTTTCAGATTTTCAAATACTCCTTAAACACAGCTTACCTCATTCCTTCAGTTTAAAACGAAATGTTCAAGCTTATTTCTGTTCTCAGTCTCTGTAGTTTGACAGTATGATAGAGCATTTGGCTTTCCTCAAATCATTATTGCCCAGCACTGTCACTATCCCTCTCCCAGACTCACAAAAGTGGCCAAGTGTCATGACAATGGAAAACTGATGGCATTATCTTGTTAGTTTTGTTAGTCAAACTTTTTATAAGATATATAATATATAAGTTTCAATAACAAAAATAAGTTTCTTAAAGAATTCAGTTCTAAGACATAATATAATTTCTGCATTTGTGTCCCAGAAGGGCAGACATTTACAGAGACCTTTAGAAAGGAGAAGAACACCTAAACATCAAATTAATTCCCCACCGTTCAGTATTATTGAACTTTAAGAGAATGTGGACCAATGCTCCGTTACCCAACTGCCCACTGATGGAGAGACAGAGACAGCTGGAGAACACTGACCTTGGTGCTAGAGGTGGGGAAACATCAATTTCAGCCAGCCATGTAATAGATTTAATGAGCAAACATAAGGACTGATCACTGGGCATTGACCTCCGGGGTGGGAAGTGTCATGGAGAGGAGTTAAAGTTAATGTTCCACCCATCTAGCAGACTGTGTTTTGGATAATGATCACACTTGAATCACTTCTGTCATTTTTTTGCTCTTGAGAAAATTCTCACTTCAAAAGTGTCAAATTCAGAAGGAATCTCAGTAACACTTTAAATGAGCCCTGTATATACCAAAAAATATAAAGATAAACTTTCAAACTCTTATGAATTCACTCCATATGGCAAAACACACACACACACACATATATATATATGTGTGTGTGTGTGTGTGATATATATGTATATATGTAATAATATAACAGGTAAAATATCAAATCATATATGGCTTAGTGCTGGAATATGTAATGTTTAATATCAGCAGTTTGGGTCGTGTTTTTGTTCTTTTTTTGTTGTTACAAATTTCCATTACTCTGTGGAATTGTTTGTGATTGTATTATTTTGTAGCTTAGATTATTTTTTAATAGAGTTCCCCATCGCCTTGCTTTCTGTCATTAGATTATATTCCAATTCTCAAACTCTATCTAAATGATTAGCTCGAGTTATCCTTTGGAGACGTGCTGAAATGTCGGGTAGGGCATTTCCAATAAAATCGGATCTTATAAGGCTTTGTTTTTCCTAGCTTTTGTTGTTTTACAGATCCAGTGGCTCATAAGAGCCTCGCTCGATTCTGACTTCAGGTAAATCCAAATGCCAGCTCTTCCTCTACTGGCTGTGACCATCGATCAAAGAAACTGCTGCCCGGGTTTCAAACGCATGGAATATTGCACATTTCTGCAAAGTCAAAGTGAGCAGCCCTCACCTCACTGAAGGTTATGAGAGTCATGATGCTGAGCTGGCAAAGATGGTGATGATGATGGCAGGACACGATTCTGCCACAACATGCACAGTGAATCAATCCTTGACGTCACTTGCCCGCATAGACAGCTGCCTTCTAAAGCAGCATCCAACTCAAATACAGTCTCACAAGGGACTGTTTTGGACAACACCGGTTCACTGGAAAAACATACCTATACATACAGTACAATTCACTGTAGTTACAGCTCATTTAAACACTAGTGACAATAAAACCACCAACAAGTTTGATCCCTTTTCACACAAACTATGATTACAGGGCAGATCATTGATTAATAAAGCCTTGTTTTCCCATGGCTACTTAAATGCTCATGACCTCAAACGACTTTTACCATAGTGCATGATTTGTTAACTATCAATTTTTTTTTTACATTTTCGTCACACAACCAGTTACGTATAAGTGGATTTTCTGAAGTAGTAAACTTACACAGTGTTGCACTTGTGATGCGAAACACTCTGGTACGAGTCCTGTGAGACACAAATCATGATAAAAACACTTGCATAAACAAGCTAAAATAGCATGGCTGCTTCAGATAACGCATTTATATAATAGTTATTTAAAATAGCTATTTTTAAATACTTCACTTTTGAATTCCAATCATGAACAAGCAATAAACAACCACAAGAAAAAAAGAAGAAAAAAAAACGGTGGGTGAGTGGGTGGTTTGGGTCCGGCTGTTTGGCGGAGTCTCTATTAATAGTAAGGGATGCCAAAGCTTGACATTTGGAATTTTTAACCGGATGATTCATTAAACAGCCTTCTAAATTTAGCATGAATCACTACAATCGCAGTTGTCAGACTAATGCACGATGCCCACTGTCCCTGGGTTAAAAATAAACTACAAAGCACTCAAATTAGCATTACATTCGATTCATGCTTGTTAATATGAAAACAATGGCTCATAAATGTTTTAAAACGAGGTCTAAGTAAGCACGATCCCATTGCTCAGACTACAAATGCGAGTCCTAAATGTGATGTGTATTAAGTATAACTTTCTAAAGCCACAACACTGTCAGCTAATTGCTTTTACAAATGAAGTTGAACTTTTACAGTGGCGTTCGAAGCGGCTGGGGTGGGGAAAAAAGTGTTATGCCTTGGTGGAGACCTGTAATCGATTTAATTTGATTGTTCCTCCAAACGTCTAAATGTTCCTTCTCTGATTGTATCTATTTTTGTTGTGTACTCCCTGTAATTGGACAGTGGCTACAGTATATCAAGGACCCTTGTTTTAGCGATGCAGAGAGAATAATCAAAATGATGTTTTATTAACAAAGTCCGGGTGGAACCAATGCTATCTCACGACCAATTCGTACGAATTCGTACGAGTGATTAAAAGGTGGCTAATTCGTATGACCTCACTCAAATTCGTACGATTTGTTTAAACCCACGTGATGGGTAGGTTTAGGGGGCGGGGTCAGGGGTAGGTCATTCGTACGAATTCATTCGAATTTGGTAACTCGTAAAATATGTACGAACTAGCAAAAATCGTACGAATTTGTACGAGTAAGGTCGTATGAATTCGTACGAATTGCCGTGAGATCGGGTTGGCCTATTATATATAAATAGTTGACTCACCTATGATTCTCGACAGTTTGTCTCCATCCCGACTCCTCACTTTCGGCTGGTTCCTATTCCAGGGATACAGGGCTCAGAGCCGTCCCCTCGGACAGCATGCCAAATACTCACACTCTTCACTCTATCTGATTATTTGTAAGAGTGAACTCGTGAAATAAAAGTTTCACTGACTGAGTTCAGATTCAGTTGTGCAGAGATATGAGGATCCCTAAGAAACCTGCTCATACATTAAGTATCAACCTTTCACTCTTCCAGGTCTTATGTTGCTTTGAGGTGTTCAGAACGTGTCCAGGTTTGTGTAAATAATAGACTCCTCTGAATCCTATACAAGAGTCTGCCGCCTTTATTGGAAGTTATTGTTGAGTTTAAATCCGGCAGCATTTGGTGAGTAGGAGGACAAAATGAGCAGTAGATCAAGGCCTGCAGGAGAACAATGCATTGCCAATCAAAAGTTAATGCTGTTTCGTTCAAAGTAGCACTCCAGCAGGGCTGTGAAATGAGCATCGCTTTGAAAATCTTTTTTTGCCATTTTTTTAAACAGAACAGCTGAGGCAAGAATAATTGGAGAGAGGGGTTTGGTACACGGCACAGGCCGGATTCAAACCTGGTTTTCTCATGTGAGCACACGCTGAAATCACTAGGTCACAGCTCAAAGTGTTAACATGCACACTATTTCAATGGTCCACTTTAGACATTCTACTGACTATAAGTAACTTTACAACTACATGTAAACTTATTGTACTAACCCAAACATATCCTAACAGTCTACTAATACTCTAATGACAGTTAGTTGACATGTAGTTGCAAAGTTTTTATAGTAAGTAGAATGTCTAAAGTGGACTATCGAAATAGTGTAACCTTTAATTTTATTTTAATTAAAGGGATCTAAATACTTTTCTGAATCCACTTTAATTTAACTTACACAATACAAGATTTATACGCATGTTGTCTACAGTAACACTGTTTCCTACTAGGTGTGTTCTCACGTTTTCTCGAATCACTCTATGGTCTAATAAAACAATAAGAGCTAATCAAATAATTTGTAAACTGTAAAAGTATTGTAATCAGTAGCCAGTGTTGGGTGTAATGCATTTCTAAGTAATTAATTACAGTAATTCAATTACTTTACCCTTGAATAAGTAATGTAATTTTATTACAGTTACTTCTGATGTAATTGCATTAAATACTGTATACAATATTACAATTCTGTATACGACTATAGTGGGTTGGTAACCCTTCACAACAAGGTCTCATTTTTTAACATTAGTTAATGCAACAACTAACATGAACTAGCAATGAAAAATATATCCTTGCAGCTTTTCTTACACTTTGTTAATGTTTGTTAATAAAAATCTTCATGTGCATGTTAGTTCACAGTGCTAATAATGTATTTGTAAAGATTGAAATGATAATTTACTAAGATTAATAATTGCTTTAGAAGTTGTGTTCACTGTTAGTTAATGTTAACTATTGTAGTTAACTTATGTTAACAAATGAAACATTATTGTAAAGTGTTAAAATCTAGCTATAACTTCTAATGATAAACTGTATGTTTTTATTTTGGTTAGTTGGTTAGTTCAAGAATAATTTATGGAATTTTCTATTATTTATTTGAAAGAATTAAAAGAGCAGTTTCATGTCTATTCTTGTTTTGTTCAGCTGGTCGAGGTTGATGTGGGATTTATATTCTAATTAGTAAAGCAAACATTTAAGTAATGCAATATTTTATAGAGAGAGTAATTAGTACAGCAATCTAATTACACGGTTGAAGATGAAATTAGTAGCTCATAATTACTTTTTTAGAGTAACTTAGCTAACACCGTCAGTAGCTAATCTATAAATAATTGTTAAAATGCTATAACCAAGCTTTTTAGACACATATAATGTCAAATATCAACAGTGGGGCCTACACACAAAAGAAAGAAAAGTTGAGCTAAATAAGGCAACATATCATACTCAACTTGCTAAGTTAACTTAACTTATTCACTCCAATTACAGTCATAAATAATAGGTAGTGTTTTGATCTTAATAATTCTTGTCAAATTACTTTCAAGCTACATGTTTTACATTTGTTAGAACATTTTGTAAGTATCAGCAAAATGTTCTTCTAAAAAATAAAAAAATAAATTATTTTGTAGGATGAGTCAGTTTATTATCTTGAATAAACTAAACAAGAATACTCAAACATGTTGCTAAAAAAAGTTGTTTTGTTGGCCTTATGTAGATTATCAAGAATTTGTCCAAAACTTGTCCATGTGGTAACTATTATTATCTCTTTCCCCGCCATGCAATATATAAAAAGAAAGAACAGAGCCTCTGCTTAAAAAAAAAAAAAAAAAAAAAAAAAAAAAGTTTTATCTTAGCTTCATGCATTTTTTTAATCAACACTTGAATGTGGGTAAGTTCCATAAAAATAGCAAGATTTTAAGCAAAAAAAAGCTTAGAAAATGATGTTTTTGTGTGTCCAAGTATTTAAGTTGATGTTAATTGGAGGGAATTAGTTGAGTTTACTTAATAATAAGGCAGCCTATCACACTCAACTTTTTTAAGTTAGCTCAACATTTTTTTTTCAGTGCATTACAGCACTGTACCATAGCACCGCCTCTGTACTTTCTTGTAAGGAATATATTTCTATAAAAAAAAGTAAAAGAGTGTCTCACGAGAGGTCTTGTTTGAGATGCACACAGTATGTACTGCGAGGTAAACCACGACTACCACCTCTCACACCTGCCTGACATTGTGCGATTTCCTCTGAGGATGCAAGACTGAATTTTTCTAAAACTATTTTGAGAAAAACAGGAGAGCTGAGCTCCAGGGAGTGATTTCTTTTCTGTCAGCATGCACAGCTCTTTTTGGTAGGAATGAAGCAAAGTTCCCTCTCGGCACAACCTTTTCCCCTGTATATCATTGGTGTCAGCTTCACACAGGTGCCAGAGCCGATGTTTATCTGTATGTGCAGAGAATTAAGGGGGATATTTTTGTTTGTTTGTTTAAAGGGTGTGCAAGGATGTACGTATAATCCATTTGTGAAGGTGCTCTTAATTTGTCATTCTTATAAAACATTCATTTGAAAGTCAATGTTTTGTTAGAAGCTACTCAAGAAGCAATGATGTTTGATGTTATTGACGTCTGCCGCAATCTGCTGTAAAGGTTATTAATGAGGATTATAGGGGAATAATATTTTAAGTTCGTTCTCACATAAAGCCAACACAGGCTCACTGAAAAAAAAACGTTCCTGTGGCAACATGTTTGCAAAACGCAAAACACGCACCAATACGTACATATCACGGCAGTTTCTAAAAGAAATGAAGGCAGTAAAACAGCAGACACTTTTAATCGCACTTTTTATCACACACAATTATGATTACATGGGCAGAATATGGATTAACAAAGTCTTATTTTCACGTGGCTCCTTGCACAATCATGTTATGACCTCAAAACACTTTAGACCACACTGCATGATTTGTAAATGGATATGTATATTTGGAGTTTGCATCACTGAACCAGCTCCATATGTTCAGTTTTACTGATGTATTAAGCTTGCTCAGAAGCTCAGCTGCTACAGAATTGTACTTGTGATGCGGAGAGCTCGGGTATGAACCCGTCAAAGACGAATCACTCCAAAACAAGCTAAAATGCCAAAATACGTACATACTCCGACGTAATAAAACATTGCCATATTCACGTTCCCCTGTTCCGTAAAAAAACTAAACGCGCTTTTAGCGCCACTCACTGGACATTTCACTTTGAAACTGTCCCAAAAGGAACAGGACGCAACGTATTTTGCGTTTTGCAAAAATGTGGCCGAAGTTACGTTTTTCGAATGAGCCTGGGCTGAAAATTTCAGTCGAAATTTCACCCTGGTCTCCAGAATGCTGACCCTTCGATCCCAGAATGAGCTGTAAACTGCAGGTATCGCTTCAATCCTGGTTGTGTTGTGTAAAACTTTCCCTTCTGATTTCTCGGTATTGACTTCCTCATCTCGCCGTCTTCTTCATCCGTACATCCTCCTTCTTTAAAGACCACTGGGATTCAGGCTTATGAGAAGCCCGAGATTGGGGCTGTTTGATTTGCTCAGGTCTTTCTAATGTGCGGGTCCCGAGGGAGCGAACGGATGGAGGAGCACTAACAGTTCTTCATAATCCCTCATTCCAATTCTTCTCCAGTGCTGACTGCACCATCAGTGACCCAGAGACGCTCACACACTGTACTACAGCACTGCTAAAACCTACACCTGCCAAGAGTGCAGCACTGATACCTACTGAATGAGGGGAGGAAAAAAACAAGCTGAATCATGGTCATTGAAGTAAAGGATATTGAACAGTCAGCTCAGCTGAACGTCATTGCAAAATAGTCCCTGATGTGTTTTCTTGACGTTTTTATTTCGCTGCATTCAAATTTATATCCTTGCTGAAAAGACCAGATTTGGTCTCATTTCCTATGCTAGTTCAGAAATTAGAAACAGTCTGAAGGTGACAGCAGTGACATATGTAACCGAGGCTGAAGATGGAGATGTTTGTGGACACACTGATGGTTGAATGGTGACAGCAAGTGTAATGGGATACAGGCAGCTGTCATTCATGACACATTTCATAAACACTAGGCGTCATTTAAATATTTGTTTTTTTTCCGTATGTGTACGATGATGATGTTCGTTAGTTTCTGTATCTTGGCAGGTGTGTTGTAAACTACCCCCAATGATATCACTAGGGATGTATGGAAGCTTGTTTCCGCCACAGAATAAAAAAATCAAAAGGTAACTGCGACTTTTTATCTCACAATTTTGACCTTTTATCTCATAATTGCGTAACATAAAGTCGCAATTGCGAGTTATAAAGTAAGAATTGCGAGACATAAAGTCGCAATTGCGAGTTATAAAGTCAGAACTGTGATATAAACTATTGTGATATAAAAAAGTCTGTCTTTTTTTCCTTAGAATTGGACTTTATTACTCATAATTGTGACATTATATCTCACAATTCTGAGAAAAGATATCAGAATTGCAAGATATAAACTCACAATTGCGTGTTATAAAGTCAGAATTGCGAGATGTAAACTTGCAAAAGTAAAAGTGTAAAAGTCGCAATTATCTTTTAAAATGTCTTATTCCAAGCTTCCATAGGAATGTGCCCGAAGCCCAATTCCGAATTTGGAAAGGCACAGAAAATGAATAACGCATTCTACGGAGCACCTAAAGGGACAAAGTTATGCTTACGGCAGTAGTTGGTTACATTACAGTACATCAAACTTCACATGTGAATATAGTAGGGAGAAATGACTGACGGGACGATGACGAAGGGTTTGGTGCGCAACAAGTCCATTGACATATATCTTATGTTGTTAAATCAGTACCACCACTCCCAATACACAAAGTACGCGTGATTGCTAAAGTAAAAAGCGAGCATGCATTCAAAAGCGATTTCAATACCCTACATATTGATAGTGGCTCACTGATTCCCACAAATGATATACAATACAATTACCCAACTTTATAAATGCCAGAGAACGCAAAAGCATTGAAATATTTTTTTTGCTCCCATCTCATATTTTTTTCCATCCCCATATCCCTTTAGGGGCACCGTAGAATGCGGCATTTCCTTTACGAACACAGTATTTTAGGCATGACCCTATAGGTATCACAGTCAGATATTAAATCACTAGCTGTTGTTGATGATAGAGGGTTATTAATAGATATGTAAGGCAAATAACACAGCGCCCTAAACCTCACTCCCATCCGGGTCACGGCACCACTGTAACTATTTTCGCTTGGACCGTTCCACGTGGGGCTCGAACCAGCGATAGTCATTATAGAAGTTTGGCATGCTAACAAGTAAGCAAAAGAGTATAGCCTTTTGAGGCCAGTGAAGTATGGAATACAGTTGATTTAGATTTTATTTTAGAATTTCCATTTCTGAGGCAAAATATTAATTTGTTACCATTTATTCGCCCTCATGTTGTTCCATGTTCCGGCGTATGCTGTGTTTGTAGCCATTGGTGAATGGTCTGAGGTTTAGATGGCTCAGTTCATGCTGAGATGGCATTGTTCTGCTGATGTCCGTCTCTTGAGAGAGCCATGCCTGACCATGTAATTGCAGTGTTGTTCAATATCTGCTCCTAAAGGACCACCCTCCGGCAGAGTCTAGCTCCAACACTAATTAATCACACCTTAACCAGCTAATCAGGATCACTAGAAACTTCCAGGCAGGTGTGTTGGATCTAAACTCTAAATAGTGGCTCTCCAGAAGCAGGATCGGACTACCCCGTGTATAGTAATGTATAACAAATTCACAGCTCATGTTTTTGGACTTGAATTATTCTCAGCTGAATTGATTAATATTAGAGCTGTAAAAGCTATTATTTGAGAATATAATGTTTAAGTGCTCTGGCTATTTGTTTGAAACTGTATATATTTAATGTTTATCTACAATTATTTTCATTGGTAATCGACAACATGCCACAGATAGAGCTTTAGTTGCTTTTAACCCAGACAAAGTGAGATTTAAAAATCAGCGGCTAGACAGCACAAGCTCAGATGCTGCCATTGATTCGTGGTCTTTCCCCTTCATATGCTAATTTGTCCTGTTGAACTGAGTGTACGTCTGATGTAGCTGTCATTACAGAGATAAAAGTGTTGTCGAGGGATTAGTTTACGTAGCGCAGCTGTGTGTGTGATCAGCGGCTGGGGTCAGGCGTCGGACAGGCTGGTGGGTGATACAAGGGGAACTGACCTGTGAGATTACACAAAAGCATCAACTCGTTTGGTCTACTCTGCTCTGATTGGTCAGACACCCCAGTCTGTTGGGATTGGTCTACTATGCTTTGATTGGTCACATGGCCCAGTCTGTTGTAATTTGTTCTACTCTACTCTGATTGGCCAGACGGCCCAGTCTGTTGTGATTGGTCTACTCTGCTCTGATTGGTCATATGGTCCAGTCTTTTATGATTGGTCTACTCTGCTCTGATTGGTCAGATGACCCAGTCTGTTGTAATTGATCTATTTTGCTCTGATTGGTCAGATGACCCAGTCTGTTGTGATTGGTCTACTCTGCTCTGATTGGTCAGATAGCTCAGTCTTTTGTGATTGGTCAACTGCTAATTTGCATATTCATATAACCGCGTATATTAAATGAGGCAAGGGTGTAGAGTTACATTCAAACTATTTTAAGGAATTTTTTTTTTTCCAAGGAAAGAAAACGTTGAAATATGTCATTTTGGTGATCAAAGAGGAGTTTTGAGGGATACAATTTTTGACTACAGGGGGACTTTAATAATATTTTAGCAAAACTGGTTTATTGCTAATTTATACAGGTCCTTCTAAAAAAATTAGCATATTGTGATAAAGTTCATTATTTTCCATAATGTAATGATACAAATTAAACTTTCATATATTTTAAATTCATTGCACACCAACTGAAATATTTCAGGTCTTTTATTGTTTTAATACTGATGATTTTGGCATACAGCTCATGAAAACCCAAAATTCCTGTCTCAAAAAATTAGCATATTTCATCCGACCAATAATTTCAAATAATTATGTTCAGTTATGCACTCAATAGTCAATACTTGGTCGGGAATCCTTTTGCAGAAATGACTGCTTCAATGCGGCGTGGCATGGAGGCAATCAGCCTGTGGCACTGCTGAGGTGTTATGGAGGCCCAGGATGCTTCGATAGCGGCCTTAAGCTCATCCAGAGTGTTGGGTCTTGCGTCTCTCAACTTTCTCTTCACAATATCCCACAGATTCTCTATGGGGTTCAGGTCAGGAGAGTTGGCAGGCCAATTGAGCACAGTAATACCATGGTCAGTAAACCATTTACCAGTGGTTTTGGCACTGTGAGCAGGTGCTAGGTCGTGCTGAAAAATTAAATCTTCATCTCCATAAAGCTTTTCAGCAGATGGAAGCATGAAGTGCTCCAAAATCTCCTGATAGCTAGCTGCATTGACCCTGCCCTTGATAAAACACAGTGCACCAACACCAGCAGCTGACATGGCACCCCAGACCATCACTGACTGTGGGTACTTGACACTGGACTTCAGGCATTTTGGCATTTCCTTCTACCCAGTCTTCCTCCAGACTCTGGCACCTTGATTTCCGAATGACATGCAAAACTGAGCAACAGTCCAGTGCTGCTTCTCTGTAGCCCAGGTCAGGCGCTTCTGCCACTGTTTCTGGTTCAAAAGTGGCTTGACCTGGGGAATGCGGCACCTGTAGCCCATTTCCTGCACACGCCTGTGCACGGTGGCTCTGGATGTTTCTACTCCAGACTCAGTCCACTGCTTCCGCAGGTCCCCCAAGGTCTGGAATCCGTCCTTCTCCACAATCTTCCTCAGGGTCCGATCACCTCTTCTCGTTGTGCAGCGTTTTTTGCCACACTTTTTCCTTCCCACAGACTTCCCACTGAGGTGCCTTGATACAGCACTCTGGGAACAGCCTATTTGTTCAGAAATTTCTTTCTGTGTCTTACCCTCTTGCTTGAGGGTGTCAATGATGGCCTTCTGGACAGCAGTCAGGTCGGCAGTCTTACCCATGATTGCGGTTTTGAGTAATGAAACAGGCTGGGAGTTTTTAAAAGCCTCAGGAATCTTTTGCAGGTGTTTAGAGTTAATTAGTTGATTCAGATGATTAGGTTAATAGCTCGTTTAGAGACCCTTTTCATGATATGCTAATTTTTTGAGACAGGAATTTTGGGTTTTCATGAGCTGTATGCCAAAATCATCAGTATTAAAACAATAAAAGACCTGAAATATTTCAGTTGGTGTGCAATGAATCTAAAATATATGAAAGTTTAATTTTTATCATTACATTATGGAAAATAATGAACTTTATCACAATATGCTAATTTTTTGAGAAGGACCTGTATTTAAATCATGTGAACCAAAGCAAAAGTCATGTAGTTTAACCTCATGCAGAAACAAGCATTACAATTTAAAACAGGAAATTTATCATAAATTGACCATTTTATGGCAAAGTTAGTTATTTTTTATTGTTTTCTTCTAAGATTTTGTTGATCACATTTCTAAGAATGTGACAGGTTCATTTTTACAACCACGATAAGGAGAACTAAACAGGACACAGGCGGATATGATCAATGAGTAACCATAGAAACAAGAACTCAGTAAACAGGAACTAAGATACAGGGAAACAACTAACAAACTAAAAATTATTGGCAAAGTAAACAGAAACATATCAGGCTACAAGTTACAAAATCTTTGCTCAGGAGTGTCCAATCCTGCTCCTGGAGGGCCACTGTCCTGCAGAGTTTAGCTCCAACGTACCTCAACACACCTGCCTGGAAGTTTCTAGTATCCCTAGCAAAGACTTTAATTATCTGGATCAGGTGAGCTTAATTGGTTTTGAAGCTAAACTCTGTAGGACATTGGTCCTCCAGGAGCAGGATTGGACACGCCTGTCTTTATGGGAGCTCTCAAATCTTTGCCAAGACAGACATGTTCCTGGATCAACATATTTAAGTTGATACTGGTACAACATTCCTGTCTGAAAATGTAGTCCTAACCCTATCCCTACCCCCAACTCTACCCATAAGTTATCCCTAAAATCAGAGGAAAAGAGGTGAATATCACTGATATACAGTAGAAGCATATAATCCTGGCTGTAAGCCTAAACTTGACATAAACTGTAAACTTGTCCCTCAAATCTGATTGGTTGAATGGAATGTTGTCCCAGGATCAACAAAGATTTTGATTCAGGAACATGCAGGGACGGACTGGGACTAAAAAACGGCCCTGGACTTTGACTAGGCCCGGCCCAAAGCAATCGGCGCGCGGAAACTCGACAACAACAACAATAACGCCTGCCGCCTGGCATGAGTGTCACAAGACTTTAATTGTGGCTCATGATACTATACTATCCAAATTATAGCTAACAGTATATTATACAATCTATTCCATGCTGTCTTAAAATGAATTTCTTACTTAATAATATTAATTAATTTATGGAGTAATTAATCTTAGCTACTGCACAAATAATAATACCACATCTAAATGAAAATAGGCTACACCATTACAAATGTAACTTCTGTATTCAAAATCTTCACAGTTTGTAAGCATTAATTGTAACGTTACGAAACATTTTTAAAAGTAAAAGCACAACATATTCCTTAATATTAGCTACTGCATGTGGCATTTTACAGCTAAAATGTTGAAGTTTAGCTGTTTTAACTACTGTAATCATTAAAAATGTAGCAAGCTGAATATCACTTCCTAACATCATCCCTAGCAAGTAACTTGCAAAGTAATTTCTGATTAATTCGGGTCGGGAGTAGTAGAGATAAAAGCCCGCCCGCACTGACAATTGATTGGTTGGGTCCTTTCATGCGCACACTAGCACACACACGCAAGGCCTCTAGCTCGCTCCCTCTCTCTGCCGTGCGCGCGCTACGCATGCGCGCTCTTCCTCGCTCTAGATTCCGGGAGATTTTAACTAATTTGCGGGCATCAGGGAGGCGCTATCAATATGCGGGAGAATCCCGGAACTTCCGGGAGACTTGGGATGTCTGTGACTGCATGTGTGGCGGGCGGTGGGCCGGCCCGCCGGCCGTCCTGGAGTACCGGCCGTTCTGTGATTCTCCAGATCACACAGATGGCCAGTCCGCCCCTGGGAACATGTTGTACCTACTTGGTGAAATCACATTCACCCATCAAGGTACCTGGTGGTGTTCTCTCTACAGCTGCTTTGAAACAATAAGTACCACAGCTCTATAATTCAATCAGCACATAAGCAGGACAGGAAGTGATAGAGTAGAGACACCGAGAGGTCAGGACAGTCAGTGGGCATGTTTTCATGATTGTTTTTTTGTCTGAGTGGGCAGATGAGGGGTGTGAAAGGCCAAAAACAAGACAATCCCCTCTTACCACCTCAATGTGTGCATGTGTGTAATCACATCCAATTACAGGTG
Source organism: Rhinichthys klamathensis goyatoka (assembly GCF_029890125.1). Classification (NCBI taxonomy): domain Eukaryota; kingdom Metazoa; phylum Chordata; class Actinopteri; order Cypriniformes; family Leuciscidae; genus Rhinichthys; species Rhinichthys klamathensis. The sequence goes on from NW_026606557.1 coordinate 1,126,435, forward strand.
TTGTGTTGTACTACTTACTGTATGTGTGAATGCAGACTCCTCAGCACATTAAAGACGGCTGTAAATCATGACTATCATGATCTATTTTTTAAAAACGGCAATAATATACTGCAGGTGCTCTCTCTCTCTCTCTCTCTCTCTCTCTCTCTCTCTCTCTCTCTCTCTCTCTCTCTCTCTCTCTCGCTCTCTCGCTCTCTCTCAGCACATTCTTGGCTGCGTTTCATATCTCATCCAAAACCAAGAGGAAAAAACCCTGCATTTTCTACAAGGTTTTGATTCATGGAGAATTAAAGGCAGGAGCCATAACTCAATATCATCCCATAATACACACATCTAGACCCGTTCCACTCTATGTGCTTTAAAGTGGTCACACCATACATTATTTATTTTTCCTCCCCACCAACTTCTATATTGTTCGCATGGGTCCGAAATTTAGATTTATGGCATTTTTTCACCCTCATTGACCCTGAGAATTAAACCAAGGAGGTCTACAATACATAAATAAAGCTATCTGTTAGCATTTCCATTCATCTCAGTGGCAGTTGCTCACCTGGCACAATATCGTTTGCATTGCACCATCCTTCAATAACAGCAGCTCTGCATTTACATCTGCTTTGTTGTAATTTTACAACGTTATTTTCAGTTTAGACCAGATTTGAATCATTCTAAATAAAAATACATTATTACTGGTTGCAATATCTTAAGTCCTTTTAGTACCAGTATTTGAAATTTTTCCTGTATGTTAGCAGTAAAATATAGTTAACTGTTTTTTTTTTTTTTTTATCTTGGCTGTTTGTTTGCCCAAATATCTGCTTGTTGCAAAGCAGACACTGTTTGTGGAATGCTTTGGAGGATGGTTATTCAAAGACAGGTGTGAATGTTCAGACATATATGGGGTTGCATGGTCCATTGTTCAGGGACAGGTGTTAATGTTCTGGAATGTGGGGATGTAAGAGGTCTGGGGGTTTGTATATTGTAAATTATTTATACTTGAACATACTCTAACTTCGATGTCGATGAAGTGGAGAAAGAGAATCAGAAACCCACTAAATCTCCTGACACTGATGATGAGGACATCGAGCCAAGCCAACCAGCTAAACTGACTATGCCCCGGGACCGGTATTGCTGGCTGAAAAATAATTTAATCAGTCCTAATACTGATTTCTCTGGTCCGGACGTCACCAGTGGTGCTGTTTCCTTCCAGATACCACTGAAGTACTTTCAGAGGTTTGTGTCAGAAAGACATGATTCAGGCTCTGACAGAAAACACTAATCAGTACAGCTGTCAAAAGACTGGAACAACTATAAACATAAACACCAAGGGAATTGAACAGATGATTGGCATGTACCTGAAGATGGGCCTGGAGCAAATGTCTGGAGTCCGTATGTACTGGGAGTCAGACACGTGGTATACCCCCGTTTCTGATGTAATGTTATGCCACAGGTTAAGAGAGCAAGAAGAAAGACAAACTGTGGAAACTCAGACCATGGCTTGATTCATTCAGAGAGAAATGCCTGCAGGTGGTACCCGAAGAGCACAACTCTGTGGATGAGAGGATGATTCCTTTCAAGGGGAAATTCAGTGGCATTAAGCAGTATATGCGAGGCAAACCTCACCCATGGGGCTTCAAATTGTGGGAAAGAACTTGAATCTCTGGCATGCTCTGTGACTTTGATGTGTACTAAGGCAGTGTTGCATGAAAAAGAGCCAAATCTGAACTTGGAATGTCAGGTGATGTTGTGATGAAGCTTGCCTCTACAGTTCCAGAAGGTCAGAACTACAAGGTCTATGCTGACAACTACTTCACCTGTGTCCCATTACTAGTTCAGCTCTTTGATCGTGGAATTCATTATGTGGAAACAGTCAGGCAAGTGCTGTTACCCAACTGTAACCTTGAAGATGAGAAGATCTTGAAGAAAAGGGGGAGAAGAATATTTGACACCAGAGTGGAGGGAAACCACCACATACTGTCAAATGGTTTAAAAAACAGGGCAGTCACACTTGTGTCATCCTTTGCTGGCACAGAACCTGTGCAAAAGATTCAACACTGGAACAAAGCCACCAAATCCTACATTGAAGTTGAGAGACCTGACATGGGTGCATACAACAAATTCGTGGGCGGTGTGGATTTGTTGGACTCATTTGCAGCCAAATACAAGTTCCCCATGAATATGCACCGCTGGCACATTTACATCTTCTGGCACACCATTATCCTTGCTGTGATCAACGCCTGGCACCTCTACAAACGGGACTGCAAAGCTATCAATATTCCCAAGAAAAAAATGCTGAACAGGAGACTGATTCAGGGGCAACTACTGTACCATCCTCTCTCATCCCAGTAAGAATCAATTTCTGCTCTTTGCCATATTTAATATTTTACTAATTAAACCGTTTTTAATGTATTTTTTTTACATCACAATTGATTATTTTCTAATCTAATTCAGACAAACACAGCCGTTAACACACCAAGAAGAGGGCGACCATCTTCAGCCAGTAGGAGCCCTTTGACGTCCATAACAGTGACACCTCAGAAACCTGTGACTGCTCAGAAAAGTCCTTAGGTAATGGGGGTCCACCAAATGAGGTCCCAGCCAAGAGGTCATGTGAACCACCAACGAATGTGCGTAGGGACATGGTCGCACATTTCCCAGTGAAGACAATGAGTGGACGCTGCAGACACTGCAAAAAAAGGATATTCGAATACGCTCTGCAGGAAGTGCAATCTCCGTCTCTGCTTTTCAGAGGAAAGGAACTGCTTTTGGGACTACCATTGCAAGTGAACACTGGACACTGTTTCTTTGACAGTTTTCAATCTGTTTTGTATTTAAAGTTATAGCGGAGGATCTTTCTGAATTTTAGAGAAGACCCGCCCTCTCCAATTTTTTTTAAAAATGCACATGCGCAACACTCTATTTGCTCCCGAGAGGGAACGCCTATTAAACGTGTGCACGAGAGAGCATGGACGAGCCTAGTTCACCTTTTACTAGCAGTGATTTTAAATGGATTTTCCAAATAGCATGCCAAACTTTACCTGTCGAGTAGAAACTTCGCGACTGAGGCATCGGTGGGAAGCCCAACCTGTGCTTTTAGCACACGCCAGCGTGTGAAATATTCTCCCAAAAACACTCTGGTCTTGTTTCTTTCTTCAGAGGCCTTTCTCTTCTTGTCATACAATTCGTAGACACTTTTTCTCTCGCGACCCTCAGACATTTTGAAAAAACCCGGTGAGAACGGCGAGCTTCAATGAATGGCTGAAACCGTAGCTCACCACGCATATACACCTGAAAGTGCGCATGCGCAGAAAGCGAAAACTACCTAGGGAAGAGCACGCACGACGGCCTTACGTAAACATATCACCAGAATGATTGACAACTAGGAGGACCAATATTCTTGATGATCCACCCGGAAAAAGAAAATCCTCCGCTATACCTTTAATATTTATATTTTATGTTTATTTTTAATACATTCAAATTCATTAAAATATGACTGTTGGGTGATTATTACTTTTCATGATGTTTCATGTTATGGTGTTTTGTAAGCAATCCACACTCCAAATGAGCCCTTAGTTGTTCTGTATATTTGTTCTGACAGTGTGAGTGCAAATGCTGGAACTCTGCTCCCAAATAGGCCCAACGGTGCAATATTATATTATATATATTTCCTTAAAAACTTACTAAAACATAATAATAAAAAAAAAAATCCTTCATTATTTGCATCAGAGGCCTCCTACAACAACATCTGACAGGTGAACAGGTGTTTTCTGTTTCTTTTTTCTTTCGCTGTACTATCTGTATCTGTAACAGTGCCCCCTACCGTATAACAGTGAAAAAATGTATTGCTGAAAAATCTTGTCAATGGCAGGGAAAGAGTTGAAAGATGTTTATTGTTTAATTTGTGCCTGCTTTTCACACTTGATTGTATTCACATACACATTGTTATGTGAACACACAAAGTCCATGTTGTTGTGGCCACATTTGGTTATGCTTTTTAAGAGGTGTGTGTTGATGAACCCGCTGCTCCTGCACAGAGTGTTGAGTCTTTCTATCATTACCTCACGTCCTGCCACCCGGCGAGCTCTTGGATTGGCTGCAGCTCACAGCGGCCGGGCTCTCTGACCACACCCAGCAGTAGATGCGTGAGGAATGAGGGAAATCAGGCAAAACAAAGCACAGAACACAGAATAACAGAGAGAGGGGTGACCCTGACCTACCTCCTCATGCGCGATGTGGGAATGATGTCATTTCTTTACTTTTACAGGGCAAGAGTGGGTTGATAAATGTAATAATGTTCCCTGCACTCTAAGGGTACGTTTACACTACAACGATATGCTTGAAACGGAGAAGTTTATCCTTTCAGTTTTCCGCTTGCAGACGACATCATTGTCAAAACGATCCGCGAAAACGACTAAAAACGCTGTATTCTGCTGCCAGGCCATTAGATGGCGATGAAACGCTATAGACTGAACACGTAATACGCATGTGCATGACGTCATCTTCTTCAGAGATTCGCGTGTTTGTTGTTTACACGGACATCGTTTGCAAAAACGTGCACTTTGAAACCCGTTTTCAAAAGTTTGCGTCTTCAGGCACCCAAAACGAGGTTGTCGTGTAAACGAATGGCCAAAACGCATAAAAAGTTTTACGTTTTTAGTTGAAAACAGTGGTGTAAACAGCCCCTAAAAATGACCAGAAAGAGATATTAAAGAGAATGTACACATGCTCAGTAAGTTATATGACACAATGGCAAATAAGCTTATGAACTGTGTTATTTTAGCATTGTTGAGCTACTATAGATTTTAATGCTCAAATTGATACTTCTAATTATAGTTTTTATGTTTTAATTTTTTACATGCCCATATTGTTTCAGTTTTAGGGGGTGTTTACACAACACAAACTGAAAACGTTTTATCCGTTTTGGCCATTTGTTTATATGACAACAGCGTTTTCGGGGCCTGAAAACACATTTTTGAAACGGTACAGTTATCATCTCTGTAAACGTGAATTTGTCAAAACGGTGACTTCATGTGTATTACGTGTTCAGTCTATAGGCACGTAGTGTTTCTTTACAATGTGACATCGCCAACTACTGGCCTGGCATGAATAATACAGCGATTTTAGTCGTTTTCACAGATATCCAGGTGGATGCTGCACATTGGTGGTGGTTGAGGAGATTCCCCCTTCTATGTAAAGCGCTTTGAGTGCAGAGAAAAGCGCTATATAAATGTAATGAATTATTATTATTATTATATGTGTGAACGGGGATCGTTTTGATGTTGTTGTCTGTCCACAAATTTTAATCTGTTTTTAATACATCTTTGTCATGTAAAAGTTCCCCTGGTTATTTTTAGTATATTAAGTTAAAATAAATGAAAATGAGAAATGTTTCCTTGGTAACACTTTAAAATACTTTGAATTTGTTTAAATTGTATTTCAATCACAGTTTTTTTTTCAAGTAAACAAAGTTTATTTTTTATTGTTTTATGTTTAGTTCAATTTAATAACCCTGAACTGGAATCTAATTTCTAGGCATTTTACAAAGCATATGGTGCAGAGCAGCACAAACAAATTTACAACAAATAAATGTAAATTTACTTTAGAATTAATGACTTGAAATTACTTTTTTCATCCTCAATAATATTATAAAAAAAAATAAACAAGTACATTTTAATTTGAACTAATACATTTTGTAGCCCAAAAGCACCAGTTCTAATGCTTAAAAATGTAAATATACATCCTTGCCATGTCAAGATTCTTTAAGATGACCAATTATGTAAAAGATGCGATTATTAATTTCAATGAACAGAATGTACATTCAAATTTGGTGTGGTGCAATTAGATGCCATCCAAAACAAAACTGTTTCTGAATTACTTTGATTTGATTTGATTAGACAAAAAATAGTGAAATACACTCGTTTGTCAAGCATAACCCAATAAAGTTAAAAACTAGTTTTCATTGCGGTCGTTGATGTAAATCAATTACTTCACTCCTAGCGACGGGAACATTGGTATTGTATAGTATTATAAATGCAAAAACTGCAATACATTTTACAAAATTTACACTCACCATTAAACACATACACGCCATATTCCAATACAAACCCATCACTAAAAACACATAAGAACCAACTTTTAACTTTCATTCTAAAACTATAGCCATATTTAAAATACTTTTATTATCCAGAATTTACACATTCTTCAGCCCTGAGTATTCAAAAAACCCTACAACCATACATAGATTTAAAATGACAAAATCCATAAGATTTTTCCTAGTATTATAATAATGTTTCTCACTTACCCTATAGAGAAATATGAATTAAAATATGATGTAGCTGTTTTATGGACTATCTCGGGTGGCATTTTTAGTTTAAGGTTTGCTACTCTGCTTATAGGTACCTAATAAAGATAAACATCAACATGAGTAAAACAACTAAAACCTAAAACTACCGTATCGATTTATGTTGAGCTTTTTGTAACTTATCCAACAACACACAAAACAAATCAGACATCCTTTACCAGACTTTACTGCCGTTTTATCACAGCTACACACTGGCCCTCTTGAACAGCAAAACTGTAATTCAATTGTCCAACAAATGATATGCAGAAAAGAGAGCAATGCAACAACACTAGAATGCTCAGGAGTTTCACATGACTGGTTGAGTCCCTCAGCAGGCGATCACTTCCAGTCCACATGCAGGGTTTTACACTTTCACAATGCATTTGATTAATTGTACAGCCCTACCAAGATGCCACAGCTCCATTAAAGAACCTTTATATAGAAGTGTGCAGTTTTTCAACCAGCCTTGATAAATGTCTAGCCTCCAGTTAACACCTCAGTGGCTCACAATCACATGGGTTTCTCCAACGCTATCTCACGACCAATCCTTACGAATTCGTATGAGTGATAAGGTGGTTGATTTGTACGAGTGAGTATAAGGTGGTTGATTCGTACGAATTCGTACGAGTGAGTATAAGGTGGTTGATTCGTGCGAGTGAGTATAAGGTGGTTGATTCGTACGAATTCGTACGAGTGAGTATAAGGTGGTTGATTCGTACGAATTCGTACGAGTGAGTATAAGGTGGTTGATTCGTACGAATTCATACAAGTGAGTATAAGGTGGTTGATTCGTACGAGTGAGTATAAGGTGGTTGATTCGTATGAGTGATAAGGTAAATTTACACTCACCATTAAACACATACACGTACACGTTGACATACATAAGATGGGTGGTTGATTCGTACGAGTGAGTATAAGGTGGTTGATTCGTACGAATTCGTACGAGTGAGTATAAGGTGGTTGATTCGTACGAGTGAGTATAAGGTGGTTGATTCGTACGAATTCGTACGAGTGAGTATAAGGTGGTTGATTCGTACGAATTCGTACGAGTGAGTATAAGGTGGTTGATTCGTACGAATTCGTACGAGTGAGTATAAGGTGGTTGATTCGTACGAATTCGTACGATTTGTCTAAACCCCAGTGATGGGTAGGTTTAGGGGCAGGGTCATGGTTTGGTCATCATACGAATTCATACCAACTGGGCAACTCGTAAAATATGTACGATTTAGCAAAAATCATACGAATTAGTACGAGTGAGGTACGAATTAGCCATCTCGTAAAATTCGTACGTTTTGCCGTGAGATCGGGTCGGTCTCTCCTGTAACAGTTGTAAGGCGTTCTCACAGATGCTATTCTAAGCTTGCTTCATTTCATCCCTGTTTGTTACTAACAACCAGATTTAAGCAGCTTTAGTCGGTCAGGCCAGGTCAAGGTGACTAAACCGTAGTAAAACACAGCACAGCCTAACTTATCCACCCCAACCAACAACCTCCTGCCTGTTTATAGCGCACGAGTTAGGAGCACAGATTTAGACTGCTATTTTCAGATACGCACGATATGTATATAGTGTGGGATTTCTCCTTGACAAACATGACCTGTGAGTGGCTCACGAGGATGAGCTGAAGCATAAACACACACATGCGTGTAAGAATGCCAAGACCACCCATGATTTTGAAGGAACCAGCCTTCTGTTGCCGTATTTCGTTAAGCTGTTCAGGGTGCAAAGAAAGATGGCCCAATGCCTTCACTTTAAACAGATTTACCACTCGAGATCCTCCCTCAAGCGACACTCCATTACTTTTATTCTCGAGTAAATGAAGAGAGAAAGAAAGCTTATCAATCACATAAATGAATGACTAGCTATAAACAAGTACGTATACATAGGAGAAGAATAAGGTTTTGGAATAAGGGTTGACACGGTCTAATCAACTTCTAGATTTATTTCAAGATTTGGAACAGGGAAAAAATGGATTCCACGTGTCACTATTAATTAAACGTGACCCAGCGACAATGTTTTTCTGTATTTTTGGATAATGACAAGTCAAATTTATTTATGCTTTGTTCATATGTCCATGTGGTGTTTTTACTATGCTTTAAGAAAAACCATGTGTACATTTATAAGTCGACAGCATTGCTGAGTATTTTCTCTTTAAAACTGCAGTGAACCAAAGACAGTCTCAAAAACGTGACGTCACAAACTACCTTGTAACCAATCAGATCAACGTGTGATCATCAACCAGTGGATCTCTGAGCTGCTGTGAGTGAGTGGAGGCGGGGCTCATTTGCATATTAATAGAACCGCATACTAAATGAGGCAAGGGTGTAGAGTTACATTCAAGCTATTTTAAGGCATACTTATTATTTTTATCAAGGAAAAAACGATTAAATATGTTATTTTGGGGAAGATGAGTTGGTAACACTTTGGAATACTGTATCTTACTGCATAACTAATAAGGAATTATTGAAGAACTAGTAGGTAATTCTTCATTAACTACTTCTTCACTATTGTTAACTACTAAGTAAGGTGTGTTAACTAATCAGTATGTAATATAATTGAATGATTGTGTTAAGTAACAGTTAGTAAATCAATAACTAATGAATTCTGTCATACCTCCTAAAGAACTACTACTAATTATCTACTAAGAAAAATAACTAAGAAGTAACTAATGAACAGTCATACAAAACTACATTGAGTTGTGACCTTTCTTATTCACTAATGTTATTAATAGAAGTAGCAATTTTAACAAATACATATAATGTTAAAGTTAAATGTTTGCCTGTGTGGTTTTGTGAGTGTGTTCTGTAAGAAATCAACTTCAGAAAGGAACCCCACACAAGTGCTTTGCTATAACTAACCTCAGATTAGTTTTATATTTTATATACAGTACTGTGTGTGTCTGTTTTCCCCAGCATAGAATGCCATTGAGTAAATTCAAGTATTTGAGGCAACGACTGACGGAAACTGAAAATATAGGGAACTTATTAGTAATTAATAAATAGCATACTTATTAGATAATTCTTCAGGAATGACTTAGAACCTGGAACAGTATTCTAAAGTGAAAATATAGGGAACTTATTAGTAATTAATAAAGAATTATCAAATAATTATCCAGGAATTAGGCAACTGATAACCTGAAACAGTGTTCAAAAGTGAAAATATAGGGAACCCATTAGTAATTAATAAAGAATTACCACATACTTCTGACTCAAATCAAACTTGCTGTAAAAAAACACTATGAATGTAATGTACATTATGATAAGTTTTGCTAATGAAATAAAAAGTTATTTGCAGATCAATATATCCTATAGGTAAATGTCTGCATTTATCTTTCATATTAGAGCTGAAGAATGACTAAAACTTTTTACTTTTAAAGTACTTTAAAAATGAATTACCTTTGTACTTTTACTAAGGTCATTTTGAAAATGAATAGGCCTAATTATAATTTTACTAAAGTAATATTTTCAGTATATTATCTGTACTTTTACTCAAGTACTTGATTTGTGAACTTCATTCACCACTCCACTGGTAAAATAAAATGGATCATTGTAGTAACTACTGTTTATGACTGTTCATTAGTAGTTACTTCATAGTTATTTTCCTTGAACCATAATTAATAGTAGTTCTTCAGGAAGTATGACAGAATTAATTAGTTATTGATTTACTAAGTGATACTTAACACAATCATAACATTCTATTACATACTGATTAGTTAACACATCTTACTTAGTAGCAGTATAGTGAATTAAGTGTTAATAAAGAATTACCTATTAGTTCTTCAGTAATTCCTTATCAGTTATGCAGTAAGTAAGATACAGTATTCTCAAGTGTTACCGATGAGTTTTAAGGGATACAATTATTGATTACAGGTGGACTTTAAAACTATCCAATCCATACCTACATTTTAAAAGAGCAAAAACTTAATGGTAGATGGTTGCTAAGATATTTTTATCTTCCCATTTTTCTGCTTTTTAAAAGAATGTTCCAAATTTAGGCTCTATGCACAACATCAGTGAGGATGTTTTTAAAAAACAATATCCAAATCTGTGTTAACCAGAAGGAGCAGATAGAAGTCGCTTACACAATAAAGCTAAAGTGATCATTAAATGTTCAAGTATAGAAATCAAAACTGCATAACGTTCCTGAATGAAAGGTCGACCCAATGAAGGACTGTGCAAGATTTGGGGTTGTTGATGGACTCAAGTTACTCCATCTGTGTTTTGATCTGAATCTGATCCGGACGTAGTCGTTGACAAACATTTTTTCAGCTTATTGTTCGATACGTTCTACAATTTTTTTTCATAACTCCCAGAGGCCTACTAAGAACTACTGTACAGGTTCATAATTAACATGAATAATGCACAATGTATCATTAATTCTAAAGTGAAGATCTTGGTAACCCACTAGTATGGGGTGTTCAAGTGTTACAGAATCCTCTAGAAGGATGTCATTTTAAGCTTTTGAGGTTTTTGTAAGGTTTTGGATAGTAATAATGACTCAAGTGCCTACATGTAATAATCATAATCGCTTGGTCACTTCAAAGTAAGGATTTTCTCCTTAGCGTAAAGGATGAGAGGCCCAACTATCACTGTTTTTAATGTACCTAGAGTTAATTTGGAGTATAATATATGTTTACACAGCTTTTTTTATTAAAGAGTCGGTGCCAGTGTTTCGCGTGTATGGAAACTTTTTTTTAGTAAACGCTGGTGGGGAAGGAGTTAACTGTGGTAAAATCACTGTAAGGCGAAGCAACATTCATAACATCCCTTTAAACACTCGTGGAAATTAAAAGAGTTCCTTAATATTTCCCTCAAAAATAGAGCAAACAAATAAAGTTTCTTATTCTTGTACACTGCTATACTCATTGGTGATATTTAACAAAAAATAAACAACTAAATATTATTTAACCAGCAAAAATGCAATGCTGTTACTTAAGTGAACAGGTTTATGCGTCCGCCTGTGTGTTCATATGCAGTTCCTCATCCGATGTGGATATAAGAGGTTGTCAGTGTAGACGGGTCACGTGTCGTACGGCCCCTGTTAATTACTCCAGAGTTAATCGGTTTGAGAGAGCGGAACAGCTTTAGCTGCAGCGTCTCTCTGCCGGTGCCCTGTTCTCAAAGGTTATATATGTACTTAAAGCCCTTGAGCTCGCAGATAAATGCCAAACAGGCCAAATTTCGAAAGATCCACAGAGTAGGTCAAAACCTGGCTGGTCAAAACACAGTCTGGTGGTCTCTGGGAAGCGGCAGAAACGAGTAATAAAGTTTTAATACTTTATTTGTACAAGAAAGGAGTATTATTTGTATAATATAGATAGATCTTTAGATATATTTGATATTTTTTAAATATATTTGCAATTACACATTTGTAATGAATATATACAAATACATAAACGTTCAATATAATATTGAAAACACACTACAGTTGCATGTTCTTTAGTGTGTTAGTCAACACATCAAAATAGGTGCACTTGACAAGCATGACAAAAGATTTTTTTAAACATGATTTAAAATGTCCTTTACAGTAACATTTGACATTTTCTTAGATTACAAGTGCACATTCAACTCTTTTGGCTTGAGTTAGTAATCAAGCAACTAAAACAGCCCAGATGTGCTTAAATGTGCAATGTCATCTGTGAAACAGCCATTTTGTCTGCAGGTTGAAGATACAGTTGATCAGTTTCCGATTTCACTTTATTTTTATTTTTTTGATAGATCCATCTGGATGTTCTCAGGCACACTTACCTGATTAGAAAAGCGGCGCCAATCAAAACCGTAACACTCTGTAACGCTGTGTGTATGTTTGTACAAGCCCATCTAAGTGTGTGTAATCATCTCCAGCCAGGGCCTCTGTGGCTGTCATGTTTCTGGTACAGACCATCTGCTGCATGAGGCTGCCGTGATGCCAGCAGAGACACGAGAGAACAATCTGCCAAACACACACACACACACCGTAGTGCCTCCCGACTGCTGCTCACTCAAACTACAGTCCTAGACCAGGGGTGTCAAACTCAGTTCACTGTCCTGCAGAGTTCAGCTCCAGCCCTAATTAAACAAACCTGATCCAGCTAATCAAGGTCTTCGGGATTACTAGAAACTTCCCGGCAGGTGTTCTGGAGCTCCACTCTGCAGGACAGTGGCCTTCCAGGAGCGGAGCTTGACACGTGACCTACACCCTAACTCTACTCCGACCCCTAAAACAGCCTTGGCATCTCTTGTGAAAATGGAAGTGCGCTTAATTGTATTTAACATGCATTTGTTGTGCACTTCAAATCTTGAAAGTATATATTTTTTTTAAAAGTGGGTATTTCGATAGTCCACTTTAGACATAACTAAGTAACTTTGCAACTCCATGTCAACTAACTATCATTATAGTATTAGTAATATCTGCTAATACTTTATTGTGATGGTCCCCCAACAGATATTCTATTGACTATAAGTAACTTGGCAACTACAAGTCAACTTATTCTACTAACCGAACCCTAACACCTAACCATAACCTAACAGTCTACTACAGTCTACTAATACTCTAATGAGAGTTAGTTGACATGTAGTTGGAAAGTTACTTATTTAGTAGAATGTCTAAAGTGGACTATCAAAATAAAGTGGAACCAAAAAGTTTACTTGCATATTAAAGGCACAGTATGTAAGTTTCGCCACTAGAGGTCGCTTATTCAAAATAAAGGCGTGGCTTGATGACGCTGTGAATGAGTGTGGAATCATGGGAGTGTCGTCTTCACCTCCACAGCCGATGGAAAGCAATCCGACGGGACTCGGGCAGAAATCATGTTCATGAATGAGCGAATGTATTAAAGTTTTATAAACGTTACTGTGGTGTGAAGCAGGACAGGAGCGAGAGCCAGAGGACATTTTACATAGTTGTTTTTGTTATGCTTATTGCCGCAGTCGCCCGCGCTGACGCTCCTTTCTTTTTGTTGTTTATGCTTATTTTATGATTAGAGTTACGTTTAATATCCGTCACCTCCCTCCCTGAACTTGAACTTTGTTACAGTTACGTTTCATCACTAAAATTCACATTCTTTTATTTCATTCTAATAAAACAGCCGCAAGTGCTGAATTACTACTCATACAGGTCACTTTATTTTTACAAAATAAAATTGTGAGGTAATGCAGCGCTGTTTTACTTGTTCAAAAAAGTGTTGAAAGTTATAACTTTACTCTTTGCGTTCGCTGTGTGGCTGGCATGAGACACTTTAGTAGTCTAGATCAATATTAGAATATTATATTAATACAAGCTGGATGACTTGTGTGGATAAACAGCACGCAACTAACTTTAAAACATTTTACGAATCTACAATGGCATTTTAAAAATAAAATAAAATAAATAAAAGATAATAAATTAAGCCTAAGATTGAGAATTAAATTTTTTTTTTAAATAAATCTCAGATAAAACTTTATTTTTTAGTTTACTCAAAGTAAAGTTTACTCAGATACATTTTATTTATACATCCTACTAACTATAAGTAACTTATCAGGCACACTTTAATTTGGGGAACATATATTCACTATTAACTACAACTTTGCCTCAATAAACTCCTAAATTAATTTAGTAAGTAGTTGTTGTAGTGGTTATATTTAGGTATTGGGTAGGATTAAGGGATGCAGAATATGGTCACGCAGGCATTAAGATGTGCTTTATAAGTACTAATAAACAGCCAATCTACTTGTAATATGCAAGTTAATAAGCAACTAGTTAAACTAAAGTGTTACCAACTTTTCATGTACATGTCAACTTATTCTACTTACTATATTTTGAGAATAAATGCATGGCATCAAGACTGAAGTTAAAGTTGTAATGAAAGTAATGCCAAAAATGTTAAACAGCAAAACCGCTAAAAGTGGTTTAATGTACTAAAACAGCGACCAAAAAGAACATAATTTATTTTGTATTTATTATAAACACTATATATTGCCAAGACAACAACACAGTATACAATGTTTTTACGTTAAGCATTTTATCATCCATAGAAAACCATTACAGAGAAATTGTCCTCTTTGATAGACTTTTCCGCTACAATTGTACCTCACTTATGTTAGGTCAATTATTTTTATGAACATTTATAGAACAAGGAAAGTCATCTTACTTTCAAGTCTTATCATTGAGGGTGACCCACACACAACATTTGCATTAAAGAGTATACTTTTCTGTTCGGCTCTGTATGGACATCTACATTTTATATTAACTAAAGCTTCCGTTTGTGTCATTGCCAATGAAAACTTTCTGACATTCACAAACCAGTGAGCCATTGTCCTAGACACAGACCACTGTGACCGTGGTGTAAAGACATCGATATAGCCTTCAGAAATGTCTTCAAATAAATGTCTATCTTAAATTGTTCAATTTCTATAAGATGAACATCGCTCCATCATGATCTAAGGCCTGTCACTGTACAGCCTGATGCTCCAACACCACCGCTGACCTCTCTTTTAACGTCTTGGAGAACAGGTACAGTAAACAATTACAAACATACGCACAACCTTGACAACCTCACACAAGGGTAAATGCATATGACGCACAAGCACACACACAAATTAACACACACTTGGCTAGAGTTTAGCGAATGCTGCAAACCGATTTAACTGCCGCCCCTGAGGCTTCCACATTACAAACATCCTGCTGTGTCGCCGCGCTCCCAAACAGAGCCGTCTTTATACCCACCAGTGCCGCAGTGACTGCAGGCCATTTATCTGCGAAGATTTATTCGATTTATTTTATTAGACGGAGAAAAAAAAAGTCATGTTCACAGAGACCCTGCTGCTTTGAGCCATTGCTGATTGAGTTTAAACCACTTTTTCAGTTCAGGAAACACTTTTAGTGCAACGTCCACCTGGACACTCTTGCAGCCAGACACACTTCTGTTTGATAGTGGAGCTTGTAGTGTACAGACCACTGAGACAAAGTACATAGAGTAATACAACTAAAGTCTAGCCCACTTTGAGAGAGCAGAGAGCTAGAATGGAGTGAAGAGCAGTCAGCGGAGATTCACTTATTCAGTCGGCAGACATTCTATTAGTAACTTTGCAATTTCATGTCAACCAGCAGTCATTAGAGTATTAGTAGACTTTAGGAGACTGTTAGTACACTGTTAGGTGTTAGGGCTCAGGTTAGTAGAATACGTTGACATGTAGTTGCAAGCAACTTATAGTCAGTAGGGTGTCTGTTAGGGGAGCATCAAAATAAAGTGTTAGCAGATATTAAAGGTAGGGTGGGCAATTTTCAGAGATGCTAGCATTAGCAAGCTAGCTTTGAAAGCATAAGTTCCCGCCCTCCCTTTAGAGCGTCTCCAAAGCCACGCCTCCTTCAAAACACATGAACGCGTACAGCAGGGAGCAAACATGAATAAACTGATAAATGCTGCCTTCTGAGGATGCATTCCAAGGTCGGAAGGCAGAAATGCACGTTGGTTTCACTTCGTGTGTCCTGAGATACCTTCATTTTATCGATCTTTGAAGGCAGCATAGATCTTTCCTTCGTTGCCTTTGATGTACCAGAATCCTGTGCTTCCCATTCTTTGAGTTGAGCTAAAAAATAAATAATAATATGGCGTCTGAAAGTTGTTTTAGTCGTCAGTTTGTGTGTAAATGTACATTTTTGATCAACGTTTTACACCTACGATGTCATTTCTAGTGAGAAATTACTATTGTAGTCTTTAAATATTCTCTTAGTTTTCACCAAAGCTCGCTCTATTTTGCTGTAGATCATTAAACCATTACGCTACCTCAGAAGTAGGTCCGAAATCAACCTTGTGTGTAAACGCTGCCTGCAAAGTCATTGCCTGATAGGGCACCAGGGTAACAAGTCAGCTGCCTATGGCATTAAATTATCTCATGTCTCAAAGCACATAACATTACAATAATAATGAACACAAACAACTTAAAGAGCTCTGACCTGTACACCTGACTGCTGCAGATTCATTTCGCCGTTGATTGTCTTTCCATTGAATCACATAAATTCGAGTCACGAACCACTCCGAGTATAACGTAACGGCTTTCCATCTCTTCATAAATAACAGTAGTTGTGGCGTGAGCGCAGCATAAGCTGGTTGTTTGGGTTCAGGAGGAACTGTAAGGCGGCTGCTGATTGAAAAAGTCTGTCTAACTCTGCATGGCCTCATGAAACGCATGGATGACGTGTGATGTCTGTGAGGTATGAAAATACACACGTTCACAGGCAGGACATCGTATCAGATTCTGACGGAATGCAATGATTGGACGAATATTTTATTGTCCTACCCTTTCCACAGACGATATGCATGTAAATACATTTAGACCACTTAACTTAGTGATTAGCGATTAGCGATTGCAAAGTTACTTATTGTTAGTTAGTAGAAAGTGGACCATCAAAATAATGTGTGACTTTGTTATGAATTTCAATCAGTATATTCCCCTTTCTGTCATTCCAATTCAACGTATTAGATGAAACATGTTTTCTGGGGACTTAACTGTATATTCAATCCCCTAAACTTAAGTCTACCCCTAAACCTACTCATGATTTACCAGCTGTTTTCCTCACGGGGACCAACAAATTTCCCCACAAGGACAAGGATTTAGGATATTGCCATCTTTGTGGGGACATTTGTCCCCATAATGTACCAGGACCACACACACACACACACACACACACACATTTCCATCTATGATTTGATTACCTTGTCTCCAAGCATCTATACGGGTACAGTGTTTATAGTATTGCCGCTGGAGATGATGGGCGTCTCTCCCACATACCTCGACCATAAAAAAGTCAAAGCTCTCTGCATCTCCCATCGGTGGCACATTATTACGGAAAGACAGACTGTTGCGCAGAGGTGTTTTGTGGAGCCAGCACATTTCCTCTCCTCTCCTCGCAACACATAAACACACACAGCAAATAAAGTCACTCTCTTCACTCTGCTTGAAAGTCACTGTACTCTTACAGTCTCATGTCTTCTCTCCTCATCATCTTGCATCATAAAGTGCCTCGCCAACATTGAGGAGAAAAGGGCTTGAATAAAGAATAAATATTTTAGCAGTGCATCGAAAAAAATGTCATGCATTACCCAGACGCCATTGATCAAGAGATCGTTAAAATCACGAGAATCATAAATTCAGCGGCCAAACTATTGATTAATGTATCTGAAAGTTAATGTACCTGAAATATTATTTTTATGTAAATTAAAAAGTTACGCATTAACATATTATTGTAAATCACTAGTAGAAATATCTTTACCAAAAAAAAAGCATAAATCTCACCAAATTTCATTAGATTTTTTTTTTCTGAAAAACAAGACATCATGTCATTTAGCTTCTGAAGAAAATGTATCTTGTTTTAACAATGTTTAGAAATGTATACTAACAAACAAGACAAAAATATGTTGATAGAACTATATTTAGCCCGTTCTCATCCCAAGGCGTCATACATGTGACGCTTTTGACATTTCGTCGAAATCTTACGCACATGGCATCCTTTAGCGTGAATATGAGACGCAGATCCCAAGGCGTCATAACCGTACCCTACCCCAGACCTAAACCTACCCATAACAGTGCGTGTTATATTGACGCTAAAGGATGCCATGTGCGTAAGATTTCAACGAAATGTCATTTGGCGTCACCTATATGACGCCAAAGGATGAGAATGTGTTGGTATATCAGTATTTCCACTAAATCTACCAGTACTCTAAGCGCATATGCATCTCTTCTAATGTTTTTGTCTTCTAATTTTGTACTTGTTTATTATTTATAGCATTATTGTGCTGCCTATCTTTTATAGCATCGGGAGAGCACCTATAATGTCTAAAAATTGGTCTAGACTACTGTAAGACAACTAGAACCTCAGATACTTTGATCTCCTGAGATATGGACAACACAAACACATACTGCCATTTGTCTCCACACCCCACAGAGTGAAGATGCGTGAACGCTTTTTTGACAAACATCAATCAAACCCTTTTCATTTGTTTCTTGAGCATCAAATCATCATATTAGAATGATTTCTGAAGGATCATGTGACACTGAAGACTGGGGTTTAATGATGCTGAAAACTCAGCTTTGATCACAGGAATAAATGACATTTTACAATATATTTTTAAAAAAAGTACTTTAAATTGTATGAATATTTCACAATGTCACTGTTTTTACTGTATTGTAAACTTAATCATAACTTTAATTATATGTATATGGCAGTCAACTCAATATCACTGTGAGTTTAAGTGTCTACAAACTTTTGAAAATATATGCGTGTTCGATTGTTGGACATTTTATTACGAACACCTACAAATACTAATGAGATCACGTTGGTGAAACTGCAGGCAGGACCCTGACTTAAATAAGCACATTAGTTACGTAAAATGCCACAAGCTCACCCTCTATTCCGTTTTATTTGTTTTTGGCAATTAGGGCTGATAGGTCCACCGAGGCCCCAGGAAAGCAGAGACTTTCTTTAATTGCTTCATTAAAAAATGCTGATTCCAAACCAGCTCTGTCAAGTTGAAATACATCTCCTTTTTTCTCCTGTGCTGCAGATGAGGTAGAAATAATGTATATGCGAATAAAATGCGATGATTTAATAGAGCATGTGAATAACTTAATGAAAAATGCTGTGAGGGCTAGTAAGAAGGTGGACATATACTGTACAAGTACATCATTGTATGGCTGCTGGAGCAAGGTTTACTGAAAAGCCATGTGTCACAGTTGAATAAGAAAAGCACCTTCAATGTGTCTACGAGTCACATCAGGTGAGGAAACTGCGCTGGCTCCAAATGCACATGATGAACTGGCTGATGTGCTGTAATGTCTTATTTAGCTGTGGTGGCTCGCTGTGACTATTCCCATCTGCTCCAGGTCATAAGCACTTATGATCGGCCCACTTTAGCTCAAGACAACCCAGACACTTTGAGCTTAGGCCAAAATCTCTCAGAGGCCCTTCATAGCCGTAATGACGTCTAGTCAAGACCCAGTGATAAAAGCCATTCATCAGACATCCAGAAGAAGATATGACTCACTCCATTCAACTCCAGTAAACAACAAATTGATCTTTCGAACCGGGTTCTTTTTAGTGAATTGTATAAACCAGTTTACCAAATCGAACTGAATTGTCTGAAATAGTTTGTGGCTTGAGGCAGCACAGATCTACAAGGTATTTTATCAAACTCAAACTTACTTTTAGACATGCCTGATAGTCACAACAACTATGAGTCAATATCAAGGAATATATGATTCTATGATGCCTACAGTTCCCATTCAGTCAGTCACATTCGACGTTACGTCAGACTGATGTCATGGGGTCTCGTCTGGTAGCCCAATCATCTCCAAGTGGTAACAAAATGAGCCAATGGACATTGGCCAATGAGATTTGCATGCCGAGTCACACCCACTCGGACATACAGGTAGAAATAAGACTGGCAGTACTCACTTCAATCATATTTTGCTTCGGAGCAAAGCGGTTGCACATTTAATTTGCTATTTTTACCTACAGCTCATCGTGGAATATCTCTCCTAGTGTGAACGCATTCCAGCGATGTCTGCATCCAGCTCGCTGTGTAAACATTGCAGCATTTGCTCATGGATGTTTTGGCTTAAACAGCAGTTTCCTATATTTGTCTATGTCTAGTTGCCTAAAGGTCAATGTCTTTTTCAAGATGTCTTTCCGTTCGTGTGTTTCTGGATTGGGTCGTTTCCTGACTTCATCTGATGGCCACGATCGCTACCCAGCCCCCGCCTCTTCTTGTAGAAGAGCTGCGGGTCTTCACTCTGGGAGACGGGTTAACACTTTTCTTCGACGGGCCCGTCCCCATGAATCTACCACTCCTCTATCATGCCATGTTCCGTCAAGTTGCTTCTTGTATCTCATTCGGCACTCCGGATGAGGATCGGATGTCGATCGCTGCAACGGGGAGTGGACTTTTGTCCTCTGGAGAGGATGAGGAAGCTGAGCTGCCCCCCTCTGATGTGGTTCCTCATGCTGAATCGGATTCAGAGCTGACGGCCATGCTTTCCAGGGCCACCACGAGCATCGGCATCGACTGGAACCCTCCACCGTGTCCCAAGCGCTCGCGGTTGGATGATTGGTGCCTGGGTGTGACTGCATGCCGCTCCAGTGCCTTTCTTCCCGGAGTTGCATGCGGAGGTTCAGAAAACGTGGAAGGCACCTTTTACCGACCGAAGCCGTTCTTCTGTCTCCTCCACTCTCAATACCCCCGATGGCGGGGCAACCAAGGGTTACGTGTCCGCAAAGTGCTGCCACTTGACGAAAACGTCCATGTCTCCTGAACAGGTCAGGTAAAACGACAGCAGTCCTGGCTGCTAAGGCTTACACCACCGCTGGACAGGCCGCCCTGCATGCTATGGCCATCATGCAGGTTCATCAGGCAAAGATCAAAGAGATGCACAACAAGGGTAGTTCTCAGCCAGGGTTGTTGCAGGAGCTGCACACGGCGACTGACCTCACCCTAACCTTGACTGACCCCGATGGAGTGGTCCAGGAACGTCATCTCTGGTTGGACCTGGCTGAGATGAAGGACGCCGACAAAGTTTGCTTTCTCAATGCCCCCATCTCCCAGGCCTCTCCCGGCCTCTTCGGCAACACTGTCAAGGACTTTGCCCAGCACTTCTCGGCAGTCCAGAAGTTGACAGAGGCTGTAATTCACATCTTGTCACCGCCGGCTGGCCCCCTGCGGCTGCACCGGCTCTGGGAAGACTGAAAGCATCCTGTCCACCCCGAGCCACCTGCAGGAAGCAAACCCTCGAAGCGTGCACCAAAGCAGCCCTGAGACGGCTGGCCCAGAAATGGAGGGAGTTGCTCTTTTCCAGTAGATGGTGAATGCACTGCTCCTACCCCCATAGGAGGCCCGGGTGGAGAATCCTGTGTTTTGTTTTATTTAAAATGTGCTGCTGCAAGTCTTTGTGGCATCTAGTGGTTTAGAGGAAAATAAAATCAAAGGCGCCTTTTACCCCAGTGCACCTTTAGCCCCATTGTACCCTAATAATACAAATACGAGTTGTTATAAATTGTTATAAAAGAATCAATAAAGATACGATCGGTTTTCTTAAGTGAAAAATAGCCAGATGTAAAAGATTCTAAGGTGAGTTTAACATTTTCTAAATTTAATTAGCAATCATGAGGATGTTGAGAAATAGGGTATGGCTTTAATTTCAATTGGTTACATCTATGATTTTAGACATAAGGTTTTTATTGTAATGTCATTCCTTGCTGTGATTGAATATTATTAGGGGCTTTCGCACCGGAGGAACCTTTTCATAGTTCCTAGAACTATTGGTGTAAGTTCCTGTTTTTTAGCGCCATATTCGCTGATACAGATGCAAAGGTCTAAGAATCAAAGAGGACAAGACAAAAGTTATAGAGATTGATGGATCACAGGTCAACGTTCACCTCGAACAGGTCAAGTAATTCACATTTTTTTGCAAAATGATTGCTGTTGCAGGAGAAAAAAGTAGCATCTAGCACCAAAGTCCACAGCAGGATTGGCCAGGCAATAGCAGCGTTTGCATGGCTCGAATGGTGTTTTTGGAAGAAGGCCAAAATCTCCAAAAATTCAAAGACCATAATCCTTCTCTTTTTTTACCCTAAAATAAGGTTGAATGTTTCACCTACAAACTTAACATGTTTGACTTTGAATGAAAAACTTTGCTTTTACTTGATGAAAGGCATACAATCCTGATGTTGAATGTTTTCATACACCCACATCCTTACAAAAACAAGATGCAGATTGTCGCACATTTTCCAATTTGTATGGTTAACAAAAAGTGACTTTCTACTGCATCCTTTAAAAAAGGAAATTGAAAAATCTTGCTGTCTTAATTGAATGGACCGCAGTAAGAGAAATTGAAATTCAGTGCAACACTGTTTCTTCAGTTTTCCCTAGGCAGCGTATTACAGCATAAAGGTTGGATAGCATTAGGCAGTGAGTTTAATATCCGCCATATTTATTTAAGCCCCCATCTTAGTCTGAAATATCACTGTGGGCCATTGATTATCGCTACAGATGGCCATGTGAGGTAACAGCAGGTGAAAGAATTGAACTCGGGACTCCACACACACACGTTGATTACATACACGCATACATTGAAACCCACATATGCATGTTTTACAGTACAGTTAAAGTAGACTGCAGCATGTGCTATCTCTAGCCAATACATCATAAATATTTACTGTTCTCAGTGGGGAAATGTCACAGCTGTGCTAGGAAAGATGACAGGCCCAGAGTTTCATTCAAAGAGGATTTGAACCATCTAAGAAAAAAAAAGCAAGGTATTTCTGAGTCAAGAGACCCGCACTCCAGCACACCCCCATTTCTTCTGGCTATTGTGCACCGTTTGTTCTTCCTCGCAGCTGAGCTCTCTGCTCTTCAGTTGTTCAGGTTGACTGCAGTGCAGACCACAGCTCTACATTCACCAGCCGAGCTGGTACTGTCATATGTTTAGCTAAAGGACACACACACTCAAACCCAGACCCACAATATGACACTTTAGATTGAAACCCAGACACATCCACATATGGGCTCTCACACGTGGGTAAGGTGTCACATGTTACTCAGGAAGAGAATGCCAGATGGATTAATCCTCAAGGTCATGGGAAATATGATTGCGATGGGCTGCATTTGTGCAGAAAAGGGGATATCTGTGTAACAGTTATGAATGGATGAATCAGGCTCAAATGTGTCTCTTAGTGCATTAACCTATTTAATCCAACCTTAACAAAGACCAAATGAAATGGTAATAATTCAATTAATTGAGAATGGAAAGTAAAATGGAGTAATCAACAGACCACTTGGGTATTTCTGTAAGAATTAGACGGCACGATTATGTGCTTATGTACAGATTATGTACAGTTGAATAAACAAGTTAATGAAGAGCTACATTTTAGACACAGTATTGCCAGTTACTTAGTTTTTACTCTGTTTATAAAAATAGTTCCAAACGAGGCTATGTTGAAACGTTGCACCACCGAGCAACCAGTGTTCATTTTTGTAGCAAATTCTGATTTAGTTTTAGCCATAGACTTTTGGCTGAAACATATTTAGCTCAAATCACATTTTACTCACCTGAATTGTTTTAGTTTTAGTCAACTAAATATCATAATCATAAATCTAATGGGTTTAGTTACATTTTAATGCACCAATTAAGCAAGTATTAAGTGAATAATTCCATGACTCGTTTATAAAGGCGGCCTTTTCTTTAATTCCCGAATGAATAAATATTTTTGAACAAATTGAATTAATGATTCAATGACTCACTCATAAAGACAGTCACTTGTTGCCCCCAAAAGGCATAAGGACGTAATCTGCAGAAAGAGTGGGCTAAACTTGACCACATTAAGATTAATGGCTCAATCGCACTACAGCTTGCTCACCTTGATCAATCCGACTGAGCTTAATCAAAATGGAAATTAGATCCAATTGAAAGGGTTGGTGTCGATTTTTTGTTTACCTTGTGCGCAAGTATATTTACGTCTTAAACATGTTGGTAGGTTGAAAGAACTGGTCAGTTGAGGAGACTAAATATTTGCTAAAAAATATGTTCTGCACATGTAAACAAATATGTGAAGCTGATTGCAAAGTGCAGGGTACAAATAAACAGTAGGTTCGGAATCTGCAATGAGAATGAATTTATTCAGATTTATGAAAATCAGTGGGATTATTAACGACTCGCAGTCTGTCTGGAACGTGCAAATACAGAAAAGTGGAGTTATTTAAATAGTGCAAAGTCCCAGTCCTGTTGACCTGTTATATCTATCTTTAAATGCTCCTCTGCCAATCACAGCTGAGTACCTAAACTAACTGTTGTATAGTTTTCCTGTAGGATCCCCAGCACTGAAACTAATATCAGTTTATAGAGCCTCCAAGACCTGAACTGCCGAGCATAGTCTGCATTTTAATGAAAAATTACATTCTATAAACAATGTATTGTGTCAGCATGTCTTAACGAAACATGGTTTAACGTGGTTTACCAGAGCAGAACACCAACAGACGGTGAAATTGGAAGTGAAATTAAGTGCAAGTTCGCCAATTTTCAACCCGCTTTGTATTGTTACAACGTCAGTACTATATAAGACAGAGGGTTATTACCAAAACAGTTATTATAAGGTTAGGTTAAACACAAAATTATATCCTACTATGTCTACTCTTTAAAGAGCATTATGGTAAAACTGGAACACTTTGGCAACAGCTTTCTTACGTGTACGCAATAGCGTTTTGCTTCGGGGGGAACACTGATGTTCGCAGTCATCCAGTTTGAAACGTTGACTACAAACACGGAGGTTGTTCTGATTTTCTGTCGCTGCGCTCCCTCCATATTTAAGATTATTTGCAGCCTTTAGCCACAGCCTACAACAAGCTGGATCCTTCGCTGGAAACCCAAAGTATGTCACTGCTGCTTAACGTTCTTGGACCCGGGAACAATACAAGTCATCACCATTATGATTAAAAGTCTGCTAAGAAGTATTTCCTACTAAAGCTTTGAATCTTTGAATCTGGTCAAGCTTATTCATAGCAGACTGGTGGGAGTGGCCTTGGACGGCAACATGCTCAGTGCATTATGGGTGTTTTAGTTTAGTTTAGTTTAGTGTAGTTAGTTTTACTACCTATTTGGCAAAAGGCCTGTTCTCTGTTTTCTCTAGTCAGGTAGTACGGATTTCCTTTTTTTTTCACATTAGTAAAAAAAGGCAGCCAAGTTTTATTGAAAACCAATTTTGCCAGAGGTGTTTTCCCCCTTTAAATTTCATTAAGAGAGTGGGAGAGGGGGAAGCAGGAGGGACAATAAATCAGGGGAGAAATGCAGGGAAATGCAGCACACCTGTGTTTGAAAGGAGCTCTCCAAGGTCCTGATAATCTCCTGTGTGCCTTCCAGCACCATCCCCTATTGGCCTACCCTGAGAATGGGTGCTATCCGTGGTGCTGAAGGCGCCTCTTCTGCACTGTGGAGGAATCATTTACTGTAGGATCACTTCAAGCATACTATACAGCATGTGTATAGTATGAATACAATCTGGACATAATGCATCTGACATTTTGGCATTGTCAGACATAATAATCACATAACATACTGCTTTTTGCACTGTTCAATAGGGAAGTAGGCATATTCAGATGTGGGGGTGACTGAGTGTCTACTGGAAAATGTGCTGTGCTGGGCCATCATTTATAAAACATTGCACGCACAGATTTGAAAGTATAGTGTGCGTACACTAAATCTATGTCAACGTTCATATTTATAAAAACAGTCTTTGATGTGGAGAAGTGCTTAGCGCCAAGTCAGGGTCTAAGCAGAGACGGAGTACTGCAGGTATTTGGAATTCTTGCCAATACAATTTCAAGTAAATAATTTGGATGTTTTCTGGTGGAAAGTTCGCTCCCTGAATCACAGCACATTTGAGAAATGATCGTAAAATCAAATGTAGGCCCCTTCCAGGACCAGGATTGAGAACCACTAAATTAAACAGAAGCAGTAACATGGAACTAAACAAAATTGAAATTCTAACAACAGCACTAATGAGTGTTCCTCCTTGATGAGGTCAGGTAAAGTTGTGTTTTGTTGATATGATTTGTGACTTCAGTCCCACCTGAAACTTTTCTTTACAGAACCTTGGCAAATATTACGAAACAAATTACCTACTGTTGTTCGGTCAACTCAAAACACTGAATTTTACCAAATATAATGATTAAAGTTATTTTTTGTTGCACTGTATACCATTTATACAGTTTTTCTATCTTCATAAATAAAATAACAGTTGGTGTCAGAGCCGTTTCCCAGAGTTCCTGTCTCTTTTCTCCCATTCACTTCCTCTTTATATTCAACTATCCTAGGCAAACTGCTCAAACTGAATATTTCACTCATAAATTAAAACTCTGTCATTACTCACTCACTCACTCACTCACTCACAGTTTTCAAAAACTGAATGCTGTAAGTAATAGTGGAACACGCACAAAAAGGCTATTTTCTATAAAATATCAATTCATAGTTACCAATAAGGAACATAATCCAGACATCAACATAGTGTCGGCCCAGATCCGGCCCACATCTGGTACACGTGGTGGATTCCACAAGGCCCAGATGTGGGCCGGATCTGGTCCGACACTATGTTGATGTCTGGGGAAAGTACTCACTATTGATTTTTATTGATTTGATACTATTTATTGATTTTAGTTCAGCGTTTAATACCCTGAATCCCATGTTGTTGACCACAAATTTAAAAGAGCTTAAGGTAAATCCATAGAAGTGGCTCTATTCCTTTCTGAACAACCGCACACAACAGGTGCGAGTCAACAACTCGTATTCTGAGGTTAAAATTACGAACACGGTAGCCCCGCAGGGATGCGTTTGCTCACCAATTTTATTTACATTATACACCAATGATTGCGTAGCAAGTCAAGACAGTACTTTTTTTTAATCAAATTTTCTGAAGACACAGCAATTTTAAGCGTATTAAACTTTGAGCGTGATTCGTCTTTCACAGGATTCGTACCCGAGCTCTCCGCATCACAAGTACAATTCTGTAGCAGCTGAGCTGAGCGAGCTGGTTCAGTAATGCAAACTCCAAATATATATTTGTTTACACATCATGCGGTTTAAAGTGTTTTGAAATCATAACATAATTGTGCAAGGAGCCACGTGAAAATAAGACTTTATTAATCCATAATCTGACCACGTGGCCTAATCATAATTGTGTGTGAAAACGATTAAAAGTGTTCGCTGTTTTACTGCCTCTAGTGTTCATTTCTTTTAGTAACTGCAGTGATATGTACATTTCGGTATGCATTTTGCTAAAATCTTGCCACAGGAAAGATTTCCCAACGAGCCTGTGTTGGAAATTTGAAATTCGAATGACAGTAAAGATGAATTTACTGTTGCAAATAAATGAAATACAACACAGTCAATAGAGGAATATAATGGTTACACTTTATTCTGATGGTCCACTTTAAACATTCTTCTAACTATAAGTAACTTTGTAACTGCATGTCAACTAACTCTCATTAGAGTATCAGTAGAGTATTAGTCAAATGTATTATTAAAAACTTACAGCAGTTTTATGAATTTCATTACCTTTGATTTCTTGTGCCTTAAATTCAACTTTAGGCAATTCTCAATTTGATTCTGAATGGTGCACAACGCTGCTGCAGATGTTCCTCGTCCTAAGACCTTTAGTTATAAGAACATGTCTGATAGTGGATACACGTGTGCAGGGTTACACAATGGTGATCAACAAGAAACAGGGATTTTAAAATCTGAGTTTATAACTCATAACACGGTGTGCGTGGAATCTCCTCAAAGACGTTAGTGTGAGCTTGTAAGCCTGTGATGTAATGCTGTGCGTACTAGAAAACACACTGTTATGCCAAGAGTAATATATTACACACACACACACACACACACACAGTGTGGCACAGTGTGGCACACCGGCATCAGATTAAGACCTGAGATGTGTGCCCTTCAAATCCTGCACTGTCAAAATATCAGCAAGGGAGTCTGAAGAGAGCAGTTACATAACTGACACCAGCTCAGGTCAAAACCCCAGTGAGCTGCCTGACATTGTCGATATACACTCACCGGCCACTTTATTAGGTACCCCATGCTAGTAACGGGTTGGACCCCCTTTTGCCTTCAGAACTGCCTCAATTCTTCGTGGCATAGATTCAACAAGGTGCTGGAAGCATTCCTCAGGGAGTTTGGTCCATATTGACATGATGGCATCACACAGTTGCCGCAGATTTGTCGGCTGCACATCCATGATGCGAATCTCCCGTTCCACCACATCCCAAAGATGCTCTATTGGGTTGAGATCTGGTGACTGTGGAGGCCATTTTAGTACAGTGAACTCATTGTCATGTTCAAGAAACCAATTTGAAATGATTAGAGCTTTGTGACATGGTGGAAGTAGCCATCAGAGGATGGGTACATGGTGGCCATAAAGGGATGGACATGGTCAGAAACAATGCTCAGGTAGGCCGTGGCATTTAAACGATGCCCAATTGGCACTAAGGGGCCTAAAGTGTGCCAGGAAAACATCCCCCACACCATTACACCACCACCACCAGCCTGCACAGTGGTAACAAGGCATGATGGTTCCATGTTCTCATTCTGTTTACGCCAAATTCTGACTCTAACATCTGAATGTCTCAACAGAAATCGAGACTCATCAGACCAGGCAACATTTTTCCAGTCTTCAACTGTTCAATTTTGGTGAGCTCTTGCAAATTGTAGCCTCTTTTTCCTATTTGTAGTGGAGATGAGTGGTACCCGGTGGAGTCTTCTGCTGTTGTAGCCCATCCGCCTCAAGGTTGTGCGTGTTGTGGCTTCACAAATGCTTTGCTGCATACCTCGGTTTGTAACGAGTGGTTATTTCAGTCACTGTTGCCCTTCTATCAGCTCGAACCAGTCTGGCCATTCTCCTCTGACCTCTGGCATCAACAAGGCATTTCCGCCCACAGAACTGCCGCTCACTGGATGTTTTTTCTTTTTCGGACCATTCTCTGTAAACCCTAGAGATGGTTGTGCGTGAAAATCCCAGTAGATTAGCAGTTTCTGAAATACTCAGACCAGCCCTTCTGGCACCAACAATCATGCCACGTTCAAAGTCACTCAAATCACCTTTCTTCCCCATACTGATGCTCGGTTTGAACTGCAGGAGATTGTCTTGACCATGTCTACATGCCTAAATGCACTGAGTTGCCGCCATGTGATTGGCTGCTTAGAAATTAAGTGTTAACGAGCAGTTGGACAGGTGTACCTAATAAAGTGGCCGGTGAGTGTAGACTGCTACCCTCTTAGGGGACGTTTTTGCATTTAAAACAGCTAGAGAGAGCGCTTAGGAATTGAGTGGACTCTGCATATGGCAACAGCTCTGCTGTCAGCTAGTTGTGTGGATAAGCATAATAACATTCATGGTATGAACAAATATTGGGTCAAATAGTTTTATTTGATACTTTTCAGAAATACAATGGATAGTGATGAATGAAAAATGAATAATGATGGGTATCCTTCTTACTGTTTTTTCTGAATGCTTAAACCCTAACCGTGATTCTTGTATCACAATTTCTAAAACTGTTAATACTTATAGCACTTAAAAACACTGCTTTGCACTCAGTTTGCAGTTTTGTCACACACACTTTGCAAAGCTGTAGGTACAATCCACTGCACAGCACTCTTTTTGTGGAACTGTAAACACAACTCACTGCTTTACACTCAATTTCCAAATGATCAACACACTCCTAGCAAAGCTATACACATGTGTGGCTTTTATTTACACCATTTTGCCAACTGTCTGGCACACTGTCACATGTGAAAACTGTTTTATATAATTAGTTCACTTTGTAATCAGCCTAAGCACTATAAATAAGCCACAGGTAAGCTTTCCGTGTGGAGTACAATGGAGGGAGCAGGAAGAGTGAGAAGAGTGAGAATTAGAGGAGGCCGAGGAAGAGGACGTGGAGGTGAAGATGTAGGAGGAAGAGAGAGAGAGAGAGAGAGAGAGAGAGAGAGAGAGAGAGAGAGAGAGAGAGAGAGAGAGAGAGAGAGAGAGAGAGAGAGAGAGAGAGAGAGAGAGAGAGAGAGAGAGAGAGAGAGACTTTCATGTTGTTTGCATGCACCTGGTGATTATATTACTCCCTAAATGAATGGCACAGCCTGAATAGAGCTCACCCTACAGGTGTCCATGAACTACAACAATTCACATTATCACAGGTAATCTGTGCTTGACAATGGAAGAGCAAACTATCATATTCTTACTATTTCTGCATTACACTTTTTTTTACTTAAGAACATCTTAATATATAATTTCAAAATTACTTTGAATTATGGTTAAACTTTCTGCCAAATGTACAAATTTAAATTTGAATGTCATTTCAATTGAATGTCATGTTTAAATGTTTTTGTAATAACACATTTGTAATGATGGAGTAGTACTTTTAACCCTTACGCTGTGTTGAAAACCCTGTAGCACCTTTGATGTTGATGTTGTAAAAATTGCTTGTGAATCACTCGTTATGCTATAGTATCGCCAAATATTGGGTTTAATATTTTTGTGTTCACGCATGCACAGGTCCGGGGCCTTTATCTTCGCAAGCACACACGTAAATATGTGAACATGAACATGATGAACACACTCCTGAACATTAAATGTTACTCTTTTTTTCAAACTCCCTCATTCATTTTCAACGGATGGTCATTTTTGCCCAATATCAGCTCAGATCAATGAGACCTACAATAAGTCAGTTTAAATAAATACATAAAAAATTTAAAGAAAACAAGTAGATAAAAAGATTGAATCCAGTATTTGGAGATAATATAGCATAACAAGAGATGTTTATAGGTGTGGAAATGTAACATGGTGCAAAAAAAAAAAAAAAATCCCCAAAAAGTAAAAAAAAATAAAATAATGTAAGTCAAAAAGTAATTGATATTGTCGTCCAAAATGTGAATGTCTGTTATGACAGTATTTCCGAGATTGCCTTTCTGTCACGTGCACTCATAGACAGAGCATACACAGACATCAAGAATCAGCATATGAATCTCAGCAATGGTGACAAACAGATCATAAGCTCATTATTTGTTCATGCAGCAATGCATGATGGAGGCCATGAATGAGTTTTGATTGGTAGCACATTTTTTTTGAGTGTGTGTCACATTCCCACCTACTGTATGTCAGTAATCCTGATAATTCACATTCGCTTCAAACAAAGTCGTGCCGCCCTGCTCTAAATCCAGCCAATCAACTGTACTCACGCTCACTGGCCCACAAATCTCTCCGTCCTTTCACCTGGATTTATTTGCTTTTGATTCTGTTTAATCCACATAAAGAGGAGATTGATATTGACAGAGGTGAACTGCTGTAATCTGTACTACATTCTGGTAGTACAACTGCCCTACTTCCATAGTAATGTGGCTCTGTATCATTAATGACATATAAACCTAACGTATACCTCAATTTTTTCATTTATCTACATTTTTGTTTTATTGGAATATTCCTTGCATTAAGACACTAAAATGAAAATATGATGGGCAAAATCACTATTGGTCTTCAAGTTTCTGCAACACCTGAATTGTCGCAAAGAATATGCAAGAAAGCAATAGCAAAATAATTAATTTAAAGGGGTCTTATTATGCTTTTTTCAACTATATTTAGTGTGTAATGTTGCTGTTTGAGCACTAAAAAAGGTCTGCAAAGTTAAAAAAGCACAAAGTCACTCAAAATAGAGTTATTCTCTATATCAGTGTGATACTGTTTCTGAACAGGCATCCGCAAAATAAAGGGCCGAGGCCTGGTTGAGTTGCGCTAGTTGTGTGCTGAAAGTCGCAGCTATTGGTTTGGGGCGGGACATTTCCCAAACACGCTCGAAGCACTTGACGAAAAACAAGCATGAAACCCTATTCTTGTCAAGCCCAAAAACAAAAAGAGAGTAATAGGTTCTATTGATAAAATAAATAAGACCTCTTATTTTGATATTCTGGTACGTTTCCTTTAGTTCCTGTTTCCCTGCACTGTTTAGTTTTGGTTTTCTTGGTTAATGATTATGTCCTCTTTTGTATGGTTATGTTTGCCATGTACACTCCTCTTATAATTTAGTTCTTTGTCAGTTCTCGTTTGTGGATTTTGTTGGTTTGCTATTCTCCTACATTTCTCCTACGATCTCCTCAAAGTTACGGATTCAGATTAAAGGCTGTTTGTTTTGTTGTTTTGTGCTGCAAACCTACCCCTGTTAAACACACCTTCTTCAGTTTCAACAAGATTTGATTTGTCTTTCAAAAGCTGTTACTGTAAAATAAGACTGGATGACCTCCAATCAGCATCACATTGTATCTTATAGCCTAAAGCTTATCGGAAACCAAAAGCTAATCATGGAACTTGAAGGTCAATTGGTTGATTCTAATGAATGTTTCTAAAGAGACCAGACTGTGTGAATCTTTTAGTATCAGGCAGCATGTTCATTTTCACTGCTGAGGAATTAAGCGGACAGTTGATTCAACCTCAAGGATAGACTCAATAGACTCAATATTAAGGAATTTTTCTGTCAGTAGTTCAGATTTTGTACTTGCCCGTCATATTCATAAATATACTTTCTGGAAAATTGTGTCATAAAGTGATTTGTAAACCAATTCTTATCATTTCAACAAAGTCATAATTTATAAAGTAGGTGTCAGGATTATGCTTAATTTAGTTGCCTTTTTGTTCCCATGGGTTTGTCTCTTGAATCTCCAGTTCAGTTCAGTCTTGATTAGTCCCTAGTTTTCCCTCTTGGTTACTAATTATGTTCACCTGTCTCTCTGTGTATTTAAAATCCCACTGTGTTCAATAATTGTATCCCTTAAAACTCATCTTTGATCACCAAAATTACATATTTAATCGTTTTTTCATTGAAAAATATCATCATGCCTTAAAATAACTTGAATGTAATTTAGTTAATTCCTTGCTTCATTTAGTATACGCTGTTCTATGAATATGCAAATGAGCCCCGCCTCCACTCACTCACAGCAGCTCAGAGATCCACTCGTTGACGATCACACGTTGATCTGATTGGTTACAAGTTAGTTTGTGACATCAGAAACACCAGCGATTTCAAACCACGATTTTGAGACTGTCTTTGGTTCACTGCAGCTTTAAGGAGGAAATACTTGTGAATTGACACATGGTTTGTCTTAAAGCATATCAAAAGCCTGATTTTCACCACAGGGGGACTTTGGGACTATGTTTCCTGAATATTCCTGAGTATTTGTTATTATAGTTCTTGCTGAATTCTCCTGTGCCTAGTCTTTTCCGTAACAATTTTGAAAAATAGGACGTTTTGAAAAATACTGGGGCAAAGCAGTGCGAGGCCAAGAGCCTTGGGAAAGGAGCGAGGACAGTGGTGCAATTTCTAATGAGTGTCACCTGCGACACAGGCCTCTATTCTCACGGAAGGAGATCTGGAAGGATAAAAGGAGGAAGGACGACAGTGCAAGACAAGAGAGGACCAGGCTTGGACTATTTATGTTGGTGTTTTTTTTGGTGTCGTCCTTGAGGGGCTGTCGCTTTACTTTCGTTTTTTGTTTTGTTTAATTTATGATAAAAGTTTGTTGAACGTTCGCCAGTCCCGGCCTCCTTCTTCCCTGAACTTTAAACCTTGCTACAAATTAACTAATTATTTTTCCAGGATGAGTCGTAACATTTCCAGTAAAATAGATTCTAGATCCTGCTTTCTTTTCATTTGACAGCATTGCTGCTCTGCAGTTGAATACTGTTGAATACTGAATGCGTTGTGTTGCCTTTTTAAATGCAAAAAAGAGGTGTTAAAGTGGGCTAAAAATAAAGTGCTTCTCATTATCCGGGCGGATGAAGAAAACTGTGTTTAATGGTCAATTCTGTTGGTGAACAGTCCGTTCTTGAATTTAATGTGTTGGAAGCAGGAAAAATGGGAAAGATCTGAGTGACTTTGACAAAGGTTAAATAGTGATGGCTAGACGTCTGGGTCAGAGCATCTCCATAATGACAAGTCTTGTGGGATGTTCCCGGTGTGCAGAGGTTAATACCTGCCAAAAATGGTGCATGGAAGGACATCAGGGCATCAGTGAACCGGCATCAGGGTCACGGTTGAGCGAAAGCTAGTCCAGTGTTTCCTTCATGGCTTCTAAATTCCTTAGATCTCAATCTGATTTAGCATCTATTTGATGTGCTGGACCAACACATCCGATCCATGGAGGCTCCACCTCGCAACTGGCAGGACTTAAGTATATCTTGGTGCCAGAAACCACATGCAGGACACGTTCAGGGGTCTTGTGGAGTCCATGCCTTACCCAAATTTTCTGTGTATTTTGCCGTTTCATATAGATGCTTTACACTGCAAAGGCAGCACAAGTCAACTGAACAGACTGAGCTTGTATTGCTTGTCATTTAAACACACGGCACCTGGTTATGACATGATGTAAAAAAAAAAAAAAAAAAAAAGATAAACTCTATTTTCAATAAACTATATATCTTGCCGCATTTGGTTGCAGTTATTTTGATTGACTTGACCTTTACCTTATGCGACTGTACTGAACATCAAATCCTCAAGCATTTTTGGATATAGCTGGTGAGACACAGTAGCAGAGGTGGGATGAGGCCGTCAGCGACGGGGAGAGAAGTGCAGCACAGGAAACTGCTAGAAGAAAAAAAACTGCTGGCATAAATTATTTTCAAGAGGGACGGGCAGAACTTGTGCAATCTTGGAAAACTGCCCTGAATGCGTGTTTGGGAAGTGGATCGTGGGTCTGAGGTCTGGGTGTGGGGAGGCCCTAGAGAACATATTATCCCAGGATCCACCACTATGGCTTAAATGGGCCACTCTGATGGTGTCTGCACTTTTTCTTTCTAAATTTAATTCGTATCTAAATTTGGTTTCGAAAAGCTGGGCCAAGTCGACCAACCCACTGGGAAAAGTCCCAGGACTACTTAAGGCCAGTCCATCCCTGCAACCTTATTTTTTGAGAGAGTAAAGACAACACTCACTGTCAGTCGACTTAAGGATTCAGGGAACATGTCCTCTGTTTAAACACGGTTCACACACACACACACACAAAAAATCAATATTTAAGTAACTCAAGTAGCTTTGAGAGTCAGTCTTTTTGAAGACCCAGCTGCTCAGATATTTTTCTCATTCCAAATGCAAACGCATTGTTATTCATTGTGTTCATTTCAAACGCTGACCGCACGTTTGGTAGCTTTGTGCTGATTCACTTTGCTATTTTAATATATTAATATCCAATATATTGTGCTAATAGTCATCTAAAATTATATTCGTCTGAAAGGCTTTTTGATAAACCCTTTAGAGGTCACATAATTCCCTTTGGTTTGATACTGTGCTCTCCATGCTGCACGTCTGGCCTGGTTCTTAAAACAATTACATTTATTGTTCGTTTTGGTGTTCAGAATGATTTAATGATAATGTGCATGTGAGTGAAGGATTGTATGGACCTAGTAACCTGATTCATATACAGCATCTGCTCCACAAACCCAGAAAATCAAATCGGTTTCCCGTCTGATCTGGGAAGTTAGTCAACACATCAAAATAAGAGTACTTCGATAAAGCACGGCAAAAGATTATTAAAACATAATTACTTTAAGGGCCCTTACATAGTCAACGCATCGGTACGCATACGCGTGCGCAAGGCTACACATCGCTACGCTTCGGCCGCCATTATGCGTCGATGCGTAGCCAAATGTGTCATTTTTGATACGCGACGCGCCGATGCACGCAATACTATGCGTTGTCGGTGGGGGCGACATTGCAAGTAATGTACATAAAAAGGTATATTATTATGTTTACAGAAGAAGACGATTTGAATACAATGGCGGGCGAAGGGGAAAAGTTATGCGAGCTTGTTCGTATACATCCTTTGTTGCCGCCGATGTAAAATCAGCAATATGCACTCCTCTTCAGTTGCCATTTTGATCTGAATATTACGTGACCCGACTCTAGACTCTACTACCCCCTGCTGCGCGATCGGTGTATTGCATTTCACGCATCGCCGGTGACGCTTGTGTACTATGAAAAGGAGCGCGTAGCTCGCGTTGCTCGCGTTGACTATGTAACGGCCCTAAGTGTCACCCCCTCTTATTTTGAGTAGACATGAAAATGCACATTCCGAACTTAAATAGTTGCAATTCAAGAATGCTTTGGAATATAGACGTAGGATTGGTCTTGTTTAAAATAAGACATTTGGCAGATTTTTGTAGAAGTGAAATAAATTAAGAAAGTGAAACCGAAAAAAAATGATAGAAAATGTACAATGTAAAAAAATGAATTATTCATATTTTATATAAAATATATATTTTCAAAACCCGGGCGACTCCAAAACTGCAAAAAATCAAGTTGTGTTTCAAATTTTAGGTTGATATCTAAAAAAAAAAGAGCTTTCAGTTTTCTTTGGGTGCAGTTCCAAACTTTTCCACTAGGTCACAACCAGACTCCATTACTGCCCATGTAAGGGCGCCTCCATTTCTATTTGTGGTTTGAGTGATCTGAACCATTATTTCCACAATTTTCATACAATTTATGAAGTGGACATCCTATTCAGAAGTAGTATGAGAAGTTTGGCAGATTTTGATATGAATTCAACCTCTAATAAACACATAAAAAGGTGTGGGCCGGTGACACTTAAGGGGTAAAGTAAAACTTTTAATTTAACATTATTACAAAGTGGACTTTTTTAAATGTTCTCTAAGCGATGTCGGGTGACGTCACTTCTTGTTGACGTTTAAAGTATTGTCAAACAAAACGGAGGCTATAGCTAGACCCTCCCTCCTCCTCATCCGCGCACTACCCCCCCAAACCCCGCCCCCAAGTCCTTCTTGTCGTGATTGGCTGGAACTGTTTGTCATGTTTCGTGGAGCGGGTTAGCCCAGTTTGTTTTTGTTGCTGTTTGTGGAGCCTGGGGTGTCTACAGAGATCGCGTTTCTTTACAGTGTGTTCAGGGGACAGGCAGCCAGCGGTTAGTGACGAGATGTTTGCTGTATGTGACAAAAAATGTTTTGGCCTAAAAAACGCTTAGAGCACCTTTAAAAGTGGACTTGAAACAGTGATTACTCTCTTGAAGTGCACTTAAGTGGTCTTTTATTTCAATGATATTGTATTATCTGAAAGTCCAGTTTTTAAAAAAAATTACTTGAAGTAAAATACAAGTTCACATTCAATACAATTAAGCACACTTCTTTTTCACTTTTTCCTGCTATTCCTAATGTAAAGCCTCCATCACCACGATCCATGTGTTTATCATTTTAAACAATGGGACATGAACTGAGAACACTGTTGAGACACTGCATTGCAAATCGATTCTGAATCTGTTTTTCATGGATAAGTTCCCTTCTTTTAAACATGTGTTCTTTCTTTGTTAACCACCATAGTGTTCAAATGCAAACAGGACGATAATCAAAGCTTTGGCTGGAATCCAGGCTCTCTGACTTCCCTGACTCTTTATCTACAGAGTTGTGAATTCCTCACATAACTCTCGAAAGTTTTCTAGAGAAGACTGAGAGGAGGAGCGAGGCAATCCCTCAGATTTCCCTCGGAGGGCTGGAGAGGTGACTGCAGAAAGAAGTCGGGTGGTTTGTTTGTTTTGACTTGAGGGTTTGAGAAGATTGGAGGAGCAGAAGCAGAGATTAATAAAAGATTATATGTCTGTGTGCACAGCAGCAGAACAGAATGCCGGGAAACGGCAGAGTCGCACCAGAGACGAATTGAAATCCACAAAATCGTTCAAATCTTCCACTTTTTGAACAGACTGACATCTGCAGTGCCTGCTGAACAATTGAGCGTTAGGCAAACCGTTGGCAAAATAAACAACTCATGAAACATGTTGAAAGTGATGAGAAAAGGAGAAGACATTTGAAAGAATACTGTCAAAACTTTATAAATTATAAAGCAATAAACGGGTACTCAAGTAGTTCAAAAGGTTATTGTTTTTCATCTCCAAATGAATCTGTACTTTAATGCAGTCTAAAATGTAATTACAAGTTGTAATTACAATGTGATTAAAAATATATATATTATATAAATTGTATAAATAGCAATGTTATATATTTTTTTTTTTTTTTTTTTAGTTCAGTATAATTACTTTAATTCCATCTTGAACATCTGGTCTTTAACTACTATTTACTTATTAATCATTTGATACAATGCACTTAATGTGTACATATTTTACATTGCACTTATGTTTTTAAAAAATACATGCATGTAAAAATAGCTGTAATTAGTTTCAGTAGCCTACATCTATCACATCTATAATAACACTGTTGGCCTAAAAGTTCTTAATGACAGAATATACATTTTTGGGTTAACTATCCCTTTAAAGACACCCTAAAGTGTGACCTAAAAGGTTTTAAAATCAATAGTTTAAATCATAGTTTTATGATGATGGGTATAACAATGTTTTAGATTGGTTGAAATTGCTGACAAAAAAAAAAAAAGCTTTGGCTGCTTTTATGAATATTAATCATCTTCCAGAAGAGTAAGCTCAGGAAGTGATGCGTGTTATGGATATGATATATCTTATGTGGTCGATTGAAATTTCGTTGGACAAGCTTTATGGCTGTTACATCCTTCCTGCGGTCATGTTTCATTCACATCCACTGCGGTCGGTCTCTTGAGCATGTAGGCCTACCGGACGGGATGTGTTGTGCAGTCATGCATCCGTGTATCAGAGGGTGGGTGTTTGCTGACGGGGTGTTGTGTTTAATCTTTCCCCGGGATTGCTCTGTTTTGGATGAGCAGTTCACTCTGTGCTTTCATTATGAAGCGCCACTAGCTTCTTACATCTGCATTAGGCGTGTATTTATCCCACTAAATATTTGCAGCTTGTGTCAATTTACTAAAAAAGGAAACGTTTTTCATTTGCAACATTGTCAAAATGATCCCTGTTCATGTCCTGTTCATGCCAGGCCAGTAGTTGGCGATGCCACTTTGTAAAGAAACACTACGTGCTATATGCTATATATACGTATATACATATGCGCATGATGTCACCGTTTTCACAAATTCATGGTTTTTGTAGTTTAGACAGAGACATTAACAGTATTGTTTACAAAAACTTGGACTTTGAAACCAATTTTCAAAAGCTTGCGTTTTCAGGCCCCCAAAATGCCATTGTCATGTGAATAAACGACCGGAATGCATATACAAAGTATTGTTATTATGGTATTACTTGAAAACGGTGTTGCGTAAATGGCCCCTCAAGTTTGGTGAACTCTGACCTGCGAATTCACATGGCACACATTTATTTTACCAATAAAGGATCCAAATTCAAAAATCACAGACTGACCTTTTGGCTATATACATATTCATAATACACTAGAGGTGAATCGGGTAAATAATTATTTTCAACAATTAATTAACCAGTAGATTAAGACAATTGTTTTGTATTACAAGTTTTTTTTTTTTTTTATGTTATGTTTAAATATGCTGCTGTATCTCTGTGTTTGTATAACACAGTCGATGTTGCAAAGAAAGTCAAGAATAAGTAAGATCAGGTGTTATCAGCTTCATGTTGATGTTGATGATGAAAGCTTCACAAAACATGCATCTAATGTTGTCAGACACTTTCGCATTTCTATCCGCCACCATGTGGATCTGCAATTCTGGCACCAATAGCATTTTTATGATCACTTATTTAGAGGTGGATAAAAATTATGTGCATACGATGTTCAGAGCAAACATATCATGTTGTCACACACAGACATCAAGATTTTACATATGATTCACAACAATGGTGACATTAAAAAGAATGGTCATGCTGCAATGCATGGTAGGTATTTTTCATAGTTCAAAACTCATCATTGATTCCCAAGCTTTTTTGTTTTGATTGTCACCATTGTTGTGATTCATATCCAAAATCTTGATGTCTGTGTGTGACTACATGATACATTTGCTCAAAACATCATGTGCACATGTTTTTTATATTTTAAAAATATTTCTTATTCTATTGGCACCAATATTGCACTTCCACAAGGTTGGTAATGCCAACCATAAATACAATTTGAAACTCAACATTTGAAACTTGATTTGTGATGATTATGTCATCATCAACATTGAGCTGATAACACCTGATCTAACTTTTTCTTGCTTTCTCTGCCACAACAATTGTGTTATACAAACACACAGTTACAGCAGCCAATGAAAATGAAATGTAAAATCTACAGGGACCAAGAGCCCAACTAAAGCAAACACTGATCACCACAATGGTGACACTTCAAATGAAACAAATATCTAAATATCTAATAATCTAAATATCTAAACTTCTGCTAATTCCCACTAAGATCATCTAACAGCAATAGTCAAAGTAATTCTGTCTAAATGAGACCATAAATGATGTTGAAAATATGTCCTCAATGGCCACATTTAAACTAGTTTTTAACCTTGTACGAAGGTTCGATGAAAGTCTATATCGGTTCAGTTAAGTCTGTATCAGTTACAGGGAGGCAATTCCATTGATTTGTTTGGACATTACTATTTCACATAGATTCATTCTGATTCAGTTGTGTTGTCACAACACAAGGAGCTTACATAGATTCAACAAATTCCATTAATGTTAATAAAAAATAATGTGCTTGTGTGGAACCACTGTCCATAATTAAATTGAGTAAGTTTAAAGAGTCATTTTTTTGAGTGACAGGTTAAGTTAATTAAATGCAATACAATAGTGTTTTGGTGGTAAAATAAATATATGTGTGTTACTTTAACAAAACATACTTGGGTAAAAATAACAGAGCCACAAAACCATTTTTGTGAGTGTATTCATAATACACTAGAGTTGAATCGGGTAAATAATTATTTTCAACAATTAATTAACCAGTACATTAAGACAATTGTTTTGTATTACAAGTTTTTTTTTTTAAATGTTATGTTTAAATATGCAAATGATGATTAATCTAATTAAAAATACAATAATTTGCAAATATTTATAGATCATTGGATAAATCCAGGTTAAAATTATTTTCATTTTATTGATATATTAGAGTTAAAGTTTTTGGGGTTTTGGATTTCTCATTGTTCACTCCAGAAAATACTGTCAACAGCCAGAAGAAGAAGAAAAAAACGGTAACACTTTATTTTAAGGTGACGTAGTAACACGTTACTACATGTACGTTTTATAGTAGTAACAGTAAATTAAGCAAAAGTAACATCCTAATACAATCCCTAACCCTAACTGTAACTCTATAGTAGCATGTAGTTAATTAATATTACTTATTTGAATAATTACAATCTAACCAATTTCAAATTTTAAATAAAATGTTATATAAATCAAATACTGTATGACCTTTGTTGTATTAATGATTGACTTATCTTGAATTAATAAATTTTTATAATTAACTTATATTTTCTCAGCAAATATTGATTTGTGAGATTCATTTTAATAATTATTCAGCATATTATTGGCCTGTATTTAATTATTGATGAATAATGATTACTCCGCTGAGATTCGGTGTTATGTTAGAGATATAAGAAGATAAGTTCTCACATCTAAATTTTTTCATCTTTGACTCATTAAAGTGAAGAAAAGTCCAGTTGCGTAACGCTTTTGCTTTCAGTGTTGCGTTCATTAAAGTTTCGCTTCATCCCAAAGTTGCGTCTCACTTTCAGGGTCTCAGCAGGTTCCATATTCGATGGCTATGAACAATGTTCCAGTGGGACCTCCACACCCACAGCCTCCACAGAAGCGAGCAGGCATCCCAGCAGCCCACTCCTCCATCCTCTGCTCCTCCTGGGCTGTGAGACTGCTGGAGCCTGAAGCTGCCCACCCTCCTGCACCTTTTACCCTCCAAACAACCACAAACAGTGACTCACTGAAGACTCCTCGTGGTTTCCATCAAACCGCAAACCTCCACACTTGGTGATATTTAACAACTTCTGTTTAATATCAGAATTAAAGGAACCGTGAAGCAGGACTTAAAATGGTATAAAGCCCAAATGGAGTGCAGACATTTTTTTCTGTGATGGAGTTAAAGCTACAGAATCCTAAAGAATGGATTTAGAGAGATAGTTTGGCCATACGTTTAAATTCTGTCATCATTTACTCAAACTCATGAAGTTCCAAACCTGTATGACTTTCTTTCTTCTGTTGAACATAAAAGAACAGTAACACTTTATTTTATAACTTATAAAAAAGTTGAAAAATACTTTTTTGATGAGTTAATGTTAAAACTTATGTTGTCATGACTTATTGATCATATCATAGTTTACAGATAATACATTTAGCTGTAGTGTGTTATTCAATATTACATTTAAAGTTAATATAATTTAAATGTCATAAATTGCTAAACGTCATCATTACAAATATATTTAAATACATGACAAATACATTTAAAGTTAACATATTTTAAAAGATCTAAATTATACCCCTTCCAGGAGATGGTCCTCACTGCAGAACACGAAATCCAGGGGGAGGAGTTGGATCCATATCCAACTCCTCCCACCTTACATATACCTAAACCTACCCATCTCTGCCCCCTGATCCCTAACCCCACCCCTAATCCTACCCATCTCCGCCCCCTGATCCCTAACCCCACCCCTAATCCTACCCATCTCCACCCGCTGATCCCTAACCCCACCCCTAATCCTACCCATATCCACCCCCTGATCCCTAACCCCACCCCTAATCTTACCCATTTCCACCCCCTGATCCCTAACCCCACCCCTAATCCTACCCATATCCGCCCCCTGATCCCTTATCCTACTCATCACGGCCCCCTGATCCCTAACCCCACCCCTAATCCTACCCATCTCCACCCCCCGATCCCTAACCCTACCCCTAATCATACCCATCTCCGCCCCTGATCCCTAACCCCACCCCTAATCCTACCCATCTCCGCCCCCTGATCCCTAACCCCACCCCTAATCCTAACCATCTCCACCCCCTGATCCCTAACCCCACCCCTAATCATACCCATCTCCACCCCCTGATCCCTAACCCCACCCCTAATCATACCCATCTCCGCCCCCTGATCCCTAACCCCACCCCTAATCCCACCCATCTCCGCCCCCTGATCCCTAAGACCACCCCTAATCCTACCCATCTCCACCCCTTAGATCTGGATCCAACTCCGCCCCCTGGATCTTGTGTACTGCAATGAGGTGCTACTG
This sequence comes from Rhinichthys klamathensis goyatoka, assembly GCF_029890125.1. Classification (NCBI taxonomy): domain Eukaryota; kingdom Metazoa; phylum Chordata; class Actinopteri; order Cypriniformes; family Leuciscidae; genus Rhinichthys; species Rhinichthys klamathensis. Next base: position 1,169,362 of record NW_026606557.1, read on the forward strand.
CCCTCCAGGGTGCTGGAGGGTTCATGGGAGTTTGCCCAACCAATCCACATGTGCTTTGTGGATTAGGAGAAGGCATTCGAGTTTGTCCCTCACGGCGTCCTGTGGAGGGTGCTCTGGGAGTATGGGGTCCTGGGCCCTGTGTTAAGGGCTGTCCGGTCCCTGCACGACCGGAGTAGGAGCTTGGTTCGCATTGCCGGCAGTAAGTCTGAATTGTTCCCGGTGCATGTTGGACTCCGGCAGGGCTGCCCTTTGTTGCTGGTTCTGTTCATAATTTTTATGGACAGAATTTCAAGGCGCAGCCAGGGGGCGGAGGGTGTCCAGTTTGGGGACCACACGATTTCATCTCTGCTTTTTGTGTATGATGTTGTCATGTTGGCCTAATCAGACCAGGACCTTCATGGGACGGTTTGCAGCCGAGTGTGAAGCGGCTGGGATGAGAATCAGCATCTCCAAATCCGAGGCCATGGTCCTCAGTCGGAAAAGGGTGGCTTGCCCACTTCAGGTTGGTGGAGAGTTCCTGCCTCAAGTGGAGGAGTTCAAGTATCTGGGGTCTTGTTCACGAGTGAGGGAAGGATGGAACGGGAGATTGACAGACGGATCGGTGCAGTCGTGGTGAAGAAGGAGCTGAGCTGCCAGGCACATCTACGTTCCTACTCTCACCTATGGTCATGAGCTGTGGGTCATGAGCGAAAGGACAAGATCCCTGATACAGGCGGCCGAAATTAGCTTTCTCCGCAGGGTGGCTGGGCGATCCCTTAGAGATAGGGTGAGAAGCTCGGTCACTCGGGAGGAGCTCAGTGTAGAGCCGCTGCTCCTCCACATCGAGAGGGGCCAGCGAAGGTGGCTCATCTGTTCCAGATGCCTCCCGAACGCCTTCCCGGGGAGGTGTTCCAGGCGCGTCCCACTGGGAGGAGACCCCGGGGAAGACCTAGGTCACGCTGTAGGGACTATGTCTCCCGGCTGGCCTGGGAATGCATCGGTGTCCCCCCGGAAGAGCTGGAGGAAGTGTCTAGGGAGAGGGAAGTCTGGGCGTCTCTGCTTAGACTGCTGCCCCCGCGACCCGGCCCCGGATAAGCGGAAGAAGATGGATGGATGGATGGATAAATTGCTAAACATCATTATTACAAATTTAAATACATGACATATCATATTTCAATATAAATGACATGAAAGTATATTTTTGTTTTTCAGAAATGCTTGTCAGTTTATTCGGCAGACAGTTTGCATTTCAAAGGCAATAGAAGTAATAATGAAATTACATATTAAGATCTACATCGGTCCTACTTAAGTGGGTCAAAACAAACTCAACTAATTGCTTTGAATAAGTTTAACCTGTACATTACGTTCAATTCACACTTAATTCAGTGATAAGTATCTTATTAAAAAAGCTAAAGTGAACTTTTTCACAAAGGAAATCTTTTTAACTGTGGTAAAATGTGTTAAACAGACCTGCAGAAAGTACCACATTAGTGTTAGCAGGAAACTTGTTAAAATTAGCCGGAATATGTAATAAAAGATCAACTTAAACCCTGAGACTGCCCAACATTTCTGTTTCAAAAAATCTTAGCATTAATTAAATTTTTAGTTTAAGAATTCCATGGGCTACATTCACACAGCCACACAAAACAGTTGTCATGTTTGGTGTGGTAAATATGAATCTTTTCACACTGAATTAAATTAACTTTAGGCTGTGTGAATCTTTGATTATATAAGTTTCTGGCCACAGTCTTGCAGAAGGACATAACCCACTCTCTCATTTCTTCAATTAACTGTTTCGTTTTGAACCTGTCATCCCCCACTGAGATTTACTGTCAAATGAACCCCGTTCTTTTTCTCTTGTTATACATAATTCATCCTCATTTATTGAGTTTAAATAGAGCACATCTTTCAGTTTAAAACACCCCTGCTTTGTTTTATGCCCTGTTTGCTCTTCTCCATCTTAGATTTTTGTAATGCAGATCACATAGCCTTACACTAAATCTCTGCAGACTTTCTCTATGGCCTGTCAAATATCTCACAGTTAATACACCCCACAACTATTGTTCCTCACAGTTTGTGAGCGCGGTAGTTAAGAGTGTGTGTCCACTGGAGCCTGCTGTGCAGCTGGAGTTTGTCCCAGTGCTGGAGGGGGTCTGTGTGAAAGCTTTGGCCTGTCTTTCATCGTCACTCCTCTCTTCACATGGTCACGAAGCTTGACCTTGCCTCATGGACAAGTGATTTCATCTTGGTTAAATCCATCTTCACATTTGAATATGAAGACTGAAGTCACTTCAAGGAATGGTTTCCCTTGTGAAGAAGAATTACACTTAAGCATCCTTTTAAAAAGACTATTTATTACAGGAATAACATCCTTTAAAAAAATATACTTAAGTGCAAACTGAACACTTAATTGCGATTAAATGACACTGTATTTGTATTTAATTTTATATTAAATGCAATTTAGAGTGGTTTTGACCCACTTAAGTAGGACTTAAGTACATCTTTGTATGTTATTTCAGAATTACCTCTATTGTCTTTGAAATATGGTTAAAGTTACTGATTAATTTAGTGACAAACATTTATGGTAAACTTAAATATACTGTACTTTAATGCAGTTTCTATTGAAACTTCTATGTCATGTATTACAATTTCATGCAATTACAATACATTTGTAATCACACATTTGTAATTAAGCTGCAATATAATGTGCATGTAATGTATTGTAATATGTATTAGTCAAAACATCAAAATAAACATGACAAAAGACGGTTAAACTGTATTTCAAGCTGATGGTGACTATATTTTACAGTGCAATTAAACAAATAATAGCTGAGTAATATGAATTAAGTACGTACCTACTATAGGGTTATAGGATTAGTTACTTGTAATTATGCATGATTTACTAGTATTACTATAGTAATTGCATGTAACATGTACCTACATCACCTTAAAATGAAGTGTTACTCAAACGATTATTAAACCAATAAAAGTATAAAACGTACATTAAAGTAAAATTTTAAATTAGACATTTTTACAAAGTGCACTTTTTAAAAGTAGACTTAAGTGTATTTTAGTACACTTAAGTGATCTTTTAAAAAAGGTTTTTTATTTTTATTTTTTATATGTACTTTTAAGATTCGCAGTACAAGTGCACATTCAATACAATTAAGCACACTTCTTTTTCACAAGGGTTATAGTTGTCTTTTACAGGCTTGGACACAATGACCAGAACTGAAGTAAAACTCAAACACGAAGGTTAATTTGAAGATATGGCAGAAACTGGTTAAAGCTGATATTGGAAAACGTTATCAGATGAGATAGACTTGTTAAAATCTGGGGTCTTTGTCTTACAGAACTGTTGGAGCACACACACACACACACACACACACACACACACACACACACACACACACACACACACACACACACACACACACACACACACACACACACACACACACACACACACACACACAAGGGATATAGTGCTGGTGATGAGGGCTGTTGAGTATCAGGTGTGCCTGGTTAAGTGCCAGAGAGGATGATGGGAAATGTAGTCTATGATCAGTACTCTGGTGAGTGTGATGGTCGGAAGAGTGAGGGAGAATCTGGCATGATCGTTACAACATTAAGCTGGGAGAGCACACAGTATTTTAACACTGACAAACAAAAAATTGGTTACACTTTATTGTAAGATGTCCTTGTTACAGTGTAACTATACATTTATGTGTATAGTTACACTGTAAATGTATAGTTACACTGTAACAAGGAAAGTGTAACAGTGTAACAGTGTAACTATACATTTACAGTGTAACTATATTGGAGTTAGACTGTAACACTTTATTTTAAGATGTCCTTGTTACAGTGTAACTATACATTTACGTGTACGTACTGAGTAATATTAAATAACTACATTGGGTTAGGTTTAGGATTAGGGTTTGAGGATAGATTACCCTATCCGAAGGCGTCTTAGTAGACCGGACGTTACGTGAACTTTGAATTTGGATGTGTTTTGATGCATTTCCTACCTCAGTATACATCCAGAGAAGACGGTATTATTCATCTTTCAGACAGATCCATTGGGTCCAGCATGCATGTATTATGGGAATGTAATCTAGCACTGGATCTTGTTTTCGTTTCCTGCGGCTTTTAATAATTTATGTCAAGCAAGTGAATGTTTTCAAGCAAGCGTAACTCAGTCTGCTTGAATATGTTTTCACAACAGTTAATTACACTTTCTGCTTGTTTCTAATGCAGATATGAGATCTTTGTTTTTGACTAGCATTACCAATAGCTTTTAAAAGCCTGGCTGCCAAAATATAAATGGATTGCATGTTCCTGCGTTTAATTTGGAAAGTTCATAAAGAAAGTTTGCCTCTTGACCCTGATAGAGGGTCTGAAGGAGGAATAGTTATACCACTGTCCTCTGAATGGTCTCTGATTAAAAAACAAAAACACACTTTATCTTGCAAAGGATCATTGCTATTAGACTATTAAATGCCAATTCAGTAATTAAAGGGACTCTGAATATAATTACCTTCTTCGAAACCTTCCTCTAAACCACATTCACACAAACACAATGCTGGGATAGACCTGGCAAGTGGTAAATGTCTCTTCAATGGCATATTGTAAAGGCCAAGTTCATTCAGCGTGCAAGGTGAAAACTCGCAAATAAGCAGGAAACAATTAAGTGAAAATGTAATGAAAACCATGGTAATGGCTTTATAAAATCTGCCTGGCTAAAGTATAAGTTCTATTAACATCCAAGCACCTTCATAACACACAAACCCAGCTCCAGGTCTACACAAATTAAATTAAATTATACTGAGAAGTGTGTTGTGCCATTCAGTGCTATGGTTTTGCTCAAAAGCTGTGATGGCCCATCTCAAGTTTAAGAAAAGAAAAAAGAGCCGTGGGAGTGGAGTGAGGTCGGTGGAATGAAATCTGATGAGAGACACCTGTTTGACACATTGGTCTCGATTCCCACGGACAAGCTCTGGAAGGATATAAGGAGGAGCGACGACAGTGAAAGGCGAGAGAGCACCAGGCCTGGGACATTTAAGTTTTATGGACGGTATTCAGCAGAAAGGCCAGTGCCGGCTGTTTTGTTTTGTTGTTTACTTTTTAGTTTGTCATTTTTAGTTTGTGTTCAACATTTCCCGGTTCCCATCTCCTTTTTTCATGAACTTGAACTTTGCTACAGCCTGGTTCTCATTCATCAGAGTGGCACTGACACCTATCAGAATAAATGCATGTTTATTTGACTGTTAAACCCTGAGCTTATTTGTTTTCCTTTTTGTGGTGTGTAACGAAGGCCAGCTAGTAAAGAGCTGTGCGGGTAAACCTCACTCCCCTGGCCTCAAGAGGTGCACTAGCGACTGACGCTAAAGCAGGAGTTGGCACTAGCATGAGACAATAGCTAAAGAGTAGGGGTGTAACGATACACATATTCGTATTGAACCGTTCGGTACGAGGCATTCGGTTCGGTTTTCGGTACGCATTTTTAAACCGAACGGTTCGTTGGACCATTTTTCCTGCCGACCAAAATTTCGTCATTTCAAATGTAGGCGCGTCGCGCGTGGTAAGCGCGCTCATAATGTAAGAGACGCTGGCGTGACCACAACATTGCCCAATCAATGGCAAATGCAGCGTGAGCCGATCTTAATCAAGCAGCAGTTACTACACAGCGAAATCCAGTAAAGAACAAAAATTAATTCGCCTCTGAAGTAATAACATCGCTGCGAGATCTAGTGAGAAACATTCACATTTCTCCGTTATTAACGGATCAAACAGCGCTGACGTGGAAACCAGGAAGAAACATTGTGCCATGAATGAACTATCCAGTGTCCACAGATCAGCAACATTCACCATGGATTTACTGTAGTAACACTCACTGTAACCATGGGAGTTTGGCAGGAATAGTAGGCTATAATGCTTTCAAGTAACATTACGTCGGTTTTATTTTGACATTATGAATACAATTGCTGCCCTCAAATGTTAATCTGAACTAAAATAAACCTTTGTTTATAACTACTATTTCATTTTGTCCAAGGAGCTGTTTTGTTTTATAAGCTCCTAAGAAAAGTCAAGTATAGCTCCATCATTGCTCAAAGTAAAAAAAAATATCATACTTTATGATAAAAATATGATACTTTATGATGTTTTAATAAAAATATAATTAAAAAAATTTAAATCAAGGAAAATTTCTCTGTCATTTCTTTCTTTTTGCTGTATCGAAAACGTACCGAACCGTGACACAAGTGTATCGTATCGAACCGAACCGTGAATTTTGTGAACCGTTACACCCCTACTAAAGAGGTGTAAGTATTTAAGTATGTATTTAATTTAAATAAAGTAAAGTGACGCTGGTTCGAATCCAACTAGGAGCGGTGCGAGTAGGACCAGTTACGTTGGTGCCGTGACCCGGATGGGAGTGAGGTTCAGGGGGGTGAGTGTAAAAGAGGCCAGCTAGTAAAGAGCTGTGCAGGTAAACCTCACTCCTCTATCCTCAAGAGGTGCAATAGTGACTGATGCTAGAGGTTTTGGTCTTTAACATTCTTGTTAACATGCCCACCTCCATTGCCAGTGACGCTGGTTCGAATCCCGCTCAGAGCGATGAGATTAGGTCCAGTCACATTGGTGCCGTGACCCGGATGGGAGTGAGGTTCAGGGGGGTGAGTGTAACAAAGGCCAGCTAGTAAAGATCTGTGTGAGTAAACCTCACTCCCATAGCCTCAAGCGGTGCAATAGCGACTGATGCTAGAGGCTGCGTTCTTTAGCGTCCTTATTAGCGCACATGCCTACCATGCTGGTGATGCTGGCTTGAATCCCGCTCCAAGTGCGAGCCGGACCAGTTACATTTGCACAATGCATGACATCTAAGGAACATCAAAGGCAACAAAGGATAGATTATGCTGTCTGCAAAAATCAGCCAAACGAAGGCATCTTTGTAGACAGGATGTTTAAGAAAAGTTTAAACTTTTCACAAGTTTAAGAAAAGAAAAGAGCTGTGGGAGTGGAGCGAGGCCGGTGGAACAAAAGCTAATTTCATCTGTATCTGTAATGCTTTTCCTGCATTTGCTATTCAGCGGTTTTAATAATTTAACATCTTTTAATTAATCTGGGAAAGGTGAAAGTATTTAAAAAAAAAAAAAAAAGTATAACTTTTTTTTATACTTTAACACATTAACACTTTAAGTATACCACAACATTTGTTAAATTGTGTTGGATTCTGTGTTTGTTTAGATTCATTTGTATGTCCCCGACAAAAGTGCTTGATTCTGTGTACACCTAGATCTAGCTGATGTTTCTAAATTAATTTAATATACACACATATTGAGGATAATGGCCATACACAGAGTATAACATTTGTTAAGAAAAAATGAGGTCAGACAATCTGGCGAGCCACACATCTGAAGCCACACACTGACGTCATGGGAGAGGTGTGTAGGTATCACTGAACACGATTCAAAGAGCAACATCTGGACTTTCTATTTAGAAATTAATCCCTGTGTTAAATATGCTTGTGCCTTAACCTGATTCGGGCATGAGAGGGAGACACAGATGCTATTGACTATGTTTCATTCCCTTACAGTGACTTATCTTTCCACCGGCATGCCTGTGTTTCCTCTTCGTGATTAAATCCTGTCACACACATGCCACCTCTCTTGACCCCATGAGGATCACATGGAAAATCACGGCTGTTTATATCACAGCATAACCAATCTGCGAGTTAAAAAAGAAATTCATTAAGGCCAGGTTTCACAGACAGGGCTTAGAATAAGCCAGGATTAGGCCTTAGTTTAATTAGGGCATTTAAGTAGCTTTCATAAACTTGCATCTAGAGACAAAACAATGGCACTGACATATTTTTAATTAAAACCTTTCAGTTAAAACAACTCAAACATGCATTTTAATATGGATAGGCTTAGCCTTGTCTGTGAAACCGGGGGTGTGTTTGTTAGTCAACACATCAAAATAAGTGCTCTATTTAAAGTCCCCGTGAACCGGAAGTTGCAAACTACTTTTCTCCAGTGTTGTGACGTATTTCCGAGAGAAACGGAATACTAAATGAGGCAAAACGGTGGGCGTGGCTTTTTTCTCAACTAGCACCTGATTGGATCTAGAAAAGTAGGTGTTTTCATTCAGCCTGTCTACTGTCAGTTGGAGGGGCGTGATTACGGATGTTAAGCAGACGCCCAAACCGTGAAACCTACGTCATCAGGCAAGGTCATCCAACGCAGAGGGGAGGGGAAATTTCAGATTTTGATTAAAGATTACGAAGCCAAAAAAATTTTTTGTGTGGATTGACTTGCATGGATGAATTGTTCACCACAAAACGATCAATTTAGGCAAACAAAGTAAGTATGGTCAATTTTGAATTCATGGGGACTTTAAAGTATGGCAAGAGATTATTGAAACATAATGATTACATATTACATGATGATTTAAAATGTACTTTAAAGTAAAACTTTTAATTTGACATTATTACAAAGTGCACTTTGTAACTGTTCTTCAGTGTGTTAAGAAACATCGCCATGAAAGTTCACTCTCTTTTAATGCACTTTTATTTCATTTAACCCTTTCATGTTTAACTACAGTGGACTGCTATTAAAAAAAAACATTTTCTTGCATTTGCACGGGTTTTGAAGGCATAGTTTCACATCAACCTCTACAGTGGATCCTGGTGCATCATCCAATACATTGCCATCAAGTGGCAAGCCGTTGTGCGTCAATTTTTGCCTCCTCCAAACCAAGATGGCCAATGGCCAGTCAGAAATGCCATGTTGCTCTGGAATATCCACCCATTCCTACTAGGAGACTCTTGTAGGTAAAAAAAAATAAAAAAAATGTTGACCGCATGCATCATTTCAGCTACAATTCATACTATAACTGTGACTGTTGTTTTTGAAAATACTTAATCTGCAGTAACTTTTTTGACTGTAAATAAATGTATTTGTGTTGTTAGAATGCGATTTGCATTAAAATAAAAAAGTAATGTGATTACAGAATGTATGTGACTTGTAATGCATTACTTTACTCGTAACATCAAAAAGTAATCTGATTACACAATGCATGTAACTTGTAATGCATTACTTGTTAGATCAAAAAGTAATCTGATTACATAATGCATGTAACTTGTAATGCATTACTTGTTAGATCAAAAAGTAATCTGTTTACATGATGCATGTTATTTGTAATGCATTACTTTACTCGTATCATCAAAAAGTAATTTGATTATGTAGTGCACATTACTTGTAAAGAATTACTTGTTAGATCAAAAAGTAATCTGATTACGTAATGCTTGTTACTTGTAATACATTACTCGTAACATTAAAAAAACTGATTACATAATGTACGTTACTTGTAACGTATTGCTTTACTCGTAACGCATTACTTTACTCGTAACATAAAAAAAGTAATCTGATTGTGTTATGCATGTTACTTGTAATGCGTTACCCCCATCACTGCTCATTTCAGATGAGATTGAAAACACCTGATCGCTAGGTTTTCTCAGAGGAGGGCTATGTTAGAAATGTGTCCATCTTGAACATAATCAGAATTCAACTATCTGGGCAAAGAATTTGTGCTTGAACAAACAGCAAAGACTACAATCAACGGCCAACTAGTCTTTTTGGTCTGTAACTCTCCATACCAGTAGGTGGCAGTATTTTATATGTGTCATTTAACAAGGAAAACTAATGTAATAATGTGAGTATAAAGCACTTACCATTTTCACATCAATCTCGCTCACCACGGACGAAAAAAAAAAAATACAATTATAATCATAATCAAAATAATAAATAACAGCATGAGGGTGATTAAATAATGACTACAATTTGAATGAACTTATCGTATTTGTATGCACAGTTCAATATTTGTATTGAAAACTTCTTGAAAAATCTTCTTGTTAGTCACACCACCTACAGTACATGCCTGACTAAATCTGAAGTTTATTTCCTCCCAGCATTCTCTCCTGGGTTTTTACCCAAAAAACTCACCTCAGATTTACCTTTTTCCTTGATGTTTTCGCTTTCTGGTACCCCTTCTCTCTCAGTTACCGTATTCTCTTATTTTGTAGGTGCTGTGAGCTGTAATTTGTTAGATCCCAGCTATTTTTTTAATAAAGTGAAGAACTATAACAAAGCACCTCTGCCTTCTAGCCAGATCATCCCTGGTGATGAATAACTTGTGGCATTCTCAATGTGAGAAATATTGCTATATTGCAGTGAAACTACATGATTTTCATCCGGTGAGCATGGCATGAGCATTATTAAGGTCTTCGAGAATTGAGGTCTATGTGGAATAGGAATGACACTTACCAGCGGCCAGTTCAAGACAGCTTATTTGGATTATTTACGGAAAGTCATGGCCAATAAAATACTCAGTGTAAATGGGACTGGAAAAGTAATTATTTTTCTTCTTAGCTTAAAGTTGAAAAAACCTCTGTAGTTTCTTTAGCAGTACAATAGTCTACACCACCAAAAGAAAAGCTTTACATCTGACCAATGCTAACGTTCAGATAGCAATAGCATAATCGACAAGGTTTGTTGTGTATGATCGTTTGTTTGAAAGGACACACTCCAGAACTATATGATATGATTCATCATCTCTCAAATCAGAGGTGAGCCTTTAATAAAAAACAAGTTTGGTTCAAGTGGGACTTCAAGCGGGAAGTAGTGACAGGATGGAATGACAGTTAATTATGTGGAAATCCTGGCCGCAGGCATCTGAAATGAAACATGGTTAAAGTGCATGCTACTATAGCACATCTATGACATGGACTGGACACACTGTAATAATGTGTTAAGTTGCAATATGACAGCAATCACTATGGATCTTCTATCACATCTGTTGGTCTCAGTAACAGGATCTGATGTCAGTGCTAGCTGAGAGTGTGTAGATCTGTTGAGCTGAAATAATCAGTGTGATCAACCAGTGTTATCATTATGACTTGATTTCAAAGTCAAAGGTATTGTCCAAGTTATATCTGACATAAGCTTTATTAGTGAAACAGGATTTTTAATGGTAATTAATAATGGACGTTGTAGTAAAAAACTACGTGTACAGCCAATTCTTTGTATGAGTATGATGCAACAAGCTTTGCACATTTGGATTTGGGAGATTCTGCCGATCTTCTCTGTATGGTATCCTCTCAAGCTCTGTCAGATTGGATGGGGACTTTAGGTGGACAGACATTGTCAGGTTTCTCCAGAGATGTTTGGAGCCATTCACAGTCCCTAAAGCTACATCTACATTAATCCGGATACATTTGAAAACGGCGTTTTCGTTTAAAAACGCTCCCCGTCCACACTAACGTTTTCAGTTGGATAATGCTAAGTTCACCTTACAGTGCACGTGTAAACCCTAACAGAAGCTCACTGAGGTGATACAGACTAAAAAATAAATGATAAAGTTGTCGCACAATTCTTCTGACAGGATAATTTTATTTAGCAAAATATCTCACCATTCACTGATGCGAAAAGCCAGGTCGCGCTCAGTGACCATTATACACTCACCTATAGGATTATTAGGAACACCATACTAATACTGTGTTTGACCCCCTTTCGCCTTCAGAACTGCCTTAAGTCTATGTGGCATTGATTCAACAAGGTGCTGAAAGCATTCTTTAGAAATGTTGGCCCATTTTGATAGGATAGCATCTTGCAGATGATGGAGATTTGTGGGATGCACATCCAGGGCACGAAGCTCCCGTTCCACCACATCCCAAAGATGCTCTATTGGGTTGAGATCTGGTGACTGTGGGGGCCATTTTAGTACAGTGAACTCATTGTCATGTTCAAGAAACCAATTTGAAATGATTGGAGCTTTGTGACATGGTGCATTATCCTGCTGGAGGTAGCCATCAGAGGATGGGTACATGGTGGCCATAAAGGGATGGACATGGTCAGAAACAATGCTCAGGTAAGCTGTGGCATTTAAACGATGCCCAATTGGCACTAAGGGGCCTAAAGTGTGCCAAGAAAACATCCCCCACACCATTACACCACCACCACCAGCCTGCACAGTGGTAACAAGGCATGATGGATCCATGTTCTCATTCTGTTTACGCCAAATTCTGACTCTACCATCTGAATGTCTCAACAGAAATCGAGACTCATCAGACCAGGCAACATATTTCCAGTCTTCAACTGTCCAATTTTGGTGAGCTCTTGCAAATTGTAGCCTCTTTTTCCTATTTGTAGTGGAGATGAGTGGTACCCGGTGGGGTCTTCTGCTGTTGTAGCCCATCCGCCTCAAGGTTGTGCATGTTGTGGCTTCACAAATGTTTTGCTGCATACCTCGGTTGTAACGAATGGTTATTTCAGTCAAAGTTGCTCTTCTATCAGCTTGAATCAGTCGGCCCATTCTCCTCTGACCTCTAGCATCAACAAGGCATTTTCGCCCACAGGACTGCCGCATACTGGATGATTTTCACTTTTCACACCATTCTTTGTAAACCCTAGACATGGTTGTGCGTGAAAATCCCAGTAACTGAGCAGATTGTGAAATACTCAGACCGGCCCGTCTGGCACCAACAACCATGCCACGCTCAATATTGCTTAGATCACCTTTCATTCCCATTCTGACATTCAGATTGGAGTTCAGGAGATTGTCTTGACCAGGACCACACCCCTAAATGCATTGAAGCAACTGCCATGTGATTGGTTGATTAGATAATTGCATTAATGAGAAATTGAACAGGTGTTCCTAATAATCCTTTAGGTGAGTGTACATTGTATGTGTATGTTTGGTCTAAAGCGCGACTTGTCTCAAATTTTGCCGCAGGACAGCAAATGCGAGATAATTATCTGTCATGCAGGACTGTGATATGGAGAGTGTGCAAATGTGTAACATATTTTAGCAACAGTGTGAAAGTGAATAGCGCATAACAGGCACAATACCGGTATAAACATGAATATCTATTGGTACAAGATGCGTCACATGACACAACTCATTTTTAAATACCCCCGTTTTGACAGTCCACACTACCACGCGAAAAAGTTTTTTTTTTTCAAATGTATCCACTTTGAAGCGTCCTTTTCATTAATAAAAACGGCATCTCAGTGTGGACGGAAGGCCAAAACAGAGGGAAAAAAAAGATTAGTTTTCAAAAGGAAAACGTTAGACTGTGGACAAGGCCTAAGCCACTCTTGCGTGGGCAACTCCTGTTTAGCAACTCTGATCAAACTCACTTGTCTGTAGCTTTCTTGTAATCCTGAAGACTTTTATTAGCTTGTTCTGGTGTGTTTGATGAGGGTTGGAGCAACGCTCTGATGGAAAGTGGATCTCGGGTGTCAGAGTTGCCCAGCTCTGGCTCAGGGTCATCGTTCTGTTGGAAACGCTGAGCCTTTAGCCCAGTCTGAGGTTCCGAGCGCTCTCGGCCAGGTTTTTAGTAAGTATATCTCTGTATTGTGCTGCATTCTGCATTCAGCTTCATGCTTTACCGTTGGGATGATATTGTGCATGTGATAAGCAGTTCTTGGTTTCCTTCAGACATGTTTTTTTGCACATTTTAAGCAGGTCTTCATGTGTCTTCACTGAGGAGAGGCTTCTTTCTGGAAACTCTGCCCAGATCGGTGGAGTGTTGCAGTGACAGCTGTCCTTTTGTAAGTTTAACATCTGTAAGTTAAAACAGTAAGAAACAATCCAAACATCTGAAAGATGATCCAGAGAAAGTGGATGCAACCGAGCTAAATTTCAAGTGTCATGGTTCAATTATCAGGTTGTAACATATAACAGGTTTTTGCTCTGTCATATTATGGAGTGTAGATTGATGTAAAAAAAAATGTAAACCATAAGGTTGCAACAAACGTGTTAGAATACTTTCAAACCAGTGTGTATGTGTGTGTGTGTGTGTTAGTGATGAAAGTACATATTAAGCAACCTTATGCTACCGATTTCAGCTCCAAAGCCGTCAGCTCTTACATCCTTATTACAGATTTCTGTTTTTACTCTTCCATTTTCATGCCCTCTAGCTTGATCCCCACCGGAAATTAGTGTTAGCCTCACAATTATTAGAACAAAGCTATTGAATAATATGGATTTCCATGGATTTATTTAATCATTGCCAGATTGAAAAAGAAAGAAAATGAATGACAAATGGATGAGGAGAGAGAAAGGAAAAACAATTCCAAACGCCGAAATCGAGATGCAAATCTAAAGCCTTTTTTTTTTTTTTTTTTTTACAGGCCCTACGATTATGGAGCAGAATGCCTTGGGATATTATATATGCTGAATCAGGGTCTATTTTCTAACTCTCATCTAAAGATCAATGCTATATAAATACATAAAACGAAAGACATACATTCAGTTTAATGCAGTGCACAGCACAGAGATGAATAACTAATGCCTAATTTCATGCTATATAAGTTAAATAAGGTTAAAACATGCTGTGTGCTTGTATCTATCAGTTTTTTTCTTTTTTTTACTATTCCTCCCCAGTGGGAGTCTATGGCAGCCCTATGAACCGTACATATGGAAACTATGAAATTTGGCACATTTATTGGGGTGGTCCTGAATAGAAATCTGACTAAATTTAGTGTATCTAGGACCAATTCTTTAGCGTCAACACCTTTTTAAAAATGTTCTTTTCTTTTGTTTATGACTTTTGAACCCTTTGTCATAGAAATGAAAATCTTAATTCGCTTGATTACTCTTCATGCTGATTTCGCTCAGATCATATTTGGACAGAACATAATTTTTATTTTTATGCTGAACCAAAATTGGATGAGAGCCTGTATCTTGGTAACAGTTCTATCGAAATAACACTTGGTTTGCAACAACATGATCTGAGGGTACATGGCAAATTTGGGATCAGCACCATCTATAGGTCAAGAGATTAATTTTTTATTTTTTTTGCTCATAACTTATGTAATGTTTGTTGAAAAATGTTGTCTACATATTGCTTGAGTCATGCCGAATCTGTCTACACCAATCTTGCCAGGATTAGACAAACTGCCGGTTCACCATTTTGAAATGTGTCCTAATAATATTATTTTCAACTGTTTCTCCTATTAGCACCAATTTTTTAGAGATCATCATCAGCATTTTGTGAAGGTGCCTGACAAGTTGGAAGAGAGCAGTGTCACCTAACGTTCAGAAGACATATCAAAGATGTTTTTACAAAATAACTTTTCAAAATGTTGTCCAAATTCATACATTCCTTGATTAATGCTGATTATGACAATATCTCACTTTACATTTTCCAACATTTAGGCATTTTGAGCATATGTTTTATTTTTTATTTTTTTACTGGTACTCTTAAAAATGATTGTCTAAATTTGGTTTAAAATCTGCTCATTTGATATTTGGACTGAAAAGATTTTTAGATATTTGCTAACCATTTCCGAGAAACACTTTTCTAAAATCGACCGTGCCTGTGTTTGTTGTCCTATGTTATGTTTTAGTTTAGCATGCTAAGCATTTGTCTTTCTTTCTAATGTCACACTTTGGGATATGAGGTTAACCGTAAGCATACATTACTGGTTAAGTTAGCTTAGCATGCTAATTGTTTAGTATACCAAGTACTGCTGTTGTGTGTTCTTTCTCACATTTAAAGCTCTGCTCAGAATCAGTGCAAACGTGCGTCCTCTCCCAGACATGGTGTGATAAGCGATGAGGTTATGGGTTCGAATTACAGTATATGTGGCACATTGTATACCCTATAAATGTCACCTGTGTCATTTGACGTGGTTTCTGTATTTGCTGTATCTGCGGTGCTTGGTCGTCGCGTATCGTTGCAGCTACAGCCAATCCAGACATTATTCAGACACCAGATATAATGTTTTATATTTTTTTACTAGTGGGTGCATTACACTATAGTTCATTAAGTGAGGATAGCAAAATAAAGTAAACTGTGACATATTATACCCAAACATTCTTAATACAGCGACTAGTAAAACTTATAAAAAATTGGAACCAAAAATTATTGAGACACTTTGACCTGACCATGTTTTGCTGAAGTGTTTTTTCTTTAATTGCTAATGCAACATTTTTACGCCACGGACTGAACAAAATTGAGCATTGCTTGGTTATTTGTTGACATAAATTGGTATTATCTAAATGTGTAGTTAAATTTAACAACTGACAGATATTCAAACGAATTCATTTGTGAGACAGTCTAACAGAAGGAGGGCCAAAACCAGTGAAATATCAACTGATTTAATAACTCTTGAGTTCTTGTCATAATGTATTACCATTTTCTAAACTAGCGAATAAACTGTGATAATGTGAGAAATGTTGAAGGTGTCTGAATAAAGTTTGGTTTTTATTGTATCACCTTCCTTCCTTTACATTACTAACACATTATCCTTCCTTCCTTCCTTACCTACCTTTATACCTACCTTCCTTCCTTACCTACCTACCTACCTACCTTCCTACCTTCCTTCCTTCCTTACCTACCTACCTACCTTCCTTCCTTCCTTCCTTCCTTACCTACCTACCTACCTTCCTTCCTTCCTTCCTTCCTTCCTTCCTTACCTACCTACCTACCTACCTTCCTTCCTTCCTTACCTACCTACCTACCTACCTTCCTTCCTACCTTCCTTACCTACCTACCTACCTACCTTTCTTCCTTCCTTCCTTCCTTCCTTCCTTCCTTCCTTCCTTCCTTCCTTCCTTCCTTCCTTCCTTCCTTCCTTCCTTCCTTCCTTCCCTACCTACCTACCTACCTTCCTTCCTTCCTTCCTTCCTTCCTTCCTTCCTTCCTTCCTTACCTACCTACCTACCTTCCTTCCTTCCTTCATTCCTTCCTTCCTTCCTTCCTTACCTACCTACCTACCTACCTACCTACCTACCTACCTACCTACCTACCTACCTACCTACCTACCTTCCTTCCTTCCTTCCTTACCTACCTACCTTCCTTCCTTCCTACCTTCCTTCCTTCCTACCTTCCTTCCTCACCTACCTACCTACCTACCTACCTTCCTTCCTTACTTACTTACTTACTTACTTACTTACTTACTTCCTTTCTTCCTTCCTTTCTTACTTACTTACTTACTTACTTACTTACCTACCTACCTACCTACTTACCTTCCTTCCTTCCTTCCTTTCTTTCTTTACCGAAACTACCATTACTTCAAAACATTACAACAATTTTAAAGGTAGGGTAGGCAATTTTAGTAGCGGTTAGCGATAGCAGGCTAGCTTTGAAAGCATTAGATCCCACCCTCCCTTTAGAGTGTCTCCAAAGCCACACCTCCTTCAAAACACACAAACTGACACAGCCTTCCTTCCTTCATTCCTTCTTGAGACATGATTTGGGCCTTTTTCAAATCTCTGCAATATTGATGCACTCATACAGTGGTTTTGAAACAAAGACTCCATTGAGGTTATCAAAGTTATGAGCATGTTAGTCTTGCATAATGGTGTATAATCAAACACAGCCACTTGAGCGGTCTCTGAACACCAGGGGAGTCTAATGGCGCATGACAGCTTGATTACAGTGCAGGCATTGGGATATGCTATTATGAATAATGTATCTTAATTATTCTTACTCTTCCTTGTGCTTCCTCCCAGGTGATAACACACACACCCAAGAATGTATTCTTATTTATGGAGTCATTATAACAGGCATGCCAGAGTTACATTTGCATGTATCAGTATTCATGGAGCTCTATAAATATGACGGCTTTTGTCAGATAACAGCTCTGCGTCCAATTTAAGGTGTGCACGCTGGCGTGAAGCAACGCTTTTATGTCCTGCTGTTTTCAAGGGAGCAGTTTAATGCTGCTTTATCAATTAGACTAATGGCTGACCTGAAGAGAGTGTGGATCAATAGGAAGATCAGTTGTGTGTGAGGCGTTGTTCCGTATCAGTTGTGTTTACTGCTGCAGTTGAGGCTCTGTTCTGTCCTCAGCTGTCTTCTCTGTCAGCTTGGATTTACATTACTAACACATTATATCACTCCGAGTGCTATGCTGACAGCTGTGTTGGGAGATAATATTTATTTTACTGAACTGCCTTCCTTTCATTGCTTTCGCATTTCCACGCCCTCATCTTCTCACCCTGAAGGCTCATTGCAATCTGTCTGTCTGCTGTTGTTTTTTTATCTCTATCTGGCAGTCACCAAGACCCCAGTAACCACAGATAACTTCAGCAGTAAAAAAAATGTTGTGGACCACCTAATAACCCAAATCTAGGGGAAACTACCCATTACTTCAAAACATTACAACAATTTTAAAGGTACGGTAGGCAATTTTCGGAGAGGTTAGCGATAGCAGGCTAGCTTTGAAAGCATTAGATCCCACCCTCCCTTTAGAGCGTCTCCAGCTTATAGGGCACTGACCAGCAGAGTTGGGTATATCGTGTTACAAAGTAACAAAGTACAGTGTTACTGTATTCTAATTACTTTTCGTGATAACGCAGTAATTTAACTCGTTACATTTAAAATGTATGTAATTTGATTACAGTTACTGATGTCAATAAAATTAAGTTACTTGCGTTACAATTGTATTGTTAAGAAAAAAATATGAAGTAAAATGCATTTCTAATCATATTTCTAATATGCTTTAATGAATTACCGAGAACGCGGGCTGCTAAAAAGGACGCAGACGTGTGTGGTGGTTGTTTCTTCAAGTGGAAATATAAACATTATTTTGATTTCATTGAGCGCAAAAACAAAAATATAACTGTTAAATGCAAACTGTACGCAATTTCTAAAGAACTTTCTACCGCTATTAACTCGACCAGCAATTTGTTGAAGCACTTGAACAGAATGCATTCTACGACAAAACTCGCCTCCAAGGAGGATAACTTTACCCACGCCCGAGACGAGAGCGGTGCAACCTCGTCTAAACAAGCTAGGTTGGATTTTTGTTCAGGATCGGGAGGGAAGGTTACTTCTGGACAGGTGAAGAGAGGTGTAGCAGCGTATGCGGTGGTGGAAATGCTGGCCTTGTCGACTGTGGAATCGGAGTCATTTAGAGACTTGCTTACGATTATACCCGTGACAGACAGGTCTGTAGGCCTACCCTTGCAGGACCGAAAGACATTTGCAAGGTATCAAGATAAATGCTCTGCGGATATGGAGTATGAACTCCAAAAAAAAAACATTCGAGCATTTGTCTCCACAACCGCAGACATTTGGACTTATAATAAAAGC
This sequence comes from Rhinichthys klamathensis goyatoka, assembly GCF_029890125.1. Lineage (NCBI taxonomy): Eukaryota > Metazoa > Chordata > Actinopteri > Cypriniformes > Leuciscidae > Rhinichthys > Rhinichthys klamathensis. The sequence goes on from NW_026606557.1 coordinate 1,188,446, forward strand.
TTCCTTGGAATGACAGCCCATTGGATTAATCCTGTGAGTTTCAGCCGTGAAAAAGCTGCCTTAGCCTGTAAAAGAATCAAAGGAAGGCATACATATGATGTGATTGCAAGTGAAATAGAGCAGGTGCATTCAGAATTTGGACCGTCATTTAAAATCACAGCAACCGTCACAGACAATGGGTCACATTTCCTTAAAGCCTTCAGAATGTATAAGCCTGCTGAAGATACAGAATCTAAATCTGAAGACGAAATGGATGATGAGGAAGTGACATTCACAGATGTCGGCCAGGCAGTCAGATGGACAATTTACTCTTCCCCCTCACCTGAGCTGTGCTTCCCACACGCTTAATTTGGTGTCGCGTAATGATGTAGAAAAATGTCTAACAGCCAAAGGTGAATCCAAAACTATATACAGAAGTGTCATCGGCAAAGGCTCAGGTTTGTGGACTAAAGCCAGCCGGTCAACAGTGGCCTCGGAGCTGGTTGAGGATGTAATAAAAAGAAAACTTGTTGTCCCCACCGCAAAGAGATGGAATTCATTCCATGATGCACTATCACGAATTTTGCAATCAAATGGGGACAAAATGCATCACAGAAAAGGAGTATCAGTTCCTGAAGGAATTTTGCACAATACTGAAGCCCCTCTCTACTCCCTTGGATATCTTACAATAAAGGTTGAAGTCTCTACTCTAAAAAGTGGATACTGTACATTTAGGTTGTAGTTTCTTTTACTCATTTTAAACCTTAAAGATACTTTTGCTAGTGTCACCCAGGGTGTGATTTGTGGGGGAAAATGAATTTATGGCTCGCTGTCAGATGATATTGCATGATCATAATCATTCTTTCGATGACGCGTTAAACCTCCGCGTTCTGTCTCCGCCCAGAACTAGCACAGATTAAACATGACACTTATAAATAATATATGATAGTGTATATTTGGTATGTGTTTTTCCATACGGTTTGGGGTATTTTTTTAAATAAAAAACCAGTTACCCAGGTGGAGCTTATTATAAAAGCAAAGAATAACATATTTCTGCATCATTGTGTGACCAATAATTGGAAGGGGGGAGATCGCACCCTGGTGTAACCTAATGTGTTCAGGTGTATTCAGTCATTAAATATTTGATTTGACTTGTATAAAGTTAATTCAGATGTTGAAACAGTAAAGAAGGATTTGAATCATGTAATTGTATTTGTAAATACTTTGGATTAAAAGAAGGTAATTTTTTTCCTACAGGCCATAAAAGTGTGATTCAGCTCTGTCTTGGACAGTATGATCGTTTGGCGGCTGCCACTTTACCCCGGTTCAAGACACGCTGGATTAGAGATGAGGAGAGAAGAAACCATGTGAAGTCACTGCTGACTGAGGCATGTCAAGCTCAGCACTCTAAGGGCCACATTGTGAATCCTGTGGAGCAGAAACCTTCTAACTCCAGTGACAATGATTTTTGTGTGTGTTTGAAGATGAGGATATGTGTTATTCTTCAGAGACAGAAGTCATGGAGTACTTGAAGTCTTCCGGATTAGATAAATAAATGAATTTGTACCCTGTAGTGTAGAAGAAACTTTCTTTGTAGTTGAAAAACAACTACATTTCAGCATTCAAATATGCAATGTTTATATATATATATATATATATATATATATATATATAAATACTGTTTTGAAGTGTTATCAATTTAAAGTATTTTTTTCCTGTCTTTAATGCACACAAACACAGTTAAGCTAGCACACACATACAGTGCATGTTACACGCAGCAAGGAATGTTGTAGATAAGACATATTGTAGACACATTTATAAAGGCTACAGTTTTCATTGTTAGGCAGGTTTATGTTAAGAATGTTAAGTTTAATTTCTAGAAATGCATTGGATCTTTAAATCAAGTTGCTGTTTTCATATTTCTGTAATATTTTTCAGTCAATATTAAATTACGGAAAGAACTGATTTTCACTTTGTAGTGTTTTCTCGAAGGTTTAATACGTTTTTAAAGTAACTTGAAAGTAATTAGTAATCTGATTACTTTTTTACACGCAGGAATCAGTAATGTAATCAAATTACAATTTTAAAGTAGTAATTAGTCATTTGTAGTGGATTACTTTTTTTGAGTAACTTACCCAACACTGTTGACAAGTACCACCTGACTGCTGCAGTTTAATTTTGGCACTGAGTGTGCTGCGATTGAAACGCATAAATTCGAGTCATGAACCGCTCCAAGTAAGCTATAACATCAGGGTTTTTTTTTTTTCAAGTCTTTGATTGGATCATTATTGCTGTGATTATTGTGTTTCTATGTTATATGTTTGGCAACAAATCTTCTAACCCTACTTGATGGAGTGTGTAGCTTTTCATTGCTTTAACAATTGTTAGGAATGTTAGGATTGTCAGGAATGTCAGAGTCCAGACCTTAAATTCATTGAAAGTCTTTGGGATGTGCTGGAGGAGACCTTACAGAATCTGCAATTGATCAATGATTGATGCACCTCTTGATGGAAATACATGTTGTGATATTATTATCGACGGATGCATCCATTTTTGGCCAAGATCTTATTTTGACAATGTAAGAGTGAAGAAGGTTTTCAGACACTTAATTGTATGGTACATGCAATTTAATGAAAATGACCACTTTTGACCACTTAAGTAGGACTTATGTTTCTCTTTATATGTCAAAAATATGTATTAAAAAAAAACTTCTCTGTGTCATGTTATGTTGGTGTTTTGTATTCATTTTCAAGGACTTTGTTATCATTATTTTCTGTCTTTTGTCTTCCTGTTTTCATTTCTTTATTTTCATGATTCATTCTTTGATTGATTAGTTCACACTTGTTTTATGTTGAGTTCATTCCCAGGAAACACAGTACGTCAATGTGACATCAGGAAGTCGTCAGTCCCACTTCATATTTTGGTTGAAAATGAATGTCGGGTTGACGTCTAAACCCTATGTTTGTTTGGGTTCAAGCTCCAATGTCAGACAGGCGTTGAATTTTGGTTAGAATAAGCACCGCACTGCAAAAAAAGGGTGAAATGCATGGCAGCTCATTAAATCTCTCAGGATCTCAGCAGAGGAGGATTAAACATTAGCGTTACCAGCTTCACTCATTACTAACCAGATTGACTTTATTTCTGTCAGATGTCTACAAAAGGTCTTATTGAGATTAACAGAGGTTATGGTGTTTTTTTTTTTTTAATAATAGGTAGGTTTTAAGTCACCATTATGGTGATCGGTATTTCCTTTGGTTGGGTAGTTTGATTTGACTTTTTAACATTAGTTTTGTCTGGCTGTTGTAACTGTGTTTGTTAGGGCAAGAAAAGACAGATAAAATGTGATCAGATGATATTTTCTACTTTATGACAAAGATATAATCATCATATAGTGGTCTATTTCACTGATGCCATCCAGAATCTAATCTTTTGATACACTGTCATTTTGTATTATTAATTATAGCAAGCCTGTAATTGTACATTTCCACTAAACATTTTGAACTCCAGCATCTATTAGACTCACTCAGACATCAAAAATCAGCATATGAATCTCAACAATGGTGACATGCTTAATGTCACAATGCATTCTGGGAGCCATAGATGAGTTTTGTGTGATGCACCCAGAATACATTGTTGCATGAAGCATGTAACCGTTATTGAGATTCATTACAGTCCATATGTATCTTTAAAACTTTTTGGTGCACAATCCCTCAGATTAGAACACTGCTGAACAATCACAGGACTCTCAGAATTAATAATGTGAAATTAATAATAACATAATATCTAAACAAAGAATAGACTCTGAATATGATCAGTGAATCAAACACTACATGGTGATCATATCTTTATCATCGTCAAATAGCCAACATCATCTGAACACAATTTCTCTTGCAGTTCTTGCCACAACAAACACAGGAACAGCAGCAAGATGTTAAAAAGCTAATGTTAAAAAGTCAAGAGTCAAACTGCACAACTAAAGCAACACTGATCACAATGATGGTGACTTCACCATTTTCAACCAAACAAGCTGGTAATAAGTGTACTGCCATCATTTTCACCTTTTTATTAATTTTTTTTGGGGGGATGTTTATTCCAACCAAAACTTGAGGTCTGTCCAACGTCGGAGCTTGACGTCAAACAAACGTTGGATTTAGACGTCAACCCGACTTTCTATTTTTACCAAAATCCTATGTCTGACCGAAGTTGGAGTCTACATCTTGTGCCTGCTGGGTTGTCTTGTGTTGGTTGTGTTTGGAACCCACTGTTTTGTTTATTTTCCCATTTTCCATTTCTTACTTGTGTTATTTAATAAATTTTTTAAGCTGTATTTGGATCCGCGAAGCCTCTCTGCCTACTCATATTCACCATGATGTGACACTAAGTGCACATTCGGTACATTTTAGATGTTATTTCTATTCACCATCCTAACATTAGCTTTTATCAAGGTTGCGTCAGATTTCATCAAGATTGTTTTGTGATCCTGTCACAATTTAGTCCAGAGAGAGGGTGAAAATTGCTCATAAAAAAACAAAAAACAAAAAAAAAACACCTTAGTAATATTATACGGAAACCACAGGGAAAATGATTTGTTATAAACCGTTCACTGTATGTGCCTTTAATAATACATGAGGCAGTTGACAAGTAAGAAACTGGATCATGAATTCATCACAAGTGCAGTGCCAATTAATAAACTGACCCTTCATGATGATATGAGATCTGTTTAATATCCTGTTGTAGATGTATGTTTAAGAAGCTGATTAAATCTCACTTCAGGCTAGAATATAAGATGTACAGTGCTGTCCTAGACTACATTGATCTGGCTTTTGTTCCCCTTTATATATAGAAATAAAGAGAAAATTGTAGAATTAAAAAAAAATTAAACTAAGCATTTGATGTAAATAAAAATTTACGATTCTGAACCGTTTCTAGGCCATTAGCCATATAAGCAAATTTTTTATTAAATTACAAGAATACAAAACCGATGTATTCCCACTAGTGACTTTTGGACCCGGCTGAAAATGTTCAGTGGATTAACTCAGGCTGTGTTCTGGCGACTCTGGCACCATTGACAGCCAGTGCATTGTCAGTAGAACTAAAACTGGAAAGCAATTAGAGCAGATTAGTGTGCTGCCACTCTCGGGAAGGGAACCTAATTAACGGACGTGTTCTTTGTCCTTGCTGCTAAATTCTCCTTGATACATTCCCCCACTGCAGTCTCCCTGTATGTGAGAAAGGAAAATCCCAAGGGAAAACACCCTTTCAAACTATTGTTGGACTGCCATTTTGCTGGACAGTTATCAAAATGAAATCAAATTGAAATACAATGAGATAGATGACTATTGATACGTTCAATCAATAATTGCATAATATACTGCGGTAAAATGCCTAATTAAAAGAAAATTGTTATACTGTACTGCATATTTACTATCAAATGTAGGCATGCATCTATTCTAATTAATGTATAACAAATATGGAATTGTGTAGGTTCATGCCATGTCGCATTGACTGTAATTATAGTTTCCAAATCCTTTGGGATAAGTATTATGAATGCTCAATGTCATTTAAAATCAACAAAAATGTAATTTGCTTCACCAGTCAGTTGCCTATATAGTTCTGTTTGTTGTGTCATTATATTACATGGTACGCGTCAATATTTCACAAGAGGATTTGGACGTGAATTAAGTAATTTTGCTGTCAACAACAAAGTACTTTGTTGGACGGGTCCATTTGCGGTTATGAGTGCTGTCATATAAATGAATAATTTTGAGTCCCAGGACGAGAGCAGCTCTGAATAAAATCTTGAATTGTCAATTACAATGCCTACAACTGAAAACTGAAGACAGAAACAACAGCAACAGAAAAAAGATAGCTGCTAAGGAAATTGCTTTTAGATAGGCTACAAAGGGGTGTAATTAATGTGCAACTACTGTAACACACTGCTTAAAAATCAAGGCATGATGCATTGTTGGAGAAATTATTAAACAATGGATAAACAATATAATACTCTCATTAATGATGCGACATTCAGGTGGTGGAGTAATAACTTCTGCTAATTAATCGATTCAAGAATGTAATTAATGTCAGATTATTATAGTTAATTTACATAAACAACAAACAGCCATTCGTTTTAAAATCACATTAACATGCAGTGTGTAACTTTAAGGGTCGGCCACACTTACACTTTTCATTCCATTAACTTCCATTCATATGCATGTGAATGCGCCTTTCCGAAGTTCAAGTTTGGTGAACTCTGCTCTGCTAATTCGTATCCCTTGAAGACGTGTCACCAATAGAAGATTGATCACGATGTACTCTCTCAGCTAAATTAAAATAATGCAAACTTTAAATCTGCAGGATTGCAGGGTTGGAGTATGCTGCATATTTTTACATTTTGGATGTATTATTTGTTGAATTCTTTTCTTTTTTTTAAAAACTTAGCTTTCTCCACAATGTAATTTCTCAGAAATGCTGGTGTAACAAACAATGGCATAATTTCAGAAAGCCACCGGGTGAATACATCACAGTAAAAAAGATATTACACAAACATTGAATTTGGATGTTTATGGATGTACATTGTAATGCTGCTTTAATTGCACAATTGGCTCTAATCTTGAATCTGATTAATGTTATCTGCCTGATGTGCAGATATGTTAAGCAGGGAGAGATGGGAGTTAAGATTAAGTGTAAGTGCATGCCTTGAATATCCAAGTTCTTAAAAGTCATGTCTGTTCACATGTGTGCAAATGAAAGTTTGCCTGCTGCAGTATCCTTTGAGAAAATGCCATTTCCTTTCTTCTCCTCTCTCCCATTCCTGCTGGAGTTGGCTAGTCCTTGATGTTTGATGTATCTAGACATGGGTATGCGGCAGATAATAAAGCAGGGTTCTGATTGGGCGGTACTGAGGTGGGCACATCATCATCATCTATGAGTCCAGGCAGTTACGATCACACTGCACCATCCCGCCTGCTTATTTCATAAGATCTTGTACTGCGCTCAGTCCTGTGAGCCCTCCATACATATATAAACAGGCAATGGCATGACGCTTAAGTGGATTTTGACCTATCTAAATATTTAATAATACATTAAAAATACAATTCACACAGTCGATGACTTTAATGCAACTCTTTTATGAAGAACACCTCTGAATAAAATTGTGTTTAGATACTTTTGAGGGGCTTAAAGAAAATAAAAAAAATAAAAATAAAAGTGGTTTACCTGTCTAGTGTTAGGTTTATGTTTTTATTTTATTGTTTATGTAATTTGTTGTCATAGTTACTGGTTTGGTTAATCTTGTTATTGATTCCTTTCATCTGTGATTATGGAGCTAAGCGTTCCCCTCACCCATCACCCCTGAAGACATTCTCTTCACCCTTGGACAAGATGGCCGTCCTCTGGAAGACTATATGGAGGAGATCCTCGAGCTCAGCAACCAAGTGAGCGACTGCACCTTGAAAATCTGTTTCATTCCATTGACCCCACCTGCCTCTAAACTCCTCCTTAGTCCTTTCCCAATTCTCCCCACATAGACACAGAGACCAGCCAGCCTTCAGCCACGCCCATCATGAGCCAGATGGGCCATAAGCCAGAGCTCACCACAACTCAGAGCCAGCGCCCTCCACAAAGCCAGAGCCAGAACTTATGCTGGAGGACAGTCCCGGATCCCAAGCCAATCACAGAGTCTGACTAGGTACAAGAACCAGCACCAACATCTATCCTAGAGGGCATTTTAGTGGAGTCTGATGGTCTGGAAAGGAGCCCCACTGATTATCCCACCACTGAGGAGTGCTTGCTGTAACCGGGCCCTGTGTAAATAGATATGATTTGGAATATATCTGTTTGCAAAGTCTCCAAGCTCCGCTGATCCCATCGTGTCTCAAGTCTCCTTTGTCGCCGCTGGACCTGCCCAGCCTCAAGTCTCCTTCGTCACCACTGGTCCCATCCAGCCTCACCACTCCCTCCTCCTCTGACAATGCCATTCAGTTCCTCGGCCCCACCACTGCTGGCTCCTTTCAGCCCTTTGGCTCCTCCTTCAGTGGCTCTGTCCAGCTGCCCAGATTTGCCTTGGGTTTCGCGGTCTTCTAGCTCCACCCTGGTGTGTCCATCCCTTGGCGTCACATCAAGCATCCGAGCACTGGGCTCCACCTTGGGCCCACATTCCCTCAGCTCACCATCAACCATCATTCCTCAGACTCCGCTGGGCTCCCTCGTCCCTCTGGCTCCACCTTGGTCCAACGTCGCTCAGCCTTTGCCTCAGACTTTCGGGTCTCTGGCCATGGCTCAAACCTCCAAGTCTCTGGTTCAGCCAGGCTCCTCCTTCCCTCCGGTATCGCCATTGTCCTCACTCCCACCGGTTCTCCATGGTCTGCCGATCCCCCATTTCCACCTTGGTCTTGCGAGCATGTGGTTCCACCTTGGCCCTCCAGGCCTACGATGTCACCCCTGGTTTTGTCTCCTTGGCTCCACCTGGGTTTACGCTCCTACTGGATCAGTTTGTCAGGCTCCTGGCTCCTTCCTCCATTGGTTGCAACCATAGACTGTAAAAAAAAGATGGACGACGCCCCTTCGCTCTTTTCCATTGGAGAGAACTGAAGCCGCCAGTGTCCCGATATGGCGCTGACATATTGGAATTTGAGTTTGCGCTGTAGCGTTTTCGGGACCAGCCATGCGCAGTAGTGAGCAGGAAGTAAAGCCGTGAAATCAAGGCCCCGCCCTCACTCTCGCAGAATCAATCGCAAGCACACGCCCTGCACTTTTCTTAAGTGGCCTTGTCTGCTCCGTTCCTCTCAAATGATGTCTGCTGATTGCAGTACCTCGTAAAAATAAGGTAACTACAACTACTAACCACATAGTCAACATTATGAAAAAAAGTCCGTTGGTGCTTCTGTGACTACTTCGCACAGAGAACCTGTCAATCACAGCTGTCAATCATGATGTCACAGCACCGTTTTTATAGCATCAAATAACTAACTAAAACAAACTTATTTTAAAAGCAAACACTTGAAATTACATCAACGTGATAGAAAGTACAGTAAATGACAGAAAATATCTTTAGAAAAAAGATATGTGAAGTGTAATTTAATTGTTTAGTTGGTCTCGCGTCCCGTTGAATAACACGGGGAGGCGGGGTTTATGACCTATACTAGGACCGGTCACTGGGGGGCGATGGAGACGTTTTGGCTTCACTTGTGAGGGCTTGTGCGGCACGCTTGGTTGCAACGTGGGCCTTTGTCCTAATTGATCTACTCAGGTTCGCTCCCTTGCTGACTCCCCCTTGGACTATTCCTCCCATTCCACAATTAACTCTTCCTCTCCCAGTGGACATTTTCTGTTTTGGCTACCACGCCTTAACATTCAGAAATTCATGGGCTTGCATGATTTAGTGGCAAAATATTTTCTTAAATCATACATTTATTTGGTCAAATCATACTATTACATATCATCAACATAATTCACATTATGTACAGTCACAATAAGTTGTTCAATATTAATTAAAAAAAAGTATCACTAAGAGCCATAGATAGTTTTGTGTGAGGAACTGAGCATAATTCTATGTAGGAAAATGTGCATATTGTGGTGTGTGTGTGTGCATCTTAGTTTGATGTGTGAAACTGTGAGTACTTCTACACCTAATTCCCTTCCCTAGCTAATATTTCAGTGCTGTCAACAGAAAACTAATGAATGAACTCAACGATAGCATGCAGCACCTCAACACCAGCCATTAACACTTAATTACTTATAAATCATATAAGCTGCTGGGCAAATACAGTCAGAGAGTTTCACAGAACAGTGCGTAGAGTCGGAGGCTGCATGACGTTGGTGCCTCTGTCTTCATCTCTGATCTCATTGTGGGGAATGAGTGAATATTAATGGAATTCAAGGCACATGGCACACTGTCAGGAAATCGTGGCAGAAATCGTCAGGAAAAAAAATACTTGTTTAATTTTAAATTTGTTTATTTTAATTAAATATTATAATTTAAACAAGTAATATTTTTTTCCCATCTCAGGCTGTAACACTTAATATAAAGTTGGACCCATTTTTCTTTATAAAAATTCAAGTAAATTGGTAGTATAGGATATAGAATGGTATAGTGCCATAAAATAAACTGCTTAAAATTCAACCCTTCTTCAGGGATGTGTTACATAGCAAAGGTTATGCATAACTTGACTTTTTTCAAAGGTTGTGCAAATTATTAGATATTCTAAAGAAAAGAAAACATTTCAAAAATGCTTTTTTTATATAAAAATGTTTTTTTTTTTTCATTAAATCTATCAAATAAGTCTACTACTTTAAGTTCAGTACCTGTGATTTGGTGAATGACACCTTATCTTGAGCTAGCATGCTTAAAATCTCATACAAAAATCCATAGCTAATTTGTCAGTGTCTGCATTTAAATCATAACACGTAACACAATTGCAGAGAGATGAAATGGATAACTCTGCACAGATTAGATATTTCCTTTCTGCTCAAATAGATTGCCCACATTAAAAGGTTTCAATGTATTTCAAAAATGAGAGTTATAAAATATTCACTGCATGCATAATGGTGGATCCAGTTTACATATCTTACAGAAGAGTAATTTGCAAACTACTGACATTCATTTCATCTTTATGCGTAATTCTCTGTACAGATTCTTGTTTTTGTCAGAATCACTTGTTTGTGCAGCTGGAGTGAATCATGACGTTATTGATCGTAAGATCAGAGCGAGGTTATACTGTGGGTCTAAGGGTCAGCTGGCTGGAAATGAAACCACCGCTATGGGTCAGAGAGGTTAATGAGTAATTAGCGGCATTTGAAACTCTGGGGATAAATTCATGTCAGTATAAAAGAGTTTAAAAGCTGAACACAGCAACAATAACATGAAAACAAGAAAGCAAGAGAAGATGTTTGAATAGTTACTTTGTTTATTTGTTAACTTAGAAACATTTAAACTTACACCTGAATTGTTAAGGGGCTCTATGTAAAATTCAGAAACTCTTGTTATTAGCGACACCGGTGGCCGTTAAGCGAACTGCAGCCATAAATGTATTGCTCGTGCTCGCACTCGTGTACATGTGACGTACACGAGACTGAACGTGATTAAAGGCTCCGATATACTCATGGCGAAGTTCTTTTCGTAAATATGTGCTGAACGCTTTCCTCTCAATAACAAAATAAATACACAACAAAAAATGACAGTGGTGAGAAAACAGCAGTTAAGAAAACATATGATCATAGCTATGTGGATACGTTTGCACCAGCTCTGCGATTCACCGGCAGCATGTCGACAGTTGAGCTAATTAAAGTTACACTGTTATGACCGTTTGATTATAAAGTATTTTTTTGAGAATATAGACTAAATGAATCTGACTATGTGACTAAACGTCACATCTTTTGGATTTTTTTTTAGTCCTTCACATACAAATCAGTCTATATGCTTCCATAGACAAACTAAGAAGTTGGGGAATGTCTCTCTTTTTTATCTTTTGTTAAAAGCTGTTCACAATAAAAAAAGTGATAAATTCTTACATATAGCCCGCTTTCATTTTAATGAAGCGCCAGCCACTTGTAAAATGAATAAAAATATCCATCAAGGCCGACATCAATGACAGACAGTGACACACTAAACTAACTACTATCATAAGAAAATCAAGTGCTGATTGCTCATCAGCATACACAAATGTACCGCATTATGTTTGGTATTAAAGCAGCACTAAGTATGAATTCCGTTTTTGCCAAACAGCGACCCCTAGAGTCGCTGTGGAGTACTTGCACTGTCGTGAATAGCACTCACGCAGAGATGGCTCGCACTCACGGCCGGATCCCCTCCCCCTGTACACCGGTCAGTAGGATGGACGCTGTAACGAGTGGAAATAAGGTGTGGCCCCTTTAAGAGCTGCGCGCGCCCAACACCACATGTATACGGCGCCGGGTTATTTCTGTTTGATGCTCATTTTATCAGAATTTTATCAGATCTGTTTTTTGCCGTAAAGCAATTCGTTACCTCGCGAGACCTGATATCACACGATACTTCCTAACACTGAGGCCGGCGGCCCGCCAAAGTTGCAAGGGTGGTTTTGCGGCTCACAGGCACCAGGGGGGTGCGAGACGACCACCATTCAACACGAAATCAGTAATATAAACATTACAATGACTCCAAAGCTGTTCGGTTAAGGTAAAAAAGCTACTTAGTTCACCTTTAACAACACTTCTGTGACATACACTACAAGGATACTGATCACAATATGCCCTCAACTTTACAAAGCCCAATCATCAGGCTCACGACTGGAACAGAGCTGCCTGACTGGACCTTCCATGCACTGCGGTTCAGAGATCATGAACAAACAGGCTGAACACACTCACTGAGACTCACGTCATCCTGTGGAAGAGAAAATCAATCGGGAAGAAGCCGAAATCAGACCCGGTGCTGGAATGCAGTTATTCCACACACCAGCCAAATAGTGTTACTCACACAAAGTGCGAGCATTAGCTAACAATAGCTATCAATCCATCAGTCTAATAAACATAAAAATACAGAGAACACACAACGATTGGATAAAAAAGTCACACTTAACCCTGTAAAGCCTGACATATGAAATATTGGTCAGATAAATATATATTTTTGAAATAGAATTGATTGACTGAATTGATTTGGACAAAAAAAATGCCTGTGTGTTTTATATTTAAATCAGGCTTTTATGGCTCATATAGTATACGCTATAGTTAAAATATGGAGCTCAAACTCGAGAGTTTTTTTTTTTTCAGTTTTCCTCAGAGGCCCAATTATAATTTTTTTTACAATATACTAAAAGGCTATTTTCTTGCTAAAAATAAACTGTCAGTCTGACGACAGAAGGCATGTAGTAGATTGTGTGCAACAGGTTTTTCAGCATAGATTTGATGGCAATTTGCATATCGTATATGATGCAGTCTGCTTTATATACTGTATAGGGTTAATAATAGTCTAATAGTTTATTGAATCTAATGTTTTTATCTCTGTCCATTAACATTTCTTTCGCTTCTTCCACTATCTTGGATGGATTTTTTTTTTCATTGAGGTAGATTTATAACAGAGCCATTCAAAATCCATCCAGTGAGGTTGCGTGACGACGATAGAGGTTGTAATACGAGCTGTAATAAGTGTTTGCGGTCTGACTGGTGAGGTACAGAGATCATGGATCAGCATGCAGGAGATTTGGAGGCGTGTGACCTGATGTATCAGCTGCAAAGCATTACAAGACTTTTGAGTGACTCACAATGATAGACTGCTGTAAATCTGTGAGTCACATGTTTGTGGGAGCAGTAACATATGCTCAGTCAGGCTGTTGTACATGATCATATCACAGTCATATTGCTCATTCTTTTGTATTTATGTTTTCTGTAGGATGCTTTGGTTTGACCTAAACCTGTATTAGCACAGCCCGCTTTCTTTACTTTAGATAGATAACCACACGTGGTAAAGAAATGGGATTTTAGACATAGCTGGTATATCATAGTGTTTATTAAATATGTATAGTGTGTATTCCATTTAAGAGTGTAGTGTATCAGTTGCATTTGTAAAAAAATTATTATATTATATTGTTTTATATTATATTACATTATTATGTGGCTGTTATGAATAATATACTTTTTAATGGTACTCCTTGTGCCTGCTATTGGAGCAAAAACCGATCTCAAGGGAAACTAAGTATGTAAAGAGTTGTTGATTTCAAATGAATTTGTATGATGTGATTTGTATGAAAATGTATGATATTAAAAAAAAAGAAGCAAGCATGAAGGTTCACCCCTAAACCAGTGTAAGCAAATCGTATACGAAAAGGTACTACTTTATTTGAATTAGCTACTAATTCACCAAAGTGTAAAATAGTTAGGAATTGCCATTAAAATTAAAAAGAACATTTGAAAAATGTTCAAAGCCTTTTTTTCCCCCTTTTTTTTAAACCAAACATCGAATCCATCCGAGAAATATTTCCTTGTTGTTTCCATTAACTCCAAATGTTTTCATTAACTCTTAAACGACAGTGGGTGTTAGGAAGAATCGTTTGTTTTATTTCGTATTGTGTGTTATAGTGGACAACAACCGACGCCGTATCTGCAACACTTCAGGACGTCCCAACAGAAAAACTAGCATGCTTTTTTTTCGGTCCTCCACGACGGGTTCTTTGTGACGTTGACCAATAGGAGCACAGTACCTATTCCATACACAGCTTTCAAACATGGCGAAACGAAAGAGAGACAATGGTATTGGAGCAGCAAGGTGGACTTAAGCAATGGAGGAAAGGTTTTTGGCAACATTACTCCTGCCTTTATGATGTTTCCTTGAGGAACAACCAATGCTGGCGAACGACAGCCGATGCGCTTCAGCGACACGGTGAGTACTGGAATTAGCATTAAGCTAACACACCATTTTGTTAGCCATTGTTTGTTTATGCTCTTATCAGTCGCTAGTTCCGCCTTCTTGATGACAACATGAACATCATTAAAGACGACAAGAGATGATTGGTCGGGAAGCAACCAGCTAAATATTGGGAAGCCTGAGCCCGGCATAAACCAGACGGAGCGGATAGAAGTTGCTTTAGCACTAGCAAGCTAACATCAAGCATTTATCAGCATAGAAATCAAAACTGCCAAATCAAAACAACGTTACCGAATAAAATGTTGAACCCACGATGAGGTATAGGACTGTGCAAGCTTTAGGGGTGTGGATGGACTCGATCTATCTATGTTGACAACTATGATGACATTCAACAACGTTTTTTTTTTTTTTTATGAAACTCACCCACATTCAAGTGATATGTGATGAAAAATAATGATTTGTTTGTTTAAAAGCAGAGACTCTTGTTCTTTCTTTTGATATTTGGACTGTTTACATATTCTAGGGGCCATGAAAGTTTTGTGAAGATGATCAAAAATGTTGACGCTGACTGGCAACTTTTCTAGTAAATGCTGGCGGGGAAAGTGTTATTTTTTTGGATGCCCTCTTTCAGATAGACCAGAACTTGAAGTAGTCTCATATATCATCTCATATATCATACTGAATTGCTCTCAGGGAAGTTATGATGACACCAAAGGAGAGGACCAGTGACAGGGCATCAAAAACAGCTCTATCTGTATAGAAGTAAGGCCCGGTGTTTGCTGCAGGGAATGATGGGATTGGGATTAACCTGCTTTCAGTCTGGTGTTCATCTTCATTCAGAGAGCAGATTTAATCCAGATCTCACTCCTCTCCACCATCTGTCCCGTAATCCCACCTCCCTCCAGGGCCAATATGACGTTGGTCGAGCGGTGTGAGCGTCTACGTGATTTTCATTTACCTTCTTGCCCGCCCTCATTCTTACATCATCATCATCCTCATGACTCGATCTCTTTTCCAGCAGTGCCGACAGTAAACGACATCAGCACTTTGCACAAACTGCAGCCCATCAGGACTGAATAATGCTGAAAGTTTCATGAGCTCTCGACTTCTGCTATAATGCAAAGACAAAATGAAGTTCAAAGCATTACTGCCATACTGCTACATTACAGCATTATGTCAGTGTGCGACAGCGCCGATACATTTATTACCGCAGGATCTATACTTATTCCAGCCGAGCAGAGGAGTTGAGTGCTGACACTTTATTCTGAAGATGTTTTTTACTCTAGCTTATTTTTTATATGTACCACAGTTACTTAAGTTACATCTGTACATCTTGTACTGCAGATATACAGATGAGCTGTGTGATTCTATAGAAATTGTTCAATTTTTATATATAAAAAAAATTAAGCACCTGTACTAGCTATGATTGTGAAGGATGAATGTGACTGGGATTGTAAAATATATTATCTTATGTATATTTAGTAGAGATGCTGTACATACAGTATTAACACTCACCGGCCACTTTATTAGGTACACCTTGCTGATATTGGATAGGACCCCCTTTTGCCTTCAGAACTGCCTTAATTTTTTGTCGACAGATTCAACAAGGTTTCTTCAAATGTTTACAGCATTGGACCTAGGCTTTTCCCAATCCATTTGTCACAGGATCAAAGACTTTTTGACAAATCGCCTTCAGGCTGTTAGTCTGGGCCCCCATCTGTCCTCAACCCTCACACTCAGCACAGGCCCCTCACAAGGTTGTGTGCTGAGTCCCCTTATTTGTGCTCTGTATACTTATGACTGTGTCTCCACCCACCCCACAAACACCATTTTTAAGTTCGCCGATGATACAACTGTGGTTGGACTTATTTCAGGAGAGGATGAGACTGCTTATAGGGACGAAGTCCAAAGACTGGCGGTGTGGTGTTCAGACAATAATCTCATATTGAACTCTTCAAAAACAAAAGAACTCATAATAAATCTCAGGAAGAGCAATGCAGTCATTACGCCTTTATACATTAATGGGGACCGTATGGAAATTGTCCTTGTTTTCAGGTTCCTGGGCACATATATTGCTGCAGATCTCACACAGGCGAACAGCACCACCGACATAGTTAAAAAGGCTCAGAAGAGACTTCATTTCCTGAGGATACTTTGGAAAAATCAACTTCAACGGGAACTTCTGGTATTCTTCTACCGTATCTCCATGAGTGTATACTGCATTTCTGTGTGGTTTGCCAGCTGCTCAGCAGTGGATTGGAAAGCCCTCCAGAGGGTCATCAGTACAGCCCATAAAATCATTGGCGACTCTCTGCCCTCACTGGAACAATTATTTAACTCACGTTGTCTGAGTAGAGCGGCTAACATTCTCAAAGATCCATCCCACCCTGGACATCATCTGTTTATCCAGTTGCCCTTTGGTAGGTGTTTCAGGATTGCATCACAGACTAATGGATTTAAGAATAGCTTTTACCCCAGAGCTGTAAGAGAACTTAACAACTTTTGATTACACCTCGAATAGTTCTGATTCAATAATTACAGTTAGGGTCACGTTGTGACGACTGTTATGATGATGCAAGGAGATGAACCCAAATGCAGACAGAGTGCGATGAACACAAGCTTTATTGGAAACAAACAAGAAAACACAACCCACAAGGGGGCAAAACACGGACGGGACAGGGAAACTTAGGCTGACAAGACTAGACTATGACTGTTCAAATAAACAAACATTAATACTAATAAACTGTTCACAACGACAAGACTTTCCACAAGATACTCACAGGTATGATTAGCACAGAGAATGATACACAATGAACCGACACAGGACAGCAAACACAAGGGGATTAAACAGGGAACACTAATGGCGAGGACAGGTGAAGCTGACTAGACAATAATGACAAGACGAGGATAACAAGGGGGCGGGGTTACGTAACAAGACAACACAAGCACATGGCCCAAACAACAGGCCATGCGCTTGTACACAAAACAAAGGTCTGCCATGATCCTGCCACAAGACTAGGAAAAATCAATGATATGGCAGAATCATGACAGACGACAATGTGCAATGTCTTTACATGAAACTGTCAAGTTTCTGTATTGTAGTGTGTTACATTTATGGTGTCTTAATTATTGTTGTTGTGTTGTCATATGTGGGTGCGCTGTAAGGTTTGCTAATTAATTTAATTGTATTATAATGCAATGACAATAAAAGGAATTTAATTGAAATATTGTGGCCCATATTGTCATGATAGCATTACGCATTTACTGCAGATTTTTCGGCTGCTCATGCATGATGGGAATCTCCACATCCGAGAGCTGCTCTATTGGATTGAGATCTGGTGACTGTGGAGACCGTTTGAGTTTAGACAATGGCAAGAAAATATCCTCCACACCATTACACATGCAGCAGGCTGAACCGCTGATAAGGCAGGATGGATTCACGCTTCCATGCCAAATTCTGACACTGCCAACTTAATGTCGCGGCAGAAATCGAGACTCATCAGCCCAGATAACATTTTTCCAATCTTCCATTGTCCAATTTTGGTGAGCTCGTGTGAATTGTATCCTTAGTTTGCTGTTCTTAGCTTAGAGGAGTGTCACCGGTGTGTCTTCTGCTGCTGTTGCTCATCTGCTTCAAGGTTCGACATGGTTTGAACTTCAGCAGATTGCCTGCATCCAAAATCGCATACTTCCTTACTATATAGTAAGCGAAAAACAGTGTGTGACAAAAGAAGTCCGAATTCACATTACTCATAAAAGAGTTGGCAAAAAGTATGTGAATGATCTACTTCGGGAGAGATTCTGAAGTGTGCATACGATGGACAGTTTACTATCCCATGAGGCCATAGGAGAGGATTTATGAGCGGCAGTGATGCGACGAAACTGACGCTGGTAGGTCACATGATAATGACAAAATGGCGAATATAGTACATCTAGATTATACAACACATATTCATACTATATAGTACATTCTTTTTTTGTGGTCGTGAAGTAATTACTTTTTCAAAATTAGTACCTACTCAAGAGAGTATGTGATTTCAGACATGCAATGTCCACGTCGAGTTGCTGCCATTTGATTGGCTGTACCTAATAAAGTGGCCAGTAAGTCTACATTATCCTGTCATAAACAAGCTTGATATAATGTTTCACATGTATATTTTAAGCAAACTGAAAAGGTTTTGCATTTGCCCAACCATGGGATGTATGCAAGATTTAATGTATTCATAAATGATTCAGAATGTTTTTTAATCATTTGTTTCTTACCCAATCGGAAGAGTTTGCTTAAAACAAGTGAGAAAAAAAAGACTATAAAAAATAAACCTAATCTCAAGAGAAGAGCATTTCTACTCAAGTACAGTAACTTGTTTTATATGTATATACTGCAAAACAAGACAAAAAAAAAGACTGATTAAGATTTTTTTTTTCTTTTTGCTGTGAAAATAAATACCAAGTTTTGGGGTGACACTCTAGATAGCACAGGCTGATAGGTCCTTAACTCATTTGGTAGTGATCGCATCATCAACTACATAGCGCAGCTGATTGGTTGCTGTTGTATCAGTGGCCAATGAGCTTTCTGCTCAACATTCAAACCAATACCGGTAGTGTTGCTGTTGGCAGTATGCAGCGCTTTCAGAAACCCTCCACCTCCCCAGCTCCACCTGTATAGATCAGCTACGGGGGTTATTTGTATGTTACATGTGCAGTAGCAGCGTAGCAGATCTATTCCAAATACATTAACATTGCCATATACCATTACCACCCTAATCTCTCCGAGAGTTGTCATGACAGAAATACACAATATTTATTTGACATTAAACAAAATTACAAATTAAACATAATTAAACATAACTGGTAAAAAAAAATAACTCTAGAGGAGACTGTGAAATTATGTGAAGATTACGGGGAGAGCAGAAGAGTAACACAAAAGGCCTCCATTTGAGAAACAGTTGAGATCTAATTTGTGGTTATTCTTTCCTTTGGGGATAAATAATTTCTTGTCATGTAGTCAATAAAAATGCCAAAAAACCCAAATATTAACATTTCAAAAGAGTAATAATAGAAGTAATTTAAGTTATGACTTCTTCAGCAAACTTTATATGACTGCGGCACCATAGACACCAAGCAGGGGTGTGAGGTTTTGTTAACTTGTTGAGGTGGAACCCGAAATCCAAGGACAGGGACCAGGGGAAAATGTCACAGCCATAATTTGGAAGCACTGAGGCTGCACCAGAGCGGCTCTCCTCCGAGCGGAGGGAGCTGATTAAAAAGGGTGAGAATAGCTTCCAGAAGAGCTGTTGAGTATAGTAGGGTTGAGAGCTCTTCTGTTCTCAGAGGTCATGTTAACCTGGCGCTCTTCTCTCTGCTTCCCACTGTGCATTGATAAGCCGGAGCCTCTGGGTAGTTAATGACCACTTCAGTATAGAAACCTCTCGCCCGATAGAAAGTATCCATTATGTGAGTCATATGCTTGAGTTTGCCCTTTACTTCATCAGAAATCAGTAAAGCTTATGACGCAAATGATTCAAATTTCTGAAGCGAACCGAATTCGAAACAGTCAAAGTTGACGTGTCAACGGCGTGATCAAACGGAATTGCAAATATCATGATGCTCAAACAAACAGTGGCATGTTTTGATAGCGTCACTGTTCTGAAAACTCGAGCGCTGCCTGCTGTCTGCTTACTAAATAGGCAGCATGCTAATATTTGATAGATTTAGAAAGTAGGCTACAGCACTATAGTGCACTTTCAAGGGAATACACTTTCTGCATGATTTACTTGTAGTTGTCTCAAATCTGGGATAGGAGGAAAACTATATATACACACAGTTACAATGTGGTAGGATTTATTTATTGAGGTTCTCTTAAGCAATACCGATAAAACAAAATGTGCTGCTGGCAGTTATAGCTCAACTGCTAAAGACGCTGACTAAACAAAACAGAAGCAACAAACTTCATCTTGGTGAATTTCAAATATACCTTATTTGCAAAATTCACTTTTTTTTAATAACAAACTTGGAAATAGAAAAAAAAATAGTTTTAAGTGTGTACATTTCCTCCCTTCCTACCTAGTCGGTAACACTTTATTTGAAGGGGTGTGCATAAGACTGACATGACACTGTCATAAGCATGACATAACACCTGTCATGAACATGAAGGAGTCTTTATGAATGTTTATGACTGTTGTCATTAAGTGTCATTCGGTAAATTATGACACTTTTAATGCAAAGTTGACATTGTTTAAAATGTCTTTGTTATGACAACTTGACATTAACAAAGACAAAAATGTCTTGATTATGACAACTTGACATTAACAAAAACAGAAATGTCTTTGTTATGACAACTTGACATTAACCAAGAAATCATAACCTGTCAACCTGTCACAAATATGTCATAACAGGTCTAATTATCAAACTTAAAGAAGTTATTTAGCTTTGCGTTAACATTACATTACCCTGTCATATGTGGTTGGTTTTGACTTTGGCCGTCATGACACCATTATAACTGTGTCATGAATATTTTACTTGTCCTCAAGTAAAGTGGAACACATTGTACTAGTTATAAAGATGTCATTAAGGGTTATTACACTGTCAAATGCTTTAACATATGACATATGACAAATTCTTTAACATATGACAGGGTAATGTAATGTTAACGCAAAGCTAAATAACTTCTTTAAGTTTGATAATTAGACCTGTTATGACATATTTGTGACAGGTTGACAGGTTATGATTTCTTGGTTAATGTCAAGTTGTCATAACAAAGACATTTCTGTCTTGGTTAATGTCAAGTTGTCATAACAAAGACATTTCTGTCTTGGTTAATGTCAAGTTGTCATAACAAAGACATTTCTGTCTTGGTTAATGTCAAGTTGTCATAACAAAGACATTTTTGTCTTGGTTAATGTCAAGTTGTCATAACAAAGACATTTTAAACAATGTCAACTTTGCATTAAAAGTGTCATAATTTACCGAATGACACTTAATGACAACAGTCATAAACATTCATAAAGACTCCTTCATGTTCATGACAGGTGTTGTGTCATGTTTATGACAGTGTCATGTCAGTCTTATGCACACCCCTTCAAATAAAGTGTTACCGATAGGGTGATAACACCTCTCTGAGGTATAAGTTTATATTTATACTTTAGATTTTTATATAATACTAAAACTCTTATTATGAAATGGACAGTTTTCTAGATGTAGTAAAATCATGATATAATAACAGTTATCAGTCAGGTGGTTGCAGGTACATTCCTACATCGCCCTTTAGTACTTTAACTTTTAAATAATGAGTTTTACCATTTAGTTTAGCCTGTTCACTGGCCCGATGTCACTTTTTTTTTACCTTTGTTTACATTCACTATACAGACAAATGTCCACAAATGTTATGAATGTCAACAAAATATAGATATATTGAAAGGTCTATGGGTTTAGTGTCAGCATCTGGTCTCTGTTTTATGATGGAAATGCTTTAGCAAAAGTAATAGTAATTTGAGTTAGAAATACAAAAGAAAACATGCAGAATCAAAACAGGACTACATACCTTCATTCTTGAAAAATGGATCCTCGTCGCCCAAAAACTTTTTATTTCCCTCAGGAGGACGTGTTAGAGAAGAAGTGGGGAGGAGAATGACTCAGAGAGTGAAGTAAGCGGCAAAATCATATCGATGGCCCGTTCTGTAGGCGGAAGCCATTAGCGGAATGTCTGTATATGTATTGAGACAAAATATTGTTTTTTTTTTAGAGACTGAATGCTGTCTGCTGCCTGAACGACTGGCCATCAATATTTGTGTGGAGACAAAAGAGTTTTTGGAGGCTGATTGCTGTCTGAATCTGCCTTCAGTCTAACATAAAATAGGAACATAAACGAAAGGAACATAAAATAAATAAAAAGAAATGGACCTACAGCGCTCTTTATCAGGCATCATGATAAGCACAGAGTTGTTATTTATTTAGTTCTGTATTATGGCAAATCAACCGGGAGCTCCCCGCGAAGGCGCGCGCGCGTCTTGATCCCGACTGCCCCTATGATGTCACTCGTTGTCACTCGGTCAGTCAGTTAGCGACTCCGACGAATCGACGATGTCTGACAAGAAACGAAAATATCTTTCTGGCCAAGAAAAACGACAAAAAGTAGCCTGGAAGAAGAGAAGAAGCAAGAAGATAAAGGTACGTAAGCCTGTAGGCTTAATTTTCCGATTTCTGTAATATGGATAATCTGCACTAAAAGTCTTAACATTAGCCTAAATCGTGCTTGTATTAATTTTCTACAGTTGTTTAACTTACATGCTAATAACATGCTGCATAAAATTGGTTTAGTATTAGGCCTATACCATTTGCTGTGGTGGTGTTACTGTTAAAGCATTTAACAGAACAATAAACCCAGTTTGGATTCTACACTAAAGGGCTAACATTAGTTTACTCCTTATGTCCCCTTAGGAGCACTATTAAAGTAACGTTATATGCTGCCAGTAAGCAAAGCTCCAGCTGTTGGTGAGTATAAAGGGGCTGTAAAATGATAACCTTCTGCATTTTAAAAATTAAGTCTTACTTTATGTATAATTATTTTCTTTATTTGGATTGGATTTTAATAGTTATATTGAAATGTTACCTTATTCTTAATATTGTTACTATTGATCTTCTTTGTGGTGTTTTAGATGTTATTGTTAATTTTGTTTATTTGAAAAATCTATTTATTATTTTATATAATATTATATTTAAATGTTATTCTATTTGCTCTATTTAATTTAAATTATATATATATAGGCCTATATATATATATATATGTGCTGTAGTTTGTGACTCTTAAACTCTGGTGTCAATAAAAATGTATCTTTGTTCAGTGATAATCACTTTATCTGTCTTTTTATTCAGCAAGTTTGTGTGTGTGTGTCTTGCACTGCCATTCAGCTCAGTGGTATCATAATTTTCCTGTTAGACATCAAACATAGTATATACAGTATAATATAGTTATATAGTATGGTATAGTTATAAGGTAGTCATTGCTTTTCTTTAGGCCTCAAAACGGTCAAAGGGGCCTCCAACCAAATTTTGCTTAGGGCCCCCAAAGGTCTAGGGCCGGCTCTGGTCAGAGTACTGACTCGCTGCACCTGCACTCCCTCATCAACACACCCTTTATATGTCCCGTTCACCTCTCACTCCTTGTCTTATAATGAGAGGTATTGCAAGCATGGTCATACATCTATTTGATTTACAGGTTTGACAGAAAATGACATTACAAAATATTCTACACATTGTAGTTTCCTGCTCATTTAAGTGTCAGAAAAATTACAAAATCAGATAGACGTCATCTGTTCAAAATGCATTGAAACAACGGTTACACTTTATTTCGATAGTCCACTTTAGACATTCTACTATAAGTAACTCTGCAACTACATGTCAACTAGCAGTCATTTACTGTTTGCTTCATATCTGCTAACACTTTATTTTGATGCTCCCCAACAGACATTCTAAGTAACAACTACATGTCAACTTATTTTACTAACCCTAAACCTAACAGTCTACTGATACTCTAATGAGAGTTAGTTGACATGTAGTTGCAAAGTTATGTTACTTATAGTTTGTAGAACGTCTAAAGTGGAGCATTGAAATAATGTGTAACCAGAATAACAATACTCATACACATCTCATTAACCATATTATGCTGTTTCAATGGGAACACAATCAATTTTAAGAAAAAAAATTTTTGTCCCAGCCACCATCAAAGGAATAGTTCACCCAAAAATTAAAATGATGTCATTTACTCAACCTCATGTCATTCCAAGCCCATAACGATTTGATCTTCCAAGCACAAATTAAGATATTTTAATGAAACCTGAGAGGTTTCTGTCCATTGAAAATATAGGTAAGGAAAACTTTGAAGATCCAGAAAGACATTGTTAAACTAATCCATATGAATCGAGAGTTTCAACACAAGTCTAGTGAAGAGATATGATCACTATATATGATTATCATAGACATTCATAGAGCGTATCACACATTTCACAATGCCTTTATGACCCTCTTCAAAATGTTGAGAACCTGGACTCTCAATGGAGCCACAGAGATATCTAAGGTTTCATTTAAAAATATCTTTATTTGTGGTTGGAAGATGAACCAAAGACACATGGGACATGATGGCGGATGGAATTTTTATTTTTGGCCTGAACTAATCTCCACAGAACAAAACAGTCTCACAGGGTTGGAAGAACATGACGGTGAGTAAATAATGACAGTTTGTATTTTGGTCTGGGATGTTCCCTGAAAGCGCAGGCCCAGCTGAAGCCTCGTGGCTGTCTTTGAGCTCCTGTAGGGGGTTGTGTTGGGGCTCTGAAGGCTTTGAAGCAGGCCTCTCTGCGACGGTGCCACCCTCGCACTCTGCCGACACGTGGCAAGGTGGATCCCTCCGCTGTGAATTCATGAATAAATAACACCGCTGGAGGCTTTGACAAATGAGAGCTGATCAGACAAGCGCCTTGTCAGCTCAGCAATAGGGTGACTGGGAGGAGAGAGTTTGAGAAAGAAAGACAGAGAGACATGGGAAGACCAGAAAACCATCAAACAAGACGAGTAGGACAGTGTGTGATAGAATCATGCTGTGTCCAAATTTTTTTGACCACATGTGGTCGGACTCTCATTGGTGGCATAAATCATAAGTGCCAATGACAGGAGAATTGAGAATTGCACAACATTGTTTCTTCACAAAGTGACATCGCCAACTACTGTTTTGGTATAAATAATACAGCGATTTTAGTCATTTTAGTGGATCTGTGTGAACTGGGATAGTTTTGACAACGTCAAAAACACAAAGGAAACGCATTTCTGTTTTTAGTAAAGTTGTCGTGTAAACACCCTTAACCAAACCCTAATCCAAACCCTATAGCACATTTGGTAACACTTTATTTTACAGTGTCCTTGTTACATATGTTACATGTACTTACCATAGTAATAACAGTACTTTATGCATAAATACATACCCTAAACCAAATCCTAATCCTACCCTAACCCTATAGTAAGTACATGTAGTTAATTAATATTACTCGGTACTTCCATATATAATTACACTGTAACAATGACACCTTAAAATAAAGTGTACTTACACTGTTATTACACTCTAATTACACTGTAACAACATCCTTAAAATAACGTGTAACCAGGTTTTATTTATTTTTACACCCAACAAACAAGATGTGACAGAACAGAATGAAAACAGATTACACTAAAAGTATGAGCAACATTTGACTTAATAAATAATGACAAACCCCAAATTCTCACATTTGCTTTTTGAATTGCTGAAAAACAAATTCAACAGTGAAACATTAAACATTCAAAATGGCACACCAGATGGAATACATCTGTTCTTTTTAATTGTTCTGTGTGTATTTGTGTCAGATGGAAACCTAGTGAAAGCATCATGGGAAATCTGGTGCGTCTTCCATTGGAAATGGTGAAAATGGTTCTTGTGGAGTCTCTCAATATCGCATCATGAATGTTGTTTTACTCATCATATTTTCATAAGTGAGAGTGGCGATGAGTGAGATCTAATGATCCATTAACTGTTAGATGTATGAGACGCTGTAAACATCATCCATCATGACTTCACAGGCTGTCATACTAGTCGTCCCCTCATCAATGTCCTGTCAGAGAGGCCCAGCACATGATGGAAATGACCAAAGGTCATGGGTAACAATCTGTTACTTCCATCAAGTGCTTCATGTAAAAAAAAATTGGACACAAGCACATTAAACAGCCAGCTCACCAATTAAATCGAGCATAAATGCAGAGCGGAAAAAAAGTGCAGGGATGTTCCTTGGTTTTGGATTTGCCTTTGGAATGAATTTTCAATTTCAATTGACAATAGGTGTTAATTGAAAATGTTGCCTCGGTGGACGGTATCTAGGACCCTGTTTACACCTGAAATTTAAGATGTGTTTTGGTCGCTTAGATCACAAGCAGACGAGGGAGACACATTCCCATTTACACCTGGTGTTATAATTAATCTCTTTTTTCAACTTCTATTGGTCTATGTTTGGGTAAATCAATGGACTTTTTCAGATCTTACGATCTAATGGACAAAATAAGCTCATGCAATTTACATGTGAACACGACCGGAGACGACATAAAAACACAGCTTTCGTTTCTGCTCTGATTCCCGTAAGACCACGTCGAATGCTGTGAGTGCATGTTAGAAATCAGAATGCTGTTAGAATGCTGAAAGAACATTGTGCTTGTGTAACCCCTCCGTTTCTTGTCACATCGCTCCTAGTGGGATTCGAATTGGCATTACCGGCATGGGAGATGGGCGCGCTAAAGAGCGTAAAGAGCCTCTAACATCAGTTGCCAATGCGCCTCATGAGGCCAGGGGAGTGAGGTTTACCTACACAGCTCTTACTAGCTGGCGTCTGTTACAAACTTCACTCCCATCCGGGTCACGGCACCAATGTAACACTTCCGGTTCTACTCGCCCTGCTCTGAGCGGGATTCGAACCAATGTTTCCGTCATGGTGGGCGGGTGCACTAACAAGGACACTAAAGACTGCACCCTCTAGCGTCAGTCGCTAGTGCGCCTCTTGTGGCCAAGGGAGTGAGGTTTACCCGCACAGCTCTTCACTTGGTACTCGCTAGTGCGCCTTCCTTAATGTTTATGCATTAGGCCAGTAGGCGGAGAGTGGGAAGAGTTTTGTGGTTAATCGAACGCATTCGTCCACATGAGCGTCTTTTCGACTGCATTTGGAAGTGGTCGAAAAGTAGACAAGCTCAAAACGAGTTAGACTCTGTTTACACCTGTGTTTAGTGTTGTTCACTTGTGATTCAATCAACCAAAACGCATCGCAATACCAGGTGCAAACAGGGCCTAGAGCAGGTTTTTTTCCTGGATGCACTCCAAGGCTGTTTCCCAATATGCATTCTTATGCCTCCTTCTGTTCAACATCAAAAGCCACTATCGAACTTTAGTTCCAAAACTCAAGAAAGTACAAAGAGTGCCAAACATTTCCTGGATGTGTTATTCGTATTAATGATACATCAGATGATGACTTTGAAGACCCAGATGTTGTTGTGGCACTACGATCACAGAAGCCAGGCTCATGATTTTAAGCTTGGTTCAAAATTGTTTCGGAAGGATTTGGAGAATTATATTGACTTCAAATTGGTGTGATAAGAATAAGTGTACTGTACTGGGGAAATTATACTTTGAACCAACTTAAAAATGAATTTTTCTCAAATTATATGTATGTTTTGGTTTCAATTTTTTTTTAATATTAATCAAAATCATTCATTTCTTTAGACATAAGCCTAAATGTTTTCTTAATGTATATACATATAATATTTTTTGGGCTTTTTACAACTGTATTTCACAATAATTAAAAGCGAAATTACCTATAAGTACTGTAGAATTTACACTTAAGATAGCAAAAAAATTGTGTCTGTCAATGGATTATTTCGTTTAGTTTACTATAAATAAATACAGCTTCGAAAGACATTAAAGTTTCTTGTGATGTCTTTTCAAAACATGCATGATACTTTCTGTTATGTACTAAAATCCCCACAATCATTTCTGCATTCAGTAAATATAGCCAGTATGTGTTCTGAACTACAACAGCATTTTAGCCTGTCATTTAGCATAGTATGCAGCTCATGGGAATTGTAATAGATTTCAGTAATTGACTTAGAGGACATTTTCATTGGCTTTTGTTTGACAAACATTCTGGTGCTGTTTTTAGCTACTCTTTGATGTCCAAATTTGTGTAAAATTATAATCCAAAACCAATAAAAAACCACTGAGCTCCAGCATACTGTCTGCACATACCTCAGTGAAAAATCACATTGTTGTATTCAGCCAGAGTTCCTTACGCATCCACCCACTGCCTTTTTTTTTATTTGTGTGTCATTGAACAATCTCTGCAGTTATTCCGTTAGCCCTTGATCTGTTGTTATTGCTGTTTTTTACCTCTCGTTGTGTTCCTTCCAGCTTCACCATCCGCTATGGCTCCTGCATAATGTATGAGAGAGTTAGAGAAAGAAAGAGCATAAAGCAGCGGAGAGGTCGCTATGTCGTTCATGAGGGTGCTCTTTCCTTTTTGTGTTCTAGTGTACCGCAGCGCTGCACTTCGGGTCAATAACTCAAGCCTCGGGCCTCGCGCTGCAGGAAGGCCAGCGCACATTACCTCCCTATTACTCCCCCACTTACAATTACCATTAATGACTTTCTCCCGCTGACAAGCGATCTCTCACTCCTTCTGCAGTCTGCTGCACTGTGCTGTGGGGACTGCGGGAAATCCCAGGTTCACCGTGATGGGAAAAAAGACTGGACCTATACAGTAACAATTCACTAGTTTGAGAGTAGTGTCTCACCTATTGTAGATGAAAATAATAATAATGGGAAAATGACTTTTCCAATGTACCAAGCCAATGGGTAGTTGAAGCATACCGGGTTGCACTTTATTTTACAGTACATGCACTTACATGTACTTACAGTGTACTTACCTAAGAAAGTACTGGTTGATATACTGTAATTTAAGGTAACTACAGGGGTTAAGGTTGGGTTTAGGTGTAGGTTCAGCGTTAGTACCTAGTTATTACCCAGTTTCTGTAATAACTATAACAAGTACATAGTATGTACATGCGGAGCAGGACTGTAAAATGACATGCTACCGCATATCGCATTCATGCGTGTCCATTTTTCAAGTTACATTTTTGGTTAAAATGTATATGAATGTCTAAGGGAAATGTCAGGGTTTGGGGTTGAGGAGATGAGGCGAGGACTCAATCGCAGAAGAATGAAGGCTTTTATTAAAAATAAAAACAAAATACAAACAAAAACTAAACTGAGGGGGAAAACTTGACTTGACTTGACCACAGGAGGAACACACAAGAGTAAATATGCGACGTACATACGACGAACCAGTACAGGACTGAAAACACAAGGAGAATAAATAGGGAGAGCAAACAAAGGAGGTAACGAGGGAGGTGGGGCAAATTAATCAATAATCAAGTGACAAGATGGGAGGGGCTGAGAGCACATGGCACAAGGAAACACATGACAAGCCATGTGCTCACACCAAACATGACTAGAACACAATGCTTTCATGTTGTCATGTTTTGTGTGAGCACATGGCTTGTGAGTTGTTTTACTGGGCATGTGCTCACACAAAACAATACATGAACACGCAGCCAATGAGAACACTCATAAGCCACGTGTTCACACAAAACATAAAAGCACACAGCTAGTGTAAAACACAAACTGACATATAAACATGATGACATAAGTTATATTTATGAGATAAAAAGCCAAAATTATGACACAATTATACCGTAATTTTCACGTTTTATCTTAAAATTTAATACAAACATAATTATGACTGTCATAATTGTCCATTTATGTCTTAATCATGGCTTTTTGATTATTTTTTCATGCTTATGAGTTTGAAATATCATAAATATGACTTCTGTCTTTTCTTTTTTTAAATCTATAAGCTCACAGGCTTATAGAGTACTAACAGAGATTCCTCCGTGCAGTGTCTTTGGGGAGTTTCTTAATGCTTTTCATCCTTTCAGGGTAAAAGAGGCATCCAGTATGATGTAACCTCTGGAGTTCAACACTGGACAGAGTCTCACCTATTCCAAAGACGCTCCCCAAGGACAAGTGACATGCAAGCAAGAAAGTGCAAATGGGAATCTCCCCTGATACTCACATATATCTCTTCACTCAATCACGGACTGTTCTCAGCCTCTCCTGAAACGCTGACAGCAATATGGTGTTGTGATAACTGTCTCATGTGGACAATGGAAGCTTTGCTTGATGAGTGAGAACCAATAAGGTTTGTTCTAGTGCGTCAGGCATGCATGATTGAGCTTTCTCTTACCATTGCTATGCTGATGACACCCAGCTCTACCTCTCATTTCAACCAGATGATCCCACAGTAGCTGTACGGATCTCAAGCTGTCTGGCGGACATCTCGGCATGGATGAAGGAACATCACCTGCAGCTCAACCTGGCAAAGACTGAGCTTCTCGTCCTCCCTGCCAATCCGTCTCTACAGCACGACCTCACTATCCAGCTAGATTCATCCTCAATCACCCCATCAAGGTCGGTCAGAAAGCTTGGAGTAATCTTTGATGATCAGCTAAACTTCACAGACCACATTACAAAGACAGCTCGATCATGCAGGTTTGCTATGCACAACATCAGGAAGATCAGGCCTTTCCTAACTGAGCATGCAACACAACTTCTCGTCCAGGCCCTGGTCATTTCTAGGCTTGATTACTGCAATGCTCTTCTGGCTGGACTTCCATCATGTGCAACTAAACCTCTACAAATGATCCAGAATGCTGCAGCTCGTCTGGTCTTCAACGAGCCCAAAAGGGCCCACGTCACTCCTCTGTTCATCTCTCTGCACTGGCTACCACTCGCTGCTCGCATCAAGTTCAAGGCTTTGACGCTTGCTTACAGATTGACCACAGGTTCAGCTCCCTCCTACTTCCACTCACTACTACAAGTCTACATCCCTACCAGAAGCCTACGATCGGTCAATGAGCGACGGCTCGTGGTACCATCACAGCGGGGCACAAAATCACTCTCCAGAACATTCTCATTCACGGTTCCATGCTGGTGGAATGATCTCCCCACCCTCATCCGGAATGCAGAATCCCTGACAACATTCAAAAGACAACTGAAAACTCATCTCTTCCGGGAGCACTTAACATAAAAAAATAAAAAATAAAAATCCTTTCCTCTAAATCCTCGCTTGCCTGGCTTATGCTACTCCGAGCTATGTCTGAACTTTGTATTTTGAGCACTTCTTGCGTTGCTTTTGCCTCTTCACGATGACTCGCTTTTAGTCCTCAGTTGTAAGTCGCTTTGGATAAAAGCGTCTGCTAAATGACTAAATGTAAATGTAAATGTAAATGTTTAAATGCGAATAAAAGCCTAAATTAAATCACTGTATCATATAATGCGATTGTATATCTTCAGAAGAATTGGTTTAAAATTCTCGGTTCATATGGATTTCTTTTACAATGATGCTTGAACATTTTGGTTGTGTGGACTTTCAATGGATGGACAAAAATAATGAGAAAATATTTAGAAAAACTTTGAAGTTGAACAAAAGTCTTACAGGTTTGGAATGACATGAGGGTGAATAAATGATGACCGAAATTAACATTTTGGGTCAACTATCATTTTAAGAACAGATCGCAACATAACAATAATGTATTAATTGATAATCTGATCCTGTAATCATTATTTGTGTCCAAAAGGAAAAAAAGCCTACTAGAACAAAGTGTTCAGTTACTTCAATTTGATGGCAGATAAGATAAGAGCCTTCTAGAACATGGAGGAGATACAAGCGTAGGTCCCGAGGGGCTCTGCATCTTCAGGGGTTAAAACACAAGGCTAAATGATAGATGCTCCTCAGCCCTATATGCTCTCAACATCCACTCATGCCAGCTTAATCCTTTCACTCCTGTCTCTATATTTCACTTTTCCTCTCCCTGCAGACCTAACGTAGCCTCACACAAACTCTCCATGAGATTCCTGGTGGTTACTCTCTCTGACATGAAACCATCAAATTAAATAAAATGTTTTTTTTATTGAACACTCCAAAAGAATTGTCCTGTAATAAGATAATGGTGACATTGTAAGAATGTTGCAGAAAACAAATGTCATTGGCCTTGATCATTTAGCAATAAATAAAGATTAATTGAGACATTGAGAGTGTCCACATATAAGGGCCCTTATTTGGACTTTGCAGTTCTGACCAAATACTGGACAACTGATCTGACCATTAAAAAATACTTTTGTTGGTGTATCCTAAAGAAATCATGTAAAATAATTATACATTATTATGAATATAATATTTGTATATGGTTATTATATTATTTATAATATTATAAATGTATAAATAAATGTAAAATGAATAATAATAAACTATTTATTTAACCATAGAATGCGTGAACCACAAAAAAACTACACAAATGCATAAAGAGGGTCAAAATTACACACGTTGTTATTTTTTCTTCAAATAATAGGTGTCAAATGAATTGAATTATTAAAATAATTGATTAAACACAAATGTTTTAATATATCAAACCTGTTCATTTGTCCACTTTCCTTGTTTTGTATGTTATTTTTTTCCGATTGCTAACAGATTCAGTCAAACCATTCATTCAGTTCTCAAAACTAAGACCCATTTCTCAATAATTTTTACACATTTCACCTGTTTTCACACATATTCCAATTCTCTTAATGATTTCTGCAAAATTCTACACAAAAAAAATGTTTTCCTTTTACACAGGCTCAACCATGTTCTCATTCATAAAACACACAAAACACATAATAGAATTAACTCAAGCATCACAATTTCAACTCAAATAGCACACATTTGTCCATGAGTAAACATCAAGTAGCAAAACTGATGATCAGATTTACAGGATAATATAAACAGGAGCACAGGTGATTATGTGCTTTAGAAATAGCATCCTAACACTGGAGAGAGAGCTGAAAGAATAATTTACAGGGTTTTTATACTGCTTACGAATACAGTACACAGTAACAGTACTTTACATGAGGGAACTTTTAATATTCTATGTACAGTAAACTGTCGCACATTGTACACCCTCAAACTCGTGATTGTCAAATTTATTTGTATCCAATTATTTTTACACATGCTGTATTTTTGCAGAACTGAGAGACGACTGCCTAAGGGAGGGAGAGAAAGTCATTTGTCAGTAGATCGAGAAACTGCTGTACTGTAATGACATTTGGCCAAAAAGTGTAGAGGAGGCTAAATTTATGTATTTATTACTGTACTGTAATGGACATTTACTGTATTGTTTTGCATACCGAGAGGAAGAGTATGTGTAAGAGGAGGAAGAGCAAGGTTTGGAGAATGTTGTCAAGGTTGGATCCAGCACACCAGAGGGGTTTTTTCCCATTTGCCTGGCAAGAGACACCATTGCCTGTGATGTGGACAAAGTCCTCAGGTCGGACTCAACATGAAAACGTGATGCTGAGGCAGAATGAATCTCCCATTTACCTTGATTTTACAGTTGCACAACTTTTTTGAGTGTACTGTAACATACTTCATTTAGAGTTTTCATTGACTTTTTGGGCTTTCACATTTGTCCACTGTATTTGCACAGTATACAGAGACTAAATACTATATTCAACCCAATATACTTGCAGTACAAACAGTATACAGTATATTCACCTCAGTTATGATTATTATACTTTTTTATGTAATTGAAAATTTTGTTTACTTATTGTGTTACAATATATATTCTTTAACTGCATGCTTTGAATGCTGTGTTCTCCCTTTTGTATGTAGTGTCTATTGGGTGATCTGAAGTGTTTATATATTGAGTGATGATCTGAAAGCATTGTTTGATTTTGAGTACAGGTGAAATGGTTTTGAGTCGGGGTCAGGGGTTTTGTGAATATTGTTTGAAGATTTGGTTTTGTATTCAATGTTATGAGAAAATGGATAAAGGTTACAAGAAATGTATCTGAGCAATTGTGAAAAACGTCTCAGGTTATGACTTTAATCCTCTGAGTGATTGTGTCTGAAGCACGCGTGTCAACCAATGGTGAGATGGAACATCGCGATCAGGAAATCATGAAAGTACATCCGGAATAAACTGGCATTAGCTTCAATAAGCGGAAGCAAGTCAATCACAGGGATGAAGGAAGTATGGCAGGACGACGCAGCATCTCATTCCCTTCTCAGGTAAAACGGGTTACAGTCGTAACCTCGGACGTTCCCTTTCGAGGGAACTCGCGCTGCGTCAAGGACACTTTGGGAATGACACTGCCCAAACGCCATGCTTACAAATGCCTGTCTGTGTGAATACTATGAGCACAACTAGGACATGAGCACCTGTGAACCTGGTGCAGAGCCCAGGTCCAGGTTGTAGAACCTCGTGAAAGTGAGTGGAGAGGACCAGCCGGCCGCATCACAAACATCTTGAAGGGACACACCCGAAATTAAGGCCTTGGAGGTCGCCATTACTCATTGTAAAATGAGCTCTGACAGCCAAAGGTGATGGCTGGCCAGAATCCTCTTAAGCACGAGAAATAGCCTCAACTATACATTTGCTGACTGTCTGTTTGGATGCTGGGAGCCCCTTTTTAGGCGATCCAAAGCAGCCAAATAGCTGATCAGTTTTCATCCACAGGGCAGGTCTGTGGACAAAAGCATCCGGCGCTGTCATTGGACACACAAGTTTCAGATTTTCCTGGTCCTGATCTCTGAGGGGAGAAGGGCAGAACGCTTGCAAAACAATAGGCTGCGGTACATTGGTCGGCACTTTAGGGACATAGCCTGGCTTTGGGTAAAGATTTCCTTTACCATCTCCGGTGCGAACTCAAGGCACGCAGGGTATACTGACAGGACCTGGAGAACTGCTACTCTTTTAAGCGAAGTTATCGCTAGAAGAAACACTGTCTTTAAGGTCAGAAACTTTCCTGGAATAGTCTCAAGGGGCTCGAAGGGAGCCGCCGATAATCCTTCAAGCACAATAGCAAGGTCACAGGCTGGAACTCTGGTGCGAATTGCAAGCCTCAGCCTCAAAGCACCACAAAGGAAACGAGTCATCAACAGGTTCCTCCCCACAGATACACCACCCAAAGGGAATGGTAAGCAGATATGGCCGCCACGTACACCTTCAGTGTGGAAGGGGATAGCCCTGCAGAAAAATTCTATCACTGAACCAACTGGGCAGTTTACTGGATACCACTCTCGAATGCTGCACCAAGAAGCGAAAACCCTCCACTACAAGGCGAAAAGTTTCCTCATGGAAGGGGCTCTGGAGTGAAGTATGGTCTCAACAACCTCAGTTGAGAGACCTGAGCCTATGAATTGGGCCCCCTAAGAGGCCAAACCCACAGGTTTCATATGTCTGAAGGATTGTGCCTCCCCCTGAGACAGAAGGTCCCTCCTGACCGGAATCCTCAGGGGAGAGCCGTTGAGGAGGCACTCTAGGCCCGAGAACCACACTTGGTTCGGCCAGTACGGGGCTACTAGTAGTAGACAAATTCCGTCCCGACGGACCTTTTCCAGAACTACTGGGAGCAGAGCAATTGGGGGGAAAGCGTACAACGTACGTCTGCAGACGCAGCCTCGGCCATGTCTGTACCATAGCATAGCAGGTGTGTGAGGGAGAACCAAAGTGGACACTGTGTCGTATCCTGAGACACTAACAGATCCACTTCCACTTGGCCATACACTCCCCATATGCGCTCCACCACCTCAGGGTGAAGTCTCCACTCCCCGGGCCTCAGCCCCTGTCTAGACAGGATGTCTGCTCCTTGTCTTGGTACCCCGGCATGTATACTGCTCTTCAGAGAGACATTATTTATCAGAGAGACATCATTCCCATGAAGTTTACGTGCCAAAAGAAATTATGGCTCCTCCACAGACCCTGAGCTGAGTGGCCTTGCATCACCGCTCCCACGCTCGTGAGAGAAGTATCTGTCATGAGCGAGACGTGATGACAATGAGCTTCTAACACAGCACCCTGGGACAAGAACCAAGGTTTCCTCCATATAACCAAGGTGTAGAGACACCTGTGCATGACCTTGATCATACGAAGTGGGGTCCCCCTTAGAAAAAAACCCCATGGTCCTGAACCATCACTGCAAGGGTCCCATGTACAGCAGGCCAAACGACCTCATTGGACGCATCTGCCAACAACCTCTGAAACTGTTTCACAGTGAGCGACTGGCCTAGCTTCATCCAATTCATGGCTGTGAAGATAGCAGCAACACGAGCAGGCGATAGAACGGCCTGCATCGTCACTGAATCCACATCATACCAAGAAAAATGGTCCTCTGCCATATGTTCTGACTGCGCTAGAATTAGCCAATAGTCTATACAGTTCAGAATGCAGATATCTTGAAGTATGAGTGGCGCCAGAGCTGCATCATAGCTTCACCGAAGAGGCGTCACAGGAGCCGAGAATGGATCATCAAGCAGGAAGGCTTTGTCTTTTTCCTTGATGTCAGACAGATTAAGCCAGGGACGCCTCTCCATGGCCACCAAAGGCTGCCATAGACTGCCCAATTGCTCTCGCGGTCACTTTTGTGGCCCGGAAAGACAAATCTGTGGCCCGACGCAATTCTTGAACAGCATTGGGCCATACCTCCTCGCCATCGTCCATCTGCCCGAGGGGAATTTGGTCTGAACTCAGAGTACTCTCCCCATCCCAGACTGGGATAAGAATAGTTAGGCGTGAGAAGATGAGGTGGTGGAGGGATGGTGGAAAAATGTAAAACACTACTACTGTATATTGTATCTTTTACCTGTTCAATGTGCAGTAAAATGTACAGCAGTTTGTCACATATAAATGTATGTGCACAATACACTGTATATGCCGCATGTATGCACAATTGATAAACTTTACAGTTATTGAACTGAACTGAATTAACACTGAACTAACTTGAGCTGTATAATGACACCTTTGGCTTGTTAGAGCTGCTTTACAGCAGAATTGAATTTGTTACTATTGTGAAGCTGCTTTGAAACAATCTGTAATATTGTGTAAAGTGCTACAGAAATAAAGGTGACTTGACTTGTATGCATATTCAGTTTATAATTACAAAAATAAACAGAAATGCGAGGGTCAAAAATGTATTTGTTACTAAAAACATTCCGTTTGGATTTCTAAGTGATCAAATTAGGTTTAAGTGTTTTCACACATGATCATTGGTTGTAGGTTATTGGGAAAATATTGTGGCATTTAAATTGCAGTGTTATCTAAATGAAACATAATAGCTGTTAGTTTTGAATGATATGTCTAATGTAGAGAACTGTGTTTAGCATTTTGCTAAAAGTTTGTTTTACAATTGCAAACTGAGTGTAAAGCAGATAATGTGGCAAACCAACATGCAATACCCCCTTCCTTCCTTTTGATGCTCTTATATGACAATGATATATACACACGACTCCCAGTCCACTCAATCTCCCAGTAAGAGCGTCCACACACTCTCTCTACACAACTGCTGAAAACAACAATCAAATCTGTCTGGATGATCAGGATACGGCTGCTCTGTGTCAGTGCCAGTAATCACTCTGTTCCTCTCAGACAGACGGAGGCATTTATGCAGTGTGTTCAGATCCTGAGTGAGGTGATAATGGGAATCTATTGGAGAGAAAACACATCAGAAATAGGATTCGATGTAGCCAAACTCTTCATGAATCAATGTCCAATGTATTAGCAGCATCTCAGTACAGCTGACCAAATATCCTGCGCAAATCACATTCTACATGATCAATTTTAAAACTATTATATCATGATTTCTTTCACCTTCTAGAGGAAGAACATGAACACATTTAGTGAGTTTTCCTGCTTGTTTTCTTAGTGACTCGCATTGTAGAAAGTCGTTCCTGGTCTTGGGATTCATGTTGGTGAAAGTGACTGTGGAAATACACAGACATGGTCAGTGTGAAGAAAAATAAATTGATTTCTAAGACATTTTTAAGACAGGGATCCCTAGATGCACCAAGGAGGAACTCCACAAAGCGGCTAAAATTGTGCTTAAAGGTAAGTCATGGTGGAATTCCTCCAGAGCTTTTCCAAGGTATCTGGGACATTGTGGCTCCCCTAATTCTTAAGTCCATGAATTACGCCACTGATCACGGTACACTTCTCAGAGATAAAAATATAGACCTCATTAATGTGTTGCTTACAAAGGATAAAGATCCATTAAGTTGCTCTAGTTATCACCCAACATCTTTGATGTCAGCCAATGTCAAGATCCTATCTAAAGCATTGGTTTTACAACTGGAACCATACATTGACGATCTGATCCATTATGACCAGACTGGCTTTTTGAAGAGCAGTCTAGCATCGGAAAATATGCATAATAAGGGAACGGGCAGTTCCCTTTCGAATGGGAACTCGAACTGCGTTGAGAGATGAGAGTTAAGAACTTACTTTCTGCGGCTTGGGTCCAGCGGCCACCACTGTGGGAGGAGTTGAACAGGAATATTTTTGTTTAAAGGGATACTCCACCATTTTTTCATATTAAACTATGTTATTCCCTTAACTAAGACGAGTTAATACATACCTCTCTCGTCTCAGTGCGTGCACTCAATTGCTCTGGCGCGTGAGACACTTGATAGCACTTAACTTAGCCCAGTTCATTCATTAGGATCCAAACAGAGAAGCGACCAAACACCTCCACATTTTCCCTATTTAAATACAGTTACAGGAATGGTGACACAAAATAAAACGTTGCGCTTTTCTAAGCGTGTAAAGTGGATAACTGTAATGTATGGTGGAATACCACATTTCATAAGAGCAGAATGAGCTGTTGACTGAGATGT
This sequence comes from Rhinichthys klamathensis goyatoka, assembly GCF_029890125.1. NCBI lineage: Eukaryota > Metazoa > Chordata > Actinopteri > Cypriniformes > Leuciscidae > Rhinichthys > Rhinichthys klamathensis. The sequence continues at coordinate 1,227,080 of NW_026606557.1, forward strand.
TGTCAGGAATTCAGTGGCGGAATACCACAGCAAGTGCTTGGGAGCACTTCGACTCGGCGCAGTAATATCATCACTCGTGAAAAGTCACCTCCCCCTCTCCCTCTCCGGAGTGATGATATTACTGCGCTGATATAGATATATATGCGCTGAGTCGAAGTGCTCCCAAGCACTTGCTGTGGGATTCCACCACTGAATTCCTGACAACATCTCAGTCAACGGCTCATTCTGCTCTCATGAAATGTTTCTCTGTCATAGCAGGATCTTGCTCAAGTCCACTATGATCCTGTTCTCCTAGATCTCTGTTACCTGCAGGAACTGGATGTGATCTTGTGTGTGTGAAAGCTGCTCCAGCTCAGCGTCTCTCCTCCTCAGATCATTGATCTCCTGCTCCAGTCGCTCCAGTCGTCCTTCAGCTCGACTCACTGCAGTCTTTTCCTGATCTCTGATCCGCTGTGTGACCTCAGAGCGGCTTCTCTCAATGGAGCGGATGATCTCAGTGAAGATCCTCTCACTGTCCTCCACTGCTGTCTGTGCAGAGCGCTGTTACACACACATCACAATCACACAGTGGCTTCAGCAGGACTGACAGAGTCCAAACTGAGACGTCTCACACTTCTCTTCTTCTCCAGACTCACCTTATGAGACTTCACAGCCTCTCTCAGATGCTGAAGATCTTTCTGTCTCTGCTGGATTCTCTGACGGATCTTCATCTGCGTCTCCTTCAGCTGTTTCTGGAGGACAAACCAATGACAGCAAATGACAAAAAACTACTAGCACACAAAAATCTTAGTTTCATTCTAGCTTCATGCATTATTTTTATAACACTTGCATGTTGGTAAGTTTCATTAAAAACAAGCCACATTCTGAACAAAAAGCTTTTTTTCAAAGACTACAACTGGCAATGCTTTGATCACTCGTCTCTGCCTCTTGTTTGCCTGTCTTTTGATCCGGAGATTCTGTTCTCTTTCAGAAGATGCATGATAGCACCCCCTACCATATAAAAGTGAAAACACGGAAAGCCGGAAAATCCGTCAATGGCGGGGAAAGAGTTAAACAAATTACGACAAGTTGTGATCATAATGATTACAATATATAAAACATATAAAACATTTGTCATTTTTTTATGTTGATTCATTGTTAAGCATCATCTGAAGTCCTCGCAGGGGTTGGCGTCCTCTGTACACAGGTGTTTGGTCATCTGAAATCTGTGTAAGAGTTGGATCCAAATTGGAGCTGTCGTACTCGGGAAGGAATCCTGAGGTAGAAACAGGCTAAAGAGATGCGTCTTTAATCTAGATTTAAACGGAGAGAGTGTGCCTGTGCCCTGAACATTATCAGGAAAGCTATTCTAGAGTTTAGGAGCCAAATACAAAAACTCTCTTCCTCCTTTAGTGGACTTCAATATCCTAAGTGCTACCAAAGTCCAGAGTTTTGTGACCTTAAAGAGTGTGATGGATTGTAGGGTGATATAAGATTGGTTAAATACACAGGAGCTAAACCATTTTTGGTCTTAGTCAGTAGCTATACATTGGAATCAATACAGAACTTAACTAGTAACTAGTGTTGATAATAAAATTGGGGTTATATGATCATATTATCTTGCCCTTGTACTCTAACTGCTGAACTTTGGACTAACTGTAGGTTGTTTATTGAGGATGCAGAACAACCACCTAGTAGTGCATTACAATAATCCAGTCTAGAGGTCATGCATGCATGAACTGGCTTTTCGGCATCTGAACCAAATAACATGTTCTGTAGCTTAGCGATGTTTCTGAGGTGGAAGAAGGCTTTTTTGTAACATGAAATATAATTTTTGAAAGACAAGTTGCTCTCTAATATGATATACTATAGAGGATAAAGTAACACTGCATCCAGATGTAAATTGTATTCTAAAACATTCTGTGTACAAGTTTTTGATCGAATAAGTAATATCTCAGTCTTATCCGAAAATACTAGAAGAAAATTACACAACTCTTTATTTCGATAGTCCACTTTATACATTCTACTAACTATGAGTAACTTTGCAACTACATGTCAGCTAACTGTCATTAGAGTATTAATAAACTGTGTGCTTAATATTTGCAAACACTTTATTGTGATGGTCCCCCAACAGATATTATATTGACTTTAAGTAACTTGGCAACTACAATTCAGCTTATTCTACTAACCCGAACCCTAACACCTAATCATAACCTAACAGTCTACTGACAGTCTACTACAGTCTACTAATACTCTAATGAAAGTAAGTTGACATGTAGTTGCAAAGTTACTTATAGTTAGTAGAATGTCTAAAGTAGACTTTCGAAATAAAGTGGAACCAAACATTACTGGTATATCTTTAACACACTCTGTCCACTAAGATAATTTAGAGATTTCACTTGGTCGTGATGAAAAATATCAGCATAACAGTGGGAGCTAATTCTATTATAATAGTATTAACAAGGGGCAGCATTGATATTGAAAAGAGCAGATGGCCTAAAACAGACCCTTACAGCACTCCATATTTTTACTAGTGTTAACTTGGATAATTCCCAGTTTAACAAGTTTGTTTGCCCATATAATTTTTAAGATATTAAACTTAACTGGCCTGCTGTCCACGGATGAGGGGCTTGATGAAGCAGCTTCCCCCCACAGTGAAAATGCCCCCCACAGTGACTAAATATAGGATATGATTACTTCTATTTATTTAGCACACCATAATACGCATAATACCCCCTCCCACAAAAGGAGTGAAAAATGTAAGTAGTATTAAGAATAGAGCTGAGTTTATCGGCATGGAGTCGTGAATGAACACTGTTGCGGTAGTGAAATTTAACGGGGCTCCTGCGGGAGCTGGGCTTGAATGCGTCTCCCTACTATGTGCACCATGTGGAGCAATGAGCGGACTTCTGCTGCAGCAGTATTATTATTTTGTAATAGCTCCGGAAGGAGCTGTGTTGGAAAGTGTATGCCTGCATTCGTTGCTGCTGTGTGAACAACATGGGGCTTGTGGAAGTTTGACTTGGATGCATCCCGCCACTGCACTGCTGTGACAGTGACTTTCCAAAATGACTCCTGCAGGAGTTATGCACTCAAAAAAATGATATGTTGGCTTTACTTAACTTTTTTGTGTAAACAGGTTCCACCGGTTCCACATAACTATGTTTTGTTAAACAAACATAATATGTTCATGTAACTTCAACATCATGGAATTTGGTCATTTTAAGCGACCCAATTAAACTCTGAGCTAATGAGTTAATTAAGTGAATAACTGAGTGATGATTGAGCATTATTGAAGACACCTGATGTTAACAAGCAGAATCTCTGAAGGAGAAAACCAGAATGTTTAAGTCACCATTATGGAGATAAGTGTGTGTTTTAGTTGGGCTCTTGACCATTAACTTATTAACTTTAGATTTTGATTGGTTGCTGTACATGAGTTATAACAGCCAGGTGAACAATAAACAAAGGTCATCTGATGGTGTTGGTTGTGTTTTAACATAATCATTATTTCACAATCATTTGACCTCAATCACTGAACTTACATTAAACCGAATTTCTGAGTTAAGTTAACCTTTCGAATAATAGCAGCATTGTCATTGTAGAGCATACTATTTTTTTCAAATGATCAAATCAAGAAATTAAATATAAACTGCTTAAAAAATATGTTGAGTAGGCATACACAGACATCAAGAATCAGCATATGAATCTCAGCAATGGTGACAAACAGATCATAAGCTCATTATTTATTCATGCAGCAATGCATGATGGGAGCCATGAATGAGTTTTGATTGGTAGCACCCAGAATGCACTGCAACATGCTTTATAATTGTCACCATTGTTGAGATTCACAGGCTGATTCTTGATGTCTGTGTGTGCCTACTCAAAATATTTTTTAGGAAGTTTCTTTTTTATTTATTGATTTGATCATTTGAACTTCATTGAAAAGTCTAAAAAATAGTATGCTCTACAATGACAATGCTGCTATTATTCGAAAGGTTAACTTAACTCAGAAATTTGGTTTAATATAAGTTCAGTGATTGAGGTCAAATGATTGTGAAATAATGATTATGTTAAAACACAACCAACACCATCAGGTGACCTTTGTTTATTGTTCACCTGGCTGTTATAACTCATGTACAGCAACCAAACAAAATCTAAAGTTAATAAGTTAATGGTCAAGAGCCCAACTAAAACACACACTTATCTTCATAATGGTGACTTAAACATTCCGGTTTTCTCCTTCAGAGATTCTGCTTGTTAACATCAGGTGTCTTCAATAATGCTCAATCATCACTCAGTTATTCACTTAATTAACTCATTAGCTTAGAGTTTAATTGGGTCGCTTAAAATGACCAAATTCCATGATGTTGAAGTTACATGAACATATTATGTTTGTTTAACGAAACATAGTTATGTAGAACCGGTGGAACCTGTTTACATAAAAAAGTTAAGTAAAGCCAACATATCATTTTTTTGAGTGTGTGGGACTGGAGGTTTGAGTAATTGGCTGGGATGCTCCAGGTGCCTCTGAAATTGTTTCAGTGGAACTGCTGTCTTTTGTCTGAACGTATTCAGGCAGTTCAGTACAGACTGTGCGCATGTGTTGGTGAGACGAGTTGTCATGCCGACCGACTCCGGAGGGGGGGGGGTATGCTTTTTTCCCAGTTGACCAAAAGCCATAGATGGGTAAGGTGCCTGAGAACTAGGTCCCAGTGTCCGCATAACTGGCCCGTGGCGAATGAAGGGGTGGCTGAGATTGAGGAAGCTGAGCATTGCTTCGATGAACGCTTCAAGGGTTTAGTGGGCCTGGACGGGCTGAGTCACCTTCCTGCGGGGTGCACGACGGGGTGGATGGGATGAGCCCCGGAGCTGGTGTAGACACCGAAGGGGGACGCCCTCGGCGACGAGCAGGCTGAGGGCCAGCCCGAGGTGGCTTGGTGGCACGGCGGGGCAGGATTTGTTTTATGGCTTCAGGCGTCTTCTGGACTGCCGAGAACTGCTGGGCGAAGTCCTCAAAAATTGTCAAAACAGCACTTATTATATTTTTATTGTTTTAAATGGCGCTCATTCGTTTCTGTGAAGGACCAAAGTAGAGGACACATGCGAAGGCAATCACCCCCAAAACTCTGACACCCCTTTGAACGTGCTGCACATATGTACTTCTTTTGTGGTTGAAATAATAATTTAAGTGTGTAAATATATGATTTCCTGTTCATTGTTTTGTTTGTTTTTTCATTTTCATTGACATTTGTATATATAAATGTGTTTTAAAGTTTAGAATTACAGTTATTACGTTGTTGTGTTAGGCTGTAGGCAGTTGCACAGTGAATATTACCCCAAAGCACAACCTTGTAGGTGTGTAGGTGTGTAGGTGGTATTTTCACCCCAGTGCAGTTACGACATTAGCAGACTAAAGAAGCAGACTAACGAAGCCAGGCTAATTGTATCAAAGTCAGCTTGGAACTACTAGCCTGGTTAAAACCAGACCATTCTCAGTTGTAACTGAGTTATGGTCTGGCAAAGCGTCATAGACAAATCATTTCCAGAGGGAAATCATCACCAACGGACGTCGCGGATAGACCTAAAACCAATCAGAGCGATGAAGGAGATGACGTATGCAGAGCGGTGGAGAAACATCTCCGAGTGTTGTTCTTTGCTCGGTTTTTAACAAAAAGGAAACGTTCAAATCGCTTAAAACAGACGCGATAGCTGATTCGAACGAGTGATGCATCAACGTTTCTCAACGACTGCGGCATCCATCTTTGTAATGTAGGCTACAAAATCTGCTTCAAAATCCCAGCGCTGTCGTCATCGTGTAACGCCCGCCCCAACGTTTCTGATTGATGCCTCGATTTCGACGGATTGGAAATGAGCTTGAATGAGCTCTTTGCCAGACTAACTTTCCGAGCAAATCTAAATTTGCCGGAAGTTGTCTGGGTTTTCCCAGGCTATGGAACTACTGATTTTTGGACAGTTAGTGTCAGTTGTGTGTGTGTTGTCTTAGACTAAAACTAGAAACAACATGACTTGCAACACTTCTGTGGGCCATGTGACTGAAAAAGAAATAAATAAACACAAATCACACAACGGAAATTCCACATGGTTTTGAGTTACAAGTGAGGAATGTTGCCGATCCTCACATACTCCTCATAAAAACAAAGAAAAGATGTAGTAGAGGAAGAACTTCCACATGAAAGACCGATGAAGTCTTTGAAATCACACCTGAGACCCGAGAGCAGCAGGGCTTCTGGTTGAAAGCTCTCACAACATGCTACAATTTCCCTTTTCAAACAAGGAGTGTAGCAACACCCTCCCAGCGCTTTTGACAAAATTAACAGTTATCATATAGAATAGTTCACCTTTCACAAGTCTCCCAGACATTAGTCTTGATGTGACTTCAAAATAAAGTAACCGTAAGCTAGCCTCTGCCAATATCAGGCCATTAAAGGTTGAAGTTGGATATCATGGATACAAAGATAACTTTTATCCAGCTCTCTGGAGGATGTATTGCCATGGTAACGTAAAGAACCTCTAACCCCAGAAGCACAGAGAGCTTAAGGGCTCGAAGAGCTCTGCTGAGGCCAGAAAAAGGTCCTCCAGTTACCAAACACGTTGGTGAGAATTCGCAAAAAAATTGGACCTCTTCAGAGTGTTGACGCAGAAATAGTAGAGTATTAAAAATTAAGAGGAAGAGTATTGAATTGGCAGAGTATTGTCTGCCAAATCAAAGGCTGTGTCCAAAATTGAATTAGTGATTACTTTCCAACTATTAGTAAAGTATGTTCTATATAGAATGAAAGTGTGTATTATTAATGTGCTATAGATGTCCTACATCTGTCATGTAGTCATTGTCACGTGACTTTCAGTTGCGTTGGTTCACTGACATTCACAAATCCTCTCCTGTGGCCTCATGGGATAGTAAAGTGTCCATCAGATCTCTGCACTTCAAAATCTCACCAGATTTAGGTCATCCAGGCACACATAACATATGGACTACTGTATTTGTACATAGGGAAGTATGCCATTTCAGATGCAGCCAAAGTCAAGTGGTGCGTCGAATAATTAGAAATAGGAAATGACATCACAGAGAGTACCTGCAGCTCCTTATCTTTGGGACTCATAGTCTATAAGTCTCTTAAAGAGTCAGAAGGCAAGGTTAGTTCAGGTTGTCACAACCCGATTTCCCGAGACATATTATTCGTACATAACATAAGATTTGTATGAATTTGAACAATGTGATTCCTATGAAAACATTGATTTTTTTAGGGGGAAAAAATATGAAAGGCCTTCCCTAAACATAACTGTCAGCGGGGTGTAACATCTATGGAAATGTATGCATAGGATTGAATGAATTAATACAAATTAGCAACCATTTTTTAAACAAAATGTAAAATAGATACGAATTGGCATGAGTGTGTTGAATGTTATTTATGTATGAATGCATTAGTTTAGACACAAAACACTGATAATGTTACAGATTCGCAGATGCTTCACGTCCCCTGGGCTTAAGATTGTGATTGCAGTGGCTCTTCATCGAGGGCATTCTGACATTAATATAACTACGGTAGGTTAAACACATCTGGAAGTCGTACAGTATCTTACAATATCTTGTCAAAAACCCTGTTAAAGGTGAAGTATGTCGTTTCTGTGACACTAGGGGTGTAACACAAAAGCCCATTTCGCGTGTTGCACCTTCCTCAACTCAAACATCACAATCACAGCTCTTACGGGTGGTTGTGAAGGCATGTCTCGACAGGTAAAAGTAGCTACTTTCCAACATATTATGGATACTTTTAACTGTGTTGCTATGTGTCATGAGTAAAACATTGAGGAGGCTAATAACACTCTATCCAGAGCGAACGCAAACATCTCGCTAACAAACCAATCCAACACATCCACAACTGCACTTGTTGTGTTGTCTTCCGGTTTGTGTTTTCACAGCATGACGGTAAGATCTTACGGATTTATGAATGAACCGCTCGTTTTGAAATCTTCCCGATATACTGACATTTATTATGACATCTGCTTCAAACTGATGTCAATGCTCATGATAACTTTAGTTAACTCTACAATAGGTAAATTAAATGTGTGTGTGTGTGTGTGTGTGTGTGTGTGTGTAAGCCTAGGGTACTCTATTCAGCATTACGTATAGGGTACGACGGGCTAAAGGTACACCTTAAGAAAAAATGTGTGGTAAAGCTTCCTTTTACAGTCCTGTTACCCATGTACTTACTATGTACTTATTATAGTAGTTATAATTACAGGGTAATAACTAGATACTAACCCTGAACCTACCCCTAACCCATGTACTTACCTTATATTAGCCAGTACTTTTTTAGGTAAGTACACTGTAAGTACACGTAAGTACTGTACTGTAAAAGGAAGCGTTACCCAAATGTGCTTTTCACTACTCCCATAGTGCATGATTGCAGAAAAAAAAAATATGTTTGCATTGAACATTTATGGAGCAATAGATTTTGTGTGCAAATAAATCATACAAGTGGTTCATTTTAATAATCGTATACATTAATGAGGTGGCGAGGGGAGCAGGCTCGCATGGGGCAAATGGCACACAGTATTGAACAAATACATTAGCTAAAAAAATATGTTAATACCTGTTCAAAATAACCACTTTAGCAAAGTTTGCACTATTTTGATAAATAAAATAATTCATTTTTGTTCAATAAATATACTGTCATTAAAATATGTTAATATAAAAGTATATTTGAAAAATACATAAACATTTTTTTTAAGGAAAGATTCTGAAAGCATTGAATGAGATCCCATGATAATGTTATTTAGATATACAGTAGTAACAATAAATGAAATATTTTATTATATGACATGATTAATATTATCATTATAAATATGGTGATTATCTCTAAGGTGGTCACCCAAATTAATACATGATATTTATCATCTGAATCTAACCATGTCATGGCAACTAATGGAAAAGTCAGCCAGACGTTTATTACCATGTTAATTATTGTGCCTTTCAAACCTACAGCAGGGGTGCCTTTTACCCCAAATACCGTACTTTTACATATTCTTCCGTAATTGAATTTTAATTTGCCTGAGCAAAACTGAAAATCATTAACAAGACCTTTGTAAAAATAATTTGAGTGATTCTCATTTGCTATTTAAATCTACAACATTTAAAAAAACATCAAATATTAGATCAAATAAGCGCAGGATCAACTTGTCAAGGATCAGCAAAATTACTATATGCGTCTTGCTTTGGAAAGTGCTCCGGCAAGTTTTTGTGCCATCTAGTGGTTTAGAGGAAAATAAAATCAAAGGAGCATTTTACCCCGTGGAGCCTTTAGCCCCGTTGTACCCACATCATTCTGTCCAAGCAATATTGAATTGAAAACAAAGTGCAGCTGACTGACTTTAAAAAGAGTCAGAGAGAGGCTAGATGTAAGTGTAATGAGATACAGCCTACAAATTGCATTTAGGAGTCAGGGAAATGGTAAGTAAAACTAAAATACAAATGTTTGTGGTTAGTCAAGAAACCGTGACTAAATTATAAGGACCTAAGAGAAAAGAAAAAAAAAGAATATGGCATTATTAGATGAGTGAGGTGGTGTAGGTAGTGATCCAATTAGTGCTGTCATTATGTTGTCAACAGGCCAGTGGTTTTCATAAATTTGCAAAAAAAAATCTCCTTTTCCAGCTTTCATCTCTCTATCAGGAAGATCAGTGTCAGCGCCTGCGATGCGGTCAGGGGAGCCTGCCAAAAAACAAGTGGGGGAAAAAACCCAGAGCAAAACATTGCAGTATCACAAATCATCACGGCTCTGACTACATGCTAGTCACTGCCCAGAACACTCAGTTACTAGATTAAAAATTCAGTGAAAAAGCCTCAGCATTAACACTTGGGCTATATTCATATATCAGTGTGACAGATCAGAGAGACAAAGAGAAAGAAAGAGAGAGAGCTTTCTGGGCGTATTGCCTGTGGAGAGTTTTCTCCGATCTGTGTTCATCAAAGACAGTCCTGCTGACTTGTCACAAGCTGGTTTGTGTTGGTCTCACGGGACTACATTCACAGTCATGTGCAGTGGGGTACCAACCGGCCAAAAAGAAGCTGAACCGGCCTTGAACCAGTAAGAGAGAATGTGTGCATATATCTATTCACACTCTGATCACAGAGAAACCTCATATATCCAGTGAGTGATGTGTCTAAAGCACTCCAAGACGACGTCAAAGAGCTAGCGGTGACAAAAGCTGACTGTGTTGTCGCCTCTCGACGGCTGTGTCTCGGCCAGAAAGCAGCGCTTGAACACAGCAAAGGGACAAAGGGCCCTAAAAAATGGTCGGCGTGCGCTAAAAGGGTCGTCCCTATTCTCTTAAAGGGATAGTCCACTTTTTTTGGAAATGGGCTCATTTTACAACTCCCCCAGAGTTAAACTGTTGAGTTTTACCGTTTTTGAATCCATTCAGCCGATCTCCGGTTCTGGCGGTACCACTTTTAGCATAGCTTAGCATACATCATTGAAGTGGACAAGACCATTAGCATTTCTCAAAAAAAAAATGACCAAAGAGTTTCGATATTTTTCCTATTTAAAACTTGACTCTTCTGTAGTTACATCGTGCACTAAGACCGACGGAAAATGTAAAGTTGCGATTTTCTAGGCTGATATGGCTAGGAAATATACTCTCATTCCTGCGTAATAATCAAGAAAGGCAAAATAGGCTATTTTCAGGCGCTGCGTCATATCATTACGCCTGCTGCTCTCATGGTACGGCAGTAAAGTTTCTTGATTATTACGCAGGAATGAGAGTATAGTTCCTAGCCATATAAGCCTAAAAAATCGCAACTTTAAATTTTCCGTCGGTCTTAGTGCACGATGTAACTACAGAAGAGTCAAGTTTTAAATAGGAAAAATATCGAAACTCTTTGGTCATTTTTTTTTTTGAAATGCTAATGGTCTTGTCCACTTCAATGATGTATGCTAAGCTATGCTAAAAGTGGTACCGCCAGAACCGGAGATCGGCTGAATGGATTCAAAAACGGTAAAACTCAACAGTTTAACTCTGGGGGAGTTTTAAAATGAGCCTATTTCCAAAAAAAAGTGGAGTATCCCTTTAATGAGTAATGAGTGTGTTTTGGGCGTAACGTGCAATAAACCAATCAGAGTCTCATCATCCATTCCCTTTAAAAGCTTCTCTAGCGAGGACACGGATCTGCTCGTGCTCGAGGTTAAAGCAGACCATCTACGGGACAAGCCAGCCCGTTCTCATCCTTTGGCGTCATACATGTGGCGCTTTGTACATTTCGTTGAAATCTTACGCACATGGCATCCTTTAGCATCAATATGAGACGCAGATCCCAAGGTGTCATAACCGTACCCTACCCCAGACCTAAACCTACCCATAACAGTGGGTGTTATATTGACGCTAAAGGATGCCATGTGCGTAAGATTTCGACGAAATGTCATATGGCGTCACCTATATGACGCCAAAGGATGAGAATGTGTTGGACAAGCCGGATTCCACCATATCTTTATGAACACAATAATAATCGTTGACATTGTAATCCTTTTATTTTTAATATTTGGCATGTTTGTGTGCTGCTGCGCGTCCCTGTGTGTGTGTAATAATAATAAGAGTGTACGCGCGTGTTGGACCCGCCTATAGGCGCACATTACTAATGCATATCTAGCATCTGACTATAGAGCCAACGGTGCAGAACACACTGAAAAAACTAGCCCGAACGACGCTCAAAAACAGCCCGACATTGTCATTGTCTGTGTGTCCCGGCCTTAAAGATGACATCACCTCCAGTTTATTAGTTTATGTTAAAACTATGTAATCCAAATGGATGGAAATTGTAAATGCCATTCAACTAGATAAATCTTAAATGTAGACCTAAATAGTGTCGGAAATAGAATATATTTCAGTATTAATGGATGTTTTACTATCATGCAGTTAGTGACGGAAGATACACAGACAGTGCACAGAAATGACCATGCAGTTTCCATTATCACACACACACACACAAACATATATACACAAAATCCCTCTTTATTCAATAGACAGATACTCAGGCAAACACGTGAACCCGCTGACACTCTCACACTGAGAATAACACTCTACGGAGACCCTTACAAATGGGAAGCAAAGATAAAGGCCTTCGATCAAAGGAGCCTGCTGGAATAACGGAGGAGAAGAGGGGGGAATCTGCCGAGGGAAGAGGATGGAGAATAATTGGGTGCTTATGTTCACCACGTCCGCGGTGTCTCTCGTCCTCTCTGCATGATGGTTGATAGAGAGACAGTTGGATCACACCACTGAAAGAGAGAACGAGACCACAACAAGCTCAATCCCACAATCCTCCGCCCTGGGCTCACCAGGTTACTCAGATGTCATTCTTCAATAGCTCACGATACTTCTTCTCCTTGGGAGAAATACTGTAAACAATAGACATAAAAGAAGCAATCATTGGCATACAGTGTGCGAGTACAGAACTGCAATATGAATATGAAGAGGTTCTGGGGGAATGTGACGAGAAATGTTTGAGTTCTTTTGATTGCAGAGTTTTTTTCAGGGTTCTTTGATGAATAGAAATGTAAAAAGAACAGCATTTATTTGAAACAGAGATATTTTGTTATACTGTAAAACTGTCACTTTTGATCAATTAAATGCATCCTTGCTAAATTAAAGTACACCCAAGCTTTTGAACTTTTCAATATTAATGTTGTTCATGAATTAGAAATTATGAGCCTGCATATGCATGTTCACTTATGTCTGCCCAGCATTCCATATGATACATTTTTCATTAATGAAATCATTTATCATTTTGGAGTAGTAGTTTATGTTTACTACCTGTATGTGTTTTTATTTAATTTTTTATTCATTCTTTCTTAGTTTTTTATTGCTGTTTAGGAGAATTTGAGATCTATTAAAGTCCCGCTGTGGTGAGAATCGAATTTTCCATGTTGTTTTTATGTCTTTGTGGAGCTTTAAATATGTTTTAAGACAAACCATGAGTAAATTGAAGTCAACAGCATTGCTGAGTATCTTCTCCTTAAAACTGCAGTGAACCAAAGACAGTCTCAAAAACACGTTTTTTTGAAACCATCCCTAATTCTTACCATCACAAATATGTAACCAATCCCATCAATGTGTGGGGTGGGGCTTTTCCACAGTGAACACCTTTAAGATGGGACAGGATAATCGGGTACATTTAGCGATATAGAGGGTGAATTATGTATAAGATTTATATTACAATGTTATGATGGACTATATGCCATTCTCCACTGACGTTTTACGTTGTTCAATGAACGGGAACATGTTTGATAATGTAGTCAAAAGGCTAATTATATCAATTATCATTATGTATCTGACGCTAGAGAGCGATACATAAAACATATTAACATTCTAATACATCGACTTATGGACAACCCTGTATAATTTGCTCTTCCTCTTCTTCTTCTGAATTAGTTTCTTATAAAAGCTTGTTTCCGCCACAGAACAAGTCAGAAGTCCGAATTGTAAGATTTAAACTAAATTGCAAGAAAAAAAGTCAGAATTGCGAGAATAAAAAGTCTGAAATGCCAAAAAAAAGTCAGAATTGCAAGATTTACATCTCACAATTGCAAGAAAAAATGCAAGATTGCGAGAGAAAAAAATCTGAATATCGAGATGTAAACTCACAATTGCAAGAAGTCCGAACTGTAAGATTTAAAATAAATTGCAAGAAAAAAAGTCAGAATTGCGAGAAAAAAAGTCAGAAATGCAAAAAAAAGTCAGAATTGCAAGATTTAAACTTTCAATTGCAAGAAAAATGTCAAAATTGCGAGAAAAAAGTCTGAGTTGCGCGAGATGTAAACTCGCAATCGCAAAGAGAAAAGTCAGGATTGCGAGATAAAAACTTGCTATTGTCAGAAAAAAGTTAGAATTGCGAGAAAAAAAGTAAAAATTGCAAGATGTAAACCTGCAATTGCGAGAGAAAAGTCAGGATTGCAAGATAAAAATCGCTATTGTGATAAAAATGTCAGAATTGTGAGAAAAAAGTTAGCAATGCAAAAAAAACCCATCAAAATTGCGCAATATAAACTCACAATTGAGAGGAAAAAAGCCAGAATTGCGAGTTTATATCAGAAATTCTGAGAAAAAGAAAGAAAAAAAACTATGAATTGCGAGATGTAAACTCGTAATTGCGAAATTCAAAAATCAGAATTGTAAAAAAAAAAAAAAAAAAATCATAGCAGAAACAAGCTTCCATAGTCTCTGGTTCAAACATGCAAAGCTGAATTAAACCAGTATTTCCACTTGCCATCGTGTAGCATTTACTACAGTAAAGTTGAGCTAATGGATCAAGTTTTCTGAGCTGGTGTGAGTGAGTGGAGGCGGGGCCAATTTGCATATTCATGGTCCCGCATATACTAAATGAAGCAAGGGGGCGCTGAGATACATTCAAGCTATTTTAAGACATGAAGAATTTTTTTCCCCAGTTAAATTGACTGCAGGGGGACTTTAAAACCTGCGGGACTACTGGGAGGACTGGAGAAGCAGGAGAGTTGCGTCTCAATTTCCTTGCATTACTGTCTGGAAGAAGCAGTTAAGTTAGTAATGAGATCTTCTCCATGATTTTTCTCAACTGCAGCTTCTCTCCAGCTCTTCTTTGCATCTTTCATGCATGTGAACCCCTCCTTACCTGTTCCCTACAGGCAGTTATCCACATTCCCTGTCAATTGAGTCTTTTCCAATTAATCGTTTTACCGTCTCCAGTGCAGTGACTGCGATGAGGCTGGCCCTGATCGGAAAGGTTGCCATGACAACTTACCTTGTTATCTTCTGATTAAATTTTCCGTAATGTGTAATAAATTCAGCGGAGTGGCAGGCGTTACGAGCACAACTGCAGGCGTTTGCAGAGATTGTATTGTAGCGCAGCCATCCAAGGCTACTCTACTGTTCTGATCAGACAGAAGAATGGATGAACGGTGTTCAGACAGCTCTGAGACATTTCGTTTAAAGTTTCAGCAGCATTACGCAACATTTACCAAAAATTTCACAGTGGGTGCCATTTTGTCTTTGTTCAGTCTCTAGTGTGACTGCAAACAAGACCAACCACTTGGACACAGTACAAAAATATTAAGATTTACAGTATAAATATGGACTGGCTGATGAAATGAACCTTGCATACACTGATCTGATTGCCATATGCTCTCAAGGTTTATTCAATTCTTAGGAGCTCAGGACTTTTTTTTTATATATATATTTTTGAAATTACACATATGTAATGATGAAGTTGCTAAATTAGTATATTTAAGATATTGAATAACACACTACTACAGTTAAAATTTTAATTACGTACTTTACATGTGTTTTAGTATGTTAGTCAACACATCAAAATAAGTGCACTTCTTTAAAGCACGACAAAATATTATTAAAGCATAATGGTTTAAAATGTACTTTAAAGTAAAACTCTTATGCAAATACCTTTGCAATGATACGCTCTTAACAAACATCCGGCGCCATCCATAATTCCTTCCAATGGATTTGGTAATTATTACCAAATCATTACAAGTCATTACCAAGTCATACCAAGTCATTACTAGTGGGTTATCATGATCTTCTAATAATCTATCATGATCTGTTAATTATGAACCTGTAAACTTCCTAGTAGTCCTCTGGGAGGTATGAAAAAAATAGTACTTATTGATTATAATAGTTCTAATTCATTAACCAGAGTTTCTTGTTAGTTAATAGCAGTTACTAGAGTGTCAATATTGCGTAACTCATTCAGTAATGACGGAACAGTATTCTAAAGTGTTACCGAAATTTTTACTTTCATTAATATTGTATTAGCTTTTATATTATTATTATGTTATATTCATACTTTTAAGATTTGAAGTACACTACAAGTGGACAATACAATTTTGCACAATTACTTTTCATGTAAACTGGATATGCCGGACAAACCCGAGCTACAGTTCCATTAAATAAGTTGCGTTATAAGTCTGTTTTTAAATGGTTAAATTGTTAAATCTCTCTAATTTCACAAAAACTGGACTGATATGATTTGAGTCAGACTAAAGTGTTTACATCACATTTAAAAAAAAAAAAAAAAAAAAAATATTGCTTTTTCCAACTAAAATCAAACTTTTAAAGTGCATGTAAATATATTTAATGAAACAGCCCACAAAAGATAAGATCTGATGATTAAAGGCAAACATAAGGGTATATAGAGATAAACAAAGCAATTAACGCAAGAGAGTAAAGGCGTAGGTTAGGTTTGAAAGTTGTTAAGGACATATTGAGAGGAGGCTGGAGACAACCTTGACATTATCATTTTTTAAACACATCAGTGATTAAAGCAATGAGTCACAAGACCTTGGTCCTATTCAGAATGCTGCGTGGATGTAAGCCACAATTCTGTCACAGACTCTGTCTCTTATCTGAAACTTTCTGCTCCAGTGAAATCGCAAACCAAATCTGACAATGCTCTGATTTCTTTTAAAAGCAGATGCAGTTTGTATTTGTTTAAAAAAAAAAAAAATCAGTCAAGCAAAATTCAATCTGATGTCATCTGACACTTATATTAAAATACATTCTCTTAACCCAGTTTAATGCTCAATGACTACTATTAGTAAGCCATTCCTGGGTTTACACATTGAGCCTCCCAGACACCATCTAAAGAGCGGTTTGCTCAGATCTGTCAATCACTATTCAACTCAACCAATCGCAAGAGTTTGGGGCGTGGCTACTGTAGCAGCTTAAGTGTGCTCACTGCAGAGCAAGTGGGTGGAGCTTACGCCTAGCTCCTCCTTGTTTGAGCCACGCTTCCAGCGAGGAGGAGCCAGCAAGTAAGCCCCACTCATTTCGCCACCTAGTGGCTATTATGGGAAAAGACATTCAGCTTCGGTTGCATAAGTGAAGGTTAAAATTTTGTTCACTTAGACCTTCAAAGATTAAACAGGTCATGACACGTCAAAGCGAACAGGGCATTGTATATGGAAGAAAAAGTATGACAAATGTGTTTGAGTCGCACTAATTTACATTCCATAAACAGTGCTTGCATTTTAATGCATTGTGTTTTCGGGTCTTGCATTTTTAGGGTTCGAAATAATTGTATATTTAAGATACATTTAAGTAATATTTCACACACATTTTCATTGTTAAAAATTCCATAATCCACATTCCCCTTCCAGACTTCCAAAATATTCAGTCTGTTTAAAGATACGGCCTATAATATTCGGCCTATATTTTATTTCACTTTACAAATTCGCTTCCACAAATTCAGTGGTTCAAATTCGGCAGAATATTCAACACTGTACATCCGGGAACTGCAGGAATAACAGTATTTAACAACAACGTCTTTGAACCTCTCTCACTGTACGACGTACAGTAGGACCACCGTTTCGGAGCGAATTATGTATAATTCATATTGTTCACAGCATTTGTATGAATGTTATTCCATTTAAGTTAAACTTCCTGAAATTCAAAAAACAGAGTCGGATATCTCAACTCAACTACTGAAGTTAAATTGGAATTTTAGAAGCATTCTCAATTTACCTGTGAACGTGCGCAGCTCTGGTTGTTATGGTGACAGACGAGACCAAGTTTGTGATATTTTTCTAATTCTATACCACCATTCTATCTCTCTCTCAGCCCATCAGATAATGCCATTCATAAGCACTTGACACTCAAACACATCTGCGATTGAACAGATCCAACAAAGGCATGCATGAAAGAAGAGAAGCTCTTCTCTTCCCCCTCACGTCCTTCACCCGCACTCCTCCCAGAGTCCTGATATTTGTTAACACAAGGCTGGAACGACATGCTTTTTCCATCGCATAACACAGCGTTAGTGTATGACTGACAGGCAGGCAAATGTTATTTTTCTTTCTAATCTTATTTAATTTTTTTAAGCTAACTCGTTTTTTAGCAGGCTAACTAGAGCACAAGAAAATTCTATGTGAGAATGAGACACTTTTACGAGATTTACATAAACCCAAAATGATAAAGAATACGGTGTGAACGTGAACATTTTCACATGCACAAGTTGTTGGAGTGCACATAGAAATTTCTATCAGGGTCATGGTTGGTGTGTCTGATTTTTAGGGTACATTTACATGACAACGGTGTACTAAAAACAGAACAGTTTTTCTTTTGTGTTTTTCGCGTACGGACGACAACGTTATCAAAATGATCCCGGTTCACACAGATCCGTGAAAATAAATAAAACGCTGTATTATTCATCCCAGGCCAGTAGTTGGCGATGTCACTTTGTACAAAAACACTACGCACATGTAGACTGAACACGTAATACACATGCGCTTGACGTCACTGTTTTCGCTAATTCACATTTTCTTACTTTAAACAGAGACAATAACAGTAACATTTTCAAAAACCTGCACTTTGAAAACCGTTTTCAAAAGTTTGTGTTTTCAGGCCCCCAAAACACCATTGTCGTGTAAATGAACGGCCAAAACACATGAAAAGATTTCCGTTTTTAGTTGAAAACGGTGTCGTGTCATGTTTTGGTTTTTGCTCGACCGGCCTGTTTGATTTCCTTGTTAGTTGCCTTGGTTACTGATTTGATTTGCACACCTGTTTTGTAGTTGAGTTGCTCATTATCTTGTTTCCTTCCTTTGTTCTCCAGTGTATATACTGTATAGTCCTCTGTTTGTATCATTGGTTGTCCGTCCGTTCTTATCATTATATAAAGGTTGTTCTGTTTGTGTTTAAAGTGTTTGAAGTTACCTGAGTATTTTCTTACTTTTTTTTTTTTTTCATTAAACACCTACTGATGCAATTAGATTCTTTATTTTTCATTCTCTGCGTCAACACAGTGACAGTTTCTCAAAAGTCTTAGGGTTTTTTCCTGCAAATGCAATTTAGAGGTTGTGATGAAATCACATGTACCAAATGAAGAAATGGTAATATAACAAGCTCATAACATTTTTCTCTCTTTTGAAGCCCCTTGGAGGTTTGTGCAGCTAAAGGATTTAGACAAAAATGAGAGGGAGTGTTTTTTCCAACTTGAGTTCCCTAAAATTATTAGTCTAAAAGTTTTTAGCAGAATTTGAATCCAACACTACTTTATGAATGTTGAATATTTAGCAGGGGGATTGTGTAAGCCAGCTTTATGAGGGGGTTTGTCTTGTGCAGTCAGACTCATTGGCAATAAAGTGCTTAGGGTGCTCGCAGGCTTTTGCAAGTTTTTGGTGCAGATGTTAGAGTTGAGTGGTAGAGTGATACAGTATTTAGACATTATCAAAATCAGCAATTCTGACATTAAAACCTGTCCATTCTGGTCAGGACTAAAGCTTCCTACAAACTGTTTGCGTAGGGCACCATAATGCACCACTTTAGTTGCACAAACAAAATAATAATGTTTCATTTAATGTAAATACGTTTGTATATTAATGAATCATAATTTTTTATATATTTTTATATATTCATTTGTTAGAGTTGTAGTAGTTATTAAAGTTATTAAAGTTATCAACAGTATTCCTCAATCTATTCATTATAAGCAATATAACAAGAAAAAAATATAAAAGAATGTCTGTCTTCTAATTCATTTTTTTTTTGTAAAAAAAAAATATATATACTGTATATAGGGTCGCTAGTGACCCGACGTATGTAATAGTGTAAGTAGATTTTTTCTGCGCAACAGTGATGGAATCTCTGATGGCTCAATGATTCCAATTCCCCTTTATTCCTCAAAGTGGCAATGTCTTATACACAGTGATGATGTGATGTTTTACCAAAGTCCCTTCACTCGAAAGTCTGTTCACTCGGTGGCCCTATTTGCAATGCCTCCGGGCAGCTATTTCGGACATACAAGACCAAATCCTATCTTTTTGAATAGGGGAATCCTGAAATCTCAAAAACTGCTTACTGAACTCACAATTAAATTACATATTTCAAATCAGCAACAAAATCTGACATGAACTGTCCCATAAATGTTGATTCTTAGGCTCAAATAGCATTAAAAAAAAACGTATTTTTCCTAAGCGCGAGTCTCAAGTTTATATGGGAACCGGAGCTTCTAACAGCAGCTGCAGTGATGTAATGACTTTACCAATCAGTGATAGGCTATTTTACTTAGAAGGCGGGACTATTCCACCATATTGTTTCTCCCATTCATAAGTAATAGGAGTGAGCCTTCTTTAATATCTATAGTCTTTGGTTTCACTCATAATTACCACAGGCATAAAACAAAAGAATATCGTCCCTTTACGCTCCCTAAAGGGAAGTAGTGATGAAAAAATATGAGATGGGAAGGGAAATTATATTTCAATGATTATGCGTTCTCTAGGAAAAAAACTTCATTGTTGGAGTCGGGATGTTCACTAACGGTGAAACCCCTAAAACGATGAGCGAAGAACAGAACTTTGCCGTGAGTATATCAGGGCCTTTAGTCCTATTGACTGGCCATGGGTGTTTCCCTGCCTATGGCCCAAAGATGCTGGTGTAGGCTCCTGCATCCCTGTTACCCTAGGACAAGCGGTTTGGAAAATGCATGGATGTCAAAAATAATCAGAGCATTCCTGACATTCATCCAGTAAGCCAGTGAAACGCGGCTACAGGGATTTATTCTGTATAATGCAGAAAGAGTTCCCCCCTCACTCGTCTCAGACGGAGTGGCCTGTTTCGCAGTCGCGCAAAGACAGCTGATGGGCGCCATTGCTCTTCTCTCGCTGATGTCACTATTGATTTGTGAGTGGGCTTCCCCGGCTTTCCTTGACTCAGTGGTGGAGGAGCTCATTTTAATGAAGGAGTGGAAAGACGAGAGAGAATTATCGATATCTGCGCGATTAGTGGGGGGAATTCCGGGGTCCCTGGCCTGTTTTCAGACTACTTACACAATCGAACTTCAGATCCACCCTAGGAAGATGAGCACGACTTGACGCGTATCAAAAATACTAATGAGATTTAGAGGGAATGAAGTGATTGAACAAGAAACTGCGGGAAACACAGTCAGAGGATCAGATTAGTAGAGACATGATAGTGCAAACATACATTGGAATTACACAGTAGAAATGAAATACAACAATAATATAAGAAACACAAATGCAATATAATACAGTTTCAGAACAGATATATATATATATATACATATATATATATATATAAATAAAAGATTCAGATCAGAGTAAGACACCGTTCTCAGTTCATTGGATCATTGGGTTGATGCAATCCTGTTACAACATTACATCCATTGTCTTTGCCCGTGAAAGAGATACACAATATTATTCCGTTCATTTCAGTTGAAAGATTATGCATGATATTTCAAATAAACCACAAAATATAGTGTTGCATAAAAGAAAACTTTTTGTGGCAGATAAAGGTAGGAACATTTGCAATTCAGTGCACTTTCAAAGCTTCTGGCTGTAAAGTTTTACATCACTCTGATACTGACAGCGGGCTAAGTGATGACATCTTGTAACTTTTGGTAAGGATTTCTGTCTTTGAAATAGCAGCAGAATGGAAGGCAACAAATATCGCAATTCTAGAGGGTTTTTATATTGCATCTGTGCTGTTGCTTCACCCATAGGAGCGTGGCTGCCTAATGTTTGAAAACCCCACCATTAGGCCTTCAACAGTTTCTTAGCCAGAAAAGTACACAGAGGACCACTAACATACAAGATCAAGAGTTAATGGAACAGTACACCAAAAAATGACTTTCTTTTGTGGAACACATGAGAATTTTGAAGAATCTTCAAACGGCATTAAAGGGAAAGTTTGCCCGAAATGACAATTCTGTCATCATACCTCATTTCGTTCTAAACGAAAAATACTTTCTTCTGTGGAAGAGAAGATATTTTGTAGAATGTTGGAACACAAGTAGTTTTGCTGACCAATGACAATGAATTCCACTGTATAGACAAAAAAAAACCAGATATTTCTCAAAATATCTTCTTTTACGTTTCAACTATCCGTTTAAAGCGTCATAAATGCAGTCGCTAAGTTCTAATACTTCTGAAGTCATGCAAAAGATTTGTGTGGGAAAAAATACAAGATCTGAAGTCTTTATTCACTTACAAGCAGATTTTGTAAAATCTGGTAGTTCGAATTGGCGTGCCGCTTTATACATAGCATGAGTAATCGACGTGTTATTTTTGCTCTTGAATGCAAATTAGATTATTAGCCAAAAGCTTTGGCAAAGAGAAAGAATATTTTTGTGCAGCACTTTTATTGCAAAGTAAAAGCATATGAAAGTATCTGTATGAGGCTGTCTTCAGATTTAGATCACTGCTCCCAGAAACTACAAGTGAATGTGTTTAAAGACCCTGCAGAGATGTTCTAGTGGGCTTTTGTCCATGAAATACTGCTTGCAAGGATTTTATGGTAATGTTCTGTGATCAGCGTTGAGGCTGAGAGCAGGGTTTATAGATGATGGGGCAATGGGGAAAACCGTGGGTCAGCGAATCTGGAAAGTTGTATCAAAAACAAATTTATGGCATTATTATCACTATTGTTGGGGAATAAACATTCATTAACATACAATATATTCACATTCAAAGTTGCAATGTGTGATTTCTACACCATTAGTGGCACCAAACTGAATTGCAACAATAAAGATAGTTTTCAAATAGATTTTGGTTGAGCCAGAAGCTCACAAACCACAACATTATGGTAGCAAAAAGCATCTTTCTCCATTGGTGGCCATTGAAAAGCATGTAAATATTTTATTGTTATGATAGCTGTTTTAGCAGTGCCCATTTTGAAGGGCTCTTAACAGCTTTAAACAATCTTTCCATATAAGCCGTTATTGACGTCACAGCACAGGATAGACGTATGGTGCTTTCAAGTGCATAAAGCAAACTTGAGAAAACTATAAAAGAAGAGTTATTCACTCATATATGTCACATACGCCACAGACTTGCTTTCCTCTCATGAATCTCGGTCACGCGTTATATTAGGTGGCGTTGACTTATGTACTTATTATGTACATACATGTGCATTGTAATTTGATTTAAAGTATGTGCATTTAATTAACATTTGTAGTTACACTGGTAACTTTAACCCTAATCGTAACCCAACCATTACCCCAAAACCGTACTCTAACCCCTATAATCCTAACCATATAACTCCTAAAGCGAACCATACTTTAAAATCATTAGCAGAAATGTAGAAATTATCCAAAACAACATGTAGTTACACAGTGATTCCGTTGTCTTAGTAGTTAAGGCCACCTAATATACAGTGTGACCCTAATTTCTACACTCTTAAAAAATAAAGGTTCTTTATTGGTTCTCTATTCCTTAACATCCATGGAATCTTTCCATTTTACAAAAGGTTTTTCGGATATTAAAATGATCTTCTCACTAAAGGTTTTCTCACTAAAAACTTTTTGAGAAATGTTGCCAAGCGATGTCGACGTTAATGTGCTTGGAACACCCAATTACAACATTTCCGACTCCATTTGAAGGGATTGAGACTTAAGCCAATCAATCAGTGCTGTTCTTATGTTATATATGGTAGCATTTACAGCTCGGGTAATGGGCCCAAAATTAATGAGCACCCATGAGCAAATATGGCAGAAATCTCATACTTTCAGGGGGTTCTGCACCCACTGAAGAAGTGCTATTGAGTTCATGTGAATGCTAAGGGATAGCATCCAGGTATTATATAAACTCAGTTGGATGACTCAACCCATCCGAGGTGTCTGCCGCTCGTGTACACACGTTTCCGTTGAGTTGGCTATGCAAACACTGACTCAACATATTGTGACAGTTCTCCCCAGCAACTGGCGGAATAAAAGAAGCGACCATCTAAAAACTGCTCTAGTCATGTATTATTGAAGGACCACAGAAGGGAAGAGAGAAAGAGAGAGAAAAAAAGAGGAAGATAAGATGCACATACAGGCATTTCACTCTACACTTAACTTTGGGTTTGGTTTAAGCCTGGGTAGTGGAACATTTCGCACTTGTAATTTAGAAGGGAGGTTAGCACCGCTTTTTATCTGCGGTTATAAAACCCTGCTCCAGAGTTTAGCAGTGTGATACGATGTAGTTTTAAAATGTTTTGGCTAGATGTCTAGCAACAGACATTCACTCAGATATTGAAAGCACGTGCCTCATATCGCAAGCTTTGTACAGTCGCACAAGCCAAACAGCCAAGAAGGATTTACGCAGCACTGATGTGAAAGTGCAAGACAAGTCAGTGTTTAAACCGACCACACACTTTTGTTGCAAAGTGAAACCTGTGCTTCCTTACTCTTTCATGAGAGTGTGTGAGAACAGTTCACTCCAGCTCACCCAAGACAAGCACACAAGGACACCATTTTGATTAAAACACGACACAATGCATGAGTCCAAGAAAATTAGATTTGCTTTCTCTCTGAGCTGAAGATCTCTCTTGTGTTTCGGTTGTAATAAACGACAACTGCGAGTTCTCTGGTTCACATCTGTGGCTATGTCCCAAATGGATTCTTCTTAGTCTACACTTTCCTGGTGTAATGCCACTTTGACTGTTGGATAGAAGTCTGCTGCACCCTTCTGAAATCCACAATGTCTATTGGGACACCCTACGGTCTTGACTTAATGGACAAATGCCCAATATTAAGACTCTATGAAACGTCCAGAAAAATACAGCCCAATGTACCATGTTAATCTGAAGGAATTTTCTGTATTGACTTTTCACAGGTGTTTTACATTTATTTTAAATTATGCATTGCATTGTGTTGTTTTAGGGTTGAAGGAATTGTCTGGAAACCCGGAACTTAACAGAAAACAAACTGGTACATTTCACAATATCGGTCCAACAATGCTGTCCACTTAAATAAGATTGATATAATAATAAGAAAAAAAATTTTTCAGACAGTATTTTAACAGTTTAACCCTTAAACACATACCTCGGGTCTTTAATGATCAGGGACATCATTCACTACCCTCCTCCTCATTCATTTTTTAAAGTTAGACATAAACCTTCTCAGTATTCCCCAATCAAGTCATTATAAACAATATAACACAAAAAAAAGAAAAGAAAAAAAATGCCTTTTTTCCATTCATTTTTGTAAAAAGGACCAAATGACAAAAGGTGTGTACAATGTTTTTTTCTGTATAACAATAATTAAATCTTTGATGTCTAGATAAGTGCAATTCATCTTTATTCCTCAAGGTGGCAATGTCTGATACACAATGATGAAGTGAAGTTTCAGTCATAGTTATCGCAGGCAGAAAACAAAAGAATACACAAGTATCGTCTGCAAAACTTGAAATGACTCAAAGTGATTTGCAGAGCAAGTACTGAACACAATCAAATATTAGTGTCACTGTCACTTGATGGTGAAGAACCTGTCAGCGATAAAAATATTGATTTTGAAGATGTTGAAATGATAGTTTTGAGAATATGATTGAGATGGCGAATATGATCCAGATGATGAATGTACTGGGAAATGAGCTCTGACGAGGGCAGTGATGATGGTATACAACATCTGCTCAAACTGAACCCTTCCAAGCTCCAAAGGTAACAAAATATGCTTTACTTGCTATATGCTAATATCAGGAGAGTTTAAATTGTCACGACAGGTAGAGATCCATCTGTGTTAGATATAGATCCAGGTCGCTAAAGACGAACGAATGCCACACGAAACACAGGCAGCCGCCATTTTTAAAAAGCAGTGTTAACACAGAGTTTATATACTTTTCTGCACACACTAACTCCACAAACTTGGAAAACGGGGATAGATGGACCGACGCCAAAGTTCAGGCACTTCTCAACCTTTTCCTTTATCACGAAACCCATGACACACAGCAAAAACACAGCTCCGATCATGCCGTCCTCCATCCTCCAGTTGTTGATGTTGTTAAATGACGCCCTTTTCAGCCGGTTTGCGTCACTTCAGAGTTCCTACTGACGGTGTGAATGCAACCAGGAAAATGACCCTAGGGAACTGAAACTGAGCCGGCACTGAGCCACCATTGTTGCCTTCAAATCCTTAAGATGGCATCCACGTCCAACTAAAAATAATATATATATATATATATATATATATATATATATATTACAGTGTCCTTGTTAAGCCTACATGTACTTATACATGCAACTAAATATGTCAACTTTGCAAATGTTAGGGTTTGACCCTTAGACACATTTTTTTCATGGCATCCCCACCTACTACCCCATGAATTAAACCATAACATCCACATCTGGGCCGTGTGGAATCAGATCGACACTATGTTGCTGTCTGGGTTTCTTCCCCCATCTCTGCCCGAAGCCAGCTGCATCCATCTTTTGATAAACTTTTCAATCTCTCCATGCACTTGCAATACTTGCATTTCTTCGCACTGATAAAAAAAAAATCGCAATACTATAGACTGTTACCAATCCAGTTTCTATCAACATCAACAAAAGCCATTTTTACACTGCAAATGTGGAAGAGAAGTTGCATCTGACATGCCATTTATGCTTTTTCATATTTACACAGACTATTTAATGTTGTTCATGTACATGTATTTACACAAAAAAATGCATAATGCAAATAAAAACAACAACAACTAATTAGAGGGTGAAGCTACCCAGACAGCAACATAGTGTCGGCCCAGATCCGGCCCACATCGGGTACACTATGCCGACACTATGTTGCTGTCTGGGTGCAACATTGTCACAAAATCATTATTGTTGACTATTGCTCCTGATATTGTAATAGTGATCATTACTGTCGATTAATTGATTGCATCTGTGGGGAAAAAAGCACGTCATATTCTGGCTGCAGATGAAGCAATAAGCACCGTTTATGAATTTATTAGAAAACTAAGACTTTACATTGGTTAGTTTAGTAGCTGGTGTCCTGCAGAGTCTAGCCCCAACCAGCTCCAGAACACCTGCCTGGAAGTTTATAGTAATCCTGGAGACTTGGATTAGCTGATTAGTAGAAAGAAGTTCTTCCGGTGTTCTGGCAAGTAGCACAAAAAGCCGACCAGGTGTCGTCACTAGATATTGCAGCTAGCATCTAGAGAAACTCGAATAGCAGAAATAATGTTAAAGTTCCCTTAACCACTTTAAGCTTGTTTCATTATATGAATTAAATCATTAATTTACAAATTTAGTTAGTTAAGAAAAAGGAGAATTTGGGGAAAAAAGGAAAAAAAAAATATTAATAGGAATTACAATAAAAAAAAATACACTAATAAATAACATGACATTGACAGGGAAAATATATTACGTTTAAGTTTAAGGGTCACAGCTACATATAATTTACCACATTGTAAAAGGAGACCCAACCCCAGCAATCAACCTAAACTGGCCCGGGTCTGTATGGCTATACCCAAAATCACACCAGCCTACAAAAAATGCATCATCACTGCAGCGCTCTGTTGATTTGCATTTTTTTTTTAATCCAAGGTGCCGAATTGTAAATTAAGTTTTGTAGTTCATGTGAGGTCACTCATAAAGTGCACTAAAACCGTTCAAATGATTTTAAATGACCTGATGAATGTATAGAAAATGAGAGCAGTCACTCCTGAATTAAGTTAAACATCGTATAAGGGCTTGTATAAAATCCTATGGGGTTTGATGCAGAGACAATATAAGGATTTGTCTCTAAATCGCTATCATTTTAATTTATCTGTCCCTTTCCCCGAGGGATGAATTTAGATTGGATTTATCACTTTAATATAAGGTGACTGATAATATTGTGAGATCAGCTAGTGTGCTAGATAAAATCATAGTTGTGACTGACACAGAAAGCTATAAAAGCATGTCTTTAATTGTTTTTACCTAGTCACATGCGAGGACATTTGCACAGCAACCGCAGAATGACCTAGATTTTACCGATTAAGAGAATGTAAGTGGCCGCCTTTAGCATAGACACGTGTCTGCGGGAAAAAGCAAAGACCTGTCACGTCTGGTGCATGTCCCTGTCTTCATTGTCTCTTTGTCAAAAACAAAATGCATCTGTCACCCTCATTCGATTTAGGCAAATATTACATCTCATGGCTGTCAGTGTCTTGGCAAAACATCGTCAATTCAATTTTCGCCTCATGCCTCCAAAGGGAAGTGGCAGCTGTGTCTTTCTAGCTGAATTGTAAACTTCAAATTCATAACAAATGTGCAATAACAAATCAAGGAATTACTAGCTGCTCACGCTATAAGTGAGAAAATAGCTGAAATAATAACACATAGCATAATGGTAAATTCAAGTACCATGTGTGAGTTATCGGCTGCCATTGAATCTTATTTAACTTGCTCGGTAATGCTGGTATTGAAACATTTATCCTCACACCAGTTTGTTTTCCCACATGCAGCTTGTTACCTTGGCGCTCTTTGCCTTCATGACAGGCGCTATTAAGACCCTGAGTGATTTTTATGACTCCGCTCTGTGCTCGAAAAGACCCGCTCTTTCTTACGGTTCAGCCCAGCGCAGGCACTGCAGCTTCAGGTAGAACCATTAATCAGGAACCTCAACGCATGACCCCTCCATCAAGACAGCTCTGCCAGGACCTAAAATAAATCAAGCTTGCACTTTAATGCGGGTTGTTACAATACTAAATGTGTTGCACAGCTCCTTCAAAGCAGTCTGCAAAATCATTACTTCCCCATTGCTGATATAGCCGGATCATTAGATGTGAGGAAGCCAAATGTAAAACAAAGGCTCTGTTCCAAAACCTAGTGGCAATATTTTAAGGCATCGTAAGTGCGTCCCCGGTGGAAAGCCTGTTCCCAAAAAAAAAAGCTATAGATAGCATTATAATGCTGCCTTATAAAATATTTTTTAACTATTTTTATTGAAAAAGCAATCCCACACTCTTGGGGAAACTGTAGAAAATGTGTCACTGGGGTGGTACCCTTACAAAAAAGTAGGCTACTAAAAGAATGTACATTTATATAAAAAAATCTAATGTAGGTGCTAATTGCTACACTAATTGGTAATAATATGCACATTTCAGGTACTGAGATGAATAAATAAGGTACAAAGAAGGGTACCAATGTATAGTTGATCTGTGTTCTGTTTATGATGGGTTTTTGCTTTGTATTTCAGTTCTGTGTCCCAGTTTTCTGTGTTCTAGTTAGTCATGGTTTGATTAATTTGCACACCTGTTTTTCATTTGGTTAATTAGTTTGATCTGTCTATTTAAGCCCCATGTTTCTTTCATTTCATTGTCAGTCACATTTTACGTTTGGTTGTTCTGTTTATTGTTATTCTGAGTATCTTGAGTTCTGTTAAATAGTTACGCTACGGAGATCAAGGTTTCATCAACTTTATTTGCAACCTGGCGGTGACAGAAGGAAAGATGGATCTAGCAGCAGGGTATCTGGGATTTTCCAGGCCAGCTTGAACATCAAGGCGAGAGCATGCTTGATGAGGAGACAATCATCTAGGGACCTTTATGGAGTATGCGGAGTGGGTACTCTTCCTCAATGATTTCCCCTTCACCATCTACGAGAGTGAGAAAAACTGTGTTCCAGCCGCAGCCACCATCCCACCGATGGATGAGCCTGAGCCCACCACGATACCAGCTCCAGCTAGGAAAGAGACAGAGACTTAGCCTGAAGGAATGTTAGGTGCGTGAGCCAGCCATACATCAGTCCCTGAGGGAATTCTGGTGGCGTTTGAGGGGATGAATTGGAGCCCTAGTCCTTCTGCGGCAGAGTAAATTGATTTGGAGAGTGAATGTATCCTGCCCATTGTCACTTTGCACTGAACCAATTAACCGAGTTACTGATGTCTGTGTTCCCACCCTGCCTTCCAGTCCCACCTCTTCTATATGTTTCGAGTCAGCCTAGTGAGAAATGTCTTCCTGTTCCGTGCCGGCCAAGAGGATTGTTCCTAAGAGATGTGTCTCTCCTGTGTCAACCTAGAAATGTATTTTTGAAATCCCTGTCTGCTCTGTCCTGTACTTCAGCCCTGTCTGCACTGTCTCAGACATTCAGCTACTTCCACACTGGCTCCATCTTACTGTTTGGACTCACCTCAAGCTCCGTGTTTGTCAGTACATTCCTGTAGTGTCGACCCTCTAGCTTCGCCCAGAAGTCCGTAACTCTACCTCGGCCTGTCAACTCCACTGTGGCTCCTCGCCCCCTTGGCTCCACCTGGGACCATCATCCCTATGGATCCACCTTGTTTCTATGTCCCTTCGGCTCTGCCTTGGTCAGTTGTCGCTCTGCCTGCGCCATGGACTTCCAGGCCTTTAGCTGCTCTTCGTCCCTCCAGACCTTTGGCTCTGTCGGGCTCCTCCTTTACCTTGGTCCTTGGTCGCTCTCCGTTCGCCTTTACTCCTCCGGCACCCCCGCTTCACCTCAGTTGCTCATCGCTGTGGCTCAGCCATGCCCTCCAGGACCTTCGGTATCGCCCCGTTCCTTCAGTTATTCATCTCCGCCTGGCACTCCACCGCCAGCAGCTCCATCTTGGTCGGGTGTCCCCCCTGGTTCAGGCGGTCAAGTCTCCACCTTGGCTCCTCCCTCCTTCGACTCTGCCGTGGGCTTTCATCCTGGTTTTCGTGCTGGGGATTCCACCCAGGCTCCTCCCACCATCTTCTCTGCCATGGTTCCTACCACCTTCAACTCATCCCTGGCTAATACGTTTCTCTCTGGTTTCTGTCCTGTGCCCTTCTCCTGAGCCCCCTCTTCTGTTTCCACCCTCCTCCAGAGCCCCCTCCTGCCCTCCTCTATTGATTCGTCTCGTATTTCAGTTCCGTGTCCCAGTTTTCTGTGTTTTAGTTAGTTTCTATTGTTTGATTAATTTGCACACCTGTTGTCTATTTGTTTTGTTTTTTTATTTGTTTCCTGGTATTCTGTTTCTTTGCAAACTTTATTTGCAACCTGACGGTGACTACCGCCCCAGTAACAGCTTTTGTACCTTTTTTCCCATGCCTCTGATTACATGTTTACTGGTGCAAGGGCAGGACAATCTGTCACCCACCTGAGATCGACCAATAGCGAACCACAACCATTCAATTGATTCCCATTGAACAAAATAATGTCCCACCCTACATTTTTCTATTCATCAAAGAATCTTGAAAAACAATTATTAAAGATTCCACAAAAATATTAAGCAGCACAACTGTTTTCAGCATTGATAATATTATGAAATGTTTCTTGAGCATCAAATCATCATATTAGAATGATTTTTGATGAATTATGTGATACTGAAGACTGGAGTAATGATGCTGGAAATTCAGCTTTGAATACAGGAATAAATTAATGGCATTTTATTTTCAAATAGTAAACAGTTATTAATAGTTCACAAGTTTGTTTATACTGTTATTCTGAACCAAAAAAAATGCAGCCTTATTGAGCATAATGTTAATGTTTTTTAAATGACCATCGCTTACCAACCCCAAGCTTTTGAACGCTAGTGTGTAAAATAGTGCTATGGTTGCTAAGTTGTTCTGAGTGGTTATTAGGTAGTGTGGATGTATGCTAAGATGTTGTGGATGGTGCTATAATGCTGTTAAAATAAAGCTATTGAGATGATAAGCTGTTTCAGGATTTTGCTGAGCACTTTTGTTTTAGACAGACTCTTAACGGTCTCTGCTGTGTTTGTGAGGCAACACATAGTTCATGAACATATTTGTGTGAGTGTTGTGGCCGTGAGCCCCTTTTCCAAGCGATAAAAGGCATTGCATTGTGTCACTCGATAACAAGCCCAAGCTAAACCTAAATTTCCATATGCTGAAGAGCCGTGCTACTAAAATAGAGTTTAACAGGCAGCTAAAGCAAAAAGACAATAGAGTATTAGTGTTGGTCACTGATTCTTCATTGTGCTGAATTTGCTCTGAATTTGTGATCTTGGAATCTTTTTTCATGTGGGCAGCAGGACATCCTGTGTTTGGGATGGTGTGCTGAACCAGAGCTAATTCACTGAAAAAGACTAAACTGGTGTGTTGGTGTGTGCTGGTGTGGCAAGATAGACGCCCAATTATGCTCAAACATATACAGCATGAATCATTTAGCACTGTTAATTCAGGAGTTCCCTCAGGCGAGTGAGGAAAGAAACTGCCATGAACAGAGGCTTTCGCTCAAAAGCGTCACACAATGCGGTGAATGTGACAGCTTCAATTAATTCTCTCATCCAAGGAATCACAGCTTGTTTTGACAAGTAATTTAGGAGTGTAGGGGAATAAATACCTTTTTGCTCAGTTCTTGTCTCTGATGATGTAGAGATGAAGCATTATACTAATTTAACATCAACACAAACCTCTGCCTCTTTATAGACTGTACACAGTCTCACTGCACCCAATATCCTCTCTGCAAACTTAGAGCAACATCTAGTGGTCAAACTTGCATGCTGCAACCTAACAGCAGTGCTCATTGGCCAGTGAGACATTGATATTCAGAACCTTGAAATCTAGAGGCACGTATTGACATTTGGTTCTCTTACGAGAGGTTCTCTCGTATTGCGTAAGCTAGCTTACGCTACGGGAAAGATTCATCTTTTCTGAGAAATTAAAGCCAAAAAACTATCCTATAATTTTGTATCCATTGTCAACGCAGTTCAGCTGCAGCAGACCATGAGCGGGCTAGCTAGCAGCTCATTGGTTCGCTCACAGAGAACTGCTTAAGCCTATGAGGAGACGCGAATGAACTCTCGGCCAATGAGAGTCTGACATGCTCTCATTGCGTCAGAGCCCGCCGAAACGGGCGTGGTCAGAGAGTATAAATTCGCGTCCCAGGCTGTAAACTCTGATTTTTCATCTCTTCAGCGAGGCTACACGCATCTGCTGATCCTGAGAGAAGCCGCCGTCGTCGAAAAGGCAACTCTAGCGAGCATCTGGGAGACTGAGGAAGCCGGCCGTCTTCGCCACCTTCAGCCGTCCTGCGAGCTAGCGCCATCCGACGGATTTGTATCCTTTTTACGAAAAAGCTTCCTGTATTGTATTGTATTGTTTCTAAAAGAGCCGAGCGTCTTTTTAAAGAGGTCTCGTAAATCCTCCTGCGGTTCTTGCCGCGCTCCCCTCGAGACTGGAGACCGCCACGTCATCTGCGCTCTCTGCCTCGGATTGGAGCACGCCAAGCTCGCCCTCGCCGATGGCGGCTGCGATCTCTGCGAGGAGATGCCGTTGTCGACCCTGCGGGCTCGACTTCAGGCCACCAAAGTTGCTTCCGCGCCGCCTCTGACTTCGCCGCGGAAGAAGAAACGCCGCTCTCAGAGGCCGCCGGAACCCCAGCTAGAAGCGTTCATCCCGCTGGAGCCTGTCGCCTCCCGCTCTCCTTCTCCGCCGCTTCCGGACGTACAGTTGCCGCCGAGTGGCCGCTCTGACGCCTCCGATGACGCCGCGGACATCAAGGAAACCTGTTCGCTTCTCGTTTCAGACAGTGAGGAATGGTCCGGTTCTCACGCCTCCTCGGCCCGAGAATCCTCTGGGACCTGCGCTGGAATCGAGGAGGAATTAGTGCGCCTCCTCTCACAGGCCGTCGAACGCCTCGGGCTCGATTGGTCCCCTCCCCCCGAGCAGACCATCAACCGTATGGACGGCAGCTACTTCCGCCAGCGCTAGACTCCCGTCACTAAACGGGCCGCGCCCTTCCTGCCTGAACTGCACTCGGAACTCACAAAGTCCTGGAATGCCCCGCTCTCTGCCAGAACTCGCTCTGACTCTTCCGCCCCGCTTCGCGTTGTGGACGGAGCCGCAGAAAAGGGCTATCTCTCCATTCCCCCTGTAGAGGACCTGGTATATGCCCGCCTTCCACGAGATGGCGCTCATCACCTGTGCTTCCCTCTAAAGCCTGCAGAGCAACTTCGAGCTTTCAGGCCCGCGCTTACTCAGCCGCCGGCCAAGCAGCCTCTGCACTCCACTCCATGTCCGTCCTTCAGATTCTACAGGGCGATTTACTTCGTGAATGGGACGAGAGCGGAAAAAATCCCCCCTCAGTCGCGGATTTGGGGAGCGCCACGGACATTGCCCTTCGCGCTACAAAATCTGCTGCTCAAGCCCTGGGGAAATGCATGGCCGCCATTTGTGTGTCTGAAAGACATTTGTGGCTCACACTCGCCGACATGGGAGATTCTGAGCGCGCCGCCTTTCTCAACACCCCGCTCTCTCCATCCGGCCTCTTCGGATCTGCTGTCACGGGTATCGTTGACCGTTTCTCCGAAGTGCAGAAAGCCTCCCAGGCCATGAATCTCTTTCTGCCTCGTCGCGCTAGCTCCTCTGCAGGCCGCTCACGTGACCAGCCTCCTGCACGAGCCCCACCCCAGCGCCCAGCTCAGCACAGTCAGACTTCTCAGCGACGCCAGGGCGGCCGCCCTCGTTCTCGCTCTGACAGCCGCCACAGACCGTCGCCTCCCCGGGGGCCTCGGCCTAGGATCATGCTGAAACCTGATCACTCGAAGTCTGCCTAGCACAGCTGAGGAAAAGACGGCGCTCTCCCGCCGCGGCTGGACCGCCGTCAAAGTTTCGCCCTCTGTTAGTCCCCGCTCACGCGGCTACTACAGCAGTGTACCCCGCCATTACCAAGCCGGTCCCCTTTCCCGCTTGCATGAGCACAAACGCCGTTTTCACGGCGACCCAGAGAAATCTCAAAAAGAGCATAAAAGCCTCCTGTGTAGAAAATGTGCCCACAACACTGTGCTCACTCATACACAAAAGCATTTCAGTTCCCGTGTCTCTCACAGAGCCCACTCTCATAAAGCGGTTCCCACCTCTGCTCACTCTGTTACACGGCCCTTAAACTCCTCTCTGAGTGTAAGTCCCGCTGTCAGAAACACTATGAGCGCGCCCGAGCAGCCCGCTATGTGCAGCAACGGGGACCATGTAGCCATTCACCCCTTAGCGTTACGCTTCAAAGCGTGGGAAGCTATTCCGGGAATTTCCCAGTGGGTGCTAAACACAATAAGGCTAGGCTATCGCTTACAGTTTCACCGCCGCCCTCCACGTTTCCGAGCGTGGCTAGAAACTACTGTGAACCCAGAAGCAGTGACTCTGCTCCGTTCAGAGATAGCAAAACTATTGTGCAAAAGGGCTATAGAGAGAGGTCCTCTATCTATGAGCAAGTCTGGGTTTTACGGCCGTTATTTTCTGGTTCCAATGAAAGACGCCGGCCTCAGACCAATCTTAGACCTCAGATTTCTGAACAAAGTTCTCATGAAGAGACCGTTCAAAATGCTCACTATCAGAAAACTCCTCGCCGCATGTGCGCCAGGGGGACTGGTTCATTTCACTAGATCTGAAAGATGCTTACTTTCAGATTCAGATAAATCCCCTTCACAGGCCATTCTTGCGTTTCGCCTTCGAAGGCCAGGTTTATCAATACACCGTCCTTCCGTTCAGCCTATCCCTAGCACCCCGCACGTTCACGAAGTGCATGGATGCGGCGCTCGCCGAATGGGGCTGCGAATACTGAACTATTTGGACGACTGGCTGATTTTGGCACAATCACAGAGAGAGCTACTGTCTCATCGTACAGTTCTCCTCGACCATCTGAAAGCTTTGGGCCTCTCTGTCAACTGGACAAAGAGCGCACTACAACCCAGTCAGACTATCTCCTTCTTGGGTATAGAGCTAGACTCGGTCACGATGACGGCTTGTCTGTCAACACAGCGCGCGCGCCGTGTTCAGCGTCTCGCCGCATCTTTTCAGATGAACAGACTCACACCTCTGAAAACTTTTCAGAAGGCGTTGGGTTACATGGCCTCAGCCTCCGCGGTGCTCCAGCTGGGGTTACTGCGCATGCGCCCGCTTCAGCTCTGGTTGAAGAGCCGTGTGTCTCACCACGCGTGGACCACGGGCAGCCAGCTGATAAAAGTAACGCAGACCTGTATCACAGCTCTGCAGCCATGGACCGTGGCAGAATGGTTTCAGCGGGGCGTTTCCATGGGGACCTTTTTTCGCCGAAAAGTCATCTCGACAGACGCATCCAACACGGGTTGGGGTGCGGTCTGCGAGGGCTCACCGGCCTTCGGCCCCTGGTCAGCTCAGGAGAGTCTCCTCCACATAAACTGTTTGGAGATGCTGGCGGTCGAGAACGCGCTCACGCGCTTTCTTCTGCGCATTAACGGTCACCACGTGCTGATCCGTTCGGACAATATAGCCGTGGTCTCCAATCTAAACCGTCAGGGCGGAGTCAGATCCAGGAATCTCTTCCAACTGACAGAACGCATCTTAGTTTGGTCTCAGTGTCACCTGCTCTCGCTCAGAGCGACGCATGTGCCGGGTCATCTGAACGACTGTCCAGA
Source organism: Rhinichthys klamathensis goyatoka (assembly GCF_029890125.1). NCBI lineage: Eukaryota > Metazoa > Chordata > Actinopteri > Cypriniformes > Leuciscidae > Rhinichthys > Rhinichthys klamathensis. The sequence goes on from NW_026606557.1 coordinate 1,263,147, forward strand.
CAGTCTGTCCAGGAACCAGGAATGGTCCCTGCACACTCTCACAGTCCAAAAGCTGTGGCGAATATTCGGCAGAGCAGAGGTGAACCTCTTCGCCTCAGAAGAGAACACCCACTGCCCAATATTTTTCTCAAAGAGCGAGGACGCGCTAGCCCAGACCTGGCCCAGCCGCCCGCTTTATGCATTCCCTCCGGTTTCTCTGCTACCACAGGTGCTTCAGAGAATCAGGGAAACACGCCACTCGGTGCTCCTCATAGCCCTGCGTTGGGAGGGTCAGACTTGGTTTCCGGAGCTCACTCAGCTGTCACAGACAGCCCCGTGGCCCATTCCAGTCAGAGCAGATCTCCTCTCCCAAGCTCGCGGCACGACCTGGCATCCCCACCCAGAGCGCTGGGCGCTACATGCGTGGGTGATCAACGACTACCCGTTGCTTTGCCAGAGGGAGTGCTAAACACGATCATGCAGGCTGGGGCGGCTTCTACTAGAAGGCTATATGCGTCTAAATCAGGGGTTCTCAAAGTTTTGATAGGTGAGGGCCAATTTAGGAACCCAACATTGAACTGAGGGCCGCCAAAGGGGCGGGGGAGAAAACGAAAAAGAAAAAAAAACTGAAAAGAAAATCCCATTGGAAATTATTTTAATGACCAGGTTGCATCTCTACAGTTTACATTAGTTGCAATAAACACATTTTAATTCATAACTGAGGCTAAACCTGGCAAAACTTGAGAAAATCTTGGGGGGGGAGAGAAAGAAACTTTTAAAATAGAAGCTTACCAAACAAGTCATCATCATCATTCATTTCTATCATTGCTTTTTAGTCGCGTTTCCATTATTGCAGATTTGCATATTATTATGTATCTTTTTTAACCCGTAACTGAAAAACGAAGAATGAACGGTTGTTGTCTTTTTAAAACGCAAAGTTGAACACAATTTTAATTTGAACTGGCTTCACCAACTGCTGCGCCAAAAAAGTAAATATCGACAGACTTTTTCAGATTTTTGTTTAAGTGACTTTTTGCCCCTTTATTAAAACATTTTAAATATTCACAAATTAATATGGAATACTGGTTTTCTAAGGCCAAATTAGAACCTGGAATTTATATTTTTCCCGCAGTGATGAATGAGAAGAGCCATATAGCCTGTGTCTGATCTAGCCTGATTTATAGGTGAGTTACAGGCTAATGATAATAAATGCGTCTGAAAAAAGCGAGGCATTTTAATTGTTTATTAATAAACTATTGTTAAGTGTCGGCTAAAAACATATCTCCATCTCCGCTGTTAAGCAGATGCGCTTTTAGAGAGAAATCCACCTTTCATACGGATCACATAATCAGGTATTTGCTTTCGATTAGAGTTTGTTTGTTTTAAAGTGCACATTTTAAGCTTTAGCCTACATAGGCTATATTTTGTTTCAGTTCTCGCGCTCCAGTTTATGGAGATCATGAAAGCGCGTAGCCTAGGCCTACTGATTGTTTTATTTTATTTTACAAAAGCACGTTTTCTTGTTATGAGTTTACACAAATAAAAGTAGTTGCGAATAATGCATTATTATTTTCTGTATGACCAGAAATGATAGACTAGTTTAAGTTGTTTCCACTGTTGATAGGAAAATGCAAGTGTTCGCGCCCGCGAAAAATTTGAAAGGTAATGGAAACGCGGCTATTAATAAGCTTGACATTGTTAAGATTATTATTAAGTCACATTGAATATTGATTACTTGGTTAACATACCCTTTTAAATTGCAATGGGATTTGTGGTGCTGGTTTCGGTTGGCCACGATTCCTATTCCTGTGTAGACAACCACTGTTCCTGGTGGCCTTGGGAGTGAGGTCAAGTGCGATCGGTCGGTCGGACCATGTAATTACCGCTTATGCCTATAGATGTCGCTAAACACCACTAAACGGAGATATTCATTTTTTCAAAGCAATAGTTTTAACAGTTTTACAGATGTTATCAGATGTTATCGCGGGCCGCCAGAAATGTTTCGGCGGGCCGCCATTGGCCCGCGGGCCGCACTTTGAGAACCTATGGTCTAAATGGTCTGTGTTCTCTAAATGGTGCACCGACAGAAATTTGGACCCACGGTCATGCGAGGTTCCTTCCTTGCTAGTTTTTCTCCAAGAGATGTTGGACAAGGGCAGGTCCCCGTCCACTCTCAAGGTGTATGTGGCAGCTGTCGCAGCGTTCGTTGAACCCCGGCGCGGCCAGTCACTGGGCAAAGATGGCTTGGTAATCCGCTTCCTCAGAGGAGCTAGAAGGATGAACCCCCCACGCCCCCCTTCGGTGCCGATTTGGGACCTTTCCATAGTTCTCGAAGCTATGAAAGCCCCCCCCCCATTCGAACCGCTAAACACCGTGGACCTCAAATACCTTTCGCTCAAAACCGTTTTTCTGCTCGCGCTCGCATAAGTAAAACGTGTGGGAGACCTTCATGCGCTGTCCATTAGCGCATCCTGTCTCGAGTTTGGGCCCAATGACTCCTTAGTCGTTCTCAAACCTAGACATGGTTATGTCCCAAAAGCGATTGGTACCCCGTTCAGGGCACAAGTTATTTCCCTATCGGCTCTGCCTGCATCCGATAGCGAATCTGACTCCAATCTCCTGTGTCCGGTCAGGGCCCTGAGATTATACATTACTCGCACTGCTCCGGTCAGACGATCCGAGCAGTTTTTTGTTTCGTTCGGTGGGCGCACCAAAGGGTTGGCCGCCTCAAAACAGACTCTATCCAGATGGATAGTTGATGCCATTGCAGCCGCATACGCATCAAAAGACCTGCCGTGCCCTCTGGGCATCAGGGCTCATTCCACTAGAGGCATGGCCTCATCGTGGGCATGGTCCAGCGGAATTTCCATTCATGACATTTGTGTGGCAGCGGGATGGGCTTCCCCCTCCACCTTTGTCAGATTTTACAATTTGGAGGTTCCCGCCTTGCAGGCTAAACTACTAGCAGACTAGTATGTTACAGCTCTTCTGGTTGAGCTGCACTATAGGGAGTTATTCACACAGACCGGTTTCGCTCTGTCCCTCTCTATCATGTGCTTATGTACTACACAATCTCCGGCCCGCTCTGCTGGCCTTTGTCACATGTACATATATTTATTCCCACTCATAAGGGTTCCCTGGGGTCTCCCCTGGGACTCATAGTGGACGCTTAGCACGCACGGCGTTGACCAGGTGTTCCCGTAGCGTAAGCTAGATTACGCAATACGAGAGAACCTCTCGTAAGAGAACGAATCGGTTACCTAACGTAACCTCGGTTCTCTCTAGATGAGGGAACGAGTATTGCGTTCCTGGCCGTGCTTGTGCTACTAGTGTTCTCGCTTCATTCTATGAAAACCAGAGTTTACAGCCTGGGACGCGAATTTATACTCTCTGACCACGCCCGTTTCGGCGGGCTCTGACGCAATGAGAGCATGTCACACTCTCATTGGCCGAGAGTTCATTCGCGTCTCCTCATAGGCTTAAGCAGTTCTCTGTGAGCGAACCAATGAGATGCTAGCTAGCCCGCTCATGGTCTGCTGCAGCTGAACTGCGTTGACAATGGATACAAAATTATAGGATAATTTTTTGGCTTCAATTTCTCAGAACAGATGAATCTTTCCCGTAGCGTAAGCTAGCTTACGCAATACTCGTTCCCTCATCTAGAGAGAACCGAGGTTACGTTAGGTAACCGAATCGTTTTCACTCATTCTCTTTGAACGAGTTTAATCACAGGCTTTCTGTCATGTGCCCAACATGGCTTGTGGTGTCAGGGTCACGTTTGCAGAGGCTATTCTTTCTATGGATCTGACAAAAGATGAGTGTGACTTTTTGTGATAGTCTTGTCTTTCCTACTGTGACGTATATCCGGGTGAAACACCTTCTCAAAGATGAAAAACAAATGTAGGGCAATGTAATTGTAAAGTAAAGTGATTGTACCAGACCTTAATATGATAATACTTATACATGACATACTTATAAAATACCATAGTACATATCCACAAATACATGCACTGTAAAAAATTAAATCGTAAAAAAACGGTCAATGACTGGCAGCTACAGCTGCCAAACAAAAACCGTAAAAATAAAGTAAAATATCCTAATTTAAATTGAGTGCAAAAAACTTTTCCAAACTTTGTCCTTAAATGTTTTACAGGAAAAACACTGTTATTTTACAGTTATTTCCTGAATTATTATGATCAAACACCTTCAATGTGAAAAAAGGTCAAATGACTGTCAGCAATGGCTGCCATACAAAAACCATAAAATTAATGTAAAATATCCTAATTTAAATAATAAATACTATTGCAGAAATCTTCATTAAGCTTTTTAACAGAAACACATATTTCACATATATTTACTGAATTTTTACTAAAAAACATATTCACTGTAAAAAGTAAATATCTTGCTATAAACTACTTGCATGATTTACTGTGATTATACGTCATCAGCAACTACACAGTTACTGTCTGTTAAATAAAGCAACACACAGCATTTCATCAGTGTTTCTCTGCTCATCCTGGACTGAAGCTCAGGCTCTACTCTTCAACACAATGGTGACACACACAAAACACACCATACAGAAACACTTTACATCCCAACAGAACACAGTAAACACTACCAGATCTCTCAAGATCTCAGCATCTTCACTTATTACAATCCTTCTTTCATACTAACATTCTTATTGAGAAATAACAGAGGTTTAGAAGTTGATATTTTATTGAAAATAATAAAGTTTGATGTCACCATGATAGAGGTCAGTGTTGGCTTTAGTTGGGCTCTTGACCCTTCATATATTAACATTAGTTTTTCTCTTAACTGTGCATGTCTTTGATGCATATTTGTTATTGTAGAAAAATTGAGCAAAACTCAGATCAGATGATGTTGGTCACTTAATATTGATAATATTCATAAAGCAGTCGTCTGCTGTATTGATACCACCTGCTTGGTATGACTTTTTAATGGCTGATAAAGTTGTAAAATTTTTATTGTTAATTTAGAATGCCAGTATTGCTATAGAAGATCCTACAATGCTGTGATATAAGATTTTATGAAGTCATTATGCAAAAAAATTATTTGACAGGATCATACAGACTCACTCGGGCATCAAGAATTAGCGTGTGAATCTCAACAATGGTGACAATGAAAAAAAAAATTCTGACCTATTATAAAGTCACAAAAAGGCTTTGTTGATTGTCACCATTGTTGAGATTCATATGTTGATTCTTGATGTCTCTATACTCCTAACAAAATAAACCAACTCAAAAAAAATTATGTAGAATATATAATTTTTTTACATTTGAGATTGCAATAATACGGATCCCACAATATTTCAACAAATCATGTGAAAAAAGTATGATAATAATTGCCTTTGTATAACACTAAAGTCCATCTATATATAATGTATTCACAGCTAATAAAGATTTGACTGTCATATCAGTGAATCAGATCATCATATGATGACTATAAAATCATCAATAAATGACCAAGATCATCTTATATTTTCTCTTGCAATTATTGCCATAAATGTGTATCAAAACACAGTTAAAGCAGCCAGAGAAAAAGTGATGTTGAAACTCAAGAGTCATGAGCCCAACTAAAGCAAACACTGATCTCAATCATGGTGACATCACATTTCTATTAAAGTTTTTTTACACTTTATTTAAATTAGGATATTTTACTTTAATTATATGGTTTTTGTTTGGCAGCCGTAGCTGCCAGTCATTTGACCCTTTTTTTACGATTTTTTTACAATGAAGGTATATGATCATAATAATGCAGGAAATACCTGTGAAATAACAGTGTTTTTTTGTTTTATTTGAATTAGAAGATTTTACTTTAATTTTATGGTTTTTGTTTGGCAGCCATAGCTGCCAGTCATTTGACCCTTTTTTTACGATTTTTTTTTCACTGAAAGTATGATTGTTATTTTACAGGTATATCCTGAATTATCACAGTGTTTTTCAGTTTATTTAATTTAGGATTTTTTACTTTAATGTTACAGTTTTTTGGGGGCTGCCAGTCATTTGACCGTTTTATCATTTAACTGTTTTGTTACTGTTTAATTACAGATTATATTTGTAATTTTACATACAGTTTTTGTGTAATTTAAGAAAACAGAAAAAATACTGTATGAAAAATAAAATCAATTTCCTGTATAAAAAATGTGAATTACTGCAATTTGTCATTAATGTTACAATACCTAAAATAACAGCTGAATTTTTATTTTACAGATATTATTTGTAATTTTACAGTGTTTTGAGTACAATTTAAAATGAAAGAAAATGACCGTCAAAAAATCACAGTTATTTTCTGTAAAATTAGGATTTTTTTTTACAGTGTGGTATTACCATGGTACAGGATCCAAAAATACATAGTATTGTCATTATACCATGTTCAAGAGACATAATAATACCATGATGGATGTCAAAACAAAAATACTTGGTTTTTGGATAAGTACACTGTAAAAAATAATTGCCATTTCAACTTTTTTTTTTTTGTAGACACAACTAAATTTGTAGAAATTGTCCAGACAACAAGAACATTTAAGTTTAATTGTCCTCAACTAAGCTAAAAGTTGAATTAACTAATATAACTGTTGTTTCAACTAGAAAACGCATGTTGATACAATTGCACATACACCATAGGCTGGGCGATATATCGCACGATATTGTTATGCGCGTCTCTTCAGTAAAGCCGGTTCTTTGATTAGTAGTAAATCGCCTTCACCTGCTTTCAGATGGAAGATATGATGCAGATATGAGTGTTAAAGTTAATGAGATAATTAAGTGATTAATTTAGTGCTGAATGAGCATTATTGAAGACACCCGATGATAACAAGCAGAATCACTGAAGGAGAAAATCTAAAATTGTAAGCCACCGTTATGGCGATCAGTGTTTGCTTTAGTTGGGCTCTTGATCCTTATACTTTAAGTTTAAATATTGTTTGTCTGCTGTTATTGATTTATTACAGTCAAATGAACAAAAACAAGTGTGATCTGCTAGTGTTGGTTATGTTTTGACATAATCATGCTGTGATCTGAAAAATGAAACTCATTCAGATGATGTTGTTTAATTTGATAGCAACAGTTTAGTGGTCCTACAGCATATGATAATTGTATTTTTCTTATAATGCAAACCATTTAATAAAAAAATTTCTGATCAAATCACTTTCAAATACATTTATTTAGAAACGCAGACATCAATAATCAGCCTGTGAATCTCAACCGTGGTGACAATAATAATCCTTGTTGCCACCAATCACAACTCATTAATGGCTCCCATCATGCATTGCGGTATGAATAAATTATGATCTGAATTGTCTATGTAATTTACTTTTCCTAATTGAATATTCTGTTCATCACCATTGTTGAGATGCATTGACTGAATCTTGATATCTGTGTGTGCCTAAAACAAAGACTTTTTTTTTTTTTTTTACAACTTTTAAGAAATCTTTTATATTATATCACAAATTTTGGATATTTATGCAGAATCTCAGTTATGCTGTAACCAACAGCATTAATCACACACAATTAGCTCAAATGATAAATGACATAATATAATCAATACCATTAGATCATTGTTTTTCTTTGTTCATCTGGCAGGTATGACTCGGATACAACAGCAGAACAAAATCTATAGTTATGAATATAAGGGTCAAGAGCCCAACTAAAGCAAACACTCATCTCCATAATGGTGACCTGAAATTACGGTTTTCTTCTTCAGTGATTCTGCTTTAGGTGTCTTCAATAATGCTCAATCATCACTCAATTAATCACTTAAATATCTCATTAACTTTAACACTCTTGAGTGTGGACTCATATACACTCCCAGGTGTGTTCATTTAACACTGGAGTTTTTGCTGTGTAAAGAGCCGTAGTTAACTGACAAGCTGAGCCATATCGCATTAAATATCGCTGGCGATACGTCCGCGATATTAATGCGATATGGCTCAGCTTGTCAGTTAACTACGGCTCTTTGTAGTAAATGCCGCTCCATCTGAAAGCAGGTGAAGGCGATTTACTACTAATCAAGGAACCGGCTTTACTGACGAGATGCGCATAACAATATCGTGCGATATATCGCCCAGCCCTAAGTCAAGCTGACAAAAAAATTTAAGGCAGCGGGGTAACAAAGTTTTTTAAGTTGACTCAACAAATTGTTTTTTACAGTGTACTACCATGGTACAACACACCTCTATGTTACATGACTAGAAATGCATCGTTTTACTATGGTGCAATATCCAAAAATGAAATATTATAATAAATATATGCCCAAAAATACATATTAGTATATAAAACATGCGTCAATGGTATTGTAATGGAAAAATGGGTAGCACTTTATTTTACAGGCCTGTTTTGCATGTGCATACTATTCTAGTAATTGCAATAACTGGGTAATAACTGGGTAATAACTAGGTACTAACCCTGAACCTACCCCTAAACCTAACCTTAACCCATGCAGTTACCTTATATTAATCAGTACTTTCTTGTACACTTTAAGTACATTGAAAGTGCACGTACTGTAAAATAAAGTGCAACCAAAACATGCCTGAAAACATGGTAATACCATGGTACACACCACCACAAACAGTGTTGTTATTGTAAACTAAAACTATTAACTGTTAATTTAAATAAAGCTGAAATTAAAATTAAAAACTAGATGGAAAAACTTAAACTTATAAAAAAAGAAAAGTAGAACCATTGCCTTGGCGACTAACTTACCCAGCCAGCACAGCCATGTGGGGCCCACATGGGTTTGACGAGGGCTATCTAACTGGGACCCAGACAGTTTTGCTCCTGGTTTCCATGTAGGCCCCACATGGGTTTGCCCAGATGAAATGAACACTGCTCAGTGTGCACACTACAGGCTGTTAAATGTAACACTGATCAGTGTTGGAGTTAATGAGATAATTAAGTGAATGAATATGATTGAGCATTATTGAAGACACCTAAAGCAGAATCAATGAAGGAGAAAATTTTAAGCCACCGTTATGGCGATCATTGTTTGCTTTAGTTGGGCTCTTGACCCTTATATTATTAACTTTAGATTTTGTTTGGCTGTTGTTTCTGACTTATAACTGCCAGATGAACAAAAAAAAAAGTGATGTAATGGTGTTGGTTATATTATGACAGTCATCGTTTGAACCTTATGTTTAGTGATTTATGCTGTTGGTTACAGCGTAACTGTAATTCTGCATAAATATCCAGAATTTTAGATATAATATAAAGGATTTCTTAAAAGTTATTTGAAAAAAAAAATCTTTCTTTTAGGCACACACAGACATCAAGATTCAGTCAATGCATCTCAACAATGGTGACGAGCAGAATATTCAACTAGATAAAGTAAATTACATAGACAATTCAGATCATAATTTATTCATACCGCAATGCATGATGGGAGCCATTAATGAGTTGTGATTGGTGGCAGCCACTGCAACATGCATTATTATTGTCACCATTGTTGAGATTCACAGACTGATTATTGATGTGTTTCTAAATAATTTTATTTGAAAGTGTTTTGATCAGAACAATGTTTATGAAATATTTTGGATAAAAAAATACTGATAATCATTTGCTGTAGAATCACAAAGCTGTTGCTAACAAGTTAAACCAGATAAACTCAATAAGTTTCATTTTTCAAATCACAGCATGATTATGTTCAAACCATGACTGTCATAATATAACCAACACCATTACATCACTTTTTTTTGTTCATCTGGCAGTTATAAGTCAGAAACAACAGCCAAACAAAATCTAAAGTTAATAATATAAGGGTCAAGAGCCCAACTAAAGCAAACAATGATCGCCATAACGGTGGCTTACAATTTTCTCCTTCAGTGATTCTGCTTTAGGTGTGTTCAATAATGCTCAATCATATTCAATCACTTAATTATCTCATTAACTCCAACACTGATCAGTGTTACATTTAACAGCCTGTAGTGTGCACACTGAGCAGTGTTCATTTTATCTGGGCAAACCCATGTGGGGCCTACATGGAAACCGGGAGCAAAACTGTCTGGGTCCCAGTTAGATAGCCCACGTCAAACCCATGTGGGCCCCACATGGCTGTGCTGGCTGGGTATGGAAGAATGAATTGGACTTTAATATTTGTAACCCACAGAAGACAATCTACAAATGTGTACAATGATGCGCAAATATTTCACTATCTGCAAATGTGTATATTTACATTTGTGATACGTAAAATCATATCCACAAAAATACAGGGTGATGTGTACAACACAAAACTGTTTTTACACATTTGCAGATTACTTCCTGTGAATTTGTGGGTCATGTTACATTTGTAAGTTCCTTTTTGCACATTTGTGGAATGTTGTCCAATGTGTACTGCAGAGATCTGTAAATAAACATATACACAAATATCTCACGATTTGCAAATACACACAATTAAATCTGTACAAATATCTTTTTATTTCACATACAAATTGTGATTTACGCATTTGTGGATCCATTTCTACACACAAAACTGTTTTTACACATTTGCAAATTACTTCCTGTGAGTTTGTGGGTCACGTTACATTTGTAAGTCCCTTTTTACACATTTGTTGAATTTTGTCCAACGTGTACTGCGGAGATCTGTAAATAAACATATACACAAATATCTCACAACCTAAAACATGTATTTTTACATTTGTGTTGTGTAAAATCATATTCACACAAATGTGTGATTTGTAAATACAAACAATTTAATCTGTACAAATATCTGTTTATTTCACATACAAAGTGTGATTTACGCTTTTGTGGATCCATTTCTACACACAAAACTGTTTTTACACATTTGTGGATTTTTGTCCACTTTGTCCCGCTGCGATCTGCAAAAAGAGATTTGTAAGGCGTACGTGTGAGAGCGGTTAATTAGCCACACCAGCAGGTGGCGGTGCAAGCACGGTCCGTGTACAATCAGTGTATCATTCGTTCAGTCGTTTTTTAATTTAATATTGAAAGTAGAAAAATGAGAAAACAGGTCCTTTTTCGTTTTTTTTTTTTCATTTTTACCAAAAAACGAAAAATAAGATTTCAGCTTGATTTTTCGTTTTTTGTTCTGGGGTAGAAAAATTAATAAACAGCTGGAATATTCGATATCCACACGTGGGCGGGAATGAAACACCCCTTTCCTCTGATTTGTCAGCCGAAGATCAAACTGTTCCGTCATCAGCTCTTCCTCAGGTCCGCACGCAGAATAAGAGTCCTCCGCTGCTGCAGCTGATGTTTGGATTCTTAACGCGTTTATTGCAACTACATTTCATCTTTTTCTTTTCAAACAACCAGACTAATGGCTTGACACAACCCGTACAGGGGAATAGAATAGAAAGGGCTTTCTTCTGTGTAGATATACATTCACCTACGCTTTGCATCAGCTGGGTATGCAGGGTAAAGGACGGCTGCTAGCCATGCGGTCACCCTCGCCCAATAATTTTAAAAGAAATTAATAAATTAAGATATAAATCAATAGAATTAGTTGTAAATTAAATATTGTAACACTAATACAAAAAGAAAAGAATAATACATTAACTATATAATAGGCCTATATTAACTGTCATTCAGATTGACTATCTAACAACAACTCTTCTGAGTTTTATGATGTATCATGTAGGCCTTGTGTTTTATTAAAATGTAATATAATTTATATACCAAGGAAGCGCGCTTGTGCGCGGCGCACCGGGTCATGTTGAGAGGGAAACACGCGCGTCACATCGTTGTAAAAAAACCCCACATTTTATTAGTAGCCTATTCAGAGAGTGTAAAAGACCGGTAAATAAAATACAAAATTAACATTTAAGCACTATTAATAACATATAGGCTATGTTACTTTCCCTTACTGTAGCCTATGTCAAATCCTCCTTAAAAGAATGGTAGGCTATTCAGAAAACAGCAATAATGAAAAATAACTATAATAAAAATGCAATAACATATTAAATAGCTTATTGTGCCCTTTATTATAAACAAAGTTTAGCCTATTTTAAACGCCAAGCCTAAACGAATTTATTTGAATCGAAACTGAAAATGTACCGACGTTGGTTTTGTGCATCTCTCATTCGGTCCAAAGTTTCCATATTTGGAATGTAACATTTGGATGCTATTAATGTAAAGAATGCTTCGTACTTCAGTCGAGTCCCAATTTACACGTATGCTAAATCTGTAACGTAAGAACTACGGAAACAATTGCAAGTAACAATATTTATTGGAAAACTCAGAACACAGTCCACAGACAGGCAAGGTTGAAAGCTCAGTACACGATCCACAGACAGGCAGGTAAGTAGCGCAGGGACTCGATGGTCAGATGGATACAGTGCAGGTGAAGTGAGGTGACGATCAACAAGACGAATCCAGAACATCCACAGGGAACAGACAGGAACAATGAAGGATACTGGAACGTAGAGGGATCAAACACCGGACATCACAAACAACGATCTGACAATGGAGATGAGAAATGGGTGAGATTAAATAGACCGGGATGATAGACTGCAGCTGGTGATGAGTGATTACTGAATGAGCTCTGATGAGCAGCCACGCCCCTCTAATCAGCACACACACACATGTAACAACAGAAACACGAGACATGAATGAGACATAGGATTTACCCACCGTGACAGTACCCCCTTCCCTAGGAACGCCTCCTGGCGTTCCCAGACTCCCTTACCTGTCGATTGTAATCATCGATAAGGGAGTGATCCAGAATGTCTCTAGCTGGCACCCAACTTCTCTCCTCCGGACCGTAACCTTCCCAGTCCACCAAGTACTGTAATCCGCGTCCCCTCCGTCTCGAGTCCAGAATACGATTAACCGAATATGTGGATTCCCCATCTACGAGGCGCGGCGGGGGGGGAACCGGGATTGGCGGATTAATGCGAGCATAAAAGACGGGCTTAATTTTGGAAACATGAAAGACGGGATGGATTCTCCTGTACACTGGAGAAAGATTCAGGCGGACTGTCACCGGGGTAATGATTTTGGTGACAGCAAACGGGCCAATGAATTTAGGTGCAAGTTTATTCGAAACGGAACGGAGAGGAATATCCTTGGTAGAAAGCCACACTTTAGAACCGACGACGTATACGGGAGGCTTCCGCCGGTGGCGATCGGCTTTGGCCTTGGTGCGCGCCCCCACTTGGAGTAGAGTCTCACGGGCTCTCGTCCAAGTGCGATGACACCTCTGGACGAAGGCGTGGGCGGATGGGACCGCGACTTCGGATTCCAGACTAGGAAAAATTGGTGGCTGGTAACCTACACTACACTCAAATGGTGATAGGCCCGTGGATGACACTGGCCATGTATTGTGGGCGTACTCCACCATAGAAAGTTGCTGACTCCACGAGGAAGGATTCTTGGACACTAAACATCGCAACGTTCATTCCAAATCCTGGTTGGCTCGCTCAGTTTGACCATTGCTCTGGGGATGGAACCCAGAGGACAGACTCACAGTCGCCCCCAGAAGTTTACAAAACTCTCTCCAAAATTTGGATACAAATTGGGGTCCTCTGTCAGAAACCACGTCTGTCGGGAGGCCATGAATCCGAAAGACGTGGTCAACGACAATGACCGCTGTCTCCTTGGCTGAGGGTAATTTGGGCAAGGGAATGAAATGGGTCGCCTTCGAGAACCGGTCCACCACGGTCAAAACTACCGTGTGACCCTGGGAGGGTGGGAGGGCGGTAATAAAATCTAGTGCGATATGGGACCAGGGTCTCGAAGGCACCGGCAGCGGTTGGAGTAACCCGTCCGGAGATCGATTGGAAGTTTTACCTGTGGCACAAACTGAGCAAGCCAATACAAAACTGCGAACATCACAAGCCATGAGAGGCCACCAGAATCGTTGCTTGACTAAAAACATAGTACGATTGACTCCTGGGTGACAAGCCACATTGGAACAGTGACCCCACTGAATAACGCTGGACCGTAAACTCTCCGGCACAAACAACCGGTTCGGTGGGCAACGATTCGGAGGCGTTACCCCTTCTAAGGCCTTCTTGACCTTCGATTCGACTTCCCATGTGAGTGTAGAGATGAATAGATTCTCAGGTAAAATGCACTCGGGAGTAGACGGGCGATCGGAACGGTCAAAAATGCGCGATAAAGAATCGGATTTGATATTTTTGGAACCCGGGCGGTACGAGAGAGTAAAGTCAAAACGTCCGAAAAAAAGAGCCCACCGAGCCTGCCTGGAATTGAGTCTTTTAGCCGTACGAATGTATTCCAAATTCTTGTGATCGGTCCAGACGATAAAAGGTACCCCCGACCCTTCTAACCAGTGGCGCCACTCTTCCAATGCTAACTTGACTGCCAACAACTCTCTGTTGCCAATGTCATAATTGCTTTCGGCAGGGGACAAACGATGGGAAAAAAACGCGCAAGGGTGCATCTTGTCGTCTGAAGGAGAGCGCTGGGATAACACTGCACCTACCCCCACCTCTGACGCATCGACCTCCACCACGAACTGACGTGATGGATCAGGGGTTATCAGGATGGGAGCTGAAACGAAGCAGCTCTTCAGTTTGGCAAACGCAGCTTCTGCTGCGTCTGACCACCTGAACGTCGTTCTGGGGGAGGTCAAGGCAGTCAGAGGCGCGGCTAGTCGGCTGAAATTGCGAATAAAACGCCGGTAAAAATTGGCGAACCCCAGAAACCTCAGTAGGGCCTTACGGGAATCAGGACTTGGCCAATTTACCACAGCCTTAACCTTGTCAGGATCCATGCGCATTCCCTCAACCGAGATGATGTGACCTAGGAAAGGAACAGACTGTGCATGAAACACGCATTTCTCCGCCTTGACAAAAAGCCCATTCTCTAACAACCTCTGAAGCACCTGTCGTACGTGTTGCACGTGTTCCTGGAGAGACGATGAAAAAATCAATATATCATCCAGGTAGACATATATGAATTGATCGATCATGTCTCGCAACACGTCATTGACAAGTGCTTGGAAGACCGCTGGGCTATTGGACAAGCCGAAAGGCATGACCAAATATTCAAAGTGCCCCCTAGGGGTGTTAAATGCGGTCTTCCATTCATCCCCCTCCCTAATGCGGACCAAATGATAAGCATTTCTTAAATCCAATTTCGTGAAGACGGATGCTCCTTGCAACCTCTCGAAAGCTGAAGACATCAATGGCAAAGGATATGTATTCTTTACCGTGATGTTGTTCAGCCCCCGGTAATCAATACAAGGTCGCAACGATCCATCCTTCTTCCCCACAAAAAAGAACCCCGCCCCCGCAGGAGAAGAGGAAGGGCGGATGAACCCTGTTGCTAGAGAATCAGAAATGTATTTCTCCATGACCTCTCTCTCTGGGACAGAGAGTGAATATAATTTGCCCTTAGGCGGAGACGTACCTGGCAATAATTCTATAGCACAGTCATAGGGACGATGTGGAGGGAGAGAATCAGCCCGAGACTTACTGAACACCTCCTTCAGATCCCGATACTCCGTGGGCACGTTAGATAAATCCACTGTCTCCTCCTGTAACACATGAACAGAAACAGACGGACAAGCAGAGACAAGACAGGACTTATGACAAAAGCTGCTCCAAGCCGCTACGGATTTGAGTTGCCAGTCTATTTTGGGATTGTGACGAGTGAGCCATGGGTGACCAAGAACTATGGGTGCAAGCTGAGTGTCCAGGATGTAGAATGAGATGGTTTCTGAGTGATTGCCTGATGTGGTGAGGATGATATCTTCAGTAACCAGAGATATACTGGGGAGTTTCTGACCGTTGAGGGCGTGCACTGCAATCTGATGGGTGAGTGGTTTGAGGGGAACTTGGTGCTTGAGTGCAAAGTTGTGATCCATGAAGTTACCTTCGGCGCCCGAGTCCAGAAGTGCATGACAATCGTGACGGTGGTTGGACCATGGGAGTCTAACCGGAAGGAGAGTCGATGTCGATGAGGTCTTCTCGGCGGAGATCCCACCCGATAGTAGCCTCATACTTACTACCGGGCTGGGCCTTTTAACGGGCAGTTGTAGGCAAAGTGTGCCGCTCCTCCACAGTACAAGCAAAGGCCCTGGGATCTCCGCCTTTCCCTCTCCTCCCGGGAAAGCCGGGCTCGACCTACCTGCATGGGCTCGGGATCGTAGACGGGGCTGACCGCGTCCCCACCTCCAGCACGGTGACCCTCCGATTCCGCCGAAGAACGGTAGTTGGGTCCTCTTCGCTCCACATGAGACAGTCTGGCGTCCACTCTCAGTGCTAGCGCGATTAAATCGTTGAGTTTCGGTGGTAAGTCCATGGCATAAATCTCCTTTTGGACGCGGTCAGCCAACCCATGCAGGAACATATCCCACTGCGCCTCCTCGTTCCATTGGCTCTCCGCCGCCAGGGTCCGAAACTCGATCGAGTAGTCCGACACGGATCGATGTCCTTGACGTAACTCGGCCAGCAATCTGGCCGCTTCTCTGCCTCCCAAGGCACGGTCGAAGACCCGTTTCATTTCGTCGGAGAGCGCTTGGAACGAGGTGCAGCAGTCTTCCTGGTTTTCCCACACCGCCGTTCCCCATAGTGCCGCTCTCCCAGTCAGCAGCGTTAGCACGAAAGCCACTTTAGTTCTTTCCTCCCGGAAGGTTCTGGGCTGGAGAGAGAAATGCATGGAGCATCTAGTTAGGAAAGCTCGACAAAAATTGGGTTCACCTGAGTATGTCTCTGGGGCTGGTAATCGTGGTTCCGACTGGGAGGGGTCCACTGGTGGTATTTGGGGAATCGGCGGTGGGACCGGCGCAGCGGGAATACGCAGCTGTTGGACTTGCTGGGTGAGCCCGGACACCTGCGCCACTAACGCCTGAACAGCACGAGCGGTGTCGTTGATATTTCTTTCTTGATTCTCCATCCGCCGTCTGCTGTTATTGACGAAATCCTCCAACGTCTCAGGATTGTCACTCGCTGCTTCCATTTCTGGTCAGATCGTTCTGTAACGTAAGAACTACGGAAGCAATTGCAAGTAACAATATTTATTGGAAAACTCAGAACACAGTCCACAGACAGGCAAGGTTGAAAGCTCAGTACACGATCCACAGACAGGCAGGTAAGTAGCGCAGGGACTCGATGGTCAGATGGATACAGTGCAGGTGAAGTGAGGTGACGATCAACAAGACGAATCCAGAACATTCGCAGGGAACAGACAGGAACAATGAAGGATACTGGAACGTAGAGGGATCAAACACCGGACATCACAAACAACGATCTGACAATGGAGATGAGAAATGGGTGAGATTAAATAGACCGGGATGATAGACTGCAGCTGGTGATGAGTGATTACTGAATGAGCTCTGATGAGCAGCCACGCCCCTCTAATCAGCACACACACACATGTAACAACAGAAACACGAGACATGAATGAGACATAGGATTTACCCACCGTGACAAAATCAGCATCTTCACAGCAAGGGAAATGAGTTTGGAAACAGCTGTGTAAAACAGAGCAATTAAATTAAGCAGAATAACTTTGTATAGGCCTATGTTTGGTTGACTGTGTTTTATTTTAATAATGAACAGGCTGCAATGTCAAGTTAGCAATGCTAGAAGTGAACTCATTATGTTGTGTGAGCGAGCGATGCGCCGGCGCCATCACTTGTATTTATTGCTCATCAGGGGAAATAACTTACTTTGTTGTTTAATACTCTGTCATTCAAAACAGTAAGATGTATATATATATATATATATATATATATATATATACAGTATATATATATATATATATTATATTGTGTATATTAATACTACAAATTGTCATGCCTTTGAAAAATAAACAAAACAACATGATGCGCTGCGTCTTTGTTTTGTTTACTTGAACATCTTTCTGGCGCACACCAAAAATGAACCAAAATATACAGCGAAATAGCCATCTTGGTGCGCCTACTTTTGAAAGTTAATATTTAGATTATTTGAAGTAAAATGCATTATATAGACCTAAGTCACTTATGAATAAATCACATCGTGCTTCATGATAAAAAAAATATGTGACTTTACAGTCCAGAAAACAGGAACAATCCTACAAATTATTTCACGGACCCCCTGGCACTTGAGAACTCCTGGTCTACACAGAAGAAAGCCCTTTCTATTCTATTCCCCTGTATGGGTTGTGTCAAGCCATTAGTCTGGTTGTTTGATGAGAAAAAGATGAAATGTAGTTGAAATAAACGCGTTAAGAATCCACACATCAGCTGCAGCAGCGGAGGACTCTTATTCTGCGTGCGGACCTGAGGAAGAGCTGATGACGGAACAGTTTGATCTTCGGCTGACAAATCAGAGGAAAGGGGTGTTTCATTCCCGCCCACGTGTGGATATCGAATATTCCAGCTGTTTATTAATTTTTCTACCCCAGAACGAAAAACGAAAAATCAAGCTGAAATCTTATTTTTCGTTTTTTGGTAAAAATGAAAAAACGAAAAAGGACCTGATTTCTCATTTTTCTACTTTCAATATTAAATTAAAAAACGACTGAACGAATGACACCCGGATTGTACACGGACCGTGCTTGCACCGCCACCTGCTGGTGTGGCTAATTAACCGCTCTCACACGTACGGGTCCGTGTAACGCTTCACAATTCAATTTTCAGACCATACAATGCAAATACAAAAATGAAAAATTGAAACCAGGCGTTATTTTTTTCATTTTTTCCAGTTATATTATCAATGGAAAATTACATTTTCTCCGCTCTTCTTTGCTTTTTTACGTCTTCTAAATTGTCACTTTAAATTCGTTTTTTAAAATAAATAAAAAAATGAGTTTCGTTCTAGTCAAGGTGCATTTTTCAATTTGCAAGGTAGATGGGCGAGTCTATTATCATTGAGGGGGGAGGGGGGGGGGGAGGGGGGGGGGGGAGGGGGGGGGAAACCGGGGCAGAACGGAAGTGGATGGTGTACTGTAGGTAATCGCGAGACCATTAGTGTTCTTCTTAAGCAAGCCGTTCGACGCGCAATAAATATGGATGACCTGTTGCAGTTCAGCTTGCATCATGGTGCTAAACGGCTGACTATGATGGCCAGAGATATTTCTCGGGATCGGCTGGAATCTATTTTTAAGGTAACGTTAACGTTATTACTACACATTTTTAGTAAACCTTGCCAGCTAGAATAGCTATCAGGCCAATAGCCAGTCGCTAAGATTGTATCCTTAGTTTTAGATGGAGCCGGAGAGCATATATATGGAGGATGACATAACAAGGGAAACCTATTTCCCAAACCCAAACGGCATGTTTCAGACCGATATAATGCGTCACCGAGGATCATTTGCTGTATGTGGCACTATTAAAGAACACACCACCGCGGCCGCCATGACACCAAGCGCTGGCCCAGGTCCTGGGATTTCTCCTCAATGCCACAGTGCACCTTTTAGGCCAAGAGGGCACATTAGCAATCCAGGTAACACTTTCCAGAACCCGCTGAAGCGCACAAGATCAGCAAGGAAACAGATTTATGTTGCCGACATTGAAGACAATGGGAAGATTTCACCATACAGTAAGTGTATTATTTTCTGGGAAATAAATCTTGTAATGTTTGAATTTTAATGTCCTTTAAGCAGTTGCAATGATTGATAGTAGTGTTGTTGTTGTTGTTGTTTCTCACAGCCACCGTGCACGTTACAATCTCAGAGGGTCAGGGTGTGCAACTCGTGGGGCAAACTGTACAAGAATACTTGAATTCTGCTGACTGTTACACCATCTGTGACGTCAAGGGTCTTGCAATAGCAGATACCTCTGAGACAAAAGGTAATACAACATTATTATTGTTATTGCTGTAATAGTAACACGGCCGATACTGATTACAACAGTAAAAAAAATAAAATAAAATGGCGTTAGAACTACACAACTGTGGTATAACTGAGCCCCTGGTGTGATATAAGGTTTAGTGACTGCATCTACTTTTGATAGTAAAATCCTTATATTTTTTATTTTAGATTTGGAGTTTTGGAAATCATCAAGTCACAAGATCTTCGCTATTAAAAGCAGTGACTTGGTGAAACTTAAAAGACAGGAAAACGTGTCTAAAAAGAAAAGGTTGGTTTTTTATTTATTTATATATTAGTCCTCCCCAAAATGGAAATTATCTCATTTACTCATGCTATCCCGGGTGTATATGACTTTTATTTCTTCAGATAAACAAAACATTTAAGGAAACTAACCTATCTCCATATGTGAGTCCATATAATGCAAGTTAATGGGGATTGAAAGTTGACAATTCAAAAATAACACGGTGAATATGACCGTAATCTATGTGACCCTGGATGAATCAATGTCTTCTGAGGCTGAACAATAGGTGCGTCAAAGTAAATGCTAATAATTTAAACTTTATAAAAAAAAATATATATATATATCACTTCTGGCCAGCTGTCATATTGCACACTCATGAGATATAGATGATTGTGAAGCGTGATGCACAAAACCATTTCTGTGTGTGGTTCTTGAATCATAAACTATCTAATTGCCTTTCACTTGCATTACATGGACTCAGAGTTGGTCTTTTTCCCTACAAATCTAGGATGACACGAGGGTGAGTAAAGAACTAGAGAATTTTCATTTTTGGGTGGGCTATCCCTGTAATAACCAGGGTATGAATATTTTTGGACAGGATATTTTGTGTAAGTTCAGATATTGTTTTGTAGAATATAACTATGTAATCCTACAAGTTTTAAATTGTAAGCAAAGCAGAGTTTACAGCGACCTACATCAACTGTTGTGAGATATTTGACATATTGTTAGATATGTCGCATATAATGTCATAGAAAGACTAACGCCTGTTTCACACATACTCCGTGTGCAGTGCCTGTGCAGTCCGTGTTGCGGTGCAGGAGCAGCACAGCTATAGTGCTTTCACATATGCTGCGTTTGCAGTGCGTAACTGACCCACGGCTGTACCACAAACACATATAGCCTACTCACTATTTTTATTTAAAATCCGGAAGTTATCATCAACTTTTATTTAAAATAAGTTTGGTCAGCATTGGGATTCTCTTTGTACACTTATACACTCTTTAATAGATGCATTCACGTTTGAACACAATTTAAACATTGTATTATTCAATGCATTATGTTTATATAGATTATATATTAAGTTGCTCAAGCAAGTGGTAAAATATTGAACCATGTAGCTACTTATATTAAAATTGCATACATTTTAAATTAAAACTTAAAATTTACAAAAACAGCAGATTCATACCCTTTCTTTTACATAATTTAAATCGTTGCATGTCACAAATAACTTGTTTTTCCACCTCCACAAATGAGACGAGTGTCGTTATGTTGCCTTGTTGAAGTAAATTGTAGTTTTCCTGGCTTTACCTCGGTCTTAAAATAAAAAGATGACCATGAAAAATAGTAGTATTTAATTAAATGCATTCATGGTAAGATACTAGCCTATACATTTTATTGAATTAAATGTATTTATGGTGAAATTTACTACATTTTCATGTCAATCTGTGTTAATTTTGACCACGAACCATGCTGTCACTTTAAGACAGTTTGCAGAACAATGAAAAATAGACTCGGTACGGAAATGGTAAATCCACTGCTGTGTACGCACCGCAACTGGAACAGATCGAAGGACTGCATCCGCGTGCAGTGTGAAAGCTCTAACTTGTTAACATGGGTATGGAAGAAAAAACACACACGCACTGCAAACAGAGTATGTGTGAAACGGGCGTAACTGTGTTTGCATGTGTGCTAATTGGAGCTTTTTCCACTTGTTTAGAGTTGAAGCAGAGGAAAGTGAAGTGCTGGAAAGCCTTCAAGAAGTTGAGTTGGAGGTCAAGAATGCTGCAGCACGCATAACGGAGAAAGTTGATGAACAATGCAGTGAACTGAACATTGTTGTCAACCAGGTTAAGGGCAGTGTTGCACAAGTGTTTGATGTTCTAGATGCAGTGAGTCAGAAAGTCACTGGTTTATCTGACTCATTTCAGATCATGTCCTCTCTGAAAGAAGCTCTCAGCTGCAGAATGTGTACCAGCATTCCTAGTACGACCATTGTAGTTGCTGCATGCTGTGGCCAATTGGCTGGGTGTGGGGAGTGTGTGCAGACCTATCTCAATGGCAATGATGCCTGCTTTTTCTGCAAGACTGCAGGGTTCTCCAGCAAACTTGTGTTTCTCAGGGGTCTGAGTGAGGTGCTGGAAAAATTGAGATGATCATCTTCCAAACGGAAGATCGTCCAATGCAGGTCAAGTCATTACAATGGCAGCGTTCGATTTCGTTTAGATAAAAGTTCTGTCAGTTTAGGGTTCTCTTAATATACCAAACTTTTTGGGCATCATGCACTTTTTTTTTTTTCTTGTGGCAGATATTCAAGTGAATTTGGTCATAGGATAAACCATGTGCTCATCACAAAGAATTATCTTAATATGCCAAACTTTTTGGGCATCATGCACTTTATTTTATTTTTTGTGTGCCAGATGGATAAACATGTGATCATCACAAAGAGTTGTATTACAATCTTTTACTTTGTGTGAATGCTTTTACTTTCAAACTTTCTTGGGCATAGTTAACTGTAGGAAGTAATATTTCATATAGGGCTATATTACTTTCATTTTACTTTGTTGACATGTTCATTTTTAATGAATAGTATCCGGAATTGACAAAGTTCTGATTTGCAAATTGACTTCTTGTATTCATTTTTTCTTTTTTTTTGTGACTGTCTTAGTGATTTATTATGATTTAATAGCTTTGCTACCATAGGGTGTGTTACTATGCAGCTTAGTGTTTAATGGGGGATTTATTATTTACATAATAATAGTTCCAGATCACATTACACCCTGATTCACTATTCCCTACAATAGTTAATTAATCACACGTCACACCACCATATGGAAAGAAGCGTAAATGGATGAAGCATAGTTTACTGTAAAGCTACATCTTAATGTTGCTTATCTTGGCGAAAGCCGAGTACAAATCAGCATGAAGTTTTAACATCTACTCTCGTGTAATGGAAATCATATAGTCCACTTGAATGAAAAGTGAGTGAATTGAGAAACTGATGAACACTTGATCAGCAGAATCATTGAAGGACAAGAACAGAAAAGAGAAACACACGAACTACAACTGACTTCAAGCTACAATGAGTGTGAAAGCAGTTTACAAACCAGTTTAACGTTTTTTCTTTTCTTTCATGTACACAAGTTCTTGTTGAGAATTAACAGAAATTAAGTTTTATGTAAACAAAGTTCGGGAGGAGCATGTTCAGGTAATCATCCAATCAGCACAAGAAGAAGCCAGTATAAATAAAGCCTTCCCTTACCTCCTGTCTCATGACTAATTTCTCAGCATCTGACTCCGCCTCCGTGCAGTCATGTCCGAGTTAGAGCTCTTCCCCTCCGATGACGAATCTTTCATCACGGAGTCATCTCAACCGCAAAGCGCAGAGCCAGCGACCCTTCCTTCTCCAGCAGCCAACGGCAACATTGAGCCCCCATCCTCAACCAGGGGACGTCGGCCCTCCAGATCCTCTCCGCATACTCCAAGGCGCTGAAGACTCCCCTCACCACCGCCAGCGAGGAACTCATCATATTCATCATCGTCTTCCTCCGCGCCTTCCCACCTTCCAGCTCCCCCTAACATCCCTCCCATAGGGAAGTGGACAGTTAAGGGGCTAAGACAAGCCCTAATTAATTCTGATGCAAATTTCTACCACAGGATGAAAAAAGCAGAATTATTTAATTTATATGTCACCGATGTTAAGGCCAAGGGTTATTTACCACACTCCGGAGGAGCAGACACCAGAGGCAGACAACCAAGGTAAGTTAAAAAGGTAAGTATTTATTAAATTTATAAAAGAATAAAAGCAGGAACAGGCATGGGCTTTTCTCGTCGTCAGACTCGTTGAATCGGCTCGTGGGACAGACAGTGGCTTTTCTCGTCGTCAGACTCGTTGAATCAGCTCGTGGGACAGACAGTGGCTTTTCTCGTCGTCAGACTCGTTGAATCAGCTCGTGGGACAGACAGTGGCTTTTCTCGTCTTCAGACTCGTTGAATCAGCTCGTGGGACAGACAGTGGCTTTTCTCGTCGTCAGACTCGTTGAATCAGCTCGTGGGACAGACAGTGGCTTTTCTCGTCGTCAGACTCGTTGAATCAGCTCGTGGGACAGACAGTGGCTTTTCTCGTCGTCAGACTCGTTGAATCAGCTCGTGGGACAGACAGTGGCTTTTCTCGTCTTCAGACTCGTTGAATCGGCTCGTGGGACAGACAGTGGCTTTTCTCGTCGTCAGACTCGTTGAATCGGCTCGTGGGACAGGCAGTGGCTTTTCTCGTCGTCAGACTCGTTGAATCAGCTCGTGGGACAGACAGTGGCTTTTCTCGTCGTCAGACTCGTTGAATCGGCTCTTGGGACAGACAGTGGCTTTTCTCGTCGTCAGACTCGTTGAATCAGCTCGTGGGACAGACAGTGGCTTTTCTTGTCGTCAGACTCGTTGAATCAGCTCGTGGGACAGACAGTGGCTTTTCTCGTCGTCAGACTCGTTGAATCGGCTCGTGGGACAGACAGTGGCTTTTCTCGTCGTCAGACTCGTTGAATCAGCTCGTGGGACAAACAGTGGCTTTTCTCGTCGTCAGACTCGTTGAATCAGCTCGTGGGACAGACAGTGGCTTTTCTCGTCGTCAGACTCGTTGAATCGGCTCGTGGGACACACAGTGGCTTTTCTCGTCGTCAGACTCGTTGAATCAGCTCGTTGGACAGACAGTGGCTTTTCTCGTCGTCAGACTCGTTGAATCAGCTCGTGAGACAGACAGTGGCTTTTCTCGTCGTCAGACTCGTTGAATCAGCTCGTGGGACAGACAGTGGCTTTTCTCGTCGTCAGACTCGTTGAATCGGCTCGTGGGACAGACAGTGGCTTTTCTCGTCGTCAGACTCGTTGAATCCGCTCGTGGGACGGACAGTGGCTTTAAAGGTGTGTTGAGCTTTTCGCGTCTGCACCCTGCACACGATCTCAGGGACCTGGACACAGCTGAGGGGACAGATCAATTCGAAAGAATCTTCAAAGTTATGGGTCAATTTCATCCGTCAAAAACTCAGAGAAGACACTTGTTTGATCTCACCACACTCGTGCATAAATCACTCTTGTAAATCTCCACACGTGTTTAATTCACTCTTTTAGACACTGCAAACTCACTCTATCTTCACAACGATTAATCAACTCGTTTCTCTTTTCTTCATAGGATGTATGAACCACAGAATATTGGACTCAGAAGATAAACATGGATTCAGCGATCTTCCCAGCCGCTACTGTTACTGTCAACAGGATAACACACTCTGCCCACAAACACAGGTTAGTCGTACACTGGTGATGGCAATCTCCACATGTGTTTTTCTCCAAAAGGTGAATCATAAAGGGGTGCACTTAACTTTTCCTCGGTGAATCACGTGAATCCTGCAGCGGGTTTCCACTCTCTTTACTGCCAGTCACTCTCCGTCTTCCTCTGTGAAGTTTTCTCACTTACTTCGTTGCGTTGCTGTTCGTGGTTTCTTTAAAAGACTCACTTAATGAGCATGTCTTCGGGGGACTCAACATGGAACACCGATCAGGTCTTAAACCTCTGCTTCCTGCACTCGCCGCTGCTCACTGCCACTGCTACAATCCACTTGAGCACTCCTATGGAGCTTTCCTACTGCCAGAGCATTTCTTCACTTACTGTGCTTCAAGCCCCTCTCTTTATACTGCTTTCTTCCCGAGCACATGCTTCAATGAAGCGCTACTCACTGGCTTCAGCTGGCGCTTGTTATGATCGGCGGCCATGACAGGTAAAAACAGAGCCGGCCCGGTGTTACACCGGCATTTCTTCCCCCTGGAAACGAGTCAACCATATTTTTGGTTCCCGGTTTGTTCACCCGGTGACATATATGTCACCTTACAATCTTCTCACCTTTCTGTTTCAGCTCCAATTCCTTCGGCTCGAACGAGCAAGGCTCGCCGGGCCCCGATCGCTCGTCCCGCAGTACCTCCTTCCTCACTTGCAGCGCTAGTCTCCGCCCCCGCGCCACGGCGTCACAGACCTTCCGCTAGCCTGGGCCGCGCCCCGGAACCAGTCACGGATGGGCGCCAATCTCCTCCAGGTCAACTCCCCTCCTCAGCCCCTCCCATCGTGGTACCTCACACTCTAGATCCCGGCAGTTCCACTTTCTTACACGATCCCCAAACGTTTTTCTTCCCTTCTACATCTTTCAGTTTTCCTCCTTCCCAAGCGTCAGGTGCTTACCCTAACGTGAGGATGCCTCCGTTAGCCGGTCAATCGCCGGCGCATTTATTTCCCCTTCCCTTTCCACACTATGCTCTTCCTATTCCTCCTCCTCCACCTAACCCGGGGGCCGATCTCCGCGTGAGGATGCCTCCGCAAACGGCCACAGACCCGATTTCCCATCCCTTTAACCCTCTCCAAGTGCGTTCTCCTTTCTCTCTCTTCTCAGCCATTCCTCAACCAGCCCCTCCGAATGCAGTAGCAACTGAACCTCCTCCAGTGACGAACAACATCAGAGCTCAAATCCTAGCAGGTGCAGATGTTGATTTGGGTTCTCTCCTGTCCTTGTTTCCTCCGGCTGAGTCCAATCGCCAAGTAGACTGCGGCGACATTTCAGTCACTCTAAAAAATAACTCACAGGTTACATCACATTCATTGTCACTAGCCGAATTCTGTATTGCCTTCAGCCGTTATACAGAAATCATATGCTCGTCTTTTCCCCATAGACGGCGCGAGCTGAACGACTATCTGTCTATCATAGCGGAGCTCGCGTTGTCTTACGGGGGTAGTCATTTTTATACGTACCACAAGCTGTTTTCCGCAAAATGCGCCGTCCGCGTTTCCCAATGGAATCAGTGTCCCTATTGGGGGGCGTTGGACACCGATCTCCATAACCGAGTCTTCCTCGGGTGCAGAAATATCTCCTGCGCAATCTGCAGATCCACAATCCATGCCACCACGGCATGCCCCCAAATTAATCCGTCGATCCCTCCCTGCCCAGAGCAGAATGCCATAAAATCCACAAGTTACGTTCCGCGTCACGCAAGAGAAGATTTTTCAATCAGAGCACCATACTCGGCACCCGATAGACAAGTTTGTAGGAACTTCAACGAAGGGAGATGCCCAAGACAACGCTGTCGTTTTCTCCACGTCTGCGATTTCTGCGGCGGCGCACACGCCCGCGTGATATGCCCAGTCAAAAAATCTGTCAATAAAAATGCTAAAAACTATCTCTCGACTCCTGTGAATGTTTTCCGTCTAGCCGAAGAATTATCACACCACCCAGATGCCAACTTCACAAATTATTTACTGACAGGTCTCAATCAAGGCTTTGAACCCGGTGTAGAAAGCCATTACACGCAAAATGTTATCTCCGCTAACCTTCAGTCCGCCTTAGCAGAGCCCGGAGTAGTAAATAAGCTAATTAAAAAAGAAATTGAATCCGGTTTCATGATCGGTCCATTCGAGGCCCCCCCGTTCGACAAATTTCGCATCAGCCCCATAGGCGTGGCTACCAGGAAATTCTTTGGAAAAAAGCGGCTGATAATCGACCTTTCAGCCACCCATAATCCTCCATATCCTAGCATCAATAGTCTCATCCCTCTCGAAGAGTATTCTCTCAACTATCATGATATCGAACAAGCCATAACCATGATTAAAATAGCTGGACGAGGTGCATGGCTTGCAAAAGTAGATATCTCCTCTGCTTTTAAAGTAATGCCAATCCACCCAGATTCATGGCACTTATTCGGCGTAAACTGGCAGAAAAAGTATTATTTCGCCGTGCGCTTAACTTTCGGCTGCAAAAGCAGCCCAAAAATCTTTGACACTCTCTCTGAAGCCATATGTTGGATCCTTTCCAATAATTATGCAATTCCCCATCTTCTCCATCTGCTCGACGATTTCCTAATAATTTCACCTCACGACATCATCCCCGAGGCTCACCTCCTCATAGTGAAAAAAGTTTTCGCCGAACTAGGGATTCCGTTAGCCCACGTGAAAACATCGGGTCCAACTACATCCATCGAGTTCTTGGGCATCAATCTGGACTCAGCAAAATTCCAGGCCTCACTGCCTAAGGAAAAAATCGATCGCATCATTTTAATTGCATCCAATTTTACAGACAGCACAGATTGTTCAAAACGCGAACTTCTCTCGCTGCTGGGCCACCTAAATTATGCGATGCGCATTATTCCACAGGGCCGACCCTTTATCGCGCATCTCCTAGCCCTCTCTTCATCTGTTCATGCGCTGGAAGATCGGATCATCCTTCCCGACGAGTCAAAAAACGAGCTAAAATTATGGATTAATTTCCTCAATCAGTCGAACGTCTTAACTTTTTTTTACGACGACTTTATCTCTCTCCCCCTCGATATCAAACTGTTCACAGACGCAGCTCCCTTGATCGGCTTCGGCGGCTATTACCAAGGACGCTGGTTCGCGTCTCCCTGGCCCCCTCAGCTCCTGGACACACTCCAGTCTTCAGCCTCCTCTGCCCTTTTCGAGCTCTACCCAATCGTCGTCACAGCTTCCCTATGGGGGAAAGAATGGTCAACCAAAAGCATCCAAATCCATTGCGACAACGAAGCAACTGTACACTGTATCAACAAAGGTCGTTCTCGCTCACCTGCGCTTATGCCACTCCTCAGACGCCTCATATGGATCTCCGCATGCGACCAGTTCTTAATAACTGCAAATCACGTTCCAGGGGCTCAAAATCAAATCGCTGACTCTCTCTCCCGTTTCTCCTTTCAGAAATTCAGGATGCTGGCACCAGAAGCAGACCCCACTCCAACTCCAGTACCTCCTTATTTGCAGCTGATCTTCCCATAAACCATCCGCTAAAATCCCTCCTGGACACGTCCATCGAATCCATCCTCCAAGCCGTCTCTCCCAGAACCCTGCAAACTTATTACACCGCATGGAAATCGTTCAAATCATTCCACCTCTCTCACAACCTGTCGTTTCCTGAATTTTCTCTTTTAACAGTTACTTCATTCATATCTCATCTTCATAGTATTAAAGGTCTCCAAGCCGGATCCATTAAAAGCTATCTAAGCGGCATTCAATTCTTCCATAAATTAATCCATGGTAAACCTACACCCGCAATAAATAACTCCCAAACGTCCCTTCTAGTTAAAGGAATCCAAAGATCCCGCCCCACGCGCCCAGATACCAGACAACCAATCACAATCTATATACTCATCAGATGCATCTCATCACTCCGTCTTGGATACCACTCCATCAACACCGCATATACATTAGAAGCTATGTTCATCCTAGCATTCTTCCGTTTCCTCCGCTGTTCCGAACTGACCATCACTTCCTTATTCGACCCAAATATCCATCCCTCCATTTCAGACCTCCAGATTGTAGATAATGAAACCATATTAATTTTCATTAAACAAAGCAAAACGGACAGAGATAAAAGAGGTCACTTCGTTTATATTTTCAATCTACAAACTCCCATCCAACCGTACCATGCGCTTTTTAACTACCTGCAGTATAAACTTTCCTCGTCCAAATCCCCACTCGACCCTCTTTTCACTAATGACTCCAATCATCCAGCGACGAGATTCTGGTTCTAAAAGCATCTTAAAGCAGTCCTCATCAAATCCGGCGTCTCAGCAGAGCATTTCTCTAGCCACTCATTCCGCATCGGAGCAGCTACCACAGCCGCTCAAAAAGGTCTCTCCCAACAACAAATCAAAACCCTCGGTCGTTGGTCATCGAATGCCTTCAAAACCTATATTAGGTCTAGCCGTTTTTTCATCAGAAATGCTCACCAAGCCCTAACTAATTAATTAATTATAATTATCACCTGCTGCGCCTCATTTCAGTTACATCCGTTTACACCAAACCTTCCGATTACATCTGGGCTCGCCGCTTGCACGCTCGCTTAATATTCATAGTGTACGTTTTTCAATCATATGCAGACTCCCCCGTTCGCACGCAGCGATGACTCACCCGTTCGAAGGCCGGGTTCCGTCCCCCTTCCAAAACGCTGGTTGAACCCTCCCGTTCGAATTGCAGTGAGAGTCTGCCCGTCTTAGTCGTCGCCGGACGACCGCGCTCATGTCGCCAGGCGGGCTCCCCATTCGTCGGGACGTGAGGGGTCTTTCCCGTGCCCCAGCCCCCCTTCGAAGCGCCGATCGAGCCCTCCCGACCGAGTCCAGCGGGCAACCTCCGTCCAACCTGGCGAGGCTTACCCGTCCGATGCCGTGAGCATATAAGTTACCGTCGGATGCTGCGAGAGCCCTCCCGGGTGAACGGTTAAACTCGTCCACAAAATTCACGCTCGCATAATTCTTGCGTCAGCGAGCTGTCAGTTCAACTGCAGAATGGGCTTATCCGTCCGATGCCGTGAGCATCCAAGTTCCCGTCGGTCGTTGCGAGAGCCTTCCCAGTCGAGCAGGCAAGCTCGTTCCTTGGTAAATACATACCCTTCACTTTTTGGGGGGTTAAATTCTACGCTCGCTGTCCTTCGTTTATCTGGCATTTTGGGGAGTACTCTGGGGTCGGGCCGAATTCTGAGCTCGGAGCCCTCCCCCTGGACAGCAAGCCAAATACGCATTATAATATTACATCAGATTTCATTAACATGTCAACTCGTGAAATGAAGTTTTATGTAAACAAAGTTCGGGAGGAGCATGTTCAGGTAATCATCCAATCAGCACAAGAAGAAGCCAGTATAAATAAAGCCTTCCCTTACCTCCTGTCTCATGACTAATTTCTCAGCACCCCACCTCCACCCCTTCACCCCACATCGGCTGGGTCCGCTCATAGATTCCTATGATCTCTAAGGTTATGGGGGGAGTACTCTGGGGTCGGGCCGAATTCTGAGCTCGGAGCCCTCCCCCCGGACAGCAAGCCAAATAGGCATTATAATATTACATCAGATTTCATTAACATGTAAACTCGTGAATTTAATAATAAAGTTATCACCATGACGGCGCTCAGTATTTGCTTTAGTTGGTCTCGACTTAAAACCATTAATTTCTCTGACTGCTGTAACAGTGAGTTTATAAAACACATTTGTCATGACAAGACAAAGTCAAGAGGCAGTTGATCAGGTGTTTTCGGCTGTTGTGATAATGGCATAATCATTCTGAACATGTCTGATTCTCTGATCTCATCTTGTGTGTAAGCTTTTAATTTATGGATATAACAGCTTTGCCAGTATTTTACTGTAAAAAAAAAACATGGTAATTTTAACACTGTGTGCTATATAGAATTTAGGTCTGGCCATCGGGAGCAGCGGGCGAAACGGTGGCCTGGCTACTTATTTCGCACGCTGGTTTATTTTTATCTAGGCTAACCTACTTATTCGATATTAGGCTACTTCATTATATTGGTGCATGCCTCGATGCCCCCGAATGATTTAAGAACTCGCCATTTGAAAATTAATCGAATGCAAACCAAAATATGAATCCGCTACTGGCCACGGGCTTGTCGAATTGTCATATTCATTTGCCTGCTAAAAATAGCTTACTGTTTCCATGTTAAAAAAAGGTAATTTTTCTCAGAATTGCGTGAAATAAACTCAAAATTGCAAGTTATCAAGTAAGAGTTGCGTGATATAGGCCTACAGTCGCATTTGCGCTTTATAAAGTCAGAATTGTGAGATAAAAAGTCACAAATATTTTTTTATTTTTTTTATTCCGTGGTGAAAACAAGCTTATATGCTTTTGATTGCTTTTAGAGGGAAAAGTTGTCTATAAAAGCTGGTCTAGGATCAGTTTTCTCCGTAATGAAAGAATATTGGCGAAACTCCTGTGTTTTGAGCGGTGAGTGGATTGGTTCTACGCGCACGTAAATCCTCTCGTTAATAAACAGTTAGGCTATGTAAATAAGACATTATTGTGCATCAGCTTTACTGATAGCCTAATGGAACTTTGTGAGATTGCGATGAAGTTGTAGCTATAATCGCTTTTTAATGATAATAAAATGAGCGCTCTTTGCAAGCTTTCTGCCATGCCAAATCCTGCATATAGCCTAGTAAATTTTTTTAAAGGGGAAGCGCATATCCTCATGGTGTTATGGTGCACCCTCCGGCTATGATCAGAAACTTCAGATTTTGTGTTTTGGTGTTGTTTTAAATATAGAATTTGGTCTATTTCAGTTATATTAGACTAAATACGTGATGTTATTGTTTTGGTGACTGTCTGTTTTGTAGATCATAAAAAACTGAAATGAAATGCCCCCACCATTCTATATGTTCTGGCGACGGCCCTGATGTCACGGTTATTATAGGCCTATTGTCTGCTATATTTGCTTTTATTGATTAAAGGTGCTCTAAGCGATGTCATGTGTTTTTTAGGCCAAAACATTTTTTGTCACATACAGCAAACATCTCCTCACTATCCGCTGGCTGCCTGTCCCCTGAACACACTGTAAAGAAACGCGATCTCTGTAGACAGCCCATGCTTCACAAACAGCACCAAAAACAAACTGCAGCGACCCGCTCCCCAAAACATAACAAACTGTTCCAGCCAATGACCGACAAGAAGGGTTTGGGGGTGTGGTTTGGGGGGTTAGTGTGCGGATGAGGAGGAGGGAGGGTCTAGCTAGCCTCCGTTTTGTTTGACAATAGTTCAAACGTCAACAAGAAGTGACGTCACCCAGGATCGCTTAGAGAACCTTTAAATACATGCAATTGGTTGATGAAACATTTATTAAAATTAAGATACAATTTATACAAAACGAAATTCCCTTTAAAGAAAGGCTTTCTACAAAGCAAAACTTAATGAAGTGGTTAAAATCATGTCTGACGATTTACAAAACAAAACTTAATTAAAAAAAATGTCTCCCGATATATTGCGCATCTTATGATCCTATCTTATATTATAATTGTTTTTGAGCTAAAATGTTATAGACTACACATCATATAGCATAGGTAATATACATTGTTTATTATTGCAAATGTTTTTCATTTGTTTAATAAATATCATAATGATAGCACATCACTAGCCTATCGTAGTGATAGCTTTTATTTCTATCTTAAATGTCGGTCAGGGGGTAGGCTACTTTGCTGAGAAAAGTTTTTGATGGGGGTATTGATATGGGGTATTAAAAAAAGATTGAGAAGCACTGCTATAGGCAGTGTAATTTCTTTGTTCTGTTACCTAACCCGGGTTTTACCTAACCCCTCCCCTCCCAAAGTACAAATTAAGCACTGACTAGCCCCAAAAAACTGCTTTATTGAGAAAAATAGAAAACTTAGAAAAAAACACTAATATCAAGTCTAAACATGTTGATACCTTCTGGAATACATTTTTCCTGGAATAGGCTATCAACTGAATTATAGCCTATCATTGTTATGGCCTATGGCTCCAAGCGGTGTGTAATGTTCATATACATGTCCAAAGCATCCCAAAACACACCACTGCTACCCACGAGAGTGTCATAAAAAATATGGTCACACTGGTATGTCGACGACCACAAATTTTCCCTCTGCAGTTGGCGGTCAGGGTAGCCATCAAGGGGGTCTTGTCCATAAGGAGATGGATATGTTAAACTCCCTCCATTGCTAATATAGTCTGCTGCTGCAACCTCGGCGGGTGGTATAAGGTGAGACTGGATTCGTGCGGTCCTCAGATGGGCTGCGAACAGAACATCTGGAATGCCCTTGTGTGGAATCGTGTGTGCGTTCCACGCAGGAACGAAGTTCTGTAATCCCACCAAGCAGCATTTAGAAGTAATGCAAGATACACAGTGCTTGACACATGGATCATCCATGTGCAAGAAACCATTGTTCGTAAGATAACACAAAGCATGCTTGATAGGATAGTTTATGCGTGCGTTTATTTCTACCCACTTTCTTTCGGCGGCATGGTTTTGCCTGAACTGACTTTGAATGAAAGGAAGACGGTGGGTATTGGCTCGAAAGGCCGCGAGATTGTCTTGCTGATAAAGACACAAATAAAATTCACGACCATGGTCAACTCTTAACTGGTCAAACAGTCCATGGTTCAAGCAAATTTCTCTATACACCTCATCATATATTGTCAGATTGTTCTTAATTGGCATGAAAGAGTATCCCAATATTTTCCCACTAAACCCATCACTTGCAACTACTTCGGTCACACTAAAATCAACTAGCTTCTCATTTTGATCCATGTGAAGTTTGTGTCCGGCGTATTCCGCGTAGTAAACATGAGGGTTTGTTTGACGAGCGGTTCCCTCTCTTCTCATTTGAGTGTAGGCTGGAGTCATTTGAGCCAATGCTCGCCTGACGCTCCTTTCTCCCAGCCTGAATCCCGAGGCTCGTAACATTCCTGTCATTATCTTTCTCCCACACACCGGGCCGCATGCGGTGACCGGCGACCGCTGATCCAACAACCGCATCCACTCCACTTCTGCCAAGCCGTGCATAATCAAAGCGATGGATGTTTCTTGAAGCGCAAAATTGATAAATAGACGACATACTTGCACCTCTTTCTACTCCATATTGTGTCTTCAAGTGATTTTGCACTTCTGTACAAGTGTATCCAAACTCCTCTACTAATCTACGGATCACAGTTTCATAACTATCCAGTGAACTCCAGGCAGACATTTTAGCGGACAAGTTACATCAAGTCAGCTAACGTTAATCGGCTAAAACATTTAGCGGAGTTTTTATTGGGGGGTGGGGCTTAAGGTCACAACGCAGCGAGAGTTCGTGGGATTAGAATTAGCCACTAAATAATAAATCACTAAGACAGTCACCAAAAAAAAGGAAAAAAAGAAAAAAAGAATACAAGAAGTCAATTTGCAAATCAGAACTTGTTAATTTTTAATGAATAGTATCCGGAAATGACAATGTCAACAAAGTAAAATGAAAGTAATATAGCCCTATATGAAATATTACTTCCTACAGTTAACTATGCCCAAGAAAGTTTGAAAGTAAAAGCATTCACACAAAGTAAAAGATTGTAATACAACTCTTTGTGATGATCACATGTTTATCCATCTGGCACACAAAAAATAAAATAAAGTGCATGATGCCCAAAAAGTTTGGCATATTAAGATAATTCTTTGTGATGAGCACATGGTTTATCCTATGACCAAATTCACTTGAATATCTGCCACAAGAAAAAAAAAAAAGTGCATGATGCCCAAAAAGTTTGGTATATTAAGAGAACCCTAAACTGACAGAACTTTTATCTAAACGAAATCGAACGCTGCCATTGTAATGACTTGACCTGCATTGGACGATCTTCCGTTTGGAAGATGATCATCTCAATTTTTCCAGCACCTCACTCAGACCCCTGAGAAACACAAGTTTGCTGGAGAACCCTGCAGTCTTGCAGAAAAAGCAGGCATCATTGCCATTGAGATAGGTCTGCACACACTCCCCACACCCAGCCAATTGGCCACAGCATGCAGCAACTACAATGGTCGTACTAGGAATGCTGGTACACATTCTGCAGCTGAGAGCTTCTTTCAGAGAGGACATGATCTGAAATGAGTCAGATAAACCAGTGACTTTCTGACTCACTGCATCTAGAACATCAAACACTTGTGCAACACTGCCCTTAACCTGGTTGACAACAATGTTCAGTTCACTGCATTGTTCATCAACTTTCTCCGTTATGCGTGCTGCAGCATTCTTGACCTCCAACTCAACTTCTTGAAGGCTTTCCAGCACTTCACTTTCCTCTGCTTCAACTCTAAACAAGTGGAAAAAGCTCCAATTAGCACACATGCAAACACAGTTACGCCCGTTTCACACATACTCTGTTTGCAGTGCGTGTGTGTTTTTTCTTCCATACCCATGTTAACAAGTTAGAGCTTTCACACTGCACGCGGATGCAGTCCTTCGATCTGTTCCAGTTGCGGTGCGTACACAGCAGTGGATTTATCATTTCCGTACCGAGTCTATTTTTCATTGTTCTGCAAACTGTCTTAAAGTGACAGCATGGTTCGTGGTCAAAATTAACACAGATTGACATGAAAATGTAGTAAATTTCACCATAAATACATTTAATTCAATAAAATGTATAGGCTAGTATCTTACCATGAATGCATTTAATTAAATACTACTATTTTTCATGGTCATCTTTTTATTTTAAGACCGAGGTAAAGCCAGGAAAACTACAATTTACTTCAACAAGGCAACATAACGACACTCGTCTCATTCGTGGAGGTGGAAAAACAAGTTCCCCTTCAGGGACTACCGCTGCGTGTAATCGCAGTGGGAACGCCCTCAGCGTGACGCGTCTGAAGCATGAATGAAATCAGTCAATGGAGAGAATGAGCGTACGGCGAGTGACGTCATCGACCAGGAAGCTATAAATATCCCCTGAGCACACAATACGCCAGCTTTTAGTTACTTCAGCAGCTCTGTGTGTGTCTGAATCTGTCGATTGTGTTTGTCTGTTTTGTCAGGAGTTTATCACTATATATTTTATATAAAAAAAACAATATGAGCGAGCAGTATAAGAAGTGTGTTCCCCCCTGTACTCGATACATCACGGGTGGGGATTCACACGAGCTATGTGTGGCTTGTTTGGGAGTTCAGCATGCCCAGTCGGCTCTCGAGGGAATCGATTGTCAGCATTGCGAGCGTTTTCCCTTGAGAATTCTGCGCTCGCGGCGATCGCTCTTCGAGGAGAGTGGTTTGCTGCGAGCTCCCCGAGGCTCGGGTCCCGCTTCTGTTGAGGCAGAGCGGCGGCGCTTGTCTTGGGGCTCGCAGATGGATCTCACTGGCGACGTTGAGACGGGCTCCGCCCTATCTCAGCTATCTCCGCCGAGATCTAGTGCCTCTCACCCGGCTCTGGAAGCACGCGCTGCGGCGGTTACTTCTGCCCGGGTGGAGGCACATGATGATGTTGAATTGAGATTATCCAGTTCTGAGGAGCTGGATGTCGAAAGTTTTGCATCAGAGGAAACTAGTTTATCACATTATACTGCAAATGAAGAAGGTTTGATGAATGTGTTATCTCGGGCTGTTGAAAAGCTAAAAAAAAACACAAAAAAAAAACAGTAACGAGTGGCTAGCTGATAGACAGGATTCTAGAATTAAACGCAAACTAGATGATAGATTTCTGTCTGCACGACCTCAACCTTCTCGCCGGTGCTTACCGTTCTTCCCAGATCTTCATGCTGAGGTTTCAAAGACCTGGGTTAGACTGGTTTCAAGCAGAATTTACACAAATCAGTCCAATGCTTATGGTAACATTGTTGGTGCTAAATCTGCTGGTTATGTGACGATGCTGTAGGCGGAGGAGACGCTCGCGAGCTATCTCTCTCCTGCTTCATCGTCTTCACTTAAAGCACCGGCTCTTCCACCAAAAAAAATACCTCTGTGCTGGTGGGGAAGACTTACTCGGTGGCTGGGCAGGCGGCTGCATGTTTGCATACGATGGCTTTTATGCAGGCTTTTCAGGCCGACCTGCTCAAAGGAGAATCTGAGGGGGGTCCCCGCCGAGAGAGACTTGCGTTCACCTCCCTTAAGGGTGCCCTGTCTCTCCCGGCGCCCTCAGGGGCCCGTCCTACTAACCCTGCCGAAACAGGGCGTAGAAGGGTCTGGCGAGTGCTTTCCCGAGGGACGCTCGCCGCCTCTAAGGAGGGTTCTAGTGTGTTCAGACCAGTCGTTCCCTGCTGGTGCGCCGTTACAGGGCACTGTGTCTGCGTGACACTCCGCTTCTGCTGTGCTCTTTTGGAAGACGAACTCGACGAAAGATTTTGCTCTTTCGTCGAGTTCGTCTTCCAAAAGAGCACAGCAGAAGCGGAGTGTCACGTCTCTTGCCCCCCTGCAGAGAAACTGGAGGGACGAGGCGGAGCGCTCTCCGGCACGGCCTTCTCGGGGCAGGACTGATCTGAGGACAGTCATTGTCGCCAGAAAGGCGAAAAAGTCCTGACGGGCTGAACGTCAGGACTCTGAGGGTGGTCCCCATCGGGAAAAACTTGAGTTCACCGCACAAAAACACGGTGCCCTGTCTTTCTCGATGCCCTCAGGGGTCTGTTCTACTAACCCTGCCTATACAGGGCGTAGAGAGACTCGGCGAGCGATTTCCTGAGGGACGCTCGCCCCCTCCAAGGAGGGTTGTGGAGTGCTCAGACCAGCTGTTTCCTGCCAGTATGTTACAGGGCGCTGTGTCTGTCACTCGGGATGTTCATCCAGAGGCCAGCCTCGAGAGGCTGGTTCCCTTAGTAGAGTTCCTGGCGGAATGGGAAATGCTTCCCAATGTTTCTCACTGGGTCCTGAATATTATAAAGAACGGGTACGCTATTCAGTTCAGAACGCGTCCACCTCGGTTCAGAGGGGTTCTGCCCACTGTGGTGGGCCCCGAGCAGGCTTTGGTATTAGAACAGGAGGTAAAAACTCTGCTGCAAAAAGGGGCTATAGAACGGGTTCCCCCACCCAGCAGGGAGATAGGATACTACAGCCGGTACTTCATCGAAAAAAGAAATCCTGACGTGCTGAACGTCAGGACTCTGAGGGTGGTCCCCATCGTGAAAGGGGATCTTTCCCCATCTTCACAGGGCGTAAAGAGACTCGGCGAGCGATTTCCCGAGGGACACTCGCCCCCTCCGAGGAGGGTTGTGGAGTGCCCAGACCAGCTGTTCCCTGCCAGTACGTTACAGGGCGCTGTGTCTGTCACTCGGGATGTTCAAATCAGATCCGAGGACTGGTTTGTCATGATAGATCTAAAGGACGTTTACTTCCATGTATCTATCCTCCCTCAACACAGGAAGTTCCTGAGGTTCGCTTTCGGGGGCGAAGCGTACCAATATCGGGTTCTTCCGTTCGGCCTAGCACTGTCACCCCAAACATTCACGAAGTGTATGGATGCTGCTATAGCCCCGCTGAGGTTACAGGGCATCCGCATTCTGAACTATATAGACGATTGCTTGATTCTAGCTCAATCGGAACAACAGGCGGTTCGGCACTGAGATGTCGTTCTTGCTCATATCAAGTGACTGGGGCTGAGGCTCAAAGCCAAAAAGAGTGTTCTTTCTCCATTACAGAGAACCACTTTTCTAGGTGTAGTGTGGGATTCAACGACGATGCAGGCACGATTGTCACCTGCTCGTATTGCTTTGATTCTCGTCGCAGTAGATCAGGTCAAGCTAGGCCAGTCATTCACTGTAAAACAGTTCCAGAGACTGTTAGGCCTCATGGCAGCTGCGTCCAACGTGATACCTCTTGGCCTCTTGCACATGAGACTGTTACAGTGTTGGCTCAGGACCAAGGGATTCTCCCCGAGGGGAAATCCACTTCGCATGATCGTGAGTTTGCGTGGTGTCATCACGCCCTGATCATGTGGAAAGATCCTTGGTTTCTGTCCCAAGGCCCTGTGTTAGGAGCTCCTTGTCGTCGCGTTATGCTAACGACAGATGCCTCTCTCACGGGTTGGGGGGCGATCATGGATGGTCACCCGGCTCAGGGTCTGTGGGAGGACCATCATCGTCTGTGGCACTTAAACTGCCTAGAGATGTTGGTGGTGTTTCAGGCTCTGAAACACTTCCTCCCAGACCTAAGGGGCCACCATGTTCTTGTCCGGACAGACAACACATCGGTGGTTTCTTATATCAACCATCAGGGGGGTCTGCGTTCTCGCCCGCTTTACAAACTGGCACGTCAGATCCTTCTATGGTCCCAGCGGAAAATTCTTTCTCTGAGAGCTATTTATCTGGGGTATTTAAATCAGGGGGCAGACATCCTGTCAAGACAGGGTCTGAGGCCCGGGGAATGGAGTCTTCACCCCGAGGTGGTGGAACTCCTATAGAAACATTTCGGTCGTGCCGAGGTAGACCTATTTGCTTCTCGAGAAACATCACACTGCCCGCTGTGGTTCTCTCTCAGCCATCCAGCCCCGCTGGGGTTGGATGCGATAGTACATCCGTGGCCGAGGTCACGCCTGTACGCTTTTCCCCCGATCGCTCTGCTCCCAGGAGTTCTGGAGAGGGTTCGCCGGGACGGGCTCAGTCTCCTGCTAATAGCCCCGTTCTGGCCGGCCCGAGTATGGTTTGCGGACCTAGTGTCTCTCCTCGACGGCTCTCCCCTAGAGATACCGATCAGGAGAGATCTGCTCTCTCAGGCGAGTGGGTCGATCCTTCACCCCCGTCCAGAGCTATGGAGGCTGTGGGCTTGGCCTCTGAGGGGGCCCAGCTCATAGATTCTGGTCTCTCGGCTGAGGTCGTTGAGACCATCCTCCAATCCACGAGGAAGTTATATGCCGCGAGGTGGAAACTTTTCACCTCTTGGTGTGGAGAGCGCCAGCAGGACCCAGTTAACTGCCCGGTTGGTACAGTGCTGGATTTCCTGCAGGACCGTCTCTCCACAGGGTTATCCCACTCCACACTGAAGGTGTATGTGGCGGCCTTAGCTGCTTACCACACCCCTTCAAGTGGAGGTTCCCTCGGGAAACACCCACTTATGTCTCGCTTCCTTCGTGGCACCTTGAGGCTGAGGCCTGCTGTTCGCACGAGGGTACCAGCTTGGGATCTGGCCATCATCTTAGAAGGTCTCTCTCTTGCTCCTTTCGAGCCCATCGAGGAAGTTTCGGAAAAGTTTCTTACTCTAAAGACTATCCTTCTTCTCGCTATCTCATCTCTAAAAATAATTGGAGATATTCAAGCACTTTCGGTGGCTCCCTCGTGCCTGGAATTTGCTCCTGGTATGGTTAAGGCCTTTCTCTGTCCGAGACCAGGTTACGTTCCTAAGGTGCCAACTACTTTTGTTAGACCTATAGTTCTGCAGGCTTTCTGTCCTCCGCCTTTTCTGACGTCAGACCAGAGGAAACTTAATTTGCTGTGCCCTGTTAGGGCTTTAGATGCTTATGTCCACAGAGCTGCCCTGTGGAGGAGATCGGAACAACTGTTTGTCTGTTTTGGGTCACCTAAGAAAGGGTGTCCTGCATCTAAGCAAAGGATGAGCAAGTGGGTGGTCGAGGCCATCTCGCTTGCTTACGGTTCGGCCCATCAGCCTTCACCTTTGGCTGTAAGGGCTCATTCCACCAGGAGTATGGCTGCCTCTACAGCTCTTCTTTCAGGAGCTTCTCTTCAGGACGTTTGTGATGCGGCAGGCTGGTCCTCACCGCACACTTTCGTCAGATTTTATTCCCTTGACCTTAGCTCCACTCCAGGGGCTCAGGTTCTCTCGTCGGTTTGTGTCTCCTGATGACACATGACGGGGATTTGGTCGTATGGGGATGTGGGTATTGCGTTCCCACTGCGATTACATGCAGCGGTAGTGCCTGAAGGGGAACGTCCCGGGTTACGTATGTAACCCTAGTTCCCCGAAGGGACGGACGCTGCGTGTCCTGCCATACTCTCGGCATCCCCTTGGGTCGCTGCTTCAGTAACTTTTAAGCTGGCGTATTGTGTGCTCAGGGGATATTTATAGCTTCCTGGTCGATGACGTCACTCGCCGTACGCTCATTCTCTCCATTGACTGATTTCATTCATGCTTCAGACGCGTCACGCTGAGGGCGTTCCCACTGCGATTACACGCAGCGTCCGTCCCTTCGGGGAACTAGGGTTACATACGTAGCCCGGGACGTTATTTGTGACATGCAACGATTTAAATTATGTAAAAGAAAGGGTATGAATCTGCTGTTTTTGTAAATTTTAAGTTTTAATTTAAAATGTATGCAATTTTAATATAAGTAGCTACATGGTTCAATATTTTACCACTTGCTTGAGCAACTTAATATATAATCTATATAAACATAATGCATTGAATAATACAATGTTTAAATTGTGTTCAAACGTGAATGCATCTATTAAAGAGTGTATAAGTGTACAAAGAGAATCCCAATGCTGACCAAACTTATTTTAAATAAAAGTTGATGATAAATAAAAATAGTGAGTAGGCTATATGTGTTTGTGGTACAGCCGTGGGTCAGTTACGCACTGCAAACGCAGCATATGTGAAAGCACTATAGCTGTGCTGCTCCTGCACCGCAACACGGACTGCACAGGCACTGCACACGGAGTATGTGTGAAACAGGCGTTAGTCTTTCTATGACATTATATGCGACATATCTAACAATATGTCAAATATCTCACAACAGTTGATGTAGGTCGCTGTAAACTCTGCTTTGCTTACAATTTAAAACTTGTAGGATTACATAGTTATATTCTACAAAACAATATCTGAACTTACACAAAATATCCTGTCCAAAAATATTCATACCCTGGTTATTACAGGGATAGCCCACCCAAAAATGAAAATTCTCTAGTTCTTTACTCACCCTCGTGTCATCCTAGATTTGTAGGGAAAAAGACCAACTCTGAGTCCATGTAATGCAAGTGAAAGGCAATTAGATAGTTTATGATTCAAGAACCACACACAGAAATGGTTACGTGCATCACGCTTCACAATCATCTATATCTCATGAGTGTGCAATATGACAGTTGGCCAGAAGTGATATAGTTTTTTTTATTTTTTATAAACTTTGACGCACCTATTGTTCAGCCTCAGAAGACATTGATTCATCCAGGGTCACATAGATTACGGTCATATTCACCGTGTTATTTTTGAATTGTCAACTTTCAATCCCCATTAACTTGCATTATATGGACTCACATATGGAGATAGGTTAGTTTCCTTAAATGTTTTGTTTATCTGAAGAAATAAAAGTCATATACACCCGGGATAGCATGAGTAAATGAGATAATTTTCATTTTGGGGAGGACTAATATATAAATAAATAAAAAAACAACCTTTTCTTTTTAGACACGTTTTCCTGTCTTTTAAGTTTCACCAAGTCACTGCTTTTAATAGCGAAGATCTTGTGACTTGATGATTTCCAAAACTCCAAATCTAAAATAAAAAATATAAGGATTTTACTATCAAAAGTAGATGCAGTCACTAACCTTATATCACACCAGGGGCTCAGTTATACCACAGTTGTGTAGTTCTAACGCCATTTTATTTTATTTTTTTTACTGTCGTAATCAGTATCGGCCGTGTTACTATTACAGCAATAACAATAATAATGTTGTATTACCTTTTGTCTCAGAGGTATCTGCTATTGCAAGACCCTTGACGTCACAGATGGTGTAACAGTCAGCAGAATTAAAGTATTCTTGTACAGTTTGCCCCACGAGTTGCACACCCTGACCCTCTGAGATTGTAACGTGCACGGTGGCTGTGAGAAACAACAACAACAACAACAACAACACTACTATCAATCATTGCAACTGCTTAAAGGACATTAAAATTCAAACATTACAAGATTTATTTCCCAGAAAATAATACACTTACTGTATGGTGAAATCTTCCCATTGTCTTCAATGTCGGCAACATAAATCTGTTTCCTTGCTGATCTTGTGCGCTTCAGCGGGTTCTGGAAAGTGTTACCTGGATTGCTAACGTGCCCTCTTGGCCTAAAAGGTGCACTGTGGCATTGAGGAGAAATCCCAGGACCTGGGCCAGCGCTTGGTGTCATGGCGGCCGCGGTGGTGTGTTCTTTAATAGTGCCACATACAGCAAATGATCCTCGGTGACGCATTATATCGGTCTGAAACATGCCGTTTGGGTTTGGGAAATAGGTTTCCCTTGTTATGTCATCCTCCATATATATGCTCTCCGGCTCCATCTAAAACTAAGGATACAATCTTAGCGACTGGCTATTGGCCTGATAGCTATTCTAGCTGGCAAGGTTTACTAAAAATGTGTAGTAATAACGTTAACGTTAC
Organism: Rhinichthys klamathensis goyatoka; assembly: GCF_029890125.1. Lineage (NCBI taxonomy): Eukaryota > Metazoa > Chordata > Actinopteri > Cypriniformes > Leuciscidae > Rhinichthys > Rhinichthys klamathensis. The sequence goes on from NW_026606557.1 coordinate 1,306,708, forward strand.
CTTAAAAATAGATTCCAGCCGATCCCGAGAAATATCTCTGGCCATCATAGTCAGCCGTTTAGCACCATGATGCAAGCTGAACTGCAACAGGTCATCCATATTTATTGCGCGTCGAACGACTTGCTTAAGAAGAACACTAATGGTCTCGCGATTACCTACAGTACACCATCCACTTCCGTTCTGCCCCGGTGCCCCCCCCCTCCCCCCCCCCCCCCCCCCCCCCCCTCCTCAATGATAATAGACTCGCCCATCTACCTTGCAAATTGAAAAATGCACCTTGACTAGAACGAAACTCTTTTTTTTTTTTTTTTTTTTTTACGAATTTAAAGTGACAATTTAGAAGACGTAAAAAAGCAAAGAAGAGCGGAGAAAATGTAATTTTGCATTGATGATTTCCATTACACGAGAGTAGATGTTAAAACTTCATGCTGATTTGTACTCGGCTTTCGCCAAGATAAGCAAAACTAAGACGTAGCTTTACAGTAAACTATGCTTCTCCATCCATTTACGCTTCTTTCCATAAGGTAGTGTGACTCCCCTTCTGTCCGGCGTTAACGGCAGCAGTGTACTTGGCGCGTTAGCGCACGCGACGGCTGCAACTACAGGACCAGCACGACAACCGTCTGGATTGAACCGAGTAGGGGACATCTCTAGGGTCTTCAAGTGGGCACCTTCCGTCCTCAGTGTTTCGTCGACTAGCCCACGACACCTCAAGAGGGCTCGACAGTGACTCTGGCGTCCCAGAGTCACCCCCCTCCGTCCCCCACTCAACTCAGCCCAGCTTACTGACCTCTACATCCCTCCTGCTGCTGAGACCTAACCGCAATATCACAATCTCTCCGCGACCCAACCATACGCGCCAACCCGTTGACTAAGGCTGTCGAGCCCCACTGGTGCGTTAATATGCAGTTTCAGTGGACAACGGTTCCGTATGGCATACCACCTACCGCAAAACACAATATCTACCCAACCACCCGTCATTCACGCAATATCCACAGGAACGTATACAAATAAACCAACAGACTCTTCAAGTTTTCAAGAACTCTACGAAACCGTAGCGTGGCGGCCTGTACACAGCCAGCTAGAATCTTTCCGTCTCAACCACAGCCAGTTGCTGCTCCTTTCTGCTGCTTCAGATAAGTTCTTTACTGTGCGACGCAACTCTTGGCCACTGAATCCGACGTCTCTGAGGAACCGGGTTGTAGAGTGTGCCACAAAACCTCGACAACCCACTTCCACTGGATAAACCTGGACTCTCCATCCTCGCTGTTCTGCTTCAGTGGCCAGATGAGCATACCGCAGTTTCTTCCTCTCATATGCCTCATCTACCGCATCCTCCCATGGCACTGTTAACTCTATCAGTTGAACAATGCGTGCTGATCCAGACCACAAAACAATATCTGGTCGTAGGTTAGTGGTGGCAATCTCAGGTGGAAAAATAAGCCGTTGGTCAAGATCAGCCAGCATCTTCCAGTCCCTAGCAGCTTCCAGTTGTCCTGGGCGAGAATTGGTGTTAACACCTTTTCTTGGTGGTTGCTCGCCTGGGCGGAGGAATATTGTCTTCTGCGTGTAATGTTTTGCTAGAACAGGTGGCAACTTATTGGTCATGTTACGCTTGCCTTCTAATGCTAAAGCCAAACATCGCAGTACTTGGTCATGGCGCCAAGTAAACCGACCTTGGCTAAGAGCCACCTTACATCCAGTCAAAATGTGCCTTAATGTGGCAGGTGATGAACACAAAGGACAAGAGGGATCCTCTCCTACCCAGAGGTTTAGGTTCTGCGGTGATGGGAGAACATCATATGTTGACCTAATAAGGAAACTGATCCTACTCTCTTCCATTGACCAAAGGTCTTGCCAGCCCATCTTACGTTGTTCCACACTCTCCCATCTCATCCACTCTCCCTGCTTGGCCTGTAAAATGGCCTTTATACACCTCATCCTCTCCTCCTGCTGTCGCACCTCGTTGACTACCAGCTTCCTCCTTTGAGCTGGGCCTGCCTTGTGCCATTTAGGAGGAGCTAAACTGAGCCCAAAACCCCCTCTTCCATGCTGTACCTGTCCCACGATATCCCTAATTTGAAGGGCAGCCTTTGCCTCTACTACAGATTTCTTTGCTGACCACTTTCTACCAGTTTTTAACACAGGGGCTGCCTCCCTTACACATTTGTCGCGTGACTCTACTAAGGTCATTTCCAGTCTGACCTTGGCACACTTGAACTCCTCGGTTAAAGCAGAGACTGGCAGCTGCAATATTCCTTTACTATAAAGTCCTACTCTGCTGAGGCAGCGTGGAACTCCCAACCATTTCCTGATGTATGAACTTACCAACGCTTCCAGCTTCTCCACTGTTGTCAAAGAAACCTCGTACACGGTCAGTGGCCACAGCAACCTCGGCAGTAGACCAAACTGAAAGCACCAGAGTTTTAGTTTACCAGGTAGAGCACAGCTGTTTATGCTCTTCAACCCTTCCACTGCTTGTCGTCTAACTTCTCCCACCCGAACTGTGTCCTTTAGATCCCCATCGTACCATCTCCCAAGACTCTTCACTGGCTTCTCAGAAACTGTTGGTATTGCCTCACCATTAATGAAGAATGTTTTATCTACTACCTTTCCTTTAACTATCGAGATGCTCCTTGATTTAGAGGGCTTAAATTTCATTCGTGCCCATTCAATATTATCTGTTAACTTCCCCAATAACCGATTAGTGCAGGCTACTGTTGTAGTCATGGTTGTCATGTCATCCATGTATGCTCTGATTGGTGGTAGTCGCATCCCAGAAGCCAAGCGCTCTCCTCCTACTACCCAGCTATAATATAACTGGAAAAAATGAAAAAATTTACGCCTGGTTTCAATTTTTCATTTTTGTATTTGCATTGTATGGTCTGAAAATTGAATTGTGAAGCGTTACACGGACCCGTACGCCTTACAAATCTCTTTTTTGCAGATCGCAGCGGGACAAAGTGGACAAAAATAGACAAATGCGTAAAAACAGTTTTGTGTGTAGAAATGGATCACACTTTGTATGTGAAATAAAAAGATATTTGTACAGATTAAATTGTGTGTATTTACAAATCACATATTATTTTTGTGAATATGATTTTACACAACACAAATGTAAAAATACATGTTTTAGGTTGTGAGATATTTGTGTATATGTTTATTTACAGATCTCTGCAGTACACATTGGACAAAATTCAACAAATGTGTAAAAAGGAACTTACAAATGTAGCATGACCCACAAATTCACAGGAAGTAATTTGCAAATGTGTAAAAACAGTTTTGTGTTGTACACATCACCCTGTATTTTTGTGGATATGATTTTACGTATCACAAATGTAAATATACACATTTGCAGATAGTGAAATATTTGCGCATCATTGTACACATTTGTAGATTGTCTTCTGTGGGTTACAAATATTAAAGTCCAATTAATTCTTCCATACTAACTGAAATAAAACAAGTTTTAAGTGAAACTAGCCTACTACTAAAACTAAAACTAAAATAAATGCAAGCTAAATAGAAAATTACTTAACACACATAAAAGAAATGACTAAAACTTGAACTGAAATAAAAATGAAAACTGAAAGTGTAAAAATAAAAACTATTAGTTTCAGTACTTTAATATGCATAATAGTAAAATAACACCGGCCAAAAACATGGAGTTACCATGCCCAAAAATATGGAACTAATTATCATGGTGCATGTCCAAAAATAGAGAGGCTGTTCACAGCAGAACAAATTGGTAGAGCTCGACAGTTCAACCACACTCTAACCCTACCCATAATAACCCTATTGCTAAACATAACTCCACCCATAATGTCCAGAGAGGTGGAGCTTGACTTGATTGAGCTCCACTCATTACGCTCAGAGAGGGGGAGATAGACATCATTTGGCTCTGCAGTGAGCACCACTTGAAAAAACATCATTGTATTCTGTTACATGGCGAAAAAATGTGTGTTCAAAACCATAGTAATATCTAAAAATGTCCAATGAATACACGGTACAACCATAGTTACCAAGAAATTTGATATCATGGTACCATGGGCAAAAAAGCCCAAGGAGGTGCTACCATGGTACTTTTGGTGTTTGTGCTGGACGGATGCCACACCGTTCATCATCTTCTTAATCTCATATGTCGCTGTGATGTCTTCAGCACAGCACTGAAACAGGAGGCCTTTGAGACCGTAAACAGAATGGCAATGTTTTCAAGGGCCTGGACGAACGAAGCATTTCAAAAACACACATCCTGAGGAAGGAACACGTTTCCTGATCCACGTTAAACAAAGAAAGGCGGTTCCACGTGATAAGTGCGAGCATTCTGCCCCTTCTCTCCATCCTCGGCGTCCTTCACATTCATGAACACTCACCTGTGAAGATGAGCGTGTGTCTTCTCTGGCTCGGCCTGAGCGCTCTGTGTAAGGACACTCCGGACTGATTCAGACCATCTCATACTCTTTTTTATTCATTTGTCTCACCTCTTTCTCACTTTTGCTCTCATCTACAGGGCAAGCGGCCGACACACAGGCAGGTAAGTCCTCAGTTCAGTTTTATTTGCATGCGAGGGAAACGGTTTTTGGAGGCTGTTGAGTTATTTTTACCTCTCTCAGATTCACCTGACCGCTTGATTTATATAGTCGGGCAAAGGGAGCAGTGAAATATCATGACAGTTCTGTGCTTTTCTGGGACTTCTCGGATGTATTTTTAGCCAGAGTCAGATCTGTGATTCGCTCGGATGCTTTGATCCTTCAGAGATGTTTTGTCACGGACTGTTTAGCCGTTCAGAGGAAGTTTGCGCTTCGCATAATAGCAAGATGTTTAGTCTGCGTTTAATTAGAGGCTCAAACAAGATCAGTGATGCAGATTCCAACACACAAACACTGTCGCTTTCTAATCAACCCTCTGGGTTCGGATTATCCTTGTTTTTCCAGATTTTAGCGGTGTTTATGGGCTGACGTGTACAGCAGAGAACTTGTTGTTTTGTTGGCCGGGCTGAGAGTTGTGCGCCAGAAATGACAGGGTCTGTGCTCCTCAGGGAATGATGTTTTGTGTTTGTTTATGTGCTTTCCTTCCTTCCTCCTTTTTCTGTTGGGAACGCCGCTGCTCTCCACACTTCTCAGTGTGGCCTTCTTTAAGACTTCAGGAAAAGAGCTGACGGTGTTCTGCTCAAAGTAAACATACCGAGAGGATGACTCTTTAGAAGTGGCATCTGATGGCCTTTTTTTTTTTTTTTTTTGTAAACCGAAGGGTGCGCACAATGTAAGAACGGGACTGTACTGGTGCATTGATTTACCCTTCACTGAGAAGACAATCCCAGAGTTCACCCCTTGTGTAAAATAAGTGCACTTAATAGATTGTAGTGTTCTTCAAATCTTAAAAGAATATTTTAAAACCTGTACTTGCATTTAATATAATATTACTGAAATAAAAGGCACTTAAGTGCACTTAAAGAGAGACACTTTCATGACTTTCTTAACACACTCAAATGGGCTTTTAAAACATACACTTAGTAATTAAAAGTTTTACTTAAATCATTATGTTTCAATAATATTTTGTCGTCCTTTAAAGAACTTATGTTGATGTGTTGACCAAAGCACATTTAAAGTACTTGATTATGATTTTAACTTTAGTGTGTTATTCAATATTACATTTATAGTTAATATATTTTATATATTTTACCATGCAACAATGTGTGATTACAGATTTATTTCAATATATTACATACAAGTTTCAATATAAATTACATTAAATTATATTTTACTGATTAAATATATTTTATATGATTACCTTAAAGACACTATAAACGTGTGACGAAGTTGGCAGAATTCACAGCAGATTTAACTAAAATTAACTAAAATGATCTCAGACCCAACAAGTGTTTTTGAGAGTGCAATACATTTGTATGATCTCTCCAAACAGAAGGTTTAAAAGCTTTGTATGATTACTTTTAAATAGCCATCTATTGTGTAGCACTGCTGACGACGAATTGTCCATAATAAATGTGTAAAATTATTGTATAATAATATATATATTTATTGAATATTTTTAAATTTATAATGCAGCTTTCAAAAACACAAGGATGTGTCATGATTATTTACAAAATTATTAAAATTGTATTAATATGATATTAATATTTATTATGTATTTAAAAATGTCATTAAGATTATATTATTATATAAGATTTTATAATTATTTATACAAAATTCAGTTAAGTCAACAACATATTCTGTCACTTTATTTATTTTTTTTCTGCTATTTTGACTCCCAAAATTGGTTAGATTGTAAATATAATGAACTTTTTTTTTTATGATCTTATATTCTGTCCCAGATAGCAACATATTGTCGGCCCTGATCCAGCCCACATCTGGGCCGTGTGGAATCCACATATACCAGATGTGGGCCGGACCTGGGCCGACACTATGTTGCTTTATTTTTACGTTTTTGATTTATGAAATATGGAATGTCTTTGTGTACAGGTTTGGCTATACTTGTGAGGGCCAAATGTCCTCACTTATTTAATAAAACATCATGACAAGCGACAAGTGAGGGCATTTTACTTGTCCTCATTAATTAAAAAGGCTTATAAATTGGCCCAAACGTGTTTTTATTTAAATCTAGTGTTTTGTTTCTATGATGGGTGTAGGTTTAGTGGTAGATATTTTGACATAAAATCAATGGAAGTATTTGCAATGTCCTCTCTAATATAGTGAAACAAATGTGTGAATGTGTGTTTTATCTCTGGGTCTTTCTGAGCAGCATTCACCATTGATCAGGTGACGTTGACTGTGCTTCCTGGTAATAATGTGGCGAGTGGCACTAACCTGACCTTGCGTTGCGAAGCCAAGGTCAGTCACAGCCTCCCGCAGCCGCTGACATACAGCTTCAGGTTCCTGCAGGACGATCAGGTCATGTACTCCAAAAATACCAGCGCCTCAGTGGTGGAGCGCAGTTTATCTCCAGCCAGGGTGTTCAACTCGGGTCGCTACCAGTGCGATGTCCGCATCTACGACAAGACCAAGACAAGCACCAGTCAGACACTCAGAGTCACAGGTCAGTAGCCTAACATAACTGATGCTTATCAAAGCATAATTCTACTAATTCAATTTTTAGCAGCTGTTGCTGTCTGATTACAGTGGATATAAAAGTCTACACACCCCTGTTAAAATAGCTGGTTTTAAAGAGTCTGTATACCCATGCAGGCCTTCAAGTCCCCATGCTGAAGGTGAAGTCTGATATCATTTCTGAGGGTGAAGACATCAGTGCCACATGCTTTGCACCAGAGGAGACGGGCGGTCTGAACTTCTATTTCTACGAGGACGATCAGGAGGTCAAGCGAGTCTCTAGCAAGAGCAACTCTGTGACGACCACTCTTGCCATGCAGAAGCTCACAGACGTCTACCTGCACTGTGTCTATATATATCTCATGCATCCTGATGCGGGCTTCTCCAACAAAAGCAACACTGTGAAAGTGATTGTGCAAGGTAACATTTGCTTGGTCAAAGAAACTTGGTCTAAAGACCCCATGAAATCAAAATTGTTGGCTACACTCAAAATTATTTAGGGTTAGTTCCCCCAAAAATGAAAATTCTGTAATTATTTACCCACCCTGATGTCGTTCCAAACCCGTAAAATCGTTTATCTTAATTACACAAATTGAGATATGTTTGATGAAATCCAAGAGCTTTCCGGTTCCTCCATAGGCAGCAACATCATTGCAACTTTCAAGGCCCAGAAAGGTAGTAAAGACATTGTTAAAATAGTCCATGTGACTACAGTGGTTCAACCTTAATGCTATGAATCGACTGAACACGTAATATGAAGAGTTTGGTTCCAAAACGCGATAAACGCAATTTTAAAAAAAAATTAGTTACTGCAAAAATCAGTATTGTGTCTAGTTGGTATTGAAAAGTCAATGTTTAATTTTAAGTAAAATGCGATATCCGCCGTGTTATTCTGTCATGTTTTCTCCCTTTCTTTCCAAACCGCGACAAACGCCCAGTCTCCCTTCTCTGCAGAATGCGATATATCCGCTCTCAACCAATCACAACGCACCATTCCACGCAATGTAAACAGTAACGGCAGCGCCTTAAATACACCCGGCTTCCTAGTTTTTCTTATCTATTTTGTACTTTTCGATCAACAAACAAACAAAAAAAAGAAATATTTTGACGGCATTGATGAACCTGTGGTTGTTTCTGCGGTGGGTAAGAAACGCAAGGCATCGAAATCGAATCATTTACGTGAGGAGATTAAGAAGATGAGGCACTCGGGAGGAGGAAAAATGTTTTCAATCTTCTTTACAGTTCTTAATAAAAATATTATACTAATAAACTTACGTTGTTGTGTATTTTCAACAATTTCAATATATTAAAAAAAACTTTTATATTGATTCAATGGATTAATTGCATTTAGTTAAAAAAAATGGATTTATAGCATTTTGGGGGAAAAAATAATCCGTTTTTATAATAAATATTTGAAAATCAAAACCTGGATTTTATTTTTTATTTTTTATTATGACCTACAAATGCTATGTGAAAGTTTGAAACAGAAAATAGTGGTTTTCATCTTTCCACTTTCTTGGTAAAGAAAACACATTTTTACTCAAATTAATCTAAATGGATTTATTGCGTTTTGGAACCAAACTCTTCAAATTGTTGAATAAAGTCGTTATTTTTGTTTTGTTTTTGCGCACAAAAAGTATTCTCATTGCTTCATAATATTAAGGTTGAACTACTGTAGTCACATGAACAATTTTAACAATGTCTTTACTACCTTTCTGGGCCTTGAAAAGGAGGGGTCTATGGAGGGGTCAGAAACCTCTCGGATTTCATAAAAAATATATTCATTTGTGTTCTAAAGATGAACGAAGGTCTTACTGGTTTGGAACGAGATGAGGGTAATTAAGACAGAAATGTATTTTTTTTTGTGTATCAACCTTTTAAGATCCATGCTTTGTTTTTTTAAAGAAATTAATACTTTCATTCACCAAGGATGCAGTAAAATGATCAAAAGTTGATCAAATAAATGCAGCCTTGCTGAGCACAAGAAGCTTCTTTAAGAAACGTTAACAATATTACAGAGCCTAAACTTTTGAATGGCAGTGTAAATGCTGGTCATTAATATCAAAATTATTGAATTATCTTGGATTATCTCTCACTCATGGATTATGTACATTTTAGTCTAATAAAATGTAACGTTATAATGCCCCTAAAATTATAACGCCTCTCAACCCCATAACAAAACAAGAAAATACAGCTAAGCTAGTCATTTCATGTGGTCTTTATAGAGCATATCCACAGCTGATTATATTTTGCATCGACAGCGAGATTGATCTTTTTTTTCTTTCTTTTTACAGATCTTGATGTGATCAGGCCGCAAATAAGCATCTCCCCCAACGCGAATGTTGTTGAGGGAGACAGGGTGCAGATCACATGTCGGGTGCAATATTCCTCAGATCTCGAGTTGTTCCTTACCAAAGGCAACACCGTACTTCGTCAATCTCAGTCAACGTTCGCATACAGCCTCACAGTAAGAGCTGAGGATTCAGGGGACTATGTGTGTAAAGCAGAGAAAGGCAGCGTGCAAAAGAAGACCGTCTATAAGCTAAATGTCACAGGTAACTAACCACAAACACACACATTTTGACTAATCTTAGAATGCTTTCAGCTATCAAGAGTCCACTAAGTTTGCCTTTTTATTTCAATAATGTCACTTATGCATCGAAATCGCAGCGAAAATTGGAATATCACGTTGAAATGGAAATTGGAATGTTAAACATTTTTACCATTAACAAATATTTGACACACATTACAGAGTTCTGTGCATGCTGATTTGTTTATCAGAACACAATTAATTACTTTATTAATGAACAAATAATACATTTTATTTAGCCAAGAAAGTAATGATGCATTATAATACACAACATGTAAAATAAATAACACTGCACCGGTCCATTGAGATTTAATTATAGATTTTATTCATATTTTGAATGTTTTTATTTTCTGTTTTCATTTTAATTGTAGTTAGTTTTAGTAATTTTGTTGTGTGTTTTTTTTTTTTTTTTTGTCATTAAAAAATAAATAAATTTATATATAGTTTTTGGTCATTTGTATTTCGGTTTTTGTTTTTGTTATTTATTTATTTTTAATTTTTTGTAATTACCAAATTTTATGAAATATAATAACCCTCCACTGCTTGATAATAAACAAAACAATTCTGACTCCATGTTCACTCTTTAGAACTGTTCTCGAAGCCGATTTTGAGAATGAGCCCAGATCAGGTTTTCGAAGGGGAACGCTTCACTCTGTCCTGCCGCAGTGCTGTACGCTCCTCGGAGAAGATCAAAAAAGCGGACATAAAGTATGCGTTGCTGAAAGAAGATCGGCACATTTATTCAGGTGCCGACTACTTTGCCACTGCGAGCCTGGCCACCAATGGGAAATACTCCTGTATGGCAGTGGCTAAAGGAGTTAACAAGACCAGCCAACAACTCCATTTAAAAGCTAAAGGTGAAGAGTTCATGCTTTTACTAAAGCATTTTACATTATTACTATGTTATAACATGTTATAACTTAGTAATAACAAAATATGTTTGATGAACTAGAGAACTGTAGAGAACTAATCATATAGTCACACACCTTTCAGTTTCCATGGATGTTAAAGGTTCTTCATGGACCGATCAATGCAAATAAAACCCCTTTATTTTTAAAAGTGAAGAGCTGACTGCTTGGAATATGAAGCAGATATATTTAATTCAATTGATAGGTTGCATTGCAAGAACACACTTTAGTGAATAGGCAACTTAATGTTTTTGCATGCTTCTCATTTTCCTCCCCTCTTTTTTTTTCCAGTGCCTGTTTCTGCCCCAGTCATCCGTGTCGTTGATAAGGTGATTGTTGGTCGGCCATTCAAGGTTTCGTGTGAGGCTGAGAATGGAACGCTTCCAATAACATACACCTTACTGAAGGCCCGCGTGTCAATGGCTGAGAGGAGAGTGGATGAGGCTGCTGACAAGGCACTCTTCAGCATTAACTCCATCAGTTCTCCAGAAGAGATCTACAGCTTCACATGTCAGGCTCAAAACCAGGGGCCATCGATCAGTAGCACCAGTCAACCCCTTACAGCAGAAGTCATAGGTAAGAGGACCAAAGCCTGACATCTTGATTTGTGTGCCTAACGTTGCTGCTATTTTTTGAATAATTTGGAAGTGCATGTTGCCATTTTTAGATGCCATAATCACTGATGGACTTTTGTGTGCGGTACCATTCTTGATGACTGTTACATTCATTGTATTCCTGTTCTGCACAGACAAAAGCTTTTCAAGACAACATTCAAAGTTTGTCGATTTTTTTGCCTCTATCTACATTCTTTTAAACTCTAAAAAGTTACTTATGCATACAATTCACTGCAGTTTCCAGCTGAAATAAACAAGAGTGGCAGTAAAACACCAACATCAATTCCTTTTTGAATTATGATAACAGTTAATCAGCACTAATAAATTAATAACAATAAATTAGCAAAAATGTCCTCCTCACTAGCATTTTTGTGTTTTATCTATTTTATCAGCATTTCATATTTACATATTTCATACGTTTATTGTATGGTTCGGTGTATCTCATTTTGTTTTCTTTTACCAAGTTTAAAATCTGGAGACTCGTCCAAAGTAATGAATTAATCAGTGTCAGAGAAACAAACATTATGAATGCATGTGAAATCTGCCTATTGTCAAAACACAAGTTTATGAAGTTTTTAAACGGGTAGTTCACATAAAAATAAATATTCTGTCATTATTTATTCGCACACACACACACACATTAAGAAAAGGCATTACAATATGGCCCAATGCACTGTTGTCACGGTTAACGTGTAATAAACACAAATAAGAGATGCATGACAGAGGATGACGATTGTCATTTTAAATAAATTTGATAGATTTAATAAACACTCAGAGAAAACACAACCACCATTAACACTAACGCAAGACACATAACTGAAGGAAACTGACGGCTTAAATACACATGGAATGAAAATCAATGGAACAGGGAACAGGTGTGAACTAATCAGACGCCATGACAACTAGTGAAAGAACTAGAACTCAGGAGACAATGAAAACAAACAGAACAAAATAATTAAACAAGACATGAACGTGACAACCGTGTTACAGTTAATATGACGACATTTTCCATATTGACTTTTACCTTTATTTTGAATTACACATTGTGTTATAGTTATGTCTGTTCTGTATCTGTTTCCTTGAGTTTTCCCCGTCATTGTGTATTTGGTTCAGTCCTGTTCCCAGTTTTCCCGCTCCTTGTTAGTGTTCAGTTTATTCACCTGTGTTCTGATTTGCCCCAGCTGTGTCTTGTTCCCTCATCCCGTCTGTGTATTTAATCCTGTCTGCTCTTTTGTTCTTGGTCAGTTATTGAATGAATGTATGTATTTTCGAGTGTCTTGCCTGTTCTGAGTTTTCCCTAGTTTGTATTATTAAAGTCTACTGCTGCATTTAGATCCGCCTACTGCCTTTGCTTCCACGCAAATCGTAACAGAATAACTGGCCCACTAGGATCTAGCAGCCATGCCTACCTGGAGTCCTGATGTCCAGATCCTCCGTCTTCGCCAGGAGAATCGCGCCATCGAGGATTATGTAGCAGAATTCCTCGAGCTGGCATATCTCGCGCAAATGAACACCCACGGCCTGAAGATCTTCTTCCGCGGAGGATTATCGGAACCACTCCGGTCTCTGATGCCCGAACCTGGTCCTCACGGATCTTTAGAATGGTACGTTGACCTGGCCCTGTTGTGGAGCGGTTCCCCGTTTACTGTGGGCGTGGAGGAGAAGCTGCGAGAGCCTGCGCTTAGCGTCAGCCCGGTCGCGCCCGCGCTTCCCTTCAGCTGCTCAGCCGAGACCACGCTCCACAAGCCTGCGCTTCACATGAACCGAGTCGAGCCCGCTTTCCACGACATGCCTGAGCTTCTTCCTGCCGAGACCGACATGCCTGAGCTTCTTCCTGCCGAGACCGACATGCCTGAGGCTGAGCTTCTGTCTTCCGAACCCGCACGTCGCTTCAGCCTCGACGAACCCGAGTCAAGTGAGTCAAGTGCCGCCGAGTCAAGTGAGTCAAGTGCCGCCGAGTCAAGTGAGTCAAGTGCTACCGAGTCAAGTGCTACCGAGTCAAGTGCTACCGAGTCAAGTGCTACCGAGTCAAGTGCTACCGAGTCAAGTGCTACCGAGTCAAGTGCTACCGAGTCAAGTGCTACCGAGTCAAGTGAGCCTACCGAGTCAAGTGAGCCTACCGAGTCAAGTGAGCCTACCGAGTCAAGTGAGTCTACCGAGTCAAGTGAGTCTACCGAGTCAAGTGAGTCTACCGAGTCAAGTGAGTCTACCGAGTCAAGTGAGTCTACCGAGTCAAGTGAGTCTACCGAGTCAAGTGAGTCTACCGAGTCAAGTGAGTCTACCGAGTCAAGTGAGTCTACCGAGTCAAGTGAGTCTACCGAGTCAAGTGAGTCTACCGAGTCAAGTGAGTCTACCGAGTCAAGTGAGTCTACCGAGTCAAGTGACTCCTCGCCCTGCCGGCCCCGCCTCTGCGCCTCGCCCTGCCGGCCCCGCCTCTGCGCCTCGCCCTGCCGGCCCCGCCTCTGCGCCTCGCCCTGCCGGCCCCGCCTCTGCGCCTCGCCCTGCCTGCGCCCTTCAAGCTCCGGGAGGCCTGCCCGGAACCCTTTTACCACCTGGAGGTTCCTCCCGAGGATTTCCCCAAGTATTTTTTGGGGGGGGGCAGAAGGTACTCCGTGAGGGCCATGGAGACGACGTCGACATGGTCCTCATCCTCGTCTGAGTCTGCTCCGACCTGGCCACCATCTCATCGTGCTCCGCCCTGGCCTTTGCCACGCCATGCTCCACCCTGGCCTTTGCCACGCCATGCTCCACCCTGGCCTTCGCCACGCCATGCTCCACCCTGGCCTTTACCACGTCATGCTCCGCCCTGGCCTTCGCCTCATCCTGCTCCGCCCTGGCCGCCGTCACGTCCTGCTCCGCCCTGGAGGCTTCCTGTTCCGGGCAAGCCACGCCCTCGTCAGCCTCCAGGGCGCCCACCCTCCCGCCCCTATTTGATGTTTATTCGGCGCGGGGACACGCCTTATGGAAGGGGGGGATAATGTTATAGTTATGTCTGTTCTGTATCTGTTTCCCTGAGTTTTCCCCGTCATTGTGTATTTGGTTCAGTCCTGTTCCCAGTTTTCCCGCTCCTTGTTAGTGTTCAGTTTATTCACCTGTGTTCTGATTTGCCCCAGCTGTGTCTTGTTCCCTCATCCCGTCTGTGTATTTAATCCTGTCTGCTCTTTTGTTCTTGGTCAGTTATTGAATGAATGTATGTATTTTCGAGTGTCTTGCCTGTTCTGAGTTTTCCCTAGTTTGTATTATTAAAGTCTACTGCTGCATTTAGATCCGCCTACTGCCTTTGCTTCCACGCAAATCGTAACACATTGCATTATGTTGTGCTTTAGGGTTGAAGGAAATGTCTGGAAACTTGACAGAAAATGTACTGGTAATTTTCTGCCGCGATATTATCAGTTTTTCTCAGCCCGATCTCACGGCAATTCGTACGAATTTTACGAGGTGGCTAATTCGTACTAATTCATACGATTTTTGCTAATTCGTACATATTTTACGAGTTACCAAATTCGTATGAATTCGTACGAATGGCCTACCCCTGACCCCGCCCCTAAACCTACCCATCACGTGGGTTTAGACAAATCGTACGAATTCGTACGAGTGAGGTCGTATGAATTAGTACGAATTAGCCACCTTTTAATCACTCGTACGAATTCGTACAAATTGGTCGTGAGATGGCGTTGGTTTTTCTACTTACAGTGAAAAAGTGGTCCATTAAACTCATTCTCTATTTCTTCTTAAGTCATAAAATTGTTTTAAATAACAGAAGTCGAAATCAGAAATCTCATTCCTGTTCACATTCAGATACAAATTTGACATGACATTGACTCATTGACACATTGAATGGGATATAAAGTTGCGACAGGGCAGGCGATTTCCAGTTATTAATGACTGAAAGATGTCTTCAGAAAATGAATGGGCTATAGTATTATTGTCTCTTACTATTCTTGACTAAAGTCGCTGGTATTTCTCTGTCTGTCTATCAGTACCAGTGTCCAAGCCAGTCCTGGAGCCACAGGACGTTACAGTCACAGAGGGCTCAGACCTCACCCTCACCTGCCGTGTACAGAAGGGCACTTACCCAATCACCTTTACCTGGTATCACAACAGGCTCCCTTTATCCAGCCAAAAAGTCAGATCCTTAGAAGGACGTTATATCATCGTAACCATAGAACGAGTCCAGCGAGGCGACTACTACTGTGAGGCGTCCAATTACAACACTGAAATTAAAAGTAGTTATCCAGCCAGGATTGGAGGTACATTTTTAAATACCACACCAACACAACATTTGATCACCCTGATATGCCATAGTAGAACTTCTCTGTTTTGAAATATAATTTTTTTGAATTATTACACTTACTCTACGCAGATGAAAGTTAAAGAAAGCAGTCAGTTAATGCAGCAACATTTTTATGAATTCTATCAATGCAATGTTGTGAGAACATGAACGTGAACAAACGTGAACGACGCTCTGGAAAGTTGACGGGCCAGTGCTGCAACGTCACGAAATTGTAAGCCTTGCAAATTTAAATATTAAAGCGCAAGAAGACGCGAAAGGAAACTCAATTTGTCACTCGCTTTTCAGACAGCGCTCGAATGCTGAATTGAACTCTCTTTTACATCTGCTTGTGCTTGAATAGAGAAAATCACACAAAATTATCTAAATGTTTTTTATTTTTTAATGTTAATAAAACAACAAAGGAGAAAGAAAAAAAATCACTCTCTGCTCTTGACTGAATAACTTTTGTAACTTTAATTTAAGGATTAATCTGTTTCATTTATGCAGTGCACATTGTTCAATGTCTCTACCTGAAAAGTTACTTGTCTCAATGTTTTAAATTTATATTAGTTAGGCTAGTTGTTTTGGAATAGAGAATTATGTATAATCAAATTTTGTTATCATAACTGCTGTTTTTGCAGAAACATGGCCGGTAAAAAATATTTATGCCCGGTAAATTTTCTTAAGTCAGCGGTTATTGGCAGGTGTGACAAAAAGTGTGTTTTAGGCCCTGCTTGTATACTCATGTAGAGTATGTTTCTGGCATAAAAGTGGCAATGTTTACAGAAGATGTTGGTAAAGATGTTCACAGGTTCTTTCTGATTTTGTGTGTGTTTTATAGTCAGTTTAGCGGTGTGGAAGAAAGCTCTTATTGGAGTGTTTTGTATCTTGCTTTTGGTGGCTATCGTCATAGTCCTGACAGTCTTTTTGAAGAAAATGCCAAATCCACGCAGAAAAAAGCAAGCAACTGAGTTATCAGTGTAAGACGCCACTTAATTTCAATTTAACATCTACAGTTCATACGTCTTATATCATAATTTGAATGTTTCTTCATTCTGTTTGAAAATGCTTTTTGTCTCAGTAAACCTTCAAGGCCCAAATCAGGTGACCCTATGAGAATCAGCCTCACTCTCGACATTGAAGACAACACCATTCTCAATGGTAGAAAATGTCCTTATTCTTGTCATATCAATATTAATATTAATATTAATATTGTGATTGGCTATTTTTGAAGCTGCTGTGTATTTAAGGCAAGGCGCCACATGTGAATAGGCTAAAAACTAATAGATATTACCATACTTTCCCTAGTTTATTAGTCACAGTATATTTAGACAATCGTTTTGGGATGTTATGTTTGTATATGCACAGCAAAAACTCCAGTGTTAAATTAACTCTCCTGGGAGTTTATATGACTCCACACTAAAGAGTGTTAAATTAACACTGAAGCAGTGTTAAAGTGAATGAGCTAATTAAGTGATTAATTGAGCGATGATAGACCAACATTGAAGACACCTGATATTAACAAGTAGAATCACTGAAGGTGAAAAATCACAATTTTAAGTCACCATTATGGAGATCGGTGTTTGCTTCAGTTGGGAAGTTAACCCTTACATTTTATACTTTAGATATTGTTTCGCTGTTGTATCTGAGTTATAACTGCCAGATGAACAAAGAGAAAAGATGATCTGATGGTGTTGGTTATGTTTTAACAAAATCAACAGTTGACCTGAATCACTGAACTAATGTAGAGCGTAATCTCTGACTTAAATGTATATTGTTGATTACAGCATCACAGTGATTCTACAGTGTAAGATCCAAAAAAAATTATTCACTTCAAATTCTTTCTTAAAAGTTGTTCTGATAAAAAAAAAAAAAAAACCTTTCTTTTAGGCACTCACAGACATCAAGAATCAGTGTATGAATCTCAACAATGGTGACAAACAATTAGGAAAAGGAAATTACTAAAATATTTCAGATCATAATTTATTCATACTGCAATGCATGATGGGAGCCATGAATGAGTTTTGATTGGTGGAGCCCATAATGCATTTCAATATGCTTTATTATTGTCACCATTGTTGAGATTCACAGGCTGATTATTGATGTCAGTGTGTCTAAATAAAATATTTTTTCAAAATCTTTTGATCAGAACTAATTTTACGAAATATTTTGGATTATATTGAAAGTGCTGAAAAATGCTTGCTATAGAACTATAGTGTTGCTGTAATCAACAAAGTAAACGTAATGCTCTAAATGAGTTTTGTGATTCTGGTCAAGCGATGATTATGTCAAACCATAATCAACACCACCTGATCACCTTTTCTCTTAGTTCATCTGACAGTTGTAACTCGGTTACAACAGCCAAACTAAATCTAATGTTAATAGTTTAAGGGTCAAGAGGCCTATTAAAGCCTATTAATGATCACCATTATGGTGACTTCGCAAATGAGATTTTCTTCTTCAGTGATTCTGCTTGTTAATATCAGGTGTCTTCAATGATGGTCAATTATCATTCAATTAATCACATAATTAGCTCATTAACTTTAACACTCTTGAGTCTGGAGCCAAATAAACTCCCAGGAGAGTTAATTTAACACTGGAGTTTTTGCTGTGTGCAAATTAGACATTATCTAATTACATAATTACATATGACATACTTAAAGGTTTTTGAATGTATCACAGCATAAATCAGAAAGTACTGTCAACAGCCAGAAAAAATAAAAATAAATAAATAAATATATATATATATATATATGTTAGGTATAAAATGTTATATAAATCAGATGAATGTGCTTCTGAAGTGGATATTTCTAGCTTTTCTCATTTAAAAAAAAATGGCCTTTGATGATATACTTGTTAAAATAGAGTGGAAAAATAAAACAGTGTTTTTTCTTGGTGGATGAACTTATGATTTTATTATTACCAGTGTAGTTCTTGTGGAGTTTGGTACATGCATACAGTGATATGGAGATCGTTACGTCATATAGTATCTTTGCGTGTTGCGTTAGGTTATATTATTATAATGGCTGAATTGTATTTTGATTACCAAAGTCATATTGAAAATTGCATTTCATCACTTTTTTTTTTTCCTGACACCGAATGTTGAGGTCATATCTTGTTTGTTTCTGCCTACAGGCACTCCTTGTGTGATGGGCAGGAATGTCTGGAGTGAAAATGCATCTGGCTCAGGTACAGACTTTAAACAGGATGAGGCCTATGTGATGTGAGTTCATCTCATGACAATGTCTGCTTGCTATCAAACTAGATTCTGACGATCATACCGACGTGGACTCTGAGTTGGTTCACCCACAGGAAGTGGATCCCAGCAAAGGTGAGATTCAAGAATGTCAACGAATCCCTCAAATGGAATCATTGCAAAAAAAAAAAAAAAAAAAGATCTATCAGTTCTATATAGGACTATTAAAGGAGCTGTATGTAAGAAATGTATTTCAATTAATCATAAAATGGCGCTGAAATGTCACTAGACATTAAGAAATCATGTACATTTCAAATACTTATATCACTGACAACAGTAGTCTGGCCAGGATATTGTCATTTAAAAAGTGCAGTTGCAGCCCTCAACTGATGTTGATGTTGTCATGTTGTGTTTTGGTCTGATGCTCCACCCTCCACCTATCTACCAATCACGAAGTCAGTAGTGTTGCGGCATCCGGGTTGCCAGCTCTGCTCTAGTTACCACAGCTGCAGCTCGTCACGTTCCTGCTGGATCCTGCAGCTAGATCTGGCAACCTCGAGTTAGGGAGGAGGGGGAGGGGATACTGGATACTACAGTAATTTGACAGTGATTGCGGTACTAGTTTTGGCCACAATCTTACATACAGCTCCTTTAAATAAATCTTTTAGTTTAGTAATTTTGTTGCTTTTGTCATTGTTTGTAAATGAAGTTAAACTTATTCTTATATGGTTTTTGTTAACTATAATAACCCTGATTTGCATTGAAATTGAATTGACCACGGCCCACAGGAAAACTAATTGGAATAGTAATTTACAGATAAATTCAAAGAAATTGAACACAGGTACCAGTATTATGAGACCCTTAAAATTAAATAAATGTATTACTGTTAATATTACAAAATATGTCAATTGAATACAGATTTGTAAAGGTAGCATTTCAAAAACTAACCATAGGCCTACATATGATCTATTTTGTTTCTAATAATCTATTCCAAAAAATAGAGATCGATTGAATGCACAATTTCTTTTTAAAAAGTCGATAAGCTCTACTCTTTTTTTTTTTTTTTCACTGAACACCAAGTGCGAATGGACTTTGGGGTTTTCACACTGGGCACATTTGCTGCAGTCCGAATCCAAATGCGTTTGTTCCAAGTACACACTTTTGTATTGAACCCTGGTGCATTTGCGTTCATCTTACACAAAGGACACTTGCGTCTACTGTATGTGTGTCGCATGAAGGCAGCTTTCTGCTGCTTGCAAACTGACTCTTTTGAGGAAACAGTGAATTGCGAGCCATTCGTTTGCTGCTCTGGTTGCACTCGCTATGTGCGATTACACAGGTAAATCATCACCACTGTCATCCCTTACATGAGTTTGGTTGAACTAATGACATCGACTAAAATGCATGCCCAGGTTACTTTGCTCTGAATGGTTTAGCTCCAGTCTATTTAACGGATCTTCTATCACCCTATAATCCATCGCGCTCTTTAAGATCACTAAATTCGAGGCTTCTGGTCATTCCTAGGATGTCCAGATCCACCAAAGGAGGGAGAGCATTTTCACATTTAGCTCCGAAGCTGATGGAGTTTTAGGACACCATCGGGTCACTTGATGGAGTTTTTCGGTTCCTTGCCACTGTTGCCTTTGGCTTGCTCAGTTGGGGATATTCAAATTAAATGACCCATCATACCACTGATCAGCTCTACCAAACTTGGATGTCTTTTTCCAGTAATAAACAAACACTGTTAAGTTGTTTAAGTTGTTTTGATTGATACTGCGAAGCAGCTTTGATACAATCTGTATTGTGAAAAGCGCTATATAAATATATTTGACTTGACTTGACTTGACTTTGCTTCCTGAACAAGTGGGCACCTGAGTCCTAGGCTGATTCTAAAATCCCATACTCTCTTGAGTACGTACTTATTTTGAATAAATAATTACTTGCGCTAAAAAAGTATGTGTGTGGTATGAATGTTATCTGGACGTACAACATCCGCCATGTTGTCATTATCATGTGACCTACCAGCGTCTCCTGTGGCCTCATGGGATAGTAAGTCTCCATCGTATGCTTCAGAATCTCGCCGGAAGAAGTAGTACCACTTACTTCTTTTGTCACATACTGTTTTTTGCCTACTAGGGAAGTCAAGTCAAGTCATTTTTATTTATATACTATACAGATTGTTTCAAAGCAGCTTTGCAGTGATAACAGGAAAGTGATTCAATGATGGAAACAGAGTTCATTTCGACTATACAGCAGCTTTGAAAGAAAATAGTCAGCTGAAGTCAGTTCAGTGTTGATTCAATTCCATTGTAAAGATCATCAATCATTAAATTAGTTCATTTCACATGTAAAGCAGTTCTGCAGAAAACAGTGGTCATCATCATCCAGCTCAGTTCAGTTTACATCCAATAGTGGCAGTGCAGTTAAATCAGTAATGTTGTTGAATATTAAGTGTCCCCAACTAAGCAAGCCAGAGGCGACAATGGCAACGAACCAAAACTCCATCAGGTGACCGAAATAGAGGTGGAAAAAACCTTAGGAGAAACCAGACTCATTTGGAAGGCCAGTTCTCCTCTGGCCAGCGAACGAACACGGTGTGCTTATGATTCAGGATGTATCTCAAGACAGAAATCTGATTGTAGATCGGTAGCAACTCAGACCACCTCCTACAGGTTTGGTCATTGGTCCCTAGTCTCGGGGTTTGGTCCCCCACACATCCTGATTTTGCTGAGTCAGTCGCATTCCTCGGTCAACATATTTTTTTGATCCTGGCACAACATTCCTGTCTGAAAATGTAATCCTAACCATATTCCTACCCCTAAACCTAACCCTACCCATAAGTTATCCCTAAAATCAGAGGGAAATGATAGGTGAATAACACTGATGTAGAAGCGCTTAACCCTCAAATCTGATTGGTTGTTCGGAATGTTGTTCCAGGATCAGCAGAGATGTTGATCCAGGAACATGTTGCACTGGGTGAAATCAGGTTCTGCTGGTTCCCCGATGTGCATCAGGGTCCACGTATGAAAGCCCCCTAGTGGACCCATCTATTTGAGCATTCAATCACTCAGACAAGTGGACACAACAAGACTGTGTGCATGGACATCAGCGGACTCTGCTGATGATGAAAATTACAGAGTTAAATGTGGAAAAGTGAAGTATAACGTTGGGTTTATTTAGCTGTCCTCACTATGCCTAGTTTAACTATTTGCATGTATTATTGTGTTTTCTTTCCCCTACTGTCTAAAACCAGAAATGTAGTTCTTGTGTCATGACTATTTATAAAATCACTAATCTACACAGTAAAGTTTAAATTAAATAAGTAAAGAAGAGAAATTTCCATTTTGAAGCTGAACAAAAAAAAAAATGTGCATATTTCTATTAGAAGTTCTTGTGAAGAAAAGCATAGAGCCTGAACACAGTGGCCAGCATACAGAGGTCCAGATGTCCACACCAGGTGAGCTCTGATCTTTGAATCACACACATTACAGCCTGACAACCCTATGGAGGCTTGTTTCCACCATGGAATAAAACAAAAATTTATCTTTAGCAATTCGCAATTGTGAGACACTCGGAATTGCGAGGGAAAAAAAGTCAGAATTGTGAGTTGCAATTACCTTATTTATATTTCATTATGTGGCAGAAACAAGCTTCCATACTCCCCTCACCTTAAAGCATGACCATAACAGGCAGCAAAAGTGGCGCATTGTTGCATTGCGTACTAACATTGTTAATGAAAGTGTGGTTTCATCATGCATGAGACGCCAGGTGGCTATTTCCTGTGCCGGTGGGAAAGAGCTTCCTGTTTTCACAATGGGCCCTGGAGCCTCATGTTCCTCTGCCCAACCGACACAGAAACTCGGCTATTGTTTCATCAGCGCAAATAAACACTCCACAGCCCCTTTTCCCTAGCGAGACCTCTTGATAATCATTGCGGTATGCGTGTAAAACAATGCTGAAACATAGCAGAGGTCACACTGAAATGGGTTTTGGCATGCCCACATATCGCCAAACAATAGCTACATCTGGAGGGAAACAGATTACTTACACAGGCACATTAGCATGGCACTAACACGATAAGCCCAGGGCAGGCATCACACTCCTCTTCCTTGGGAGTTGGTTCAGGAAGTTGGGCTGCAGTTATTAAATATTCATCTATTTTGCCGCTGCGGCTCTTTTGTGACGGTGGTTCATTTGTTTTTTATAGGAGTTTCGGAACAGGCTGAGGGCGTAAGTGACGCACAATGTTGACACAGACACAGACACACAAGTCCACATGTAGGTATGTACAAATAGTTTTGCCACAGGGAGGCCCTCTTGTGGAAGAAATAGGCGCCACAGAAGAAATACCTCATATCTCATTTGGTTTAACTCATGAAGCATGACAAGAACATTTGCTGGTCATACAAAATCCAAAGGGGAACAATTATAAACTATATTTTGCACAAACAATGATAGATAGATAGATAGATAGATAGATAGATAGATAGATAGATAGATAGATAGATAGATAGATAGATAGATAGATAGATAGATAGATAGATAGATAGATAGATACATAGATAGATACATAGATAGACAGATAGATTGATTGATTGATTGAACGTGACTCTGCAAGCTTTCAGTGAAGCTTATTTGTGTCTTTCTCAGCAGGCGGCTCTGGAGTATGCGCAACTCAACAACAGTGAACAAGAACCTGCATAGTGTCTCAACACATTACATCTAATTTATTCAGCTTCTTCACCACCAGAGGCTGATCTTCATTTATGATATGTTGACATTGAACATTTTAGTTTGACGGTATCATTAATATTACTTTGTGGCCTGGATTGTTTGTAATGTGAGTAAGATGTGTTATGATGTTTATATACAGTATCAGAGATTAAAATCTGAGCAGTCAAGTCTTTATTATTATTATTATTGTTTTTCCTTTTTGGAGTGTTTTTTTTCAAGAACTATGAGAAAAAAAGGAAAAACATCTGTGCTTCCAGAACATGGGGGAGCTGCTAAACCACTGGAAAAATTAAGTCTTTAAAAGTGGAGTAATTTAAAAGGGTCATTTTAAACATTTTAGGATGAAGTACCACTGCTAACTTTTTACATTGCAGTTTGAAATGACTGGACCCTTATGGGAAGTTGTTGTAACTTAATTGCAAGAATATCTAGTTATTTTCGAGAATTTCACAGGTTTTAATTCTAACCATAAAACAAAAACTGCATTGATTGCTGTCTGAGACTGAGGCATACCAACGCATGAAAAAAAAAAAAAAACCTGTTCCATTTCTCATGGAATACCACAGTGTTCTATTTTAGGACCTCTGCTCTTTTTGTTTTATTATAAAAGTTACCCTTAGTTTGTGTAATCAGGCAAAACACATACCAGCCCTGTTTTAAAAAAATGTTTTCTTTTTTTAGCGATATTTAATCTTTTTTTTTCTTTTACAAAAAAAATCCATACAAGTAGTATCCTTAAAGCTACACTGCAAGATTTTCTCCCATCTAGCGGTGAGATTGTATATGACTACCAACTGAATATTACTTTCTAGCCCCTCCCATTCCGAGGGCGTTTTATCTCCTACGGTGGCAGTATTATTCCAAGATTAACATGGCTTACAGTTCGACTTTGTTCATGAGTGTTCCTTCAAGTGATGAGATTACTTTAGAAAACTATTTTAAATTGCATTTAGTTATTTAGTCAGTTAACATGTAGGTTATGACCTCAATGTAAAACGAATAATAGTTTTACGTTTTCGTTATGTTGGTACCATTTCATTGTTAGCATCAGCTATCAGGTTCCCAGTGCTATCGCTATTCTGTATATTGTACCTGTCGAGAAGAAAGCAGCCAACTCCGGCGTCCCTTTTAAAATCCTTGCTCCTCATGAGCTCTTTCCATCTTGGAAAAGCCACTCCAATATTGACCTTGGTCTTGCTGATTTGCCTGTCGCGTTGTCGTTTTAATTCTCTCTTTCGCTTCCTTGGCGACTATGTTACATGTCCTCAAGAATAGGTGTGATCCTACATCTTCAACAGGCTTTCAAATCTGCCGGCAGTTGCGAGCAATCTCCCCCTCGCATTCGTCACGGTGCCACTGATTGTATAAGCGCGAAAGGCGAAGCTTGAATTTCCAGGTATGTCCCTCTTTGTCTAATGTATTTTCAAGATGGAGGCGCAACATGGCTGCCACCATTCGAGCGATTCGCTCGTATGTATTCTGAATGGCAGATTCTACGCTTACGAGAATACTTGATTAGTTGGTGGAAGTAATAATTTTGAAAGAAAGTGTTTTTTGCTATGAATCAACATAAAAAAAGTACACAGCGTAGCTTTAAATTCAAGTTGTACCCTTATAAGCTGTCTCTGTAAATATTTTTGGGAAGATTTTAACATAATTCTAAAATTTGTTTTTTTTTTCTGGGGTCAAATTTGAGCATATTTTACAAACTAACTAACTCAGTTTTTGTGACTTTGGACAGAAGTAAGGTTCTTTTACAGGCCATCTCTGAATGTCACATAAAATAGTGCACTGCCTGTGATACTTTTGGTGTCCTTGGATGGTGCCAGGCTGCGTGAGGGCTCCAATGTGACACTCATGGGCTTATCAGCATGACTTCCCATTAATCATATTACATTGTGGGCAGTCACAGCAATGGTCCCCCTGTGTGGAAATAAGGGAGTCCCATAATGAGGTGCCACTTTAGCAGCTAGCAATGAATAGATCTTCAGGGGTGCCACAGTAACTTCCAGTGGTTTTGTGTAGGAAACCAAGCTTTGCATAAGTCGTAGCAGTGAGGTGTGTACACTGAGCTTTTCACCACTCTCAGACATGCGCTTATTTTAGGGAGGGGGAACGTCATGTACCTCTGTTTTACTGCCATAAAGTGTCCCTCTCTTGCACTCATTCGGTCATAACATGAGCCCTGACTCGATGTTGCGCAGAATTCCAGTCCTGCCTTTAGCTGCAATGCTAAAATTGGCACGCTGACCCCTGTGAAATGTATTCTGGGAATATGTTGTCTTTCACTTTGCCTTATGGGGCCAGTCCGCTACATTGTGAATATCTTAGACTTGTGACAAGAAGCTCCTCTTTCCTGGATACACATCCTTCAGCACCGTAATGCAACACTACATATCTTCAACAGTTAAAATATACTTATATTATTAGATATCATTAATCGTAATGGTTGTGTAATCTGGTTAGCGTGAAAGTAAGGAGACAGACTTATGCAACAGTTCACAGGTTACCAAATCTTTTTCTTAGATGACTCTGTTTAAATGTGGTACAACTCAGGTCTGTAGCTAGGAAATCTGTGTCTGCTAATTGATATTTCTTTCCAGGTATATTATCCTTTCGATAAATATGTAATTTTTCATGTGAATGAATGGAAGTTTTGTTGGACTACACATTTAAGGCTAGCCCACACTTAAAGATTTTTTAAATCTTATCAGATTTTCAAAATGTGAGAGGCCACAAACATGACGTTAAAAAAATAATAAATAGATTTACAGTATAGTGTGTGGAGTGCCGGGATGTGACCAAGACAGCACAGTAAACACCAACAGATTCATTCACAAACAACCTGTCACATTCATCGTCTGCACCAGTCTGTCTTTGTCTCTGCACTACACTTCCCAGCATCCCTCATGTTTACACACCTGCCCGTCATCATCGTTGTCACCTGTGTCTTGTTAATCATCATCTGTTTCACCTGTCTTCACCTCGTTATTGTTCATCAGTCTCTGTATTTAGTTTGCTTCAGTTCAGTTTGTCTTTGTCGGTCGTCGTCTATGTATAGTTGTGTGTCTGAAGTCCTGGAGTGTTTCCCTTCATCGCTGTAAAGTTAAATTTGTAATTAAAGCCTTTACTTTGAGTTCCTTTTGTCCTCGTCTTCTGCATCCTGCACAACGCCTGACACAACCAGAGTCCCGACTGTGAAAACGAGAAATCTTGCAAAATCTCTCGCGGTCAAACGTGACTTTAGAGTAAACAAACATGGCGGACGAAGAAATGGCGATAATAGTGTTTGGACTGTTTTTGTCAGAAAATTCGTGGGGGGGGGGGAAGAAAAAGATGGATGAAGCTGGTGATGCTTCCGTCACTTTCTGTTTGGGTATCGTTTTGTTCCATGTGACAATCTACAGAGTGTGTGCGCGTTTGTCTCCGGGTTTCCCCCACATTACAGGATTTCTGATCATAAATATTCAGCGTTCAATGTTGGATATTTAGAATTTGATATTGGTGTGGCCCCGACATTATTTCAAGCAGATTCAATCACTCGTAGTCGTAACACACGTCACACTACAGGAAAATCTGAAAAGGTCAACAATAGAACCATGAAGATAATAGGGACTTTACCTAGGATTGTCGGAAGGGGAGAATTGTGCCCAAAATTGGAACCATTATCTGTAGTGGGGGACTTAAGATTGACACCATCAGATACCGTAAAAATATCCTGTTAGCAAGACATGTGGCATTTCTGTCTCTACCTGTCTCTCTTCTTTAGATAAGCTTCCACTTTCCTTGAAAAGCTCCCGATGGGATGACCCGATGAGGTAACAGGAAGGTGCCTGGAATAGACTATCATCCATCTGAAAATGATATCTGGATCAGGCCCGGATTGGCCATCTAGCAATTCTGGCACATGCCAGAAGGGCCGGTGTGATTTTCTATTGTTTTGGGCCGAGCTGACCACGTTGCTGCACCTACCCATAGCATAGCTGTCAACATTGAACATTGAAAATAAGGGAGATTTCCCGGAATCCATCCCCAAATAAGGGATTTTTTTACACGATTCTTACCCAAAAACTTAAAAAAAAAACACTAATCATTAACAGTCTAAAGAGTTTACAACTACACAATATATATTACAGAATTACAGACCAATGAAGATGTTTAAAGTGCTTTATGAATGAACAAAGTAAACATTACTTACACATTTTCATTTGCTACATCGTGTTTTAGCTTAATGTTGGGAGACAGAGTGAGAAAGAACTCAAAGAATTGGTGGTTAATTCGGTGATTTTGTCCATCGGCGTCCTCCTGATCCATCATCGCACATCACACTCATCTACTCCTCTACTTGATCATTTCAAATTCACTTCCCACTTCTTTTTCCCTCTTCCTCGCTATGTTCCTCGCGCTCGCGCCCTTGCCGCTGCGACTGTCTTCTTCTTCTTCGATAGTAGCCTAATACTGTCTGTATACTGCCACCTGCTTTACTGGAGGTCTAGCAACCCAAGTGCAAGCCGCCACTTCACAGACACAGATAGTTGCGTGTTCTGAGTTAACACAATCAGAGCGTAAAAATACGGGATATTTTACGGGAAAATACTAAAACGGGAAGACAGCGGGAAAAGAGCTAAAATACGTGAGAAACCCGGAAAAAAACGAGATGGGCCGGCCCATATTTATAGGGGGGTTTCTCCCCCTAGCTACTGGCAACTGATATGGCAGGACGTGCATGAGGACGTGAAAGGCAGAGGCCCTCCCCTCTGCCCAAAGTAATATGCTCCACGTCAAGAGTACGCAACCAAAAGCGGGGAAAGAGTAAAACAAATCTTGCTAGCATGTCAGTAGCCGATCTACAAAATGGATAAAAAGACGAACTTTGTGAAAGTAAAGGGTGGTGCAGAAAAATAAAGGGACAAAAAACTCAAATGTCTTGAGGCCCATGCTGAAAAATGTCCCAAGATAAACGTGTTTTTCCCACTTTAATAAGGTAGGTCATGCATCTTTTTATCATAAATATTCTATTGTGGTTTGGTCATGGTGCTTTTTCTTTATTAAGCAGTTGTGTTGTGTGCGTCGGGCCGCCGTGCCATGCTCGTGTGTGCGTGTGTTTTTGGTCGCTGTGCCATGCTTGTGTGTGCTGTGAATGTGTATGGACTAAAGTCTATGCGCCTCAGTCTTATATCATGACGTGTATGCCTACAGTGTGAAAGTCATTGCTGCCTTGTATGGTGTGTCTCAGTGGGAAAAATGTTCAGATTCTGGGGACGTTTTTTTTTAACGTCATCCATTAGTTGGGCCGGTGAAAACCACAAATGCCAGGGCCGAATTTTGGTCCCAGTCCGGCCCTGATCTGGATTATGCAATGAAGTCATGTGGGTATAGTTCACTCCTCACTAACCTTCACGCAGCCTGAAGATCTAATTCATTTTCCAAATGGATGAAATTAATAGTTTTAGTTGATGTTAGAGCTTAATGTAGATTTTCGTCAGAATTCTGATTCCGAGTGTACTGTTTATATGTGCCCTAAACTCTGCAATCCAATCAAAATACCTGATTACCTACAGTATTCATCACATGTATGAATACTGAATGAAATGTATGTGCATATAAAGAGTGGAAGTTCAATATCATTGTGACAAGCAGGATTCGAACCAGTTTCTCCAGCGTGGGACATGGACGCTCTAACAAGGACGCTGAAGACCGCAGCCGTCAGCGTCAGTTGCTAGTGGACCTCTTGAGAACAGAGGAGTGAGGTTTACACGCACAGCTCTTACTGGCCTACGTCCGTTACATAAACATATTAGCCTCATGCCCATTCCTTTTGCAATATCTCTGCATGAGTCAAATTTGAAGATTTTCTCATGTAACTAAATATGCAATACTGGGGTACCACAGGTAAAAAGCTATGTTGATCGACCACTCATCCGATTTGTGTTCCTCAATGTCTGTGAGGGTTACAACACTGCTCTTGGCACTGTGTTTTAAATGCCCCTTTATCCCCTGTTGCAAAGTGTAAAGCACTAACATGTGTATATTGCAACACGGCACCTGTTTTGCTGAGTGTTACTCATGTATTTTTCCTGGGGATAAACTAGCTTACCTTGTACTGTGTCCTTTCCACTTCCCGTTTCCTTGCTAAGCACGCACTCATTGGCTGCTGATGGTGTACGGGTAAAACTCATTCTGTAAGCAATACAGTGACCGTTCAAAGCACCCACGTCTTTTTTGGAGTTGGGAACTCAATCCCCACACAAACAATCATACCATCAAAGCTCTCTCGACCCACCCAATGAAGTCAGCCACACACATGCGCCTGCAATGCTTCAAAACAGCTGCGTGGCTCTGCTCAGAACTTCAGGCTATTCGCAAGCTAGCATTCTTCATACCTGCTCAATGTCAGTGTGCCCCGGCTCACATTTGCACAAAGCAAACGGCAGGCGCTCAGGAGACTGGTGAGAATCAAAGAGTCCAATCATTAAACACGTCATAAAAAGCTTTGAAGGGAGCATTGTGTGAAGCTGTCTGAGGTGGACGGACTGTATTTGTGGTTTGTTTTGTTTGGATCTAATTTAGCGGCCCGCAGTCAATTATTCCTATCATTTTGAGGTAAAAAACATGGAAATAATTGTTATCCTATTGTTTACTATATTTATTTGCTTGGTCAATGTCGTTGTGGGTTTTGGTTCTGTAAAGACCTTTGAAATAACTGAAATCATTTGGCGAAGTGATATGGAACTGTTATGCGGTCAAGACCTGCCTGGCTGGAACTACTTTAGCCGTGCGTTTCCCTGAAAATAATTGCACACCATGGAACATTGTCAACCAATCCGATTCAAGCATTCAGCAGCCCTGCAGTATAATTATAAACAAATAAACTCATCTACTCACTAGTCGCTTTCACAGCCTTGTTGTGTTTTTAATCGCGCACTTACAAACTACTCACACTTTCCGGGGAAATGTTTTAAAAATAAAGAAGCTTAGTAATGGTGATGTTGAAGTCATGCGACTGTGGTGTAGTTCACTTTTATCACATGTTATGTTCCAACCCGTTCTCATCCTTTGGCGTCATACATGTGACGCTTTGTGCATTTTGTTGAAATCTTACGCACATGGCATCGTTTAGCGTCAATATGAGATGCAGATCCCAAGGCGTCATAACCATAACCCTACCCCAGACCTAAACCTACCCATAACAGTGCGTGTTATATTGACTCTAAAGGATGCCATGTGCGTAAGATTTCGACGAAATGTCATATGGCGTCACCTATATGACGCCAAAGGATGATAATGTGTTGTATGTTCACATGTTTAGCTTTTTACATCTGACAATTTTGTATTTAGGCAAAATTCATAAAAGTTGTGTTCATTTGTGAAGACTATTATGGTGAACACAACATGAAAGAATCAAACTTTTGTTGGTCATAGAGCTTATTTTCTGCAATAATATGAAAGTGAATTTGAAAAATGATAGTGGGTTTTTGTCGAGGGAATCAGTGTGATGCTTAATTTACGAGTTGGCCTACAACAATTCAACATCACTGCAGCGCTTTGTATCCTGGGGTCGGGTGACAAGACGAACCTGCAACTGAATCAAACATCATGAAATGAAGGAAAACAAAATATTGAAGTAGTCCTCAGATGCCATGTTTGCTATTTACAGCAATATTCTGATATTTATTTGATCTCACTGATTAATTAGCAGGAGTTATTTCTCCACCAACTGCATGACGTAATTAACGACAGTTCTATTGTTGAATCAATGCGGTTTAAGTGACGAATGCGCGACAAAGTTACTACATTTTCTTGAAACTGTTGTGACTACAGTAGCTATGCTGATGTTCCATTATAATGTCTATAACTAGCTAGCTAATCACAACAGTTTCGAGAAACTGTAGTAACTCTGTCCACAAACAAAACCTTACTGTTTAAAGCACTGGTCTTTTCAGCAGGGGTAAATGGTCAGGGAAGAAGGGACTTTTGCTTTCAAGCTCAGAGTAAGGAGGGTGAGACCTGTTAGGGGGACCTATTTTTGCTACACTCCATTAATCTGCCATCTGACATAAACTGTGCTCCATTATTAACAGCCCCCAGAGAACCTGCACTAATTCTATAGACTGACTTTAGTTCCAGGAGATCATACTACTCTAAATGTTTGGTGAGTTGCGTGTTGCATATTTTGTGTATGACATGTAGTGGCTTTAATTGTGCTAGTCCTAAAATTAGCTTATTATTAACACGTATTTCCACTTTATAGACAGTTAAATAGTTTATAGCTAGATAAGTTATAGTTATAGACAGTTATAGCTTAATTATTTATATAATTTGCACCTTTATTCCACTTATACTACGGTCACACCTCAAGACATTGTTCAGATGTTTTATTTAAAGACATTTGCCAGGTTTTTGTCCTTAAACCTTAGGTTTTTGTGAGGCGTTTACAGATCAAATCTTAAACCTTATGATCTGAACTCAGACACATCCGCCCCGATAATGTCAAACATGTTTGATATTTAGGATTTTAAATTGGGATGATTATGATTATGACTATTACATCAGTGCTTTCACAATAGCCAATGAGAGACAAGTTTGGGAACAGCTTATAGATGATAAAGCATAATTCTGTGGGGAAAAAACATGGATATAGTTTGTCATGTTTGTCCTATTGTATATTATATTTATTTGCTTGGTCAGTGTCTTTGTGGGTTTTGGATATTTTGCTGTTGTAGGCTTTAAAGTGCCCCTATTGTGGTTTTTTGAACATTCCCTTTCATGCAGTGTGTACTATAGCTGTTTTTTTTAATGTAAAAGTCCTGCAAAGTTGTAAAGCTGAAAGTGCACGATATAAATAAAGTCATTGTCTACCAAAATAAAGAATCGACTCTGAACCGCCATAACAAGTCGTTTGTAATCGGTTCTACATCACTAGAAAATACATTTGCATTATGCCCACCTATGTTGTATGTTGTCTGCCCTCGAACAACTTGTCCCGCCATCAAACACGTAATTTTACTGATAACTGCTTCTCAAATCCCGGAGTTCAACACGGGATTCACAAAATGCTTGCTCTTGAAATATTGGTCAGTTCTCAGTTTATTTGGACTAACTTGCTCCTCAGAATCACAACCTATAAATCTGAATAATTATTGATTCTCTACCGGGTGTTCAAAATACTTACCGTAGTTTTGTGTTTTATATTGTGTACGTTTCCGGCTAACCGGCTAATTGATGGACGTACACTCGTTAATGCTGATAGTGAGGAATTACAGCTGCAACATCTCATAATGTACCTCAAACGGAGTAGTGAGTCACTTAGAAATGTCCTGCTCAAGTCGTCCGATGGAGAGTTGAATAACTATTTCTTCGAATGTTTCATCATCGGACTCTTGCTCGGATTGATATGGTAAAATCGACATCAGCGTTTCTGTCTTTACAGTGTGTACAATCGCTGAGCTTTAGGAAGCCTCCGGAGCTGAAGCTCAGTTGTGGTAATGGCAGTTTATCTTCCGAAACAGGCACTGTATCCGGTTGACCAATCACAACAGACTGGGCCATCTGGCCAATCAGAGCAGAGTAGCTCACGTAAAGGAGGGATTTAGAAAGACTGATTCATCTGATAAAAGTCGTTTGAGAATCATTGAAAAATAATGTGAAATGTATATTATGAGAAAATGAACGTGTTTTGTTTTTCTACCTTTGATGCATGTAAATATGATGTAGGAGGCCTCCAAAACAAAATTAGCAGCCTTTAAAATAGCATAATAGGGGCACTTTAAGGACCTTTGAAATTGCCTAACTGAAATCCTTTGGAGAAGTGATATGAACATACATTACTGCCTGTAACTACCTTAGCCGTGTTTACTAGAAATAATTGTTCACCTTAAAACGACTATCATCCAATCACATTCAAGCATTCAATACCCCCGTTGTACAAATTGAAACAATAAACATGTATATATAATTATAAGTGTAAATTTTATATTATATTTAAGATTTATAGTCCCAATCAAGCAGAATTCACCCCCTGTATAATATATCTGAAATGTTAAATCTAAATGTACAGCTATATTTCACTCATTAGGGAGCGATTGGAGGTTCGGTGTCTTGGTCAAAGGCACCTCAGTCACTTCCTGTCGGTATTGATAATTGAACCCACAAACTTCGGGGTACAATACTTTCTAACTATCAGGCCATGTGCAACCAAAATATTTTGTCCCAAATTTATTAATACTTCTTTTATTTTTTGACATGCAACTGGAAACTCAATGGAAAACATGTGGTTGTGGCTTAAAGCAGGGCAACTCTGCAGTCTATGGAATAAGATCCATGAATCTATTCCGTGCAACCAGAGCCAGGTGTGGAAAAGTCTTGTTTTGCTGAGTGCAAAGCTCAGTTTAAGCCTGGAAACTTCTCACAGAAAACAGTGGGCCGTGCCAGGGCATTAAAACCTGTCAGCTCTCCAATCGGTTGAAGGCTTTATAGTCTTACATTCAGCACACCAGCAGAGAAAACTATATTTATCTATGCTAAAATAAAAATTAGGCTACATTATGCAAATCGTGACAGAAATTGTGATGAATTGTGTAGGAGGTGTCCAAGTTTTTGTCCAAAAGACCAATATTTTTTCATTATTTGGTTGCTAAAAACTGTTTTTTAGCAGTTTAAGTTTAAAGTGGAACTCTATGA
This sequence comes from Rhinichthys klamathensis goyatoka, assembly GCF_029890125.1. Lineage (NCBI taxonomy): Eukaryota > Metazoa > Chordata > Actinopteri > Cypriniformes > Leuciscidae > Rhinichthys > Rhinichthys klamathensis. The sequence goes on from NW_026606557.1 coordinate 1,340,764, forward strand.
ACCACACCAGCCTTCGCTATGATTTCTACTGTAACTTCTAGCACATGGTAGCATCAAAAGCAGCTGCTAAAACAAAGTAATGCATGAAAATACCCGTCATGCGGCATATGGTGAATGCTGGCTTTCTGAGCAGAAGAAGCACTGCCTGTGCTAAAGACCACATGCTAGCTTTATGTGTCCTGTGTCTTTACAGCGGTCACCGCTAGCAGCAGGTGATTAGCCGCTCCTTTTAGACGGTGGATTACTGAACCCTGATATAGACATGGGCTATACTTTTTATATTCTGTTTGGAGGGGTCATGATCTACACCCCTCTTGGATCCTCGGTAGTGTTTATGGTCCGAAGATCATAGTGAAAATCCACACATTTGTTGCAAAATCTTCGAATGCAGGAAGAAACACATGCATGACCGATTTAAAGCGTTCTTCTTTTTCACAAGGGTCCGTACCCTTTGGAGTATCCTTAAAGGAATAGTTCACCCAAAAAATATCCAATAATTTACTTATCTTCAAGCCATATACACTGGGTGTATATGACTTTCTTTTTTCAGCTGAACACAATTGGAGTTATATTAAATAAAATCCTGGCTCCTCCCAGCTTTAGACAGCAACATAGTGTCGGCCCACATGTGGATTCAACACGTAACAGATGTGTGCAAGATCTGGGCCGACACTTTATTGCAGTCTGGGATGTGTTAGACTGAAAGAAGAAAGTCATATACACCTAGGATGTCTTGAGGATGAGTAAATAATTGGATTATAATCATTTTTATTTTTGGGTAAACTCTTCCTTTAACCCACAGGTATACTTTCTACACTTCAGGTATACTAAGACGTATCAGAATTGACCATGAACGTGGACGAGAGCCAGTTTTACAGATTATATGCAGAACACATGCCTGTAGTCTTAGCTGTGCTTGAACAGGACTGTGTTTGTTTGTCACCCCATGGTCAGCAGCAGTACACCTAATACTGGCTACCTGACAGCCGTAACATCAGCCCATCTATGGTAAAGCACTGAGCATGGAGCAAATCTAACGCATGACAGCAGGACTGACACTGCAGCCAAAGAGGCAGAGAGGTCAAATACAAGACCTCTCATGAATGGACAGCTTTTCAAAGTGAAAGCTCTACATACATTCTCCACATGAAGACACAGTAAACTAAATTATGAGTGAGTGTAGCAGATGCTACAGTAAATGAGGTTAACAGTTTTATTTATTGGTGAACTAGCAACCTTCGAATTACTAGGCCGTAGGTTTAACCCAGTGTACCACTCCATCTCATAGTTTACATGGGTGTCATTACACAAATTGAGTAAGTGTGGAAAGTTTATGTAGTTAATGCAGCAGATTCCCACCCCTTTATTAAATATGTTGGCTTTGATAGCACATTCAATTACCAATAGTGTGATTTTAAAGTATAGTAAAGTAAACATGTAAATCGTGCTCCTAATGTGCATCGTATTTTGATGGACATAAATTTTTTTTTATAATAGTTTATAATAATATAAAATGTATAATGTATTCTGTATAATATTACATTGATATGAATTGATATGTTTGTCTTTTTTTTTTTTTTTTTTTACCAAATTTGACTTGCAGAAGTTACTTCTTTATGTGTGGGTTTATGGCTGATGCTTATACTGTACTTACACTACTGTTCAAATGTTTGGGGTCAGTAAGAATCTTTTATGTTTTTGATATTCACCCAAGCTGCATTTATTTGATCAAGAATACAGTAAAAACAGTAATATTATGCAACAAGATTACAATTTAAAATATCTAAGTTCTATTCTAATATCTGTTAAAATTGTATTCCTTTGATCAAAGCTGAATTTTGAGCATAATTTCTCAGTGGTACATGAAGAAATCATGATGATTTGATGCTCAACATTTCTGGTTATTATCACTGTTGAAAAACGTTGTGCTGCTTCATAGTTTTGTGGAAACAGTGATGCAATCTCTTTCAGGATATTTTGATAAATGTAAAGTTTAATACTTGAAATATAAATCTTTTGTATCAGTACAAGTGTCTTTATTGTCATTTTTGCTCAATTGAATGCATCCTTGCTAAATAAAAGTATTATTGATAAAAACAAACTTAAAAAAAAACAATCTTACTGATTCCAAACTTTTGAATGGTATTGTTTACTCCAATCTTACAGTTTTTCTCTTTGAATATCCTGTGTAGGGAAATACAGTGAGTTCCGTCAATATTAAACTGAAATAAGTACAGAAACCCCCCCAGATTGTGTCTATGTCAGGATTATGTTCTGTTACGTGTGCTTTAGTCCAGTGACAGTGACAGTCTGGCCCTAATCATTACTGATATATATATATATATATATCTATAGAGAGAGAGAGAGAGAGAGACTCAGGACTAGAGCGATACACTCTACACGTTTAGTGTAGGAGTTATCTCTTCTCTGTTCTGAAGTGTGTATCACGTACACTCTAGAGTGTGGGTAAGGTTGCTTGTACTATGTATAACATGCTTTATTTGAGATGTTGACTCGTATAACGGGAGAGGTCGCATCATGTTGGCACGTATCCAAGGGTGACGCAATGCACCAAGAAACAATCCCTTCTAGCCAACCATGTTCATTTTCTCCTCAACTGTGGGCCAATCTCTGTTGCACTGCCATAAATTATAGTGTGCAATATGATAGTCAGGGTAAAAACAGCTGGCTGTGAAAATTGAATTATCTTCACCTCCATAATATCTCTATGTCTAGACTTCATCTCTAATCCAATTCAAACTAGGGCTGTGCAAATACAATCAAATCATTCTAATATGGTGAATTGCTGCTCGAGACACATTTCTTATTATCATATTTTTGAGCAAAACTGCAATACATTTTCTCGGGATTTTTTTGATGAATGGAAAGTTCAAAAGAACATGATTTATTTAAAGTAAAAATCTTTTCAAAAATCTCGGTGTGTTCACAAATGACGCAACGCAAAAGAGATGGATCCCACAGATTCACTGACCTTCAATCCAATTATATTGCAAAGTTGCAATGTGAATGATGTATAGTGAGACATATTGCGATGTGTATCATATCGTATCATCGAATTAATTCATCAACAAAGGTGTTGACATCAAGACACCCCTGTGCCTGATATTTTAATGCGTGCTGGTCGTGTCCTGTTCAGGTCATAATACTGTAGTGTTGAATATGTGAGAGCAGAAGAGAGAGAGCGGATGATGTCCTTGCTATTTCTCTTGGCTGCACTACACCTCTTGTGAAATGCTGCAGCCTGAAACCGAGGCCTTTGAAATCCAAAAGGAAGCAGCTCAGGCGCTCCTGGAGGTCTCAGTGATCACAAGAGGACAGCTGCAGTGCTGCGGGTCAGACCTAAGGATCAGAGGATGGGGACACAAATGACTGCTCATACCACAGAACAGCAATGTGCGAGCCGGCACGTACATCAGTCTGACCTTTTCAAGATATCACTAATTAGGTTTGCCAGGATTTCATGAAATATTTTTTAAATATCATCTCAATGCAATGACAGTATATTGGACTGGATGTGGGGAATTTTTAATTCGTTGAAAAAAAATTGAGTGATGTGTCACTAGGGATTGAACAGACCCAGCAGCAGTTTAGAACGGAGATGAACTTACCTGTACAATAAATTGTGTAAAACGTGCATTCAAGCGATACATTTTTGAGCATCCAGATAGTATAATCAAATAGATATTGAGGAGCGCTCTCTGAGTAGGCATGTATTTGTCATTTTAACTGAAACAGAGTGTAAAAATGGACTTCAAAGGTTTATTATCCTGTTGCGCCCTCTATAGGCAATGAATGACCAGCGACTAGTTGACATCAAGCTTAAAGCGTCATGGCAGACCATTAAAGTCGACTAGTCGCTGATCATTCATGGCCTATAGAGGGTGAGCAGAAATCTGTGAGAAATATGGTTCAGGCTTATTTGTTCATCAATGACACCAGGGGCGTATCCCCCTCGGTCCATTCGCGATCGCGTTCTAGGGGTCCTTTCACAATCACGATTCTTTGGTCCTTTCACGATCACATCTCAAGGGCGGGGGAGAATCCCCACTGGGTCCTTTCGTGATCATATTTCGTGGGTGGGGGGCAAACCCCCCTTGGTCGATCACATTCCGGGGGCGTATCCCCCTTGGTCCTTTCACGATCACATCTCGGGGGCGGGGGGAAATCCCCATTGGGTCCTTTCCTGATCGTATTTCGTGGGTGGGGGGCAAACCCCCCTTGGTCGATCACGTTCCGGGGGCGTATCCCCCTTGGTCCTTTCACGATCACATCTCGGGGACAGGGGCGAATCCCCCTCGGGTCCTTTTGTGATCGTATTTCGTGGGAGGGGGCAAACCCCTCTTGGTCCTTTTACGATCACGTTCCGGGGGCGTATCCCCCTTGGTCCTTTCATGATCACATCTCGGGGACAGGGGCGAATCCCCCTCGGGTCCTTTTGTGATCGTATTTCGTGGGAGGGGGGCAAACCCCCCTTGGTCCTTTTACGATCATGTTCCGGGGGCGTATCCCCCTTGGTCCTTTCATGATCACATCTCGGGGACAGGGGCGAATCCCCCTCAGGTCCTTTTGTGATCGTATTTCGTGGGAGGGGGGCAAACCCCCCTTGGTCCTTTTACGATCACGTTCCGGGGACAGGGCCGAATCACCCTCGGGTCCTTTTGTGATCGTATTTCGTGGGAGGGGGGCAAACCCCCCTTGGTCCTTTTACGATCACGTTCCGGGGGCGTATCCCCCTTGGTCCTTTCATGATCACATCTCGGGGACAGGGGCGAATCCCCCTCGGGTCCTTTTGTGATCGTATTTCGTGGGAGGGGGGCAAACCCCCCTTGGTCCTTTTAAAATCACGTTCCGGGGACGTATCCCCCTTGGTCCTTTCACGATCACATCTCGGGGACAGGGGCGAATCCCCCTCGGGTCCTTTTGTGATCGTATTTCGTGGGAGGGGGGCAAACCCCCCTTGGTCCTTTTACGATCACGTTCCGGGGGCATATCCCCCTTGATCCTTTCATGATCACATCTCGGGGACGGGGGCGAATCCCCCTTGGTCCTTTCGCGATCGCATTCTGGGAGCGGGTGGCGTATCCCCCTCAGTTCGTTTGCGATCACGTTCCAGGGGGCGTACATATTCTCGTGCACTGACTCGTTCGCGAATCTAAACAGTCAATCAGAGCGATCTCTCTTATCGACAGCCCAGACGCAGATTCAACATACTGAACCAGAGGGCCCTTAGAAACAGTTCACCCAAAGATGATAATTCTGTCGTCATTCACTTCCTCATTTCGTTCCAAACCGTAGGATTTTCAGAAGAACAAAAGGAGATTTTAGGCAGAATGTCTGCTCTGATTAGTGGAAGCATGCATTGACATTAGGCTCCAGAAAAAAAACATCACAAACACCAAGTTTGGTGCATTTTCACAGTGCAAGTCTTTTGAAGCCAATCAATCGCTTTTTGCGGAAATGTTCTCAGTTGTATCTTACAAAATTTGCAGTTCTCCATGAACAAACTTGTCAAGACATTTCATGCCAAGTGGATGCCAAACTCAATTGGTTGGCATAGCCTACCTCTAACAGTCACGACACTGAATATGCAGACAGGATTCAAGAGCTAATTCAGTGAATAGCAACTTAAATTTCTCTCTGTTCCAGGGCTATTATTGTTAACCGAAACTCAAATTATATATTGACTTAAATAAAGTTAAATGTTAAAAATATATATATGTTCATAACAACAGTAAATGTTGACAAAGCAAGTGGAAAATAGTATTTTTTTTATTAATTATTTATTTATTATAATATTTTTCATGAAATAATTCAACCAAATTATTAAAATATGAATTCCTCATATTGGAAGCTAAAGCAGCATCTAAGCTGTATATGTCCCATATCAAGACGATATATGAAAATAACTACTTTTTGTGTTGTTGTCCCTGCACCATGTGACCTACTTGGTTCAATAGTGAGGGTGATGTTAAATTTAGCAGGCCTGATTTACAGCCCTGAGACCAAACACATGACAGCATAAAGGCACATACACAGCCCATGTTTTGATGCTTGCCTGATCATTATGTCTCAATAAAGTATTGAGCTTTCATGTGCTTTTCTGGTAAATCATAGTATGCTTTGTGTTTTTCCTCTGTGTGGAAAACATTGAGCAATGATAACTTTAATGTAACAAAAAGGTTGCAGCCATATACAACTGTGACCTTAAAATGAGTATGAATAAGAATGAAAATAAATAAGTAATTAATCATTTGAAAAAGAAATTAAAAATATATTCGATGTAGTAAATATATGAATCTTAAAAAGTAACACTACTTCCAGAGTTGGGGGTAACGCATTACAAGTAACATTACGTAATCAGATAACTAACAAGTAAGGTGACACATTACTTTTAAATTTACAACAAAATACCTGAGTTACGTTTTCAAACAATTAACACAAGTTACTTTGTTTTTCCATATATTGACTGACTCCTCTCCTTTCCCCATGTTGAGAGAAATCGTGAGTAAGAAATCAGAGGCGTTGTGTGCGCTGTGTGTGAACATGATGGTTATTGTAGCTCTAAATGTGAGCATGCATTTACTCATCTCACTCGCACAAAACACAATCACTATTCCTCAAAATGAATTAAAACAGTGTTTCTTCTCCTGCGTCCTATTCTTCTGCGATTCAGCATGGCAGCACAGCTGAAAGCTTTGAGCGGCGCCCTCTACTGTACAGGCATGAAAGTGCATTTCCTTCACCCTTAGTCTTATTTATTTAATTTTTGGTGTGAAAGGGCCTTTACAATTGCCAAAAATACAACAAACAAGCCCAGCCTAGGTGAGAAAAGTAACGCAAAAGTAACATAATGTATTACTTTTAGGGATGTCCCGATCCGATCACGCGATCGGAAATCGGGGCCGATCACGTGGTTTCAGACTCGATCGGAATCGGAGGTTACCTCCCGATCAGGACTCGGATATATGTAAATTAGGGGTGTAACGGTACATGTATTCGTAATTATTGAACCGTTTCGGTACTAGGCTTCCGGTTTTATTGCGGTTGTTCCGCATACAAACCGAACGATTCCTAGGACCATTTTTCCTGCAGACAAAACCCGCGCTGGCGCGATCACCACAACCTTGCGCAACATCAGATGGCAAACGTAATGAATACCGAACGAAACTGCGCTTCTCATTATATTGTGCTTCACGGGCCATTTATCAGTTCGGACCAGCAACATCTGTGCAGCGCGAGATCAAGCGACACTGTGCGACATCAAGCGCTTCACTTTCCAGTGAAGAAAACATTTGAATTCGCCACTGAAGTAATAACATTGCTGCAAGATCTAGTGAGAAGCATTCACATTTCTCCGTTATTAACCGTAGATCTCTATTAGATCAAACAGCGCTGACGTGGAAACCAGGAGAAACATTGTGCCGTGAATGAACATGGATTTAATGTTGCACTTCAAAATTCAAATATTATATAAATATATATTTAAATGTTATTTTTAATGTGATTACCAAAACATTATTTGTTCATCCTTCAAAGATTACCCCCATTTATAAACCTGAAAGTTTCAAGATGTAGGAAAACTCAAACTTATTTAAAAATAGTTTTTCTTTTAATAAATAGGAAATTTCTCTGGCATTTCTTTCTTTTTGCTGTATCGTATCGAACCGAACCGCAAATTTTGTGAACTGTTACACCCCTAATGTATATATATATATATATATTCTCATTAATTTTTTATACACTTTTAAAACATTTTTATTTCTTGTTTACATGCCTGCCGGGTATTTTAAGTTGAGGTGCTATTTGTTTTTATATTAGACTTTTTCTATATTTACTGTTGCACTAAAGTCAAAAAGTGAAGATTTTATGTTATTTATTACTTGATTGTTCAAGCTACCTCACAGAAGTGCTCTGTTTGTTAACAGAATTGTTGAATGTTAAAATAAGGCGAATTAAATAAAAAATAAGGAACATCCTGGATCTGTTTTTTCTCTCTTCTTTATTATTTTTTTATGTATTATATAAGTATCGGATCAGGACTCGGTATCGGTAGATAGTCAAAATCAAATGACTCGGACTCGGACTCGAGGGCAAAAAAACCTGATCGGGACATCCCTAATTACTTTGCACAAAAAGTAACTAACACAATTAGTTACTTTATTAAGGAGTAAAGCAATATTGTAAAGCATTACTTTTAAAAGTAACTTTCCCAAATACTGATTACTATCATGTGCCAACAAATGGAAGAGATTTGCTTTGTGCCTTTTTTCATTCATCATGCTTATAATTTGGTGTCACAACCACTACAGGAACTCTGTAACCTTAACTGTAAATTGTTTGCGATTTTTAGCTAATTTCCCTGAATTTAAGTAGACATTATTAGTAGCCGCAACATCAGAACAACAAAATGGCTAAAGAAAATGTATTTAACACGTGTTATGATTATTTTGTCAACAGCATAACATGGCAATGGCAACATGATTAACTTAGTATGTTCAGATTACATTCACATTACACACATTCATACTACGTATATACCACATACTTTTTTTTAGTGGTTGCAAAGTTATTTCAAAGAACTCAGAGAGGGCCTATGTGATTTCAGGGACAGCCAATGTCTAATATACGTGGCGCGTCCATAGCCAATAAAACTATTCACGCCTCTTGAAGGCGCAAGATTTTTTTGTCTGATGGGGTTGTTGACATTTCAAATCATTTGAATGCTATCTTGTAACAGCACAATTTTTACGTGTAGACACTTCAATCCAAAATAACTTGGTTTATGCCTTGTCTGTTGTGGCAGTGCTCAGGAAACAGATATCCAAAAACCTACTGAGGAACATCATTTAAATGTTATAGAAATAGCACACGTCTCTTGCTGGTCTTAGACTGTATCTCCTGTCATAAAACGTTTATTCCCTTCAGCTGTTGCCCATGTGTTCAATCACGCCATTGAGGATGAGCTCATTTATGTGGTAAACACATATTGTTCAAGTTTTTCGAAAGAGACCCCGCAGGCTGCTCATTGGTGCTGTCATTGATGTTTATTAGGGGGTGGCGTTGAAGCTTGATGTGCTTGTGAAAGTACAGTGGCAACCTGGGTGGAGTTACACCACAGTCACTCGATACAGGGGATGACATCCCCAAAATAACCCTACAAAGGGTATAAAGGGATCTGCTTCAACCTTCACTGTCAGAAGAGCAGACTGTGTACACCGTGGAATAAAGTTAATGAAACTAGTAGTGATGATGAGACAGATAAATTGACAAAACTTGACCAAAAAAGCAAATCCACCCAAAACGGAACAGATTTCTCTGGGAAAGTGACCATTATTTCAGACCTGAAGCGGATTGTGGTTGTTTTAAAAACAGAAGACGGTGTGAACCCAAAGTGTTGACGTTCAAGATCCCCCCCCAAAAAAAGGATTTTACTCTAGCGTGGAGCTTGATTTGAGGCATTTTGAGTTCTTTATCCTCCTCTTGAGCCCAGAGCCGAGGGGGAGGCAGAGCCGTGGCGTCTGCGGGAATGAAGTACAGCTACCAGTATCCGGTGTCACAGTACACACGCTCCAACACGCACTATACATCCACACATTACACACCTTCACATTACTCCAGCAGCTCGTACTCGCCCAGCTACTACAGTGCCACGAAGTTGAGCCCTACTACACTCCACACGCCATCACACTACGTTCCACCAGCTTACACACCTGCATACAAGCCCACCTCCACTTACACCGCCGTCTACAGCAAGCCATCACGGCAGAGCAGTTCGACCCGGACAAGTGTACAGCTTACTCCTACTGTAACCCTCAAACCCGCCCGGGCCGTGCGCTTCACAAACGATCTTGTATTCCAGGATTTAGTCCGGCACAGTGAGCTGGAACAGATCGGCCGGTTTATGAGGGCGAGGAAAGTGCGTCTGGACACCATCTTCCATTCTGGTGAGTGAACCTCACCAAATCTACAACTTATTTTAGAGGTGCTAAGATTTTATTGTGCTGAGATTAAGCAAACCATTCATAGGTTTTCTTCCTGAAAAGTGTGAAGGCATCGGCTTTATGGCGTGTTTGTAACATAGATCAAACATAGCGGTCTAACATGTCAACTTCTGGTTCAACCAATGGTAGGAAGTTGGGGCAATAGGGGTTAAGGTTTAGCTTCGGCCATTACGGTGTGCTTAAGTCAGGTCAGAAAGAACGTATTTACGAGAACATCAGCACAACTAATTTTGAGTTTAATTATGAGAATTAATGATTTTCTTAAGAGTTTCGGAGATGGGTGTGTGAAGGTGAGAAAACTATTTATTTATGATTTGTACTGGTGTAGAGTCAAAGAATCTTGTTGAAATGTAATTGCCATCTTGCTCTGAAGATATTTGAAGTCATAATTAACTTTTCGAGAGGACTTGAATGGACACATCTGTTTGTAGACACTGTAATGACAAAAAGTATGTTACTCCTCTGATGTCTATTCAAAAGTAGCTGAGTATCACAAAAATGCAGTAAAGCATTTGCAAAACTGCTTGTCACCGGGACAATAACCTTAAAAGGATGAATTTGTACCCTTAAAAGTTGAATATTAGTACCTTAGAGTAATAGTAAGTACCCTTAGGGTAATACTATGAAGTTTTTATGGGTAAATCAGCTTCAATTTCTGCACATTTGTTTCTGAGAGCGAATATCATTGTAGATGGTTCATCAGTGATGGATTTTGTTGGCTTATATTTTTCTCTTTTTACTTCAGGGACTTCTTTGTATAAGCGTTTATGGTTATTTCTCAGACGATTGGTCAAAAACAATTCACCAGAACTGATTGCCTATTAAACAATGGTGGAAAAATTCAAAGCACAGATTTCCTCGACTGTACACATCAGCAGAGCAAATGGCATTCAAGGGATAGTTCACCCTAAAATGAAACACAAATATATACGGGACGTGTCGCATGGAATCATTCTGTGATACTTTTGTGTCTTTTTAAAATAAAAAAAAGCTTGATGCTGGTCGATATTCACTTCGAGTGGGACATTTTTTTTTAAAAATCCTTTGTGGTCCATAAAAGAAAGAAAGACATACAGCATTAGAACAACACCAGGATGAGTAAATGATGACTTAATTCTCATTTTAGGGTGAACTATCCCTTTAAGATGAAAGGGAACGTTAACAAATTGCTCTCAACTTCTTGGGAAAAAAAATATTTTGCCAACTAATGGAAGATGGAGGATTTTGGGAATATTTTGCCATTCCGTTTGGTGCCGCTTGTGGTGCAGAAATAGCACAATTAACTTAATACAGGGTTCTTTGTGTGTATGTTTAGGGAGAATTAGTTAAAGCTTATGGCATCTGTTTGAGTCTGGGGTATTTTCTGCTATCTGGGAAGAGAAACTGAGCAGCCCACAAGAGCTGATTTGTATTTTTCTTCATCTTCTCAGGAATGGCAGCACTCCATGAAGCCGTTCTCTCAGGAAACCTGGAGTGTGTGAAGCTCCTGATAAAGTACGGAGCTGACGTTCATCAGAGGGATGAAAACGGATGGACACCACTGCATATGGCGTGCAGCGATGGTTACCCTGAGATTGCACGGTGAGAGCATGTTCACACAAGCAATACCAAAAACCGTCTGAAAACAAATTAATATTGCATTAGATTACCTTGTGCTTGCAAAAACAAATGTATTTCAATGACAAAATCACTCATACATCAACAGACACATTAACTCATGCACTCAACACAAACAATGAACAATGAACCATGACAATTAATGGACAGTTTAACTCTACTATAACTATACCGGACAGTATCATAACAGGTACTGAAATGTTCTTGTTTTTCAGAGGGGGTATTATCAGATTTGCTCAATTATTTGTATTAAAATGTAAAATATATATTTTTTTCTCTAGGTACCTTCTCTCTCTGGGTGCCAGTGTGGAAGCAGAGAATGAAAATGGGGAGAAACCAGCAGATCTCATCGACCCAGACTGTAAAGATCTGCTCAAACTCTTCGAGACAGGCTGTGTTTGAGGGCTGAGCCACAGAAGAACTGAGGAAAAAATGCTAGAATTTATGATCACTGTCCTGAGCTTCTCATTTTGTGTGGTTTAACGTTCTCCTGGATATTCTTCTTTCTTTTTCTTTCTTTTAGCTGTAGATGCGACTTTAGTACAAGGCTACTGAGGAACAACAAACAGTTGTTAGCTTTGAAAGTCAAAACACTACCATAAACAGCCCATTTTTATTTCTGAGTGAAACATGATATTCAACAAGAAGAAAATTTGTGATTTTATCCATTGGGAATAGACTGGATTATGAAAAGTCGGTGTTACATACCAGATTGTCAGAAGGTTTGAGTGGAGAGGATGAAAAAGGAAGAGAGATTTCTAATGGCAGACATTTAGTTGAGGCTAAGCAAGTTATTCTATTTTAATTAAAGATTACAAGGACAATTTTTTTTTTCTGGAATAACACAATAATGCCAGGACTGTATATGTAAAGATGCGTGTGTATGTGAACTTCACAGGAGCACCATACATTTACACAAACCAGCATCTCTCAGTGTTTACAGACAGATCTTTTCTGAATGCCATCTGCAGTCGTGTTCATTTTCATTGCTGTGTTAAACATAATGTACCGGGGTCCTTTTGATGTGCTCATGATTGTTAATAGTTTCACAAAAGATATCTTTTATGTGACAATGGATTCAGTCCTGTTGATGCAAAGAGTACTTCACTCCCCAGATGGACCGCTGTGCTGTCTGTCTGCTGGGCAGCAGGAGCACACACTGCAAACCTGCAGAAACACTGAGGGTTCGTGCACTACTGTTAAACCTGAGGGCACTACTGACATTTTGAATATCTCTTGTCAAAGTCTTATATTTATCTCCTTTTTTTTACAATGTTTTCATAAATAAAGCTGCTTTTATACACATATTGAGTTGTTTTTACATTATATTATACAAAAAAAAAAATGTATATATATGTTGTGTAACAGGAATGGATGGATTGCATTTTTGGATTCAAATCACAAAATTAGTAAACAAAAACAATTTCTAAAGCATGGGCTCCTAAACATTAGATCGCTCAAACTTGTAACCTTCTCACAGTTGTGTTTGCAGGCAGGAAGACGAAGAGAGTTGAATAAAGTTCCAAACATAGTTTAATAACAAGTAATCCAAAAGGCAGGCATTAACACAACAGATACAAAACGGAGACCAGACAATGAGTGAGAGCAAAGGTACAACTTAAGTAGCGAACACAAACAAGGTAATCTACTAAACACAGCTGAACTGAACTAACTAATAACCATAGAAACAGGTGAGTGGAGGGAAACCTAGAGCAAATGGAAATAAACCTATTGTATTTAGAGGTCTTTAGAATCGCGTGTAAAGACAGTTTGTCCCGCTATAAAAAGTCTCTAAAAGCCGGCCAGGGCCGAGCATCTCCACAAACTCATAAAATATAACTAATTGAATTCAAGGTTCCCCTTCAGGGACTACCGCTGCGTGTAATCGCAGTGGGAACGCCCTCAGCGTGACGCGTCTGAAGCATGAATGAAATCAGTCAATGGAGAGAATGAGCGTACGGCGAGTGACGTCATAGACCAGGAAGCTATAAATATCCCCTGAGTACACAATACGCCAGCTTTAGTTACTTCAGCAAGCTCTGTGTGTGTCTGAATCTGTCGATTGTGTTTGTCTGTTTTGTCAGGAGTTTTCACTATATATTTTATATTAAAAAAAAAACAATATGAGCGAGCAGTATAAGAAGTGTGTTCCCCCCTGTACTCGGTACATCACGGGTGGGGATTCACACGAGCTATGTGTGGCTTGTTTGGGAGTGCAGCAATGCCCGGTCGGCTCTCGAGGGAGTCGATTGTCAGCATTGCGAGCGTTTTCCCTTGAGAACTCTGCGCTCGCGGCGATCGCTCTTTGAGGAGAGTGGTTTGCTGCGAGCTCCCCGAGGCTCGGGTTCCGCTTCTGTTGAGGCAGAGCGGCGGCGCTTGTCTTGGGGCTCGCAGATGGATCTCACTGGCGACGTTGAGACGGGCCCCGCCCTATCTCAGCTATCTCCGCCGAGATCTAGTGCCTCTCACCCGGCTCTGGAAGCACGTGCTGCGGTGGATACTTCTGCCCGGGTGGAGGCACATGATGATGTTGAATTGAGATTTTCCAGTTCTGAGGAGCTGGATGTCGAAAGTTTTGCATCAGAGGAAACTAGTTTA